>NC_136067.1:1135050599-1136401706 GCF_964261635.1 Lissotriton helveticus | reverse complement strand
ATCGCTGCGTGAAAACAGCGATGCGTCACTTTTCACTGCGTCCTCCTTGCAACACATATGATGCGTCATATTTACAGTATGACGCATCATTGCGCAAGGAGTTACAGATACGTCAGTATTTCTGACGTATCTGTATGGTGCAAAAGTGACGCATTGCTGGAGTGTGTCACAAAAGTGACGCAACTCCAGCAATGTATCCTTTCACATGGGGCAAGCCCCATGTGAAAGGGCCTGCGTCAGTCTTACGCCTGCTGTGAGGCAGGCGTAAGAAATTGACGCATTTGTGTCCTAGAAGTGGCGCAGTGAAATCACATAGATTTCACTGCGTCACTTCTACAACCCTTTCTTGCGTCAATACGCCCCCCTTGCATATATTATACCCGGCGCAGGTATAATGTGGCGCAGGGGTTTACAAAGTGACGCATCTACCTAGATGCGTCACTTTGTAAATATGGCGCGACAAGGCGCATTTTTTACGCCACTGGTGCGTCACAAAAAGTGACGCACCAGCGGCGTAAAAATGACGCACAGCCTCATAAATGAGGCCCAAGATATTTACCTAGGCAGCAGCAATATGCACATGAGGACTTCTTAATCACGATACCGAAAAATAAGTTTTTGGTTTTTTTCACTTTCTGTTTCAAATGTCTTTGGGATGCCTTCTAGGTAAAAAGGACATTTCTGATGGCATCTATTATAATATATATTAGTACATACATGTATTCCAGCAGAATAATTCAGTTTGCAACTTGCAGTGAGAAGACCTATATGGACAACTAAATTTGTAAACTGTCAGTGGGTAGGTAGCATGTTCTAATTTCGAGATGGGAAATGACTGATTGCTATTGTTATCACACAACATATGCAGGAATATAAATCAAACACTGTCAAAGCCAAACGAGCTGGCATTAATGTGCTAACACTTGCATACAGCATTGTATTCGTGCCTGTTTTAGCATGTCAATCTTTGCAAGTGTTAGCAAATGAAAGCCAGACCTACTTGCTTTACCAATGTTTTTACAATATGCAGCTGTGACCACATATTACATTTATTTGAGAGATAACAGTTATACTGCAGACCTACTACCACCTTACAGAGTAAATCTTGACAGTTGACCAAATCTACCTTTGGATAATCAGGATCAATACATGTGTCTGATCAAGCCAAATGTAGTGCAATATAGGCCAGGAATCTGAAAGAAGTTTATTACATGAACCTCACTTCCAATCTCCATTGCACTTAATGAAAGTTATTACTACCAAGCACTGGTGACTGCAGACCTTTATCTACATCCAAGGGCTTTGTCACGAGACTAAAGGTGGCAGGCAGGCTAATCTATCTATCTATCTATCTATCTATCTATCTATCTATCTATCTATCTATCTATCTATCTATCTATCTATCTATCTATCTATCTATCTATCTATCTATCTATCTATCTATCTATCTATCTATCTATCTATCTATTTATCTATCTATCTATCTATCTAATCTATCTATATATATACACACACACACGCACAACCAAATGTGTAATGTAATCTGGTTCTCATGTTGAGCGCGCTATATCCTTGGGCCATATAAAAATGCAAACAAAAAAAAACATAAGCCCACAATCTGATGTTGAAACAAAGCGTTGGGTTCTGCCGACGAGAAAGCAATCTGCAATCGCAGCACACGCTGGGGAATCACTAAAAACGATGAAGAGATACAGAGTACTGTCGAGGTGAATGAAAACTCTCCGCGGACTGAAAGAGTGAATTCCTGTAAACATGAGATTCCATTTCCTGCTCTTCTGCAGCTTGCAGTTATTTACATTTTTTTCATTGTAGAGTTCGAATAAAGTATCATCTGCGTGTTGGGAGGCAATAGCGACACCTAGTGGCTCAATAACTCACAGATTCCTTTTGCTGCAGTGGCGGAGACGATAGTCGAGGCGAACCTACCTGATGTATGTGTGCGCGTGACATGACATGAGTGAAGTACAGAGACCATTTTTTCTCCTCACTACAGCTGTCATTCCAGTTCAAGACACGTCTCAAATGCTGCAAAAAATCGGAAATATATTTAAGTGTGTTTGCAATTTAGAACGGTTGAAACAACTCACATTCTGTTGATACATATGAATGACCGACCTTCTTATTTTTCATATCTGGTTTATTTGCTTGCATCTATGGATTTCTGTAATATGATACATTGGGCCTTATTTACTAAGGGTTGCATGGGCGCTCACATTACTTTTTTTATATAATACGAAGCAAATGTTTACAATTTTCCGCACTCGATCACACGCCTACCTTAGAAAATAACTCACAGCCAGAAGAGAGATGCTGTCATCATGTCACAGGTACAGACAGCAGCAATAATCAAAGAATAAGTACCAGCCAGCACAAATGTTGTCCTATCATGATGGGCCAAGCGCCTTTTTTTTTGTTGCATTTGAAGCTTAGGTTTACTAATATTTGACGAAATGTTGCATCAAAGTGAGAGAGAAAAAATGCACCATTTCTTTTAAGATGTGGTGCATTTTTTCTTCCCTCCCCACAGCTGGCACACTATTGGCTGTTTTGCGCTAACGTATACACCTTTGAGCCATGGTGCCCAGGTCTGTGCATTCTCTAAAGCACAGCTTTCCAAACTTTTCATGTTGGTGACACACCTTTTTGTGAAAAAAAAATTCAGGGACACGGTAACGTGAGGAAGCACAGCGAGTGAGCCCGAACCACCTATGGTGGGTTCGGGCCCCACACACACATACCCCACCCCACACACACCCCACACACAACACCTCACACAACCCCCCACAGACACACCACCCCCCCACACACACACACACACCCATACACAACCCCACACACACACCCACCCACACACACCCCACACACACACCCCACACACACCCCCACACCCCACACACACCCCACACACACCCAACACACAACCCAACACACACCACCCCACAGACACACCACCCCACACACACAACCACACACAACCCCACACACACCCCATACCCCCCCACACACAACCCCCCACACACAACCCCACACACACCCCCCACACACACACCCACCCACACCCACCCCACACACCACCCCACAGACACACCACCCCCCCACACACACACACAACCCCACACACACACCCCACACACACATCCACCCACACACACCCCACACGACCCCCCCACACACACCCCACACACAACCCAACACACAGCACCTCACAGACACACCACCCCACACACACACACACAACCCCACACCCCCCCACACCCCCCACACACACACTCCACCCACACACACCCCACACAACCCCCCCCACACACACCCCACACACAACCCAACACACACCACCCCACACACACACACACACACCACTTAAAAGGTAGGAGTGAGATGCCTGGGAATATTAAATCAAATTGAATAGGCATCATCATTAGCGGGTCACTGATCACCATAAAAAAAGTTTGATCCACTCCTAAGGAAGAATCTTTCTGGCACTGAGGAGGACAGATTTGCTGCCTGTGATCATGCACAGATGCAGAGCTGAGGGGGTGATATTTAAGCAATTGCTTGCAGTGCTAATTGTTTATATTGCACTGGCCCGATAATGGATTATGCATCTTTCACTGGAAATGTAACTGCTGCTGAAGTCTAGAAAAGAGACTACATAATTCAACAATACAAGAATGTAACAACATACACCACAGTACCCTGCAAAACAACACCAAAATATAACATAATGGTACTGTTTTACGATTGTGTTCTTAATTTATTGCTCTGTTTGTTTGTTGAGTTGTTGGATTGTGTTGTTTTGCAGTTGATTTTTTGAAGTTGTAGAACTTTGGTATGGTATGTTATGGATTGTTGTGTTATAGTGTTTTGTATTGTGATGTATTGTGATGTGCTGTTGTTGGGTTATTTGAATCTGCTCTGTTGTACTATTTTGTTGAATTGTGTTGCTTTGCTGTGTTTCGTTGTGTTTCTGTGTTTTGTGATGTTGTATTCTGATTCTTTATGTTATGGTGTTATGCTACTGTAATACAGCATTTTGTAATTGTTTTACTGTGATGTGCTTTTACCTTCCAATTATTTTTCCCCCAAAAAAGTCTGAATCCTTCCGTCTTCTACCCCCCGCTACCCTTCTCAATCCAAACAACTGACTAACATATCCACCACGCAAATTACTTTCATGTTTATATACTAATTCAACACTAATCCTTTATGGGTACCGGAGTAGTGTGCTACTCGCCGAAAAAGTGCTTCAACACCCCATCAAGGGTAGCAAGCGTTATATAAATGCAAACCTTTTTCCTCTTCTATCCCTCCACTATCCTTCGCATTCCAAATAACTGACTAACATATCCACCACTCAAATTACATTCATTGAATATTAACCATTAAATCCCTAACTTTAATTAATTGCGTCAGCGCTCATTAGCTCCTGAAGAGTGTTTAACCAAGCAAAGCAGCTTCAATGTGCTAGATCTATCAAAAGTGCAACCATGGTGGAGCTTGTATGATACACCTCCATGTTCCAGTCTTTACTGGTTTTAAGTGAACACGCCTCCCAAAATATAGGCCCGGCTGCCAAATTGTCATTTTAATTCTTACCACGTAAAAAACACATAAGCAGCTCTCACCCTCTAGGTAGGGTGATAAAGGACCTGGTACAAAAAAAGCACCTGTTGTGCCCGTCTGTCCTGATGGAGATTAGGGCTGCTATGTGTTTGTTATGCTGGTTTACTTGTCTAACACAATCTGGTCCTGGGCAACGGTTGTTAATTTAAGTGGTAAAGACATCTTCTCAGGCTACCCTGGAGATTGGATCTGGAACTTCAACTAAACCGCAGACCCCCCTCCCTTAGCACCTTTGAGACCCTCACGGGTAAGTAGTTGCGCTATATGATTACTGATTGATTGATGGGTGTTTCATAGGCTTATTCAACTAATGCAGGGGAAAGGAGGACAAGGAGTAGGAGCAGTAATGGCAGGAGAAATACTGTGGCTAAGGTGTATTCTGCTGTCCCGGCATTAGACTTTGCTGTTGCTCCTGAAAGACCATGCCGCTTGGATGATTGATGCTGTAAAAAATCAGTTATCAGAAAAAAAATGATGGAAGATGAGAGGGCATAAAGAGTGTACAGAAGACGAAATGCCTCTTCTTCAATCAATTTTTACTCTGCTGCCTCTGAGGAGTATGGCAAGAAGTTCCGATCACAAAACACAGGGCAAGTATGGCCACAAATGTAGCTTCACAACGCTAAACACAACTATCACACTGAGTACTAAGAGCCTGGCGGTCCACCCAAGACCCTGCTGCTAACTTTCACCCATGAAGATGGAGAGGGCATTCAGAACAGGGAAAACCAAAACCTCGTCAGCTTCCAAAAATAATCAAACCCATCTCCTCTTAACCACCCGGCGAGCATGAGGTGAACACAGCGCATGGCTACCTTGCTATAAAACAAAAGCTTGAATGTTCACACTGCAAGAGAGCTGGTTATCAGCCTGGGAGTGATGCGCGTTGGAAATGTCTTCATTATTTGGTAAGCAGAGTTCTGGGGGTTTAATGAAATGCCTCTAGTGTTTATGGAAAACAGGCTTTTTGGTTTGTAAAGTAGCCTGCTGTTTTAATATTTCATAATGGTTTACAACTGTAATATGTTTTTTGGCTCAGTGCAATCTTTATTTATCCTTCACGCCCCCCACCCCTCGTGTGTGGCATCCCGGGCCCGCTCACAGCCGCACCCGAGCACTTCACAGGTCGTTAAAGACCTTGTGCATGTTATTGGTCCTTTGTTGTTGTTTCACCCCTTCTAAGAGCCCCTGCAGCTCGACTCTGCCGATTGCCGGCAGAAGTCATCTCACCTCATCCCGCGTAACACCTACGGCTGGGGCACAACACAGTAATGTGTCGCGCCACACAGTTTGGAAAGCTGTGCTCTAAAGCAAGGTACCCTTCCAGTTCAGAAACTATGCAGTAAGACATTTCCCACTTTGTATGTGTTCTGTACAATACAGCACACATGAAAAGTCAGAATATTAGGGCTCAAAATAGAAAAAGTCTCCTTGTTATGCCCTCCATCAGGAAGCGTAAGGTTTTGGTGCCAATCCCTGTCTACTAATGTTAGCTGATAGGGAATTGTAAACTAACAAACATAAATGAAAAGCAGCATGCAACCATATAATCAGTTTGGCTCAATTCATAGCATTACACCAGAATCCATGCAGTTCTATATTATTGTATATCGTCCAATCGAATTTCTCAGGAGTCTTGGATGTCAGTTTCAATCCACTTTATTGAAGTTTATTCATATTCACAATTGCACATCAGCCTGTTTTGCTTATTGCCAAAAACTATTGTCATGATACTGACGTATTTAGAATACTTCGCTACATGGCAATAGGATCTGCACGTGGTGGCGAATGTTGCCGCTAACAATAGAGTCAAGGCAATGAAAATGATCCCGCTACCGAGTGAAAAGTGCTGAAATGCCAATTAGAGGCAAAAAACTCTGTGGAGTTGCTGCTGACTGACATTGGAGGCAGGCCGCGTCGGGATCAAGCCTTTTGGTGGTGGCGGCAGACATTGAGGCATCGGCGATCGCCCTTACCTAGTGGTGAAGTCTGGCAGGTCGCATGGAGACACGTTGCTGACCTGTGTGAGAAGACCGCCTGGCATCCCTTGGAACTGTGATCTGTAGAGGTACTCCTGCGCACCAACCTAGGGAGGTCTGCATCACATAACAGGGGCCACCACTACACCGGGTGCACGGTGGAGATTGCTAATGGTGGGCTGTGCCTCTCTGCACCACAGGCTGGAGGATGTGGTGATGCCCGGATGCTGTGGAGGGCAAGGCCCCTGAGCTACACCAAAATTGTGTGGCGGGAGTGTTGCAACCTCACGCCTAAGTGTGCCCTGTTGGTTCACCTGCTTCGGAAGGTTCCCCAGCGGACGTGGCGGCGATTGCTGTACTGAGGCTTGTGCAATCCCACCTGGCTGAGGCTCCTGCTGGCTGAGTCACCGATTTGGAGAGAGCGCGGTGGTTTGAGCACTGGTGTTGATGTCCAGGTGAGGAGAAGGTAGGACGGGGAGTGGAGGAGGCCTGGAGGCCATGTCGGGCCTAGGCCTAGCACCGGTGGGTGGCGCACACTGTGCCCTGAGCAATCCCTGTGGTGCGCAGGAGGCACATTGACAAGGACACTGCACACAACTGATGGGGGATACTACTAACTGGCTCAAGTTGCTGAGACTGGCTATTATTGTCAGAGGGTGCCAGGGGCATGGGGGCCGCTTAAGGCACTTGACCTTGGGTATGCAGCTGGATCCGCCGGTACTCGCCAGGGAACAGGGGAACATGGAATCTGGTTGCCACTGATCAGAGGAGGGAACTGAATGGTGCTGCCTTTCCTTGCCCCCTTGTAGTGAGAGCCTGCATGTACAGGGGACTATCCCTTAGTGGACTTGCTCTTCCCACAACACAGCCCCGTCTGGTAGCTGCTGTTGCTGTTCCCATCTGCTGTTGCTGGTTCCTCTGAACTGGAGGTCAGGTGTTTGAGGCCATTCTCTCCCCGAAGGCTCCAGCCTGCACCTCATCGTTGGTGGTCTGGTAGTAGAGCGTCACTGCTCTGCTGCTTGACTGCCCTCCCGTCCCTCTTTTCTGCTGATCCTGTCCCTCTTTCTGCTCTTTTCCGTTGCTTTCTACCTTTGGCTTTGTATTTTTTCTTTGCTTTGTTTGGCTTTGTGTTTCGTGTGCTTTTGTACAGTTCCTTTTTCCCTGTACTCCTCCTCATTGACACTGCGATCCCCTGCAGTCCCGCCCCTTCAGTGTCCTTTCCCACGTTTTTCTACTCCCAGCTATCCAGCCCTCCTGCAGCACTACTTAACGGTGTCCACTGTATGGCCATGCACAGCAGGTGTGCCACTGGTGCACTGAATGCACGCCAAAGGCAAGCCCGCCTGAGCTGTCCATGCATAAACTGCATCCAGTGCAAGGAACCCTGCCTTCCAGACATTCCACCACTATGATGGCCAGCACCCTCCTCGCCCACAACCCTGGATGCCACTCCGCCTGCCATCTAGCATCACCCAAGAATACCCTTGCACCCCTCACCTGCCGAAACTGAAAACACACCTTCTACCACATCAATACCTCTCACCGCCCATCCGACCAACTGAGCACCCGACCATCTCAACTGCATCCTCAATGTGTGGTCGCTCCACAGAAATCTGGGACCTCCATAATGCCAACTCTTCAGACATTGCCTTCTTCATGTAAACCTGGACCAACCTATGCTCTGGACCTACATCGCCATCTCTGATGGCTACAACATCACCCGCAAGGACCACCCGTCCTCCCAGGAGGAGGCATTGCCATTGTCTAAAAAAGCACACTTAACTGACCATGCACTCTAATGACCCAACGACGACCATGGAACACCTCCACATTCAGATCTGAACCAAGCCCAACACCACCCTCATATACAGGCCCCCCAACCCATTACCCCCCATTCACCAATGTCATTGTAGACCTCATCCCACCCCAGGCTCTCCCATTCACCGGCTACATCCTACCTGGAGACTTCAACTTCCACCTGGACAACCCCAGTGCCCAGAACACCTCCACCCTTCTGGAGAACCTCGCCAACATCAGACTCAAGCAACAATCACCTCATCAACCCACATAGCCAGACACACGCTCGATCAGTCTTCTCCGCCAGTGGGAACATTCAACTACAGCCACACCACCAAACTCTCCTGGCTCAACCATCATTGTATACATCGTGCCTTCACCACACCCACTATACACTACTGCCATTATTGCCCCTTCCCCGTCGCTGCTGGATCAAGGCCACAGAAGAACTTCTCCTCAACTCCCTTAGCACCAACACTGCGCCAACACTTACAGTCACCAACACCAAAGCGTTCAACCTCCACCGATGGATCTCTAACTGCGCCGGCACCCTGGCACCCTCTCAAGAAAAAAATGGGCAAACAATACTCCAAGACGGCCAACTGGTCCACTCCCGCTCTCCACTAGTCCACATGCGCCTGCAGATTTCTCGAGAAGAGATGGAGCCACAATATCAATCAACTACGCAACACAGTCACCATTGCCCCATGGCGCAAGGGTGCCTGCGTTGGTGCATGGCTGCCATTGTGCACCATCATAGAGGAAAAAGAAAGGGGGGCTGATTCCTGAGCCCCTCTGATAGTTTAACGCCGCTGGCATTCTTGCAGCGTGACTTTTGCACCACTTTGCACCGTATTTAAAAAGTGACACATCTAGGCATATGCATGAACTTGTAAAGCCCTGTGCCACATTATACCTGCACCAGGTATGATGTGTGCAGGGTGGGTTTCCCCATTCAACAAAGCCTCATAAGAGTGGCACAGTGAAATCTCTCAGATTCCACTACGACAATTCTAGGACACCACTGTGTCAAAACCTTAAGCCTGCCTCATGGCAGACATAAAGGTGACGCAGTGCCATAAGGATAGGCTAGTCCCATGCATTGGTGGAGTTGCCTCATGCTTGCATCACAACTGCATCAATGCGTGACTTTAGCTCTGGCAGATACGTCAGGATTCCAGACGTATTTGTCATTGATTGTGACATGTAGCGTCGTACAGTAAACATGACACATCCACGGTGTCGCAAGAAGGTTGCAGTGAAGAGTGTTGCAACACTGTTTTGTTGCACCAATGCAACACTTTTCATGATGAATGAGGCCCAGGAGTGTGCCCTATCTTATTGAGAAGGCACATTCCTGACATTTTGTTTCGGCGCAGGGCTGTGCAGCAATATTTCTTGCAGCACTGTACAGCACCTAAACATCTTATATGTGAACCCAAGTGTTTGCATCAATTTAAGACCAGCTATTTTTTGGTCTTAAAAAACTGCCTCCAACTGGACTTAGCAGCAGTTTTGGAGAGTTATCGACATACAGGAATGTAATTGTAAATATTGCAAAGTAAGGTGAGCAGCAGTTTCTTCACAGGAACGCCTACCTTGCATCTCATTTTCGTTAAGTCCCGCTAACAGAAAATGCGATCTTGAAAATACCCGTTTACGCTGGAAAAGTGCCGCTAATTGCAGTTAGTGGCAACTTGTAAATAAGGCGATAAAAAAACCTACAGTAACATCAAGAAATTGACACTATAGCGGCGTTAAGTTCTTGTAAATATGCCCCACAATATTGTTGTCGATTCATATATAATCCACCTCCACCAAATCTTTCTGAAAGCTCAAGTTCTGTTCTCCCTCGCTACACTGGCTCAGTACAATATGGTGCTGGTATGAACACTATTTCCATGGCTGCCTTTAGGTCTCACCTCTCAACTACTGGCATGTCGGAAGATGTGTGCTCACCAGATGATAACACTACAGCCAGCATGGGACACTTATGAAAAAAGTCCCTCCATAAAATGTAGTTTTGGATCAGCATCCCACCCAGCTGAACAGTGCTGAAACATTTGTCTTGGCTGACAGGTGCCAATGCAGCATTTATACATGGTTTGCCGAATCTCATTTTAATACGGATTTTGACTGGTCGATGTATGGAAATTACGTGATATATTTCCCCACATTTTGAGCTGGAATTGTATCACAAAAGTAACGCAAATCGGTCAAAATGTTTATATGTAATTTACTTCACAACGCAAAACTTGTTTTGCACTGGTAAGTCATCCGGAAGTAATGCAAAGCAGTACCTAGAGCTACTTTGCATTACTTAGTGGCAAGTGCGCATTCCATGGGTGGTGCACACAAGCATGTAACCACCCGTAGTTTTTGATGCACACTCTTTCTACTTAAAATGTAGACAGGGTTTTGCATAAACGATATTGCTATTTTGACCTTGGCATTATCGAGAAGAAATACTTATATTTCTTCAATCTTCTCTGACTTTGCATGTATGGTGCACTGTACAGTGCACATATAAAGCACGAAAAGCTTAAATGTTAGTCTAAGCATAGTATTTTGCACTGGAATCCAAAGGTCTGAGTGTTCGTGGTGCCTGAAGCCTGATTGTGCTCCAGCATTGGAGAGAGAGCAGGACAGCCCCAACTCTCTGTAGATATGAAGCTACACTGCTCTCTTCCTCTTAAGCAATGCAACGTAGCAACTTTGGCTGCAAAACATTTTCAAAAATATACGTCATTTTTATAATAACGTGTCACTACAAACACTGGTGAAAAGCAGCCCTGCACTGTGTTAAACATAATGACAAATGGAATTAGTCAATGAAATCTAAAACTGTCATGTTCCGTCATGTTATTTACCCATATGTACTTAACCCCTTCCAGGCTCATGACGAGCTGAGCTCGTCATGAGTTGCGCCGCTCGCATGCTCATGACGAGCTCAGCTCGTCATGTAACGCGGCTTTTTTAAAAAAGCCGCACAGCGCGAAAAACGCCGCCGCACGCATGCGGTTAAAGAAAATCCCAGAGTGGCACCTAATAAACGTTCATGCTTTTTGCAATTTAAAAACGATGTGAAACCTTGCATCATTATTAATAATTAAGCATTGCATAAAATCCAGGTTTTCTATTCAACGACCAGATCATTGTCTTGAGTCATCATCACATTTTAATAATTTCATACAGGAAACGGAAGAAACCATTGTAAATCCATTGGTACTCTGAGTCAAGTGCACTGCTAAGCCAAACCTACGCAATTCTGCTCCATGAAGGGCCACAGTGACCTTTTTATCAGGTCACAGAGGCTATAAAATCTCACAACTAGCCCAATGAAAATCTTTCTACCACCCATATGTTCACATTCTTTTGTGCAGTTTTAAAAGAAAGATTTTCCATAAGTGTCTATGCCCACAATGTTTTTCCCTCTGTATTAGTGGACGTATTTCATTTTTTTCTTCTTTTAAATGGCACACCTACAAAAAGGGACAAAACAGCTCACATGATCTAAGTGGAGTGGAGTGGAGTGGTGTGGCTCACTGGTTAGAGGTGGCAGACCTGGGAGCAGAAGTCGGCCCGGGACCAGGGTTCAATTCCCGACGTGGCAGGGTCGTGGACCAGGGTCAGTGGACTCGACAATTCTTGCCTCGGTGCCTACTCTAACCTGGGGTCCCACTCGGCAACTCTGGGCATTAGCTTGCCTAATCTCCACAACGGCCCCATCAATGCCGGGGATGCCTGGCTCCACCTTGGGGATTCCCAGTAGGGACCATCCCACAGGGAAAGCCAGGACGGGTTCCCCAGCGGTATACAACGCCGGGACGCCCCTTTGCTGGGGCAGCTGTGCGCTTTACAAGTATGCAACCAAGTTGAAATATGAGTGATGCACTTGACTTGATACTTCAGCGCATACTTAGGGGGAGATTTATGAAATTGTCACGCAGCGCAGCAAGTCGCTGTGCTGCGTGACAGAGAAAGGGCAGAAATGCACTGTACTTAAGTCAATACAACGCATTCCTTCCTTTTCCCCGGTGATGGTGCCCTTTTAGCAGCCTTGTGCCAATGCAGGCACCCTTGCATCACAGTGCAAGGGTGCCTCAATTGCACGCAGGATTGTTTTCGCACAGGAAGGCGCATCCTGAGAGGCATATTCCTCTTTCTATGTGTGCTGCAGAATGCACTACATTTCCCAATATAGAGTGGGTAAAGGAATAGACAGGCATACTTTGACATCACTAATGACGTCGCTGTATTGACCCCATTACTATGGGGCAATGAAACAAGCAAGGAATAGAAACAAAAGTAGCAAATGTATAAGTGCTCTTGGAGCATAGTTGAGTTCTGTTCCGGCAGCTGCCTTCATGACGCAGGAGCAGCGCCATTGGTGCGAATGCTCAGGTCATGGTGACCAGCTGCCAACTCCTCCCTACTCCACACTAAATGATGTCCATAGGAGAGGGAATCAACAGTTAAAAGCATGAATTACTTTGGAGATGAGGTGGGCATAACTGGTGTAATACTCTCTAATGTAATTATTCATAATTACCACAAAGTACCATGTGTAATTGTGTGAGAAGCACAATCCAGCATTTAGCACTATTTTCTTAGGAGCAAAATGCATCCTTGTTTCAAAAAATGGGCCTAACGATGCATATTGCGCTAAGAAAATAGCCCTAAATGCTACAGGACACGAAAAGCAGTAGCCAACAGCTGCTTGCTCTCTCTTAGGTATTACAGGGATTTAGCATAGGGCAGCACAGCAAGATTGCTGCGCTGCCCTATGCCAAAGTGAAAGGGCAGTAATGTGCCATTTTTATGTAATACGGTGCATTCCTGTCCTTTCCCAATGAGATTGCGCCATTTCAGCAGCTTAATGCCAATGCAGGATTGCTTTTGTGCAGGAAGGTGTACCTTCCTGCATAGACACCATTTTAAGAGGTGTTTTCCTCTTTCTATGTGTGCTGCATTCGGCAGTACACATAGAAAGAGGACGAAACATGGAGAAATAAAGTTATTTCTCCTTGTTATACCTCACCTTGGGAGGCATAAGGCGTTACTACTTCCCCAGGTTTACATGCTATTGTAAATCTGAGGAAATGTCAAAATCCCTGGGTGTTGCATTGGTAAGCCCACCTCAATACCCATGAAACTCCACCCGAGTGCAGAGTAAGGCAACCCAATGTTTGCGCTGCCTTGCCTTAATCCATATCTATGAGGCAATCCAAAGCCAAGCATAGTGGCTTTTTTTGGCCTCATAGATATGATTTTGTGAGTTGCACCACCAGAGTGTCACAAAAAGGGACTCTCCATCAGAGCAAAGGGCTCATAAATATGCCCCTTCATTTGGTGTGTCTGTGCTCCTGCAGTAGGGCGTTTGCCCCAAATTACTCTTAATAACGCAATCTGGCATAATCATGTAATTTTGCATCACAAGAATAATGCATACTTGCTGAAATCACTCTGATTACTCTTGCATAATTAAAATGTTGTGCAGGCCTACTTTGGACCTGCTAAAAGCCGAGTGGTCACACTACCCACTAGCTGTGCATTCCAATCCATCAGACTTGGCTTCTCTAAAGATGCCGGGACTACAACCAACATCCTAACCATGTCGCTGATCATGGACATGGCAAAGTCATCAAAACAGACACTCCACTTCTGCTTTATAGTCTTTAGGGCAGCTTTCAACAACATAGACCAAGCATGACTCTGGAGGAAGGTGGCACATTGGAAAATCCCTCAAGCGCTGCTTGACATGCTAATATGTTTACACACATATACCTGGGTGTAGGTAAAATGGGAGATGTCACACACCTGCCAAGGCACATGTCTACCACGAAAGGGCTCAAACAAGGATGCACGCTCGCTGCAATCCTGTTTAATCTCTGCGTGGCAGACCTTACACAGACCCTTGACTCATGCAATGCACATGCTCCAAGGATCGGTGGCAAGACTTATCCAGTATCTTATATGCCGATGACGTAGTCTTAGTCTGCCACACTCAAGTGGGCATGCAACACCTCCCAAACACTCAGCAGGAATATACAACAGACAACTTCCTTGCAGTAAACTTTTAGAAAACCAAAACAATATCTGTAAAAAGGAAAAGGGAAAAACACCATATCTGGTACACCTCAGCACCCAAAATCAGAACACAAGCAGCAATAAATATTTAGGGGTACCTATCGCCAGTGGGAGCCAATTTGCTAGCCAGCTTCAGATGATAAAAAGGAAAGGGACGGCCCTTGAGATAACTTTGAGGCACTTAACATCTAAGTTGACAGACCCCAGGCTCTCCCCTGTCCTCCAGGTCGCACAAGCCAACATCCGGCCCCCTTTTACACATGGTAGTGAGGCCCTAAGAGGGAGAAACTCCAAAACTGTGGATAGCACATTAATCAGGGCTTATAGAATCATGTTCCAACATATGCCTTCACAGCACAGATTCGACTGTTCAGCTAGCAAGACAGGGGCCTACGTAACCTGTTGGCACAAAACCAGGAACGCCTCCCCAAACAGAATAAACCACCTACTCTGGCAAGAGCTCTAGATCAGAAAGATATCTCTGGCAATAAAAGTCCTGCATGACTCCCTCTCAAACACTGGTCTCACCCAGCTTTGGGAAGTGCCAACTACATACACAGGTTTCCAAAAAATAGTACGGAAGATAATAAGGAGCCTCTCCCTAGTAGAATACAAAGCCACCTTCTCAGCGAGAGGGATGACAATCAATGGCTGCACATCCCTTAGCCCACAGTCATATTTCAGCCTGGGATACTCCAGGAACACCAAGGAGAGATTCCTGAAACATCAACTAGGAAAACTCCCAGCTATCCGGCAGATGCCACCAAGGCTGAGGGGGCAATCGCCCTCACGCTGTGGCCTGTGCTGCAACCGAAATGAGGATATGGCACACCTGATCTGCACGTGCCCTAGCCTGAAGTGGGAGAGGTCTCGCCTGCTCAAACGTCAGTTCAATCAGCGTGGGATCCGCACCTGGAGCCTGTTTCAAACCAGAGGACCTGCAGATAAACTGCAAGTTAATAAAATTCCTAGCACTGATAGACAACAAACTATCAAGCGCAGAAGCGGCCTCTGGAACGCCAAGGGTCTCCCTCGCCTAATTTATAAAAAAACAACTATTCTTCTGCCACAGAACAAAGGTCAAAGTGAACTAAAAAAAACCCGAACAGCTTGCCATTTTTGCATTATTTGATCCATCTACATCACTGGATAGAAATAATTGTGCTGCTAGCCGGGAGGTGCCCCCTCTTTCAACTGTGACTCACCTGATTCTTTTGCACAGAAAAGCTCATTCACACATGGCCAAACACTGCAATAAACCATCAACTAGCTGCCTCTCCAGAGAATAGTCAAAAACACAGCCTTGGTCAAAAGTACTAGAGGACATTGGTTTTAAACTACCCTGGTTATTTGTACCCATTTTATCAGTTTCTACTTGAAACGCTCTAGTTTTTAACCTACCTTCTAAAAATTGAGCGGTTTTATTGGTTTTGTACTTTTGTAATGGTTTTCATTAACTATGCACCATAAAGATTACTTACTTAAACTAGCTATGCATGGCATTTGAAACCAATATTCAACAGTCTCTAAACGAACAATCTGCACAGAAATATGTCCTCCAATGCTGCCCTGTTACTTAAATTTAATACTGTCTTTAGTCGCCCCCACGTTAAGGAATGAACATTAACATGCAGGGAGCAAAGATACAAACTCAAATATTTCCGACAGCAGGTATGGCTGATGTGATGCAGACAAGAATCTGCAGGCGCCGAAAAAAATTGACGAGTCACTCACTCAGAGAAGAAAATCACAGGTCCCCAACATTCCGCAACCAACCAAATGTAGGACTCATTTCAGTTTACTCTGTGTAGAAAAGGGTTTCAAAAGGTTCCATGGACACACAGCTCCTCAATATATTCAAGGGATTTACCCAGGGCTTTAAGTGGGCTGGGTCTCACGGGTGCTGAGCACCAGCAGTTTTTTAACCCCTTCCACGCTCATGACGAGCTGGGCTCGTCATGAGGTAGCCTCCTGCTACGCTGATGACGAGCCCAGCTCGTCATGGAACATGTGTTTTTGTTGTTTCCAGCACACAGCGGGAAAATGCATAGCATCGATGTGGTTAAAGGGGGCCTCGAAACGGGTCTCTATCGGGCTCTGTTCTGTGCCGAGGCAAAAGGTGGCCTGTGTTTTTCCAGACTGCAGTGACAGTAGGCACATCAATTTGCGCGTGCTCACAATGCTCACTTCTCACTAGTGGAGAAGTTGCGGGATAATGTCATGCCAGGTGAGTTGTAGGGGAAGGGAAATCCTTTAAAGAGAGTAAATTTCTCTCTGGATTTCCCTTCTCTTTTCGAAACTCAGGAGCAGCAACATTGTTGTGGTGTCACCAGGGCTTTAAGTGGAAGCTTTTTCAATATTATATACAAGCCATAGTTGCTGCTTATTTATCTTATGCAACTAACAACCATTGACAAAGCAAATAGTCCTGACCTGTTGTAGGTATGATGTTACTTGTGACAAAACAAAACAATTTAAGAAAAAGGGCCCAAGGGATATATATTTTAAAGACCCACACCTGATTTTATCCCCAGCAACACCTGAATGTATAACACACGAAACACAGGGGGTCTGTCAGCCCAATTAAGAGGCTACTCTGTCGATACTGAGTCCACAGGATCTCTAAATATCTTTATCACACAGAAACGACGTGTTAATAAGAAAAGAGGTAGTACCAGTGAGCATCAATTATGATTAATTAGGATGCATTGACGGAAATTGGGTGTGCTTATATGTTTCACACACCTTGTACATATTGATCTGCTCACATTTTTCGTCTTTTTCTGGCTCTCCTGTTTCCTTGCTCACACTAATTTAATATAAATTCATATGTGTATTTTTGCTGGGGCCTCTTAATCAATAACTGGAGGATAACACATAGCTGTCCATTTATATTGTGATGGTTGCCATGTTGCAGCAGGGTGGAGAAGCTTCGTTGTTATGTGCTTCGAATAATCTGCCCTTATAAGAATCATGGGTACATTCCAACCTGGTTCGAGTAATAGAACTACAAAAATGGCCGATATGACGCCATTCCGTAGTTTCAAACGCGTCTTCTCGCGCGTTTTCGAGCACGAAGTAGTGCGCCTGGTTTTGTAGGAAAAAGGGTCACTAAGCTTTATCCACAGATGTTAGTCATTAGACTAATAGAGGACACTTCAGGCATTTGTCCGTAACACTTGGGGCTTCTTTCAAATTATACTCGGGGACCCATTATATAGAGGTTGGAGTCCTTAAACTACAAAGATGGCGGAAATGACGTCATACAGTAGTCCTGAGTGCGTCTTCTCGCGCTTTTTCGAGCGCAAAGTAGTGCGCTCAGTTTTTTAAGTATAAAAGATCAACTAAGCCTACTTGATAGCTAGTATTGATAACAGTGTCCTCCCCTGATACATCACAGTAATTGTAAGAAATATAAGGACATATGACAAGATTGCAACAAGTTAATATACATCACATAGGTGGAGGGATACTACACCAACAAATCCCTTACCAGACTACTAATACTAGGATCTCCCACAGGTCGGTGCCTCCCCCAAGTCTCATATGAGAGCTTGAGGTACCGACAGAAAGGTGAGCAGATATCAGTTTTACAGAGTGCTTCAGCTATACTATGTTGCAAGCCTTGGTAATTACAGTATTTTAAGGGTATCTTGTTTAAGAACTTCTTGAAATAGCATATAAAGGAGCCGTAAGAGTTTTTAGAGTTTGGTGTACTAGTTGAGTTTCTGGGTCGTTTTGAGGCTTAGTACACTGGGTCGGGGATGCTTGACTACCTCATATGTTTTACCTCTAGATATAGGGCATATGGTCATAGGAATGATTGTAGGCATGGTGTTAACCCCAAAAAAATGTTTGCAGCATTTCTGCCACATTCCTTTTCTTCCCTATATCTTTTTAGTGCGGGGCCTCGTAATACCTGAGCAGAGTCCAGGTGAGGTGAGGTCCATTGCCCTACCATTAAGGGTAAGCATACAAATGTTAATTGTTTTTACACATACAATTGGTTTGTAGGTGATATACTAAGCACATGAGACTGATACATCTAATACAGTACTAATGATGTAACATTTTCCTTCACAGAATTCACAGCAACTATATGTCCATGGTTGTTACAGGTTGTACCGTTTCCAACCAGTTTCATTATTATTTGTTTTGGTGATGGTGGTGATTTCTTTATTCCACTATTAGGAGTGCAACTATTATAAGAGCAGAGGCCCTGACGAATGCCAAGGGATTAAATACCCGTTAGGCAGAAACATGTTAGCCCTTTGGTAGACAGATATTTGTTACTGTCTTTTCTTGCACTGTTCTATTTTTTAATTAGGAGGCGTGTCTGGTCCGCAGAATAAAGTAGTTAGAAGGAGGACACTCCATCCTATTTTAAATCACTGTTTGTTTGTTGCACTAGTTTTTCTCATTTTTTACCATCAAAAGATCAGTCATCATGGACGGTTTGTGTATTTTGGTGGACCAAATCCTATTACAACAATAAGGTGCGGAGCTGAGTGTCCCACTGATCAGGGGACCAGCCTCATTTGCAGCAGGGTTTGGACAAATGATAGGACTGATCATTGAGTCTATTTTGATGGAAACCCTTTACAATCTGTTGTGGATTAATCAGCCATATACGAATAATCGATGATGTACCGGTCTCCTCTATGCATGTAGTTTTCACCTTTTTCTCCTCTTTTCTTATTAACACGTCGTTTCTGTGTGATAAAGATATTTAGAGATCCTGTGGACTCAGTATCGACAGAGTAGCCTCTTAATTGGGCTGGCAGACCCCCTGTGTTTCGTGTGTTATACATGATGTTACTTGTATCATATATATGGATGCAATGACAGAAACAGGAAAATACCAGCCGGGCGGCACACTGTTTTAAGCACAGATTTTCAGTTTACGTGTTTTTAAGCAACGCCCTTAATTACATTGGCCATGCCCCTTTTAGAGACCCTGCCCCAGTTTTTTCATCCCACTTAAAGCCCTGGATTTAACTAATTTCTATTACTGAACACATGGCTTTGAGTGGACCAGGTCTCACCGGTGCTGAGCACCTGCAGTTTTTTAAGGGGGGTCTCTATTGGCTGTTTCGTGCCCTGGCAAAGGCGGTCCGTTTTTTCCCGGACTGCAGTGACAGCAGGCACATCGATGTACGCATCCCTACACTGCTCACTTCTCCCTAGTGGAGACGTTACAGCATAACGTCATGCCAGGAGAGCCTTGTAGGGGAAGGGAACTCCTTTAAAGAGAGTCATTTTCTCTTTGGATTCCCCCTTTTTTTTAAACTCAGGAGCAGCAATATTGTTGTGGTGTCACCAGGGCTTTAAGTTGAAGCTTTTCCAATAGTATATACAAACCATAGTTGCTGCTTATTTATCTTATGCAACTAACAACCATTGACAAAGCCAATAGTACTGACTAGTTGTAGGTATTACTTGTATCATATATCTGGATTTAAATGACAGAAACAGCAAATTACAAGTCAGGTGGCACACTGCTAAGCACAGATTTTTAGTTTACTTGATTTTAAGCCACACCCTTATTTACATTGGCCACGCCCCTTTTAGAGCCCCCCTTCCCAGTTTTTTCTTCCCACTTAAAGCCCTGACTGAACATATGTGTGTGCGTGTGCCTACATGTCTGATCATGCATCCATGTGTTTTTATTAGGTTCTGGAAGTGTTCATTCCAAAAATAATGTAAAGTTTCAAAAAGATGTCACCTCTAAAATAGATTCATAGCTAAGCAAACACGCCCCGCTTGCCAATTGCACACTTACACTTCCCAAAGAAACTCAGGAGACATGTTTATGGGAAAGAACCGCTGCAGGTTTATTTCATACAACACAGGTATGGTATGACGTTCGTTATGGTGGGTCATCTTACAGGCGATCCAAAGCAGGCAGCCCCTCGCTGTCCCGCTTGCCTAAGGAGCCATCTTGCACGGCGAGACGATGCTCTGACGGTGCTTTTATTCCACTTTTGTTATACTCCCGCCCCGCCCCCCCTGTCAGGGCGGAGCGGTAAGGCACACCCCCGGTCGGTTCAGGCCCCCCGACCGCCCGAAGGACTAACGGGGCGCCGTTGCGTTTTCCCGGAACCTCCTTCGGCTCCAGGTCCTTGGCTCAGGCACCCTTACTGTGCCAGGCAGAGGTACCCTTACTGTACCCTTCTGCCGCAGAGGTACCCTTACTGTCCATCTGCTTCCAGATCGCCCTGTACTCCGCCACAGCTCTGGAGGAGGCCCCCGTCGATGACAGAGCCCCCAACCCACCTAGCTACTTTCGGCCGCTGTCTAGTGCACCTTTATCATAGTACCCTTCCGTTTTCTCTTCGTATTGGGACCTGCCCAATGAAACACAGGCCTCTCTTCCCATGAACTTCTGCATGGATCTGCCGATCCACTTGCGGGAATGTTCTACCGCTACCGGTGATCTGGCCCTGCGATGAACCTCCGACCACAGGAGCTCGCCCGCTCCCAACCCGTTCCCAGATGAAAGGAGGGGGTATTGTGTGGGGGCCCCCCGTACGCAGGGTGCTGTTCTGGTTTGAGCCTCAAAGTGCTTTATTACATATTGGATACCACGGTTATCGCATGGTAACGCCCCATCTGAACCTGCATGCACTAGATTATGCTACAAGGGCAGGTCTCACTCTCACAGGACTAGTTACCAACAACATTGATCTTGCCACCTTGGGACCTGAATAACCCATAATTCACTGACTCAGGGCGCCCGCTTAATAGTGTACCTGGCCCAGGGCCCTCCACCTCTTGTGAACCCTGCAGTTTGAATTAAGCTGTTTGGCATTACCTGTCAATATCTACAAGAGGAGCCGCACATCCTCGCTTGGTCCCTGCTTCTCTGTTGCATTATGCATGTTATTTGCAAGATTTTATTGGATGCTAATGGAAGACCGGTGATATTGGTCCCAGGAACCAAAAGAGATGGGAATGTGAAAGTTAACCTGTACTCAGGATCATTTTCTTGCTGTGTGAGCACCGCATCCGTAGTAATTATGACAATGGATTTACAGTCAATTGTCCTTCCCGTTATTTTTGTCAATATGGTATAATTGCTAGAGGCCTTTCCACGTTTTGAAGTACCGCTTTTGATAACATATCGTTGTTCCATGCCATCCCCCTACGCCTCGAGAACTCCCCTTGCTCATGGTGTTTCGGATTTTCCAAAACAATGTACTATTGTTAATGGGAAGACAGGAGGGCAGTAGCCGTATGTCCTGCAATATTCGTGAATCGCAATGTTCGTGTATATTGGCACATTGGCCCAGTGCATGGCCGGCCGAGTTGATTGTGTACCCTTGCACTAGCCGTGCTCCGCATGTCACTAGCGACTTACACTTAGCGCCTGAGTTGAGTTTCGTGGATGGTTTACCCTTTCCCACATATGCGCCCCAGCTTTTGCCCTATTACCAATGCATTATGTCCTAGACGACTTATAATAGGTGTATTGGACGTTTGTCACTTTTGTTACAAAGTAGCCTGACTTGGTCTGCCTCTTACCCCATCTGAGGTTGTAAATTACCAACTGCTACCTCAGGCTACACCTGAGCCATGTGAGTAGGGTGATTTCCCAGTGCGGTTCCTGCATTGGAGACAGAAAACATTAATTAGAAACCCTGCCCCCCAATCCTATTCTCTGCACGAAACAGGGATCAATAATGCCCCCACTCGCGGCCCTGGCCAAGCCTGTTTGGAGCCAGGTGCAAGCATTAAGTTAACATAGAACGACTGTTAGCACTAAGCTAAACACTGCAACTCTATATGTTAAAGTATTAACAACATCAGGTATACTCATTTTGAATTGTGACTAGTGCACCTTAATGCAGAAAAGGATTTTTCATGCGTTCACTAAGCATCTATTCTACAATAAGTGATGAAAGCAATACCGCAGCAAGTGTACGGCAGGGGCAAGTAGATAGCCCCACTCCTAAGGCAAAGCGAACCCTAGATTGAAGTCTCGTAGATCATTAAAAGAACAAGATATATACGCTTATAACTACCTTACAACACGGTGTTGCCCCCTATTTGCTACTTTTGTCATAAATCAAGAGGACAGGGGTTTGACCAAACTGACTAAAGATACATTATCTGGCATACCTCCAGGGCATCCCTCTAGACCCACCTCGTCGATTTATTCATACAACCATTGGCAAATCTACTCTCGCTGCACCAACTGCAGCCCCAATGTCTGCACATGAAACTCAGGTCGGTACCCACCTGGGAATTTCGGATCAACCCTGCAAGAACATTAACCTGCTTGATCCAGTTCTTGGATTGTGTATGTGTGAGCCAGCCATACATGCACATGGGCAGATGCCAGGAGCTGGCAGAAGCCCTCAAGCGCACTGGGGGGCGAATGCCATAGTAGTTTGCGCCAGCTATGACTGGTTCCTCTCCCCTACGGGCAGGCAGGCCTGGTTGCCCCCCTAAGCCCCTACCAGACACCGCAGTTAGGCTCCCAGCACGGCGCCCGCCCTGGTTCTCCTGCTTGCGTTACCGCCTGACCTATTCAGATTCTTCAGGTTGGAACGTCACACTACTGCCCAGGGGCTACCTAATATTTCCCACCCGGTGACTGCCCGCGTATCACTATCATGAGTGTAACCTGTGCACCCCACATCCGGAACTGGATGGCAACTGAGGAGGGGATGGGTCCCTGATCCTGGCAAACTGCCCCACGTGTTTTACGACCCTTATCCTGTTGCTAGCATGCGGTCTTCCCCTGTGGGTAGAGCGGTTCTCCAGCGTCGTTCCTGCATTTAGAGACAGAAGAAAACATTCATTAGAAGCCCTGTCCCCCCCCACTACTGCCAATCGTGCTATTCTGGAGTAGGACATGGGCCAACACTGTCCCATACCTCCATGTATTTTCTTTACATTTTCTTGTCAATAGTAGCTATTTTATGGTCATATGGGGACATGGGGGTAATGTGCATTCTAAGTAACATTCTGACTTGTCCGCAATTGCTGCGCATCTTAGCCCACTTTGAGGATACTAACTCTTCATTAAGCTAAACTTAAACACCCCGCTATTCTCCTTAACTATGATAACTATGCCCCTGCAGATGGGACCCAGTGCCTGCGTACCAGGATCTGGAAATGTAGTCTTCTTGGTTGTACACCAGTATGCTGCTTCAAATACTGTTACTTCAAGGACACTTCCAATGCTAATGCATGCCCTCTCTATTATCTGAAGGGAGATCTTCAAGGACACTTCCAAGCTAGTGCATGCCCTCTCTATTATCTGAAGGGAGATCTATTAGTATAGAAGAATCCCACCCCCCATGACTATGGAAGTGCATTCCCAGCGTGTTCTTGTAGTTTGAGAGTGCCATTTGTTGCAGTATGATCCTTCCACCTGTGTTTGGTACTCTTCTGTAACATGCACATACTTAAACAATTGCCGCCCTTGGGGTGCTGACGCGAACTTGATGCACGAATCGTGCTCTCTAGATCATTGCAAAATGTAATCTGCTGATAAGGTGACCCTAACACCGCTTCCCCCGGGTCATTGGTGGGGCGCGAAAGCAGAGGTCCCCTCACCCCTGGCACCCGCATCCGCTGGAGCGTCGGCCACCCAGCCAGGCAACGCTCGGGTCCAGCCTCATGGCCCGGCTCCCAACTGCAGCGTCGGCCATCCAGCCAGGCAACGCTCGGGTCCAGCCTCATGGCCCGGCTCCCAACTGCAGTGCGGGGACGCTGATGTCACGACAGGAAGTGTCGTCCCGAAAGATGGCTTACACCATCAGTCTCATTGCCTCCCCTCGCTCACCCCTTAAATGTGATTGAATCAGAGCAGCGTTCTGAATGAGCTCCGATCTCGCCCTAGGGAGGCCAAAGGCTGAATGTGTGGCTCCAGTAATCGGGCTCCTGGCAAAATGGGAGGGCGGGGGGGGAGGCCAACCCACGTGATACCCCTACTCGAGCCCTGGGCATTATAAACCTATTACGCCATTGGTAATAAACATTCTTTTAATAAAATTTCCTTCAGTGTGTGATAATCTTCATCCCACACTTTTATTACTCGGGCCCTGGGCATTAAACTTGTTACGCAATTGGTAATAAAACATTCCTTTAATAAAATTTCCTTCAGTGTGTGATAGTCTTCATCCCACATTTTAACACTCTTTGTAATGCGTCTGATCCAAAACCATTGTTTTTCCATTTGTATCCGCTCACAACAGTTACTTGTGGGTGGAACCAAAACGCTACTCACAGTAGATTACAGTGCATACAAAACTCATCCAGTCCTGTAAGTGCCCCATTGTGCTGCATGCCACCCGTCGGATAGTGAGCCTCGTCGCCCAGAGTTATGAGGCGCTACAAAATTGCTACAGTACGATATTTGCAACCCTGTCCGCTCAACCTCAGATTGCAGTCTCCCTGTTCATGCAATTTTGCTGTCTTATTCTCAAGTGTTTTCCGCTACTGTATACTGCACCGATGGTCTGAATAACCACACCAGCCACTTGACTGTCATTATCATTTCCACATGGACTTTTCTTTTCAACATTTTTCTCTCGTTACAGCTGGGCTCGATGCTATCAGACACCTTATGTTATATGTATGTATAAATGAAAGCAGTCGGAACAAATTTACTAAAAGGAATACAGGGGCTGTGACTTGGCAAAAGATAGCAAGCGAAAGACGAGGACGCATCACATTTAAATGTGTCGTGACTTTCAGATTTACAATCTTAAATCATAGTTTGCTCAAACTCTGAAACGTGTCAATTACCAAGGACTCCAGGAACCTGTCTTAGGAAATGCAGAAAGGGCAGACAAGAGCCTTTGTGCGTACACACTTTACTAGAGAGCAGAAGGTATCCGAGCGCCTGAATGGGCACCAGTTTCGTAAAAGATGAACACATTCATTTTTGTCCGGCACTGTAAGACATTTAGTGATTAGCTCTGGATCACAGTATCTGAGCGCCCATGCCGGAACTCGACCCCGGTTTCCCAGCTTCGAGGTCGACTGCACTGGCTGCACTCTCCCCTTGCATTGTTTGTGCTCTGCACTGGGACACAGGATTACCGCGTGGGTGCAGGGCAGAGAAGCGTGATCGTTATCACATTGATATAGCGCCTCAACACCAACGGCCGCCGAGGAGCACTGGTGGAGCGGCAATGGGTGAGTCTACGATGTAGTGCGTGTTAGGAAGGGCACTATTTGTGCTCTGCACTGGGACACAGGATTACCGCGTGGGTGCAGGGCAGAGAAGCGTAATCGTTATCGCATTGATATGGCGCCTAAACACCAAACGGCCGCCGAGGAGCACTGGTGGAGCGACAATGAGTGAGTCTACGATGAAGTGCGTGTTAGGAAGGGCACTATTTGTGCTCTGCACTGGGACACAGGATTACCGCGTGGGTGCAGGGCAGGGAAGCGTAATCGTTATCGCATTGATATAGCGCCTCAACACTAAACGGCCGCCGAGGAGCACTGTTGGAGCGGCAATGAGTGAGTCTCCGATGTAGTGCGTGTTAGGAAGGGCACTATTTGTGCTCTGCACTGGGACACAGGATTACCGCGTGGGTGCAGGGCAGAGAAGCGTAATCGTTATCGCATTGATATAGCGCCTCAACACCAAACGGCCGCCGAGGAGCACTGGTGGAGCGGCAATGAGTGAGTCTACGATGTAGTGCGTGGTAGGAAGGGCACTTTTTGTGCTCTGCACTGGGACACAGGATTACCGCGTGGGTGCAGGGCAGAGAAGCGTAATCGTTATCGCATTGATATAGCGCCTCAACACCAAACGGCCGCCGAGGAGCACTGGTTGAGCGGCAATGAGTGAGTCTACGATGTATTGCGTGTTAGGAAGGGCACTATAATTTGATGTCGAACTAAGCGAGCAGGGTTTGAGGATCGTGCGTGAGAACCAAGACTATTTCTGCGATCCTGCCTTTCATCGCAGTGCTTGGCGAGAAGGCAATTTAGTTACGAGCAGTTCCCGAACCGCAAGCAAACCCCATCAACTAAACCGCCTGCACTGGGACCCGAGCCCTAGCCCTAGGCCCTCAGGTCTACATTCCGCTGCCCAACCGACTGAGCCATCCAGGCTCTCGGAAGAAGCATGCACGCAGACATTCCGTTGCCCAACCGACAGAACCATCCAGGCTCTCGGAAGAAGCATACACGCAGGGCACCCCCACAGGTGGTCGCCTGAGGCCCTGTCGTCGTCGGGCAGCGTGTGGTCGCCTGAGGCCCTGTCGTCATCGGGCAGCGCGTAGTGGGTGGTGAAACCTTCAAACAAGGGCGCTGGGCTACGAACAGCGGGGGAGCAAACCCATCCGCAAGGTTCCTCGTCTATGTGACCAAAAATTGCACCCCACGCCGCTCGACGCTCCCGCCCCGATCTATAGCTCCCATTGTACCCGTATACCTGCAATCCCTGAACACATCTCTAGGGGACTCGTACTCTCAACCCCCAGATCCCGGAGGACGCCCCACAGACCCGACACGCGGTCCTCGCTGTGGGGCAGCAGGGGAGCAGCACACCGCAGTCGGTACTGCTCTGCATGAGTGCCTCTGACGCTCGGAAGCTAACCGGGCACATGAACATACGCCGAGCCGGCTGCTATGCACGGAGGGGCCCGACCCCCAATCTTATGATTACCCGCACATAGCAGAGATCCCGCCCCCGCATTGACCATCGACCAGCGTGCACCAGCCCCCCCCCGTGGTCGATACCACAGGGCCCCATCAACCTGGTCATACCCAGGGACCGGGCTGGGGGGAGGCTAATTGGAAGCAACATACCCGTGAGTGGTAAGCCGACGCACGTCGCGCAGGGCCGGGAGAAACAGCGCAGAGCCGAGGGAGAATCCTGGCGGGAGAGAGAGGCCGAGCACTGGCGCTGCAGTGCTAAATACCGGAGGGGCCGCCCCTCCTCCCCGGTGAGCCCTCCCCATTGGCTAGTGATAAGGAGGTGGGCTCAGGGAGGGGCACGATATGGGCTTTGCTCGCCCGTCGTGTGGGACTAAGGCGCTGCCCGCCCATGCTCCCCAGCGGGTCGCGCGGTCAGCGGCAAAACGCTAACCTTCTCGTTCCTCTTCTGTTCACAGGCTAAGCACACTACAGAAGTGACTACACAACACACGCTTGTATAGGGCAGACAGAGCCGGTCTCAATCAGTATTCCGAGGCGCAGGGTTACATAACAAACGAGTCCAAGATTCTTCCACAGCTTCCCACTTGTACAATGGTATTGGAACTCCAATTTGCAATTGAGATCACTGCGCGTCTTGCGTGAGCTGCAGCTGGTGTTTAATTGCAGGAATGTGCCAGACTCAAATTTACACAGGCTGCCTAATTTGTCGCTGGCGCGTCGCCAGTAGCGCGAGACGTGCACGTTTGGAAAACGGAACGAGCGTAAGAGCGATTCTATTCCAAAGGAGCCTCCCGCTGCCGCTTGACAGGCGGCCAACGTCTCTATTCCAAACGAAGCACGTTCAAAGACGAAAATGAGTAAAATGTGAATTTTTAGACATATCGACCGTTTCGCTTTTTGGTTGACCAGAATGGGAAAGGAAAGGCGCCACGTTTGCCAAGCTGGGGCGTATGTCATCGTTTTGCTGAAAGACTTCAGAACGCTTCCTTTCCTGACAACACAAATGGCCATATGTTTGGCCTTAGAGAGACGTTGAAGACATGCTTCATATGCAAAAGCAATTTGTTTCCAACTACACAGCAGCGCGTCAAACTCTGTGTAAGGTTTGAAGACATCAGTTGAGCGTGAGAGAAAAGAATGAGCGACATAATATTTGATTCAAAAGCCAAGAGGTATTGCAAAAATAACTGACGGGACTTCGGTTGGCTTATTTTCCCCATCTCATGTTAGACAGTAGTTGCACAGCACAGCAGCTGACAATTACTGAGGCCTTTTAATGCTTTTGGTGGTTAGAGGCAGACTAACTTCTGCACGTTGTGAGGCTTGCCCACGGCCCACGTAGGGGAGGGACCTGCCTCATTAGGCGCAAACCTGACGGGTTTAGTTTCTGTACCTCTGGGGTCCGGCGCTTGCTGTCATCATTTCCGGTGCGCAGAGTGGGCGGGAGCCAGGTATATTTACCTCCTCTGCCCATCCGGCGATCCTTTCACGGTGAGGTTCCACGCCAATTACAGAGGCCTTTTAATGCTTTTGGTGGTTAGAAGCAGGCAAACTTCTGCATGTTGGGGGATATCAACAAGGAGCCGGGGTTATCATCGCACTTAGCGCGATTTGCATTATCGCCATATATTGCCGGTTCACATCGCTGTGTTAGCGACGTATTTACAATGATTTGCCAACAGGCGATGTTAAACCTTCGATATAAGGCGATTTAAAGCAATATCGCCTGAAAATTAGCGGTCAGCATTGCGGTGAGTAAAATGTTGATAATAGGAAGAAGTGGATGTAACCTTACAATCCACCTCCCATTATGCACATGGCTAAGTTGGAAAATTTCCAGATGTTAGTTTTCTGCGATTTCAGCGGTTAGCGCAGCTTTTTTCAGCGCTGTGCGTTGTCTGGGCTGGCTTGCAGATACCTCGATGTTAGACCTGGCACCATTGGCGTGGGTCTCCCTTCCATTTTTGCTGTTGCCTCATGTGTTTTTCTGGTGTAAGATACTTTGGGCACTGTGCTACTGCTGTCCAGTGCCACAGTGCGAGGGCTCCCTACTGTAAATTGATGTATTGATTAGTGGTTCCATGATTGGATATTTGGTTTACTTGTCAGACCCTAGTACAGTGCACTTAGTGAGCGCAGGGCGTGTAAGTCCAAATGCTGCTAGTGGGCTTGCAGCAATGATTGTGCCCCCCACAGAAGCGGCCTTGTAAAATGTGTCCAAGGTCTGCCATTGCAGAACCTGCGTGCAGTCTGGTACTGTCATGCTGACTAGGCAAGAGCACCCACTTACCAGTCCCTAAACCTTCCCATGTCTTCATATTAGTCACCCTATGATAGGCCCACGGGCAGGGTGCATTGTAAGTATAAGGTAGAACAAGCCCTGATGTGTGTGGCATGTCCTAATAGTGAATTACAGCCATTTTCGTTTTTCACTATTGCAAGGCTACCTGTTCTCCATAGGATAGAATGGGCTGCTGGATTGTTACATGTTTATAATCCTAGCAGACTCAGGGAACATGGTAGAAATTCGAGTTTAGTATGCCTGGACTCAGAGTAATAAAATACATCTTTTAGTAAAGTTTATTTTAATATTCTGTGTTTGCAAATACCACTTTTAGAAAGTAGGTATTTGCTTACCTAACCAGTTGAGCCTGCCTCTGTTAGGGTGTGTATTCCTTGTCTGGGTTTGTGTGTGACAGAACTGGGGAATTCCAGGAGACAGGCTGGGGCTGCCCGGTGGTGAATAGGGAGATCTGCATCCAAGATGGGAGGTAGGAGTTGCACGTGGGACCTGAATAGGGCTGGGCCTTCCCTCTACAATGCCTGCTCCTCCCCTGTGGTGTGTCTGATGTCTCTGCCCTGCACACTGAAAGAAAAGAAGGAAGACTGTCAACAAAGTGCTCCTGGCCTGTACTTTCCTCCCACAATGCTGGCTCCACCTCCTGTGGGGCGTCTGATGTGCCTGCCCTGTGCTGTGAAAGGAAAGGAGAAGTCTGGTAAACAGAGTGCTTCAGAACTGGCTTGAACTGAGCACAGGCCCCTCTCCCCTCAGAGAACAAAGGATTTTGGGGTATAAGTATTGGGACCCTGAGCCCATGAAATTAGATCACTCCTGGAACTGACAAGAAGAAACCTCTGCTGAGGAGAAGGAACCTGAAGAAACTGAGAAGAGCTGAGTGCTGCTTGGGGGATTGGCCTGCAGTGGTTGCCTGGCTTCCTAGAGAGGAGAAAGGACTTTGTGGTTTTTAGGTTTCGCCTATTATCAGTCGCTTGCGAATGTAATAGGCGAAAATTCAAGTGCTTGATCGACTAGTCAAACCACTGCAGTTTCTTCACAGTGCATGTGAGTCACCACGAGAATCACGTGACCACAAGCCTCTCGTGAACGAGCCCAGCCAGCCCAGCCTCCCTCACACAGCTTCTCCCAGCCATATGGTCGTTCGAGTTGCCCACCCCCTCCCTCTCCAGCGCCTGCCTTCCGTGACTCGCATTAGATGATCAGAGGCAGCCCAGCCCAGCAGGCAGCCCACCCCCCTCCCTCTCCATATGGGCAGCCCACCCCCTCCCTCTCCAGCGCCTGCCTTCTCTCTCGCTTCCCCTCACTGGCCCGTTTGTTACTTGTTCTGGGTTTACATACAACAGACTCCCTCCTCTACCCCCAAACTATCTCGCAGTATGACTCAACTGTTTTAGCCAGACAACTCGCAACACTTCATGCGATGGTGGCGGACAGAACAACACCACTCAAAACAAAGACGAAGCTTTAGCACAAAGAAACCACCTTACTAGTACTGGGCCCTCGACACACACGGTGACGGTGCAACGGCAACGGAGACCAGCATGTTTGTCAATACTGTTAGGTTGGATTTTCATTTAAAGCTATCAATTTCAGCTATTTGATGGTGTCTTTTGAAGGCAGAAGACCTGCGCGTTTCGGAGGATTACCGAACTTCTTGGGTGGTTTTAATCCTTTAAAGGCAAGTGCTAATCCTGGGCGCCTATACTTGTGCTAATGAGATGACATTTTTATGTGGTAACAAATCACTGCATCGTGAAAACTTGCCTTTACCGCAGTGTTACTCCTGGCGTATGAATCACGTTAAGCGACCGCACATTCTTAAACATATGGATAATTTGTAACTCACTAGTGTCTTTTTTTAGTGCGTGTGTGGCCACTGCCCCAAGAAGTAAGACCTCCATTTTGCAAACGATTTGCAGACGATTCCAAATCTCTCACGAGTAAACAAACCCTGGACGAACAATTTCGCGTCTCAGGTTTTTTTTCATTCTGTAGCCCTAGTTCGCATTCCCGCCCCACCCCACCAGGCTCTCATCAAAGCCTCAGCCTCCCTCCCTTGCCATTTGCTTCCTAACCAGCCTGCCTCAATAGCCACTTTCACGGCCGTGCATTTCTCCCCCCCCTCCTCCTCGTGTCCACATCAAAGCAATCAGCCTCCCTCCCACAGGCTTTTGAAACTTCCCCCGTACTTTCACTTTCACGGCTGGGTCTCGCATTTCTCCTCCCCCCCCCGCTTTATTTTCTTTCTCCAATCTCCCTTTTCGTCTAATTGCTCACAACCTAGCTCAGCCATTTAAATCCCAGGCTGTGGTTTTACCCTGGCCACATTCGGTACTTTTAACTGGCCTGTCGGGCTTTACGGTGGTCCCGTCAAACAGCACTTTCTTGCGGTGGCTCAGGGGAGACAGATATACATGTTGCTTAATCAGCTATAACGTGCCAGTGATCTGTGGTAGGGCCTGCCTGGACTCTCTGCCTACATCATGTCTGTCGCGCTATTTCCGTGACATTGTTTGCCTTCTCATTGGGCTCAGTGCAGCACGTTATTATCTTTCTCCCAGTGGTATTTACAGTAGATAACCTGCCTTTAACAGCACTGACAATAATAGTATGTAAATAAGCTGCAGGTATGAGAAGGCTGAGCGTGCTCTGGGTACAGTAGCGCCTCGTCTGCCTCTAAGCGCTGACAGTGCTTCTCTGCGCTATTATGAAAAGAGGAACTTGCTGCATGCTCCTTTTCATTAATTGGATCTGAGAGTTTCTCCTTACTCTGCCGAGTGAGGGGCGAGAATGGATTTCACCTACTAATCGGGTTCCCGAAATGCTTCTAATCGGTAAGAAAGGCGCACGCGGATTTTCATTTGAAGTTGGAGCTCACTCTACCCCCATTGCCATGTACAGCGCTTTGAACCCCTCTGGCGAAGCGCTTTATAATAACATTACTATCATTATGTTTTCGCTTTCTGAAAAAGTTAAATATACGTTGCGGATTCGGTATAAATTGCCCCATGGTGTAAGGTGAATTGTATCAGGGTTGGACGATAATTATTGGTTGAAATCTGATGCCAACAAAGAGTTAACAAAAAAAGAATACATTGCCTTAAATCAGTGTCCTCAAGGTTAAGATCTTAGCCACGGAAAATGTCACCGTCTGTATTTATCTAGCGATTTGATGTTAGTGTTGCCATGCCATTGGACTACTATATTTTCTTTCAACACACTTACTTATTTTCGCTGCGGTTATTAATAATGCCATTATTTTTTATTTGTTTTTTTATTATTGTTTCTATGAATATTACAATTAATAACAAAATGCGTGACCATTGCAGCACGTTGCACATGATGCTTAAAGAGGGCGCAAACGCATTTGCCATCCCCTAGTACGGGTCTCACCACCTATACTTTTTCAGTGGGGTCTGACTGCTCCCGACTTTCATGTAGCCACATAACAGAAGCAGCACCAATCTGAACTTGCGTGCTCTGTGGTCCAAGCGGAGGGGGAAAACGCCTAGTAGACCGGGGGAGGGACGTTCAGTATTTCAACATCCATTCATCTTCACCACAGCCCATAACCAACCGGCACCAACCATGTGCCCTCGGCCCAGACTGCGCGCACTGCCAACCTTCCTAGACAGCTGGCTGGCTCTAGCAAATGTATGTATGCGCCATCTCCACAGAGCACGTGCATCGTCCCAGAGTGAGTACACTCTTCAGGAAGAGTTTACACCCTCCTCACACCGACTGTGCACTTTCTGCCGCATGAGCATCCTCCCAATAATGAATGCGCCCTCTCAAGTTCGCTTGAGCAGTCAGTCTGCTGAACATGGAAACCCTAAAGTCAGCCAGTGTCACCTACTTTTTAAAAGCTTTAAGAACGTCTAGTGTAGAAAAAGACTGCTCCAGATTTCATCTGTTTTAGAATGATGAAATCCCAAGTAGGCCCTGCCGCAATCGGAACCTGTTTTCTTCCTTCAGACTGTCTGCTGATCTTTGCATCAGACAGCGATTAATACTGCTCGCGTGGTTATTTAAAAGGGCGTTAGCCTTGCAAGCAAGCACTTGAAAGAGCAAACATATAAAACCATTCAAACCAAGATCAAGGCACGTAACTGCGGGTGAAAAGGCACCCCCTCCTGGTGATGGAGCATTATCGGCAGGAGTCCTCGGGCACAGAAATAGCTTTCTGCACTATTTTAAACTACAATTCCTCAGATCCAGGCACAGAAGCTCTTTAGTGGTTTTTCTGACACCACTATCAGAAGAACACGCTCCACTTGTGAACAGCATCCTGGCTTGTATTTTCTGTCATGGATCCGTAGGCAATAGAAAGCTGCACTTTCAGTTCTCCCTACCCACTAAAACAGAGTTTACATGCACTACATGCTCGGTAGCCAGTTTCGGGGATCCCTGCTTGTGGGCTATGCTTTGCTCATGTCCTTTAAAAAATAACTCTTCGACCTGCTACTGCGTTTGGAAGGGGAACTGTGGAACCCTTTTTGAGGAGAACGCTTCATACATTCTATTAGAAACAAGCACTGGCGTTGCCAATAGGTTTCGCATTTGGAAAGTTGGAGCTATTGGTTTTGTAAATTACATTTTATATTTATATATCGTTATTGGCATTGTCAAAAACAATAAATAAATATAAAATGTCATTTACAAAACCAATAGCTCCAACTTTCCAAATGCGAAACCTATTGGCAACGCCAGTGCTTGTTACCTTTGCTTTTCAACTTGTGCTAAAAAGATCTCCAAGGGCTTGGAAGAGAGCTTGCCCCCTGACCGAAATCCCAGGACCAGTGGACTTCACCAGCCTTTGTGAATTGCTACTGTTCCAGTGGCTGCAGAGGCAGGGAGCTGTGACCGACTCTCACGACCGGCCCGGTGTCCTGTTGGCACCGCACTGAGCAACGTCCGCCTCGAACAACGCAAGCTCTGCGCTCACCGACTCTGTCTCGATGCCGTCAAAGAGCTGTAGCCTGCACCGTGACTGGAAGGACACCGCAACATGCAACGCCTCGCTACACCAAATCGAACTGGTCGTCACTGCTGCTGACTTCGAGTCCTGTCAGGGGGCAAGCTCTCTTCCAAGCCCTTGGAGATCTTTTTAGCACTTCTAGTCCTGTGACCGCACTGGAGTTGGGCACCGCCTCGCACACTTCACGACACACGGCCCGACTCGCACCGCTGTCTGGACTGACCGACGCCAGCTCCCGAACTCCGGCTTGAATGTCGCACCGTAAAGCTGGAAGCACCACAACGAGCAATGTCCGCCCCGAACAATGAGCTCACCGACGCCGTCAACAAGCTGTAGCCTGCACCGCGGGGGGGATGGGACACCGTGACCGGCAACGCTTTCTTTTTCTACACCGCGACAAACACCGGAACCGGCTCGCACATCCGTGCCAGCCGCCTCAAGGATAAGGTACTGTGTTTGAGTCTGTCGACATTTGAGTGGGCCCGGACGGCCGCAGTCCGCTGAATTTGTTAGATTCTGTGTTTTTTCAGCACGCTGTAGTCGGACAAGGCTACTGACTCGCACAGAACTTTGATTTACACCTTTTTAACCAGAACTCTTGAATTTAAAAGTACTGTGGATTCTTTTTGTCGTTTATTGGTCTTGTGATAATTATATATAAAGTATACTTATTTTTGATATAAAACCTTGTGTGGTGTCCATTTGTAGTGTTGTCACAGGGTTACTGTATGTGGTCACAAATGCTTAACTTACATCGCCTCTGAACTAGCCTTGACTGCTCGCGCCACGCCGCCTAGAGGGTGAGCAGGGGTTATTTTAAGAGGGTAATTCCCTTGCCCTGACTGAGGGTCCCTGCTTGTCACAAGTACCTACCTGTGCCAACCAGAGACCCCCATTTCTAACACTCGATGTGCGGTTAGGGATCAATGTCCCCGTGCTTTCCCGAAGATACGCCTACTTTGCATCTCATTGGCGATGCAAAGCGAGGCGTTACCAAAAGGCAGCAAACATGCGCTAATGCATGTTTGCGCTGCCTTGTTAATAGGGTGATGGCTTTATCTCCACTTTAGCGGAGAAAAGTGCAGCTAAAGCGGAGATAAAGCCCTTGATAATATGCCCCGTTGTGAGTCCTGACGAGTTCTCCAGTGCAGCAAGGGAAGTTATCAAACCCCAAACTGTTCACATGAGGCACAGGGTCAAGACTGATTTGCATATGGCTGGGTCTGATCTGGGGTGGCGAAGTGAGCTGAAGAATGATGATGGATTCCACCAAGCTCTGTAACTGTGCGTGAGTGTCTGAAAAGTTTCAGCCCTCTGTCCATCATCTCCTTGTTTTTGAGTAATCAAACTACCCCTGGTCTGAGCAAGTATGAGTGAGGTGGCGTGTCGAGTAAGGGATGTTCTAATGGAGAAGATCCAGAGCGGTCGTTGGATCTTATAGCCTTATCGTTGATTCCAAACTAAGTTGGGGTGTTCAGTTTGGCAGCTTTGGGCCTTATGGCCCATCTCCCGAAGCATGTCAGTTATGGCTTTTCTGTTTTTCAGTCTGGAGTCCCACTGTGCCTCTTTATAGACAAGAAGTCTTGGCCCAGATTTACAAAGGGTGGGCCTCACCCCTGAAGCAAAGTGATGCCATGTGACAAATGCTATTAACTATCCGGCACAAAATGTGGCTTGCGCTGGAAAGGTGCTCTTTTAACAGTGCAAAAAACACTTTTGCTGCTTTGCCTTGCTTTGCGTCATGTTGATGATACTGGGGTGAAGAAGGTTTTGATGCAAAGCCCGATCTACTAAAATAACCAGATTGGGTGTTGCAAAAAAATGATACAATGCATCTGTGCTGTAGTATTGAAGTACATGGCTTACGTCAAATGCATGCATTTCTTCTGAATTTGTCTTTGAATAGAAGTTTGTACTTAATGCTTCGACTATGAATTCTATAAGGGGCGGCTCATCTATTATAGCGGAGGGGTGTAGCCTCACTAAAAGGCCCCCAGAGATAATAAAAATAATGATAATGAAGGTAATCCATTACCATTCTATTTTTGATCACCTGTCCCGAACCGAATGTCAGGATGGGGTGAAACCTACTGAGTGGCAGCAGGGAGGAGTGGTGGACAGAGGGCTGCCTGTGCACTATTTAAAATGTGGATGTCCCTTTGGTCAGCCATCTTGCGGCAGCCAGCCAGACATGGGCTATTTAATCCTCTCAAGTGAGCTGTCTTAAGACAGCTGGTTTGGGAGCAAGTGCAGGCCTCCAGTGCCCTTGGGAACGCTGACACTGGCTGCTACCTCCAATCCTGGTGCTTCTCTCATGCTCCTTAACAGCATAAGAGAAGCACCCAGATTGGTTCAGGGAGCTGACTGGGACAATGACATCACAGAGAAGAAGAGGACCAGACTAAGGAGGACAGCTGCTGCACTGTAACTAACCTTTAATTTGATTTATGTATTTAATGTAATTTCCCCACCCCCCTCCTCACTCGCAGTAGTTGCCAGCCACCACACTTCAGACCCCACATCATACTATTTCAAATTAGTTCCAACCCCACTCAAAAAATATATGCTTACTCAGACTAAGCTAATCTTTATAGTTTTATTGGTCTATTAGTTAGCTCTCAAAGGTTATGATTATTGGAAAATCAACTTCAATTTGGGGTACAAAGTCATGGCAGGTTCATGGCAAAAAAACGTTATTTCGAGCATGTTTAATTCCCACCCAAATTATTTTCTTGAATAAACGATCCAACAGATGAACTGTCTGGGATTGCCAAATATTAAAGAAATGAATGCCCCAACTGTTACCTCTGTTGCCCGCTTTGATAACTGGCAGAATCTGAGAAAATACACTGAATACCAATTAAATACCATGGTACAAAATGGTATGACAAGAGACAGAACGTCAGGGCACTCAGGGCCTGCACCAGCCAGTTTAGTATTTGAAAGTTTGGGCAAAGATAGTGGTGTAAAGAGCCGGGAACGTGACCTTCCTATGTCCCCACTAATTTGGAAAAGCCAAAAACACAAGATACAGATTAGCTCAGCACACACCTATGATCAAAAATGCAGTTTCAAGAAGTACAGTAATATATCATAATTAATGATTAAAGAACGAGAAAAAAATCTCCAAAATTAATACAATGAGTCTTCAGAATACTGGAAAAAATATCCTTCCTTTATTCATTTGTGTTATTATTCTTCAGACTTCATTTGTTAAAAACAAAATACAAGATTCATAGCCGACGCAATGTGCCGCGTCGGCTATGAATCTTGTATTGTGTTTTTTAATTAGGTATACAACGGTAACCACGCATTTTTTACAACACGGTACCGTTACCACGCTACTTTTATCACGCAAGTCGATACAACGACTTGCGCTGGGGGGCGCTCCAGGATAGTAAATAGATTAATTTACTATCCAACTCCTTTCCCTAGAGTCTACGGGGACTGGAGTTGGAATAGTAAATTAAAAAATTTACTATCCAGCGCCCCTCCACGCAAGTCGTTGTAACGACTTGCGTGGTAAAAGTAGCGTTGTAACGGTACGCGTTGTAAAAGTACGCGTGGTACCGTCATATATCCTTTTAATTATGACATATTACTGCACTTCTTGAAACTGCATTTTTGATCATAGGTGTGTGCTGAGCTAATCTGTATTTTGTACAAAATGGTATATTTAATTCCTCATTTTCATGTCCTGGCGGGTGGTTGTTGTGGCAGGTGGACATAAATGGTTGTCAAGCCTGTTTTTATAATTCCACGCCTAGGTTTAAATCAAGCAGACCTGATCCCTGATATTCTCAGTCAGCCCATTCTTTTATTGTTACCACCTATTTGGTGGGAAAGTTTTGTCAAGAATGTTTGGAACATTCCACACTGTCTAAAGTGAAACAACATCTTTCTCTCCTGTATGAAGTAATGAATGTATCAGATTTTCTTTTAGGTCCTAAATCCCCACATTTAAGGCTTGGCAAGGGGTTCTAAATGCCAAATCGGCATGGCAGTAATACTGCACACAAAGGCTCTGCAGTAGTTGTCCTGAGACATGTTTAAAGGGCGACTTGTCTGGATGGCTGACTTGGTTGTGTCAGTACCTGAATACATATCTGAGTGAGTATACTATTTCCTCTGTGCATGTGTCAATGGTTATTTAATTAACTATGTTGCTATATGACTGGCTCTCTTAGTAACTGTGTGGGTCTCTAAATGTGTATGTTAGTAGCTGTACGGTTTGCTTACAGACTGTGTTAGTGACTTTCGGGTGTGTAACTGTGTGTGCAAGTGGCTCTGTTAGCGCTGGATACATAACTGCTGTATGGGTGAGTGAAAGGATGTGTATTTGTCTCTTGGGCATATCCACAAGCCCCTATCGCCACCACAGCATCACTTTTACCAGCATTGTGGTGGCGATAGGGTCTCAGCCTTATTTACAAGGCAGCGTTAAGCTTCTTAACGTGGCTTAACACTGCCTTGTAAATAAGGCCCCCTTTCACGCTATGCGTAGCGTGAAAGGTGTGGGCAGTGGGTGTTGCGGTGGGCGTTCCGCCGCAACACCCATTGATTTGATGCTGCCCCCTATGTACAAGGGAGCGAATTAAAAAAACAGTGCAGCAGCTGTCCTCCGTAGTCTGGTCCTCTTCTTCTCTGTGATGTCATTGTCCCAGTCAGCTCCCTGAACCAATCTGGGTGCTTCTCTTATGCTGTTAAGGAGCATGAGAGAAGCACCAGGATTGGAGGTAGCAGCCAGTGTCAGCGTTCCCAAGGGCACTGGAGGCCTGCACTTGCTCCCAAACCAGCTGTCTTAAGACAGCTCACTTGAGAGGATTAAATAGCCCATGTCTGGCTGGCTGCCGCAAGATGGCTGACCAAAGGGACATCCACATTTTAAATAGTGCACAGGCAGCCCTCTGTCCACCACCCCGAAAAAATTTAAGGGAGACTGTATAGCCTTGAACTTCTCAAGTCCTGAGGTACTTCCTAAGGTACTGGCAAATTTATTTTCCCCACAACGTAGGGATTCTGCTTTGATCCCACTAACGCTTGAATTTTTCTACAGTAGGAGATGGTGTGTAGCGAATTTCAGTAGACCATGGCCGAAACGGATCCCTGTGTCAAGTACACTGGGGAGGGGTGTCCAAACTAGGGATGGAGGTATCAGCTTGGAAAATCGGTTTGGGGTTTTGTCTGATTTGAATGAATGTGATTGACTCCAGAGGACTGAAAGAACTGGGTATATGAAATCAGCAGAGTTTGGTAGAATGTATGGTCCTAAGGATCAGGGTATGGCACAAACCAACAAGGCCCCTACAACTCGAATCAACTCACTGGAGGTATCCCGCCTTACAGGGCAGCCCTTAGAGAACAGGGATCTCGGACAATTAACTTGCTCTAACCCATTCGGGGAATGTGACTGCCCCGGTTCAGATGGGCCCCCTCCAGAGATGTACTGCCACTTGTCCACTAGCATAGAACATCAACCAGTGATTGAGGGCGTGACCCTAGGAGCTAAAATTTCCCAGGACTCATCTTGCATCTTACAAGGTGAGGCAGGGTTGGCTTCCTTTCATGGAACCTCGCTGGAATTGGCAATAAGATAACATCCCCAGAATGGTGTAGCTTTGTTGACCAGTATGACATCATCCTTTTCCAGGAATCCTGGTTGATGGTTCCAGTTTATCGCTTGGGGTTCCTTAATTTTCAGGCTCCTGCTACCAAGAAATCTAAAGGTCGACCAGCAGGGGGTTTGATAATCTGGGTTCGCCAATCCTTATGATGTAAGGTGCAGCAAATGAGTTCCCCATCGAACGACATCCTGTCAGTCAAAATCACATGGGCAAATGGTCAAGGGGTGGCTATTCACAACATTTATGCAAGGGGGACGGCAGAGGGACAAACATCCGAGGTAATCTCTGCTCTTGATCACCAGCTTGAGGCCCTCCCAATACAGTTGTCTATTATAGTAGGTGGAGATGTTAACACTACCTTTGAACCTCTTGGACAAGAGGATCAGTTTCTTGCTGCTGAGGAGGACAGTAAATGGGGCGTCCCTCAGCTCGAATTACCTGCCGTAAGAAGATGGTCAGCTGTAGCCATACAGCTTAAGGCCTTATGCTTAGTGAGAGGGCTTAGAGCAGCAAATGGGCGTACCCCGTCTGACCGCCTGGGAGAAAATACATTTGATAATGGCAGGTATTCTAGTCGCATAGATTACTTTCTGGTGGATATAAGAGGATGGCACTGTCTGATAGACATGACTGTTAAAACTAGGATGGAAAGTGACCACAATCCACTTTGTATGTAATTTCAAGCACAGAAGGGGACTAGAGAACCGAAACCGGGGCGTGGGAAAGTCACCCTAGATATCGTTGCCTCTAATAATATGCGTCACATTAAATGGGGGGGATTCATTGAGAACCCTGAGAAATTGGAGGTCCTTAAAAATATGGTTGTCGAAGAAGTGGTTAACTTAAACACTCACATTAGTAAGCAAGACTTTCCCCAAATAATGCTTGAGGCACATATCCACTTTTTCGCAAAACTCCAATTGATCTTCAGGAAGACTATAAAACCAGATAAGGGCAACAAAAACCAACCCAAGGTGGGGTGGTATAACAATGCTTGTAAATTAGCCCGTCAAAACCTGAGCACAGAAATAAGATGTATTAATCCCTCAGGAGTGAGAAAGGCAAGGGAGACATATAGGCAAGCTCAGAAAGTAGCAAAAAAACAGTGGGATGAGGATCAGTGGCATGATCTGAAATCAGCCTGTGAAGCAAAGGACTCAAAACAAATTTGGGCCATTGTTAAGTGGGATAGAGGAGGTGTAGCTGAACCCCCCAAAACAATGTTGCCAAACAACAATGGGTAGATTTCTTCAGACCACAACACGCTCGTAACCCAGTTGAAGAAGAGTGTCCACTACCCCCAACTATTTTTTATCAAAGTCAGCTTTTCACAACTAAAGATGTCAGTATAGCGTTAGACTGCGTGACCGGGGGAAGAGCTCCAGGCATGGATGGCATCCCAGCTGACGTGTTTTTAACACCTTCCATGCTCATGACAAGGTCAGCTCGTCGTGAGATACACTGGAGCTGTGCTAATGACGAGCTGACCTTGTCATGAACAATGGGATTTGGAGAAGACCAGCACCCAGCGGGAATTGCCTTAGCACCAATGTGGTTAAGTGATAGATCGTCTTGGTGCCAGTACTTTGAGTGTTTAGCTAACTCTGTGGCTAGGGGTGCGCCAATCCCATCTTCATGGAAAGGCGCTGAAATAATTCCGGTTTTTAAAAAGGGTGACAAATCTCTACCCAGTAACTATAGACCTATCAGTCTTATAGACTCAGCCCAAAAACGTATAGGTCGTTTAGTGCAAAAGAAATTGCAAACATGGATAGAAGAACATAATATTTTGTCCCCATATCAAGCTGGCTTTCGACCATGTACTAGTTCAATTGACCAGGTCTTTTACTTTATAGCACTCTGCTGGAGGAATGTGGCCTTAACCAATGGGACACTTTATGCGGTCTTTGTAGACCTGAAATCGGCTTTCGATTTAGTCCCCCGTTCCAAACTCTGGAGGGTTCTCGCTGAAGCAGGGATGTCCCCGGAACTATTGACTCTCCTCGTCCGCCTGCATGAGAACAACTACGCCAGAATCAGATGGGGGGCACAGGGTGAGGTGACCGACTCATTCCCTGTCGAGCGTGGTGTTCGGCAGGGGTGTGTCCTGGCACCCGCGCTGTTTTCATTATACATCAACGGCATAGTGGATCATCTTAGCCGTTCTCCCACTGATGCTCCCGTGCTAGCTGGGGCCCGCGTGCCTGTTCTCATGTTCGCGGACGACACGTTGATTGTTTCCCGGACTCCGAGTGGGCTCCAGAAGGCTGTGAATGCGTGGACTTGACATAAACACCTCAAAAACCAAGTTCATGTCCCTGAATCAGCGGAAAACCTTCAAAGGTACAATTAATTTTAATGGAACTCCACTAGAGCAGGTAAAGGCATTTACGTATTTAGGAATATCTCTCCAGAGTAACATGGGCTGGAAAAGTCATATTGACATGGTTGTTTTAAAATTTCACTAGCTTGCGGGTACCTTAGCTACCAAGCATAAAGCTTCTTTTACCAAGCCAATTACACCTGCTCTAGAGATCTACAATATGAAGGTTATAAGTGCCTCTTTGTATGGTTCAGAACTTTGGGGATTTAAATATTTGAACCAACTAACAAAGGCGGAGAATACATTTCTACGCTGTTTAGTTGGGGTCCCCCAAAGTACTCCCACTGTTCCGCTTTTATATGATCTTGGCAGGAAAAAAATTGAGGATATAGCACGGTTACGGCCTCTATTATATTGGAGACGTATCTGGACAACCCCAGAACTAGCTCACTATGCCCTTGCATTAAAGGATATGATTAGGGCAGATCGTTTTCATTCTATCCCATGGCTCCAAGAGATAAGGGGTTTATTAACAAAGCTGGAACTTGACCACCTATGGGAAGACTTAGACGTCTCAAGGTTCCCATCAAAAATAAATCTGAAAAAAAAGTATTGGGAAATGATTTGGATGTCCGCCCATAGTACCTGTGTAAACACTAATCTAACAGGACGTTTCCTTGAATTTAAACCTCGCCCACTCTGTGAGGCTTATTGGGATATCATAGAGGGTCCGTTTGACCGAAAACTGTATTTCCAGTTTAGAACTGGGACTCTTCCTGTAAAAGCTTTCAGCTATAAATGGTCAGCAATCCGGGATGATAAATGTCACAACTGTAAAGATTTGACTGAGAACATAGCCCATATGTTGTTTGTTTGTCCCCTTTATACAAGCCCTCGTCGTAAGTGGCTAAAACCAACGTGTATCAACTTGGGCACCCGGAGGTATATTGAGGCTCTAAGGATACTAGAGTCAGACTGTTCACCCTGTATAGCGATTGCCGTTGCTAAATTTTTAAGGTGGGCTTGGATCATACGCACTTGCACTTTACAGTCTCTAGAAGCTAGCTAAAGAACTCTAAGACATCTAAAAACGTAAGAATGATCTCCATTTTATGCATAATTTTAGTTGTTCTAAGATACTCTTTTAAAAAATTTTAATTCTGTAAATGACAGCAATTAAGATTTAATAACTTTTTAACATTGTATTTTGCTATGTAGTATTTATAATGTTTGTGATGGGATGTATATTTTGCTTTTATGACATGCTGTCGAATAAAGCTTTGGAATTGATTGATTGTACAAGGGTGGCGTAAATAGGAGGCACCTGGAAACCTGGTCTTAAGGTGGCGAAATGAGGAGAAATGCATTATTTCTCCTCATTTTGGTTTTTTCCATGAGTGCTTCCTTTTGCAGCACACATGGAAACAACACACATAGGCTCTGCAGTAGCAGGCCTGCGATATGTTTAAAGGGCAACTTGTTTGGATGGCTGACTTGGTTGTGTCATGTAACTCACTGATCCATAAAAGTACATCTCTTATCTTTTAACCACATAGCACCTTTCCCTAATGCCTCCCTACAGCCTACCTTAGGGGTCACTCATATGGGTGCAGAGACAGAATATCGAATCGAAAATATCTATTTACACAGATATTGAGTAAAAAATATTGTGGGTCAGAAATATCGACAGACACATTCTCATGGTCAGGAATATCGAATTTAGGTAATTAATATCATTGTTCAAAATATCGAAGTGTAAATTATTGTTTTCAAAAATATAGTTGTTAAAATATCTATTTTTTATTAATGTTATGTATTTTATTATATATTTTAGATGTATGTGATGTATTTATTGTATAGGATTTGTTTGTATTTTTATTTATGTGTTACATTTTTAGTAGTCATTAATTTTTTTTAATTTGATTTATGCGCTTTTAGTTCCATAGTGGGTTGTGAATTTATAGGGGAATAGGGTGGGAAGTAATTTAATTATATAAAAATAATTGATTATTTTCAGTGGGTATTAATATTTTTTTATTTGAATTTTGCGTTTTTAGTTCTGTAGCAGGTTGTGGGTTTATAGGAGAATAGGGTGGGAATTAATTTAATTATATTACATTCATTGAATATTTTTTATGTATTATTATTATTTGTTTAATTGAGATGTTATAGTGTTAAATTGGTTACGTAATTTATCATTAATCAATTAATAATTGGTTGTTAATTTATTGTAATTAGTTAATTGGTAAATAATTATGGCAATTGTATAATTAATTTTAGGTGTGTGTTGTGGTGGTTATAGGTGTAAAGAGTGGGAAGTAATTTATTTCTAATACATGAATTAATAATTAGTTGTTAATACATTTTAATTAATTAATTAATAATTAATTATAGTGATTGTGTAATTAATTTTAGGTGTGTGTTGTGGTGTTTATAGGAGTAAAGGGTGGTAAGTATTTTGTATTTAACTAATTATTATATAGTTGTTAATTAATGTTAATTATTTGATATTTATTTTGTGTAATTGTTTATTTTTGTGTCTGTTGATTTTACTTTTAAAGGCATACAAGGTGGGTATTAAATACGTTTTGTTAATATTTAATTATTGGTTGTTAATAGCAATAGTTTTTCTTTTAAAAATAATATTTAATTGTGTTTTATTATTTTATATTTTAATGTAGGTGTGTGTTGTGGTTATTATATTGATAAAGCATGTGGGGTCAAGGAATGTTTACTATTTTTTATTAATACGTGTTTAATTGATTAATAATTATGTTATGGAAATAAATGTAATTAAAAATGTTGAAGTGTTTTGTTATTGGTGTGGTGTATATATGGTTTTTTACATTACATTTATTATTTTTACATTTTAAGCTTTTTCACATTATTTTAACCATGTTTTACTTAATTGTGTATATTATTTAATTACTTTTATATGAGTTTTAAAACATTTAAAAAATTCGATATTTTAGTTACCTATATTTTTAAATACGATATTTTGTACTTAATATTCCTGTTTGTAGATTGGGACTCGATATTCTGTCCCTCGATATTTTGGCCTTTATATTGTGGGCAGTCGATAGTCTGTCCCTCGATATTTACTCACTGATCCCATAATTTTAGATACCAGCAAATTTACACCATACAATCAAATATGTTCATTTTATAAAACAGGTTCTGTCGTCCATTTTAACTGCTTTCATTTTGAAACCGTTCTCATTCAGCGCCAGCTTTCTCCTGTGTGCTACTCCATGTGAGTAGATGTGTAGGTGTCTGAGTGGATCTGTGAATGGATGTGTATGTGTCAGAGTGGGTCTCTCATTGGCCGCATAAGTGACTGAGTTGGTATGTGAGTTGGTGTGAGGGTGTCTCCGGTACTCTGTGAGTGGGCGTGCATGTGTGAGTGTGTCAATGGGCCTGTGAGTGGGTGCATGAGTGTTTGATTGGGTCTGAGAGTGGGTGCCTCTCTGTTTAAGTGGGTCTGTAAGTTGGTGCATCTGTGTCTGAGTGGGTCTGTGAGTGGCTGCAAGAGTGTCTGAGTGGGTCTGGGAGTGGGTATGAGAGTGTCTGAGTGGGTCTGGGAGTGGGTGGGAGAGTGCCTCTGTGGATCTGTGAGTAGGTGTGTATGTGTCAATCGGTCTGTGAGTGGGTGCATGAGGGCCTGACTGTGTCTGTGAGACAGTGTGTGTGTTTGGGTCGGTCTGTGAGAGGGTCTGTGAGTGTCTTAGTGGATCTTGAGTGGCTGCAAGAGTGACTTAGGGGTTCTGTGACAGGGTGTTAGAGTGTCTGAGTGAGTCTGTAAATGGGTTTGAGTGTCTGAGTTGGTATGCCAGTGAGTACATTAGTGTCTTGAGTGAGTGTGTGAGTTTTTGAATGGGTCTGTGAGTGGGTGTGTGATTGTCTGAATAGGTCTGTGAGTGGGTGTGTGAGTATATGAGTGGGTGTGTGAATGGGTGCATGAGTCTCTGAGTAGGTCTGTGAGTGGGTGCATGTGTCTGTGAGTAGGTACATGAGTGTCTGAGGGGGTCTATGACTGGTTGTGAGAGTGTCTGAATGTATCTATGAGTGGGTGAATAAGTGTCTGAACAGATCAGTGAGTGGGTGTGTGAGTGTCTGAGTGGGCGAGTGAGAAGGTGTGATAGTATTGGAGTGGGTCTATGAGTGGGTATTACTGTGTCTGGGTGGGTCTGTAAATGGGTGCATGAGTGCCTGAGTGTGTGTGTGAGTGCGTGGGTGGATGAGTCACTGAGGGAGTCTGTCAGTGGGTGGATGAGTGTTTGAATGGGTCTTTGAGTAGGTGTGTGAGTGTCTGAGGGGGTCAGTAAGTGATTGTGAGAGTGTCTGAGTGGGTCTGCGAGTGGGCATATGAGTGTCTGAGTAAGTCTGTGCCAGGGTGCATGAGTGCCTGAGCGAGTCAGTGAGGTGGTGCATGAGTGTCTAAGTCAGTGTGTGAGTGGGCGTGTGAGTGTCTGAGTGGGTCTGTGAGTGGCTATATGAGTGTTGGAGTGGATCTGTGTGTGGGTATGTGAGTGTCTCAATTGTTCTGTGAGTGGGTGTGTGATTCTCCGAGTAGGTTTGTGAGTAGGTGTATGAGTGTCTGAGTGGGTCTCTGAATGGGTGTGAGAGTGTCTGAGTGGGTCTGTGAGTGGGTGTTTGAGTGTCTGAGTGGGTGCACGAGTCTTTAGGTGGTATGTGAGTGGGTGCATGTGCCTGTGAGTGGGTTTATAAGTGTCTGAGCAGTTCAGTGAGTGGGTGTGTGAGTGTCTAAGTGGGTCAGTGAAGGGGTGATAGTGCCAGAGTGGGTCTGTGAGTGGGTGTTACTGTATCTGAGTGCGTCTGTGAATAGGTTCGTGAATGTCTGAGTGGGTCTGTGAGAAGCTTCATGAGTGTGTGAGTGGGTCTGTGAGTGGGTGCATGAGTGCCTGAGTGGGTGTGTGAGTGGGTGCATGAGATTCTGAGGGAGTTTGTGATTTGGTATGTGAGTGTCTGAATAGGTCAGTGAGTGGTTGTGAGATTGTCTGAGTTGGTCTTTGAGTGGGTGCATGAGTGTCTGAGTAGGTCTGTGAGTGGGTGCATCAGTGCCTGCCCAAGTCTATGAGTGGGTGGATGAGTGTCTAAGTCAGTCTGACTGGATCTGTGAGTGGGTGTGTCAGTCTCTAGGTGGGTATGTTAGTGGGTACATGAGTGTATGAGTGGGTCTGTGAGTAGCTACATGAGTGTCTGAGTGGGTCTGTGTGTGGGTGCATGAGTGTCTCAATTGGTCTGTTATTGGGTAAGTGAGTCTCTGAGTGGGTCTGTGAGTGGGTGCGTGTTTGAGTAGGTCTCTCAGTGGGTGTGTAAGTATCTGACTTGATCTGTGAGTGAGTGTGTAAGTATCTGAGTGGGTCTGTGAGTGGGTGCGTGATTGAGTAGGTCTCTCAGTGGGTGTGTAAGTATCTGAGTGGGTCTGTGAGTGAGAGGGTAAGTGTCTGAGTGGGTCTGTGAGTGGGTGCATGAATGTCACAAAGTTACACGGGGCACACTGAGCATCACAGCAGATTTGTGAACCCTCACATATGGAGAAAAAAGTTTCTGGGCATTTTCTTGCCCATAACGGCTCCCTCACTGCACCAGAGGGCCAGGGAATCTCTACGGTGCCCCCTTCCACTACATTTCATGTTTAGTCTTACAGTCATGGACGGTTCCTCGATGTCTACTTTATACTCTTGTTGTTGCCAGCCAATCACAGCAGTGCTGTTGGAGCATGGTTTCCGGAAGCGCCGCAATGGATTTTCCAAGGATTTGCGCCTTTAGATATACAAATTTGTTTTTCCTTTAATATCTCAAAAACTACAGAACAGATTTACACAAATCACAAAAAGGGCTCTTTCTGGACAAAAAACTACATTTTTGCTACATTTTTTGTCATTCCGTCCAGCAGTTCAGTCGGTAGTCGTGTTCAAAATCCCTATGGGAGATTGCATGGGAAACACATTTTCTGACCCCTTTTTCTCTTCCCCCACTTGATGGATCACTCTGAAACTTTCCATGCACTACTAGACAAAAGAGAACACTAGTTTGGGAAAATTTGAGAAGATTCATCAAATGACACCAAAGTTATAGGCAAGTCCAAAAAACACTTTTCCTGTGGAAACTAGGTCCTAACTATACCTACCTACTATGTATATACGTATATATATCAAAGGAAATAGGGACGTCATAGTTAGATTTAGATTTTATACACACAAAACCATAGAAATTCAACAATTATAGTTATGCTTAGCTCCAAAAACTATAACATGTGCCATAAGGTCACTATAACTCAAGCCCCGCCATCACAGTTTACTCTTCAGTAAATTTATTGGAAATGTTACAATAATATTATCAATGATGTCATAGAAGAATGTCTTAACTGATGTGGGATAATTAGCAGTGCTTGGCAAGGGCGCAAATTATAGTTACCTTTGGGCATGAGTTATTGTTTCTTAAGATAAGTATAACTATAGCTGTTGAATATCTATGTTTTTTGCGGGAAAACCGTCAACCCAACTACAATGTTCCTGTAACCTTTGTTTTTTCAGTGAATATATATATTTACATCATAATCATATATAACTTTATTTTGATCACAGAGATCTTAACAAGTACATAGCACAAGAGGAATTAAAAACAGAATGTAAAAACATTTTCTTAAAAATGTTGTTTTTAAGAAGACATAAATACCATGAAAGCTTTAAAAAGACAGAAGGAGTGAAACCAAGTAAAAAATATAGTACTTCATACAATACATTTGGAGCGCTTGATCTAAAGTGCATACCAATATTTGGCAAGGCCAAAAACTATTTCCCTACTTGTATCTGTATGCAAAATTCTCAGTACCTCTAGGTAGGGCCGGGACCAACCAATAAGCATATCGTAATTATCCACTTTTTCCTTAGAGACATGTAATGTCGACAAAAGAATAGTAAATGCACAATGGATTATGGGCTGGCTTTGCACGAGTGACAAAGATCATCCTTAAAAATATTACAACGCCACTTAATACAAAAAATTTTGTTGGGAAAGTCTTATAACAAAACTGTAAAAAAACGTTTGCGAGCCAGAGTGTAAGCTTGTTTTTTTATTTGCGTATTTTCAGGGAAACTTTTATGTGCAAATTAGTAGTAATTTTTTGCCTTACGGTACGGAGACATATCCACCTTGAATAATAACATTGGTAATTATTTTATGCACTGATTCATCTATCTTACATCATTTGACCCTTTGGCCAAGAGGCGACTGTCGAGCGCTGCACTTCGTACATGTGCCGAGTCAGTTATCCTAAAGGGCATTTCTTGTGGTATGCAGGTTAACCGCAGTCATCAGCAGTAGGTGCAATCACCCAGAGGGTTATCTTAATTGGGTTGAGATCTCCGCCCTGCAGGTTTTATGTATTTCTTTTTATTTTTTATTTTTTAATAATTTTTTTTGTTAATTAATTTTTTATTAAAAAGTTTACAGATATAATACATGCAGTAAGTATAGCACAGACGTCGTTATGGGGTGCAGGCCGGACTGAGTGGGGGCCCGTTTTGTAGCAATATACTAATTTTGAATGCATCAACTGCAGAGTTTCCCTCTACATCCAGTAGTTTCAAGATAACTCTAATGATGAATGTTCTTCCTGGATAGAGAGTCCAGTTTTGTCTCGTGGAGTTTTTACTAGATTAAGGTAGCACTGAGGGTTCATAGGCCTGCTAGAAAGAACATGGATGTAATATGAAGATTACAGTACAGCATTTTATGTGCATAGTGTAGTAGGTTACTGCTTTTGTCAGAGAGGGCCTTCTGTTACTGTGCAGTTCATAAATTATAATTGTATCTAGCACAGTGACTTTTTAACTGCCATCAAAGAGCTACATGCAAGCTACATGGTACAGGTTAGAAAGTTATGTTTTTGTCTAATTCTTTCATTATCCTAATGTTGCTAAAAAAGGGGGGATGGAAATAAATTCTTATTAGCAAAGCTAACACTAACCACTGTGTTACGTCTGAATCCTGAGTTTGTGTTCTCCATATCACCAAGCACTCATAAAAATTCCTACCAGTATGAATGACATGAATCCTACACCTTGTAGTCCCCTTTGTCTTTTGTAATATTTTCTATACTCTGATTTACACAGATATGATTCATTGTTATCTCAACGTCTGTTCTGTGGTTATACTGAATAAGCAGCTACCTACGTCCTCATCATATGAAATCTCCTTATTGATGTCATAACTACATTTTCACAATTGCATTATTGACCTCATTTTCTCAAATTGTTTTAAAAATGCACCATTTGCCCACTCTTGTTTAAAAATGTTCTTGTGGGGAGAAGCCCCCCAAACCACCCTTATGGCGGTCAGGCTCGCTTGCAACGCTCACTCACCACAGGGCACTCAGAACTTTTACGCCCCACTACCTTCAAATGTCACCAGCCGCCACTGCTCTCAGCTTTCCTCCTGGACCTTTCCACACCACTCTATCCACGCTACCCCGACTCTCCGACTCTGGCTCTCCACTCTCTCACTCGCCCGCCTCGCGTTCCAAGTTTAAAAATTAATTTCAAGGATTATTTTGTTTGAAGTGCAGAACATGTTTTCCAAATAAAAGCAGTGATAATCACACAGCAGATGTATATTTGCTTATATTCTGCAACTTGAACAAAGCCATGAGGTGGAAAGGTTCAGTTAAAGCTGCCAGTAGTGTTGTTTGCTTTGCTCCACACTACAAGCAGTGGATGACCTTATTTTCGACTGAGTCCTGGTCTTCGTGCCCATCCATGGAGAGCTTGGGAACCTCTGTAAAGTACACCACTGCTTGGTTACCCTGAAATATGGGTCTGGTGTAAACACCATCCCTCACTACCCCATATCCCAGTGATCCCACATGATCTGAGGAGGAAGAGCACCCTTCATCTAATGTAACCTCGCCTCTATATGTCACTGTTATATCCTATGTTTTCTTATCTTTTGTTTTCATGATTATTGTGTATGTAACCTGTTCACCTTTAGACTGTCTTCATGCAAGTGCTTGGGTTGCTAGGTAATTGTAGAATGTTGAGCTTCTGATCTTCAGTTGAAGACTGAAGCTTGATGGAAGAACACTCTGACAGATCCAGTTCTGTACTTGAGATTCAAGAATAAACTTCCTTATAAGTTTAATCTACTTGTTTGTGATCTTTCGGATACAACATAATTTGGCGACGAGGTCCTCAAGTCAGCACCTTCTTGAATTCACGCAAAGAAAGAAAATTTATTTTCTGAGAAAGATCTTGTCAGACTCCAGTGTTCCTGAACTACCTTTCTGATCATCTTTGATGGATTTTGGATATTTGATCTTCTTGAACTCTACTGAACAACCTTGAACACCCTGAATACAACTTTGAACACCCTGAATACCGTCTACTTCTACCATTATCAAGATAAGTTTTAACATTTGAATATTTTAAATATTTTTTAAATTCTATTGGGAGCTTCGCTGCATGTACCTTCATTCATTTTCTATACTTCGATGCAGGCTCTTAGATTTATTTTGTTTGCCTCTGATTGACTTTGGAGCTGCTTTCTTTGAATTATCTCCATTCCACATATGTGTGTCTACTTTCTTCCACTTCATTTACGATGTCATATTGAGTGCCTTTATTTTTTTCAATTCCGATTTTTTTCACAGACTTCCGACTTCTAATTTTACAATTTAAAAGTATTTCTGTGATTGCGGCATTCAAATTCACAAATTGACAGTTGCTAACTTACTTCGAATTATGGTTTCTCAAAGATCGCCATTCTTTGCGCTTCACTGACGCCTCTTCGAATTCCCGTGATCTTCATTCCGGATTCCTTGAAGCGGCGGAAATCGTCATCACGTTTAGACGTCGACGTCCATGTCATCACGTGACGTTAAACAGCGTAGTGGCCATTTTGGGTAACCAAGCAACACGGAAGCATCTTCGTGTATCATTCTCCGGTTTAGTTCTAAGAAATCAACGCTGATACACACAGCTACGAGGTATTTAATTTTAATTTATGAAAGTATAACGCGTCTTTTCTTCGCTGATGCACACAGCTTTGAGACTTCATTTTAAAGTACGTGTATCATTTACGCTGATACACACAGCTGGAAATTAACTTTTGAATTTTGTGCTTCATCTACGCTGATGCACAAAGCTTTATTTTACTCTTGACATTACATTTACCCCTATATTTCTGACATATAGCACCTGTTTTTCTTTTAACTTTCCTTTACGTATTCATACGTGTTTTACATTCTTACTTTTCTTTTAATTTATTTTATTTACTCCTTAAGAATTTTAAAGTGTCATAATGGCTCAACAAACTGCAGTCCTTCCATCACAATTTCTCCCTGAACCAGGTACTCTGAAAATTAAGTGGACTCAATGGTTTAAGGCTTTTAATAGTTATGTTGTTGCTATTGATGCAGTGAAATTTTCTCCTGTCAGGAAAAATGCAATGTTATATAGTGCTTTGGGTGCTGAGGGTCAAAGAATTTTTGACCATCAACCTCCTATAGTAAGACCACCTTCAGATGACTGGAAAAAGTGTACTGAAGCTATTGTACGTTTGGAAAAGTATTTTAAGGACGAGCAGAGTATAATTGTAGAAAGACACAAGTTTTATACTCGAAAGCAAAGAGAGTATGAAAAATTTGATAAGTTTTTATCTGAATTGAGGGTGTTAGCTGCAACCTGCGAATTTGAGGGTCCCATTGAGCAGTACCTTAGGGATCAAATTGTGGTAAATTGCTTTAGTAACTAGGTTCAGGAAAGAATGTTATGTTGTCGGAATCCTTCACTTTTAGAAACATTAGAATTGGCAAGAGGGATTGAAAGATCTGTTTTTGCGTCCAAAGAACTGGGTAATAGTAAATTTACACATGTTGAATCAGTAAACAAGATTTCACAAAAAACATCTCAAAGTGTGAATCAACCTGATAAACCTTCTAAAATTGAATGGAAGAAAACTGATAAACCTCCTGCATGCTTTAGGTGTGGCTCAAAGTTAGATCTGGCTAATTCAACTTCTTGTCCTGCATTAAAAAAGCAATGCTCTGATTGTAAAAAACTTGGACACTTTGCTGCAGTGTGTAAATTCAAAACAAAAACAGTGGGCCCGATTCACAGAATGAACTTAAGACTAAATCCTAAACTTACTACTATTTGGTATTCACAGAATGCACTTACTACTTTCGGGATTCACAGAGTGAACTTACTACTTTCGGGATTCACAGAATAAACTTACTACTTTCGGTATTCACAGAATAGATTTAAGACTACTAACTCTAAGTCCGAAATCGGGGAGTAAATTCCGGCCCGGAGGCGGAGCTTCCGGCTTGGAGGCGGAGCTTGCGGCCCGGAGGCAGAGCTTGCGGCCCAGAGGCGGAGCTTCCGGCCCGGAGGCGGAGCTTGCGGCCCAGAGTTGGAGATTTCAGCATGGCAAAAATCCCCACCTCCGAGCCGGAAGGTCTGCCTCCAAGCCGCAAGCTCCGCCTCCGGGCTGGAAGCTCCGCCTCCGGGCCGCAAGCTCCGCCCCCAAGCCGGAAGCTCCGCCTCCGGGCCGGAATTTACTCCCCGATTTCGGACTTAGAGTTAGTAGTCTTAAATCTATTCTGTGAATACCGAAAGTAGTAAGTTTATTCTGTGAATCCCGAAAGTAGTAAGTTCACTCTGTGAATCCCGAAAGTAGTAAGTGCATTCTGTGAATACCAAATAGTAGTAAGTTTAGGATTTAGTCTTAAGTTCATTCTGTGAATCGGGCCCAATGTATCTTGAAACTATAAATTCTGAAGAGGTGTCTAATGTAGGTGAAGAACAAATTGTCAGGAAGATTCTATTACCAGTTGATATGATAGATGGACAAGAATATTCTTGTTCTTCTGATCCTGTTTGTGATTTAAAAATGGGTGAGGCCATAGTGAGAGTTACAGTAGACTCAGGGTCTCCTGTCATTATCGTTTCTGATTTTCTTTTCTTGGAACAATGGAAAGGAGTTCAACTGCTGCCTCCTGATATACGCACAGTAGCGTTTAATGGAAAAGTAATAGATTTAATTGGCTATTTTCTTGATAATCTTACTTTTGAAGATCGCACTGTGCAAGCCAAAATTTATGTAGCTAAAAAAGGCTATAACATTCTTGGGTGGAAGGATCAAGGTAAATTTCCTTTAGTTTTGAGACCTGGTACCAACAATCCTATTTCTTTGGATCGTTCTAACATAATTAGTGCCCTAGTTACTGAAGAGCTGTCCTTGGAGAAAATCATGGTAAAACACCAAGCTGTCTTTTCTGATGGTCTTGGGTCTGTCAAGGGTTTCGAACATAAAATCATTTTGAAACCTGACGCCGTGCCGGTGATTCACAAAGTCAGGCTTGTTCCCCTAAGCATTAGGGAGAAACTAAAAAATCATCTTCATCAGTTATGCAAGGATGGTGTTATTGAACAAATGAATTCTTCATTGTGGGTTTCGCCAATTGTGGTTGCACTTAAAAAAAACTGTGATGAGCTTAGGCTATGCATAGATCTGAGAGCTTTAAATAGGAATATACAAGTAGATTGTTTTCCTCTACCACGTATCCAAGACATGCTAGCTCAATTAAAAGGTACAAACATCTTCTCTACCATAGATTTGATGGCAGCATACCATCAGATTGAGTTGTGTGAAGAATCTAAGGACTTAACAGCTTTTAATACTCCTTTTGGTCCTTACAGATATTTGAGGTTACCTTTTGGTCTGGCTTCGGCGGCCTCTGTTTTTCAGAAGTTAATGTTTCAATTGTTTGGTGAGGTTTGTGATGTTTTAGCATATCAAGATGATATTCTGATATCTACTAATACTGTTGAGGAACATCTTATCAAATTGGATCAGGTGTTGGGCATCTTAAATGATCATGGTATGACTGTGAAAAAACAAAAGTGTAAGTTTCTGTTAGATGAAGTTGAGTATCTTGGTCATACTATTTCTCAGAAGGGCATTACTCCTAAACGTGACTTGTTGCAGGGAATTTGAGATTGTGCCCAACCCAGTAATAAAGATCAGTTGAGGTCATTTTTAGGGTTAAGTGAGTTTTACTCACGATTTGTCCAGAATTTTGCACATATAAGTGAGCCATTGAGGATGCTCACCAGGAACAAAGTTACATTTTTGTGGGGTGAAGAACAGAAGTTGGCATTTGAATCTTTAAAAGATTTAATAATTGGAGCTCCTGCTCTTAAACCTTTTGATGAGAAGTCTATTTCCTTTATTACTATGGATGCCAGTAACGCTGGGTTAGGTGCAGTGCTGAGTCAAGTGATTGGTGGTGATGAGAGTGTAATAGCTTTTGCCTCCCGCCAGCTTTCCTTGTCAGAAAGAAACTATAGTACAATTGAAAAGGAAGCTTTAGCTTGTGTGTGGGGAGTTAGGCATTTTTCTACTTATGTTTGGGGCCGTGATTTTGTGTTGGTTTCAGACCATAAGCCTTTGATTTACATCTGGAATGACAAAGGTTTGAGGAATGCCCGTCCAAGATTAGTTCGACTATTTTCTAAACTTTATGATTTTAACTTTGTGATGAGACATATTCCAGGAGGAAGGAATTTCACAGCCGATTTTCTGTCTAGATGTCCCTCAAGCTGTCCTGATTTTGAACCTATTCTTGATGACAAAGAAGTGGTAGTTAATTTATTGGATGGATTGAAGTTGGTTGGAGATGCGGTTTCTGAATCAGATTGGATTAAAGCGTCTTTGTTGGACAATTCTCTTTGTATGTTAAGAAAATATATTACTGAGGGTTGGCCAAGAGAAAATCAGGTGGACAAGGATCTTCTTCCGTTCTCCAAACTTAGAGAAGAGTTAAGCATGGAGGGAGATTTCCTTTTAAGAGGTTATTTTCTTATTCCTCCTGTGTCTATCAGAAATAAGATTATTGATATCGCTCACAAAGGTCATGGGGGGATTACAAGTACTAAGAAGAGATTGAGACTTCATTATTGGTGGCCAGGGATGGATGTTTGTGTAGACACCTTTTTGAATGATTGTGTTGAATGTTTTCATGCTGAGAAATCCTTACGTACAGTGAATAAACCTTTGTGTCCTGTTGTCTTTCCTGACAGTCCATGGGAGAAATTGGGCATGGATTTTCTGGGACCGATTGGAGGTTTAAATCAAGGTTTTAGGTTTATCCATACTATTGTTGATTATCATTCTAAATGGGTTGTTTTCAAATTTTTAAAGGAACCCAACACGGACAATGTGATAACATTTCTTAAACAGCTCTTCCAGTCTGAGGGAATACCAGCTTATCTGGTGTCAGATAATGGCGTGCAGTTTGTGTCGCATGACATGAAAGGTTTTTTGAATAATTTGGCCATTAAGCATCTCACCACTGCTTTATACAGTCCACAGGGGAATGGCTTAGTGGAAAGAGTGAACCGTGTCTTGAAGGATGCTGTTCAGTTAGCTATTTCTTCTGGTGTTAGTGTTCAGGAAGTGGTGAGTGACAGAATATGGTCATACAATAACACGCCGAATTCGACTACTGGAGTGACTCCGTTCTATTTGTTAAGGGGAAGGCAATCTTTTAAGGAATTATCTCCTGGATGGGTTAGAATGGATGGTTAGAAAGACCTTTTCACGAAAGGGGTGTGTCTGATTTGGATCAAGTTAAAAGGAATGTTGAGTCTGCTCAAATAAAGTCTAAAGTCAGATATGATCAAGAGAAACATGTAAAAGAAATTCGTTTTGATGTTGGAGACAAGGTAAAAATTAGAAGACCGTGTAAAGGGAAGGGTTCAAAATATTTTTCTGAAACAACTATTATTCAAGTCAGCAAACATTCTGTTAAGGTACTTGGCGGAAAATGGTGGAGTAAAAGAAGGCTTGCCAAGGTGAAAACCCCAAATTTAGATCTTGTTGATGTTGAGGGAGAATTGGATGTTTTGTCTCCATATATGAGTGACATGCAGGGTTCACAAAGGGATGGTAGAATTCAATGTGATTCTGAACCTCCTGTGGACAATTTGGAGGTTAACAAAAATGATGTGTCATTATCTGATGTTTCTGTTTCTTGTTCCAGATCTAGTTCTAGAATTAGGTCTAAACCTAAATATTTAGAAGAGTACGCTACTTAAATTTTCAAAGTTTGTTCTGAAGAAGCATTTGCTTCAAAATGTTTTTGTTTCTTGTTTTTGTTTATGGGAAGGGAGGTGTGTTATATCCTATGTTTTCTTATCTTTTGTTTTCATGATTATTGTGTATGTCACCTGTTCACATTTAGACTGTCTTCATCCAAGTGCTTGGGTTGCTAGGTAATTGTAGAATGTTGAGCTTCTGATCTTCAGTTGAAGACTGAAGCTTGATGGAAGAACACTCTGACAGATCCAGGCTGTACTTGAGATTCAAGAATAAACTTCATTATAAGTTTAATCTACTTGTTTGTGATCTTTCGGATACACCAGTCACCTTACCCCCTCCCCTACCTTGGCCAGCACCTTGAGGGTAGGCTGTCGATTTAATATACGAGTCTCTGAAACAGTGACCTCTAGGGCATGAAGGAGGGGGTGAGGAGGGCCTAATTCCAGCAACACAGTACACTGGTCTATCGTGACCCACCCTGGAAAGTCCCAGTCACCTATCTTCACTTCCCTTTTTGGTCGTAGACAGGGAGGCTATGGGGGCCTCTATTGAGGTAACCTTCTCACAATTTACCCTTGCTGTTAGACTAACAACCTCCATTCTCAGTGCTGCAACCTCATCCCTTAAAGACTGAATTAGAGTTTTCAGGGCCTTTATCTCTCTTGCTGGGATTTAACAAAGTATAGATATATATATATACACACACACACAAAGGAAAGTACCATGAATGAGGATCTCAAGGCACTTTAATGAGCAGTAACAGAGTATGCGGAGGCTTGTATCCTGACAGGTTTTGGCTTCAGTTTGGTTGTACACAGGTGAGCAGTTATTTGCATCCAAGAGATCATATGTTATTAAAAAATTTTTTTAAAGTATGACATGTCTCTTTCATTAGCGCATTGGAAGAGACATAACAGAATCCTTCAAACTGCATTATACTGTGACAGTCAAAAACACTGCAGGCTAGCTGTAAATCATGCCTTCCAGTGTTTATAGTGTAGTTATTGTCCCTCTTTTAAGAAATTGCCACAATCTTTCACAATTACAAAAAGTACCATATTCCTGACTTTACAAGCGGAATTTCAATGTCCCCACTCACTTCTCTTGCCCGCCTTCAGTCTTGACTATGTATTAGGATAATCCTGCTATGCCTCCAGTGAAGGTGGGCAGGTTGGGCCCCCAATCATCACATCAGGGCAACAGACTTCGTTACAGAAGCCCAAAAATCTGGCAGGGTGGTGGTGGCAGAACCGGGCACGAAGATTCCCATAATTTAATTGTAAGCACAAAGAAAAGCGGCGTATACCATGAATCAGGATCTCAAGGCACTTTATTGAACAGTAATAGAGTATGTAGCAGCTCGTATTCTGATACGTTTTGGCTTCCATTCACCTTGTTCACAGGTGTGCAGTTATTTGAATCGATGTTCGAAGTCTGACATGTCTCTTTTCATTAGCGCATTGGAAAAACTGTAGTGTACCGTCACAGTCCGAAATGCTGCATATGTTTGCATACGGACATCATTAGCAATGCATGGCAGGGGCGAAAGTTATAGTTACCTCTCATAACTTTAACTGGTGAATTTCTGTGTTTTTGTTCAGTTCAAAACGTTCAAAACGATTATGTTGTCAGTGATATATTAACTTAACTACAAATTAATTTTAACCTTTGTTTATTTCAGTGAATATGTATTTATTTCAGTGAATATATATCCTCATTCTCTGGGTCGAGGTAGGCCCTTTCAAATAAAGAAGCCTTATTCCTTCAGCCTTTGTGTGCATGCCTTCTTCTTTCTGGATTAAGGATATATATAAGAATGTATGTGACACATACACTCTTCTTGGCGTTGGTGCAGCAAATTTAAAACGGAATTGGAAAAACAAATTGAGGCCCTTGAAGACTCAGTACAAAATCGCAAATGCTTAAAGTTTATGAGAGACAAAAAGGATTATAGCGAAGGACGAATCTTCACATATGCGAGAAAATATGATCACTTACAGCAACAAAATTATAGCCCAAGTAATGCGAGCACTTCGGATAGTTTATCATCAAATTTATCTGTGAAACAAAGTGATGAAGAAATTACATCAGCCAAAAAGCAGTCTTTTTTGGTGGATATGCGGCTGGTCCTGCAGCAACGACAGTGGGAACAAACAAGAGGATTTCAGCCGCCAAATCGAGGACGTGGCCGTGGAAAACCACGAGGCAACAAACAAGGAGAGGAAGAAGGGGCAACCGGCGAGGAAAGAGTGGGAACTCTTACACGCAGTATGAGATTGAAAAAAACATTCTAGAGGAAGATCAAGAATTGACTGTCATCAACCTATCAAGTCGTCAATTAACAGAACCAGAAAGCACATTATTGAAGAAAGGCCTGAATTTCTGCCCGAAAGTGCATCTAGATATAGCACAAACGAGAATAGACTTATATAAATATGTGCGCAAGATCAAACTAGCCAAGCTCTATAAAGAGAAAGAGAATTACACCCAAAAAAACGCGCCATTACCCAAAGGTACAACGAGTAGTACTTTACAGGCCCAAGACGCTGAAAGTTATATGACATTGATGAATATGAATACTGTTAGCGAATCACAAGAATTGACATTAGAACAGACCTGTACACAACTTGGAGCTGGCTTAAGTCAAAAAAAGCGGAAATCACATTTTTACCCGCAATTTCCACTGGGTAACAAGGTGGATATCTTTCATGAAGCCGTGATACAGGACATTTATAAATTGAAAAAACAGTGCTATTTTGACAACTTAAAAATTGAGGAACGTAAAGCGTTAACAACATTGAGTCAGGATAAAACCATTGAAATTAAAATAAAGGCGCAAATGTTATCATGTGGGACAAATTGGAATATGCAAGAGTAGCCCATGATCAACTACAAGGCAAAATGTACTATAAGAAATTAACAGCTGACCCTACCAAGCAAATGAAAGAGTCATTGGATAAGAAACTAAAAGAATGGCTAGACTTAGGTTTGATTGACTTTGATGAACATAAATATCTCACAGTGGATGACCCGGTGACTGCAACTATGTACTTTTTGCCAAAGGTACATAAGAATCGAACTAGACCACCAGGACGACCAATAGTCTCCGCCATGGGTTCCCTGTTTGAACCTATAGCAAACTATCTGGATTTTTTCTTGCTCCCATATGTTTCAAAGTTAAGTTCTTTCATAAAAGACACGACGGACATGTTAAAACAGCTGAATGGAATTCCCTGGAAATCTTCGTATAATATAATATCGATGGATGTCGTATCCTTATATACGAATATAGATCATGAGGTGGGAATATGCATTATTCATGTCAAAACACCATGCTGGAAGAAATGATGAAGACTATGCCTGAAAAAAAACATCTTTTATTTTGGAGAAGAAATCTACGCCCAAATAAAAGGCACTGCTATGGGTTTTTCTTTTAGCCCAAGCTTTTCCTGTCTCACCATGGGGTGGTGGGAACAGAAATGGGCGTGGCAAACAGAAAACGACATTATGTTGAATAAAGTGATACTGTGGGTATGCTTTATCGACGATCTTCTCATTGTATGGGACAGTTCAGAAAATGAATTTAAGGAATATTTCCAAATCCTCAACTCATCACCTGCTAATTTCAAATTTACATATCAACTAAGTAACAACAAAATAATTTTCTTGGACACTGAAATTGACATCAAAGGCAAAGGCAATGAAGTACACACGACCTTACACAGGAAGAAAACCGCAACCAATGCGACACTGCATGCTAGTAGTTTTCATCAGCAGTGCTTGTTTGAAAATATTCCTTATGGAGAGTTTTTAAGAGTGCGGAGGATATGTTCGGAAGAATCAGAATGGGACAAACAAAGTATATCCATGAGCAAAAGATTTGAAACAAGAGGATATTCAAAAGGTCACATAAAGAAAGGTTGGGAAAGAGCAAGCCAAAAGGAAGAAAATACCTTATTGCAAACAAGGAAAAAAGAACAGAGTGACAAAGATGTAATAAGATTCATAACAACCTATTCGAATGAATCTAAACAAATCAGGAATATTCTAAACAAAAATTGGCAGATCTTAAAAATGGACGCAACCATTGGTCCTATTGTGGGTGATACACCACAAATAACATATCGCCGAGCACCAAATCTAAAAGATCGTTTAACGAAGAGCCATTTTTTCAAAGAGGAAAAGAAAGCATGGTTGAAAGGAAAAGGTTTAAAAAAATGCTTTAACTGCAAGGTTTGGCAAATATGTAAACTCATCCAAGAAATTATGTTGGCAAATGGAAAAATCTGGAAGATTGATGAGTTAATTACATGTACAACACCATATGTAATCTATGTAATTGAATGCCCGTGTGAACTAAAGTATGTGGGCAGCACAAAGAATGAACTAAAAAAGAGGATTTTGGAACATGTTAGGGCAACTGTTCATCAGGATAGAAGCAATGCAGTTGCCAAACACATGGAGTCTCATCATAACAGCGATTGGAAAAGTTTAAAAAATCTATGGCATTGATACAGCAACAAAAACACTGAGAGGAGGAAATAGAGAGCTCTTGCTGAGAAAAAAAGAATCAAGATACAGAATCTTAACCTACGAACAATGACTCCGTACGGTCTGAACCAGAGCGAGGAAATGTATATACATTTGTAAATAGACTTTGGGACTGGAAATATCATGAACTCATGTAACATAGGCAGAGGGTAAACAGCTACGTCTCTTTTTTTGCATCATATCACAATCATGTTTAAATTGGAAATGTATTAATTATTTGAGTTTAGTGCACAACAGTTTTTGTAATCAGAAAAAAAATTTGTTAAGTTGTACATATGGTAAATCAATCAATCAATCATAACACTTGTATAGCGCACTACTCACCCGGAAGGGTCTCAAGGCGCTTGGGGGAAGGGGTCCGCTACTGCTCGGACAGCCAGGTCTTGAGTTGTCTCCTGAAGGCGAGATGGTCCTGGGTCAGCCGAAGGTGGATGGGGAGGGAGTTCCATGTCTTGGCCGCCAGGTACGAGAAGGATCTGCCTCCGGCGGTGGCTCTTCGGATGTGTGGTGCGGCGGCGAGGGCGAGGCTAGTAGACCGTAGCTGGCAGGTGGGCGTGTAGAAGGTCAGGCGGTCGTTGAGGTACTTGGGGCCCAGGTCGTGGAGAGACTTGTGTGCGTGGGTGAGGAGCCTGAACGTGATCCTCTTGTTGACGGGGAGCCAGTGCAGGTCCCTCAGGTGGCCGGACATGTGGCTGCGTCGGGGGATGTCCAGGATGAGTCGGGCGGAGGCGTTCTGAATTCGTTGGAGTCTTTTCTGTAGCTTGGCTGTGGTTCCGGCGTAGAGGGTGTTTCCGTAGTCCAGTCGGCTGGTGACGAGGGCCTGGGTGACCGTCTTCCTGGTTTCGGTCGGGATCCATCTGAAGATCTTGCGAAGCATGCGTAGGGTGTGAAAGCATGATGAGGAGACGGCGTTGACTTGTCTGGTCATCGAGAGGGAGGAGTCCAGGATGAAGCCCAGGTTGCGTGCGTGGTCTGTTGGCTTGGGAGTGGTGCCCAGGGCTGGGGGCCACCAGGAGTCGTCCCAGGCGGAGGGCGATGGTCCCAGGATGAGAACTTCCGTCTTGTCTGAGTTCAGTTTAAGGCGGCTGTTCTTCATCCACTCGGCGACGTCTTTCATCCCTTCGTGTAGGCTGGTTCTGGCGGTGTCGGGGTCTCTGGTGAGGGAGAGGATCAGCTGGGTGTCTTCGGCGTAGGAGATGATGTTGAGGTTGTGTTGGCGTGCGATGGCTGCAAGAGGTCTCATGTAGACGTTGAAGAGGGTGGGGCTGAGTGATGATCCTTGCGGTACGCCGCAGATGACTTCGGTGGCCTCGGATTGAAACGGGGGAGGTGGACTCTCTGCGTTCTTCCGACGAGGAACAAGATGATCCACTCCAGTGCCTTCTCTTGGATGCCGATGTTGCTGAGGCGTTGAACTAGGATGCGGTGGCAGACAGTGTCAAATGCTGCAGAGAGGTCCAGGAGGATTAGTGCTGCTGTTTCCCCGTTGTCGAGCAGGGCTCGGATGTCGTCGGTGGCTGCGATGAGGGCGGTCTCGGTGCTGTGGTTGGCTCTGAAACCGGACTGCGAGGGGTCGAGGGATCCGTTCGTCTCGAGGAAGGCGGCAAGCTGTCTGTTGACGATCTTCTCGATGACTTTGGCAGGAAAAGGGAGGAGCGAGATGGGGCGGAAGTTTTTGAGGTCGGTGGGGTCCGCTGTTGGTTTCTTCAGTAGGGCGCTGAGCTCGGCATGCTTCCAGCTCTCCGGGAAGGTGGCGGTGTTGAAGGAGGTGTTGATGATGTTCCAGAGTAGGGGTGCGATGGTGGAGTCGGCCTTGTTGAAGACGTGGTGGGGGCAGGGGTCGGTTGGAGATCCGGCGTGGATGGTGTTCATCGTGCGGGCTGTGTCTTCGGTGGTCACCGTGGTCCAGGTGCGGAGGGTGGTGGTGGGGGGCGTTGGCTCGACGGTTGGGTGCGTGGATGGTGCGCCGAAGCTGTTGTGGATGTGGGTGATCTTTCGGTGGAAGAACGAGGCGAGAGAGTCGCAGAGATCTTGTGAGGGAGTGATGTCGTTGTTCCCGGTGCTGGGGTTAGAGAACTCCTTGACGATGCTGAAGAGTTCCTTGCTGTCGTGGGCGTTGTTGTCCAGTCGTTCCTTCAGTGATTTCTTCTTGGTGGTGCGGATGAGCTGGTGGTGCTTGCGGGTGGCGTGTTTGAGGGCGGTCATGTTGTCAGAGGTTTGGTCGAGGAGCCAGGCTTTCTCAAGGGTGCGGCAGGTCTTCTTGGAGTCCTTGAGTTCGTCGGTGAACCAGGAGGCCTTCTTGCTTCTGGGTCTGCTGTGAGGGTTCTTCAGTGGTATGAGGTCGTCGGTGCAGGTGGTCAGCCACTTCGTGAAGTTGCGGGCTGCTTCGTTGGGGTCCGTTGTGCTGGCGGGTGGGTTCTGGCTGAGGGAGGTGGTGAGCTGGTCGGCGGTGATCCTGCTCCAGCTCCTGTGAGCTCCTGTGAGGAACCTGTTGCGGGTGGTGGTGGGTTGTGGTATAACCAAAAGACATTGGTAATATGACTACGGTTAGTAGTGACAAAGGAACAATTTGATGGACTAATGTTGGATTAATGTTGAAAATGATTCATAGGCCACTGGAGGCATTAATTGAAAAGGATGAAAGTATAAAGAAAAGAATGGAAAAAAATGAACTAAATCAATAATATAATGAAGAGCGAGTATGAACTCGAGGGTTCGCTATAGAATATGAGCGGATTATGTCATGAATTAATCTAATCATTTACAATTTATCAAGCATTACAAATTGGTTAATTTTATTTAATTTTATATAATTTGTAACATTGAATACTATTTTGCTTTTTATTGTTCGTAATTTTCACTGTTTTGTACATAGCACTACAATAACCATAATGCCTTTCCTAGTAAGGGGGAGTTTATCAAGGTAACTCATGATCTTTAAAAACGAATGGAAAGAGGAGGGCGGCACCGTGAACAAGATCTCAGTTAGAGATTGAAACGCGTTGGTGTTTGGAGTGTTTGGAGTTTGTTCAAAATAAATACCTGGAATATACTTTAAAGGAGTATTGTTGTGCGATCCAACTTCTTTTCCTTGTGGAGAGAGATTATCGAATATATATATATATATATATATATATATATATATATATATGTAAAGAGAGGGGGGACAGGGACAGGGAACTCCGGAAGTTAGAGACATATTTTATTCTGGAATTTAACTGTAGGGAACCATATGGGCTCAACGTAGATGAGGATCTATACACCTGTCTGTCTTGAGAAATGTAAAGAATATGACGAAGAGCTGAAATTGAGATCTGCACCTGTAACCATGAATTGATTGTGTTTTTATCTAGGAATATTTTTTCTTTTAACAGTGATAGTATCTTTTTGATATATGTATGAAATACACCAGTGTTATTAAGATAGTTCCTGCACTTTAGGAATTATTATGCATTTGTACTTTATGATAAAAATTGTTTTTTTTGCACTGATATGAAACGAAATTTTGAACGGGTAAAGAGTGGAAATGTTTACTTAGAGAAAAAGTATCTAGTTTGCATAAGCACTTGCACTTTATTCATTAATAGAGTACTGCATTGGAAAGAGTGAAATGTTTACATTGAGAAATTATCAAGGTTTACATAAGCACAATCACTTTTTCATATATCAAAGGCGATGGTTTACATAAGCACAAGCACTTTTTCATATATCAAAGGCGATTGGAGATGTGTGTAAATCCCTTTCTTCATTGATATAACGTTTTTATCGATATATAGATTGTGGGTAAATTATATCGATTGCTTTTTCCGTTCCATTATGAATTGTTTTGGGATGCATAATAAGAAAAAGTAAAGCTGCACTGGCACTTCCAATTTTGCAAGAACCAATAAGTACTGGAGAAGGCACTTGCCAAAATACCGGAGGAATGTTCTAAGATTGTAAACTCTCTAAAAGCACTTGCACTTTGATTTTAGAATGAACGTATGTGGAAACTGATGTCCATTCAAATAAAATGTTTTAGAGGAACTAATATTCCCAACTAATATACAGGGTTAAAAGAAAAAAATATATTTTGTACCCGGATTTGTGCAAAGAGAATCACTGCAAATGAATTTCGGTGAGGTAAAAACATTGTGATTGCTGTGAAGTAACACGTTTAAATATGGCTGCCATATTCCAGAGAATTGTGACTCACTTGTAAACACTGTGTCCATTGTCGATTTCCACTATCACTGTGAAGTGAATTTTAATGTGAAAAAAATGGTGGCTAAACATCGTGAACAAGGGAGCTTGACTCCCGAAACGCGTTGATGTAACTTGTCATTTATAAAAATAAAAATTAAGGACTTTTAAGCCTACCTTGGAGTGCCGGATGGTTGTCTGTTCCTGTTGGATAATCTCATATTCAATATATATATATTTACATATATATATTCCAACCGAAAGAGTTGCCCCCAAGAAGAGCCTTCAGGTAGATTATTATTGCACTACTTTTATTAATGTGAATGCAGCAGTCGCAGTCAATCAAGAACTGGCTTCCTTGTCCATACGCCATACGCGTTTCAGGTTTTCCCTTCGTCAGTGGCGTTTTAGCAATGGCAGAGTTGAGGCAGAACATGCTGTTATTCCTTTTCATCGACCTGCCTCCGTGGGCGTGGCCCCCATGGCCTTCCGGTCGATGCAGTGCATTTCACAATTGTCCTTCCGTGAGGCTGCCAAAAGTTTTACGCTTTTTGCTATTTAATTAAAACCCATGTGGGTGAAGACAATAGTCCCGCCAGACAAGCGCTGCTTCCTCATGCATAAGCATTCATCGCACTACCTCCCGTTGAGTAGGTGACTTTGCTGGAACCTCGGGTCTGCTTTTGCAGTGTGGCTCTTCTGCAGCAATGCGAGCCGCTAATATTCCAACGTAAAGAGTTGCCCCCAAGAAGAGCCTCCAGGTAGATTATTGTTGCACTACTTTTATTAATGTGAATACAGCAGTCACAGTCAATCAAGAACTGGCTTCCTTGTCCATACACCATACGCATTTCAGGTTTTCCCTTCATCAGTGGCGTTTTAGCAATGGCAGAGTTGAGGCAGAACATGCTATTATTCCTTTTTATCGACCTGCCTCCGTGGCCCCCATGGCCTTCTGGTCGATGCAGTGCATTTCACAATTTACCTTCCGTGAGGCTGCCAAAAGTTTTGCGCTTTTTGCTATCGGCCGCAGAAGAGCCACACTGCACACATCTCAAATGACATCACTGATGACATCACTGATCACATTATCCAGTGAATGTGGTTTGCTTCGATATTCAAATAAGTATTATATATATATGGGAATCTGCCTTGAACACTGAGTGGATGTATAAGTGTCTGAATGAAGGATTTAGTAGCAAAGTGATTGAGTGTCTAAGTGACGAATTTAAAGTTTCACACTAAATATATGGGGTAGTGATTAAACTTTGTGAATACCTGTATCACTCTATCTCTTGTTGTCTAAACTACTACATAAGTTGGTTACTAGGTATGTGAAAGTCTACATTAGTTATTAATTAGTTAAGTGAGTATTTGTATGGGATAGTGAATGAATGTGTGTGTCGTTGGGTGGGACGTGTGTGACTGTCGAAAGATGTGTAAATATTTGATTTAGTAGGTATATGAGGTTAAGACTGTATGTGGAAACAGTTGTTTGGGTGAGTGAATCTCTTTATGGGTACAGTGAAGAGTAAATATATTTCTCAATGATGTATGTCCAACAAACTAAAAATATAAATGGCAGTGTATGTGACAATTGTTGTATATAAATAAGTATACATAAGACTCAGTGATTGTGTGAGATATGGATAACTGTATAGTTGTAATAGTGATTTTATAACACACTCAGTATGAGTTACTATCTATATGAATACATAAAGTGGTTTTTGTGTAAGTGAGTAGCTTAGTAAATATAAGTATGATCAATTATTTGCATAATTGAGTAGGATGTCTGCATAAGTGAATAGGATTTGTTCTGGTTTGTAATGTTGATGTAGGTGTATAAGTATATTTAATAGTGTTCTATTGGTCTTTGTTAGCATGTATGAGTGAATCTATAAGTAAGTGTTAAGATGTGTGTGTAGATCTAGGAATCACTGAGTGGGTTTTTAGAAACTTGTACTGGTGTATCAATGGTTTCAAATATGGTACTTCATATTTTATAATGAGTGTTGAAAGGTTATGCTACTGTATGATGAGGTGTATCAGTTTTTCACATGGATGATGTCAACAGTGATGTCATCAGTGATGTCATTTGAGATGTCATCAGTGATGTCATTGACCATGTCATGAATTATGTAATATGTGACATCATCAGCAGTGGATTGCGTGCGCGTGAGTTATAGTTAGTAATTTCAATGGTTTTGTAAGAGTGAAATGTCCAACTAACTATAACACCCTTGAAACCTGTGGTTTTTTCAATTAATTTCTGAGGTTTTTTAAATGCTAATTCCTAACTATAACATGTCTGAAACCTATGTTTTTTTCAGTGAATTTTAAAGGTTTTGTAAATGACAATTTTTAAATATATTTCTTCTTATATTTATTTTTTTTATACTGATTTACTATTTTTTTTTAAAACTATTTATTTTTAGATATTTTATTTTTGAAATTACATTACTTTGTGTGGCCCCCCTTCTTTTTACTTTTTTTGGGCCCTAGAGCCTGACCCGCAAATCTAAATGTATTCATTTTTTGTTATAGGAATGGGATTCCTATAAAAGGAAATACAAGTTACTTGTAAGTATGCTTGGAACTACTTTTCAGGGTCACTGCTGGGCTAAAAGATGTAGCACTGGTTTCTCTCCTGATAACAAATGAATAAATCAGAATTCATTCTTCAGATGACCTAAGATGAATATTTTAAAGTTCGAAAACTGCACACTTAGAAGAATTTGCAACTGAAACCAGGCAATGTCAGCCTATGAAAGGAAATTCACTTAGCAGTTAAATAGTGTTATTATTACTTTTTCTTACTCAGGGGTGGATCCTGAATCCAGCACTGCTGCATCACCTCTAAACAGTTGAAAGAATGCAAATGACCAAAGACGCACGGAAGCCCACGTCTCTCTTTTTTTTTTAATAATGCTAGAATGCGCGGATCAGACGTGCACCCCGCCATTTTGCCCCAAAAAATTTAATTGGGCCAAAGGGGTCCTTGTGGAACCACCTGAGCAGACCTAGAATGTCAGGGTGTGTCTACCCTCCCCCTTTTCACGTTTTAAACTCACATTTCACACACTTCTTCAGCCTCCCTTCTACCGAGGCATAAAATGGCTGCCAACAGTTTCAAATTTCGAATGTTAACAAGCACTTGACAGCCAATTAGCATTCAGCGCATGATTGGAAGGCTGTGCTTATGGTGTGCTTATGGTACGATGACAATAAGCGGAGCGTCCATATTCAATTTTTTTTATGGGAATGGGGTCGTGTGGCCCCCCTCCCGTGGTCAATTCTGGGCACTAAGGTCCCCACCCCCGGGGGCATGGATAATTATATATTAATATTTTATGGTGGAGGGCTGCATATCCCCCCTACTGAAGCCACTTCAAGGCCCCGGGGACCCCATTACCCGGGGACGGCCTTTTTAAAAAATGTAGTATGGCCGTCACCGTTGGGGACCTTGCAAGGGTCTTTAATTCCCCCACTCTCCCACCGGCTCCCCGCCTCCTGCGGGAGCCGGTGTTCTATCGACATCCGAAGTCCATCTGTGTATGTACCACCTAGGAGTTGCCTTCACTTTGTGCATGCACGTTTGTGGTAGCGCATCTGTGTTAATATTACGTATGCGCACAATACGTCCCACCGTCTGGCTATGTACCCCTAATGTATTTCATTTTATTTGCGCATGCTCAATTACAACATGCCCAATCACAGCTCTCACACCCAGTGACATCATGCTCAACCAATCATCCTTCTGCAAAGCATTTATAACCTGCCAACCTTCTCGAACTTTTCCTATTCCGCAGTCACAGCCATTGATAGTGTTCGTATTCACTTCTTCGTAGGTGAGCACTTTTTTTAAAGAATAATTAAATTAATCGGAATGATCTTTAAATACCGCGTGAATGCAAATCTTTGTTCGATTTGACAATGTTGTTTTTAAGCATGCTTTCCTACTTTTTTATATCGTTAAAGTTGACTTCGTAACTTTTGTTTCTGAGCAAATCACTTAATCCTGCCGCCTTCAATTTTGTAAGTAGTGCGCCACGTGCTGCTTCCTCCCCATGCTGTGCGCATGTAATCGATTGGACAATGTTGTATTTTAGCATGCTCTCCATGTTTTTTAATAATGTTAAACTTGATTTCTTATCCTTTGTTCTGTGCAAATCAGTTAATCCTGCCATGTTTTTATAATTTGCCAAGCGCCATGTGACACTTCCCGCATCAGTGGGCTACGTACTGTTCAAGTTAATGCGATGTAGTTTTTCTCATGTAAGTAGTGAGTTACGTGCTCCATGCATTGCAAAAGTTATGTTTTCGGCAATAGTGTATATTAGCACGATTTCCAGCTCTTATACCTCAAATATCTTACCTTGGTAGGCGATGTTTCTAGGCAAATCACTTAATCCTGCCACCTTTAATTTTGTAAGTAGTGCGCCACGTGCGGCTTCCTCCTCATGCAATGCACATGTGATCAATTGACCAATGTTGAATTTTAGCACGCTCTTCGTGTTTTTTATAATGTTAAACTTGATTTGCTATCCTTAGTTCTGTGCAAATCACTTAATCCTGCCACATTTCTTTAATTTGCCAAGAGCCACGTGGCCGTTTCCGCGGCAAAGTGCCACGTGCTCTTCAACATAATGCGATGTCGTTATTCTCGTATAGGTAGTGTGTCACGTGCCCCATGCATTGCAAAAGTAATGTTTTTGGCATAGTGTATTTTAGCACGGTTTCCAGCTCTTATACCTCCAATATCTTACCTTGGTAGGCGATGTTTCTAGGCAAATCACTTAATCCTGCCGCCTTTAATTTTGTAAGTAGTGTGCCACGTGCTTCTTCCTCCCCATGCAGTTCACATGTAATTGATTGACCAATGTTGTATTTTACAACGCTCTCCAAATTTTTTATTAACTTTAAGCTTGATTTTTCCCCTGTTCTATCTCATTATACAGATATCTCAACCATGAGACGTACTGGTCGCCACAAGCTATTTATTCCTGCCCAAGCACTATACCAGATGGTGGTCAACCACTCGACATACCAGATCCACTGACCGTTCTCCATATGCTATCAGATCAAGGCCAGGAATTTGTAAATGAAGTGAGTGACCAATCTCGGCCTAACATTTGTATAATGCAATGCTATTTCCTATTTTTCTTACCAAATATAACCTCTGATGATTGCTTTTCAACCCCAATCCTATTGAGAACAAATGTTTTTATGTATATTAAAATTAATCTTGGACATATGTACAACATATACATTTTTAACTCTTTTTTCAGTTTGCAGAATGTTACATAAATCAGCAGCAAATTGCCGAGGTTGAAAAAAAGTATATCCTCCTTTTCCAGCAAATTGGGGATGAATATTCGGCTGTGCAGTAAAGGTTGACGGTGTTGCTCCACTGGTACTTTGGCATTCTCATGAAGCAGAAGGAGCCTCTCTCAATATCCTTAACTCTTCCCTTCCAAAGTTGACCAGATTCTTAGTCTGCAAGTCCTTCCATATACTTGCAGTTCCACACCAGTATTGTTTATTGGGGTATCCTCTTGAAAGCAGTCTTGCATATCTGGCAAGTAACAAACCAAAGAGGAGTTCAAGTTGTGAACTCTGCTGGCCACAGTGTTTACACAAGGTAAGCAGAGCGACCTAGATATTCAATACTTCCAATTAACTGCATTAGAAATAAAAGAGCTTATTTACAAGCTCCTTGCGCCACTTTTGCGTCACTTTCAACATGAGATGTCTCATCTGTGAATTATTTTAAAGACCTGTTCATATGTAATATAAATATGGCGCACTAGGCACTTTTATACAGACACCGTTTGAATGCAAGCCTATAAGATAAGTGAAATCTATCAGGTACACTGCACCCATTAAAAAAATAGAAAGTGTTACTTTGACTTGTAATGTGTGACCTCATTTAGTCACATCAATCTAATTTTAAACACTAATTTTCTTGTATGTTTTGCAGATTAACTACACTACTTCTACTGGAGTCCATATTATATGTTGTTTGCTATATTGTTTTGTTAAAGTTATGGTACTAGTTGCTTATTGTATTGTTTAAGCATGGGCGTAAAATCCGCTCCGCTCGCAGATTTTTCGGATTTTCGGCAAATTCGCAATCCGCGAACGCTCGCGAATTTGTCGAAAATCCGTGAATCCGCTCGTGGCGGATTTTTTGCTTGGTTGCGGCGCGCGGCGTGGTGCACGGCGTTCACTTTCCGTCATTTAGCGTTTGCCGAGTTGTTTTTCTTTGCGAGTGACGCGCCATTTTAGATCTTGCTGCGTGTTCCCGCGGGAGTTTGGCGCCCGCAAATACGTAATCGCGGCTTGCCACCTTGCAAAGCACACCTCGCGAGAGTTCGCAATTGCGAACACGTAGTTGCGGCGGAAAGGAACAATCTCGCACTTGCGAAATAGAGATTTTGCAATTTCGCACAAGAAAATCACCAGCAAACAGGATAAACCTTCAGAAAATTATGATTTTTATCAGAATCACTCCTCAGGTTGACATTTGCATGGCCTTTTTTTTTGCAAGGAGTCCATTTTGGGGGGGGGGGAGGAAGGAAGTGCCCCACAGTCTCCAACTTCCTGTTCCTGTCCAGCAGGCTCCTCCCAGTGCTTTGTCCATCTCCTGGTCACTTTCATTTGGATCTGGAGCTGGAAGGATTACTTTTTGTGGGTGCTGCTGGATATTTGGATTTGAGGCCTTTTTGACTGTCTTTGGATCACTTTTGGATTAGAAATCAACTTTCACAAGTAAGTTTGTTTGGGGCATTACAGTTGCTGCAAGTAAAATTTTGGAACTTTTTCAGAACATTAAATAAATTATATTGTGGGTAGCCACAGTATCCAGTAGGACCAGGGTTGGTTAGGGGTGCATGATACAACTGTTTTGTTGAATTTAAACACCATTGAGGCCATGGATGGGCTGGGATTGTGCTGATTTTTGTCCTTTTTTTGGGCCTGCTGGTGGGGCCCTTTGCCCAGGGGTGGTGAGTGTTGCATGGGCCTAGTCTTTCTGTGGGGTGTCTTCTTGAATTTAAACATAATTGAGGCCATGGATGGGCTGGGATTGTGCTTATTTTATTGTTTTTGGTCGTTTTGGGGGGGCTGCTGGTGTGGCCTTTTGCCCAGGGGTGGTGGTGCATGGACTGAGTGTGCCTGTGGTGTGGTCTCACTCTCTTTAATGTAAACATCATGGATGGCATTGGATTGTGGTGATTTCTGGCTGTTTTTCTGTTTTTTGGGGGTGTACTGTTGATGTGGACTGGCCATGTGGGTGGTGGTGGTGGCCATCTTGAGTGCTGGCTGGTACAGGCAACATGTGCTTGGGGTGTAAAGGGCCATTTTGAGGAGAGGCAGTGTCTGAGGCCTGCACTTATTTTGCCTACTTTTCATCCATTATGCCCAGGGGTAGTGAGTGTTGCATGGGCCTAGTGTTTCTGAGGGGTGTCTTCTTGAATTTAAACACCATTGAGGCCATGGATGGGCTGGGATTGTGCTGATTTTATTGTTTTTTGTCGTTTTTTTGGGCCTGCTGGTGTGGCCCTTTGCCCAGGGGTGGTGAGTGTTGCATGGGCCTAGTATTTCTGTGGGGTGTCTTCTTGAATTTAAACATAATTGAGGCCATGGATGGGCTGGGATTGTGCTTATTTTATTGTTTTTGGTCGTTTTTGGGGGGCTGCTGGTGTGGCCTTTTGCCCAGGGGTGGTGGTGCATGGACTGAGTGTGCCTGTGGTGTGGTCTCACTCTCTTTAATGTAAACATCATGGATGGCATTGGATTGTGGTGATTTCTGGCTGTTTTTCTGTTTTTTGGGGGTGTACTGTTGATGTGGACTGGCCATGTGGGTGGTGGTGGTGGCCATCTTGAGTGCTGGCTGGTACAGGCAACATGTGCTTGGGGTGTAAGGGGCCATTTTGAGGAGAGGCAGTGTCTGAGGCCTGCACTTATTTTGCCTACTTTTCATCCATTATGCCCAGGCGTAGTGAGTGTTGCATGGGCCTAGTGTTTCTGAGGGGTGTCTTCTTGAATTTAAACACCATTGAGGCCATGGATGGGCTGGGATTGTGCTGATTTTATTGTTTTTTGTCGTTTTTTTGGGCCTGCTGGTGTGGCCCTTTGCCCAGGGGTGGTGAGTGTTGCATGGGCCTAGTATTTCTGTGGGGTGTCTTCTTGAATTTAAACATAATTGAGGCCATGGATGGGCTGGGATTGTGCTTATTTTATTGTTTTTGGTCGTTTTTGGGGGGCTGCTGGTGTGGCCTTTTGCCCAGGGGTGGTGGTGCATGGACTGAGTGTGCCTGTGGTGTGGTCTCACTCTCTTTAATTTAAACATCATGGATGGCATTGGATTGTGGTGATTTCTGGCTGTTTTTCTGTTTTTTGGGGGTGTACTGTTGATGTGGACTGGCCATGTGGGTGGTGGTGGTGGCCATCTTGAGTGCTGGCTGGTACAGGCAACATGTGCTTGGGGTGTAAGGGGCCATTTTGAGGAGAGGCAGTGTCTGAGGCCTGCACTTATTTTGCCTACTTTTCATCCATTATGCCCAGGGGTAGTGAGTGTTGCATGGGCCTAGTGTTTCTGAGGGGTGTCTTCTTGAATTTAAACACCATTGAGGCCATGGATGGGCTGGGATTGTGCTGATTTTATTGTTTTTTGTCGTTTTTTTGGGCCTGCTGGTGTGGCCCTTTGCCCAGGGGTGGTGAGTGTTGCATAGGCCTAGTATTTCTGTGGGGTGTCTTCTTGAATTTAAACATAATTGAGGCCATGGATGGGCTGGGATTGTACTTATTTTATTGTTTTTGGTCGTTTTTGGGGGGCTGCTGGTGTGGCCTTTTGCCCAGGGGTGGTGGTGCATGGACTGAGTGTGCCTGTGGTGTGGTCTCACTCTCTTTAATTTAAACATCATGGATGGCATTGGATTGTGGTGATTTCTGGCTGTTTTTCTGTTTTTTGGGGGTGTACTGTTGATGTGGACTGGCCATGTGGGTGGTGGTGGTGGCCATCTTGAGTGCTGGCTGGTACAGGCCACATGTGCTTGGGGTGTAAGGGGCCATTTTGAGGAGAGGCAGTGTCTGAGGCCTGCACTTATTTTGCCTACTTTTCATCCATTATGCCCAGGGGTAGTGAGTGTTGCATGGGCCTAGTGTTTCTGAGGGGTGTCTTCTTGAATTTAAACACCATTGAGGCCATGGATGGGCTGGGATTGTGCTGATTTTATTGTTTTTTGTCGTTTTTTTGGGCCTGCTGGTGTGGCCCTTTGCCCAGGGGTGGTGAGTGTTGCATGGGCCTAGTATTTCTGTGGGGTGTCTTCTTGAATTTAAACATAATTGAGGCCATGGATGGGCTGGGATTGTGCTTATTTTATTGTTTTTGGTCGTTTTTGGGGGGCTGCTGGTGTGGCCTTTTGCCCAGGGGTGGTGGTGCATGGACTGAGTGTGCCTGTGGTGTGGTCTCACTCTCTTTAATTTAAACATCATGGATGGCATTGGATTGTGGTGATTTCTGGCTGTTTTTCTGTTTTTTGGGGGTGTACTGTTGATGTGGACTGGCCATGTGGGTGGTGGTGGTGGCCATCTTGAGTGCTGGCTGGTACAGGCAACATGTGCTTGGGGTGTAAGGGGCCATTTTGAGGAGAGGCAGTGTCTGAGGCCTGCACTTATTTTGCCTACTTTTCATCCATTATGCCCAGGGGTAGTGAGTGTTGCATACTTGCATGTCCGTAGTCTTTCTGTGGGGTGTCTTCAATGTAAACATCATGGATGGCATGGGATTGTGCTCATTTTTCTGTGTTTTGTCGATTTTTTGGGGTGTATAACTGAACTGATGTTCCTCTGTCTTCCATTGCTTTTAGGTGCACAAGAAGACTCAAGAGAACCACCAGTGCCAGGAAGAAGTCCTGCAGCGGTGTATGCAGCATAACGTCACGCGACGTCACGTCTGGACACAGAACCCTCTGCAACTCGTGCAACTGCTGCCTGCTGACCTGCTCTGAAGAGGATGGCCCCAAAAAAAGTAACCCGTAGCTCCTCTAGCAAGAAAGGTGCCAGTAAGGAGCAGAAGAAGCAAGTTACCAAGGAGACTGGTGTGCCGCCCGCCCCTTTTTTTGGGAGTAAAAAAAAAAGTATGCCTGCAGCAGCAGCAGCGGGATCTGCTGGGGACCAAGCTGGCAGCAGCACCCCCGCTCCATTGGGCTCAGTGCCACCACCACCACCACGCCAACTTAAGTCCAAGCCCTTGAGTGCTGCAGAGGCAGCCAGTATAGTTCTTCAATCACCATCGACCAGTGATGTTGGCTCATCGCAAGAAAGCAGCAGCAATGTCCCTCAATCAACACAGGTTGTTGTAGCTCATCTGACGAGTGTTGAACAACCACAGCCGCAACAACAATCACATGTGCAAGTACAAGCCCAAGTACATGTGGAAGGAGAGGCAGCGCAAGGAGATGCGCAAGCAGAGGTGCATGGAGGGTCACAAGTGCCCACAATAGTTGTTCCTCCCGAAGTAGGGGCACATCAGGAAATCGACAATCAAGGCGAGGTATCATTTGAGGAAGCCACTCCTCCTGATGATCCTTCATTGTCTTCCACACCCCTAGCAAGGAAGAGATCAAGGGTGGTGTCTACATCCTCTTCAAGCACACCTCCTTCTGATGATACGGATCAAACTTGGGAACCAGCACCACAGCCGTCTGAGAGTGAGGCACACCATGATCCAACAAAGGTAGTTAAGCGTAAAAGGAAGCTCGTCCAAAGTCTCAGAGTTATGGAGTGTGATGAGGCTCAACAAGAAGTGGCGGATACTGCTGCTGATGAAGACTCTGCCAACGACGACCCAGTCATCATAAAGGTCACTGCAGCCCCAGCGGGCATGCAGCAAACAGACATTTTGACCCTAGCCCGAAGAGCTGCTGCGCGTGATGATGATGATGATGTTGTCGATGAGGAGGCAGTGGAAACACCACAATCATTGGAGTTTAGTAGTACACCAACTCGTCCCGCTTCCATATTTCTTTCTGGCAAGAAGAGACCTCCGTCAACCTCGACCTTAATTAGTGGCGGTGAAAGTGCAAAACGTACAAAAGTTGGGCAATCCAGATCCTCCACTTCATCTGGCATTAGCTTCATGACCACCACCACCAGTATCGCCGCCTCCTCCAGGTCCCACAGACACTTCAAGTCCCCAGTTTGGGACTTCTTTACTGTTTGTCCAAAAAATCCAAAGTTTGCCATTTGTACCCTTTGTAAGCTTGCAGTTAGTCGTGGTAAGTCAGGTACCAACTATGGTACCGGCGGCCAGAGAGGTCATCTTGAGAGAAAGCACACTGTCAGATGGTTTGCGCACCTAGATGCGATCAAGAAAGGGCAAATTCAAGGAAACGTTGATGTTTCACCTGATGATGACGAGGAGGAAGAAGACGTGTCAAACACTTCCCTTACACCCAGTACCCCTGTCAGCAGCACACCCAATGTGAGGCACACTAAGAGTGTTGGAGCGAGTGAGACACCAACGCACAAAAGTTCACCAGCGAGCAAAATTGGGTCAACGAAGTCATTATCAGCCCGTAAATGCTTGGTCCAGGGCAACATTAGAACAATGCTTACTTCAGACGTGCCATATGAACGCAACCACCCACTGACGCGTCTGTATAACACTAAGCTGGCTAAAATGCTAGCTGTGGACCTTCTACCTTTTTCTTTTGTAGAAGCGGTAGGTTTTCTTGAATTAGTGGCAACGCTCTGCCCTAAATGGAAGGTTCCTAGCCGGTTCTATTTTGCCAGAGTTGCGGTTCCAGCACTACATGAAGATGTGCTGGAGGCGATTGGGGCAGCTTTGAAGAAGAGTGCTGTGCACACAATACATCTGACAACAGACATGTGGACCAGTGGCGCAGGCGCTGATTACATGTGCATCACTGGACACTGGGTCTCTTTTTCAGGTGTTTTAGCAAAGCTAAACGCAGGTGTTGACCCGGACAAAGTTTTCAAAGCTGCTCGGAAACATGCAACACTAGCCATGTTAGGCTTGGAGAAAAGTCACACAGCAGAAAACCTTTTGGAAGAGTTTGACAAAAAGGTCTTGAACATGCTATCCCCCCTAAAACGCAAGATTGGTTATGTTTCCACGGATAATGGCGCCAATGTAGTTAAGGCCATGTTGCAGGGTCACTATTTTAGAGTGCCGTGTTTGGCGCACTGTATCAACCTGGTCGTTCAAAAATTCTTGAGTGATAAAGACAGTACAGCGTTCGAGGTAATGGCCACCTGCCGCAAAATGTGCAACCATTTCAGCCATTCTTTTAAGGCCCGGAAGCATCTGAGGAGACTGCTACTTCAACGTGGAATGCCAGTGAAAGCACTCATCCAGGAGGTGGCAACACGTTGGAACTCAACCTTCTACATGCTTGAGCGTCTGTATGAGCAGTATACGGTACTCGATCACTATTTCTTCACAGAGGGTACATCTCAGAAGGAGGACCTGCGGATGAGTGCGGCGCAATGGGACATAGTTAAAAGCCTGACAGACATGCTTCGTCCTTTTGAGTTCTTCACGCGTGCAGTCAGCCAGGAGGACTGTAATTTGGGAAAAGCTATCCCATTGTTGTGCATGCTGGAGCACCAACTGATGGCGGTGTCTTCTGAGTTTGAAAAAGATGAAAAAAAAAAAGACCATTTTATTTTGTCTGAGAAATTATTAGAGCGCCTACGTGGTGATGAACGTCTTCAAAAGATCAAGTCAGATCAGCATTACATTTGTGCTACTATTCTGGATCCACGCTACAAAAAGGCGCTGGCAGGCGAAGCATTCTTTCCTTTTGCTGATGCAGATGTTCAAAAGCACAAACATTGGTTAGCCTGGTCAGCCAAGAGGTTTGAAAAAGAACGGCAGGTTATTGAAGGAGAAGCCATTACATCAGCATCAGCATCAGCAGGCCATCCCCAGTCACAAGAATCCACTTCTGCACCTGTGGCTGGGGCACAAGTGACCTCTCAGCCATTAAAGACACCGGCAACTGGATCATCTGCACCACACACAATGACAACACTAACAGTGGCTGCGGAAGCGGATTGGCTAAGTTTGATGGGGTATGGTTCTCGAAAAAATGTCACAGGCACAGCAAAAAGTAAGCAAAGTGGAGGAACAGTTGATGACCTTGAGTCGATGGTGCAGGACTATCTGAATGACTCAACAGAGGTCTTCCTTAATGAGGAGCCATTGCAGTATTGGCATGGCAAAAAACAATTGTGGCCACAGCTCTTCAACCTGGCTATAAATTATTTGTCTTGCCCACTCGCAAGTGTGTCTTCTGAACGTGTTTTCAGTGCTGCTGGTGGCATTGTAACTCCCAAACGGAGCCGCCTCTCGCCCAAAAATGTGGAGCGGCTGACAATGATCAAGATGAATCAGCACCTCATACCACCAGATTACAAAGTACGAGAAAGCACGCTGCATGAAGACGAGGAGGACGGCAACGTAGATGAGGGGATTTTTTCTCTGTTCGGTGGCACTGACCTCATCCAGCCTGAATTCGCAGAGTATGATGACGAAATCTTGTTCTTATTACCTGACACCGAGCCCTGAAAATGAGACAATCAATCAAGAACTTTCTTTTTCGTCCTTATTCACTTTTATTCCTGTGTGCTTTGTGTCTCTCTTTCTTTGTTTTGCACAGTTAATTTAATTCAAACTTTAATCACCTAATCCCAAAAACAAGACCATCATCAGAACTGTCTTCACTTGTTTGCTTATTGATTTGAAGGTGCCGCAGTCTACATTCCTCAGGTTCACAAGTTCTGAAGAACATGCTCCTCTATCCTCCTCCTCCAGACTGCGATTTCCCTCCAAGCAGAGTGCTGGATTACGCCCAATGAAGAAAGACTCAGCACTTGTGGGGGTGTTGTACTTCTTTGCGGGTGAGTTGACGGATTTGGGCCCATTGCTGTGAAGCTCTAATAATGGACAAAAGTGTTTTGGACCAAATATGAGGTGGAAATTTCTTGCCGTTTTTGCTGACTTGCTTGCCTTTGAGGTGCTCTTTGGCGGGGTTCCGGGTGTTTGTGGGTAATTTTTGGTGTCTGTCGAAGCACTGCTGCGACAGTCTAATCTTGATTGCATTTGCTTTTCAGGAAATCCGTGGTGGAAAACAGGAGTTATGATGATTGATGATGATGACCTAGCTGAACAGCGCCGCGTTTGGACCGAAGGCCGAGAGATATTGTAAGTATGAGATTTAGCTTTTTCGCTGTTTGGGGGTGTTGTCGGGTGGTTTTTTCCGGGTGGGTTGGCGGGTCTTGCCTGGGGCATTCCTGGGAAGGTCTAATACCGGATAGAAGTGTTTTGGACAAAATCCGGAAGGAACAGCCTTTTTTTTGCTATTTCTTCTGTCATCTTGCTCAATGTAGCGTTTTGGGGGGCTTCCTGCTGTTCGTGGGTGGGTTGCGGCCGGGGTCTCTGTCGAAGCACTGCTGCGACAATCTAATCTTGATTGCATTTGCTTTTCAGGAAATCCGTGGTGGAAAACAGGAGTTATGATGATTGATGATGATGATTGATGACCTAGCTGCACAGCGCCGCGTTTGGACCGAAGGCCGAGAGATATTGTAAGTATGAGATTTAGCTTTTTCGCTGTTTGGGGGTGTTGTCGGGTGGTTTTTTCCGGGTGGGTTGGCGGGTCTTGCCTGGGGCATTCCTGGGAAGGTCTAATACCGGATAGAAGTGTTTTGGACAAAATCCGGAAGGAACAGCCTTTTTTTTGCTATTTCTTCTGTCATCTTGCTCAATGTAGCGTTTTGGGGGGCTTACTGCTGTTCGTGGGTGGGTTGCGGCCGGGGTCTCTGTCGAATCACTGCTGCGACAATCTAATCTTGATTGCATTTGCTTTTCAGGAAATCCGTGGTGGAAAACAGGAGTTATGATGATTGATGATGATGACCTAGCTGAACAGCGCCGCGTTTGGACCGAAGGCCGAGAGATATTGTAAGTATGAGATTTAGCTTTTTCGCTGTTTGGGGGTGTTGTCGGGTGGTTTTTTCCGGGTGGGTTGGCGGGTCTTGCCTGGGGCATTCCTGGGAAGGTCTATTACCGGATAGAAGTGTTTTGGACAAAATCCGGAAGGAACAGCCTTTTTTTTGCTATTTCTTCTGTCATCTTGCTCAATGTAGCGTTTTGGGGGGCTTCCTGCTGTTCGTGGGTGGGTTGCGGCCGGGGTCTCTGTCGAAGCACTGCTGCGACAATCTAATCTTGATTGCATTTGCTTTTCAGGAAATCCCTGGTGGAAAACAGGAGTTATGATGATTGATGATGATGATGACCTAGCTGCACAGCGCCGCGTTTGGACCGAAGGCCGAGAGATATTGTAAGTATGAGATTTAGCTTTTTCGCTGTTTGGGGGTGTTGTCGGGTGGTTTTTTCCGGGTGGGTTGCCGGGTCTTGCCTGGGGCATTCCTGGGAAGGTCTAATACCGGATAGAAGTGTTTTGGACAAAATCCTGAAGGAAACACCAGTTTTGGCACTTTTTGTAAGTTAGGGTTCGTTAGGGTTAGCCCTAGCAGCAGGATTGCATGTGTTTCGGGGGGTTCTATTGCAACGCAGTTCTGGTGTTGTAGAGCACTGTTGGAGCGATGCTGGCTATGGATACTTTTGCTTGCTTGCAAGTGGTTTGAATACAATCCACTGTCTGTATTTGGGCCTACTGTTACTTTCAAAGTACGTTTTGTAACCATTTTTCTGCTAGGCATCGTTTTTGGAGATCTGATTGGGGTTCTTCTACATTTTTGCGACTGGCTTTAGTAAGGGTCTTGGTGGGAGCATTGCTGGGAAGGTCAAATTTTGTTCTAAAACACAGTTTACAGTACACCTACCTTGAGGGGAAAGATCCGCTATAATATTTTGGCCATACTTATTTATCCTTAAAAAGGTGACTCAGACAGAGCACGCAATTTCAAAAATATTGTACTGTCTATTAGGGAAATCAAAGTGTCACATTTTGAACCACACAGCGTACATACCTTTCATTTATTTATCAGTGGTATTGTAATAGCACTTCCTGTTTTCCGTTCAATAATTACAGGCCGGGTTTCAGTCAACATCCGCCAGGCAGGCAGTGGACAGGGTGTCTTCTCTTCTGTCAGTGGTCAGTCACCAACATTGATGGACGAAGCGTCAGCTGGAATGGAGGAGTGCCGCCAATAAGAGGAATTGTTTGCTGCATGCAACTTACTTACCAAATTCAAGGACAACACCAAAAACATACGCAATACAGATACAGTATCCATTGTATTATTCTATGAGTGTGACTGCATGTGCTTAGCTTTACTTTGTAACCAAAGATTGTCTTTATCTTCAATTATTGTTTGTCCATGCTCTGCTTTTTTTTTCTTCTCTCAACAAAACCTACCCAAAAAGAAACCCCCATTCACATCCATTTTACAAACCCTAACCCTCTTCCCCCGGGCTGTGTTGTTTTGCTTGATGTCTGACTAAAATGACATCAATAATTCCACACACTTGCTGGGGAGGATAAGGTCATAGCAACAGGCTGGTGAAGGAATACGAGGATATCTTCTAGACTTACTCAGCTTCAGTACTATATCTTCTAGTAGTAGTAGCCAATGTCAAATAAATTCAACGCAAGTACTAGTTATACTTGCAAGCAAATACTTTACCATTTGTTAGGCTACATTATGGCACTGTTCTGTCTGTCACCTGCTATATTCTCGATCGTACCGTAACCGTTGTAATGCTACAGTAAGGACAAACAAGGTTTTGTTTTCTTTTTTTCCATAGGCATGCAACTGCCACTGTGTCACACCACTAGTACCACCGCAATGAGGAAATGTCACCCGCCCAGGATTGACAACGTTAATCCCAATTTCACGTGGAGCCAGCCCTGGGCCTAGCCCTAATTTCTAACACAAATTACAGGTAAGATAAGCGTTTGGTGGGAGGTAGTATAATGGAGTATTATTTCGGAGTAGACAAGAGATTGACGGTTGTACTACTAAAGTCCTACGACTGTTCAGGAAAACAAAGTTACTGTTACACCCCCGCCCCCCACCCACCAGACTGAAATGCAGTAAAAAACAGGTATGGTCAGATAAAGTTTAAAAATATATTTATGTAGCCCTAACAAAATAATCTCCCTCACCCACCCTAACCCCAACGATTGTCTTTGAAACGTCCCAAAACGATCCCAACTCCCAAATCCCACCCCCCAAAAGTCTATAAAAAAAGGGCAAGGGACACTCCACTACTGGAGGGTGCTGGTGCTGGGGCATTTTGCGGCATGGGCATCATACTCCTTGCGGAGGGTGGCAAGCTCGGAGCGGAGGCCCTTAACCAAGTTCTTATACTTCAGGACCTCCTGCTCCAGGTTGGACATTCGGACTCGTAGGCGGTGTTGGCGTTCCTTGCAGCTCCTGTGGGGGGCAGCTGGTATTTCTGTTGCTTGGCGGTGGCGGTTGTCTTTCTTAGCCCGGCTCGGTCCCGCTGGCTTAGTCACGGAGGAGGATGCAGTGGTCACAGTCGAGGATGTTGTTGTTGCCCCGCTCGACTGCGTGTCCTCCTCCTCCTCCAGGGCCACCAGCCGCCGATATTCGGCGACAGTGGCCTCCAGCCTCCGTTGCCGGGCCAGTCTAGCCTGCTACCTCCGTGTTGTTGATTTGGAAGGAGCAACTATATGAAGAAAGAAAGACATAGTCTGTAACCAATGCTCCTTAGCATTAATAACACAAAGTGATTGAGCCGAAAGTTGGGTCACAGTACAAGTAGCAAATTGAAAGCACAGTACATAACTATTGAGGACAGTATCTATGTAACCTCCCACTTCTGCATCCTTGCTCTAACATTAGTGGTAGTTTAATGAACAAATTCTACGACCACTATGGACTTCCATTACAGTCAACTATGACAGTACACCAGTCTTATTCTTCTTCTTCTCTCTTGTTTAGGGAAATTGGTACGTTATCTTATGCAAGCCGGCAGAATGACATGGACAGCACAGTGAACTTGCACCCGAGAAAAAAAGTTGCACACCATGATGAGTGAGACAGACTTGCGTTACTGTACCGGTCCAGTACATGCAGGTGGTGAAGCTATTACTTTTCTATTACGGGTGGCACTGAGAATACTCTGTTACAAGGGCTACTGCTTAATTAATTTACCTTTCACCCTACAGTGCAAATGAGTACTAGAAAAGGAAAATGAAGAAGCTAACTAATTTGATTATCTATCATTTCACATGGGACGTATTTGATGACATATGGGATGACTTTAGGTGCTTTGCTTAATATTGAGTGAACAGTGATACACCCACACATGAATGACGTACTACAAGTAAACTAAAGTTATTAAGAGAGGTACGGAGTGTCCACCGTAATAACCAGATATATGCTGTGATTGCAGACGCAATACAAAGTACTGCTACTATTCATGGTAGTATTGGACACATTTACAATTTCTTTTCCTTGCCTTCCCTGCACTGGAACGGACGTGCGGGTGCGGTGGTACATGCTCTTCAAGGTAACACTTACTTCATCTGGCGACCATCTACTCTCTCTAGATACACACGTGCTATCTAAGAGTCAGAGAATACCATGCTCCAGGCATCCATTCAGTCAAAGTATACGCACACATACAGTTTCTGTTTCACCCACCCAGGCTGCTGTCCTTCCACCCATCCTTGCTTCATCATTGACCCAGCCATGCACCATACCATATTCTTTCCTTCCCAGCCACCTCGGGGGCTAAGCAAACACATATCGTTCTTCTTTGCCAGCCATCATACAAGTTCGCGTCCCACTTACTTACACCCTTCTTTCGCTTTTCGTTCATCCCATCCATCACGTTCGTCTAAGAACTTATTGGGATTCTTCTCACCAAAAACTTCACAGCTAAGTCGAAGTACATTTCGAGGAGGCTACTACCTGGTTGATTTGTAATTGTAATACACCCGTGCAGAAAGCACACTATGCAGTCTTCAATCTCAATAAGTAAGGAATATATAGCTTACCTGTTTCCGCCACCACCGTTTGAACCCCCACAGGACCGTCCACCGGCTCTTGCACCGCCTCCTCCCCAGAGTCCTCCGAGTCCTCGCCCAACACAGCCACCTCCGCGCTGGCCCCGTCACCAGATGTTACACCTACAAAGTACATTTAAGAATGTTAGAATACACCACTCACTACTATATAATATTTTGTCTAGGAGAAATGTTAAAAAAACTGAATACAATTAATAATTTGTGACTGTCTACTCCATAGTAAAAATGTCCCATTTTCCAGGGAAGGCTGTTGTCTTGCTGCACTTTTATGCACAACTGATGAATGCTTGCTTTTGATTTTTAACACGCACCACTTTTTCTCCTAACAGACAGAAGCTTGACTCCTAAGAACACGACCAGGATCAAGTTCAAACCAGGTGAGAGCTCGGCTCGACCACAAGAAATGTGTCCAATTAATCGTCAGCACTCACTAACCACTTTTCCGTTTTCAGTTAAATAGTTTTATGACAAAGTAGATTTTAATAAATGTGTTTACTTTTAATAAAGCTTTTAAACTTAAATAGACTCTGTGGTTTTTGTTCCTCCAGACTAGAGTGGATGAGCTAAAGGTTTTGGAATTTTTGCAAGCATGAGTGCCTCTGACACTTCTTGACTGTGCTGTGACTCCGTACTCTCTTGTCCTGCGTACGATAATCTAGAGATCATTGGGGATCAATCATCGGTGACTTCGGGAGCTGAATGACTCTGCCACACTATCTAGTCAGTAAGGAGACAGTGCATAGAGCTATTGCTGAATAGAATGGGAGTCCAATGGAATTGCCAAATGTCCAATCTTAGTTAGCTACACAGACAGACTAATAAGAATAGTCTAGTAATACCACAGGGAGTCATATTCGAGGCAGGATAAGAATTTATATCCAGTCTACAAGAAGATCAAAGACGATTTAGAAAAAATCGAATGAGGAACGCTAGGAAAAAATAGGTACTGTTTATTAAAATGTAAACTTACTGGGGCCAGCAAAGGAGCCCTCGCCTGCCCGATCCTGCCCTGCATCCTCAGCACCCTCCTCCTGTGTCCTCTTGCCCTTGGGGGGAGCTGATGTACAACATGAAAGAAAGAAAAACCAGAAAACATGGATGAGATTTTTCAACCAAATCAAACATTTCAAAAGAACAATAACAAAATATTTTGGAGAAATAGCAAATAGATAGACAACTATTCCACGGGATCTATCTCATGTGGTATACTACGTTATTTGTATTGCCTGATTTGCGGAACGTTGACTTAGAAAGTTCCTATGTAACTCAATAAACAGACTACTAAAGAGGTTTGCCTAGGCCTGGCACTGCAGGCAGCAGTCCGCAGCACGCGAAGTGACAGACAAAGTCCATCCTGCTTGCAGATCAGTGAATACTCAAACTATCAATCCACCCACCACCGCCACTATTTCTTCTTATAGCCATGTGTCTAAAGGAAGGACTGGACTTCAGTCTGTTGGGGCTGATTTAGAAGTCCCTTGCGGCTCATTTTCCTCCATTGTTGCGTGCCTTTTGTGACGCAGCGGCAGAACAAAAGACTCGCCATGGTGTTGGTGCGGCGTATATATTAAAAAAAAACACATATGGGCATATGGGCGATGCATCACGTTGTAAAGCCCTGCGCCATCAGGGGGCGTTCCGGCGCAAGGGAGGGCGTACCTGCACAGGAACGAATCCTAAAAGTGGCTGAGGGAAATCTACAAGATGTCAATCAGTCACTTTTAGGACAATGATGCATGACTCAAACCCTGCGCGCTTGAAGCCGACGTACGGCTTGATGCAGCATTGGGGGGAGATAGGGTACCCCAGAGCATTGCTGGAGCTGCGCCATCGTTGGCACGCAACTCCAGCAATGCGCTGCCTTTACGGCACAGATGCGTAAGGCTTCTGAGACGTTTTGGGCCAATGGGTGGTGGTGGCATGGCACACAATTACTGCCGCATCCCTGCTACTTTGCAGGGATGCGCCGGTAATTGAAAATATGACCCTTACTGTCTAGCATTACGCAGTTCTTATCTTTACACTACACTCATACATAATTTCTCAGGCCAATGAAATGCTTCTGAACACAACATACAAAACAAAGAAGCATAGTAGCAAGCAAGGCTACTGAGAAGGAGAGCAGTGCACCTGAAATGCATAGAAGAATTTGAAATAAAATTTACCTCAATTTAATCGGCAGCATTATTGCTCTTGGTAAAGAACAAAGATTTGCAAATAACAGAGGCGGATAAAACAGAGTAGTAAATGAATAGCTACTACTACTCACCAAGCCCGGGGACCTCTACGCCGAGCGCGTCCAGCAAGTCCCGCTCCCGGTCCATGACATTGGTCCAGCGGTGGGTGGCCTGGTTATATGTGCGCCGGACCCCAGAGATCTTGTACATGGCCCGGCACACCTTCTCCCACCGCTTGCGGCGCTCCCGGATGCCATAGCCAGTCGCGATCTTGCCGCCTCCCAGGATCGTCTTGGGGAGGCGGCGCTGGACGTGGAAGATCAGTGCCGCCACTTCCTCCGCGCTGAAGATCTCCCGCGGGACCACTTGCTCCCCCCTCAAACGCCCGCACGGGAGCCGGGCACGGGGTGCGGGACCCTTCTCCTTCTCAGGGTGCTTCCCGGCTCCCTTTACCATGGTCTGGGCAGAAATACAGTTAAATGATAAACAAGAAATAGAATAGTGAAGAAGAAAAGAAAAGAGTTTAAAAAAGTAGTTTAAAAGTAACTAAAAGCAGCAGAAAACACAAAAATATAGAGCTAGAAAAATAGAGGGATAGATAATAAGTAAAATTAGATCAAATAAACTTCAAACAAGCAAAGGATGGCAGAGATTGAGAGAGGATAGAGAAAGCATGCCCAGAACCATAGCAATGAATGAGAAACAAGATGGCCGCGCCCGTTCACGACCGCGTGGGTAAGTTCGCGCGAGATTTTCCTTGCGAGCACGCGTGAAATTGTACTAGCGAGCAGCACACTTTGCGAGATTACACATAGCGGCCGGAAACGGAATTACGTCACGCAAACAAGATGGCCGCGCCCGTGTACGACCGATAGGGTAACTTGGCAAACGTATAGCTAGAAGCGCCTCGCGAACACGCGCAAGATCACGCGAACATACGCGTCGCACAAAAAACAATTTTGTATTCGCACGTATTCGCGGCTTCCGAAATCGATCTCGCACGGATTCGAGCCCCAAAAAACGCGCGAAATTGCAGAAAAAAACGATTTTAGCTAAACTGAAAGCAATGAGCAGGTGCAAAAGTTCAAACTTAACATTAGTAACATTCAAGGTAGTGCTTCCTGAGGGGCCCCTCCAGAGTTTGCAACTATTCTATGACCCTGCTATGACCCAAACAGCAGGCTCATAGAATAGCTACAAGTAGACCATAAAGGTCCTGTGAAAAAAAAATTCACTGCAACAAAAAGCAAATTACAGATAAGGAAGGAAGCAGGTGCCAGCCAGACTGGAAGTTTCAAAATTACTGACACATTAATGACCCACAAATTAATTGATGGCAGTTGAAGAAGGGCAGGTGTGCTTGCTTTTTTCAACCACCATAATCTACAGTGATAAATAAACCTAATGGGTGGCAGTGAGGATGTACCAGAGGGTGGCATGGGTGTCCCAGAGGGTGGCAGTGGTGAAACAGAGGGTGCTGTGAACCTGTGATGATAAACCAGACGTAGAAACAACATAGTCGCGGCCGTTGCGAGCCGAAAAGTAAGTTCGCAATTGCGAACTTGTCCCAAAATCGGCGCGAACGCGCGCCAACACAAAAAACGGGAAAATCCGCAAATCCGCTAGAGTTCGCGGATCTTCGCGGATTGCGAATCCGTAAATCCGCAAGTTCGCGTACGCGAGATCCGCTAGATCCGCCCATGCTTAGTATTGTTATCATTTAGTTATACTTCCAGTTATTTAATGTTTTAATAAAAGTTAATTAAAAAAGTACATACGTCTTTGTTTTGTGGGGGTAGCAGTCCACAATAGAAATGCTATTTATAATTTGAAGTATAATTCTGAGGCTAGTTCTTCACCAGATCTTTACCAGAGTGTATAGCTACAACTTACGGTTCCAATTCAAAAGAATAAAAAGTACAACGCCATTAGCAACATAGTGTGGTGAACTTATAACCTCTGTGCTCACGTAAGTGTTCCATGAACTGTTACTATAGTAACAGGCAGAAAGCCGTTTGGGGGTATGGTTAAAAGTTACTGGCTGTACAGAAACCGTTATATTTACCCTGGATTCTCTACATGACAGAAAGGAAAGCAAAGTACAACAAAACACTGTGTACCAGATTTACAACCCCCTTGCAACACTTTCGCATCCAACCCCCCCTACAAAATTACAAGTCTGTGAGCCTCAACAACCCCCCTCAAGCTCCCCCCCCCCCCGGGAATTTGTGTATTACGGGAGGCAGACTGCGTGGCCCTCCGCCTGGTGCCCTCGAGGGCCCTGGAAACTACTACGACCGGCTCCTGCAGTGTCCCGGGGTGCCTACCCCCGCTATACTGCTGTTTACTTTGACAGAGCGGGACTCTCACGACTCCCACCCTCCCATAGCAAAGATAGTTTGCATTTTGAAAGACTGAGCAGTGAAATCTATTCTCACTTTTAAAATCCAAAGCAGATTGCATTTCCATATACAAATTAGCATCTACCCATGCAAAAAAGCAATACTGGCTGCCGAAGAACGCAAAGTTCATCACACAATGTTGCTAAAAAAAACTGTAAGTGTGCTCGACTTCTCAATATACTACCTTATCCTATGTAATGTTATTTTTAATCATGTTCTGATAACCAATAAGAATCATGCTTTTAAAAATCAAAATCATGCACCCTAGTTTTCTGTGTAGAATGTTGTCAAACAACCAATCATTTATTTTCTGTTTTAATTTCACTTTCCTCCCAAACTCCCTTTGTCTATTCTAACATATGCCAAAGGCAGAAATGAAACTACTCCAATCTATTTTGTCCACAGATTGAGAGAGCTAGGATGAAATGTGAATAAATCTGTTTCTACTTTTTTTCGAGACTATAGAATGGTGTCCATATACCACAAAAATCTGCGTTTCAATATGCATGGCATCTATAGGAGGGATGCTGTACATTTTACAGATGAAGGGAACAGAGTCTTTCTCATGAACTTTAGAATCTGCATCGGTACTTACTTGTAAGTACTAAAATCTCTCAATAAACACAAGGGCTCTTTTTAGAGCCACCCAACATCTATACAAATAAGCTTGATGTATATCTCAAAAATATATTTCATCAACAGGAGAGAAAGGGTCAAAAAGGCCACTCTTAAACCCCTTATGAGACAATCAGTACAAATCAACAGAAGAGTGACATAAGAAACAAATGAAAAGGAGGGGGCAAACCATAAAAGGGTATAATTTACTACCACTAAAGTAAGAATACTAGACAGATACATGCACAATGCTAGAAAAAGAGCCCTCAGGCACCAACAGAAAGTCGGTTGCCAGTTGTCGTCATTGGGCTCTTGTTGAGAAAAAGTGGAATGGTATCCAACAGTAGTGAAAAGTGAATTAAAAGAAGTACTGGCTACTCCCCAGTGAAGAAAAATTATTTAATACAGAGGTAGCTCTGACTCCATTAAAAACGTTAGTGCAAGACAGACATAGACCTGGTTGTGTAAATTTGAACCAGGAAAGTCCTATACAGAATTAAGGGTCAACATGTTTCTGCTACAAAGAGCCACAGGTCGGCTTAGCATTCATCAGGACCAAGAGAAAGTAAAAGTCGCCTTTGTGGGTGACGCACTCTAAGGCGCCAAACCCACCTAGGGCAAAAAGAGAACAAAAAAAGGTTACAAACTTGAAGGTAAACCATGCACAGGAACTTCCTCGTGCGTACCCTCCAAAGCGTGAGGGCTGAGATATTTTAAGGTATTAAGAACGATACTCCTTAGGCTGGTGACGGGGGGGAAATCTTCATGCCCGGACCATTTGTATCCTGGCGACTGCCCTCCATTAGACCTACTGAATCCTCATCCACAGTCTCAAAAATACATGTTTCTTTTTTTTCGGCGGCGAAATGCGCGAATCCAACGCGCATCCCGCGACTTTTTTAAAAAAGAAAAATACTATCTTACTTTTCTGGTCCTACAGGTCCTTATGTGACCCCCTGAGCAGGCCTAGGGGGTCAGGGTGTGTCTACCCCGCCCCCTTTTCACACGTTCCACACATATTTCAATGATTTCCTCAGCCTCGCTTCTACCGAGGCACAAAATGGCTGCCAACAGTTCCTGATCTCAAATGTTTACAACCGCTTGACAGCCAATTAGAATTGAGCGTGTGATCGGGACAGTGCGCTTATCCTACGAGGCCAATCCTCGCACAATCCGCGGATCCTCCTCGCTCATAGATATATAAATGACTTTACCCGTAATTTTCAAAGAAACTACTGAATAGATTGACACCAGATATGCGAAAGGCAGAAGTCGGAACTGAGGACTACCTCTCTGCCAAATTTGGTGTAATACCGTTCAGCCGTTCAAGCTGTAGCCATTACTAAAGGTCCTATGGGAAATTACATGGGGAAAGCACATTTTGGGACCCCCTTTTTTCTCGGCCCCCGCTTCACCAATCACCCCTAATCTTTCATGGAAGGAGCGGAACTGAGCTGGCCAAAAGTTTGGAAATTTTCAAGAAGATTCATCAATCGACGCCAAGGTTATTGTCAATATAATGTTGCGGATTTCCTTTGGATAATAGGACCTAACTATAACTCCCAGTGTGCAGTACAAACTGAAATAACCTGCTGCCAATTAAAGAGCATTATAAAAACTAACAGGCTGGAGTAAGTGGCTTTTCTGTGAAATCTGCACCGATACAATGCAATGCCTGTGAACAAGGAGTTCAAATACTCTGAAACGCATAAAGCAAGAATTTATTTCCGAAGGATGCAATGTTTTGTTTGCCCACATTAATCCGGCTTGTGTGCGCTTCCAAATCGAGGATCTTTGGTGTACAAAATTAATTAAAAGGCCATCCAGCCGTGGAAGCTGCACCACCCCAAAGGAGGGGGCCATGGAGACACAGAACTGCTTCAAGTCTCCTAATGGAAATTGGATGGCAGGAGAATGTGACATTTAATATCTCGGAGGCCCACTAAAGGCAGTGAAAGCACTTTAATTTTGTATGAGAGCACAGAACCCACTAATGGAAATACTTTTAGAAAAGACACTCCAAGGTTCACGAAGAGGAATATAACCTATTACTACAACTCCCAGCGTGCAGTACAAACTGAAATAACCTGCTGCTAATTAAAGAGCATTATAAAAACCAACAGGCTGGAGTAAGTGGCTTTTCTGTGAAATCTGCGCTGATACAATGCAATGCCTGTGAACAAGGAGTTCAAATACTCTGAAATGCGTAAGGCAAGAATTTATTTCCGAAGGATGCAATGTTTTGTTTGCCCACATTAATCCGGCTTGTGTGCACTTCCAAATCGAGGATCTTTGGTGTACAATACATATATATATATATATATATATATATATATATATATATTCACTGAAAAAACCATAGGTTATAGACCATATATAGTTAGGAATTAGCATTTACAAAACCTTGAAAATTCACTGAAAAAACCATAGGTTATAGACCATATATAGTTAGGAATTAGCATTTAAAAAACCTTATTTTACTCACACAAAACCATTGAAATTACATATATAGTTAGTTGCACTAACTATATATCGCGCACCTGCAATCCACTGCTGATGATGTCACATATTACATCATTCATGACATGGTCAGTGACATCACTGATGACATCACTGATGACATCTCAAATGACATCACTGATGACATCACTGATGACATCTCATTTGACATCAATGACCACATCACTGATGATATCATTCATATGACAATACAATGCATCTCCTCACATTTTAATATAACCTCTGTTTCACCCAGTGTTAAATACAGAATATAATTTTTGAAACCATTGACACACCAATACTAGTTACTACATACGCACTCACTGATTCCTACGTCTACACACACCTTCACTCATTCACCCATACTATCATTCATACATACAATCACTCATCTTTACAACACTATCATATGCACTCATACACCTATACAGACACTCACAGTCTGCCACTCATCCATGGAGTTACTCACACACCTAGTCAGTCCTGTAAAGAATCAATGACACTTCCATTTTCTTGTCTATACAGTTAAACATAGAGCACCTTACATTTTCAAACATATACTAACACATACTTACCTTGTTATACAATCATTGATACAAGTACACATTGATCTGCACAGAGTCACACACCTCCCAGCCAGCCACACACACACTCAGTCTCCCATACAAATACTTGGACAATCAATCAGTAACCCATATAGTTAATTATATAGCTACTGATCAAAACATGCAGCAGTTTACAGAACAACAGACATAATGATGCACAAATTAAGACACTTTAGTCACTAACCCATGCACTCAGTGAGACACATTTAATCACTCACTCATGCATTCAGTCATGCACCTACTAAATCCTTTGTCCAGACACTTATACTTCCACTCATTCTTCAATATGTAAGACACATTTTAACTTTACAGAAACATACAGTCACTGGATGTTGTCATCAGTGATGTCATCAGTGATGTCATTTGAGATGTCATCAGTGATGTCATCAGTGATGTCACTGACCATGTCATGAATGATGTAATATGTGACATCATCAGCAGTGGATTGCAGGTGCGCGATATATAGTTAGTGCAACTAACTATATATGTAATTTCAATGGTTTTGTGTGAGTAAAATAAGGTTTTTTAAATGCTAATTCCTAACTATATATGGTCTATAACCTATGGTTTTTTCAGTGAATTTTCAAGGTTTTGTAAATGCTAATTCCTAACTATATATGGTCTATAACCTATGGTTTTTTCAGTGAATTTCAATGGTTTTTTAATAGCAAATATCATAAGCTGTCGAATGTCAAGTACGTGGTAAGTGAAAACATTTTCGTGTTTATGCACACTGATCTGCTTTGAATGGTGCCCCCCCCCCCCTCATTTCTATTAGGAGTACTCTCTCTTTGCAGATAGTGAAAGGTAGTTAACGCAGGCCTTTGCCCCCGTTGTAATCCGTCGTGCCTGCTTCTCTCTCCATTTGATTGATTGTTATCCAAGTATTTACTGTTTTAGAATTAGTTCTCTTTGGTTCATTCTCTATTTACAAACAAACACAGAGTCGCAATACTCTGTTTAGTCTTTGCAGATAACGAAAAATCGTGTAAAAAAAAAGAAAAGGAATCGAGCAAAATCAGTAGGCCACTAATGGGATCTCTTTTTGACCTCGCTAAAATAGAAACATTAGGAACAACCCCTCATGACAAATACAAAACTAGTGAGATGAACTGAACTCCACACAATGATGGCTGCAAAACAGCTCGGCTCCGCCACCCACCCCGCCCAAAATAACGATAAAGAGCGGCTGCCATGATTGGTTGCGGAATGGCCACGACGGAGCTACGAAATGATGCTGCTCTCATGCTAACCCCAGCTTCAGTCTGAAACATCCAGAAACACTGTAGACTACCAATTCGATCAGTTCCGGTAGCGCCCCAATGTAACCCGGTAGAGAAGAACTAGCCCTCCCCTCTTTCACTGATGGTTCTTGTTGCCTGTCCCTTCTGTTCTCATTTAACAGAACTATTTAGCCTGCTGAAAGGGGTTGTGTTCCGACCGCTGGTTGGTGGAGACATTTTGACTATATTCTGGACCTGCGTTGTCGCGTAATGCGTCATATGACGCGCCGCGTTAGCGCATCCGGAAGTCATCCGGGGCGCGCAGCGCGTAACGTAAGCATAACAAGTCATGTGACTTGTTAATAAAACTTTTCATTGGTTCATTTTACTTTTCTTATTGTAATGATGAAAGGCTTGCTCATATGACCTAAAAATTACGCTTTTCATTACTTCCGAACATTATTTTTTCTTAAATATATGTTATAATGTTCCAGGCTAATGTACTTTCCCGGAAATTTTACAACTGTCCTGCAAGTAAAATATATTCTTTTTTCGAGAAAAAGAGCGTTTCTTCGTCCCATGATGGAGCCGTTGAGCAAAAGAGGGTCGACCTGCTGTCTTAGTCGCCGATACGCCTGAATATGAGATTCTTATCGATCACTTTATGTTGCAGGAATAGAAAACACAACAGCCCTTGACCATTTATCTTTACTGCGTTCCTTCGTATTATACCTTTTACCCTTCATGTAATTGGTCTGCTTTATTTCACTTGCCTTTTAATGATTCTAAAACAGTGACTATTATTACAAACTTTACCAATGTATATACTACTACCATGTTTTCTTTTAAAAACCTTTATTGTGAAAATTTCATTATACAAATACGAGCCTATAACCACGTGGGCCGGCCACGGAGCAAACTGTAATCGTATGTGATGAGTAGACATTTACACTGTAGAGGAACGTAACGGGCGGGCCATTAGGTTGCAAGAACTAAGGTGTCTAACAGTTATGGAATCGGTGGACGTACATTTTATAATTAAAATACGACAGGGCCAGTTACAATAAAATTATCTAGATATACATTTGCGGGCAAGTACCATGGGTGACGTTAATTCGAACTTTCAACAGTACAGTAATCAATAACACATCAGAACTTAATATCAATAGGGATGTCGAAATATTCAATCAATTCTCGTCCCCGCCCGCCATGTGCTTCAAAACTGCATACGTATCTCGTGATTTCAAGGTTCTGCAACCAGTACACAACAAGGAGTTACGAGTCCCATTTATTCCGGCGCCATTTTGGGCGAGGACGGGCAGGTCCAGGATATAGTCAAAATGTCTCTACCAACCATCGACTATGATGATGTTCATATGCTGTATTTATTAGAGTAACACTCATCTGCCCACATGAAATTAATTTACCACAATCTAAACATGTCATTTTAATCTTTCCAAAGTTCTTCTAAATATTTGGGACCGTTTCCCTTGCCTCTGAAGCTCTCAGTGCCACTTCTTTGATGAATGTACTAGCAGGTCAGGGGTTCTCCTCCAAATCTCTCTTTTATGCAGCACTATAATTAATTGGTGCCACCTCTCCATATGACGATGCATGGTATAGTTACCACAACTATATATTTTTTCGTTTCCTCTGGAGAGTTCATCGTGGCAGATGAAGCGTGTAACATACCGGGCATTTACCTTTTTTTGCATGTACAGGAAAGGAAAAAAAAATCGAGCGTTCGAGTTCTTAGGTGTCCCAGGGCCATTTTAGTGGACCAGGCCCAAATCCAAAGAACAGCTATCTCACAGGCTAATGGGGCGACCCACGCCGAGTTTCAGCATTGTAGGATGACCACACAAGTACAGCAACTTGCTAGACATCACCTCGGTGCCATCCGGATCTCGGCGCCCCACTGCAGATGAAGTGCCTCTCAACTATGAAACCACCAGAAAACGCTTGAGTCAGCTTTGTGTGAAGCCGCCATTTTGATTCAATCAATAGCGTCCCCCTGCACACATTCAGGGACCTGGTCGTGTCTTCAGGTCAAACGAATTTGGGACAAGATGCAGAAAGGAAAAGGAAAAAAGTTCCGCCGGACCCCGGGAGGTGGCCACCTATGTCATGGGCGATCTTAGGCCACACCAGGGCAATAGTGAAGCTGCAGCAGGTGCAAATAAGCTTCAGACAGTGTTACAAGCGCTGCTCAGAACTCTCAACTATGACACCACCTCGGTGCCATCCGGATCTTGGCGCCTTGTGCTGGTTCCGGCCTATTCACACATCGGTCCGCTACTGACGCCACCTCACAGGCCAACGGGGCACCCCACGCCGACTTTCGGCGCAGCATTGTAGGATGGCCACACCAGTGCGGCAAATTGCTGGACACCACCTCGGTGCCATCCAGATCTCGGCGCGTTGTGCTGCCTTCGGCCTATTCGCCACAAGTGCGCACGCAACTCAGCTGCATAGCGAGTGAAACACCAAGGGGCGCCCCACTGCAGCCGAGGAACCTCCATCTTGGGGGCGACGCACAGCATCACATTGCTTTCCAATGCAGTCAGATCCTCAAACAGCCCCCACTGACTGACGCGAACTCACAGGCCAACAGGGCGCCCCACGCCGACTTTCGGCGCAGCATTGTAGGATGGCCACACCAGTGCGGCAAGTTGCTGGACACCACCTCGGTGCCATCCGGATCTTGGCGCGTTGTGCTGCCTTTGGCCCCATTCGCACATCAGTCCGCTACTGACGCCATCTCACAGGCTAATGGGGCGCCCCACGCCGACTTTCAGCATTGTAGGATGACCACACCAGTACAGCAACTTGCTAGACATCACCTCGGTGCCATCCGGATCTCGGCGCCCCACTGCAGATGAAGTGCCTCTCAACTATGAAACCACCACTGTGACATCCGGATCTTGGCGCGTTGTGCTGCCTTCGGCCTATTCGCACATCGGTCCGCTACTGACGCCATCTCACAGGCTAATGGGGCGACCCACGCCGAGTTTCAGCATTGTAGGATGACCACACCAACTTGCTAGACATCACCTCGGTGCCATCCGAATCTTGGCATCTCAACGCCTAGTGGTATCTTCCATACAGAAAATATTGTTACGCTACCTTTGGCCCCATTCGCACATCAGTCCGCAACTTAGACATCACCTCGGTGCCATCCGGATCTTGGCATCTCAGCGCCTTGTGGTGTCTTCTCGTCAGAAAATATTGTTGCGCTGCCTTTGGCCCCATTCGCACATCAGTCCGCTACTGACACCATCTCACAGGCCAACAGGGCGCCCCACGCCGACTTTCAGCATTGTAGGATGGCCACACCAGTGCGGCAACTTACTAGACACCACCTCGGTGCCATCCGGATCTTGGCGCGTTGTGCTGCCTTCGGCCTATTCGCACATCGGTCCGCTACTGACGCAAACTCACAGGCCAACGGGGCGCCCCACGCCGACTTTCAACATTGTAGGATGGCCACACCAGTGCTGCAACTTGCTGGACACCACCTCGGTGCCATCCGGATCTTGGCGCGTTGTGCTGCCTTCGGCCTATTCGCACATCGGTCCGCTACTGACGCCGCCTCACGTGCCAACGTATTTTCTCCGCATTTTATACCCTATGCCGCATAACAGGTCATGTGACTTGTTTATAAAACTTTTCATTGGTTCATTTTACTTTTGGTTTCCTAATGATGGAAGGCTTGATCATATGACCTAAAAACAACACTTTTCATTGGATGAAAACTTTTTTTTTTTCCAAACGATGAAAGCCCCACCTTGTTTCTGGATGTTTCAGACTGAAGCTGGCGTCAGCATGAGAGCACCACCATCTCGTAGCTCCGTCGTAGTCATTCCGCGAGCAATCATGGCAGCCGCTCCCCACCAGAAGCCTGCAGGAGTCGGGGCCCCCAAAACTTTTGATGAATTCTCAAGGCGGAGGGGACGCTTTCGAGAATGGGGTCCAAGACCTAGCAGACAAGCGTCCGATTTCCAAGGTGTCCCAGGGCCATTTCAGTGGACCAGGCCCAAAAAGGAAAGAGCCTGCCGCCATTTTGAGAGTCCTGTGACAGCCGCCTATCGCTGCACCGCAAGAGTGGGCGCAACTCAGCTGAATTGCGGCTTTTGACACAGTGGACCAAAAACGGACGGAATGGCAACTGAAACGGTAAAGGGGCGCCCCACTACAACAGATGACACTCCACCTGGAGAGGCCCGTTCACGCCGCCTCCCCCGGGGCGCCCCACGCCGTTATTCGGAGCAGCATTGTAGGATACCAAAACCAGTGCGGCAACTTACTGGACATCACCTTGGTGCCATCGTTCTGCTGCCTTGGAACTATTCGCACAACAGTTTGCTACTGAAGACCCACCCCCCGCGACGCCCCACGCCGTTATTTGCTGGGTGGCAACTTACTAGACATCACTTTCGTGTCATCTAGATTTCAGCGCGTTCTGCTGCCTTGGAACTATTCGCACAACAGTTTGCTACTGATGACCCGCCCCACGCCGGAAATCTGGACGTTGTGCTGCGTTGGGACTATTCGCACAGCCGACCGCTACTTCGTTGTTTTTCCCTAAAAATGTTTATATGTTATTACTATTTTTGTTTTCTTGTATATATTTATAAATTATTAAAGTTTTATAATCTTACTACTTTGTCGGAGTGCTATATATTTTTAATGTGACACATAATTGTAAAAACTTTGATGTACAAAGAGTCATCCCTGGAATCTTCCGCTTCACGCTCGGTCCCCTCCCCAATCACAATACAGGATGGTTTTCAGATAATAGCAACGCTTCTGCTGTGACGGATCTCATCGAGTGTGGGCCTTGATCTACTATAACTCCTTTGAAGAGGGGTGAATCTTTACAGCTGTGGCCATAAACTACATCTGCAGGGCTAGCTGATACCCTAGGACCAGCCTGGACAATCGGACACAGAGGAAAAGGAGTGTCAGAGGGTGCAGTAGTGAATAGGGCGAAAGGGAGGTGTCGGGCGGGCACAGGGTGTGATTCTCAGGAAAGAGCAGCGCAGATGGGGGGAGGTTTATTACCCATGCATAAGACAGAGAGCGGGGGTGACCACTGCCTGGGGGAGATGCTTGCGAGGGTGGGGAGCCATGCTAAGGATCGACAGCGTGCACAGAGTGGGTCTGGTCAAGGCATCTAAAATGGCTGCCGTGCACGACAAAAGTGTGGCATTTGAAAAAAGACAAGATGGCGCAGACAATGTTTTTCAACACTTCCTGATTTCCTTCGAATCGAACGTTAACAGACGTTGGGGCATATTACCAAAGTTAAGCGATATTTATCCCTAACGATGCATTGCAAAGATTTTTTTACCGTCAGAAATTATCGCAGATAAACCTTGCTATTATCAAAGTTTATCGCAAATACGATAAAAACCGACCGCAATGCATTAATATCGCTGAAAACTCAGCGATATTCATGCATTACCGAGCTAATCCTCTTAGCCATGTTATCCACCTCCCATAGGATAACATGGCTAAGAACTGCTCAGGGCAGCTGTTACTTTTTGGAGATATTCGCGCTTATCTCGAATATTTCCAAAAGTTGATAATAGGAGATAGCGATGTTAGCGACTGTTTCCAGTCGCTAACATCTTGGCATGCCCACTTTGCATGTCATTAGTGATAAATATCACTCACATGCAAAGTGGGGCCCAAGATGGTCGCTATCTCCTACTAGCCGTCGCTAACTGGTGTTAGCAACAGCTAGGTAATACAGATATAATTTTATCTCCGCGAAGCGGAGCGCTGTTACAGATATATATCTTGTTTTTGAACGTTAATTTCTCAAAATGCACTGAAGCACATATATTGAGACCTAGCAAAGGCACATCGGGCTACCAGTCCCTAATATTTTACCAAGTTTCGTGCAAATCCATTCAGCCGTTCGATTATTATTATTATTTATTTTTTTTGCCCCGCGGGGCCCTTTTAAAACCTCCACATCAAACCTAGGGGATCAGCGAGGATCTACTATGCCCCCTTATGGTCATTTGCCCCTTCGCTTTGGCCTCCTCTTGTCTCTCGATCCTACCGAGAGACAAGATGGCGGCCGCTACGGACTGTTTGGAATGTTTACAGACACCGGAGAGCCAATCAGCTTCGCTTCGCAAAGCTCCGTAACGCGAAAAGTACGCGAAGCGGTGCGCTGTTACAGATATATATCTTTTTTTGAACGTTAATTTCTCAAAATCCACTGAAGCACATATATTGAGACCTAGCAAAGGCACATCGGGCTACCAGTCCCTACAATTTTGCCAAGTTTCGTGCAAATCCATTCAGCCGTAAGATTATTATTATAATTTTTTTTTTTTGCCCCGCGGGGCCCTTTTAAAACCTCCACATCAAACCTAGGGGGTCAGCGAGGATCTACTATTCCCCCTTATGGTCATTTACCCCTTCGCTTTGGCCTCCTCTTGTCTCTCGATCCTACCGAGAGACAAGATGGCGGCCACTACGGACTGTTTGCGGCCACTACGGACTGTTTGGAATGTTGACAGACGCCGGAGAACCAATCAGCTTCGCTTCACAAAGCTCCGTTGCGCGAAAAGTACGCGTCCTAGGCCGCTGCCCGGTCCGCGCTTACAGATATATATCTTTTTTTAAACGTTAATTTCTCAAAATCCACTGGAGCACATATATTGAGACCTACAAAAGGCACATCGGGCTACCAGTCCCTACAATTTTGCCAAGTTTCGTGCAAATCCATTCAGCCGTTCGGTCTAAAAGTGAGGCCAACCGCCCTATGGAAATTAACATGGGAAAAACGCGTTTTGGGACCCCCCTTTTTTCTCGGCCCCCCCTTGACGAACCCCCCCCAAATTTTCAAAGGCTGCTCAGAAACAAAATGTGCCATTTTCCTGAAAATTTCAGCCAATTCCGTCCACAAACGGCAAAGTTATTAGACATAGAATTTTCAAAAATCCCATAGAGAAAAAATCCTAACTATATATACCTACTGGCGACCGCCAGTAGGTAATATATATATATATATGTATATATATATATATATATATATATATATATATATATATACACCATACCCCTCCAATCCTGAAAGGTAGGGGCCACACAGGGGATTTCTTCAGAAGCGTTTATTCAAAACCAGCGTAAGGCGTGATGGATTTCGGCTGCCTTCAGCCTTCTTCGGACGCCGCTGTCAATCAAAGTGCTGCCACACCTGCGTCCTTAAATATCCTGCATTCTCCCATTGGCGTGGGCTTCTGACACTCCCCTGCACGTAACCAGCAATTACGGGAGTGCTGTAGATACTGCATCTCCCAGGTGGCACCTTGCTGGAAACTGTAATGCAAGGGGATGGACTCGCAGATATCAGTCCAAATGAATGTTTACTGTGCAGGATGCGGGCGCAGAGTGTCCGATCTTGAAATTGTACTTTTTGACAGAATAAACGCTTCCACAGGTCCCCGTAACATCCCAGCCCCCAAAAATAAGTTTCCACTGGGCCATAAACAGGAAAACAATGTGATCTGCCCCTCGCGCAGTCACGAGCTGTGAGTCACAGAGGCCGTTGTTTCGCTTACTCCAGAAGGCGGGCTGAGGTATATATAATATATATATATATATATATATATATACACTTTTTAATTATAAAGACTTCAGCAATGCACCCACTGTGGTTTGATATGAATGCACTACAACAACCACAAGGTCATGTTGATGGCCACGCCCACTTGGGCAGCTGTTGGAACCTAAAGAGTGCATTCCTTGCAGCGCTGCTGATCTTTTGCCAACTGAGAGCTACTGAGGAAAGGTGAAGACCTGAAACGCCTGTGGCTGGCGTTGGCGTTCATTGTTATATGCTATTCTCGAAGACGAATGCTGGCAGACTGTCATAAGAAATAAACGAGCACATTTTACCTTCGTGTGGCTTTGTGTCAAATTGGGCCTTTTGTTGGATATGTATCTATATCTATACTAATATTATAATGAGAGAGCCCAAACCTTTGAGGCGGGTAATCTCAGGAACCACAGCACCAATCACAACACCCAATACAGCATTGGAAAGGACAGTTGCAGCAGATGGACATAGGCTATACAGCTGCCCACCATATACATTAGAAGGGTAAAAGAACCTTAGGGGCAAAGTAGTCCCTTGTGGGCGTGGGTGTTCTGCTCGAGCGTTGTGCTGGGGGCATGTGCATACAGCGATGGGTGCGGCATTCCGACATTAAAACGGCATTCAGAAAAATAAAGCCTTCACACTACTTCCTTGTGGGCGTGTGCGTTCTGCCGGCGGTGTGGCCATACAGCGATGGGCAAGGCATTCGCGCGGCATTCGTGGAAAAACAAACCCTTCACACTACTTCCTTGTGGGCGTGTGCGTTCTGCCGGGGGCGTGGGCATACAGCGATGGGCAAGGCATTCGCGCGGCATTCAAGGAAAATGGGCCGGAAATCCTGGATGCGTTCTGGAGCCGCCACATACCATAGCATAGTGCTACGGTGCTCAGGCGGGGGCTGAGGTGAGTCAGCGTACCAGCGGTGCTCAGGTGGGGGCTGAGGAGAGTCAGTGTACCAGCGGGGATAAAAAAAATTAAACAGGCTGTTCTTTCACACATGCGCAGCATCTACGGTGCTCAGGCGGGGGCTGAAGTGAGTCAGCGTACCAGCGGTGCTCAGGCGGGGGCTGAGGAGAGTCAGCGTACCAGCGGGGATAAAAAAAACTAAACAGGCTGCTCTTTCACACACGCGCAGCGTCGCATGCACGCTGTCACGCACTGAACTCTGAAGAGGCTGAGGAGAGTCAGAGTAACAGCGGGGATACCCGGACAACGTCGGGACGGGCTGCTAGTATTTATATATATATATATATATACATATATATATATATATATATATATATATATATATATATATATATAAGGAAACCTGCCGCACCAACACCAAGAAGAATGTATGTGTCAATGGTCAATGTGCACCACTTATGTACAAAGGCACAATACGTACCTTTTGAAAATAATGTTTTTTCAAGGTGCACACTAGGCTTTAATAATGTATGTGAAATATAATTCAAAGAAGGTTTGCTATAGGCATGGAGCATGGAACTGTAAAATAAAAATGCAAGATTTCAATCAAATCTGTATGATGTTACTGGCAATAAGCAGTCTTTGTGGAGAAGATATTGGCAACCATTTCTTATTGACCGGAACAGGTGTATTTTCATGGGGAACAATGGTAGTATTTCAAAGCCAACTTTTATTTCCAGGAACAAGGTCTTCAAGCCAGGGGACAGGATATCTTTTTGGGAGGAGAGATGATTTTGCAGAGAGGAGAAGCTAAGATGTGAAAATTAAATGGTCTTATTCTCTCTACATTTTTTATACATCTGAGAATGAAAACTAGGGTCAAACTTATCAAGGTTTTGCGTCAACCCTACACCACGCAAAGCAACACAGGGAATGCAAAACCTAGATTCAGATTTACCGAGCTATGCAATGCTACCCTGCGTTGCTTGATAAATTTGGTGTAATGCAAGGCAGCGCAAGATGCACACAATGCGCCAACAAAAGCGGAGGACAGAAATACACAATATAATGTTAAATTTGGCGCATTCCTGCCCTCTCCTTGGGCAGGAATGCTGCGTTGCGTGAAACCTTGATAACTCTGCCCCCAAGTATTCTAGCACAGTTGTGCATTGTTTCACAGTGAGTTATTATTTTGCTCTGAACATGAATATTTTTATAAGTGCTCCATTTTTGGCAAAGACATAGACAGCAGCAAAAATTGCATAATGTTGGAAAATATTTTATGTGTCTGAGATCAATCAGTTTGGTTTCCTCTTGTCCAAAGTCTTCTTAGAATATACCACAAAACTGAGGACTCCCAGCTTCAACAATGAACAATGGTACATTTTCATATGTGCCATTTGGTTAAATGTTTAGACCTCCTTAGGATGACCATTCAAAGAAAACAGCTACAAACTGAGTCACAGGAGGCTGTAATATGCAGAGGGGTGTATTACTAATTTTCCCCAAAATGAAGGGCATCAAGCAAATCTAGCAGTTCACACCACAAGTCCGACACACTAGCCGGTGGACCGGATGGCTGTTCACTTGCAGACGCAACGACAAAAAGGCCTGTTACAGTATCTTCCTGGCCACCCTACACGGCGTCACTCCCTTAGATACACTCTCCCTCCCCCCCCCCTCCCATATACATAAACCCCGTTTAACTGTTCAGGACTATTGCCTCCCGTACATAGTTTAAGAGCCAAGAGGCACACACGAACACCGAATCAGACATGAGGACTGATGTGGACCACGTCTCTCCAGCTCACTGACAGGCTATACAGCTACCCGTGCGAAACACTACACAATGAAGGGATGAAGTGTGAGGCTCCGCTGTCCCTTAGTGGATGGAGCACCTCGTGGCGAGGGTAGACCGCACACGCGTATCAAATACATCCACGCTATTGACACGCCGCTAAGGTCTACACGCGATCTTTATGGGTTTCGGAAACACGGCTGCTGAAATGTTCTTTGGTGATACAGCCGACATAAAGGGACACACCGATGAGAAATGTCCAGTTTACAGAGTTGAAATGTTTTTCTTATACTTAATAAAATAAGACGTCCTTTGAAGGCGCATTGTACAAGAAGAGCGCCTATGACGAGAGGGTTACTGATAATGACCTGCAGCTTTTGGTAGCAGATATGTGACTGCATACTTGTTACTTGCGCCTCTTAATCCTTCACGTGCATCCTCAAGTTGCGGCCAGCCCTAAGGGTTGTAGGCTAAGCTATATGTACTGCACTGTGGAATATCAATAAACGTCTTATAAAAAAATAAAAAATAAAAAAATCAAGCAAATCTAGCAGTTGCTGCACTTAGTTGTGTGAAAGGGAGACAGCAGAAATACACCATTTCCACTAAGGAATGGCACATGTCTGCTGCATCTTAGATCTGGAGCACTGTGTGCTGCCATGCACCAATGGAGGCACCCTTGCACAATGACGCAAGAGTGCCTGCATTACAGACAGGATTGTTTTTGTGCAGGAAGAAATATCTTTGTGCCCAAAAGAAATCATCGAAAGCACTTTCCTCTCTCTGTGTGTTCTGCATGCAGCACACATAGAAAGAGAAGGTAAAAATTAGAAATAAATATATTTCTTCTCGTTATTCCTGGTTCATGGATGCATGGCATTTTGGTGCAATCCTAGCTTTACTCACCTTAGTAAATCTGGGAGTGCGTCAAAATCCATGGATGGATTAATGGGAAAATCTATGCTTGCCCCAATGGAACGAATCCCTGAAGCAAATTTTGGGAAAATTCCCACACACAGCTATTCAAATTTGATTTGTGTGGGTTTGTATATCATCAATTAACATTTTGCGTCATGCCCGTGCCAAAAATGTGGCGCAACCACGGCAACAACTGTTAGTAAATCTAGGCCGGAGTCTCTAGGAGGTGCAACAGGCGAGTCTGCTTGCTTCTTGTACCTCTGGGTCACATTGTTTGTTACAGAAGAACCTGAACAAGCTTGTGTGGTGCGAAATGTGTACCAATGTGATCTCAAGGGAGCATTCCCTAATTTGCACATGTGCATGGCACCGTGCATACGAGGGAACACTTTGCCTTTGTGTCTGCACCATATGTCAGATGGAAGCACTGGGGCAAATAGGCCATCAGGAGGCTCACTAACTGTGCACCAAACAGAGATGGTGCAAAATCAGTGCATCTCCCTGAGAGCGCCCCTTCTTCTGAGGATACTATATGAAACAGGAATGGCTACTATTGAACTTTGATCTTATGTATGATGGAGAAACTGTGGTTGCTGTGTTGCTTACTTGTGCCTTTTATGAGTTTTATCTTAACATCATAAAAGAATTAAAGAGTGATGTAAATTTGTTAATTATGAGGTGAGAGGGACCTCGCACTGACAAAATCCTTCTCCCAGTCAAGAGACGGTGGCCAAGCCGATGTTGGGGTCTGTGAAGCCCACACAGACAGCTATTCTTCTGCAAGGTAAAAACTCTGACCAACTGAGTGCTCCATTAGTGTGCATGATACAATCCCCAGTCTTAGGCTTCAGCATCTGCCCTGAGGTATCCCTCAGTATGAAGGAACATGTTCTTCATGCCTGGCAAGGGCTCTCCACTCGTGTGGGATAAGATGCTCTGACCAGATCCAAGTCAGAACTTAAGTAGTGGAAGCTTTTTGTTGAAACAGCAGCTAATGCTGGGAAAGCACTTTATTCATATATAGACTAAGGATGCCCAATTGGGCACAGAGATGAACAGAATTACCATAACAAGGGCACCGTGCTCCGCTTATCAGATTCCTGTCCTTGCCATCTTTCCAGGAATGTAGCATTGTGAAAAATATACAGACAGGTGACCCACAGACAGGGCTTGGACCAGGCCCCTGGAGAAAAGGATATTCCCCAAAAAGAGCTTAGTCTAAGCACCTCACACCTGTCACCAGATATTGAAGAATTAATAAAGACCAGTAGAAGAGTATCATAGTATGCAGAAAACTCAAAAGACACGGGTCTAGCTGAGGCAATAGTCCTCAAACATGCCCTTCTCCTTTTTTTGATATTTGCAATGGTTCAATTTACACCCATTTCAGAATACTCCTCTGTCCTTCTTTCCATCCTACACAATGTCTTTCTCATAAAAGGGTACTTTCAGCACAACTCCTAGTGGTCAGTCAGCTCCTTTCCTTAATGCAAGCCTCAAGGTAGGTCATTTCTGCCTGCACACAGCAAAGAGTGAGAGGCTTCCTCCATTAACTTCCTCTTAACCAGGGGCGTAGCTACCACTGATGCAGCAGGTGCGTGCATCGTGTCCCATTGAGCCCTCATAATTGTTTTATTTTACTACCTCCTCCAACAGTGAAATAGGCCATTTTTCTTGCTTGAGGAAAGGCTCATGGTATCCTTGCTACACTACTGCTCTCATGCTCTCAGCCAGTTGTGAAGAAACACCTCGGTGAAGAATGGATCAAGAGTATGTAAGGAAGTGCATCTTTTTGCATTTTCACCCCCAATACTTGGACTGATACTGCTGTTTTTTTTTACTCTGAGTGCACTGAGACCTGCCAACCAGACCTCCGTGCCTTAGCTTAACCCTATACAAAGTTAAGTTTAATTGGATATACCCAATTGGCAAGTACTGACTTACTTATAAGTCCCTTGTATATGGTCCCCAGGGCATGTAAGGCAGAGCGTGCACACCGGGCTGCAGCACTGTTTGTGCTATCATGCGTGCAACTGAAGCAAAATGGACCCCAGCCTGCCGCTGCAGACTGAAAGGGCTTTGTGTCACACTGCTAACTCGACTTTGCCATTACACCTAATGGCAAAGGGACAACTTCCATTAAGTAATACAAGTAAGTCTCCCTCAGATAAGGCCTATAGAGTTTAATGGGAGGGAGCTACATATTATCAAGTGAGACAAATGTTTAAATATGTTTTAACAGAAATACTTCTAAATATACGTTTTGCTGGGGAAGGTTAGGAGCCCCATTGGCTATTACAGGGTTAAACAGTTTGCACTCTAATCCATCTAACTTCTGAAGGGGACCACCTAAGAATGTCAAGTAAGGTATAAAATTAATGGGAACATTAAATCTGACCTGAATGCCAAGTCAGATTTAAAGTCAATATTAAAGTTAAGCAACTTTAGAAAGTTGCTACTCTGCATTCCAGCTAGTACAGTGGCCTCACAAAGACCATGATACATAGACAGATTTCTGACCTCCTGGGGAGATGTGTAACCTTCGCTCTGTGGGAACAAAGGCAGTTGCCCCACAGTGAGGTGTGACCTCCTATCCCAGGAGTAGTCCAAAAGGCAGGCTTCAAAGGTGAAACAGTCTTTGATGGGCCACTGGTAACAACATCCCTGAGCAGGATGCTTTTTATTCCTGCATACAATAACGAGGCAGGGTCAAGAGAGGGAAATAAGTGCCCAAACTGGTTTTACCGAGGGCATGTAGCCCGCTGGTAGGCTCACCTCTAGGATGGGCTGCACCACTCCTCACGATCCCTTTGAGCATGCCATCTGTAAAGGGGTAAGAATGAGGTAGCCTGGGATAGCCAGGTGCCACACATCACAGGAATGCTGTCACTAGAGGAGAGGGGAGTCAGTAGCCTATTGGCTAGTGACAGCATGGTCCCCTCAAGGCTTATTTCTGGGATAAATATGACACCCCTGGCACCCTACCTCTTAGTTTACTTTGGAGAAGAAGAGAGGACCGTAGAAGGATTGCACTGCTGCCCCTGAACTGCGCAACGAGAGGCTGCATCGTTGAGAGGACAGCACTTGCTGCACTTTTGGGCTAGCGAGATTAAGATTGTGCCTGCTGATCCTGACCTGTGGAAAAGTCAATTTCCCAGCTTCACAAAGCCCCCTGACTCCAAGGATCAGGGGGATGATTTCCTGGAACCAGCTCCAGGAACATAAGAGCAGAAAGAGCCGACACAGACAAAGTGGTAGCCCTCGCAGAAGATATGCCACTACCAGTCACGGGCACGTGAATGAGAGAATCCAAGATAGCCAAAACCTGCCCCCGAGTCTGAGGGACCTCAGAGTGCTGTTCTAAGTCAGATTTGTCGTACAAAAAAAGATTTTCCATCCAACCGCGGTGCAAGGCGAAGAGTAGTCCAGCATTTGCTGTCCGACTACTGCAAACATAGAGACATTTGAGGGATTCCCATCTCCTGGTCAAAGTCGCCCCCATCACTCGTGGTCTGAGGAACCATCATTGAGACAACTCCATCAATCGCACCAATACCGGAGCATCCTTTTGAGCTTTTTTGCCTGCATCCCTCAGTATCGGGACCACTGCATTGAATAATATGTTGGTTGATGTCTAAAGTTGGGATCTTTCTTTAAAAATGCTCTGGTGGTCAGGTAACTGTCTGAAGTATCCTATCGTGCCACCTACTTCACCCACATTTTTGGTCACCCAAACCGGGCCAAAACACTCGCACTAACTTTTCCAAACTTTTCAAAAGTATTCAAATTTTACGTTTTTCAATGCTTGTGTGCAGTTGTATTTAAAAGTGATAAAACGTTGTAAAATCTGTACCTCTGGAACCCTCCAGTGGATTTCAATGATCAAGGTCCCTGAAAGTTCAGAGAAATACGCTCTAGTTTTATAAATTAGTGTTGTGTTTTTTTATTGGTCTGAGATTTACTTTTTTCGTTGTTTGGTGTTGTTAAATGCTTCACAATAAGTTGTTTTGCCAAGCCTTACTGCTCAAAGCCAGAGCTACCCAGAGTTTAAATAAGGTTGAGTCAATTATACTGACTGGACCCAGAAAGGTCTTGGCAAGTGTACTCCACGATAAGGTCCCACAGTCATATCATATGGAACACCCAGATCCTCACAGAGTGGCACAAATATTTTCCCTACAACACAAAGGATACATATTTTTCCTACACTCTGCATCCAAGAGCCTGGCCTGCCACCGAAGACATCATAAATTCTCTGCAGAGAAGCAATTAAATCCACATTGCTATCTGGGGTCTCTCCAACCCAAATATTCTTCCCGTCTACAAACTTTACTTTAACACACTACTACTGGGCCGACCGTGGATAGGTGGCCATCAGCAGCCATTCACACATGAAATAGGCAAGATGTGGACAGCTTTCATTTACCTTGTTTTAACCCGTTTGCTGCTTCAAACATTCAGCGCCAGTGCTGAACGTTCGAAGAAACGGGTGCGGCCGCGTCGGCCATTAGACGCGCGCAGCACCAGGTAGGTAGCTCGTGCGACGTTCAACGGCCGACGGCAGCAGCGAATGGGTTAATGTCTTCAAGCTAGAGCTTGCGCTTCACTGGAACAACATGTGCCTTGTATGTAAGGCTTGAAGCTCAGTCCCATTGTCCTTTATGAGTACATTTCCCCAAATAATCTAAAGTGCCCCAATATCTATGGTCGCTACTGATATTTTTTAAATACATTTATGCAAAACGTGTATTGTGTTGTCATACTTTATTTCTAAACAGTGCAGTGAGTTTCTGTGTTTTTTATGCCACTTTTAGGAAGCATGTTTGGTAGCTTTGTTGAACCCAAGCCATGGAACAGATGTCAGAGCCCTTTATGCTTTTCTCCTGTTTTGTCTGCTAAGAGCCTCAGGGCCGGGTACACCGGCTTTTCCCACTCTGGTTTGATGGTGTGCAAGTGGGCTCAGATGACGGCCTTCCATCAACCGCATCTTAGTTTCTTTCCATTCTCTTCAGACTCTGCTATCCCAACATTTCTCTGACAGCAATCAGGCGTGTTGTCAGGTATTGCCGCTTTTCGCTTCCATTTAATTGCTTCCCTGAAATTGCCTTTCCATTCACCTTTCTTTTTCTATCTGTAGTTGCAGCTACAACTAGTGGCATGTTTAAATCCTTGTGGTGACACGTTTACAAAAATGCGAATCAGAGTTTTATATATACATATCTTCTAATCCCATTAATCCATTTTTACTTTACCAAAAACTTTAAAATAAATGTAAATAAATAGTAGAAATGTTTTAAGAAAAATGTACACAACTTCCTAGACTCCTCAGTAGCACAGGCTACCCTTTACTGATTGTTGTCATGTTTGCAAAGAAATTCAGGTGGACTAGAAACTTTAGAGATATAGGTACATTTAGATGAGAGCTCCAAAAAGCACTGGTACAACAACTTAGAATATGCATTTAATATTACTGATTGTGAATATCAGCCAATCAGCAATTGGCTAATGGCATGTGTTAACTTGTAATTTTAGGGATATGGACAGGATACAAGGTATCCATAAATATTTCATAGGTTTGTATAGCGGCCAGCGAGCAATGTGATGATATTAATTATATGTGGAATTAAATACCTCCTGCTGTACATTATATGGAAATTGAAAGTCACTAACAATTTCAGTGATAATAAAGTAAAACAGGCTGATAGTGGAGTTCCTTTATAAGGTCATGGAACACCGAGGTGACTTGCAATATCCTTTTTACTTAGGGCATAGAGTGTTTTATTCCTTATTATGTATGATCACACCAATACCATTCCCACACACCGCGTACATCCTCACTGTCCTTCTCTTTCATATGAAAAAGACAGGGGGCCTTATTTATGAAGGCCTTGCGCCACCGATGCGTCACTTTTAACATGGGAAAAAGTGACGCACCGGTGGCGCAAGGCTTTCATAAATGAGGCCCAGTATGTTTACAAACATGAATATCAAAAGTAGAATCTGTAGTGCAAAATTAAACACACCAAAAAACAGTTAGTAATTTGTTGAATTTTTTTTTAGAATTTAACGTAAGTCAGATGAAAAACTTCTGTAGCTTAGAATGTGACAAAATACGCAACATTTCTATCTGTCCTGTACATAACCTATCTTGTAGAAAAAATGAACATAGAAAATAGTTAGCCTGTTGCTCATTTTAGAAAATCAGATCTTAAGAACAAAAAGCCTGCTGTCATTTTTGTTGTTTAAACTGCAGTTGTAATATATTTGATAACTTGCCCTTCACCTTGGGTGCTGGTTCTGGCAGGGGGCCTTATGATGTCACAACTACTCTGTAATAACTTACTACAGGTGAGCAGCTATACCATTTCGTTATTGCAGATGACTAGAGACAAAAAACTCAGCTGTAATTGGAAAATTTGAGAGATGACATTATATAGGATTATTATGTGGCCATATATAACAATATACTTTTACTCAATGTCAGTAAAAGACACTGTGTAAGCACACTCCACTCACTCTCCTTGCTGTCAGTGAGACATTCAGGGCCATATGTACAAGGGCTGGTGTTTTCCTACCACCGCATACCACTGAAAACAATCGCCCTGTTAGCGACGTATGTACAAGACGTCACTACATGGCGATAGTTTCAGGGATCAGCGGTGAAAACTGCCACTAACACTAGCGTGAAAGCAATAGGAATACTGTTGTTAGCGGGCGAAAACTAATGTAAGGCCCATTAGCGGCAAAAAAACTCACGTTAGTGAGCCCAACGTGAGTTTTTTTGCATCTATAGCCAAAAATAGCCTAACAGTCGGCAAATAATAGGCAAAAAAACAATGGAATGCAGAATGGAGCAGATCAACAAGCTTCTCAAGCCCCCCAACATCCAGGATGACCAGCCAGAGTGCCAGGGGAAGAGCAAATGCAGGGCTACATCCATGAAAAGAGGCGCATCGAGGTGCAACACCAGTGATGCATCACTTTTCATTGCGCACTCTTTGCAAAACCATGGCATCTAAAACCTCAAAAACACTGACAATCCCTGGGGCCCGGAGGCCTCGCTGGTCCTGCATCTGGAGCCTGGATGCCTCGCTGGTTCTGCGGCAGGAGCCTGGATGCCTCGCTGGTCCTGAATCAGGAGCCCAGATGCCTCGCTATATATGATGTTACAACGCATACCATTACATCGCATTCCATTACAATGCAATCTAATACTATGCATATTGCAACAATATGGAAAGTGCTGGATAGCGGTGATGAAAACATTACTATTCCTACTTCAGTGACTGCAACCCTAAAACTAACCTTGGCACTCTAAAACACACCCTGGGCCCTAAAATTCATCTTTGACCCCCAAAACACACCCTAAAATTCATATTTGACCCCAAAACACACCCCAAATGTCATAATTTACCCCATAATACAACCCAAATTTCATCTCTAACCCCCTAAACCCATACCCACCCTAAAACTTAAAAAACACCATTAGCAACCTCACTATGTGTTGGAATGGAATGCGATGTAAAGGCACTTGCGTTGTTGTAGTTGCATTGTAAAGGCATTACAATGTAATGCCTGCGTTGTAATGGACGTTTACCTTGTCAAAGGCAAGCCATAGGCAAGCACGTCTGCATCCGTCTGCCCCTGGACCACGCTCAGCAACAAGGCCCCTTCCTCTCGGACACTCCACCGCTACGACGCCAGCACACTCCTCGCCATCAACCATGGACTCCACATTGCCTGCCAGGACCAACCTCTGCTCCGGACCGGACATCGCCATCTTAATCCCCCTCAAGGACCACCCCGACCGTCCAGGAGGAGGCATTGCCATCACCTACAGAAGCAAACTCCGACTGACCACGCAACGGTGATCTTGGAACACCTCTCCTGCGGCATCCTCATCTGCAGGCCCCTGGCCATGGGCCCCATTCTCAATACTAAGTATGGGCGAAATTAGCAAATTTGTGTTCTGCGAATTCGCGCAAAATCGAATTCGCATTCCGGAAAATCCGCAAATTTGTGCGAATTTGCGGATTTTTGGTTTTTTTGCGTGTTCGCATGGTTTTTTGCATGTTCGCGGGATTTTTTGCGAATTCGCTGGGCTTTTTGCGTGTTCGCGGGCCGCTTGCATGGCGAAGTTACCCATGCGGTTGTGTATGGGCACAGCACCCTCTGGTTCACCACTGCCACCCTCTGGTTCATCACTGCCACCCTCTGGTTCACCACTGCCACCCTCTGGTTCACCCCTGCCACCCTCAGGTTCACCCCTGCCACCCTCTGGTTCACCACTGCCACCCTCTGGTTCAGCACTGCCACTCTCTGGTTTACCCCTGCCACCCTCTGGTTCAGCACTGTCACCCTCTGGTTCACCACTGCCACCCTCTGGTTCACCACTGCCACCCTCTGGTTCAGCACTGCCACTCTCTGGTTTACCCCTGCCACCCTCTGGTTCAGCACTGTCACCCTCTGGTTCACCACTGCCACCCTCTGGTTCACCACTGCCACCCTCTGGTTCATCACAGCACCTCTGGTTCACCACTGCCACCCTCTGGTTAACCACTGTCACCCTCTGGTTCAGCACTGCCACCCTCTGGTTCACCACTGCCACCCTCTGGTTCACCCCTGCCACCCTCTGGTTCACCACTGCCACCCTCTGGTTCATCACAGTACCCTCTGGTTCACCCCTGCCATCCTCTGGTTCAGCACTGTCACCCTATGGTTCACCACTGCCACCCTCTGGTTCACGACTGCCACCCTCTGGTTCATCACAGCACCTCTGGTTCACAACTGCCACCCTCTGGTTAACCACTGTCACCCTCTGGTTCAGCACTGCCACCCTCTATTTCACCACTGCCACCCTCTGGTTCACCCCTGCCACCCTCTGTTTCACCACTGCCACCCTCTGGTTCATCACAGCACCCTCTGGTTCACCCCTGCCACCCTCTGATTCAGCACTGTCACCCTCTGGTTCACCACTGCCTCCCTCTGGTTCACGACTGCCACCCTCTGGTTCATCACAGCACCTCTGGTTCAGCACTGCCACCCTCTGGTTAACCACTGTCAACCACTGTCACCCTCTGGTTCAGCACTGCCACCCTCTGGTTCACCACTGCCACTCTCTGGTTCACCACTGCCACCCTCTGGTTCACCCATGCCACCCTCTGGTTCACCACTGCCACCCTCTGGTTCACCCCTGCCACCATATGGTTCATCACTGCCACCCTCCGGTTCACCCCTGCCACCCTCTGGTTCACCCCTGCCACCCTCTGGTTCAGCACTGCCACCCTCTGGTTCAGCACTGTCACCCTCTGGTTCACCCCTGCCACCCTCTGGTTCATCACTGTCACCCTCTGGTTCATCACTGCCACCCTCTGCTTCACCACTGCCACCCTCTACCGAGACCTTTTGTGACGCAGCGGCAGCACAAAAGATGCGCCATGGTGCTGGGTATTAACAACGTGACGCATCTGAGAGATGCGTCACGTTGTAAAGCCCTGTGCCTTCAGGAGGCTTTCCGGCGCAGGGGAGGGCGTTCCTGCGCAGGAACGCCTCCTAAAAGTGGCTGGGTGAAATCTACAAGATTTCACTCAGTCACTTTTAGGCCAATGCTGCGTCAAAACCCTGCGCCTTCTTGAAGCAGGCGCAAGGCTTGATGCAGCATAGGGGAGATAGGGCCCCCCAGAGCATTGCTGGAGCTGCTTCGCAAGCGCGACGCAGCTCCACCAATGCGCTGCTTTTACGGCACAGATGAGTGACGCATCTGTGCCATTTTCGCACCATGGGTGGCGGAGCTGCAGCGCACAATAACTGGCGCATCCCTGGGGATGTGCCAGTTATTGTAAATCTGCCCCTATACATTTAGCCAACGAGGGAGCACTTACTGATTAGACAGTAGAAAGTACTCCAGTTGAGTAGAGGTATTGCACAAAAAGGTGGCATCTTCGTGGACAAACACGCAGGGCGGGATTCATTCTGCCCCCTGTTAGACTCGTTTTTTGTGCCCTTCTGCCCTCTGTTAGACTCGTTTTTCCCTTGTTTTTCTGCCCTTCTGCCCTCTGTTAGACTCGTTTTTCCCCTTGTTTTTCTGCCCTTCTGCCCTCTGTTAAACTCGTTTTTTGTGTCCTCCTGCCCTCTGTTATTCCCTTGTTTTTGTGCCCTTCTGCCCTCTGTTAGACTCGTTTTTTGTGCCCTTATGCCCTCTGTTAGACTCGTTTTTGTGCCTTTCTGCCCCTTTAGACTTGTTTTTTGTGCCCTTCTGCCCTCTGTTAGACTTGTTTTTCCCTTGTTTTTCTGCCCTTCTGCCCTTTGTTAGACTGCTTTTTGTGCCTTTCTGCCCTCTGCATCACCACATCATCACTCAGCGCAACCCCAGCATCACTCAGCACCACCACATTATCACTCAGCACCACCACAGCATCACTCAGCACCACCACAGCATCACTCAGCACCACCACAGCATCACTCAGAATCACTCAGCACCACCACAGCATCACTCAGCACCACCTCAGCACCACCACAGCACCACTCAGTGCCACCACAGCATCACTCAGCACCACCACAGCATCACTCCGCACCACCACATTATCACTCAGCACCACCACAGCACCACTCAGCACCACCACAGCATCACTCAGCACCACCACAGTACCACTCAGCACCACCACAGTACCACTCAGCGCCACCACAGCATCACTCAGCGCCACCACAGCATCACTCAGCGCCACCACATTATCACTCAGCACCACCACAGCACCACTCAGCACCACCACAGCATCACTCAGCACCACCACAGCATCACTAAGCACCACCACAGCACCAATCAGCACCACCACAGCACCACTCAGCGCCACCACAGCATCACTCAGCACCACCTCAGCATCACTCAGCACCACCACATTATCACTCAGCACCACCACAGCACCACTCAGCACCACCACAGCATCACTCAGAACCACCACAGCATCACTCAGCACCACCACAGCACCACTCAGCACCACCCCAGCATCACTCAGCACCATCCCAGTATCACTCAGCACCACTCAGCATCACCCCAGCACCACTCAGCACCACCACAGCACCACTCAGCGCCACCCCAGCGTCAATCTGCGCAACCATTCAACAACAACTGGTTCGAATATGTTCTCTCAATGTTTCAAACTTCATTACAAATGTCACAAAAAGATGTTAATATTTCACTTCTGTTCTTGGATTTTCGTCACAATAAAATACACTGAACATAATCTTCACAAAAGTTATTTACAAAAGTTTAAGCTATTGCCACTATAAATTAAAATCACTTTTATTTAAGTATTAATTATTTAAAAAAATTAAAAGCCATTGTAATTTGTAATATCAATACAGCTAAGTCACGTAAATACAAAACATGTTGCATTACAAATGCTATAGGTGTCACATTTGCGAAAGTTATAACTATTGGCATTGTAAATGACAAAGCTATTAATTTAGCTATTTTCAAAACCAACACATAAATAAAAAAAATTGTCATTTACAAGACCAATAGCTCAAACTTTCCTAATGCGAGACCTATTGCATTGCAAATGCTTGTTTTTTATATCTGTCAGTGCTCCCTGTTGAGGTTTAATTTTTGTGACAGGCGCCTCATTGCCTACTTGTAACTATTCTCTGACCCTGCTTCAAGGGTCAGAGCAGGGTCAGAGAATAGTTTCAAGTAGGCAACGAGGCGCCAGGAAGCACTTACAGGCTTACAGCAGCAGGTGCCCAAGTTGAAGTTAATTTCTTTGTAACCCTTTTGTAAAATGTTACAAAAAATTAGCTTCAACTTTTGCACCTGATGCTTTAACCCTGTAAGTGCTTAGCTGAAAATTCGTCCCCGCTGATTCGCGGATTTTACCGCGATTTCGTGAGATTCGCGGATCGCGAAATCGTGGAAAATCTGCAAATTCCGTGAGCGGAACGAATTTTCAGCCCATGTTTACTCAATACCATTGTAGACCTCTTTGCCCCCCAGGCTTTCCTATCCACCGACAAAATTCTGCTTGGTGAACTCTACTTCCTCCTGAACAACCCCAGTGACCAGAACACCACTCCTTCCTGGGGAAACTCACCAACATCAGACTCAAGCAGCTAGTCACCGCAGCAAACACGTAGCAGGACACACGGTTGAGCACGTCTCCTCTACCAGCAGAAACTTCAACTACAGCCACACCACCGGACTCTCCTTGACCAACCATCATTGTATACATCACATCTTCACCATGCCCACCGTACACCACCGCCATCATCGCCCCCCCCCTCGCAGCTGGATCAAGTCCACCAAAGAACTTTTCATCAACTTCCTCAGCTCCACCACTCCACCAACGCTTACAGGTGGTAACACCACAGCGCGCAACTGCCACAAATGGATCTCCAACTGCGCTGACATCCTGGTACCCCTCAAGAAATGACCAGGCATTGTGCCATATGTGCAAAGTGACGCATGTAGGCATATGCGTGACCTTGTGAAGCCCTGTGCCACATCATACCTGCATCAGGTATTATGTATGCAGAGTGTGCGTTCTCACACGACAAGGCCTCATAGGAGTGGCACAATGAAATCCATCATATTTCACTGCAACAATTGTAGGGCGGCACTGCATCAGTACCTTACGCCTGCCTGATGGCAGGTATGAGAGTGACGCAGTGCCACATGGATAGGCTGGAGTTGCGTCTTGCTTGTGACACAACTGCAGCAATGCGTAACTTTAGCGCAGACAGATACGTCAGGTTCCAGATGTATCTGTCATTACTTGCATTATGGAGCACTGTCCAGTGTATACAATGCATCCATGATATTGAAAGAAGGTTGTAGTGAAAAGTGTTGCAACGCTGTCTTGTCGCAGCTCTGCAACACTTTTCATGACTGAGGCCCAGGAATGCGCACTATCTTATTGATGGTGTGCAGGGCAGCTCAGCAACATTGCTTGCAGCGCTGTCCAGCACCAAAACCTGCTGAAATGAGGCCCCAAGTGTTATCTTCATTTTTAAGACCAGCTATTTTCTGGTCTTGAAAAACTGCCTCTAACTGCAATTAGAGGCGTTTTTTTGGGTCCTCCTACCTTCAAGAATTCCTATGTAAATATCGGAAAGGTGGGTTAGCGGGCGTGTTTGCATGGGAAAGCCTCCCTTGCATGTCATTATCGCTAACAGAAGTGGCGATCTTTTCTATGGACGTTCTACTGAGGTTGCGACAGCTTGTACATATAGCGATAAAAATATCGCAGCCGAACCATCGGAAAAGTGCCGCTAAGGCGGCGTTAACTCCTTATACCTATGCCCCTGAGTTACCACACTTCGGCTCACTGTTCAGTGAGGTCCATTGTCCACAAGTAGTGTTTCTTGGTTACAAACATACAATACGAACACACATAGATGATGCTTCTGGTTGGGTCTCAGTTGGTTCTTAGTACAACCACTCTTGGTGGCATATGCACTTGGGGTTCACTGGTAGTAACTCTGTTTCAGTCTGCAAAAAAAGAGGGTTATATTTATCTGATGAAACAGTAAATAGTTTCTTTCGATTTTACTGCTTTATTTAAAATGAAAATACATAGAACAAGTTTAGATACATTTTACATGGGCTAATATGCAGGCCTCTATTAATGAGGAAGACGTATCCCTTTTGGTGGATTAATTAATATGCAGTGTGTTTGGTTGACTATGTACAGTAAATGATGGCTTCTCAATTACACAGTTGCACATGTTCTGTAATATTCTAGTAAGTGTTTCACCTAGAGAAACTCCATGCTTTGATACGCACACCATATGCAATACTTGAAATAGTATAACATTGGTTCTTATTGTGATTTTTTATAATATTATCATAGTAGTTGTCTGAAGCGTCAGCCTGTAAGATTTCTGTCACTTCTTTGCACTCATTCATGCACTCGCTCATTCTTTCATGTGGCCTCCTTTGCCTCATTATGCAAACATTTACAAATGCACTTAACTAGCCATTCCCCCATCCACTCCTTCATTCATCCATCCTTCCACTCATGCACCTCTCCATCAATGAATTAATATTCACATTCGCCCAATCCCACAGTCACACAACCACACATACAAAAATGCTTATCAGCGAAGAAGCACTTTACTTTGCCAATGCATTTTCTGTTTGTTCTTTTAACAAATGCTCTAGATAGTCTAAGAAATTATGCACATAGTTGCACTTTGGTATATTTCCCCCCATTCTTTCTCAAACTTAAGATATAACTCTGGTAGAATCCTGGGAGAGCTACTGTCTTTCACCATCGCACCCATGCTCCGCCACACCATCAACCGCTCCCTGGCGACTGCCTCGTTCCCCGACGACTGGAAACACGCCGAGGTGAACCCCCTCCTAAAGAAACCCTCAGCGGACCCCACCGACTTCAAAAACTACAGACCCATCTCCCTGCTCCCGTTCCCAGCAAAAGTCATCGAGAAAGCCATCAACAGCCAACTCGCCTCATTCATTGAAGAACACAACATCCTCGACTCCTCCCAATCCGGCTTCAGAAAAAAACACAGTACGGAAACCGCCCTCCTCGCCGCAACAGACGACATCCGCACCCAACTGGACAAAGGAGAAACAGTAGCACTCATCCTCCTCAACCTATCAGCGGCGTTTGACACAGTCTCCCACCGCACCCTAATACGCAGACTCTATGTCGCAGGAATCCAGGACAAGGCCCTCGACTGGATCTGCTCCTTCCTCTCCGGCAGGACGCAGCCGGTCAGACTCCCCCCTTTCCTCTCGGACCCCACACCTACCACCTGCGGAGTCCCCCAGGGCTCCTCCCTCAGCCCGACGCTCTTCAACGTCTACATGGCTCCACTTGCCCCCATCGTCAGAACCTACGGACTCAACATCGTGTCATACGCAGACGACACCCAGCTCATCCTCTCCCTATCCAACGAGCCCAACACCGCCAGACGCAACTTTCGAGAAGGCATGGAAGCCATCGTCAAACGGATGAAAAACAGCTGCCTACAACTAAACACCAACAAAACAGAAGTACTCATCATGGGCCCAACCCCGACGCCTGGAGCGACACCTGGTGGCCCACCGCCCTCGGAAACCCGCCAACCCCCACAGACCACGCACGCAACCTGGGAATCATCCTGGACTCCGAGCTCAAAATGGACCGCCATATCAACTCTGTCTCATCTTCCTGCTTCCACACCCTCCGCCTCCTTCTTAAGACCTTCAAATGGATCCCCCTCGAACACCGAAAGCTAGTCACTCACGCCCTGGTCACCAGCAGACTCGACTACGGCAACGCACTCTACGCCGGAATAAACAAAAACCTCATACGCAAGCTACAGAACATCCAGAACGCCTCCCAAGACTGGTCCTCAACCTGCCAAAACACTGCCACATCTCCCAGCACCTGCGCACACTCCACTGGCTCCCCGTCGAGGCAAGAATCACCTTTAAGATGCTAACCCACGCACACAAGGCCCTCCACGGCACCGGACCAGCATACCTGAACAGCCAACTCAAATTCCACGCACCCCAAAGGACCCTACGATCAGCCCAGCTCTCCTACGCCGTGGTCCCCCGCACCAGAAAGACCAGATCGGGAGGCCGCTCCTTCTTCTTCCTCGCTGCCAAAGCATGGAACGCCCTTCCGCTCCACCTCAGACAGACAGCATCGCTCCCCATCTTCGCAAGAAACCTCAAAACCTGGCTCTTCGACAGACCCCCTCCTTGATGGAATGGAACCTGCATCCCCCCCTAGCGCCTTGAGACCCTTACGGGTGAGTAGTCGCGCTTTAACAAACCCCTGATTGATTGATTGATTGACCTTGAAAACCTCCTAACTAGGTTTAGCAAAGGAGGCAGGTTCTCATAGTTACCTAAAAGCCAGTTGAGGGTTTTCAGCAGTCGAGGCTGCTAATGAGCTCTACACACCCACCTATGTTTATTTTATGGACTCTGGGACATATTTACAAGGGCATTGCACCACCGGAGTGTCACTTTTTTGCGACGCACCGGTAGCGCTGTGCCCTGCTCCATATTTACTTGGCAGTGTTAAGCCACTTTAAGTGGCTTAACGTCCCCTTGTATATATGGTCCTCCTCAACACAGTTTTCTGCGGCAAAGGGGCGTACAATGGGTGTTGCTGTGGGCATTCCCATGTAAAAAAACATTGCTTTTTGACACTACTCCAGATTTACAAGGATCTGTAAATCTGAGGCAGAGCAAAAAAATTACGCCTCCCCAGGGGAGGTGTCAGAGATGTGCAACGAGGAGAAATACTTTTATTTCTCCTCATTTATTGCTCTGTCTATGTGTGCTGCAAAATGCAACACACAGATAAGGAGCAAACCGCCATTGATGATTGTTTTTGTGCAGGAAGATGCCCCTTTCTGTAAAACCACACTCATCCCTGCAATGCAAGAACCCTTGCTCCATGGTGCAAGGATGCCTGCCGTGGCACTAGGCTACTTTTTTTGTGCCAGCACAGGCGTGTTGTAAATACAGGTCCATTCCTGTACTTAGAAAATTACGCAGCTCGGTGCAGCAAAATGGCTTGCGGCACCGCGCTGCGCCATTTTCCTGTACATATGCCCCTCTGAACCCAAAAAGTGCAAGGGAGTAAATAAGTGCTAAATCCCTCCTCAGTACATGGCAGAGTGCTTGTTTAGACGTCCTTAGAGGTCCGGATACAGCTGCCAAGGTGAAAAGGCCAAAATACCAAGGCATGTACTATGATACCACATTGTGTTTTACAAATAGCATTCACAATATTGTCATTGACAGTAGTTTCCAAATTGCTGCATCCAAAGAGAATGTTATATTTTGGAATTTTATATTTAGCTTAGCTTGTAACACAATTTCCATGTTTGGCAATAGCTGTGTACTTTTACCAAACACTTCCCCCTAACAAAATCCAGATCTATTGCTGTTTTCATTGCATGTTTAAGAAAAGCAGGACCCCTTGGCTTTGCCAATGCTTGTTTAATATTTGGTCTGATTGTAGCAGGGCTATGGATTGCTTGTGCCAGTGAGAGGTTCTACCTTATCTTCCCTGTCACCCTATACTAAAACCTCTGCTTTGGCACAGTTGAGGCATTTGGAGTTTCCTAGTAGTAAATGTGGCCAGGCACTGTGTGGTGCTATCTTGATTCATGGGTTTACTCTAATCTCTAGGCACCACACAAAGTCATGGACGTCATTTAGGTGCCGTAATAATGTCAATTCAAGGACCCCCTGCTACTGATATAAGTTCCCAGGACAGGGAAATACAATTAATGAAGAAAAATCCCTAGGCAACTGTTGGTCTATTAATTATATAATTCCTTGTTATAGAAGCATAATGTTTATAGACTCAGTGTACAGTGATTTTCAATAAAAAAGCATTTTATTCATACGGAATTGTTTAAAATAACCATTACACATTCTGTGGTACATCTATGAAAGACATAAATGAAACAGAAACATCTCAATATAACCAACAGAAATCTCAAAAATGAATACATACAACAAACAATGGCTTATATCCTCAATACATGATCTATATAGGAAAAATCAATCATGAAGGAAGTGGATTACAATGTTATAAAGGTAATGATAGCCAAATGTAAAAATAAAAAATGCAATAAATACAAAAGTTGGATTTTAGTTAAATGATGGATCTTCTTGGTATCTACGCGTGTTTCGGCGAACAGAGCGCCGTCATCAAGAAAGCCACACTAAATCTTTTACCTAAAAATAAAAATGTATATGAATGAAAAAAGATTACACTGAGTCTTAATAGAAACTAACACATGATACATGGTTAAAACCCTCTCGCTCTGTGAATATAGAAGTAAGTAAAAAGAATAATAACGTTTAAAAAGTCACCATCACCAAAGCAAGAACATCTCTCACCGGTTCATGATCAGGGAACGTGCAACCCGGCCGTGAAATAGTTGAGAAATATTGAAAAGAGAATGTGCAAAAAGATAACACACAAAGTCATGCTCTTCTGAGGACCATAGAGAAAATAAATTAAAATTGAAAGAAAAATTGCTTACGAAAACCAATTGATGGGGTGGTCAAAAAATATGTATTATATCTGAACTTAATAATAGGAATGTAGGTAAGTAGCTGAAAAATAAGCAGTGAATAAATCATTACCAGTCATTTAGGTGTCGCCAAGGGTCTTAGCTGCGACCCCTGGCTTGTCCTTTGCTACCCCTAGCATTGCCTTTGAGACCGCTGTTCTCAAAGGTGGAATATTCAGTGCCAAGAACACTGGGGCAGTTGGGGCTCCACTCTCTTTATTTTCTGTCAATTGTTTATTACACTAATAGTGAATAAATACAATATATTTGTTAGACCTGGCACCATTGGCGTGGGTCTCCCTTGCATTGTTTGCTGTTGCCTCATGTATTTTGCTGGTGTTAGATGCTTTGAGCACTGTGCCACTGCTATTCAGTGCCACAGTGCAAGTGCTCCCTATTGTAAATTGATGTATTAATAATTGTTCCATGTTTGGCTATTTGGTTTACATGTCGGACCCTAGTCTAGTGCACTGAGTATGCCCAGGGCATTTAAATCCAAATGCTGCTGGTGGGCCTGCAGCACTGGTTGTGCCACCCACAGAAGCAGCCTCGTAAAATGTGTCTAAGGTCTACCGTTGCAGAGCCTGTGTGCAGTCTGGTACTGTCACACTGACTGGGCAAGTGCACCCACTTGCCAGGCTCTAAAGCTTCCCTTTTCTTCATATCAGTCACCCCTACGGTAGTCCCAAGGGCAGGGAGCATTGTAAGTATAAGGTAGGACAAGCCCTGATGTGTGTGGCATGTCCTAATAGTGATTATAGCCATTTTCGTTTTCCACTATTGCAAGGCTATCTGTTCTCCATAGGCCAGAATGGGCTGTAAGATTTTTACATGTTTATAATCCTAACTGACTCTGTGAACATGGGAGGAATTCGAGTTTAGTATGCCTGAACTCAGAATGATAAAATACATCTTTTAGTGCAGTTGGTTTTAACATTCTGTGTTTGCAAATACCACTTTTAGAAAGTAGGTATTTGGTTGCCTAGCCTTTCAAGCCTGCCTCTGCTAGGTTGTGTATTCCTTTGTCTGGTTTTGAGAGTGACAGGGCTGGGGGATTCCAAGAGACAGGATGAGTCAGCCCAGTGGTGAATAGAGAGATCTGCATCTAGATGGGAGGGGGGAGTTGCACCTGAACCTTGAATTGGGATGTACCTGCCTTCCACAATGCTGGCACCACCTCCTGGGGAGTGGCTGATGCCTCTGCCCTGCACACTGAAAGAAGAGAAGGAGTCCTGTAAACAAAGTACTCCAGGACCGTACTTGCCTTCCACAAAGCTGGCTCCACATCCTGTGGGGCGGCTCATATTTCTGCCCTGCACTGTGAAAGGAAAGGAGAAGTCTAGTAAACAGAGTGCTTCAGAACTGGTGTGGACTGTGCAAAGGCCCCTCTCCCCTCAGAGAACAAAGGATTTGGGGGCATAAATATTGGGACCCTGATCCCATGAAATTAGATCACTTTGGACTACAAGAAGAAACCTTTACTGAGGAGAGGAACCTGAAGAAACTGAAGAGAGTCTATTCCCAAGCTGTAGTGCTGCTTGGGGGGTTGGCCTGCAGTGTTTGCCTAACTGCCAAAGGAAGGAGAAAGTACTTTGTGTACTTTGCTTTCAACTTGTGAAGGATCTCCAAGGACTTTGGAAAAGAGCTTGCCTCCTGCTGAAGTCTCAGCGACAACAGACGTCAACCCCCAGCTCCCCAGAGTTCTTTTGGAAGTGCCTGCTGCTGTTTTGGGCCTTCTGAGGAACTGCGTGTGGTAAGGAGCTGAAAGCGCAGCGCAACGTGATCAAAGCATGTCGGCGTCGCTGCTGCTGCCGTTCTGAACAAGGGTGTCGCCGCTGGAGTTGTCGCACTGCACCGCATCGAGAAGAAGCGCGCCGCAACGAAGAGAAAGCGTGTCGCCGTCGCTGCTTTCTGCCGTCGAAATTCTGAACAAGGGTGTCATCGCTGGAGTTGTCGCACTGCACCGCATCGAAAGAAGAGTCTCACAATGAGATAGAAGCGTGTCGCCGTCGATGGGCCTGCCGTCGCACTTCTGAACAAGGGTGTCACCGCTGGAACTCTCGCATTGCACCTCATCGAGGAAAGCGCCCCGCACCCCCGAGAAGCGCACCACCGTCGCAGCTGCTGCCGTTCGCACTTCTGAACAAGGATGTCGCCGCTGTAGTTGCGCATTGCGCGGAAGCTTCACGCATCATGGGAGAAGAGTGTTGCAGCTGAAGCTATTGCCGTCGCACTTCTGAAAAGGGTGTCGCCACTGCAGTCCACGCATCGAACCGAGAACTTCTCGCATACCCGGAGAAGCGTGCCGCATCTGGAAGATCTTCACGTCTTTATTTCTTTGTACTTCCCTTGCTGCGACATTGCTTGTCATGGAAGCGCAACGCAACCTAAGGTACATTGATGCAAAGTGTTGCATCTTAAGAACTGAACTTAACTAAGCTAAATCTACCATCTTAAAGTAACAGTATTGTGTATTTTTGTCGTTCATGGTCTTGTGGTAACTCTATATAAAGTATACGTACTTTTTTATATAAAACCTTGTGTGGTGTCCATCTGTAGTGTTGTTTCTGGGTTATTGTATTTGGTCACAAATGCCTTTCTCACTGCCTCTGAGATAAGCCTGTGTGCTCATGCCAAGCTACCAAGGGGGTGAGCAGGTGTTATTTAGGAGTATAATCCCCTTATCCTGACTAGAGGCAAGGGTCCCTATTTGTCACAAGTACCTACTTGTGCCAACTAGAGACCCCCAAATCTAACAATATTATTCACTTATAGTTTAATAAAAATGGAGTACAATAAGCTGGAATATGTCCTTCCTTGGCATTTGAGGTAAGTAAAAAATGCTTTTAAATGTATGTTGTGTGTGTGCTTGCAGGTGAGAGTGTGTTTATGTGTGAGAGAGTGTATACCCTGCATGGACACTGCCGGGGACCCTAGGAACTACCCCGACACCTCGCCGCACCCGCTCCGCGGGTGCCGCATCGTCGGCCCACTGCGAGAAGGAACAGACCGGGACAGCTGGGAGAAAACTTACCAACGTCGGCGGAGGGCTGCAGGGCTGCGAGCGTGACAGGGACTCCAATTCCCAGGAGTCCCTGCAAGACCGTTGACAACTTCCGGTCCGCTCTCCCTGCCGGCCCGCCCCCGCCCACTCACCTGTGTGTAATTTAAAAACCCCTTGCTGCCTAACATTCACTGGGACACCAATTTTACTTTGCTCTGCTGAAGCGCACTGGGTTGCGTTTACCCTGCCTGGACACTGCCGCGGACCCTAGGAACTACCCCGACACCTCGCCGCACCCGCTCCGCGGGTGCCGCATCGTCAGCCCACTACGAGAAGGAACAGACCGGGACAGCTGGGAGATAACTTACCAACGTCGGCGGAGGGCTGCAGGGCTGCGAGCGTGACAGGGACTCCAATTCCCAGGAATCCCTGCAAGACCGTTGACAACTTCCGGTCCGCTCTCCCTGCCGGCCCGCCCACCGCCCTTTTCCCTCCCTATAATTAGGGTTACTTCTCCCGCAGCGCGGGACGCAGCCCGGGACAAGACCGGGCTAAGAGCGGGCCGTTTGAGGCCGTTCGAGGACGGCAGTGGACGGCCCCGGGCCCTAACCCCTATATTGTTTTTTTTTTTTTCATATCCAAGGTAGGCGGAACAAGTAACCGCTATTGACTATCGCCTTTTTTTTTTAAAAACAGATAATCGCCAAGCGCTTGGACATAAGAAACATTTTATTGCCCGAGAGGACTTTTATGTTAGCATAGTTTACTTGTGTAAATAGCGTGCTTAGTTGCCATCTCCCATATCTGTTTCACTTAGAAAATATGGCTTTACGTTCAGGCAAAACACGCATCGTCCAAGTTCAGACCCCCAAAGGTGTGGTCTCGGGGCCATTGGATGCATTCATTTCTCGTGCCACAGGTATACTTGAAAAAGAAATTTCTATGGTAGAAAAACGTCTTTCACTTGACCTACTTAGTGGAAAACGTTCTTCATTGGGTAGGTTGGCTACGATCCCTAGCCCTGTGACACAATCCCATGCAGCTTTTAACTGTATACATTCAGAAACTACCGAGGCTTTAGTACATATAGATAGTGAAGGGATTGATTCGCCTGCACACACTCCAGCCCATGTTGAACATAATTTAGATGACTCTGAGGCAAGTAGAGAATCTGCATCTCAGGTTAGTTTTGAATCAGATTATACCTCAGACACGCCCCACTCATCTCCCGAGCCCCCTAAAACAGTTTCCAAAAGGGTGATACAAATGAATTCAGATGACGCTGACACGGTAACAAGGAAGAGAAAGCACGACACGAGTTATCTAGGGGGGAGAGAACGCAAAATGCCCAAACTAAAAGTAAAAGAAATCGCCGATCATTCCCATGGTAATCCTACATCACTAGCCATGGGTAAACTTGGTGAAAAAAAACAATGTCCCAGTACCTTTCCCATTATTCCTTGCCCTTCCCACACCCCGCTTGGATCTTCTGACCCTTGCCCCACTTGTCAAAATAGCGATGAATTACTGTTGGTCAAAATTGAGGCTTTGATGAAAAACCTCTTATTGCCTGTTCTAGAGCGGACCAGGTTAATGACCCAAAAAATCGAATCCCTGGAGGCAGTAGTAAACACTAACTCAGCCCTATTAGTATCCCTAATCGGCTTGAGCCAAGGGGGGGCTAACTCAATAAATCCAGCAAACAATGCTCAAATAACTACTTCCGCATCCTCAAATAATAAACCCCCTGGGGTAGTAACTAATAGACCAATGAGGGGAGGAGACCCTAAGGTTGCACCTATCAACACATCTGTGGCTCCACCCCAGCCTACGCACAAGAAGCAGCCTGTGGCCAAACCTGATAGCTTAAACCCCGCTAGACACCACTCAACTAGACCACCCTCCCAGGCCCAACCAAGTCTGAATACTCCCCGGCCTTTTTCCCAAGGGCCCTTAGACAATCAAAAACGTAACACCATAAAACCCCTGGTTGAAAAACATCGTAGACATACCAAGCCACGGGCCGATCTCCCTACCGAGGCTGCACTATATACAATAGTTTTGACTGGTGTAGCCCCTCTTCTACCCGGTAAGAGGGAGACTTTTGATGATCTACGCAATAAGGTGACCTTTTGGTTAAATAAAAACCGACCGTTACCCCCCTCTCTGCCAACTGAAATCTTGTTTGTGAGAAGGGTGGACTGGGTGGGCCATGGTATAAAGGATCTGGAGGGCGACTGTATATTGATTTCGTTTAAGGATCCCTGGGTGGTGGAAATGATTGGTAGAAAAGCGAGGTTTGCCAGACAAGGGGATGTTCAAACATTGAGCCTATCAAATTTTTACCCACATAGGCAGAGTAGTACCCTGACGGGTTTTAGAAATGGCCAGCCCAACATTAGGAGTTACCCCACCACGAGGACTCCCCAGCCCACGCTCTTCCCATTTCTTTTCAATCAATTTGGCCCATTATCTGATCTTGAGGCCAATGATTGACTTCACTCTCGGTCTTGCACAATTGACCACATAGTAAATCTAGGGTCTCTGCCAGCTAGGCTGTGTATTGAGCCTCCGCAGCCTGTAATTGTAGAGGAAGAGCGAATGGGGGCTCCAATAACAGCAAGTACTACCATATTACCTTTAAGGGAAGTAGAAGTCTCCTGGAAGACAGGGAAAAGTTGGAGCACCCCTGGGTGTACTAAAACCGGGGGTGTTGCTGAGAATAGTCCGGATGCTCTAGTAGCCCTGGACTTGGTGGTACCCCTCGTGGCCCATGCCCCAGAACTACTCACCATTGTCTCCTGGAATGTTGCGGGGGTTAAAAATCGTATTCATTCAGATGACTGGCTGGAGTTTATAGATAAATATGATATCATCCTACTCCAGGAAACTTGGGCAACTGAACCAACATTTAGGCAGGGATATATTAATTTTTTTAAACCTGCAATTAGAAGTCCCAAAGGGAGAGCTTCTGGGGGTTTACTGATCTGGGTGAAACAATCGCTGGGATTTCATTCCATAGAAATAACAGTACAAAACCCTGACCTCCTTATCATTAAGTTGAGTAAGGTTGGTTGTCGGGATATGATCGTGATTAACGTATATGCTCGAGGTTTGCCAGGAGGCCGCTCCCCTCCCCTGTTGGAAATATTGAATCCTATTCTAGATGATCTTGATAGTGATCTTGCAACCCTCCTAGCTGGAGACCTAAACTGCACATTCGAGCCATTGCTTGACTCAGGGGACAGTTGGGGCTACGCGGAGGATGCAGTATGGGGTATTCCTGAACTGATGCCCTGTAAACCAGTAACTGCAACTGAGGCAGCAGTGAATTGGACGGCTCTTTGCCTCAATAGGGGTTTTCGGGCTGTCAATGGCCGCGCCAAATCAGACCAGGAAGCAAATTTTACATTCGATAACGGGTTAAGAAAAAGCCGTATCGATTATATCCTATTAAAACTAAGAGACTGGCCTCTGATGATGGACATGGTAGTTCTCCCCCGCCCAGAAAGCGACCATAACCCCTTGTCCTTAAAATTAAAGTTACCAGGTTTAGTGAGATCTGAGAACCCTGGCACTTCACAGACTGGGGATGTCTTCCTAACCAATGATAGGAAGAGACTAAAATGGTCCAAAATCATGGAGGATGTTACTTTAAGGGATAAGGTAAATATAAAAGTCAGTAACACACTTAGTGAGATGTTGGCACATGATCATCTGGGGGTCGATCCCGAAATGGCCAGCAATATTATAAACCTCCACAATCGTTGTTTTGCTGACCTCAAATCCCTGCTTTCAAAACCACGGCCCCAGGCAAACCCTAAAATACCAATCTGTCCCAAGAAATGGTATAACAATAAATGTAGGGAAGCCCATACCAAACTTATCAGGGCAGTTAAGTCCAGAGTAATGATCTCAGTGAAAGAAGCTAGAGTAAACTATAAGAAAACGCAGTGGGAAGCTAAGCGGGTGTGGGAGGATAAGCATTGGTCGGATTTATTGGAGGCTGCCACTTCAAATAACCCCATTAAGTTTTGGGAAACAGTTAAATGGGGTAAAGATCCGGATGCACGCACTCCTGTAAACCATGTGTCCCCCGTGGAATGGGTAACATTTTATTCGACCCAGTTTTGTGCCGAGAACCCCAACCCCCCCAGCATCACGGCGATGGCATTACAGCCACCCTTACAAATTAGGACTATTATCTTTTCGGAAAAAGAGGTCGAATTGGCTATAGGTCTTACAATGCGAGGGAAAGCTCCGGGCATGGACCTTATACCAGCAGACCTGTTTAAAACCGACCCCGCCTTATGGATACCCTACCTTACTAAAGTGGCTAATTCAATAGCCGCCGGTGCAAGTATACCAAAATCCTGGAAGGGGGCTGAGATATTACCCATCTACAAAAAGGGCAGTAGGTCAATTCCTGGTAACTATCGCCCGATTAGCCTCATTGATACAACCCAGAAACTTATTGCACGTATGATCTTAGGTAGGGTCCAAGGATGGATCGAACTAGAGGACATACTATCTCCAATGCAGGCGGGCTTCAGATCGGGAACGAGTACCATTGACCAGGTGTTCAGATTTTGTCTGATCTACTGGAAGGTGGTCCAGCTTGGCGGTGGCACAATCTACGCAGCGTTTCTCGATCTGAAGTCCGCGTTCGATCTAGTCCCGAGGGATAAACTGTGGGGAGTGTTGAGGAGATTGGGAATGCCCGAGGAGTTATTAGTTTTAATAATTAAATTGCACGAAGACAATTTTGCGAGGGTGAGATGGGGTGGCCAGGGGCAAGTGACAGAACATTTCCCAGTAACCCGAGGTGTCCGCCAGGGGTGTGTTCTGGCACCAACCCTTTTTTTATTGTTTATTGACCAAGTGGTCAAATTTTTTAAGGATACCCCAACGGACGCCCCGATGCTCGCAGGACAGCGATTCCCGATGCTCATCTTCGCTGATGACACCCTTCTCCTCTCCCGGACACGCTCCGGCCTACAGCGGGCATTGGACCGGTTTGGGGAGTTTTGTGTCATCAGCGACCTTAAGGTGAACGTCGGGAAAACCAAGTTTATGGTACTAACAAAGAATCGTCCTGTCCGGTGCACTGTTAATATGGGTGGTGTTAAACTGGATCAAGTGGAGAATATGGTGTATTTAGGGGTCACTCTAGACAGCCGTCTGGGATGGAAAGCACAAGTCGAAGCACAACATCTAAAGCTTGCCCGCCTTACCGGCTGTCTATTAAGTGAACAAAAAAGATCTATCACTAAGCGGGTTTGTCCGGCTCTTAAGATTTATGACGCCAAAATTAACCCAGCAATTTTATATGGTGCAGATTTGTGGGGTTATATGGATCTCATGGGTCTGTTTAAAATACAATGCAAATTCCTGCGTAACCTAGTGGGTTTGCCACAGTCAACCCCTTCCATCCCTCTCTGCTTGGACATGGGCTGCCCCCCGATTAATGAGATGGCCAGATTTAGATTGGTTGCTTTTTGGAGGCGTTTGTGGATAACCCCTGAACTTACCCGATTCGCCAACGAGGTAGCTGAAGTTAGGTCACTTGGGGGTTCAGGAAAAATTAAATGGTTCAAAATGGTAAAATCTATCCTGACGGATATGGGGTTAGAGCAACATTGGATATACCCCTCCACCAGCACTTTTCCATCTAAACTAGCTTTCAAGGAACTGTACTGGGCCATGATCCGCCAGTCTAGAGTTAATGCCTCAAGCTGCACCAATCTCACGGGTAGGTTCCTGTCATTTAAGTTGGATTCGTCCCGTGAACTTTATTGGGATTCAATCTCCAAAACACTGGACAGGAAACTCTACCACCAGTTTCGGGTGGGTGCATTGCCGTTGAATGTATTCACTAAAACTTGGAAAATTAGTACTATGGACCATTGCAGATGGTGCCCCGGCCACAAGGAAACTATAGGACATTTCTTGTTTGTCTGCCCTAGATATTCAGCACCTAGAGCCAAATGGTTAAAGCCACTGTTCCAGCGCATGCCCATAAGAAAATCTGAAGAGGCTATTCGTGTATTAACAACTAACACCTCTGAGTTTATTTCAGTGTGCCTGGCCAAATACCTGGGATGGGCTTGGATATTAAGGTTGAAACCATAATATATCTATTGTACTGATCATGCTAATGCTCCTCCGTGATGTACCGAGCACTACCAAATCAGGCTGTCAATTTTAATTTTAATTTCTGCTCATGTTATCGAAAATTGCTTGGAATTTATTTGTAAACTTTAGCGTTTCTTATTCATGAGCTTAATCTTAGTAATTTTCTTCTCAGGTTTGACTATCTTGTCATTTAATTCTAGTTTTATGAATTTAAAGATTATGTATTTTTTAAGTAATGTTTGTTAAATGTCTGTCTTTTATGATTTTTTTATGAATCGAAATAAAGACTTTAAAACCTGAGAGAGTGTATATGTGTGAATTTGTATTTGTAAGTACGTGTATGTGAATGAAAGGGCCACTTCCGCTATCTCTGGCATTTCGGTGAATTGACGTCCATGCACAAAGTATCTATGATTTTGAGGGCTTGATCCAAGAGTTGCGTGTATCCTATAAGCAAACGCTCAATCTACTGCAGATTGGTGACTGAGTTTTTTGTATCCAATATAGCAGATGTTTAAGGATAATGCCTTCATTGTGGCATTTTTTGGGTTTGCCACCATTGCTGAACTATGAGAAATGTGTCATCATGAATTATTCATATTAGATTTGCCACTGCCTTTCTTTCGATAGCTGCGTTTTAGTTCACTTAGCTCCAGAGATGATTGGTTGCCATGTTCTGGGTATGTGTATCCTGATATGCACCTTGAGGAGAGGGCCATTTATTTGTTCACTTATTCTGATTTGCAGGTTCTTCACATTTCATGGTTTCGATTCGTCCTGCCTTTGCAGCCATAGCTTGCTAGTGAACGTTGAATGTTGGAATCTTTGAGGCCTCAAGAGTCAGAGGAGCTGCGAAAGTAACATGTTAGTCGAGTGTGAAACGGTTTCAGTGCATCACATTATTATTATCACGTGACTGTGCAATGAATGAGCTAAAAATGAAAGAGAATGTTTTGGTTTCCGGTGGCCATGCCACTTTTTCATGGTGGCACAAAAGGTAAGAGACACACGCACACGGGTGATTTGTGCTGTCACATTCATATTTTGCATATTCATTTATATTACCGTTTCACTATAACATGGGACACACCCAGATATGGATACCAAAGCACTGTATATAGCACAGAAGCATACAAGGAGCTCTGGGCCAGACTAGGGTACCTTGAAAGCAGCCCTGACAAAAATGCTCAAACCTGCCCCACCCTCTTCCTCTCCCCCTGCAATCTCTCTTTCTAGCCATCCATTCTCTGTAGATCCTTATCTCCCCCCTTTCTTCTCCCTCTCTGATCACTTCCTCTCTACGTGCCACCTCCCTCTCTTTCTCTCTTGCCTGCTGCAATTAATCTCGGGGAGCCGTGGACAGTGACAGAGGCACCAAGGGAGGCCCTGGGTTTCCAAACCGGCCTCCAAGGACTCCGGCCCACGGGGAAATGCCCCCTGGAATTAAAGGCCTGTCTGGCCCTGCAGGAGCAGTGGAACATGTCATCATGACTGCTTACATTTTCGGTCTTGGTAACCCATCTTGCATAACATTATCGATGACGATTTCCTGGCTCCCAGTGGTGGGTACTGTAGTGAGATGAGAGGGATGTGGGCGAGGAACGATTGGGGGCATCTTTTACCGATAGCTAGAAGAGAAGGACAATGGGCCATATTACCAAGATGTGCGTTAAAAAACGCACATCGCACATTTCCCTATCGCCGACTATCGCCGGATTTTATCGCCGTGTTAGCGCGTCATTATCAACGCGCAACACGTAGGCGATATTAAATCCGGTGATAGCCGGCGATAGGGAACATTAGCGCGTGAAAACAAGCATTGTTGTCACGCGCTAATGTGGGCCTTGATAATATGGGGGGGTGGATATGGGGGGGGGGATTCAGCTTTATGATCCACATCCCCATGTTATTAATGCCTAACCCCTGATCAGAGCAGGCGTTGGGAGACCTGCGATAAACGAGTTAATCGCAGGTCTTCTTCTCCCAACGCCTGCCTTGGTAATAGGGTGTTCCCACCTCCAACCACATTTTACATGTGGTTGGACGTGGGAACGCCCACTTTGCATGTTATTAGCGATATTTCTCGCTGACATGCAAAGTGGGCTTGAGGCAGGCGTTAACATGGCCTTGTTAATAGGGCGCTAGAAGTATCGCCGCTTTCTCGGCACAATTCGCCGAAAAAGCGGCGATACTTCACCTTGGTAATATGGCCCAATGTCCTTTGGATAAATGCTTATATACAGTGCTGCACAACAAATCAAGTCATTGTCACCACTGTTTCATGACTGCTTACATAAATGTCAACCAATATTTACGTTTATGGTGCTTATTTACAAAAAACTGACTCATCTGTATAGATGCGTCAGTTTCCTTGTGCCTGCGTGTGAAACCCTTGTGCTGCCATGGATGTGCTCTATTTACAATATGGCGCACCTTGGCGCAATTATTGACAGAATTTTGACGCATCTTTCGGTGCAAAAGTCACGCATTGCTTGAGTCGTGTTGCAAGAAGGATGCAACTCCAGCAATGCATGGCGAGACCTATTCCTAATACACTGCGTCACTCCCTACGCTTTTGACGTAGTGGCATCTTAGAAGTGGCGCTGTGAAATCATGTGGATTTCACTGAGTCACTTCTACGAGGCTTTCCCACGTGGGAACTCCCACCCAGCATACATTACACCTGACGCAGATATAATGTGGCGCAGGGCTTTACAAGGTGACACATCTCCCTAGATGCGTCACATTGTAAATGGGCTGCAAGTGCAACATGGCGCATTGTTTACGCCACCGTGTGTCGCAAGGGGCTTGTAAATCTGCCCCTGTATCTTTGCCTCCTACACGTATAGTCTGAAACAAAGAGCTCATTCTTAAAAAAGAAGCGATAAAATACTTTCTTGAACTAATTAACGCTGTTTAATGTCTGAATCGCATTCTATAAATTACATTGATAAACTTCGAAGAGATTTCCCCTCGACGACGGTACAAAGGCAGCTTTCTCCTGTCAGACATTTAAGCGCGTTCTGTGTCATTTCACATGTTTTACAATTCGTCTTGGCTCCTCTGAGAAGCTAGCTATCAAGGTCACGGAGCATCAGACTGTATTGATGTCAAGGTCAAAGTCTTCTCATTTCAGAGGTGAAGCCGGCTCTACAACCCCCGAGCCCCTGCTGTATATTTAATTCCTGTCAGGAGCACCGCAAATGCCGTGGCTTTGGTTTATGCCTCGCAGTTTAGTTCCCTCGCGCCTTTATTGCTTCCTTCGGCTGTATTTCTGGCTGGTATAATTTCCGTGACAGAGGTAGGGCTGCAAGCGTTAGCATCCCAGACTTGGCTGTTGTCATGGCAGCTAGACTGTTTAATGTTGTGGTGTCCTGGTTAAAAATAAAAAAATTAAAATAACCTACATAACACAATTGTTTTTTTAGAGAGACACGCAGATGGAGTTGAGGCGAAGGAACATCTATGTGTAGCATATGGTTGAAGTAGGACCTTATCAGCTGCAGTGGCCGCTGGAGACACTACATGGCTTCCCAAATCATTGCAATTACCTGGCACAATAATGATCCTCACGAGACGACTGGCAGTGTTCAGTCACACAGAACGCAGCCTCAGCAGAAACCCGTTTCAGGCACACAAGCACATGAAAGGGAAGCGTAACCGTCAGTCGGAATGAATACACATTCACTTGAAGCTATACCATGATCACTGTCGTCGTCGGTATCATCAACAGCAAAGGCCCAAACAAAATCAGAGCCTTCCTTGCGAGAAATGTGTAGAGACATATACTGGCACAATTGCTCAGCACGGCCCATATGGATATTAACTAACCCCAGCCTTGTGCACAGTCCACATGGGTACTCTAGCCTTGTGCACGGTCCACATGGATATTACTCTAGCCTTGTGCACGGTCCACATGGGTATTACTCTAGCCTTGTGCACGGTCCACATGGGTACTCTAGCCTTGTGCACGGTCCACATGGATATCACTCTAGCCTTGTGCACGGTCCACATGGGTATTACTCTAGCCTTGTGCACGGTCCACATGGGTACTCTAGCCTTGTGCACGGTCCACATGGATATTACTCTAGCCTTGTGCAAGGTCCACATGGATATTACTCTAGCCTTGTGCACGGTCCACATGGATATCACTCTAGCCTTGTGCAAGGTCCACATGGATATGACTCTAGCCTTGTGCACGGTCCACATGGGTATTACTCTAGCCTTGTGCATGGTCCACATGGGTACTCTAGCCTTGTGCACGGTCCACATGGGTATTACTCTAGCCTTGTGCACGGTCCACATGGGTATTACTCTAGCCTTGTGCACGGTCCACATGGATATTATTCTAGCCTTGTGAACGGTCCACTTGGATATTACTCTAGCCTTGTGAACGGTCCACATGGGTATTACTCTAGCCTTGTGCACGGTCCACATGGGTATTACTCTAGCCTTGTGCACGGTCCACATGGATACTACTCTAGCCTTGTGCACGTTCCACATGGGTATTACTCTAGCCTTGTGCACGGTCCACATGGATATTACCTCAGCATTGTGCACGGTACACATGGGTATTACCCCAGCCTTGCACATGGTCTACATGGATATTACCCCAGCCTTGCGCACGGTCCACATGGGTATTACCCCAGACTTGTGCAAAGGTCCACATGGATATTACCCCAGGCTTGCACACGGTCCACATGGGTATTACCCCAACCTTGCACATGGTCTACATGGATATTACCCCAGACTTGCGCACGGTACACATGGGTATTACCCCAGACTTGTGCAAAGGTCCACATGGAAATTACCCCAGGCTTGCACACGGTCCACATGGGTATTACCAAAGTCTTGTGCGCGGTCTACATGGGTATTACCCGAGCCTTGTGAACGGTCCACATGGGTATGTTATATATGTTCAGCATTGGTTCTACAAACTATTACCTGATTTTTGCCTTTGTGCAGAAAACCTTCCCTAACATGGGCTGGGAAAAATGTCACCAAGCGCACCTGTGACCGAAACACCTGCTCCACTGTTAGCGCCAAGAAGCCTAGGGCTACACAAGCGCTCAATTAAACTTCACAACATGAAAACAATAACTGCTCCTGTCCTCAACACCTCTAAAAAAAATCCTTCAAATTTACTTTCAATCCAGTTAGCTTCTTATAGCAGTTCCAGCGGTTCTCATTTTAAACCGAGAACATCTGACTGTCAAGTGGAGCCTCTGAGGGCCCGTTGCCCAGTCCTAACATGGATGGAAGGGTGTGGGATAAGCCACATTGCATATCCTCTTTCAGTAGTGGATTCATAACGTTTTGAACTTGACTCATATGTGAAAATGTTATTGAGCAAAAAATTCAAAACGTTTTAAACATAAACACGATTTAAGGCACTAGTCTGAATCACTTCATGGCCCGCAGTCTATGATGCAATCAATGTTCTGATTGTCTCAAATCCCCCACTAGGGGGTAGTCAAATTAATTTATTTGGAGTTCGCTTGAAAAATAAGTTACAGGCTTAAAAAAGGCAATATTATTTAGCAGTCATTTTCAAACTCCTGCTTATACTTACGGTTCCACATAAAATTCCATCTTGTAATCAAGGCGAAAGAAAAAGCACCTACATTACAAATTTCAAACAAAATAATGGCTTGTGCCCCCCGTTCGAGCTGTGGCAGGTAATCAGGCCACTGATTGCAATTGTTTATTAAATTATCTTTGATTTGATCCATGGTCGTGTTTTTCTTGATATTTTCTTTCCCTGTAATCGGAAACCCCTGCTTTCTTGGTTTAATTTTTACTTTTTCATGAACTCCGCGGGAGCCTCCTTTCAAAGAGTATTGATGTCCTATCTTTTTGTATTCAGTGCAAAACATAGCATTTACTCAGCTGTGCGCTCAATTGAAAACAGTTACCTATTTGTCTTATATCTTTTGTATTGTTATATTGAGCAGCCGCAAAAGGGAAAATGAATAGAGATAGGGAAGCTGAGGAATTGTTTAGTAATCTACTATCAGGTGGGTCTATAGGATCGTCAGTTAGACCATCTGCAGATGCAAAAAGAGAGGGACTTGGCGCCAAGTTTAGAAAGCTGGAAGCACTCAAAAAACAAGAGTTGAATAAGTGGTGGGATGCTGCAACTCTAAAACAATATCTAACGATGAATAGAATTCCGAGAGGTTTGCGCTCACAAATTATACCTGCCTACGAAGACCTGGAACCTGATCTATATGTAATATGGGAAAAGGAGCTTAATGACAGCTCACGTAACCTAATGAAAATACTAATAGATAACGCAGACAGGAAAATAGCCAAACTTCTTATTGAGATACAAAAGGTAGAAGATGAGATTAAAGCCTTAAATCTTCCAGAGGCAACCATAAAAAATTATACTATTATGGATGAATACCTGAATGATTTACAACTAGAAATAAAAAGGAGGAAGGCACATAAGATTAAGAGACACGAGAAAGACTACCGTTCTGGGAGAATTTATACTTATGCCAAGAGGTTTGACTATCTAATGAAAAATACACAGAGTAAGAGGCAGGTTGGCAACATCACACCACTTAGCGAAACTGAGGCATCCTCTAGCAACTTATCGAGTGATGACAGTGAAGAGGTACCGGTTACAGTAACAACTACTCCTACACCAGAATCTAATTTTTTAGAGGAGGTTCACCGTTTACGGAGGGGGAATCGAGAAACTGGCAGGAATCGGAATACAAATACAAGAGGACCAGAAGAGGCAGGCGAAGAAGAGGGAAATCAAGGGACAAGGCTAAAGAGGAGCTTGAGGTCATGGAAGCCACAGCCCTGAATGATGAATTTGAAGTAAGTGATATTGAAATAATTAATTTATCTGACCAACAATTGACCTCTGATATGATCTGTGTTCTTAGAAAAGGTTTAGGGTTCTGTCCAGCTAGGAGGCAAGACTGGGTGATGACCAAGATAGATCTTTTTAAATTCACAAGGAGGCTTAAATTGAAAAAATTCTTTTGTAATACACCTGATAAAGTAATATCTACGACAAAAAACTTGAGTAATCTTACTATACAGGAACTTAAAGAGACGCAGCTCCTGTTATCTCTAACAGAAACAGAAGAGGACCCTGCTACATTAGCTAAAATTATTGAAGATTTAGAAGTTGAACGCTATGTGACAGAAAGCAGTGGTCTTAAAACAAGTTCTAAATGGACTCCAAGGTTAACACAAGGAAATGTTATCGATGTATTCTTTAAGGCTGTCAGTCAAGATATTGATCGTGAGCTAGAACACAAACGTTCGAGTTACTTGCACCCCAGACAGGATAATTTAACACCAGGAGAAAGGAAAGCTCTCAATGAACTTTTGAATAATAAAGATATAATAATTCGGAGAGCTGACAAAGGAGGCAACCTGGTTTTACTGAATAGTATTGACTATAAAAGTGAAGTTTTATCACAACTAAATGATAAACGTTACTACACAAGGTTAGAGTCTAACCCAATGAAGAGCTTAGTAGAAACGGTAAACACTAAAGTAAAGGAATGGTATGACTTATCATTAATAAATCATGATGAATACTTGTACTTACAGACTACATTTCCGAGATCACCATGTTTATATACCTTGCCAAAGGTCCATAAATGCCGAGACAAGCCCCCAGGAAGACCGATAGTCTCGGGCATTGGAGGGCCAACTGAACACCTGTCCGAATACATTGATACATTTCTTAGAGACTTTGTACAGAACCTACCATCTTTTGTTATGGATACGAAATATATACTCAATATATTAAATGACATTACCTGGGAAGAAGGGATGATTCTAGCTACACTTGATGTGGTCTCCCTTTATTCTAATATTGACCATACCCTTGGAATAGAAGCTCTTGACTTCTTTCTTAGTAAGCGAGCTGCAGAACTTTATGATCATTCACAGATGTTGTTGCAAATGACCGAACTTGTATTGAAAAACAATGTGTTTTTGTTTGATGGCGCGTGGTACCGCCAAGAACTTGGGACAGCGATGGGAGCCAAATTTGCTCCGTCTTTTGCGAACCTATTTATGGGCTGGTACGAGGCGGAGCGAATTTGGGGACCCAGTAATAGGGAATGGATTCAGTATATCCATTACTGGGGTCGTTTCATCGACGACTGTCTGCTTATCTGGACAGGATCGGTTGAACAACTACATGGATTTTTTGAATACTTAAATGATAATATGTATAATCTACGATTTACAACTCAGTATGATTATAACATGATTACATTTCTTGATGTTGAGCTATTTGTACATGCAGGCAAACTAAATAGTAGAATGTACAGGAAACCCACTAGTTGTAACTCAGTATTACATGCCAAAAGCTGTAACCCTACGAATCAGATTAAATCCATCCCGTATGGAGAGATGGTGAGAGCCAGGCGAAATTGTTCCCTTAATCAAGACTTTCAGAAGAACATATCTGACATATCTATGAGATTTGAAAAGAGAGGATATGATAAGAAAACTATAGACACAGCTCTGGACAGAGCTAAGAAACTGAAGCGCAAAAATACCTTAAAGATTAAACCTAAGAGGAAGGAACAAGAAGGTGAAACTAAGGTTAGAATGATCACCAATTACAGTACAGAAAGCAATAAATTGTATTCTATTTTGAATAGACACTGGAATCTACTAAAACTTGATCAAGACATTTCCCCTTTTGTTACTCATCACCCTTCCCTAACTTTTAGGAAAGGTGTTACTCTTTCTAATTTACTTAGCCCCAGTTATCCGACTAAACCTGTAAATAAGGACTGGCTGTCGAAATTTAAAGGTTTTTATAAATGTGGTAGATGCTCTTCATGCAGATGGGCTAAGAAAAAAGTAGTGAGCTTTAATTACAATGACACTGGGGAACACACTATTGAGACTTTTATAAATTGTGACACAACTTTTGTGGTCTATGCGATTGTGTGTAGCTGTGGTAAGATTTACATCGGTAGCACAAAGAGAAGACTTAGGGAGAGGATGGCAGAACATTTTAGAGCCATTATATAAGGTGATACCAGATACCCGACCGCAGCACATTTGATCAGGTGTTCTCAAGATAGGAAGCAACACACATTTACCTATCATGGCATAGACCACTTAGAGATAGATCCGAGAGGTGGTAATAGAATACTGAGACTCAGAAGGATGGAAGTTACTTGGCTCATTAAATTGAAAGCAGTAGAAATGGGGTTAAATGTGGATCATGAATATGAATTTTTTCTAGGCAATTAAAATTTGAAGTCTGTATATGCAGGATAGCTCTAGTCACCTAGCATACATTTTACAGCTTGCATGTGTTCTAACTGGTTTTCAATATGAATTGATGTAGTATAATTTGATGCCTATACTTTAGAAATCCTGTTAAATGGATTGTACTTCAGATATTTGAACTACTGTTATCTAAATTTGAGCTACATATTAGTATACTGGAATATGAGAACTTACATTGAGAGATATTATCTGCATTTTACTGTATGAATTAAGCTCTGTGCTTAAAATCTGTATAACTGTGAGATATGAGTAATCAATATATTTAGATAAGGTGTTTACTTATCTTAGTTTAATATGTAATAAGGTTTGATACTCTGAACACATATTCAAGCTGTCTCATCTACAATGTTATTTGTTGGTACGAAGTACAACATATTGAAATCTATTTCCCTCTACCTCTGATGTATAGTTCTGGATTTTAGACTTCTATATCGGGTTGACGCTATGGTGGGACGGCGGAGTGAAGTGCTGGTGCCGCCTTTCATCGGTAGACATTAATCAATAAATAAGTATTAGGATAATACTACATTATCTAACAGTTGGTATAAAATAAAATCGGGTAAGATACCTCATCTCGAGTCAGAATTAATATGAAGTGAATACGAGACCATTCCAAGATGGCGACTGATATTTTGCTGGGGTTTCGACCAGTAGTTCTTCGTTTTATAATGGAAGAACAATTGAGGTAATATATTATATGTCCTGGAAGGAAAATATATTAAATGGTGACACGCTTATAGACGAAATACCGCTTTCTCGCCGTTATTTTTATCAGACGCATAAATTTCGGTAAACGATGTGAATTAAATATAACGTGAGAACTAGATACGAAATGTGGATAATATAATCAAACATGGGATTATATTCTCTTAAGAGACGTACTTATACTTTATTAATATGGCGCTCATACTCTATGCTATAGTATAAAGGCGATTAACCAAGATGGCGCCCGAGTAGGACGCTGACACGGAGATACGCGATCCTAGGCTATAGGAAATTTTGAATTCGGTGAGTGTATTATCAAAAAACAGGAGATAGTATTCGTTTAACGTGACTGTAGACATAGACTTCGTTATAGCTTATACTGGACGATCTGTTTGATGTATTTGCAGATACTTAAGCATCTCGGATTGAGTTCGATACCGGCGAGAATTTGGATAAAACTTTAAGTTGCAGAGGTAAGGTTGTCTCCATTTAAAAAACGGAGGGCAACTTATTCACAATACTTATGGTAGCGATTATATAACTCTGTATGGTGGTTGAATACACGATTACTTTTACAGATATATACAATGAATATGAAAATTGGAAACTTACTACATATATGAGGTTTATACAAGGAAACCTAGCCAGGATATATAACGCTTTGCAATATTGGACGTTACACTATATGATAAGGTAAGAATGTTCTGACCATTCTGATTAGATTAAAGTGTAGAAACAGAGGTAACCATACTTGTGATTGAATTCGTGCATACTGATTCTTTCAGAAACGTATTCATTAAAGACCGAGATATACAAATGAAGTGGACTTATAGATGCTACCGAGGAGGGAAAGCATAGGTATGTAGCCTCGCTGTCTAGCCACGACGTCAAACCCGAACTTTTACACATAATTTTACTCTTTTTCTCTCTTTTACTTTATGGTTTGAACCAATAAATGACAAATCCTCCGTTTATTTACTAATTGACACACGGGGTGCCTTCAGCTTACAAACCTGGTGGTGAGCAAATAATTCTATATAATTACTTTACTTTAGGCACAATTATACAATTTTGTAATTTTGGTGAAAAGGATTGTGAATTTGTCATATTAAGGCATGATTTGGTTTACTTATTATCATTACAATTTGTTTTGGGTTGCAGCCCTGAGGAAGTCGTAGGTCTGATCAGACCAGACGAAACGTGCGTTGGCTGCTGTATTGTTGAAATCAAAACGAGGACTGTTTGCAATGAAGATTAAATTGTGACAAGAACCAAGGAATAAATAAACAGAACATTAAAACAGGACTATTTTGAGTGCTCAATGATTATAGGTTCTATGTTGGGCTTCTTAGCTTATTGATCTAGTCGTGGTAACCGACTAGTTATCATTTTGGAGCACCACTGTAATTTGTCACTACTACCCTTTACTCAGCTGTGCGCTCAATTGAAAACAGTTACCTATTTGTCTTATATCTGCAAAACATAGTTGTTTCCTTTCATTTCAAATAATCATCATGTGAGGCAAATTTTGGTCCAGGTTGACCACCACTTTTTTAACAACAGAACTACACTCCCAACAAGATAGAGACCTATTAGACTTCCTTCTAACAGCGGCAGTTAAAATAATACTCACCAATTGGAAAGACACCTCTAAGGCAACCTTCAGGGGCTGGATCAATTGGGTGACGTATCTTAGAGGCGCTGATACAATAGCCCTACAAATCTCGCCATGGAGACAGCCGTACAGGGGAATGTGGGAGTCTCCAGACAAATCCCTAGGCACTTATGACCCGCCGTGAATAGACCTCACAAAACAAACCATTCAGAGCTCAAATTTACCCCCGCCTTATCAAGAATTAAGCGAGAAAAATAATAAAAAACTTCCTGTATGCTACCTCTCTCTCTCTCTACCTTGATACCTTTCCTGCTCCCTCTTACCCTTCCCTTTCATCCTTCTGGGACAGTGGATAGGGGGAACACCCAAACTTACGCAAACCAGAATGATTTCGCGACCAACATGGCCAGTTTGGGCTAATACCCAGCAACAACAATGCGAGGACTAATACATGTTATATGTTATATGTTGTAAAAAATGTTTTTCCAATAAAAATATACTTAAAAAAAGAAGAAAGTTTGCCATTTCCTGTACTGGCTATACCGCTATAAACTGTACTTAGGAGCTCATTATCAGTGATGGTAGTCGTGCTCCGGGTGGAATTCCACAAGTAATCATTTTGAGCTGAGTCCAGTGCTTAATTTGTAAAATACTAAGGGGCAGATTTACAAGCCCCTTGCGCCACATTTGCGTCACTTTTAACATGTCAAAAGTTATGCAAAAGTGGCGCAAGGGGCTTATAAATCTGCCCCAAAGTGCCAGGGTCATGACCAGGAGGCCACAGCAGCTTGCACCACCTTTTTCCCTGTCATCGCTGCCATTGACGGTACCAAAACAACTATTAACCATCTCGCTCACCTGCAAGTGTGGCAGTTCAGATTATTCGAGAACCCCAAAGCTAAAGGAATTGCTGGGGAGGCGGGTATTAGTATTTTTAATGTATTATTGATTAACAACCATAGTTCACCTCATCTCTAAATTAGATGAGCAGCGCCACCATGTGGCAGAGTGTCATACAGTGAGGACAATTAAGTGCTGGTGCAGAGCACTGGAAACCAGTTAAGCGGCAGGTGCCGAGCACCAGATACCACTGGCTCAAATAAAGCACTGGAGCTGACCAGTGCTTTAGGTTTGGTTATCCAGGGTCTGAAATCTCCGGATCTAATGTTTCCTTCCTGATCGACACCGGCTGCAGTGCATCTAATGAAACCTCAGCAGGGGTAGGAGCAAGGACTGAGAACAGGAGTACATTCTAGCCCTATTCTTACCTCTGCAACACAATAGTGGGATAGATAACATGATACCGATGCAGGCCTTTGACCTTCTTAACACCCTCCTTCCTCATTCCCAATGGATGTTCACCTCAGATAAATGGCAGAGTCCAGGAATGAGTAACCTTCTTACCACTGCCTACAGCACATCAAGGAGGGAACAGACACAACTCCCTCAGGCTACTTCTACCCTGCACTGACCCCTGACCCTAACTGGCCCTACAGCTGACCTTTTTCACCAGCAGTATATGAAAAATGTCTGTAGATTTGTCTCTTGAACCAGTATTTCCGGGTTTCTGGTTGGCAGAGTTATGAGCCTTGTCCAAGCAGGAACCACAGTCCTAGGCATGGTAAATCACAAACACACCCTAACAATCTGTGCTCACCCCCAGGAAGCTTGGCACAAAACAGTCAGGCTTAACTTAAGAGGCTATGTGCAAAGTATTTGTGCAACACTTCAAACAGTAAAATTGTGAAAACACCTCACCAAAAGATCAAACCGGGTTAAGAAAATGGAGCTTAATTTAATAAATAAATCAAGAGCAAAATGACAGTAATTCAATAAGTAGAACCAGAGCTATTGTTTTTTAAAATAATAAGTGAAAACAGCACCAAAGAGCACTAAGCGTCAACAAGTGATAGCTGGTTGCGCTACACCATGCCACAGTCAAAGGTTCAGGCCAACCGTGATGGAGCGTGGGCTGGCAACAGGGACCAATTTGGTTTGGGCTGCATCGATATCAAAGGGCCTGGCAATGGAGGGGCTGCGGAGCACAGAGGGTGATGTGGCGATTTTGATCCACACATTCGGTGACGATGCGCTGGTCCTGGCGATGCAACAGCGTAGATGCATCGGATCCAATGCGATGTGGAGTTTCAGCTTCAATGTCAATGCTGTCGTCAAGGGATATGGGAGGACTTCAAAGAAAAAATATGGGAATCAAAGCATAAATGCCCGCACTCGACCTGACGTCCCTATTCTGTAAAATCCATAGGTGCAAAAAGGGCTTGAGGCACAATTCCCTATGCCCCCAATAAATGAGTAGCTGACCGAGACACAACCAGCTTTCCCAAAAGTTACAACAAGCAAAAGATAGCGCAGGACACTTTACAAACAAGTATAACAACTCAGTACTCAAACACAAAATTATTCCAACGAAGAGTCGATGTTCTGTTCGTTTTCGTTTTGATCCTTTATTTTCTTTTTGTTTAAAAAACCTTTTGAAACCGCCAACGCGTTTCGTCCAGACAAGGACTTCTTCAGGGCTTATAGTATGTATGTAATGCGCTTCCTGTAGGTATTCCCCATGTATTAAGAGAAAATGCTTTTTGGAGTGAATTTGGAAAGTCCAACATTAAAGTATGTTTTATCCCAGGTAACGTTCCCTGTTAGGTATATATCCGAATAGTGTGTAATTCTCGTAGTCCGATCTTCCACAACGGGGGGAAGCACATGATATGGGAGGACTTCACCTGAAGATCATCAGGCAGTGATGGCTCTGAATGCGAGACTCTGATCAACACAATGGCTGTGATGTGTTTGTTCTGTTCCTCGTAACAGGTGCTATGATCCAATTCCAATCCGCACGGTGTTGAAGATGCTTTGATACTGGCAACTCGGATCTGACAAGGACCCCCTTCTGTCTCGGCAGCGGTGATGATTTTGAACAGTACCTTAGGCTCACTTCCAAGGGTCCAGGACTGGCGTGGCACCATTTAGCAGTCTTTTATGTCACCCTGAGACTTCAATTAGGAGGCAAGCCCTTGCAGTAGCTCTGGGTTCAAGTGATGGAGGTCCAGTTCTTCTCAGTAACGCCTGATTGGAAGCAGCTCTGCACAGCAAGAAAACAGTTCTTCCAGAGCAGCAGTCTAGCATAGTGGCAGTCATTCAGTAGCACAGAATTCCTTCTTCCTGGAAAAGTCTCCGCAGGTCCAAAAGTGTACTGAAATGGCAGGATCTGAGGTCCAGTTCTTATCCCCGGTGGTGCCTTTGTTGTAAGGGAGACTTCAAAGATGGGCTTTGAAGTGCACGGAGGTCCTCCCTTTCTGCCTTCACTTCAGACTTACTACAGGGGGGTGTGCCTTGCTTTGTATGGGGACCGGACACAGCTTAGTCAAGTATAACTGTGAGACTGATCCTGGTTCCTCCCTCCTCTCCTCCTAGGATCAAGTCACACTTAAGCTCCAATTGTGTGTGGCTGTTTAGAGGAAAAGCACAAGGCCAAGCTGTGGCCCACTCCAGTAGTGAATTGGAGAGAGGCTGCAGGCGCACAGGGCTAAGAGCAGAACAATTGCATCTTTCTAAAAGTGAAATATGTTTCTTGGAAAAAACATTTTTGTAAATCTACTACAGAGTGACAACATATGTCACCATGAATCCAAACATTCAAAACTTACATAATCCATTGAGTAAAGAAATCACAGTAACCGAGTGTATCAATAGATAATTTTGTTTATATTGACAATATATAAGACAGGGGTTCAAATGCAAACAGTTCTCACATACATTGATAAAGGAAATCACTAACCAATAAATGAAATAATGCTAGTCGTCAATGCATAAATACCCATCTCCACATGTTTGAAAAGTTGAGTCGATTCGAAATCCATGTATATATATATTTTTTTTTTTTATAACACCACAATTATAATTCTTACTCATTCTTTTATTTAACAATTGGTGTCTATTGAAGTCTATCAACACATATCTGATCGTTATCATTTTTAAAAAAAAATCTTCCGGTTGTTTCTTAAACCACTTACTATTAAATAAGTAAGTTATATATATATATATATTTTTTTTTTCTTTTTTTTTTTTGTCCTCATACGCCACTTCCCACCTCTTCATATCTGTACCGCCCTTGGTGGTTTCAAACTCAACTATGAGAGGTTATTTCCTATTGCTTACACTGCAGACCTGTAGGCTTGAGAAAAGTAGGAGGTGTCACAGCCATACCTGATGCAGAAGAGCATATAGGTTTCATTAAACCTCCAAGAGCATCTGAAGTGACTTAATCATCGAACCTTATTTTCCATTATCTTAAAAGTCAGCAATTATTTGACTCCCAGTTCCCTCACCCATAGTGATTTAAAAATAAATTCCAAAATTGGTGCTTCCTATTATTTTGCCCAGCCAAATCCAACTTAGCTATTGTTTTCATAGCTCTAATCCACATTAATTCTGTTGGAGGTTCTGGCGAAATCCACAGTTTACATATTTCTCTTCGAGCAATCAAAATGGCATAGAAAAACAGTTTAGAATTATCATCAAGGCCCTTACCTTGAATATCCAGTCTACCTGAGATGATCTGTTCAGGGCTTACCGTGATATCTTGCTTCAACATTTTTGATAGCGTTTCACTTACAGCTGCCAAAAAATCTTGAATCTCTGAGCATGTCGCGAACATATGAATGTCATCTTCATTTGGGCTTTTACACTTGGGGCATAACACCATGCCCCCATCTTTGAATTTTGCAAGCCTCTTTGGGGTCCAATATGCCCTGTGGAGAGTGAACAAGTGATTCCTCCTTAAATTTGCAGGTTTTACCACTTTGTAGAGAATCAACATATCTACTTGCCATTGTTCTTCTGTTGCGATCCTCGGCAAGCGCTCTCCCCACAGGAACTCTGGAAGTAGGAAGGGGCCGTCCTCCATTCTGACTATTTCCCAATACCATGTTGCCACTTCTTTGTTCATCCGAATGTTTGAAGCCAACTTTTCTTCGAACTCATTATGTCGTCCCATTAACTTTCCCTTACCTACTCCCCAACTTTGTATCTGCAGATACTTAAATTTTGCGAAATTGCGACCCCAGAGCTGCTCGCAAACCGCCCACGGTAACAATGCTCCTTCAAAAAACAGATCACCCCAGACCTGTGGGCCTTCTGTTTTCAAAGCCCTTGCTAAAGCATCTTTCGTCCAACTTGGAGCCCCCGGGACCTCCCAAATTGGTGCAGCCATGCTGAAATATGGAATTTTTGTCACGCGTCTAATACGGTACCATACCGTAGCTAGGTCTCTTAAAACCTTCAATCTAACTTTTTTGAAGTATTTTGGATCTGCAAAACCATATAAGAAGCCGCGCTTGTAACATTTTTCTACTTTCAACATGGCCGTAAAAAGATCCCCTATTGATGAGTTATTGGGAGTACCAAGAAGCATTCTACAGTTCTTGAGCAAAAAAGCCCAAGAATAAAATTGAAAGTCTGGAGCTGCTAAACCTCCCTTCGCATATTTTCTCCGAATTTTTTTCCAAGATAGCCTTGACCCCTTGGAACCCCAAATAAATGAACCAATTTCACTCTGTAGCTTAGCTAGGCCTACCTTCTCAAACATAAGGGGAACAGAATCAAATAAAAAAGTCAATTTCGGAAGCACCATCATTTTCACCAAATTTACCCGGCCAATCATAGTCAGTGATATTGAACTCCAGTTTCTCAATAATGCTGTAATATCTTTCTTTGTTTTGGTCAGATTTACTAGTGTTAGCTGTTTTATATCTTGAGTGATTTGTACCCCCAAATATCTAATCTGCTTTTTTACGATCCCAGGCTCCGTTGCCATGTTCCAAGCCATAATCTCAGTCTTATCCGAATTTAATCGGTATCCTGAAACTTCTCCAAACTTTTTTGTAATGTTTTCAATTTCCACCAGTGATCTTGTCAGATTCGATGTTAAAACTACAATGTCATCCGCATATAGCCCTATCTTCTTTGACCACCCTTGGAAACTAAAAGCAGGAATATTCTCTGACCCTCTTATTTTGCAAGCCAATGGTTCAATATAAAGGTCAAATAGAAGTGGGGACAGGGGGCATCCCTGCCTAGTTCCTCGCGCAATTCTAATAGGTTTTGTAAGGACTCCATTAACCAAGACCTTAGAGTTTGGCGTATGATATAATTGCGATATCGCTTGAAGAAAATGTTCCCCTAGCTGAAGATGTTCGAGTAGAGTCTTCAAAAACTCCCAATTTACACGGTCGAAAGCCTTGGCAGCATCCAAGGCCACCACCGCCAGGGGAAGCCTTTGCTCAACCGCAACATCTATACTGCCTATCAGGGAAAAGGTTAATTAATTTAAGTGTCTACCTTTGACAAATCCCTTTTGATCTTCATGAATAAAGTACGGGATCACTTTACCCAGCCTATCTGCCAAAATCTTAGTAAACATTTTGTAATCACAATTCAAGAGTGAAATGGTGAGGGGAGGAGCCAAGCTCGCGAGCGTAATGGTCGCCTTTTAGCTCGGCTCCCGCAGCCCTCCGGCCTGATCTTCTATCCTGTATCATATCCTGTCCAGAGACGACACATTATCGTAGAATTGGAGACGGAACACCTCACTTGTACTTACCGTTTGGCCCGGAGGTTTCGACGTGCAGCGGTTCCGAAGTTGTGCCCTCCGCAAGACCGGGGCCTCCGTGGAACCTAGACCGGGACCTAGCCTGTGGGATCCGACGACTGTCGGCCCCGGTCGAGAGAGTGAACCAATGATGAGAGCCGTTGTGCGAACATCCCGGCGATCCTGATCCTAGCCTGCCCTGGTGGCCGCGAGGCTGATGTGGGTGAGATGCACCGGGGACTGATTCTGTGAGGGGGTCCCCCCCGCCGCTGCTGTGTCCGGCGGCTCTGGACCTCTGCGCCCGGACTCTGCTTGTTTGGGGCGCCGGTGCTGGCGTAGGCGGGGACCCGCATTGGGCGGACATCCTTTCTGCACCAAGGCTGCCATTGCTGGGAGCCCCCCGGAGCTCTGTAAAGTCCTACATTTTGGAATTGTTTTTGAGAGTCGTGGAGGGTGGCGACTGGGCTGACTTCGCGAAATGGCGGCCGACCATCTGGAACTTGTATCGCCTCGTGGCGGCGGGCTTGGGTTGCCTGATTGCGCGGGGGTCTGGTCCTGTGAGCGGGAGCTTACCCTCAGAGATATCCTGGACGCTCTACGATCCCTGCGCGCATTCCTGGCCCCCGATTTCCCCGTGAGCCCGCCATGATCTGCCGCCATTTTGAGCAGCCGTTTCTTCTTGCCTCCCTCTTGTTTCGGAGACTCCATTGCTTCGCCCCCCTCGACTGCTGCAAGTGTTGCCGCCGCTGATCGACGATCATTTGGTGTGCCGGTGACTTTGGAGCCCCCTGCTTTTCGAGGTTCTGACCCCAGGGACTTGGACATTGTGCCGCGGCCCTGTTCGGCTGGGATGCCCGGGAATATTGGTGGACTGCCGCCTGCGCCTGCACCGATGGCTTCGCATTTGTCTATTGCAGAGAACCCCTCGCTTTCCCGAACGGCGAAACTAATCTCCTGCTCCTCATCACCCGTGCTGCGCTTGCTGATGCTTATAAACTTTCTACTCGGACTTTTGCTCACTTGCGGACCGATTGACCCCCCTTGTCTACATGGCAGTCAAATTTTTTTTCGATTGTGTGCTGGTCTTGTATTGAGTAGCTCACTTTACATTGTCATGTGGTGGGTGGAATTTATGGTTCGGAAGGTATGGGGGTGATATGCGCGACTCCTGGGGATTCTTGCTGTACGACTTCGTGGCGCGATTGTTTGTACCCATAGCGCGGTGGGAGGTCCTCTCCTCTGTAAGTTTTATGGCGCTTGAAATGGTGTCGTCCTGGTCTGTTTTTTTGCTGCGATTGTTTGGTTGGGCGGAGGGCTGCAACCGACCGTATTGATTTTTGTTCTCATGCTCCTCCCTCCTGTTTTCTTTATCTAGGTTTATGTTTCTTTTTGTCTCGTTCTTCTCTCTTTCCTTCTTGCTATATTTCGGGTTCTGGTTTAGGGCGACAGGCACGCTGTCTGAAGGGTAGGCCATAGCCTTCTACAGGGGTGCAGGGTGGGATGGGTGGGTTGGGATCTATTTGTTGTTTGTTTTATGGTTCTATGGCCCTTTTGTATCTCTTTATCGTAATGCCGCGTCTGTCCTTGCATCCCGTGGTATGTTAGGGGTGGGGTATGTGGCGTCGTCGATCCTCCTCTTCTGGGTTGGTTACTTTTTGTCTCGATTGCTGTACCCTCCTTGTTACGGATGCTCCAGTTTTCTCCTGTACTCTCGCCACGGGACGCCTGTTTCGGCGTGGTCTTCTTTTTTTTCGTTTTTGTGTTTATTTCCTTTTATCATTTTTCCGCTTTGTCCTCTTCCCCTCCCCGTCTTTTCCCCTTCTCTCCCCTTTTCCTGCCCCCCCCCTTTTCCTAGAGGTCACTATGACGGGTTAGTTTTGATGTTATGTTTGTCCGATCCCTCTGTCCGGCTGGGCTGTGGTTTGGGTGGTGGGCATGTAAAGATGATAATGAACACGTGTCGATTATGTCTAAAATGTCCCTGTCTCCCGGTGTGTATTGTGTTGCCTCTCCTGTATTGCGGCCCCATGCCCCCTTATTGTCGCTGAGGATGGTTTTGGGACTTCGGACGCCTCTATATTGAAAGTGAGCCTATCGTATTCCTTATCCCCATATTATAAAATTAACCTTCTTTGCTCCTGTTTTTTGGCCGTCTGGTTCCTAGGTGTCTTCCTCCCCTTTTTACGATTGTCTTGCCTCTGCTTTTTGCTGATTGAATCTGTACTGTTTGCCTTGGAACCTTTGACCGCTTTACATATTGATGCCGGCCGATTTGGTTGTAGGCCTAGAATTGTATATCCTTTTGATGCTAATAAAGGTTTAAAAAAAAAAAAAAAAAGAGTGAAATGGGTCTATATGAATCCATGTGTGTTGGAGATTTACCAGGTTTGGGTATAATGATTATATTTGCCTGTTCCCATGATGCCGGAATCTTCATATTTCCAATGAACACCTCATTTAACACCTTTGTTAATAATGGAGCCAGCCCTTGCATCAGGCTCTTGTATACTTCAATAGGAAGGCCATCGGGACCAGGTGCTTTGCCTTTTTTTGCCTTCCTAATGCCTTCCTCTACCTCTTCCAACTTGATGTCTCTATTCAAAACCCTTCGGTGTTCTTCTGTAGCGAATTTTAGAACTTTAACCCACTTCTCCATCTCCTGCTTATCTGGATGTAAGTCTTCGCTATATACTTCCGCAAAGTAGTTATGAAATGCCTCCACAATCTCATTTGTATTTGAGGCTACTTTTTCTTCTGCACCAACCTTGACCTCTTTTATCATATTTTTAACCCGATCCTTCCTAACCTTCCAAGCTAGAAGTTTGCCTGCATTTTCTCCGTGTTCGAAATGATCCTGTCTAGAAGCCTCCCATCTTTCTTTCACCCTTTTATTGATCACAACAGTCAATTGTTCCTTTAATCCTTCCAGCTCTTGAAGAATCTCCTCCACCTGAGCGCCCCCTGAGTTTATAATCATGACTTCATATTTTCGAATATTCTGTTCCAAACTCGCTGTTTCCTGGTAATATGCCCTCCTTTTCTTAGCCCCCAGTGCTCCCAGCCTGCCTCGAAGAAAGGCCTTAGTGGCCTCCCAAACAATATCTAGTTTGGTTGATCCTATGTTGTGTTCTATAAATACCTCAAGCTCCTGTTGGAGGGACTGCATCGCTTCCTGGTCAAATAAAACTGTACGGTCTAGCCTCCAAACTGAATCCACAACACAAGACCCAATTTCCAATTCTAAGGAGACCGCTGAGTGGTCGGATAAATGCACCCCTACATGTGCCACTTCCTTCACATTGTCAACTAATCTTGTATCTAACAGAAAAAAGTCAATTCTAGATCTATGACTGTATTTTTTGTTATAGTATGTATATCCAAGCCCAGATCCAGCCAGCCTCCTCCAGATATCGCAAAGCCCAAACTGTTCTATTGTGTTTTTAACACTGCCCGCCATTTTACCATTTCCCTGGGCTCTACTATTAATGGATCTATCAAGCTTTGCGTCTAGTACAGTGTTGAAGTCCCCTGCGAGAACGATATATCCTGAAAGCCCAGTCATCTCTTGTGTTAGTTCTAGCAGCGGGGTAACATCGTCCTGATTAGGGCCATAATAACCAATGATATTATATAGTGAACCCACTATCTTTAAAGTCACTATCAACCAACGACCTTTCTCATCTGCAACACTACTCATTACCTGACAGTCCAGCCCATATCTAATTATCACTAATATTCCTTTAGTAACCCTTGTTTGTGGTGAACTGAAAAAATACCTTATCCACCGAAGTCGACCCAAGAATTGTTTACACTCCTCCCCCGTTAAATGAGTCTCTTGAAGGATCATTATATTAGCTGGCATATCCCTTAAGTACTTCAGAATTCTATCTCTTCTTGCTTTAACCCTTAAACCATTGACATTCCATGACACCCATTTCACTATTTGTGTTTTTACCCTCGCACTCTTACCCTCCACCATCATATACTAATCTCTGAATCCTTACCCTCAAGGTGGTCTTTAGCATATGGGAACATTTTTGTTTTCCTCCACCCTTCTGCCTATCCCTCCCCCTCTACCTCTAAGCCCTAACCAGCTCCCCCCTCCCCTTCCCCCCCCCTCCCTGGGAAAACCCTCCCAACTTCCTAAGGCCCAAACCTAGGCCCTTTGAGTGCCGATCACCGACTTCTATACTTAACCCATTTTTTTTTAATTTATTTTTTATTTTTATTCTATTCTAATTACATATTTACAAGCTGCACAAACCATAAACCATAAGCCGAGACGCGTTCGCTATGCACCACCGCCTTGGCAGTGCTCCAGAAAATTATCTACATCATCTACAAATCTAAAGGAGTACATTTTATTATTCCACATAACTTTTAAAAAAGCTGGGAATTTTAACTGCACAGTCGCCCCCAATTTCCTTAGAGGTTCAATTCGCTTCCCTAGCTCCCACTGCCTATTTGCAGTAACTACGGATAGGTCAGATCTGATCTCAATTTTTGCTTCCCCTACCATAAGAGAGCCCTTTTTCAATGCTGTAACAAGAATCTTTTCTTTTAAACTGTACGTGAGAAAGTTAATCAAAACCCTTCTAGGCTTAGACCGATTTGGCTTCAGTCTGAAGGGATCGCGGTGAATCCTCTGTATGTATGTCAGCAGCAATCTCCTCTTCAGTCTCCTCCAACTGCAGCTCAGATTTTAATAAATGAACTAAAAAACCTTTTAAATCCTCTCCCTCTTTTCCTTCTGGTAACTTCAAAATTTTTAGGTTATTTCTTCGCTGCATATTTTCCAATCTCTCTAACCGATCCTCGTATGCTTTTTCTCTGCTTTTAATCTCCTCTAGCTCCTTACAGTTATCTTCCACTGCCTCCTGCATCTCCTTGACCTCTTGTTCCAGTTTCCCTGTCCGTGTATTTAGCTCATCAAACTTAGCCTCCAGTAAACCAACTGCCTCCCTGATTCCATCCTGCTTGCTTTTAGATTCCTCAAACCCCCGATGTACATCTAAGTCTAATTTTCTCAAAAGGGCGATAACCATACTATCTGAGTGTAGCACCCCATCACCTATAGCCGCTCCCTCCTCTACAGCCCCATCCATCTCTCCCCCCTTCTGATTAACTTTTTCTTCCTTATTGTCTCCTTTTTCTATCGGGCTTTAAATGGGGCCCCTTCTATTAGAGTTTCCGACAAACTATCCACCTCAGGCTCCATCTCTCCCGCCTCTATAGCCGCAGCTTCCTCCACCTCCAGAATTTTGTAACGATTGGGGCTCAAGTGGTCTGCCCAGTCCTCAGTTATTAACTCTCCTTGCTTGCTATCTTTTGTAAGAACCAATATCTTGGGAACAGGTTTGAAATAGGAATTTAGAGATGGGTTAATTGAAGTTTTTTTCCCAAGAATTCCTGCTTGCTTGCATTTTTTCTGATTAAAGGGAGTTTTTAACTTCTGTTGTGCATTAAGAGGGGCCAGACCTCCCGTTACAGGCTTCCCTGTGCTCCTCAGAGCATAACCTGTGTTAAATTTCTTTGGGCTTTTCCTTTTCTCCTTTGGCCGTGTGTCTTGCACCCTGTAGTTTTTTAGTCCCCCAGCAGAGTTCTGTGGTATATTTGCAGTGAGCTGTACCCGACTTCCCTCTTGTGCTGCTCCTCTCCCCACAGCCCCTCCAGCAGAGAACTGTAGCCTTGCAGCCGCCCGCCTACCTCTGCCTTTCTCTAGCGCTGCGCAGCTCCAGCGCTCAAAACCCTTCGGTGAGGAGAACACCTTCAGCCCACTTGCTCCTTTCTCAGTCCCCTCTTCAGCTGTTTCCACCGCCACTAATGCAGTGCAGCTTATACTGGCCTCTCCTGCGTTCTCCATAGACCGCCTCCGTACGCTTCTCACCCCGGCCGTTTCTCCTCCTCCTTTTCTCGCTCCTCTCAAAGCTCTACCCCACAGCGTCTCAATCTCGCTACAATCGCCAAAACGTTTTCGCACCTCGCACGCATTAATTTACATGGCTTAGCGTGTGCAGTCCATCATCCTTACTTGCTGGTTTGTTGCTCGCGTCTTTCGCCCGTTTGTAACACGCCGCCTAGACCGGCACGCCCGACCAGTCTCTCTAGCTAGCCGCCATGTTTTCCCTTGCCCCCACCCCTCCGTAAGTTATATATATATTATATAAGTTTTTGTTCTAAAGGGGTGGAAAAATCTCTCAAGATCCATCTTTGTCCTGAAGATGGTCTCATTGACATTTTGCAAAAGAGACCGAAATGTCGACATATAACCCATTCTTCTTCCCTTTAGTTATTGTTAAATTCAATTTAATTTGAGCACTTAATTCTATGGTTAGGATCAACTCAACTTTTCAAAGACGTGGAGAGGAGTATTTATGCATTGATGACTTGCATTGATTTGTTTCATGGTGACATACATTGTCACTCTATAGTAGATATGCACATTCTGTTTTTTACAAGAAACATATTGGTTGAATGAATCCCTTGTAGGCAGCTTTACCTGTTTCCCTTTATTACCCACGCCACAAGGGTATATTTGGTTGCCCAAAGCCATTGATATATCCCTCTAAATGTGGCATATTAAAAATTGTAATGATAAATTTGACTTTACAGCTAAAGGGGATTTATCATTAGAAATCCATAGGTACTGAATATGACATCTCTAGCTCCTTCCAATTGGGAATCACAGCTTATTAGAGGTAATAAGGAATCCCAAATGTTAACTTATGGGAGGAGTAGGCCTCACAGTAGTGGAAATCAAATTTGGGTGTTTTTCACTACCCGGAAATGTAAAACTTAAAAGTACATGTCCTACCTTTTAGAATTACACAGCACCCTGCCCTATGTAAAAACTAGGGCCTCCCTTAGGGTTGGCTTATATGTAATAAAAGGGGAGTTTTAAGGCTTGGCAAAGGTTTTAAATGCCAAGTCAACATGGCAGTGTAAACTGCATACACAGGCTCTGCAGTGGCAGGTTTCAGATATGTTTAAAGGATTATTTAAGTGGGTGGCACAATTGGTGCTACAGGCCCACTAGTAGCATTTACTTTGCAGGCCCTTGCACAGGTAGTGCACTTTATTAGGGACTTATAGGTACATTTCATATGCCAATTGTGGATAATCCAATTAAACCATGTTTAGGGGAGAGAGCATAATCACTTTAGCACTGGTTAGCAGTGGTAAAATGCACAGAATCCTAAGGCTAACAAAAATTAGATCAGCAACATTGGAGGCAAGCAGGTAAAATGTTTGGGGGAAGACCATTCTAAGGCTAAGAGGACAAGCACTGGCCCACTGGTACTATTGACCAAATTCTGGCAAATTCTTAGTGAAGGACATAATGTTTAACTTGGTCTTATTTTCACAAGAAAAGAATTACATTGGGATCTACCAAGGTCTTAAAACAATAACAACCTCATTCTGATTGCCTCTTTATTTTTGAGGTGCAGGAAAAAGTTAGTACAATATATTGGGTCAACTTTTGGGCTCAATTCCAACCTTTGCACCATGCAGTGGCGAATAACCTAAAAAAACAACCATTTCCAAAGGTATTCAGATTACACACTATTTTTCACACACAGGGAGATATTCTCAAGAACGTGTGATAATTATCACAAAGTTAGCTTAACGTAACTTTGCACATCGCAGTCTATCGCGACACAATAGCACTGTGTTAACGTTGTATTTCCAACCTGGCGGCACCATGCGATAGTCTCACGATAACGCACCTAATGACCGCGTTAAAATCAAAGCGATGCTGAAAAAATGCGGAATACGAACGCTAAAAAAGTTGTGTTGCCCCAAATCGCGATACAAAAATCAGCGACAACCAGCGACAGGCCTCCAATTCCCACGTGTCATGTGGGAAAATGCTCTATAAAAGCAACAAAAAAACACACCAAAACTAAAATAAACTGCGTAGCACCATGGATGCACCCGGACCTAGTGCAGAGGACAACTCAAACCCCGCAAGCCCCTCGGAGGACCAGCCAGGAACCCTATGGTCGGGGTAGGGCAAGGAGAAGAGGAAGACGGGGTTCAGTCCGCAGGAAAACCGGATCATCGTCACGGAAGTGATAGAACACTACTAACAACTGTTCGTCACCTCCACTGTGTCATTGGTCACACAAACGGAAATATGGCAGTCCATCGTGAATAACATGAATACAGTCGGATTGTTGAGGAGGTCAATGGAGGAGGTCAAGAGGTGCTGGCATGATGTGAAAAGCCAAACCAAGCAGAAAATCACTGCCAACAGGAAGGCAGCAACGGCGACTGGAGGTGGGAGCCCTGCACCACAGGAGGAGCTCGATGAGCTGGAGGAAATGGTGGCCACAGTCATCAGTAAGGAGACGGTGCAAGGAGTTGGGAGTCCAGACACAGATCGATATGACCTGACCCAAAAGCAACAGGGTGAGTAACGACCAGGAAATTGAGGGACGGGGGAGATGGGTACAATGGCACACATGCACAATTATGTGTGGCACACTGCACACCCACAGCGATTGTGGAACATGTCCCTGATACCATTGGCACACTGCAGCACACATAGAAACATCAAGTAGGCCCCCGTCCACTATGTGCACAAAGGGGCCCCCCCTCACTATCACCAATCTCACAACCTACCCATGCACCGATAGCATTGATGAAGTCAAAATACATGACATGGTGCAAGACACAACACCGAGGTGGCCCAGTGTGGATCACAACCTCTAAGTAGCTGGTCACACTCTGACACATCCACATGCACATACAACCCCTGACGTCAACAACACATCTGCAGACAAAAAATGCACAAGAGTACAAAAACCGTCCAAGAGCACAAATGACCCAAGTCGCCAACATCGCAGCACCGTAAAAGCACACAAGTCAAAGGCGCTCCACCTCAAAAGGGATAAGGGGCTGCTAAATCAGAGCTGCACAGGCTACTCTCCTACAATGCAGCACACACACATAGCAATCACAGCACATCAACATCGACGACAATGTGGCACAAAGCGCAACACTTTCACTACAGGACAGAGGACACGACTGGTCCTGCTTGTGCATAGAAACTGGTCAATCACATCTGGCATAGCAGAAAACTATGAGATGATAATGTACGAGTACAACCTCACATCCATCATGTAGTCGAAATGTCCACTGTCTCCCATCAAATAGACAGCTCCTCCAAAACAGTCACAATGTACATTGTCATGCTGTCTGTCTGTAAACATGTACAATGCGTCAACATACATGGAACACACCTGCATCTCCCCTCTACATTGCTGAGGGACAATCAACACCTCATGCAGAGCAGACCAGACATCTCTTCAACGATGATGAAGAGGACTCCCTGGCCATCTGTTCCGACACCCTCCAACGGCTCATGGACAGCCTCTGCACCCCACCTCCAGGAGCAGGGCAGCCCAGTTGCATCAAGGTGAGCCCACCCCCTGCACAGACCACACAGCAGGAAGCACCCACCACCAAGGCTGGCTCCCACCACACCGTGTGTTAGACTGCCATAAGGAGCTGGCTGAACAGGTGCAGGTGGGTTTTGACCTCATGGCAGCCCAACTGGATGCCATACGTGGGTGTCTAAGTTCCATCAGGGACTACTTACAGTCCCCAATGGACACCCACAGTCTGTTCCATGCTCTACAATGATCCTTGGCTGACCTTACAGGAGCCATTACACGGATACAAGAACTGTCTAGTCAGGCAGGCTCCAGCGATGACAGCACAGAGTTGGCATAGCTGCGGAGGTCAATGGAGAACATGGAGCGGATGCAGGCTGGAAGGATGGCTACCACGGCTGGAAACCAGCGAGATGTAGCTGGGATCTTCCATGCCCTGCAGATCCCCATCTTGCCATTGCTGCTACAGAGCCTGCCCCAGATGACTGCTTCAGGAACTTTCCTTGTGTGGGGTGGATCTGCACACCCGTAATCAATTGTGAAGATAGGTTATGTGGGTTTTGAAGAAATCTTAGCGTGCTTACTAGTATGAGGGTTGTGTGCCTGACTCCCTCCTAAATAACAAACGTTCAAATACTAGCCCAGGGAGACCCTGGGCTACTAGAAGCACAGCTGCTAGGCATTAAGCCTCTGTAAATTTAATGGAGTTTTAACACATATACTCAGACTTTAATATTTTCATTTATTTTTCAAAAGATAGCATATTTACTCTTAAGCAGTGATCATCAAAAATATATTTGCACATGTTTCAAAGAACATTCATAATCAATGTCAAACAATAGGCACATGAAAATATTAACAAGACATATTTTCAATTCCTGTGAAATGGTGTTAACAGTTCATCAATAATTGATATTCAAAAACAATAACCAACATCCCAATGCATTTCGGGTTACGTAAAGAACCCTTCTTCAGGGGATTAATTATATACAATCAAAGGTTCAATCTTCCTTGAATGATTGGTCTCTCAAAGTGCAGATTCGACAGGATCTAAAAGGAACTTTGACACACACATCTCTTCCCCCTGATGTGTCAGTGCCACAGAGTAATGCAGCCATAACACCTCCACCCCTAATGTGTCAGTGGGATACAGTGATGCAGCCATAAAAACTCCGCATCCTGATGTGTCAGTGACACACAGTGATACAGCCATACCACCACACACACCTGACATACCTGACACAGAAGACATATCAGAGGACTCCCATGTGGATGGTAATGATTCTGTGTGCGAAAGGAGATTGTAGCATTCATCCCTGCCATACGGCCTGTTCCTGCTTGGTTCAGCCCTCTGCATCATGCCCTGGAACAACACCTTCCACTGTCCCCCAAAACACCCTGCAACATTCACCTGGACCCCGACATGGACTGCCATATCTGCTCAGGTAACCAATGGCACAGCTATCAGGCTGTGGACTAAACACTTCCTCTTCCAATCAACTTACCATTCCCCAAAGGAATCTGGTCGGTTCTCCACTGGGCAACCATGTACTGTAGGGTTTGCACGGCCATGTACTGCTCCGACACTCCCTAAAATGTGAATAAAACATTCCAAATCACACAGATGTGTCATTTCTATGTTCAATCAAGTACAAATGTATGTAGGAATGTAGGGACATTGATTGCACAAAAAGGTACACTCTGGGAAATGACATCAATGCGCATGTTTGACCCTGACCCACATGGCCAATTAGATGACTGTGAAGGTGTGAACTTGCTGTGGCCTCATTGCTCATGAACAACAATCTCGCAACCCCCCAACGTAGCCCCACGTCCATGAATTAAATAGGGCTATGTGTAAAAATGTCAAATTCGATAGCAGACCCAAAGTAGTGTCCCCATCACATGTGAAAACAGAACATCTCTTTGCATACTTACTCACACTCACTGTGTGGACACAGCCTGCTTTGATAAATCACATTGATCCACATGGCAAGAATTTGGACACCTTACTCGCATTGCTGAAGACACCAAGGAAACAGTTCTACCAGCAACTATCCCAACAACGTCTGGCTCACAGAGGTGGAGCTATCAATAGGGACTCAACCCCAAGTACAATGCGTCAGTCAGTCCCTGCCTGTGTACGGACAATGCTCATTGAGGCACATGATTTGTCATTCTAATCAGCACTCATTGCAGTTGAACACTAGTGAAGTTGTGTAGACTTTATTAGCATGTGCATATCAGTACGGGCAAGACAAGGGCCACAACACGCAGTCCAATGCTTCAGACACTAACAGGCAGCATAGGAACATGTCGAGGTGCAAGAAATGGGGAGGCAAAAATGAACACCAATCATTACTGATGGCAACGGTCACAGCCCACCTTGCCTTGCTGGATGAGTCATGTGATGTTTGGCGTATGCTCTTTACCCCGTGTCAGGGAACACGACCCACAGCCCATGGGATCTGCATAGTGCTGTACCACCAGACTGCGCTGACTGTCTGCTGTGTTGATAGTGAGCAGGTGAAAGGGTCCAACAAGGTCACTTGTAGTACTACATTGCCATGTGTGTACTCTTCCTCCAGCAGTATGTCAGATTTAAGAATGCTGCCAAAGGAGGCTGTGCAGCTCCGCCGATGAGACTGCCTCACCTTGCAGAGGTGTGTGTCAACACACGTAGGTGTACACACAAGCATTGTGTGTCCAGGCAAATGCAGACATGTCCACTGTTGTGGTGGGATATGTGACCATTCCTCCAAGATGCAACAAGGTGTTGGGACCTGTGCTCTGGATTACAATCAGTTGTGGCTGCAGGAACGTAGTTACTCGTCCATGAATGCAAGAGCAGCTTCCTGGGCAATCAGTTCCAAGAGTACGTCGTTGTCATGTGGCTTGCACTGGATCATCCGGAAAAATGGTGAATTCTATGATGTATTCCTTGATTGCCAATGGAGAGAACTGTTATGGGCTGTTGACGTGATTTTTCACTTAAACAAATGTATAATTCTGAAGCACAAATGCTAATAAAAAGTTAAAATAAATAAATAAATAAACACTACCAACACGCAGGCCTCCGCTGCCTTCTCCGTCCCATACTAATTTCCCTCTATGCGGATGATGTAACCCTCTACATTAAAAATCCTTGCCAAAAGTAAAAAAAAAAAAAAAGTACGTCGTTGTCGAGTTCAACGAACACGAGGGCGAGCCAATCCATTAACTGGTCCGGACAGATGTGCTCCTTCCACGCCGTTTTACCAATCCGCAACACAGTCCAATAGGGGAGCGCCTCAATGTGTTCACTGCACACGAGGACTTGTGCAATCTCCCATGCACAACTGCCAGCACATACGCCAAATATCAAGGCATCCCATGCACGGGTATCACAGTTACACTCCTGGTCATGGGCCAACAGGGGGCGCACACACAAGTCATAATCCAGTTCAGTTACCGTTGTGTTGGACAGGCAGACATCCATGTGCCACTCCAATGTGCATGATCGACAGTGGAACCAGGGATGGACGTAGGTGACATACGCAAGACGGAAACTCAGACGGTAACTGATACACAACACTACCAGTGGCAGTGCTCCCAACACATGCAGCATACGTACACGGGACAGTTCCACATTACAGGGGTTGTGCATGTGCCGGGGATGTCCTACCATTGCATTGGTGGTTCTCGTAGAACCAGCACTCTCATGACCTGTGGCAGTTATGTGGATGATATGCCACAGCTCGGAGCAATGAGTCATATGTGTGTGCAATGTTTGGACGTATGGGTTGATGTGTATGTAAGTGTCAAGGGCATCCCATACAGGAGTACCTCAAGCAGGGACTTCCGTGTGTGGGGTGTGGATACATTGATCTTTCATTAGCGCTCTGCGTGGTGTGGGAGTCATCATCATCTGCCATGGTATCTCTCTCAGGGGGTGCCAGCCGCATTCACGACCAAGGTCGGAGGTGCAGATGTCCTTCCACCTTATGTAGTGAGACAAAGGAGCATTCATCCCCAATGTTAGTTTGACTACTGCTTGCATTCTGGAGATGTGATGTGGCTTTCACGCTGCAATTGGCCTTGCGCTCCTTGTACAATCTCTCTCTTTCCCTCTCTCTCCCTCTCTCCCTCTCTTGCCCTCACTCCCTCTCTCCCCTCCTCTCTCTCTCTCCCTCTCTCCCTCTCTCTCCCTCTCTCCCTCTCTCCCCTTCTCTCTCTCTCTCCCTCTCTCTCACTCTCTCTCTCTCCCTCTATCCCTCTCTCTCCCTCTTTCTCTTTCTCTCTCTCCCTCTCGCTCCTCTCTCCCTCTCTCCCTCCCTTGCTCCATCTCTCTCTGTCCCTCTCTCCCTCTCTTCCTCTCTATCCCTCTCTCTCCCTCTCTCTCTCCCTCTCTCTCTTTCTCTCTCTTTATCTCTGTCCTTTGAGGAGCTCATGACACACCTTCTTATCTTGAATTTTGTCTTGCAGGTTGTAACTTACAGATTGTCCAGGGAAGACCCGCCATGACTCTTCCAAATAGTTGTTTGAGTTAAATTTGAATGAAATATTTTGTTTGGAATTTCAATGATGAATGAATGATTCTACTTTTTCTGACCACACATGAATGTTAATTGTTGTGATTGTGCGACATCAGGTGAATTTTTTTGTTCAGGATTTTGTAAAGTTGATGTGAAATGTCTTTGTCCGGGGCGGGGGGGGGGGGGGGGTCGCAGGTTGTCGTCCAACTTTACACCAGGTAAGAGCAGGTGTTAAATCCCTACTGCTAGCGCGCCTTATTGCATGTTTTGTGATCTTATTGCCGATCTGGCTGGTCATTGAGAATGTTGCGAAGTGGTGTTGTTGCGGCTTTTTGCACGGGAACACCTACTCTGCATATCATTAGCGTTATTTGCCAGTGTCATCTGTGGAGATGTTTTTTGTGGCTGCTATCACAGGTAAACTGGTGATATCGGCTGTTAGCACCAGCTTGTGAATAGAGTGATACATTTATCACCACTTTGGCTGAGATAAGGTGCCGCTAACTCGGCTATATGACCTTGAGAATATGCCCCACAATTTTCTGCAAACAGTAACTTAAAGAAACTCCACAAGTAAAAACGTGGGACTGAGTTCAATTTGCATGAAATCAATGTTGTGTGTAAAGCTAAAAAACAGATGCAGTCATCATTTGCATATCAGTTAGCTGATCCTCTTCATAGTAAATTTTTTGCATCATACAAAAAAAGGAACTAAAAAAGTACTCTTCTTCTGCCAAATAGCATACATAGAGAGTTTCTCCAGATAATTTTTCTGAATCTACAATTACCTTGTAGCCCAAATATCATTATAGGTTTCTCTCATTCTCCCTGAAAAAACCTGCAAAGACCTACTGCACTTCTACTTCTTCTCATGTCTACAAACACAATGAGAGGCAACACTGTCAGATAGCACCCACTGTAAGTCTCCATAGATCAGGAAGATGAGACTTCCTTAAAAAATCTGCACCGCCAATAGAATGTTTCCATATCAAGATATTTAACTGAAGGCTCGTTGCACTGGTTCCTCTCACCACTGTTGTAAACAAATTCCAAGCCATAGGACATGTGTGTGAAAACCTCCAAGTGCCATAATCATACCACTCTTAAACAATCCACATGGCTGACCCTGAAATTTTGACCAATTAAAATTTGTGTCTCCTTGGTATTTCAAAGACCTTTGGGTCTGGAGGAGCCCACATCACCTCTATTCTCTTGTCCTGACAACACAAGGCTTTGCTTTGAGAAGTGCATCCAAGAGACTACCTGGGGACCTTTGTTTGGTTGGAGACTTACCTGCTGCCACTTCTCCACCGCTGCAGTAGCCTTCTGCCTCTCTCCCGCCGCAGCTTCTTCCCGCCAGCGGCCGCAGAGAGGAGGGGCTCAGAGGGCACCAGGGTCCAGGGACTACATTTCCCAGGCGCCCCGCAGCGGAAGCCGCAGCCACCGGCATTTGCCGTGCCAGGAAGGAGGTCAGACCCGGTGGAGCGGGGGGACCTTTGTTTGGTTGGAGACTTACCTGCTGCCACTTCTTCACCGCTGCAGTAGCCTTCTGCCTCCCTCCCGCCGCCGCTTCTTCCCGCCAGCGGCCGCAGAGAGCAGGGGGCTCAGAGGGCACCAGGGTCCAGGGACTACATTTCCCAGACGCCCCGCAGCGGAAGCCGCAGCCACCGGTATTTGCCGCGCCAGGAGGCACATTAAAAGGAGGTCAGCCCCCGCGTCGCGGGACTGGGCGCGGGACTGTGCCGGGCTAAGCCCGGGCAAAGGGCGGGCCGTCTGTGGCCGTCCGGGGCAGGAGGAGGCAGGGCTGGGCCACTCCCTTGATAATTCGCTTCTGACAGACGACCGGTGAGTGGCTCTTAAGTTACTTCCATTATCTGGTATTCATCTGTTGGAAAAATGGTCAAGAATGGTGCCATAGCCACTGCGACCAACTTAAATACCATTGACGCTGTACTGGAGCATGCTATGACCTTGGTGAGCAATGAAATTCAGATGGCGAAGAGAAGATTGTCCGTGGGCCCCTTTAAACAACCCGGCACAAACCTTCACGACATCTCAGATAATAGCTTGGCACAATCACTGATACATGCAGTAACTGTACACTTACCTCAGACTTCAACAGGAGAAATCTCTCTGGACTTAGAAGGACCTGATCTGACCGATCCGGTTGCCAACGTCGAAGCTGACTCCAGCCAGACTGACCCCTCATTAATAGCGAATGCACCCCCCACGCCTGATCCTGAAAAATGTGGGACCAAAAAGAAGAGGAAGGCATCAAAACCACCCTGCCCCAAACCCAAAAGAAAACAGCCACCTCGCCTGAAATCCCTAAGTGCAACTCTAAATAAATGGCTTGAGGGCAACTCCACCACCATTGACCCCAACACTGACCCTGCCTCAGATCGAATTCCAATTAGTGATACCACCGTTCCAATCATCGTAGTTGAGGAGGACTTACAATGCAACTTTATGGAAACAAAGTCTACACAAACAGGCTTTTCAGACTTTACATTGGGGGACACTGCAATTGATATTATTGTTGATACAGTGTGTAACCGCATTAAAGGGATTGTAGATTCAAGCTTTGATAGGTTGTGGAAACGATTAGATCGCTTGGAAAGCCTAATCCTGAAACCCACACTGTCAAACAAGGAAAATAATGAATTTACCAATCTTGTTAATACTCAGAAAATTCATATGCCAGGAACACAATTGCTTATCCCTGCACCCCCAGCACCCAAAGCTGTAAAACCTATGCCATCAGGGACATCACTGCCCTCCCCCGCACCCCCAGTAACCCAAACTGCAAAACCTATGCCATCTACCACTGATTGTAACATATCTTCACGCCCCGGTATATCATGTGGTGCTAATTTAAACACTGCTTATAGCAGAACGGTAGATAACGCTAGCACAGCTGTGGCTGTGGATAAAGGACCTGACAAACCTAATCCTCATCTTGCCCATATGTTCTAGTTCTTGCAGGGGTTCCTCCCCTACAGAAAAATAAATCTGAGTCATGGGTACAGCTAAGAAATAAATGTATGGATTGGTTGGGTAAACATAAGAGGTTCAAAAGGCCCGACATGCGCGAAATCCTAATGGTCCGCAGGGTGGGCTGGGTGGGACCCGCACCAAAAACCATCAATGGGGACTGTATTGTCATTAATTTTTCTCACCCGAGGACTGTTGGATCTATACTTGGAGTTAAGGGAACTAGCAGTTTTAGCCAAACTAATATTTGTGCTTTATCTCTTGGTTTCTTTTATAAATGTCCATTGACACAACACTCAGTCTCTAGTTTCCCCCAGTCTGCAAATCAATACTTGGCTATCTCTGACTTGGACACCCTCGACTGACCCTCTGAGACAACCACATCTAATAGACTGATGGTGTGTAGGAACATGGACGTGGCCATCCCTGTCAACTCTGAGGCGCCTAACTCCTGCCATGTTGATAGTTCTGAATCCATACTGAAGGTCCTAAGTTGGAATGTGGCAGGCCTAGCCCCAAAGTTAAAATTAGTAGAGTGGGTGGACATGATTAGAGCATTTGATGTTCTTCTGCTCCAAGAGACCTGGGCCTCCAAAGAGTTATACCTCGAGGGATACGAATGCTTCAACATCATTCCCGCCATCCCCACCCATGGTAGACCGATAGGGGGTCTATCAAAATGGACCAGAATCGCCTCAGGGGGTAGAACAAAACTAATCCCTACTGGGTGTACTAACTTCCAAGTTCTAATCTACACACGGGGTGCTTCTATTTGTTTTATTAATTTTTATAATAATGATTTTTTAACATCCCCGAACCCTAATTTAGTACAACTTTTTAATTTCATTATGGATCGAGACAACCTATTAGGGAAATATAACTTGGCGGGGATCTGTCTGGGGGGTGATTTTAATGCAAAGATTGGAAGAGGTGTCAACGGACTCCCTATTGACTTAAACACTCACAACCCATGTAAAAGAGGGTATAGGTTAATAGATCACCTAGTAAACTCAAGTCTCCTAAATGTGATGGATATTGCCCCAATTAACATAAACGGGAATCCAATGCCCACATATAGAGGATTAGGACGAGCGTCAGTTATTGACTATGTTTTTCTATCTCCCTCGTTAAAAGGTCACCTCCTTGGGGGCAGAGGTAAAGCCGTCCACCTTTGGAGATCACAACCCCATAATTGTCCTGTTAAAGGTAGTACGTCGCGCCAATTTCAGGAAAAAACTGGGAGCGCGCAACTTACATCTCTCTACTGATACCCTGAGAGTTAAATGGAGAGGTCTAGACTATAAAGAGATTTTTGTGAAGATGGTAAAAGCATACCCCACTCTATGTGAGACGTGCCTGGTCCTGTCAGACCCTAATCCTGAGGCCGTCATTGCATTTAACAAATTATGTGTTGGTATAAAAAATCTGATCTCTAGACCAGTGGGCACATGTAACCTCGACCCTAAATGGTTTGATAACATCTGCTCCAGAGGTAATAGGGAGTTGAGAGTGGCTCTGTCGGCACACCCCAGAGATCCCATCCTTATTCATGTACTAAGGTCCAACTATAAAAGGGAATTAAGACTTAGGCGTGACACCGTCCTGAAAGAACACTGGCATAATCTGGCCTGTGCCGCCAACACCAAAAGTACAACTGTCTTTTGGTCCGCAACCAAATCCCTAAGAACTCTTGGGAACCCTTCCACTCCCCTCGACTGCAACATCTCTAGCGAAGTATGGGTCGCCCACTTTTCTAAGATATATGCCCCCCCATTATACTGTGATAATTCCTTGTCTAATATGTGTCCTACCGAAATCACAATAACTAAAGGTGAGGTTGAGGAGGTAATATCCCAGAGCGCGGGCAATAAAGCCCCAGGCCCGGACGGCCTACCTATAGACCTTATAAAATCAGAACAGGAATTCTGGGGCCCCCTACTATTAAATGTTTTTAATAACCTAATTACAACTGATATCCCCAGTACATTGTCAACTTCTGTAATTGTACCAATTTTTAAAAAAGGATCAAGATCGAATCCTAGTTGCTATAGGCCGATCTCACTAATCTACAACACCCTCAAAATACTAGGCAGAGTTTTATTCAATAAAATCAGGGCATGCGCAGAGGAAGAAAACATTCTAAATAAATGCCAGTTGGGATTCCGAAGTCACCTGGGTACAGTGGAACAGTGTCTGAACCTGAACTTAATACTAGGAAAATATACCATCTCCCAACACAGTCCACTGTACCTGGCTTTTATGGACCTCTCGTCCGCTTTCGACTTTGTTAACAGATCAAGGCTCTGGCAACGCCTCTTGGACTATGGTCTGGATAATAATTTGGTATACTTTCTGGCATACCTCCATAGAGATTTAAAAGCCAGAGTAAGGATAAGTATGGATGGAGCAGTGTCAGGAGACATAACGGTCGGTAGAGGCGTTAGACAAGGGTGCGTCCTTGCCCCTCTTTTATTCATTTTATATATTAACGAACTCCATAATGTTCTGTCTAACCTAACTCCCGACGTCCCTATAATAAATGGCACTAAACTCCCCGCCCTACTCTATGCTGACGATGCAGTTTTAATGGGTGGCACGCCAAATGCCTTGAGGATTTTAGTGAGGGGATTTGTGGATTTTATGTATAGTCTTGACCTTTGCACCAATTTAAAAAAATCGTTTTTAATGTGTTGTGGCCCAGAAAAACGCCACATCAATAGGATTGTCCTGGTCCAGGAATCACTGTTATGCACTCGCACTTTCCCCTACCTGGGCTTACAATTCTCCGACAACGGTTCATGGACCACACACTTGGCCTATGGTCGGTCTAAGTTTATTAAAGCCATAAACTCTGTACTTACCCTTCCCAAGCCTAAGAGATTTGAGGTGGTACAGTCCTTATTAAAAATCTACAGGACACAATGCGTTCCAATTATGACGTATGGGGCCGAAATTTGGGGATACTCAAACTTGCTGAAGGCTTTCGGGTCTACCAATTTCATCATCCACTTTTATAAGCCACACTGAACTGAAACTGTCTTATTTGGAGGACTACATTAAGGCACACCCTGTGTTGTTTTGGATTAAGGTTTGGAAAAATCCAGAAGCCTCATTGACAGGAGAAATCCTGGCTGGCTGCCTAAAATGTGATCAGGGTATTAAAATCCCATGGCTGGCCCAAGTTCAGGCGAGCCTGGCATCAGTCAATCTTAAACACATGTTTGATAATCCAAATGGACTAGAGGGGATTAACGGGAAGACAATCCGTAACATTCTCTACAGTCACTACGGGGAGACCAGACACAATGGAGAACTAGCCAAATCATCTGTGAAATGGTATATTCAAATAGAAGGCGATATTGAATCCACTTCGCTTATACCAGCCGGTTACCTCCTTAAAGAGATTACATGTTGGGAGCGTAGTCTTCTGTTTCGCTTAAGAGCAGGATCTATAAAGTACCTATTGTGTTTCCCCATGGGCTACCACTCCAACATTGAGAATCTGGTTTGCCCATGTCAGAACCCAGGAAAACAAACACTAATGCACTTTTTGTTCTTCTGCTCTTATTATCAAAAATACAGTAAGTTCCTCCTGATACCATTCTTTAGAGCTATAGGTATAAAGGATTTTGATGTGGCATTTAAGACTGTTCTGCAGCTTAAAGATGATGGATTAATATACCATGTGTGTACTTTTTTAAAAATGGCCATTCGATCTCGTATTTCTATGAATTAATACCTATTTACATGGACTAATGTGATCTTTACATACTGGGAGGAGGCCTCTTTGCACTTTGCACTTTGCACAGTTGCACTTTAACCCATGCTGCTATTTGTAAATATGTGAATCACAATAACCTGACAATTAACGCCTACCTGGCCAACATGTTTTTAGAGATGTTACATATCAGCACTTGGCACAGTTGCACTTTTTTCCCGCATTACCATTTGTAAATACGGAGGCATAGATAACGGCCCACTTTTGATCTTTGGCTGATATTGCATTCTGCACTTTACCTAGATGGCCTATTAATTAGGATTTATGCTCTATGCACTTTATAAAATCTGTGCCTAAAATAATGCTGCTAAACATGTGTTCCATGTATATATTGCTGCTAGTTTAAGGGTGATTCCTCTTTACGTACATTTTATCTGATAATGCCATAGAAATAGACATGAATTTGTGGACTCGGACAATAATGATACCTTGCACTTTTTGATTTTACTGTTTTTTTATCAAGGAAAAACGCTGTATTGTTACCGTATTTTTATGTGATTTTATTCTGACCATGTACGTAATTATGTGTGTACTTTTATGGATAATGCAATATCCGAATAAAGGTTATTTTGACTTGACTTGACTACCTGGTTCTACTGGGGGAATGCAATTTTTGGAATGGTGCTGAACCAGGGTTATTAAGTTCAGTGTCATACACTTGGTGTGCGCAGTCTGAATCTCCATTTATGTGATGTTTAATACTATATTGCAATATTTTCATGTGTATTTGTTTTTAAATCATATTTTTTAACCAATGTTGACATTTAAAGTGTAGTAAACATATATGCATTCTTCTGAAACTCACTTTTTTATATGTGTAATAAAATGTTTTTATTTTATTAATTTTGAAAAAGAATACAAGAAAAATAAAAAATATTGTATTTTTCATAACACATTCCTTTGGTTTCCATTTAAGGCTGATGATGCAATTAGCGTATGGGTGATATTAATGTGTATGCATGATAGTGTGGATCTGGATGCTCATTATGGATCGAGACAACCTATTAGGGAAATATAACTTGGCGGGGATCTGTCTGGGGGGTGATTTTAATGCAAAGATTGGAAGAGGCGTCAACGGACTCCCTACTGACTTAAACACTCACAACCCATGTAAAAGAGGGTATAGGTTAATAGATCACCTAGTAAACTCAAGTCTCCTAAATGTGATGGATATTGCCCCAATTAACATCAACGGGAATCCAATGCCCACATATAGAGGATTAGGACGAGCGTCAGTTATTGACTATGTTTTTCTATCTCCCTCGTTAAAAGGTCACCTCCTTGGGGGCAGAGGTAAAGCCGTCCACCTTTGGAGATCACAACCCCATAATTGTCCTGTTAAAGGTAGCACGTCGCGCCAATTTCAGGAAAGAACTGGGAGCGCGCAACTTACATCTCTCTACTGATACCCTGAGAGTTAAATGGAGAGGTCTAGACTACAAAGAGATTTTTGTGAAGATGGTAAAAGCATACCCCACTCTATGTGAGACGTGCCTGGTCCTGTCAGACCCTAATCCTGAGGCCGTCATTGCATTTAACGAATTATGTGTAGGTATAAAAAATCTGATCTCTAGACCAATGGGCACATGTAACCTCAACCCTAAATGGTTTGATAACATCTGCTCCAGAGCTAATAGGGAGTTGAGAGTGGCTCTGTCGGCACACCCCAGAGATCCCATCCTTATTCGTGTACTAAGGTCCAACTATAAAAGGGAATTAAGACTCAGGCGTGACACCGTCCTGAAAGAACTCTGGGATAATCTGGCCTGTGCCGCCAACACCAAAAGTACAACTGTCTTTTGGTCCGCAACCAAATCCCTAAGAACTCTTGGGAACCCTTCCACTCCCCTCGACTGCAACATCTCTAGCGAAGTATGGGTCGCCCACTTTTCTAAGATATATGCCCCCCCATTATACTGTGATAATTCCTTGTCTAATATGTGTCCTACCGAAATCACAATAACTATAGGTGAGGTTGAGGAGGTAATATCCCAGAGCGCGGGCAATAAAGCCCCAGGCCCGGACGGCCTACCTATAGACCTTATAAAATCAGAACAGGAATTCTGGGGCCCCCTACTATTAAATATTTTTAATAACCTAATTACAACTGATATCCCCAGTACATGGTCAACTTCTGTAATTGTACCAATTTTTAAAAAAGGATCAAGATCGAATCCTAGTTGCTATAGGCCGGTCTCACTAATCGACAACACCCTCAAAATACTAGGCAGAGTTTTATTCAATAAAATCATGGCATGCGCAGAGGAAGAAAACATTCTAAATAAATGCCAGTTGGGATTCCGAAGTCACCTGGGTACAGTGGAACAGTGTCTGAACCTGAACTTAATAATAGGAAAATATACCATCGCCCAACACAGTCCACTGTACCTGGCTTTTATGGACCTCTCGTCCGCTTTCGACTTTGTTAACAGATCAAGGCTCTGGAAACGCCTCTTGGACTATGGTCTGGATAATAATTTGGTATACTTTCTGGCATACCTCCATAGAGATTTAAAAGCCAGAGTAAGGATAAGTATGGATGGAGCAGTGTCAGGAGACATAACGGTCGGTAGAGGTGTTAGACAAGGGTGCGTCCTTGCCCCTCTTTTATTCATTTTATATATTAACGAACTCCATAATGTTCTGTCTAACCTAACTCCCGACGTCACTCTATGCTGACGATGCAGTTTTAATGGGTGGCACGCCAAATGCCTTGAGGATTTTAGTGAGGGGATTTGTGGATTTTATGTATAGTCTTGACCTTGGCACCAATTTAAAAAAATTGTTTTTAATGTGTTGTGGCCCAGAAAAACGCCACATCAATAGGATTGTCCTGGTCCAGGAATCACTGTTATGCACTCGCACTTTCCCCTACCTGGGCTTACAATTCTCCGACAACGGTTCATGGACCACACACTTGGCCTATGGTCGGTCTAAGTTTATTAAAGCCGTAAACTCTGTACTTACCCTTCCCAAGCCTAAGAGATTTGAGGTGGTACAGTCCTTATTAAAAATCTACAGAACACAATGCGTTCCAATTATGACGTATGGGGCCGAAATTTGGGGATACTCAAACTTGCTGAAGGCTTTTGGGTCTATCAATTTCATCATCCACTTTTATAAGCCACACTGAACTGAAACTGTCTTCTTTGGAGGACTACATTAAGGCACACCCTGTGTTCTTCTGGATTAAGGTTTGGAAAAACCCAGAAGCCTCATTGACAAGAGAAATCCTGGCTGACTGCCTAAAATGTGATCAGGGTATTAAAATCCCATGGCTGGCCCAAGTTCAGGCGAGCCTGGCATCAGTCAATCATAAACACATGTTTGATAATCCAAATGGACTAGAGGGGATTAACGGGAAGACAATCCGTAACATTCTCTACAGGCACTACGGGGAGACCAGACACAATGTAGAACTAGCCAAATCATCTGTGAAATGGTATATTCAAATAGAAGGCGATATTGAATCCACTTCGCTTATACCAGCCGGTTACCTCCTTAAAGAGATTACATGTTGGGAGCGTAGTCTTCTGTTTCGCTTAAGAGCAGGATCTATAAAGTACCTATTGTGTTTCCCCATGGGCTACCACTCCAACATTGAGAATCTGGTTTGCCCATGTCAGAACCCAGGAAAACAAACACTAATGCACTTTTTGTTCTTCTGCTCTTATTATCAAAAATACAGTAAGTTCCTCCTGATACCATTCTTTAGAGCTATAGGTATAAAGGATTTTAATGTGGCATTTAAGACTGTTCTGCAGCTTAAAGATGATGGATTAATATACCGAGTGTGTACTTTTTTAAAAATGGCCATTCGATCTCGTATTTCTATGAATTAATACCTATTTACATGGACTAATGTGATCTTTACATACTGGGAGGAGGCCTCTTTGCACTTTGCACTTTGCACAGTTGCACTTTAACCCATGCTGCTATTTGTAAATATGTGAATCACAATAACCTGACAATTAACGCCTACCTGGCCAACATGTTTTTAGAGATCTTACATATCAGCACTTGGCACAGTTGCACTTTTTTCCCGCATTTCCATTTGTAAATACGGAGGCATAGATTACGGCCCACTTTTGATCTTTGGCTGATATTGCATTCTGCACTTTACCTAGATGGCCTATTAATTAGGATTTATGCTCTATGCACTTTATAAAATCTGTGCCTAAAATAATGCTGCTAAACATGTGTTCCATGTATATATTGCTGCTAGTTTAAGGGTGATTCCTCTATACATACATTTTATCTGATAATGCCATAGAAATAGACATGAATGTGTGGACTCGGACAATAATGATACCTTGCACTTTTTGATTTTACTGTTTTTTTATCAAGGAAAAACGCAGTATTGTTACCGTATTTTTATGTGATTTTATTCTGACCATGTACGTAATTATGTGTGTACTTTTATGGATAATGCAATATCCGAATAAAGGTTATTTTGACTTGACTTGACTACCTGGTTCTACTGGGGGAATGCAATTTTTGGAATGGTGCTGAACCAGGGTTATTAAGTTCAGTGTCATACACTTGGTGTGCGCAGTCTGAATCTCCATTTATGTGATGTTTAATACTATATTGCAATATTTTCATGTGTATTTGTTTTTAAATCATATTTTTTAACCAATGTTGACATTTAAAGTGTAGTAAACATATATGCATTCTTCTGAAACTCACTTTTTTTATATGTGTAATAAAATGTTTTTATTTTATTAATTTTGAAAAAGAATACAAGCAAAAATAAAAAATATTGTATTTTTCATAACACATTCCTTTGGTTTCCATTTAAGGCTGATGATGCAATTAGCGTATGGGTGATATTAATGTGTATGCATGATAGTGTGGATCTGGATGCTCAAAATAAACCCAAAGGGAATTGATTTTTTACAGAACTCAAGGATTCCACCAGCACTGCTAAAGAAAATGAAAGTGTTTAGGGTAATTTGTAATGTTACTACTCCACATGTCAATGCAACCATAAAAACAAATTTTTACATGACGCCTAATTACCTATGGCTGTTGCACCTTGCTCACAAACTTTCCAGTGCCTTGTTTTCTGTGGCAATCTCTGCACAATTTTAGAAGCATTGCGCTTTGGCAAAGCCAAAAGACATGGAATAAAAGTGGCGGGAGAGGGACAGAGCGAGAGAGTGTTTTGCCAAAATATTGGTGAAAAAATATTAAGTTACATTAATTTATTTGCATTTATATCATGGCAACAAAAATATTCTTATTTTAATTTTTTTACTTAAGTATATTGATCATTAGTGTTTTTGTATATTATATAAAATATCCTATGTCCTATTGTTTCTCTATTTGTGTATGTTTTGAATATGTTTATTTTAGTTTTATGCTAGCAAAATAGAATGACAAATTCATTTCTATTTTATTTTAATTTATGATTTTTGTTTATGTAACTAAAACTGTAAATGCTTTTGGAATGGGATATTAGGTTTATAGTGAAATAGGATGAGAAACCATTTTAGAGTACTATTTCTTTAAATAATACTATTTGAACCTTATGTTAAACATTTAATAAAAAATCGTTCATCTAAATTGTGTGGAAAAAAATAAACATTTAGGGCCTATTTACGAGTCTGACAGTCCAGAGACCACCAGACTCATGGGGGAATGGCATTGGCGGTCTTCCGACCACCCTATTACAACTAGGGCGGTCGGGATGCTCTGGGACCACCGCAACCGCCAGGGATCTGATCCCTGACAGAGGCACGGTGGTTTGAGTCCACTCCAAACCAATTCGGGGAGTAGCTTCCCTGCCACTGTGCTTAAACCAAGCCTAGGTAGTGTCAGCCTTGAAGACAGAGGGTTCCCCTTCTTCAGGTCTCTCCTTGCACTAAAATTTAAAAGGGCAGGCCTCATCTCTGTCCTTTTTATGTTAATGAAGTTCCCGGTTCTATTCCACTGTCCTTCCTGGAATAATAGGGAATCCAGTCACCATTCCTAAGCTAATGGTCAGCTCTGGAAGTAGCTTTCACACCCAATTAAGATCAAACACCTGCTGGAGCTAATGCACATTAGGCTACGGGAGCATCAGGCAGGGAGGAAGTAACATTTCTTGAGAGAAATGCGCATGCACGGGCGCACACGGATGGGCAGTTTTCACAAGGATTACCAATAGGGTGAATAAGAGGAGGAGGGCAACCCGGGGATGCTGCATGCCAGGTAAGTGGTTTTTAATTTATTTTAATAATGTTTAATTACTTTTTATAATTGGGGTTTGGAGGTGGGGGGTGGAGTTGGGACTCCACTCCGCTGCGGAGTGTGCGGAGATTTGCCTTCTCCGCATTCTCTGCGGGATGCAGAGAAGGCAAATCTCCGCACAATCCGCGGGCAGAGTGGAGATCTCCACCTAGAGTTAGGAATGCGGCATTCAGAGGAGAAGCCATCGTATCCCTGAAGTGGAGGATATTCCGCCATTGGGTTATACTCTGGATATGGCTCTTCCCACAGGAATCAGAGGACTTTCCATTACCAGACAAATCTAATCCAGGCTGATAATATTAACAAAATTCAAGTTGCCTCTCAAAGGCCAGAGTTACAAGGTTATGACTTTTTAAGCTTCCTGACACTATTTGATCACTTCATCTTATTTGTTCCTTGTCCCATGGGAGAGACAAACACCAGACTGAGGGAAAGACAACCACCACAGTGACAACTCTGGTGACCGACAGCTTCCAGATCCAATCTGAGATCTCGGTCAAGGCGTATTCTTATCTGGCAACTCCAAGTTTTAACTACAGCGTTGTCTGCCTGGTCTACCTCCCTTACGAACCATTGAAGGGACTCACTCCTCAGTACCGTCAACGCCGGCACACTGAGGGGCATATTCTCAAGGAGCTATTGCCGAGTTTACAGTACTTTATCACAGCCAAAGTCGCAATAAATTCATCACCCCATTCACAAGCTGGTGCTAACAGCCCAATGGACCAGTGTATTTGTGATAGCAGCTGCAAAACACTTCGCCACAGATGACCCCGGCAGCTATCGCTAATGAGATGCAGAGTAGGCATTCCTGTACAAAAAGCTGCAACAATACCACTCCGCAGCATACACATCGACCAGCCAGATCAGAGATAAGATCCCAAAACATGCGTGTTAGAAGCAGGAAACTAACACCTGCCCTGACCTGGTGTAAATTTGGACCACAGCCTGCACCACAAAAGGGAGGCCAGCCCAGAGCCACACCTGAAGAACAAAAGATGCCATGGAGCCACTGATCATGCAGCCTGGGCAACCAAGAGGGCCACAATACCCACTGCCACTACCCCCAGAACCACACCCCCGGACCCCCACTGCTCCCCCCCCACCCGGACCAACACTTGACAGCGCAGGCAAAGACAGCGACCCCCTGAAAACGCACCAACCTCACAGACCCAACACCAGAGAATGACATCGTCCACCACAGGCTCAAAGGGACAACCAACATCCCACCTCAGACAAAGCTGCTGGCTGTGCTGCACGTGTTGGCCTCTGTTACCTTCCAGCCAACAAGTGCCAGAGTCGGAGGAGTCTCACAGTCAGCCCAATCCAAGTCCCTCACAACGGTCGTGGATGACATCATCTCCTTGGTACCCCACTATCTATTCTCCCCTCACTGCACAAGACCAAGCAAGGCATCTACACCATAGCTGGCTTCCCGCATGTGTGAGGGGGCAATTGACTGCACACGCGTTCTACTTGTGCCCCCTGGCAAGACTGCACACAATAACCGCAACAGAAAGCACACACATTCCATCAATGTGCAAGCAATAGTGGACCACCCGGGAATCTCCACCAACGTCGACGCCAACAACCCAGGCAGTGTGAATGATCCCTACATCTACCGACAGTCAATCATCAACCAGCGCTTCCAGGATGGCACCTACGGAAATGCACTGCTCGTTGGCACATACCAAATGAACACACCACACACCTCAACCCCACAAACATGTACATCACAAACTCACAAACAACATGCCCAAAACATGCCCACCCACCAGACACGACAGCACAACTTACTGTGGGATCCTGTTCCAGCCATGTACATAAGCCAATAGCGGCATAGCACCTCAGCCACACAATCGCAGATTGTGGGGAGAGGTGGGAACCAGACATGTGCAAAGGAGGCAAGTGGCCCATGAATGAGAATGTACACAATGCCAAGTGTGGCGTGGATGTGATGGCCAGACTCCAGCATGCAGACCACACACATATCCATGTTGACATACACCGCTGGTGTATGGAGTGCAGTGGACACTGGACGCAACCATGTCACCCCAGCCAGTGGGGAAGATTGCGGGAATGTAGCTTGTTACATCCCCCCCTGTAAACGTGAGCGGAGTGGACCTGACCTGCGCTTTTTGTACCGCGATTGGCCTCATCACAAGATTTTTTACATTTGCATTTTACATTTTTGCGGCTTGTCGTTGATTTAATGCGGTCATTTAACGTGTTATCTGGAGACTATCGCATGGCACCGCTGTGTTGAGAATGCTTCGTTAACATGGCTTAATTTTCCCACGATAGACTGCGATGTTGGAAGTTGTGTTATGTTACTTTTGGGGTGGTTATCAACGTTCTTGAGAATATGCCCCATAGGATTTAAACTAATATCACAGGCACAAATAAAGACACTCTTCATCAGTAACAAAGAGATGTCGCTTTGTTTCAAGGACAAGATGAAGGTGCCTTCTTCTTAAGTGAGAATCAGTACTGCATTAAAGACATCTCTTCAGGACTCAATTAAACTAGAGCACTTCAACCAAGTCAATTATCTGTTCACACGTGCAGCAATTTCTGTGACAGACAGGAGGGTGGAAGGTTTTAATATATCGGGCTGCGCAGTCGGGTAGGAAAACCTTTGCAAAATTAAACGTCTATTATTGAAAGGCAGGATCTTCAAATACCTATTTTGTTCTTGCCAGCGCAGTGACATTTAATCTTTTTTAATTCCTTCTACATCAAGATTAACTTGTTGGCCAAAAAACGAGCAATATTTTCCCTCCTTTAAATGTCAGAATTTCATTAATTGTTTGGCTTGGAAACACAGCAGAGCCACTATATCTCTCAGTTGGCTGCTTACGAAATCTCCGCAGGATTAATCATGGTTTTTAATTAAATTAAAAAGAGTCTTCCTTCTGTGACCTCCATTCTTGCACTAAGTGGGTGTTATCATCCCACTGTCTTGAAACAACAGAGGCATTTCTAAATTCCAGATGCACGAAATATTATGCTTTAAAAAAAATATATAATATATTATTATGGAGCATGCAAAGCAATTTTCTATGAAACTTTACATTGGAAGCAGGTGCAGGACTTGGCAGGATAAATGATACATGATCATTCTATTAGGTTTGAAAGCAAAAAAACACAACAAGCACAGAGAAGCCTACAGAGGAGAAAATGAGGGTCTTGAAAAGGCAGACCCATCACCAGAAAGTGGAAAGTACAACTTCAACTATGAATTGTTTCGAGAAAAGTTAAATTCTTTTTAGCTATTCAGTGGGCGATGCAAATGGAGATACCAGTTCACTTGTTATCTCCATATGTACACATTTCCTATGCGCTCATGTCATCTAGCCCATAAAAGAAAAAACAAAACAAACCCCCCATTGCAAAAGTCTCTATTCACGGCTGGATCTATGATAAGGCGCTTCTAGACAGCCCCCAGGATGATGACAGCAACGCGTAGTGGCACTCCTCATCACCTTTGAAAACAACAAATATTCCACCGTTTGTGTGGAGGCAAGGGGCAAAATTGCACCGATCTTCCCTCCATTCTCCCCTACTGAGCATCAGCAGTTTAGTGTTTAAAGAGGTAATGTAAGACTTAATGTCTAAATCAGAGCAAACACAAGAAGATGAAAGATGGAATGCTGAAACTTTTCAGACACTCACACCCAGTCACAGATCTGGGCTGAATCCATCATCGTTCTTTAGCTCACTGTGCCACCCTAGTTCCGACACAGCCATAGGCATATCAGTCTTGCCCCTGTTTCTCATGGGAACAGTCCAGCCCGAACTGCCAAGCCAGGTCTTCCCTGGACCGGAAAAAGCATCCTGAGACCGGTTTTAGGGGTAACACCCCTCATCAGCCAGGCTAGCTTGAATCCAGTGGCAAAGTGAGCAGGGGACCCATGTCCAGGCATAGCCTGCCAACCTAGGGCGAACAAAGCACACACAAGGAGATAATTGACAGAGCGCTGAAACTTTTCAGACACTCACCCCCAGTCACAAATCTGGGTTGAATCCATTATCGTTCTTTAGCTCACTGTGCCACCCTAGTTCCGACCCAGCCATAGGCATATCAGTCTTGACCCTGTTTCTCATGGGAACAGTCCAGCCCGAACTGCCAAGCCAGGTCTTCCCTGGATCGGAAATAGCATCCCGAGACCAGTTTTGGGGGTAACACCCCTCATCAGCCAGGCTAGCTTGAATCCAGTGGCAAAGTGAGCAGGGGACCCATGTCCAGGCATACCCTGCCAACTTAGGGTGAACAAAGCACACACAAGGAGATGATTGACAGAGCGCTGAAACTTTTCAGACACTCACCCCCAGTCACAAATCTGGGTTGAATCCATCAGATCTGTGACTGGTGCATGAGTATCTGAAAGTTTCAGCGCTTCGTCCATCATCTCCTTGTGTTTGCTAATGTCTAAATCAACCTTCATTAATCAATCAATCAATCAATCAATCTTTCAATCAATCAATCAATCATAGTATTTGTAAAGCACACTATTTACCCGTGGGGGTCTCAAGGTGCTGGGGGTGGGGGGTGCTGCTACTGCTCAAAGAGACAGACCGTGAGGAGTCTTCTGAAGGTCAGCAGGTCTTGGGTGTGCCGTAGGTGGTTGGGGAGGGTGTTCCAGGTCTTGGCGGCGAGGTGGGAGAAATATCAGCAAAAGATTAATTTACAGTATCAAACAAGAGCAAGTGTTTCCATCTTTGCTCTAATTTCCAATTACTTTATGCTTGTTACTGAGCTCAAGGTGAATCTTTGTAGAGATTCCTTTGGCTTTTCAGACCAGTAACAGAAATCACGTAGAAGATGACAAGGTTTTCTTCCTGAGGACTTGTGATGTAGCTCAGGCCATGTTCCCCAGAGGAAGAAGCGAGATTTATCGCATCGGATAAAATCTGAAAAACCTTCCTTCAGAATTTGTCTGGTGAGATAAATTCCACCTATTGCGAGTTTTTCCCTGGAAATGGTGCATGACATGCAGACTTTGGAGCTTTCTTCATCAAAATTGGCTGCGTCTTTTTCCCCTGTAAATTCTGGCAGGTTTAACTAGCTGTAATTTTGAACAAGGGTGCAAACATTCTCGCACAACTTAAAATTGCAATCCCTGCACAAATTAATATCTGGGCAAGGATAAGAATAATCTGACCCACTTGAAATCGGGGACTTGGTGTTCACATTTTTTAAGATTATAGAGTCTTTCCCAAATAAGTCAAATTCTCTAGCATCCAATTATGATTAGCACTCTAAGGGCTACATCGATCAAAATTGTAAATTGCAAATACCTAATTGCGAATTTCTGAGAATCGCAATTAGGTCATCGTAATTTACATTGTATAAAACTCAAAAAATTTCATATAGCGATCTAGGGGTTTGCAAATCACTCTATCTCATTAATATTAGTGAGGTAGATCACAATTTGCAACCCCCTAGGAATCGCTAAACGCACTGGGATGCTGGTCTCCTGGGGTCAGCAGACCACCATGTCTGTGATTGCTTTTAAATAAAGCAATCTTTTTTTTAAATGCTGCGAATCGGCCCCTTTGTAAATTTTAAATAGCTTGATACATGTAGCCCTAAATGTCTCTTAAAATGCTGTCATATGCTCCCCCACCCTTGATTTGGCACCTCAAACTCAATTCTACACTATTGTACCAGTAACAACTGTTTTAAAGCTTTGCTTTCGCTTCTGCTCAAAGCTTTCGGTACAATTGCATTCAATTTATGAGTAAATACAAGTATATGATTACTCAGGGGCATATTCTCAAGGAGCTATCGCCGAGTTAACGGCACTTTATCTAAGTATGGGTGAAATTTGCGAATTTGCAGTACGCGAATTCATGCGAAAGCGAATTCGCTGTCATCATAATCCACAAATTTGTGTGAATTTGCCGATAATTTTTTTTCCGTGTTTGCGGGGCGCTTTGCGTGTTCGCGGGCCCCTTTCAGGGCACTGACCACAAAGTTACCCATGCGGTCGTACATGGGCGCAGCCATCTTGTTCGCGTTGTGTATTTCCGTTTCCGGGCGCTAGTTGCATGCTCGCGTTGTGCGAGGGGCGCGATTATGTGGTCGCATGCGTTTTTGCGTGCTCGCGGGGGACATATTGCGCAAACTTACCCACGCTGTCCTCAATGAGCGCGGCCATCTTGTTTTTCATTCATTGCTATGGTTCTGGGCATGCTTTTTTAATCCTCCCCTAATCTTTGCAATCCTTTGTTTCTTTGAACTTTTTTTAAATCTTTTTTACTCATCTATATTTTGTGTTTTTTTCTACTTTTGGTTACTTTAAAACTAATTTTTTAACTCTTTTCTTTTACTTACTTTTTCCCTATTCTCTTTCTATTATTTCCATTCCTGTCCAGGACCATGGCAAAGGGAGCCGGGAAGAACAAGGGGAAGGGTGCCGCACCCCGTACCCGGCTCCCTTGCGGGCGATTAAGGGGGGAGGATGTATTGGCCCATGAGATTTTCAGCGCGGTGGAGGTGACCGCACTTATCTTTTATGTTCAGCGCCGCCTCCCGAAGACCGTCGCAGCAGGCGGCAGGCCCGGTGCAGGGTATGGCCTCCGGGAGCGTTGCCAGCTCTGGGATAAGGTGTGCCGGGCCATGTTTAGGGAGTCGGAGGTCCGGCGCACCTACCACAGGTGACGCACCGGTGGGCGGACCTCCTTGACCGGGAGCAGGACCTGCTCCACCTGCTAGGCGTGGAGATCCCTGGGCTTGGTGACTAGCTATTTAATACCTACTTTGTTTTCTTCTGCTCTATGTTATTATATTGCTAATATATGTTTTTCCCGAAGAGCAAGAATGCTGCCGATTCGATTACATTGCATGTTTATAGCTTCTGTGATTACAGCCTGGTGCTCGCCTGCTCAGTGGCGTTGCTACTATGCTTACTTGTTTGCAACTCTGTGCTCATTTGGCCTGATTATGTTTGAGTGTAGTACTTTACAGAACTTCGTAATGCTAAAAAGACTAGAGACTCAAGTCTAGTCCTTCCTTTGTACTCCTGCTGCCACTAAGAAGAAGAGATAGTGGTGGATTGATAGGTTGAGTATATTATGACTTGTTATTAGTAGTATGACATATTTTAGTGGTCTGCAATCATGATGACGGACTGTGTCTGTCACTTTCGCGTGCTGCTGAGTGCTGGCAGTCATAGTAGAACCTTTTTGTTGTTGGCTTAGTTAGTGATTTACATAACTTTCCAAGTCGACGGTCTGAGAATCCAGCAATATTGTGCTATCCTCCTAGTTGACCAGATCAGATAGGTCAATTGTTGGTAATTGGTTCCCCGAGATAATTTTAGATTGTGGTCAAAGATATCAAATATTTCAAAAAAACAATCATCCATGTTTGTGTTTATTTCATGATCATCAGCAACTCCCAGGGGCAAGAGGACGACAGCGACGCCGGCGGAACAAGGTGGGCAGGATCGGTCCTCCGAGATCTCTTCTGCTGGCCCCAGTAAGTTGTTCTGTTGTAATTCCTTAACTTTTACAGCACCTATTCATTCCAAACTGTTTCCTAATTCTATTTTTTACAAAATAGTTTTTGATCTTCTTGTAGACTGTTTCTATATTCTTATCCTGCCTCTACTATCACTCTCTGTGCTATTACTATTTACTATTATTATGATTCGGTCTGTGTAGGTAGCTAAGCTTGCCCAGTCGGCAAACTGTGTTAAACAAAACTCTGATCCAGCAATAGCTCTAGGCACTGAGTGCAGTCCTCTGGGTTGCCCTTGCTGTCTATTCCAGTCTTCTTAATGTAAGTGCTTTGACAATTTCCAACAACAAAATGTCAATGTGTCCACCAAAAATAAGCTAGTAGTTGGCTTTTTTGATTTGATAGGAGCACATACCATACCGCTAGTGTTTCAGGGAGTATCTGCACAAACAGAAGTATGGACAAGAGAAATAGGACATTGTTGATGATAGGTGCAGTTCGACTTTCCACATACCTCAGTCCGAACAGAAGTTGAACCCCCAATCCCCTGACCGACTATCCAGTGTGTCTGACCAATGATTATACGACCCAGAAGAACAGAAGAAGACTACCGCCGATGCCCCGACCTATCAGAGTGACGGAAGCATGCCTGCAAAGTGCAGTAGTGCAAACCCTTCCGCTCACTCACTCGTGAACAAAAACCACACAGTGTTTTTTAGTTTTAAAGTTTTATTTTCAAATAAGAAATAAAAAAACAATTTCTTTATTTTTAGTAGCACAGTATTCCGAGCGAGCAGTGGTGATAGATGACGTTAAAGTTTAAACACCCTTACCTAGAATCAATATACTTCAACTTAACACATCTAATTATTAGAATAACTGTGCGGGAGCCCTCACCATGTTTGAACTTCAAGTACTGGTGGTGATGAGGAGTAGGTGGTGAATTGAAAAGCTCTTGTTGGCAGAAGGGCAATGGAATCTTCTGTCTGTAATTAGAAAAATGGTGCACGTTAAAAAGCAAGCATTCATCAGTTGTGCCAAAAAGTGTAGCATGTAAAGGCTAAGCATATAAAAGGTTAACACCCTCCCCTAAACCGTCACTTTTTTTCATTCCCAATAATTAAAAATTGGTTATGTATTAACATTTTGTTCCATTACGAGACGAAATAGGGGGTGGTGTATGGCATCTAAAAATATGACATTTTTTCTAGGCATCATCACAACATCTGATGTGGCACCTCCTACCACCAGTCCCGGGGCCAGCAGCGCGGAGGCGTCCACTACTCCAGGGGCTGATGCGGCGACGCCACAAGTGCCACCAGGAGAAGCTGTGGGGGATGGCTGAGCAGCGGCGGACGGTGGTAAGTTATTATACTGCTTACTTATTGACATTTTAAAGTAGGCTCGCAAAGGAGTGTATGATCTACTGTACAGTAGACAGTACACTAGTACAAGTACACTGTACTGTTAAGAACAGTTACTAATTTAGAACTACATTTTTGCCAATCACGGAGAAGACAGTCACCCTTGACTTAGCAATAGCATTAGCGGCGGTAGTTCGAGTAAGCAATGGCCCCCTCTATTTGACTTCAACTCAGCTGGGAAACTTTTATCATGAAGCCAAGTCATATCAGATGAACTCGAGGGATGTGATGAACAAACAGGGAAAGAAGGGTGAAAGGAAAGACGAGCGAGTCGTAACATTTATGACTGTAAAGAATGATACGTGTTTTTGAATGCAGGCAGAGGTGGCTGATAGGAAGGAATCAGATGCATGGCTGCTTGAAGTAAGGACGGTTGGAGGAGAAAAAAAAGATGACTGCCTGTGTGGGTGAATCAGAAAATGCATGTGTGGTGTGCATTGCAATATATCATTTTGGTGAAAATCAAATGCAAGTCAAGACGGTGGTTTACCAAATAAAATAAAAAGGGTGTTTGTTGGTACAGTTGAGACATTGAGAATAAGCATGGGCGTAAAATCCGCTCCGCTCGCGGATTTTTCGGATTTTCGGCAAATTCTCAATCCGCGAACTCTCGCGAATTTGTCGAAAATCCGTGAATCCGCTCGCGGCGGATTTTTTGCTTGGTTGCGGCGCGCGGCGTGGTGCACGGCGTTCACTTTCCGTCATTTTAGCGTTTGCCGAGTTGTTTTTCTTTGCGAGTGACGCGCCATTTTAGATCTTGCTGCGTGTTCCCGCGGGAGTTTGTCGCCCGCGAATACGTACTCGCGGCTTGCCACCTTGCACAGCACACCTCGCGAGAGTTCGCAATTGCGAACACGTAGTTGCGGCGGAAAGGAACAATCTCGCACTTGCGAAATAGAGATTTTGCAATTTCGCACAAGAAAATCACCAGCAAACAGGATAAACCTTCAGAAAATTATGATTTTTATCAGAATCACTCCTCAGGTTGACATTTGCATGGCCTTTTTTTATGAAAGGAGTCCATTTTGGGGGGGGGGGAGGAAGGAAGTGCCCCACAGTCTCCAACTTCCTGTTCCTGTCCAGCAGGCTCCTCCCAGTGCTTTGTCCATCTCCTGGTCACTTTCATTTGGATCTGGAGCTGGAAGGATTACTTTTTGTGGGTGCTGCTGGATATTTGGATTTGAGGCCTTTTTGACTGTCTTTGGATCACTTTTGGATTAGAAATCAACTTTCACAAGTAAGTTTGTTTGGGGCATTACAGTTGCTGCAAGTACAATTTTTGAACTTTTTCAGAAAATTAAATAAATTATATTGTGGGTAGCCACAGTATCCAGTAGGACCAGGGTTGGTTATGGGTGCATGATACAACTGTTTTGTTGAATTTAAACACCATTGAGGCCATGGATGGGCTGGGATTGTGCAGATTTTATTGTTTTTTGTCGTTTTTTTGGGCCTGCTGGTGTGGCCCTTTGCCCAGGGGTGGTGAGTGAGTGTTGCATGGGCCTAGTCTTTCTGTGGGGTGTCTTCTTGAATTTAAACATAATTGAGGCCATGGATGGGCTGGGATTGTGCAGATTTTATTGTTTTTTGTCCTTTTTGGGGGGCTGCTGGTGTGGCCTTTTGCTTGCCCAGGGGTGGTGGTGGTGCATGGACTGAGTGTGCCTGTGGTGTGGTCTCACTCTCTTTGATGTAAACATCATGGATGGCATTGGATTGTGGTGATTTCTGGCTGTTTTTCTGTTTTTTGGGGGTGTACTGTTGATGTGGACTGGCCATGTGAGTGGTGGTGGTGGCCATCTTGAGTGCTGGCTGGTACAGGCAACATGTGCTTGGGGTGTAAGGGGGCCATTTTGAGGAGAGGCAGTGTCTGAGGCCTGCACTTATTTTGCCTACTTTTCATCCCTTATGCCCAGGGGTAGTGAGTGTTGCATAGGCCTAGTGTTTCTGAGGGGTGTCTTCTTGAATTTAAACACCATTGAGGCCATGGATGGGCTGGGATTGTGCAGATTTTATTGTTTTTTGTCGTTTTTTTGGGCCTGCTGGTGTGGCCCTTTGCCCAGGGGTGGTGAGTGTTGCATGGGCCTAGTCTTTCTGTGGGGTGTCTTCTTGAATTTAAACATAATTGAGGCCATGGATGGGCTGGGATTGTGCTTATTTTATTGTTTTTTGTCGTTTTTGGGGGGCTGCTGGTGTGGCCTTTTGCTTGCCCAGGGGTGGTGGTGGTGCATGGACTGAGTGTGCCTGTGGTGTGGTCTCACTCTCTTTGATGTAAACATCATGGATGGCATTGGATTGTGGTGATTTCTGGCTGTTTTTCTGTTTTTTGGGGGTGTACTGTTGATGTGGACTGGCCATGTGGGTGGTGGTGGTGGCCATCTTGAGTGCTGGCTGGTACAGGCAACATGTGCTTGGGGTGTAAGGGGGCCATTTTGAGGAGAGGCAGTGTCTGAGGCCTGCACTTATTTTGCCTACTTTTCATCCCTTATGCCCAGGGGTAGTGAGTGTTGCATGGGCCTAGTGTTTCTGAGGGGTGTCTTCTTGAATTTAAACACCATTGAGGCCATGGATGGGCTGGGATTGTGCAGATTTTATTGTTTTTTGTCGTTTTTTTGGGCCTGCTGGTGTGGCCCTTTGCCCAGGGGTGGTGAGTGTTGCATGGGCCTAGTCTTTCTGTGGGGTGTCTTCTTGAATTTAAACACCATTGAGGCCATGGATGGGCTGGGATTGTGCAGATTTTATTGTTTTTTGTCGTTTTTTTGGGCCTGCTGGTGTGGCCCTTTGCCCAGGGGGGGTGAGTGTTGCATGGGCCTAGTCTTTCTGTGGGGTGTCTTCTTGAATTTAAACATAATTGAGGCCATGGATGGGCTGGGATTGTGCTTATTTTATTGTTTTTTGTCGTTTTTGGGGGGCTGCTGGTGTGGCCTTTTGCTTGCCCAGGGGTGGTGGTGGTGCATGGACTGAGTGTGCCTGTGGTGTGGTCTCACTCTCTTTGATGTAAACATCATGGATGGCATTGGATTGTGGTGATTTCTGGCTGTTTTTCTGTTTTTTGGGGGTGTACTGTTGATGTGGACTGGCCATGTGGGTGGTGGTGGTGGCCATCTTGAGTGCTGGCTGGTACAGGCAACATGTGCTTGGGGTGTAAGGGGGCCATTTTGAGGAGAGGCAGTGTCTGAGGCCTGCACTTATTTTGCCTACTTTTCATCCCTTATGCCCAGGGGTAGTGAGTGTTGCATACTTGCATGTCCCTAGTCTTTCTGTGGGGTGTCTTCAATGTAAACATCATGGATGGCATGGGATTGTGCTCATTTTTCTGTGTTTTGTCGATTTTTTGGGGTGTATAACTGAACTGATGTTCCTCTGTCTTCCATTGCTTTTAGGTGCACAAGAAGACTCAATAGAACCACCAGTGCCAGGAAGAAGTCCTGCAGCGGTGTGTGCAGCATAACGTCACGCGACGTCACGTCTGGACACAGAACCCTCTGCAACTCGTGCAACTGCTGCCTGCTGACCTGCTCTGAAGAAGATGGCCCCAAAAAAAGTAACCCGTAGCTCCTCTAGCAAGAAAGGTGCCAGTAAGGAGCAGAAGAAGCAAGTTACCAAGGACACTGGTGTGCCGCCCGCCCCTTTTTTTGGGAGTAAAAAAAAAAGTATGCCTGCAGCAGCTGCAGCGGGATCTGCTGGGGACCAAGCTGGCAGCAGCACCCCCGCTCCATTGGGCTCAGTGCCACCACCACCACCACGCCAACTTAAGTCCAAGCCCTTGAGTGCTGCAGAGGCAGCCAGTATACTTCTTCAATCACCATCGACCAGTGATGTTGGCTCATCGCAAGAAAGCAGCAGCAATGTCCCTCAATCAACACAGGTTGTTGTAGCTCATCTGACGAGTGTTGAACAACCACAGCCGCAACAACAATCACATGTGCAAGTACAAGCCCAAGTACATGTGGAAGGAGAGGCAGCGCAAGGAGATGCGCAAGCAGAGGTGCATGGAGGGTCACAACAAGTGCCCACAATAGTTGTTCCTCCCGAAGTAGGGGCACATCAGGAAATCGACAATCAAGGCGAGGTATCATTTGAGGAAGCCACTCCTCCTGATGATCCTTCATTGTCTTCCACACCCCTAGCAAGGAAGAGATCAAGGGTGGTGTCTACATCCTCTTCAAGCACACCTCCTTCTGATGATACGGATCAAACTTGGGAACAAACAAAGGTAGTTAAGCGTAAAAGGAAGCTCGTCCAAAGTCTCAGAGTTATGGAGTGTGATGAGTCTCAACAAGAAGTGGCGGATACTGCTGCTGATGAAGACTCTGCCAACGACGACCCAGTCATCATAAAGGTCACTGCAGCCCCAGCGGGCATGCAGCAAACAGACATTTTGACCCTAGCCCGAAGAGCTGCTGAGCGTGATGATGATGTTGTCGATGAGGAGGCAGTGGAAACACCACAATCATTGGAGTTAAGTAGTACACCAACTCGTCCCGCTTCCATATTTCTTTCTGGCAAGAAGAGACCTCCGTCAACCTCGACCTTAATTAGTGGCGGTGAAAGTGCAAAACGTACAAAAGTTGGGCAATCCACATCCTCCACTTCATCTGGCATTAGCTTCATGACCACCACCACCAGTATCGCCGCCTCCTCCATGTCCCACAGACACTTCAAGTCCCCAGTTTGGGACTTCTTTACTGTTTGTCCAAAAAATCCAAAGTTTGCCATTTGTACCCTTTGTAAGCTTGCAGTTAGTCGTGGTAAGTCAGGTACCAACTATGGTACCGGCGGCCAGAGAGGTCATCTTGAGAGAAAGCACACTGTCAAATGGTTTGCGCACCTAGATGCGATCAAGAAAGGCCAAATTCAAGGAAACGTTGATGTTTCATCTGATGATGACGAGCAGGAAGAAGACGTGTCAAACACTTCCCTTACACCCAGTACCCCTGTCAGCAGCACACCCAATGTGAGGCACACTAAGAGTGTTGGAGCGAGTGAGACACCAACGCACAAAAGTTCACCAGCGAGCAAAATTGGGTCAACGAAGTCATTATCAGCCCGTAAATGCTTGGTCCAGGGCAACATTAGAACAATGCTTACTTCAGACGTGCCATATGAACGCAACCACCCACTGACGCGTCTGTATAACACTAAGCTGGCTAAAATGCTAGCTGTGGACCTTCTACCTTTTTCTTTTGTAGAAGCGGTAGGTTTTCTTGAATTAGTGGCAACGCTCTGCCCTAAATGGAAGGTTCCGAGCCGGTTCTATTTTGCCAGAGTTGCGGTTCCAGCACTACATGAAGATGTGCTGCAGGCGATTGGGGCAGCTTTGCAGAAGAGTGCTGTTCACACAATACATCTGACAACAGACATGTGGACCAGTGGCGCAGGCGCTGATTACATGTGCATCACTGGACACTGGGTCTCTTTTTCAGGTGTTTTAGCAAAGCTAAACGCAGGTGTTGACCCGGACAAAGTTTTCAAAGCTGCTCGGAAGCATGCAACACTAGCCATGTTTGGCTTGGAGAAAAGTCACACAGCAGAAAACCTTTTGGAAGAGTTTAACAAAAAGGTCTTGAAAATGCTATCCCCCCTAAAACTCAAGATTGGTTATGTTTCCACGGATAATGGCGCCAATGTAGTAAAGGCCATGCAGAAGGGTGACCATGTTAGAGTGCCGTGTTTGGCGCACTGTATCAACCTGGTAGTTCAAAAATTCTTGAGTGATAAAGACAGTACAGCGTTCGAGGTAATGGCCACCTGCCGCAAAATGTGCAACCATTTCAGCCATTCTTTTAAGGCCCGGAAGCATCTGCGGAGACTGCTATTTCAACGTGGAATGCCAGTGAAAGCACTCATCCAGGAGGTGGCAACACGTTGGAACTCAACCTTCTACATGCTTGAGCGTCTGTATGAGCAGTATACGGTACTCGATCACTATTTCTTCACAGAGGGTACATCTCAGAAGGAGGACCTGCGGATGAGTGCGGCGCAATGGGACATAGTTAAAAGCCTGACAGACATGCTTCGTCCTTTTGAGTTCTTCACGCGTGCAGTCAGCCAGGAGGACTGTAATTTGGGAAAAGCTATCCCATTGTTGTGCATGCTGGAGCACCAACTGATGGCGGTGTCTTCTGAGTTTGAAAAAGATGTACAAAAAAAAGACCATTTTATTTTGTCTGAGAAATTATTAGAGCGCCTACGTGGTGATGAACGTCTTCAAAAGATCAAGTCAGATCAGCATTACATTTGTGCTACTATTCTGGATCCACGCTACAAAAAGGCGCTGGCAGGCGAAGCATTCTTTCCTTTTGCTGATGCAGATGTTCAAAAGTACAAACATTGGTTAGCCTGGTCAGCCAAGAGGTTTGAAAAAGAACGGCAGGTTATTGAAGGAGAAGCCAGTACATCAGCATCAGCATCAGCAGGCCATCCCCAGTCACAAGAATCCACTTCTGCACCTGTGGCTGGGGCACAAGTGACCTCTCAGCCGTTAAAGACACCGGCAACTGGATCATCTGCACCACACACAACAAAAACAGTGGCTGTTGTAGAGGATTGGCTAAGTTTGCTTGGGTATGGTTCTCGAAAAAATGTCACAGCCACAGCAAAAAGTAAGCAAAGTGGAGGAACCGTTGCTGACCTTGAGTCGATGGTGCAGGACTATCTGAATGACTCAACAGTGGTCTTTCTTAATGATGAGCCATTGCAGTATTGGCATGGCAAAAAACAATTGTGGCCACAGCTCTTCAACCTGGCTATAAACTATTTGTCTTGCCCACTCGCAAGTGTGTCTTCTGAACGTGTTTTCAGTGCTGCTGGTGGCATTGTAACTCCCAAACGGAGCCGCCTCTCGCCCAAAAATGTGGAGCGGCTGACAATGATCAAGATGAATCAGCACCTCATACCACCAGATTACAAAGTACGAGAAAGCATGCCGCATGAAGACGAGGAGGACGGCAACGTAGATGAGGGGATTTGTTCTCTGTTCGGTGTCACTGACCTCATCCAGCCTGAATTCGCAGAGTATGATGACGAAATCTTGTTCTTATTCCCTGACACCGAGCCCTGAAAATGAGACAATCAATCAAGAACTTTCTTTTTCGTCCTTATTCACTTTTATTCCTGTGTGCTTTGTGTCTCTCTTTCTTTGTTTTGCACAGTTAATTTAATTCAAACTTTAATCACCTAATCCCAAAAACAAGACCATCATCAGAACTGTCTTCACTTGTTTGCTTATTGATTTGAAGGTGCCGCAGTCTACATTCCTCAGGTTCACAAGTTCTGAAGAACATGCTCCTCTATCCTCCTCCTCCAGACTGCGATTTCCCTCCAAGCAGAGTGCTGGATTACGCCCAATGAAGAAAGACTCAGCACTTGTGGGGGTGTTGTACTTCTTTGCGGGTGAGTTGACGGATTTGGGCCCATTGCTGTGAAGCTCTAATAATGGACAAAAGTGTTTTGGACCAAATATGAGGTGGAAATTTCTTGCCATTTTTGCTGACTTGCTTGCCTTTGAGGTGCTCTTTGGCGGGGTTCCGGGTGTTTGTGGGTAATTTTTGGTGTCTGTCGAAGCACTGATGCGACATTCTAATCTTGATTGCATTTGCTTTTCAGGAAATCCGTGGTGGAAAACAGGAGTTATGATGATTGATGATGATGACCTAGCTGAACAGCGCCGCATTTGGACCGAAGGCCGAGAGATATTGTAAGTATGAGATTTTGCTTTTTCGCTGTTTGGGGGTGTTGTCGGGTGCTTTTTTGCGGGTGGGTTGGCGGGTCTTGCCTGGGGCATTCCTGGGAAGGTCTAATACCGGATAGAAGTGTTTTGGACAAAATCCATAAGGAACAGCCTTTTTTTTGCTATTTCTTCTGACATCTTGCTCAATGTAGCGTTTTGGGGGGCTTCCTGCTGTTCGTGGGTGGGTTGCAGCCGGGGTCTCTGTCTTGTCGAAGCACTGCTGCGACAGTCTAATCTTGATTGCATTTGCTTTTCAGGAAATCCGTGGTGGAAAACAGGAGTTATGATGATTGATGATGATGATGACCTAGCTGCACAGCGCCGCGTTTGGCCCGAAGGCCGAGAGACATTGTAAGTATGAGATTTAGCTTTTTCGCTGTTTGGGGGTGTTGTCGGGTGTTTTTTTGCGGGTGGGTTGGCGGGTCTTGCCTGGGGCATTCCTGGGAAGGTCTAATACCGGATAGAAGTGTTTTGGACAAAATCCATAAGGAACAGCCTTTTTTTTGCTATTTCTTCTGACATCTTGCTCAATGTAGCGTTTTGGGGGGCTTCCTGCTGTTCGTGGGTGGGTTGCGGCCGGGGTCTCTGTCGAAGCACTGCTGCGACAGTCTAATCTTGATTGCATTTGCTTTTCAGGAAATCCGTGGTGGAAAACAGGAGTTATGATGATTGATGATGATGATGACCTAGCTGCACAGCGCCGCGTTTGGACCGAAGGCCGAGAGACATTGTAAGTATGAGATTTAGCTTTTTCGCTGTTTGGGGGTGTTGTGTCGGGTGTTTTTTTGCGGGTGGGTTGGCGGGTCTTGCCTGGGGCATTCCTGGGAAGGTCTAATACCGTCTAGAAGTTTGTTGGACAAAATCCATAAGGAAACACCAGTTTTGGCACTTTTTGTAAGTTAGGGTTCGTTAGGGTTAGCCCTAGCAGCAGTATTGCATGTGTTTCGGGGGGTTCTATTGCAACGCGGTTCTGTTGTTGTAGAGCACTGTTGGAGCGATGCTGGCTATGGATACTTTTGCTTGCTTGCAAGTGGTTTGAATACAATCCACGGTCTGTATTTGGGCCTACTGTTACTTTCAAAGTACGTTTTGTAAACATTTTTCTGCTAGGCATCGTTTTTGGAGATATGATTGGGGTTCTTCTACATTTTTGCGACTGGCTTTAGTAAGGGTCTTGGTGGGAGCATTGCTGGGAAGGTCAAATTTTGTTCTAAAACACAGTAGTACACCTACCTTGAGGGGAAAGATCCGCTATAATATTTTGGCCATACTTATTGATCCTTAAAAAGGTGACTCAGACAGAGCACGCAATTTCAAAAATATTGTACTGTCTATTAGGGAAATCAAAGTGTCACTTTTTGAACCACACAGCGTACATACCTTTTATTTATTTATCAGTGGTATTGTAATAGCACTTCCTGTTTTCCGTTCAATAATTACAGGCCGGGTTTCAGTCAACATCCGCCAGGCAGGCAGTGGACAGGGTGTCTTCTGTCAGTGGTCACCACATTGATGGACGAAGCGTCAGCTGGAATGGAGGAGTGCCGCCAATAAGAGGAATTGTTTGCTGCATGCAACTTACTTACCAAATTCAACAGGACAACTCCAACAACATACGCAATACAGATACAGTATCCATTGTTGTCTTTTATTCTATGAGTGTGACTGCATGTGCTTACCTTTAGTTTGTAACCAAAGATTGTCTGTATCTTCAATTATTGTTTGTCCATGCTCTGCTTTTTTTTTCTTCTCTCAACAAAACCTACCCAAAAAGAAACCCCCATTCCCATCCATTTTACAAACCCTAACCCTCTTCCCCCGGGCTGTGTTGTTTTGCTTGATGTCTGACTAAAATGACATCAATAATTCCACACACTTGCTGGGGAGGATAAGGTCATAGCAGCAAAAGGCTGGTGAAGGAATACGAGGATATCTTCTAGACTTACTCAGCTTCAGTACTATATCTTCTAGTAGTAGTAGCCAATGTCAAATAAATTCAACGCAAGTACTAGTTATACTTGCAAGCAAATACTTTACCATTTGTTAGGCTACATTATGGCACTGTTCTAGTGTACTGTCACCTGCTATTTTCTCGATCGTACCGTAACCGTTGTAATGCTACAGTAAGGAGGACAAACAAGGTTTCGTTTTCTTTTTTTCCATAGGCATGCAACTGCCACTGTGTCACACCACTAGTACCACCGCAATGAGGAAATGTCACCCGCCCAGGATTGACAACGTTAATCCCCATTTCACCTGGAGCCAGCCCTGGGCCTAGCCCTAATTTCTAACACAAATTACAGGTAAGATAAGCGTTTGGTGGGAGGTAGTATAATGGAGTATTATTTCGGAGTAGACAAGAGATTGACGGTTGTACTACTAAAGTCCTACGACTGTTCAGGAAAACAAAGTTACTGTTACACCCCCGCCCCCCACCCACCAGACTGAAAAGCAGTAAAAAACAGGTATGGTCAGATAAAGTTTAAAAATATATTTATTTAGCCCTAACAAAATAATCTCCCTCACCCACCCTAACCCCAACGATTGTCTTTGAAACGTCCCAAAACGATCCCAACTCCCAAATCCCACCCCCCAAAAGTCTATAAAAAAAGGGCAAGGGACACTCCACTACTGGAGGGTGCTGGTGCTGGTGCATGATGCGGCATGGGCATCATACTCCTTGCGGAGGGTGGCAAGCTCGGAGCGGAGGCCCTTAACCAAGTTCTTATACTTTAGGACCTCCTGCTCCAGGTTGGACATGCGGACTCGTAGGCGGCATTGGCGGTCCTTGCAGCTCCTGTGGGGGGCAGCTGGTATTTCGGTTGCTTGGCGGTGGCGGTCGTCTTTCTTAGCCCGGCTCGGTCCCGCTGGCTTAGTCACGGAGGAGGATGCAGTGGTCACAGTCGAGGATGTCGTTGTTGCCCCGCTCGACTGCGTGTCCTCCTCCTCCTCCAGGGCCACCAGCCGCCGATATTCGGCGACTGTGGCCTCCAGCCTCCGTTGCCGGGCCAATCTAGCCTGCTCCCTCCTTGTTGTTGATTTGGAAGAAGCAACTATATGAAGAAAGAAAGACATAGTCTGTAACCAATGCTCCTTATTAATAACACAAAGTGATTGAGCCGAAAGTTGGGTCACAGAGTACAAGTAGCAAATTGAAAGCACAGTACATAACTATTGAGGACAGTATCTATGTAACCTCCCACTTCTGCATCCTTGCTCTAACATTAGTGGTAGTTTAATGAACAAATTCTACGACCACTATGGACTTCCATTACAGTCGACTATGACAGTACACCAGTCTTATTCTTCTTCTTCTCTCTTGTTTAGGGAAATTGGTACGTTATCTTATGAAAGCCGGCAGAATGACATGGACAGCACAGTGAACTTGCACCCGAGAAAAAAAGTTGCACACCATGATGAGTGAGACAGACTTGCGTTACTGTACCGGTCCAGTACATGCAGGTGGTGAAGCTATTACTTTTCTATTACGGGTGGCACTGAGAATACTCTGTTACAAGGGCTACTGCTTAATTAATTTACCTTTCACCCTACAGTGCAAATGAGTACTAGAAAAGGAAAATGAAGAAGCTAACTAATTTGATTATCTATCACTTCACATGGGACGTATTTAATGACAGATGAGATGACTTTAGGTGCTTTGCTTAATATTGAGTGAACAGTGATACACCCACACATGAATGACGTACTACAAGTAAACTAAAGTTATTAAGAGAGGTACGAAGTGTCCACCGTAATAACCAGATATATGCTGTGAATGCAAACGCAATACAAAGTACTGCTACTATTCATGGTAGTATTGGACACATTTACAATTTCTTTTCCTTGCCTTCCCTGCACTGGAACGGACGTGCGGGTGCGGTGGTACATGCTCTTCAAGGTAACACTTACTTCACCTGGCGACCATCTACTCTCTCTAGATACACATGTGCTATCTAAGAGTCAGAGAATACCATGCTCCAGGCATCCATTCAGTCAAAGTATACGCACACATACAGTTTCTGTTTCACCCACCCAGGCTGCTGTCCTTCCACCCATCCTTGCTTCATCATTGACCCAGCCATGCACCATACCATATTCTTTCCTTCCCAGCCACCTCGGGGGCCAAGCAAACACATATCGTTCTTCTTTGCCAGCCATCATACAAGTTCGCGTCCCACTTACTTACACCCTTCTTTCGCTTTTCGTTCATCCCATCCATCACGTTCGTCTAAGAACTTATTGGGATTCTTCTCACCAAAAACTTCACAGCTAAGTCGAAGTACATTTCGAGGAGGCTACTACCTGGTTGATTTGTAATTGTAATACACCCGTGCAGAAAGCACACTATGCAGTCTTCAATCTCAATAAGTAAGGAATATATAGCTTACCTGTTTACAGGAACGTCCGCCGGCTCTTGCACCGCCTCCTCCCCAGAGGCCTCCGAGTCCTGGTCCAACACAGCCACCTCCGCGCTGGCCCCGTCACCAGATGTTACACCTACAAAGTACATTTAAGAATGTTAGAATACACCACTCACTACTATATAATATTTGGTCTAGGAGAAATGTTAAAAAAACAGAATACAATGTAATAATTTGTGACTGTCTACTCCATAGTAAAAATGTCCCATTTTCCAGGGAAGGCTGTTGTCTTGCTGCACTTTTATGCACAACTGATGAATGCTTGCTTTTGATTTTTAACACGCACCACTTTTTCTCCTAACAGACAGAAGCTTGACTCCTAAGAACACGACCAGGATCAAGTTCAAACCAGGTGAGAGCTCGGCTCGACCACAAGAAATGTGTCCAATTAATCGTCAGCACTAACCACTTTTCCGTTTTCAGTTAAATAGTTTTATGACAAAGTAGATTTTAATAAATGTGTTTACTTTTAATAAAGCTTTTAAACTTAAATAGACTCTGTGGTTTTTGTTCCTCTAGACTAGAGTGGATGAGCTAAAGGTTTTGGAATTTTTGCAAGCATGAGTGCCTCTGACACTTCTTGACTGTGCTGTGACTCCGTACTACTCTCTTGTCCTGCGTACGATAATCTAGAGATCATTGGGGATCTATAATCGGTGACTTCGGGAGCTGAATGACTCTGCCACACTATCTAGTCAGTAAGGAGACAGTGCATAGAGGTATTGCTGTATATAATGGGAGTCCAATGGAATTGCCAAATGTCCAATCTTAGTTAGCTACACAGACAGACTAATAAGAATAGTCTAGTAATACCACAGGGAGTCATATTCGAGGCAGGATAAGAATTTATAACCAGTCTACAAGAAGATCAAAGACGATTTAGAAAAAATCGAATGAGGAAGGCTAGGACAAAATAGGTACTGTTTATTAAAATGTAAACTTACTGGGGCCAGCAAAGGAGCCCTCGCCTGCCCGATCCTGGCCTGCATCCTCAGCACCCTCCTCCTGTGTCCTCTTGCCCTTGGGGGGAGCTGATGTACAACATGAAAGAAAGAAAAAACAGAAAACATGGATGAGATTTTTCAACCAAATCAAACATTTCAAAAGAACAATAACAAAATATTTTGGAAAATTAGCAAATAGATAGACAACTATTCCACTGGATCTATCTCATGTGGTATACTACGTTATTCGTATTGCCTGATTTGCGGAACGTTGACTTAGAAAGTTCCTATGTAACTCAATAAACAGACTACTAAAGAGGTTTGCCTAGGCCTGGCACTGCAGGCAGCAGTGCGCAACACGCGAAGTGACAGACAAAGTCCATCCTGCTTGCAGATCAGTGAATACTCAAACTATCAATCCACCCGCCACCACCGCCACTATTTCTTCTTATAGCCATGTGTCTAAAGGAAGGACTGGACTTCAGTCTGTTGGGGCTGATTTAGAAGTCCCTTGCGGAAGTTGCGGCTCATTTTCCTCCATTGTTGCGTGCCTTTTGTGATGCAGCGGCAGAACAAAAGACTCGCCATGGTGTTGGTGCGGCGTATATATTAAAAAAAAACACATATGGGCATATGGGCGATGCATCACGTTGTAAAGCCCTGCGCCATCAGGGGGCGTTCCGGCGCAAGGGAGGGCGTACCTGCGCAGGAACGAATCCTAAAAGTGGCTGAGGGAAATCTACAAGATGTCAATCAGTCACTTTTAGGACAATGATGCATGACTCAAACCCTGCGCGCTTGAAGCCGACGTACGGCTTGATGCAGCATTGGGGAGATAGGGTACCCCAGAGCATTGCTGGAGCTGCGCCATCGTTGGCACGCAACTCCAGCAATGCGCTGCCTTTACGGCACAGATGCGTAAGGCTTCTGTGACGTTTTGGGCCAATGGGTGGTGGTGGCATGGCACACAATTACTGCCGCATCCCTGCTACTTTGCAGGGATGCGCCGGTAATTGAAAATATGACCCTTACTGTCTAGCATTACGCAGTTCTTTTCTTTACACTACACTCATACATAATTTCTCAGGCCAATGAAATGCTTCTGAACACAACATACAAAACAAAGAAGCATAGTAGCAAGCAAGGCTACTGAGAAGGAGAGCAGTGCACCTGAAATGCATAGAAGATTTTGAAATATAATTTACCTCAATGTAATCGGCAGCATTATTGCTCTTGGTAAAGAACAAAGATTTGCAAATAACAGAGCAGGATAAAACAGAGTAGTAAATGTACTACTACTACTACTCACCAAGCCCGGGGACCTCTACGCCGAGCGCGTCCAGCAAGTCCCGCTCCCGGTCCATGACATCGGTCCAGCGGTGGGTGGCCTGGTTATATGTGCGCCGGACCCCAGAGATCTTGTACATGGCCCGGCACACCTTCTCCCACCGCTTGCGACGCTCCCGGATGCCATAGCCGGTCGCGATCTTGCCGCCTCCCAGGATCGTCTTGGGGAGGCGGCGCTGGACATGGAAGATCAGTGCCGCCACTTCCTCCGCGCTGAAGATCTCCCTCGGGACCACTTGCTCCCCCCTTAAACGCCCGCACGGGAGCCGGGCACGGGGTGCGGGACCCTTCCCCTTCTCAGGGTGCTTCCCGGCTCCCTTTACCATGGTCTGGGCAGAAATAGAGTTAAATGATAAACAAGAAATAGAATAGTGAAGAAGAAAAGAAAAGAGTTTAAAAAAGTAGTTTAAAAGTAACTAAAAGCTGCAGAAAACACAAAAATATAGAGCTAGAAAAATAGAGGGATAGATAATAAGTAAAATTAGATCAAAAAAACTTCAAACAAGCAAAGGATGGCAGAGATTGAGAGAGGATAGAGAAAGCATGCCCAGAACCATAGCAATGAATGAGAAACAAGATGGCCGCGCCCGTTCACGACCGCGTGGGTAAGTTCGCGCGAGATTTTCCTTGCGAGTACGCGCGAAATTGTACTAGCGAGCAGCACACTTTGCGAGATTACACATAGCGGGCGGAAACGGAATTACGTCACGCCAACAAGATGGCCGCGCCCGTGTACGACCGATAGGGTAACTTGGCAAACGTATAGCTAGAAGCGCCTCGGGAACACGCGCAAGATCACGCGAACATACACATCGCAAAAAAAACAATTTTGTATTCGCACGTATTCGCGGCTTCCGAAATCGATCTCGCACGGATTCGCGCCCCAAAAAACGCGCGAAATTGCAGAAAAAAACGATTTTAGCTAAACTGAAAGCAATGAGCAGGTGCAAAAGTTCAAACTTAACATTAGTAACATTCAAGGTAGTGCTTCCTGATGGGCCCCTCCAAAGTTTGCAACTATTCTATGACCCTGCTATGACCCAAACAGCAGGCTCATAGAATAGCTACAAGTAGACCATAAAGGTCCTGTGAAAAAAAAATTTCACTGCAACAAAAAGCAAATTACAGATAAGGAAGGAAGCAGGTGCCAGCCAGACTGGAACTTTCAAAATTACTGACACATTAATGAAACACAAATTAATTGATGGCAGTTGAAGAAGGGCAGGTGTGCTTGCTTTTTTCAACCACCATAATCTACAGTGATAAATAAACCTAATGGGTGGCAGTGAGGATGTACCAGAGGGTGGCATGGGTGTCCCAGAGGGTGGCAGTGGTGAAACAGAGGGTGCTGTGAACCTGTGATGATAAACCAGACGTTGAAACAACATAGTCGCGGCCGTTGCGAGCTGAAAAGTAAGTTCGCAATTGCGAACTTGTCCCAAAATCGGCGCGAACGCGCGCCAACACAAAAAACGGGAAAATCCGCAAATCCGCTAGAGTTCGCGGATCTTCGCGGATTGCGAATCCGTAAATCCGCAAGTTCGCGTACGCGAGATCCGCTAGATCCGCCCATGCTTAATTGAGAAGAATGATAGACGTTTACTTTGGAAGCCTGAATGGTATCTTCTTCCTCATAGATAGCAGAGGTGTTTGTAGAGCAGACGCTCAGTGGATGAAGAGTGTTACTTCGAACAGCATGTCCGTGCCAGAGTAGCAAAGCAGAGGAAATCCAAATACTAGAAGTACTAATTGTTCAGAAATACTAATAATCACAAAAATGGCTGTGCAGTTCCTAGAAACTAGGAGGATTGTACAAAACTCTAAAAGTGTGGGATGTTGTAGGGACTCATTGAGTCCTACGATTGGGCATCCATTTTGTTGGATATAATCCCCTTACACACCCTTTCAGGTGTCATGCTTCATCATTTGGGCTTGCTCCTCGTTGGGTCAGCCGTGCAATACCCAACGGGCAACACCTCAAAGAGGGGCTCTTTGGCAGAGATCTTTTATCCAACTGCTGTATAGATAAAGTGCGGGTGGGGGGCCAGGAATGCGTAGACGTGCGTATGTGGTTTAAAATAAAGCTAGGAGTACCGGGAATGACTTAATTCTGGAGGTCCCCTACTTTCTACTCTTCATTTGAGGGCATCAGCTGTGGCTGGACCTACCACTCACTAGGAGTGGAATTCGCCCTCCTCTAAGTAGACCTCTCCCTTTGTTGTTAAATGTTCAGAAATACTCCCTTGACTAACAGTACAATAGTTTACTTTTCAAGCACAGCATATACTGTGTATGTATTGTATAGTTCACATTATATCAAGTCAAGTCCCTTCCTCCGGCAATTATGGGTATCACACTCACTCCCTATGTTAATAATTTTCTTTCTGCTGTGTCAATCATGGGTGGACTATCGCTGTTGTTCACTCAATCTATCAAAACAAAGCACCTAAAGTCATCCATCATATAAGCAAAGATCATGTGATCGGCTGGATATAGGATCAGAAATGAATAATCTTCATTTTCCTTTTGTAGTAGTGAAGGCCCGGGGGGCAGTGCGAAATATAAATTACATTGAGCAGTAGCCCTTGATGTAACCGAGTATGGCCAGTGCCACCCCTATAGAAAAGTAAAAGTTTCCCTATCCCCACCTGCATGTACTGCTTATAGTAATGCGAGTCTGCGTCATCATGGCTTGTGTCTGTTTTTCTTGGGTGCAAGCTGACTGAGCTGGCATTATGCCGGCTACCACAAGTTCACGTACAAGTAATTTCTTTCCCAAAGCAAGAGAAAAAAAGAAGAAAACTGGTCTACTCTCTGACTCTCTGACTATGTAGTGAGTCTATAGTGCTGCTAGTACGAATTCCTGAAACTCCCACTAATGTTACAGGCCTACAAAGACGGCGGATAGATACATGCCAAAATGTTATACTGTGCTTGCAAGTTGCTAGTGTTACTGTGAGACAACTTTCTGTTGAATTATTTTGTGTTAATGTTAAAGAGTATTGATACAGTATTTTTCTTTCTTTCTTCATAGATGCTCCACAAAAGCTAACCAGGAAGAAGATGGCTGTCCGGGCCAGGGCCCGGAAACTGGAGGCCATTTGTGCTGAATATCGGCGGCTGGTGGCTCGGGTGCAGGAGGAGGAGACCGCAACAGCTGCATCTTCCTCCAGTGCCCCCGGGTCCACAAGCCAGCAGCCTCCAGCGGTATGGCGCCATGGCCCGACAGCCTCCCGCTGCCACCGTGGAGCAGCTAAGAAGACACCAGCAGCTGCCCCCCCAGAGCCTGGATGGCACGTCAGCGCCACCTCTGCCGGAGAGTGGACTCCCTGGAGCGCGTGGTAGAGAAGCTCCAGCGCCAGCTGCGGGACCACCTGTCCACAGGACACCGCCGGAAGAAGTGACTGTCCCTTGCCCCTTTTTTAAAGACTGTTGGGGGGTGGGAATTGGGCATTGGGGATTCAAAGGGAGTTTTGAAGGACATTTGGACATTGGTTGGGGTTAGGGAGGGGGGTGAGTTGGGTCTTTTCAATAGTTTATTTTTGTTAGGGAAAATATATTTATTTATTTTACACACTTAAACATAGTATACGCGTACATATTATTTTGTGTGGGGGTTACTGGACGTTTGTTTTCCTCAAACTTACCAGCATGAATTATCTAAACGTCCAAAAATGTACAAAAGTGCCACTAACAGAGTTAGTGCATTCAATTGCCCTACTAGTACTTTACTAGGACTACTGTCAGTCTTTCCTCTCCTCCGAGTCCTAGCCCATTATTCTACCTCCCCCAAATGCTTATCCTACCTGTGATTCGTGTTTGAGAATAGGGCTAGGCACTGGGCAGGCTGCATGGCAAATGGCGATTAAGGTTGGGTATGGAATCCTGGATGGATGAAATGTCATCGTTGTGCTGGCAGTAGTAGTGGTACACACCGGCAGTAGCAGCATATGAAAAAAAAGGAAATAAAACATTGAGTGGCCTGAGCGTAGCATTAGAACAGTACGATAGATAGTACGGTAGAGAACAGTGCCATAAATTCAATCAATCAATCAATCATGCCATTTGTATAGCGCACTACTCACCCGGGAGGGTCTCAAGGCGCTTGAGGGGAGGGGTATGCTACTGCTCGAACAGCCAGGTCTTGAGTTGTTTCCTGAAGGCGAGATGGTCCTGGGTCAGCCGAAGGTGGATAGGGAGGGAGTTCCAAGTCTTGGCAGCCAGGTAAGAGAAGGAGCTTCCTCCGGCGGTGGCTCTTCGGATGCGTGGTACGGCTGCGAGGGCGAGGCTGGTGGACCGTAGCTGGCGGGTGGGCGTGTAGAAGGTCAGGCGGTCGTTGAGGTACTTGGGGCCCAGGTCGTGGAGAGACTTGTGTGCGTGGGTGAGGAGCCGGAACGTGATCCTCTTGTCGACGGGGAGCCAGTGCAGGTTCCTCAGGTGGCTGGAGATGTGGCTGTGTCGTGGGACATCCAGGATGAGTCGGGCGGAGGCGTTCTGGATACGCTGGAGTCTTTTCTGTAGCTTGGCTGTGGTTCCGGCGTAGAGGGCGTTTCCGTAGTCCAGTCGGCTGGTGACGAGTGTCTGGGTGACAGTCTTCCTGGTCTCGGTCGGGATCCAGCGGAAGATCTTGCGAAGCATACGCAGGGTGTTGAAGCACGATGAGGAGACGGCGTTGACTTGTCTGGTCATCGAGAGGGAGGGGTCCAGGATGAAGCCCACGTTGCGTGCGTGGTCGGTTGGCTTGGGTGCGGTGCCCAGGGCTGGGGGCCACCAGGAGTCGTCCCAGGCGGGGGGCGAAGATCCCAGGATGAGGACTTCCGTCTTGTCCGAGTTCAGTTTCAGGCGGCTGTCCTTCATCCACTCGGCGACGTCTTTCATCCCTTCGTGTAGGCAGGTTCTGGCGGTGTCGGGGTCTCTGGTGAGGGAGAGGATCAGCTCTAAGCAGTGCTTAATTATTCAAAATATCAGTACTAGTTGCGTGGAGTATGGCTACTATAAGAAATAGTATTGAAGGTGAAGGACACAGCAGCGTAAGCATTAAGCATTCGATTTGTCACGTGTAGGAGGAGGATGTTGTTGATGATCAATCCACGATGGCGCACATGAAATTCTGATTTGAATGATTTTTCTGTTGCTTTGACCTTATCCTCCCCAGCAAATGTGTGGAATTATTGTTGTCATTTAGTCACACCTCAATGAAAACCACACAGCCCGGGGAAGAGGGTTAGGGTTTGAAAATTGGATGGGAATGGGGGTTTTTGGGAAAGTTTTGTGGAGAGAGGAAAAAAAAAATACAGCATGGACAAACAACAAATTAAGATAAACAAATCTTTGGATACGAAGATTTCCATAAATCTTTTAAAGGACATAAAAGAAGTGCATGCACTACTGCGTGCATGAAGTTGTTTGCTAAATGGATGGTTAGGTTACTGAAAACTAAGTAGTACTTTCTACAACTTACTAGCTATGAAGAAACAATGTGACAGTGAAGGGCTGCAGTAATTACGCAATTTCACTTGTCTATCTGCCCTCAGAGAGAATAAACACTTAGTACATTAAATTAGTTTTAAAAATAGCAAAGAAAAACGTATACAATGGCTGGAAGGATGAATTTGAAGCACGAGCAAACAAATGCACAGTCACACTCATAGAAGTTCACAACTATAACATTATTTAAATGATAAGGAGAAGTGAAGAGGATACTTTAACTGTATGTTGTAGTTGTCCTGTTGAATTTGGAAAGTTGCATGCATCCAGCCATTCCTCTTATTCGCGGTACTCCTCCATTCAATCTGATGCTCTGTCGATCAATCTTGGTGACCAGACACACTGTCCACTGCCTGCCTGGCGGATGCGGAATTGCGGATCGCTAATGGTAAGCCTGAGTTAATCGTTTTTCCCATCGCACAGGGTAAAAGCCAGCCTGTAATTGTTAATGGGAAAACAGGACGTGTTATTAAAACCCCACGGAGAAAAAAATATAAGGTACGTTGTGTAGTGCAAAAATAACACTTTCAGTTTCAGAGGCGACAGTATTACATACAAGCATCATTTCTAAAGTGCGTACTCTGAGTCTCCTTTTCAAGGATAGTAATTAGCACACAGCAGGCCATGGCCATGCAGACGGTCAAGGCAGGCACCACTGAGTGAAGCAACCCATGTAGCATACCTCTTTGACACGGACAGACAAAGCATATCTAATTGTATGCAGCAAGCCACATAGCCGGAATTCTACATGAACTGCTGTCTGGACTCTGGCATAACAACACTATACTGGCTCGACCACTCCATACCACGACTAGACAGACATGTAGTTCTGATGCAGTAGTTGTTGTTGACTGGTTTACCTGTTTGCCACTCACGAATTGGCCATAGTTCTTCCGTAAACCGACGATGATGATCCATCCATCCCAGTGAGTGACTGTAAAGAAAAAAGATATATTATTTAACTTTGATCATCAACACTCATCATCATCATGGTATATTGGCAAACAGTGAGTCCAAGGACATTTTGCATCTTGGAAAAGGAAAATGCAACATAGTGGCCCCTGCAGTTGAAGTACAATTTGAATTAAAAATGGTAAAAAAAAATAGAGTAGACTTGAGTTACATTTAGTGTGTAAAAGATTAAATAATACCAGAAGACATATGATTCATTTCATGAACAACAAACAAACACCAATTGATTTCATCAGAGCCAGACAGCCAATGTTGTCCACTGCATGCCATCTCATTATTCATTACCTTTTCCACTTTTTGTCTGCATCTTGTTCTTAAATTGAAGGGCCACGGGGCAGACTCTCGTGTCAATTTCAGAAGTAACTGTCAGCAATCACCATATAGTCACTAATTCCAGTCCCACTTCTTTTGAGGGGACTTGTCTACGAAGCGATAGTTTTTCATTCTGCGTAATCCAGCCATCTGCCTTGAGGGAAATGGACAGGGGGAGTCTGGAGGAGGAGGATAGAGGAGCATGTCTGAGTTGTGAACTTGTGAACATCAGGATTGCAGACGCAGCGGCACCTTCAATAAGGAAATAAGACGAAGACAGTGCTGCTGATGGATTTGTTGTGATTAGAGTTTTGTTGTGGATGGTAAAAGTTGCAAAACAAAGAAAGACACACAGGAGTAAAAGTGAATAAGGAGTCAGGACGAAAAAAAAAGGAAGTCAGTTTCAGGGCTCGGTGTCAGGGAAGTAGAGCTCGTCCTCAAACTCTGTGAATTGAGACGGGAGTAGGTCAGCTAACAGAGAAGAACTTCCGTCACCTAAGTCAGTGTCCTCTTCTTCCTGCGTGGATTCACGTATTTTGTAATCTGGTGTTATGAAGTGCTGATTCATCTTGATCATTGTTAACCTCTCCACATTTTTGGGCGAGAGGCGGGTCCTTTTTGAAGTTACAATGGCACCAGCAGCACTGAAAACATGTTCAGAAGACATGCTTGCGAGTGGGCAAGACAAATAATTTAGAGTCAGGTTGGTGAACAGTGGCCATTGACCCCTTTTCCCATACCAATACAGCAATGGGTTCTGATTAAAGAAGACCTCTTTTGGGTCATCCAAATAGGCCTGCACCATCCACTCATGGTTCTCCAGGGGTGCTCCATTTTGCGTACCATCTGTGGCCTTTGCATCAGCACTGGAACAAGCAAACCCTTGATGAGTTATCCAATCCGCTTCCGACAATATTATGGCTGGGCCTGGTGCAGGTGAGGATGATGATACAGTTGCTGGTGTAGGTAACGGCTGTGAGGGAAAGTGACTGCCTTCGGCCACAGAAGTGGACCATGACGCCGGATGGCCTGCTGATTCAATAGTACTTCTGCCGGGTCCTTCAATTTCCTGCCGCTCTTTTTCGAACCGAGTGGCTGACAGAGCTAGCCAATGTTTGTACTTTAAAACATCTGCTTCATTGAAAGGAATGAATGCTTTGCTGGCCACTGCCTTTTTGTACCGTGGATGCAGAATAGTGGCACAAATGTAATGTTGTTCTTTATGTATTTTTTTAAGCCTTTCATTGTCAACTAGGCGGGTTAATAAGCTCACAGCCAACTGATATGTGTCTTACTTGTCAGTATCACCTTTGAACGTTGAAGACACCGCCTTCAGTTGGTGCTCTAGCATGCACAACAATGGGATAGCTTTGCCCAAAGTACAGTCCTCCCTGCTGACTTCACACGTGAAGACCTCAAAAGAACGAAGCATGTCTGTCAGGCTTTTAACTAGCTTCCATTCCTCCAACTTTAGCCTCATGTCTTTCATAGTAGAACCCAGTGCAAAGACATACTCATTGATTACCAAGCACTGCTCAGACAGATGCTCAGGCATGTAGAAGGTTGAATTCCAACGTGTTACCACCTCCTCGATGAGTCCTCTGACTGGGGGTCTACGGTCACGTTGCATGTTCCTCAGCTGCTTCCAGGACTTAAAAGAATGGCTGAAATGTGTGCAGATTCTTCGGCAGGTGGTCAGTAACTTACTGACTGTGTTTTCTTTTTTCAAGAAATCTTGAACAACAATGTTAATACTGTGCGCCAAACACGGCACTCTGAAAAAGCCACCATCATTCATGGCCCTAACTATATTACTGCCATTATCTGTGGAAACATAACCAATCATGCGCTTTCTCGGATGCAGCCATTCATAGACCTTACTCTGAAACTCATCCGAAATATTTACTGCAGTATGAGATTTCTCCATGGCAAACATGGCTACTGTTGCATGTTTCCGAGTAGCTTGCAAAACTGTGTCCACGTCAACACCTGCATATAACTTATCTCTAACCCCTTTAAAAGAGACCCAGTGTGCAGTGATGCACATGTAATCAAGGGCTTGGCAACTGGTCCACATGTCTTTTGTCAGGTGGATAGTGTGAACATCAGTCTTCTGCAAAGCTGCCCCAATCACCTCCAGCACATCTTGATGTAGTGCTGGAACCGCAACTCTGGCAAAATAGGACCGGCTAAGAATCATCCATTTAGGGTAGACTGTTGCCACAAATTCTAGAAAACCCACCCCTTCCACGAAAGAAAAAGGGAGAAGGTCCAGCGCTAACATTTTAGCCAGCATTGCATTATAAAAACATGCCATTGGGTGGTTGCGTTCAAATGGCGCATCCGACCAAAACATGCTATTAATGGTGGTCTGGACCGTTTTCATTCGTTATGATGATGATGCAGACTTCTTCAACCCAGTTAGGTTCATTGATGTACTTTTTTGCATTGGTGTCTCTCCCAGACTCTTAGTGTGCCTCATAGATGTTGCTGGGGTAGAGGGTGTGGGCGCTACCACTGCAGTGCTGCTGCCAGGGGTACTGTGGTTCTGAAAAATCTGGATTCATATAATAGTACTGAACTCGAGAATAAAAACTTCGTCGAAATAGGACGAATTTGGTATCAAAAGACCGAGAATGACGAGTACATCAAGTACATGTATTTTCGGTATATTCGAGTGACGATTTCACCTCGAAATCGTCATTTGCCTTCTGAACCCTTAGCTGCATGTTGCCCTCTACATAGGCCTTAATCCAGTTGAATTTGATTCCACAAGGACACATACTCCTTAATCGACTTCTCTCTGACCCCAGTACAAGTTAGAACCATTGCCTCAGGCCGAGCTCGTTAGGTCAGGTCCCTCCCAGTGGCCGAGCAAGATAGCATCTAGGCTCAACCAGCCATAAAACCATTTCAGCGCGCACACCTGCCATATCTCGCTCACATCTTTCTCCACTCCTTTTCTTCACTTGCTTTATGATGGGGAGGTGACCATTCTTATTAGGGGTCCAGCGATATCTGATGAAATGTTGGGTCTTGCTGGATGATTTGTTATGAGCAGCACGACGTGAAATATGTACATGTCATCATGACTCTGCTTTTTTTTTGTAATCAGTGACCATAAATGAAATACCACGAACCCAAGGAATGTTTTGCTCCAGGCTGAATATTAGGTATAAGAAGAGAAGCCTGACTTCGTGAAAGTGTGCAGTCTCCTGAATATACTTGTATCGTACTTCTAGGACCCTGTCACCTTGGTTGCAGCCAATAAACTAATCTTTGACTTCACCTGGAAGACTCTGAAGTTTCTGTAGGTCTGACTCAGGAGAACCCGAGGTCTCTGGTGTGTTGATCCCCTGGCACCGCTGGGTTACCGGTTCTGTACCGGTTGTTAAAAACCCAGTACCTCATTTGGCGCCCAGCGTTTGGGGCGATTCCAGTGGTACCAATCAGCCTGAAGATCGTGAGGAGCTTCGTGTGAAAATTCCGGAGGAGGGCCCACCACCTCATCGACCCCTGCATGTCGACGTGGTCCGAAGGTCTTTACTGCGAGGTTCCCCGCTTCCCGACGGCTACAAGGACTGCTGCCCTGGCTATCGCCCTGATGTTGGACCCTTGAAATTTTCAGTAGAGCGAAACGCTGAGACGAGTCTTCTGGTGAAGCCATCGATATTTTTCAGTTAAGTATAAGTGGAGCGTCTCCCAGTCCTTAGTTGGACTTACTTTGTGGTATCTTGGAGATACATAAAGGTTTTTATTGGTTCTTGCAAGCACCATAACCGAAGGACTCGTGTTTTCACGAGAAATATCGTAATCGATAAATCCTTTGAAGTTTTGGAACTAGACTAGAGAGAAAGGATGCCTAGTCTTAGACTCGGGAATTGGTTTTGTCTTGGTAGTAATAATAGGGACTCCCGATTGGAGGACTCATGTCCGGTTCCTCCAGTTGGAACTCCGACTTACGAGCTGTACGTTAAACATGGGGTAGGCCCCATCGTTTACAACGAGGTATGGATTAAATACACCAGGAAAGATGGTGTTTTAAAATGGCCCCAATATGGTAGCTTTGATTCTGAAATCTTAGACAACCTTGAAGTTAAACTGTTCAAAAAGAAAGCCCGGCCGGGGATGTTTGACTCTTTCCGCATATGGCGCAAAGAAGCCAAACAAAAAGAAATTAAATTAGCTAAGAAAAATAAGAGAGAAGGGGGACTTTCAGTAATGCAAGCTGCCGTGCAGTTTAAAGATAATGAGGAAGAGCAGATGAATGAGCAATTGCACAGGCAACGTAAAATGGCAATAGATAAGTGCTATCCATTTTTGCCGTCTCTTCAGCAAGGGACAGCAAAAGAGAGTGAAAAAGACCAATTAATGTCGCAATTATTAACTTCGCCACCCCCCTATGCGCAGAATGCTACAGCACCCCCGCAACCTTTAGTTGCACAAACTGCGCCTCTGGCTCTTCCACAGCACTCACCAGCTGTTCTTCAGCTGGCTCCTACTTCTTCGGTGCAGCCTCCTCCAGGCCCACCGACAACTTCTGTTTCTCCTGTGTTTTCTACGATTTTGCCTACAGTGCTTTCTACATCTCCTAATGCCCCTTCTATGATTTTGCCTAGTACCACATCTATTATTCCTCATACCTCTTCTGCCATCTCTACCCCCGCCTTATCTCACCCCGTTTTTTCATCTGTTTGTTCTTCCGTTTCACCTTCCCTTCGGCAGAAAATGGCCAGCACTGTTACTAATCTTCTTTTACCTCTTTTCGGGTCGCCTGCTACGACCCCTAACATAAGTAGAAGACAGTTGCGAAGTCAACTGCCTGATTATCAAGAGAGAGATTCTCTGAATAGTTTAGCTCGGAAATGGGTTTTGGACACTGCAAAATATGATTTACAGTCTGTCATGGAAGTTTTTCCTCAATGGGAAACAGCGACACAGAGATATGTGTTCGAACAGATGTGTGTTTTTCTTTGCGAGGATTTAGAAGACAATGATCAGGATTGCCTCCCACAAGAGATGTGTCGTATAAGGTTTAAATTTAGTCTGGGTATGATTGTAGGTCCCGATGTGGAAAAAGCAGTTGAAATGCTATTATCATATCGAAGTAAGGGAAGCAGTTCTGGGTCACCATCAGAATCCAGTACATCTAGTAGGAAAAAGGCACGACAATACCCTATGAGAGAAGTTCCCCCACAATGGAGAGAGGGTGACGCGACAGCTGTCCCACCTGTCCTGCCCCACTTTCACCGAGTATGGGTACATGTTCCATGGAAGCGAGCTGAAGTTTTAGCACTCAAACAAACACTACCAGATCCGCGTAAAAATCCTGCAGGGTACTATAAAGAATTGTCGCAAACTGCTGGGTCATGTATAATGAATTTGGCCGATATCGATATGTTATTCGGGAACGTTGTTCCACAGCCCTTATGGGGAAAAATTCGCCATGTAGATCATGACCAGGAATTAGGTGACACGTGGGCTAATATTACTGCTGCAGATGCACGACAAGTTGGTGGTGCCAAGCCTGAGCCTCTGATAGTGGAACTACCTGGTAGAATAGTAGATTACATGAAAACGATAATGCCTGCAATACGCGTAAATTGGGATAAGTTATCTGCATGCGAGCAAAAGAAAGAAGAAACTGTTTCAGATTTCTTCACCAGATTTGAAGAAACATTCATTGACCACAGCGGTCAAGATATGACCACAGAAGGTGGTCAGAGATTGTTTGTCGATAAATTTGTGCACAATCTACTTCCAGACTTGTGTAGAAAATTGAAACATTCGGAAAGTTCTTGGGCAGTCTCATCCTCAGCCCAGATATTAGCTACCGCACAGTACTACGAGAATAGAGACAAAGATGAGAAAGATAAAGTAGAGAAGAAAACTAGAGAACTCAAAACGAAGGTTTTGCTACAGCAAGCCTATCCTCCACGTGGTGGTGGTAATAAAAATAATAATGGTCAGAATAACTACCAGAACACTTTTCAGCAGCCTCAGAGAAACTTGCAGAGATTCGATTACAATCAAAACCGCGTAGGTCCCAACCAGTGTTATACTGCAAACAAGAAGGTCATTACAAATATGACTGTCCTGCCCTGCCACAACGTGCGAATGGATTTTCTGGCGTAAGAGGTCGTGGTAGTCAGCAAGCGCCTAGAGGTAGAGGGCGTGGAAACACCCCTCAGGACGCACGTCCCCTTCCACCACAAAACTCTATGAACAGGTTTGACCAGCAAAATAACGTATCTGACAGGACAGCTCAATACTACGTTGATGAGTATTACACAGAAAATGAGCAGTGGGAGAATAATGATTGCTAGGACAGCCTTAGACAAGGAGAGGGAGTTGTTTCAGTTCCAGTAGATCAGAGTGGACCTTACGTTGAGGTGATTACATCGGGTGTGTCAGAACCTTTTCTGTTGGATACTGGTGCTACAAAGAGTTCTATTATGCACTCCAAACTCCCTGGCGCACCTTTGTCTGGCGAAATGAACGTTTCCGTAGGTTTTTCTGGCGCCCCGGTTAGAAATCCGATTTCTGACCCGTTATCTCTTTCTGTTGGTCCTTGTGAATTCGAAGCACCCCTTATTTTGACAACAGGTTGTGGTGAAAATTTACTAGGATTAGATTTGCTAAAAAGATTGTATGCGACTCTGTACTGTTCTCCTTCAGGAGTACAACTGACTTTAGGTAAGAAAGTGGTTTCTCCCATGTATTTGTCGAGAAATACACTTCCAGCAGAATTGGCACTTCTTCCAGATATTCTTTGGGCTACTGGTCCGAATGATGTAGGTCTTTTAGAAATTCCACCGTATATTATAACATTGAAACCGAATGTCAAAATGCCACGAATTCCCCAATACAGAATATCCAATGAGGGCGAAAAAGCTTTGCTAGCGATTGTTTACGAATTGATTGAAAAAGACGTAATTGAAGAAACACGAGGCAATGTTTGCAATAGTCCTGTTCTGCCTGTTTTAAAACGAACTGACCCTTCTCAGCCACCTGTGTATCGATTCGTGATTGATCTTAGAGAAGTAAATAAGATAGTGGTGCCACAATTCCCAGTTGTCCCCGACATTACAACATTATTGACTATGATTCCAGAATCCGCATCCTGGTTTTCGGTGATTGACCTGAAGAATGCTTTCTTCAGTATCCCGATTGCTGAGGAAAGCAGGGATATTTTTTCCTTCAGTTTAGGTGGTCGCAGTTTCCGCTTTAAACGCGCTCCTCAAGGCTACTGTGAAAGCCCCTCAATATACAGTCAAGCTCTGAAAAGTCAGCTCGACGCAATGATTTTGCCCAAAGGTTCCACTCTCGTACAGTACGTAGACGATTTGCTCATAGCTGCGGATACTGAGAAAATATGTAAAATGGCCACGTTGGAATTACTGCGTCATCTATGTGATCTACATCACAAGGTGTCACTTTCCAAGCTCCAATATTGCCGACAAGAAGTGACCTACTTAGGTCATCTCTTATCGAAGGAGGGAAGGAAACTGACCCCAGAAAGAATTCAGGCAATAGCGAAATTGAATGTGCCAAGAACGCAGAGAGAAGTACGCGCTTTCTTGGGCATTACATCGTACTGTAGACAGTGGATTCCAAATTTTTCGTTATTAGCCAAACCCTTATTGGCACTAACGTGTACAAATACACCCAATCCCATTCCTTGGTCTGATGAGTGTCAGAAAAGTTTTCTCGAATTACGCACAGCATTATGTTCGGCCCCTGTTTTAGGTAACCCCAACTACAGTAAGCCTTTCACATTATATGTCCACGAGAAGGAGGGTTGTGCATTGTCCGTGCTGACTCAGTTATACGGAGATAGACAGCGGCCATGCGCCTATTTTTCGTCAACTTTAGATCTGGTAGCACGAGCATTGCCAAGTTGTCTAAGGGCCACAGCAGCAGCAGCTGTTTCTATTCGACAGTCTGCAGGTCTAGTAATGAATAATACACTAATCGTGATGGTCCCGCATGCAGTAGACACGTTGTTAAATAGGACCAAGACACAGCACTTAACTAGTGCTCGACTGTCCAGTTATGAATTGACGCTACTAGCGAGCCATGTGCACATCAAAAGGTGCAGTACCTTGAACATAGCCACATTGTTACCAATCACAGAGGAATCGGATGCTTCAGAACAGCACGATTGTTTCCTCAGAACGGAGGAAGAGACGAAAGGGAGAGTTGATTTATTCGACACTCCTCTTGCTGAATGTGATGGTACATTATGGGTGGATGGTTCATGCTTTAAACTCCCAAATGGTAACGTGACTACAGCATATGCTGTCACAACTTTGCACACAATCGTTGAAACTGCGCGAATACCACATGGTTCAGCTCAAGCCGCTGAACTCGTGGCATTGACGAGAGCATGTGTGTTATCCAAAGGAATGAAAGTGACTGTCTATACCGACAGTCAGTATGCTTTTGGAGTGGCTCACAGTTTTGGACGATTGTGGAGAGAACGTGGGTTCCTGACTTCGCATGGAGCTAAGCTTCAGCATGGTCAGTTGGTGAATGAGCTTCTTGAATCACTGACGTTGCCCCTGAAAGTAGCGATCGTAAAATGTAGTGCACACAAGAAAGTGATTGATGATGTTGGTCGTGGAAATGCATTTGCTGATGAAACTGCTAAGGATACGGCAAAGAATATGATGAGCCGAATGTATGTTGCGAGCCCAGAAAGATGGACTGGTGATGTTGGAATATGTGAGGACACGATAGAAAGTGTGAAGTCCATCTAAGCTGAGGCCACGGAGAAAGAGTTAAGCATGTGGAAAGAAAGTACAGGGAGAATGGATGCAAATGGTTGTTGGATTGAATCGACAGAGCAACAGAGATGGTTGTTACCCGATGCATATGTGCCTGCAGTGGCTACAATGGCTCATGGGATGGCCCATATCAGCGCGAAAGGGATTTGCGAGTTGTTGGCCCCAGTATGGAAGAATTCAGGGATTCCCAAGTGTGCAGAGAATGTTGTCAAGAATTGCATGGTATGTCTGAAGCACAATCCTGGTAGGGGAACCCCAACTCCAGCTGGTCATTTTTCACCTCCTACGTATCCGTTCGAGGTTTTGCAGCTAGATTTCATACACATGGAGAGGTGCAACAACTTAAAATATGTGCTCGTGGTTGTTTGTGCCTTCTCAAGGTGGGTAGAAGCCTATCCCCTAAGAGACAATACTGCCTTGTCCACAGCGAAAGCCCTTGTGAAAGAGTTCTTCCCCAGGTTCGGAATGCCTAGAATGGTCTGGTCGGACAACGGAAGTGAATTTGTGGGTTGTGTGATGAGAAGAGTGTGTGAAGGGCTAGGCATTAGGCAGAAGTTCCACGCTGCAAATCACCCCCAATCAGCTGGATTAGTGGAATGTTACAATGGCACGCTTAAACTTAAATTGGCCAAAATCCAAGCGAGCACAGGTCTTAAATGGCCTGACGCTCTACCCTTAGCACTCCTATCCACCAGAATGACTGTGCATTCGCGAATGAAACTCAGCCCCTATGAAATAATCTTTGGTCGGCCAGCCAACATATGGGGAGTGCCTAGGCCCATGAAGTTTAGCGAGCTGCAACACCCCATTTTGCTTGACTATTTGTATGAATTGACGGCTAAATTGCGTGTTTTATATCAACAGGTCCACAACACCTTGCCTCCGGTCTCTGAGACACCGGGTCACTCCATTGACCCCGGTTCCTGGGTGTTGGTCCGCAATTTCCAGAGGACAAGAAACGACCAGCCCAGATGGACCGGGCCTCACCTCGTCCTCCTGTCTACAAGGTTGACTGTTAAAGTGGAGGGGAAGGCCAATTGGGTCCACGGGATCCATTGTAAGAAGATACCCTTCCCTCTGCCACATGACCAATGGGTCCGAAAAGGAGGCACTGACTCCGAGCGCACAACTGATGAACGTGTAAAAGAAGCTAAACGTGATTATAAGAGTGGGAACATTTTTCAAGAAACTACGCCGCCATCAGGACAATTGAACTTTGTGGAACCTGAGCTACTATTTCTGGACCAGACAGTACCCGGGAAAAGACGCTATAATTTGCGACCAAGAAAAACAGACTAAAGTAAAAGTGATTTATTTTATGATTCGAGAGAAAGAACCTGTGGACTAATAAAAAGTTTTGTTTTTCTTTCCCCAAATTCCTATTTTTGAAAGTGCAGATTCTCCCATCTAGGTAACTTGCTTATTTTTGTTTTTTCTTGAACCGCCATCCGGGTTCCGCTGCTAGGGTCGCGGTTGATTAAAGACTTTTGGGTGCAGCTGACGACGATAGGTCGCTGGTTCCAGTTGGTCCAAGGGAGCCACCCTAGACTGACGGAAGCATCCTTTAGCAGAAACAACCTACCGCCGCGGGCAGCACCTTAGAGAGGATGGAGTTTCCTGATGTGGAGAGAACTGCCAAACAAATGAACTTTAAGCAGAGACTTTTGAAAACAATAAGGAAGAGAATTTTTATAATAATGTGTATTTTTATGCTATTTAGCGTAATGGTCTTTTTGATAAGCTATGTTTTATTCTCTTTTCATGTGACATTCACGCCCACTACATCACCCATACCTCCCCCTACTGTTTCCTCTCATTCTTTCCACCCTTTGCCTGACCACGAATCAAATAGGAGATTAGAGTTCATTAATAACTCCTTCGTTCAGCTATTACACCAGCACCAACTTGTAATGAACACAACCAACTGTTGGGTGTGTGGTCTCATGCCCCACACCACGGATAGAGGTATCCCCTATTTGGTCCTGCCATTTAGTCGCAATGGGTCAGTATGGGCATATAGGACAATGTTCATATATGCACGAGAAATCCAACCCCTACGTTCTGTAAAAGACAACCTCAAGACTAGCGCCCTAGTCAAGGGTATAGTTGACATGATCAAGGAAGTAACTTCTTACGAAGATACCCCGGATGATGAGATACTTGCATATGTAGGTTGGAATGTGACCGGGTATGGCACTACAGTAAGTGAGAAACAGCAAGCCAAGAGACCGTCCCCTATCTGGATCGTACCCCATCAAGGTCATCTGTGTCTGCAAGGCATTGGTAAGAATCCCAGAGCTCAGCTAGGGAAGAGTGTCTGTACAGAAACGTACGTTTTTGGATCTCAGACTTCCCCTGCCTTTTTAGCCGCTAAGGGTACTTATTTCATCTGCCATGATAGAGCCTATACATGGTTGCCCCCTGACTTCTCGGGCTCATGTTTTGTTTCATTCCTGTTACCTCCCACCTACACAGCAGCGGCGGATTACCATCGGACAAGGGTAGTTAGAGGTGTTTTGAGTAAAGAAGACACTGCAGGTCAAGAATTCGGTGACTTTGCAATGGGTGTTCTGCCGTTCTGGGGAGCCATGATTAACAGCAGAAACATAAGGCAATTGACAAGGGTAGTTGAATCCACCGTGATCGAAACTGCTGGTGCCCTTAGTAACCTGACTGCTGAGCTCCAGTCGGATCGACTGATGACCCTTCAAAACCGGGTCGCTTTGGATGTAATACTGGCGGACCGAGGTGGAGTATGCAAATTGATCCAGTCCAGTTGTTGCATTTTTATTCCAGATAATGCTCCAACAGTATACGGGGCTATCTCCAAACTACATAAGATTTCCGAATCTATTCATGTGGATAAAGGAGATTGGTCATTAATGGGATGGTTCTGGGGACTGATATCTGCCTGGGGATGGAAAATTCTGATGGTCATTGGGATGGTCTTAGCCATTCTTTTCCTGTTCTGTCTATGCATACAGTGCGCTCCTGCAATATGTGGCCTCTGTGCTACATCATGTGTAAGGAAGCCTGTGTCAAGACATGAGCTCAGCACTAGAATGATGTTGCAGCAACATCTCAATGACTTTAGGAATATAGATCTGGACTCAGATTAACATGAGGATAGATTAATTGCCTATGTAAGGGCAAAAGGAGGGTCTGTGGTTTTGAAAAATCTGGATTCATATAATAGTACTGAACTCGAGAATAAAAACTTCGTCGAAATAGGACGAATTTGGTATCAAAAGACCGAGAATGACGAGTACATCAAGTACATGTATTTTCGGTATATTCGAGTGACGATTTCACCTCGAAATCGTCATTTGCCTTCTGAACCCTTAGCTGCATGTTGCCCTCTACATAGGCCTTAATCCAGTTGAATTTGATTCCACAAGGACACATACTCCTTAATCGACTTCTCTCTGACCCCAGTACAAGTTAGAACCATTGCCCCAGGCCGAGCTCGTTAGGTCCGGTCCCTCCCAGTGGCCGAGCAAGATAGCATCTAGGCTCAACCAGCCATAAAACCATTTCAGCGCGCACACCTGCCATATCTCGCTCACATCTTTCTCCACTCCTTTTCTTCACTTGCTTTATGATGGGGAGGTGACCATTCTTATTAGGGGTCCAGCGATATCTGATGAAATGTTGGGTCTTGCCGGATGATTTGTTATGAGCAGCACGACGTGAAATATGTACATGTCATCATGACTCTGCTTTTCTTTTGTAATCAGTGACCATAAATGAAATACCACGAACCCAAGGAATGTTTTGCTCCAGGCTGAATATTAGGTATAAGAAGAGAAGCCTGACTTCGTGAAAGTGTGCAGTCTCCTGAATATACTTGTATCGTACTTCTAGGACCCTGTCACCTTGGTTGCAGCCAATAAACTAATCTTTGACTTCACCTGGAAGACTCTGAAGTTTCTGTAGGTCTGACTCAGGAGAACCCGAGGTCTCTGGTGTGTTGATCCCCTGGCACCGCTGGGTTACCGGTTCTGTACCGGTTGTTAAAAACCCAGTACCTCATTACTGGGTGTACCAGAAAAAATGTCTGTCGCTTCTTCACCTCCCCCTGCACGATCAGCCCCTCGTCATCATCAGATGCAATGTCAATGGATACATTTGGATTTCTTGTACTTTTGGCTTCCCGGATCTTCCTTAGGTGCGCCTCCCAAGTGATAGTGTGGTGTTTTTGGAGATGACCTCTCTGGCCTCCGGTACCATAGTTGGTACCAAGCGTACCCCGACTAACTACAGTTTTACAAATCGAACAAACAACCATGTTTTCCGCCTTTTTGCTAATGCTAAAGAAGTCCCAAAGTGGAGACTGGAGATGTTTGCTGGTGGTGGAGGTGCTACTTTTAATGCCAGATGAAGTGGAGGATGGGCGTGGCTGAATTTAACTCTGTTGTGCACTTACAGCACCACTACTTGAGGTAATGGAGGTTGAGCTGGATGGAGGTCCCTTCTGACGTAAAATATGGAAGCTGTAGGTCGTGTTGGTGTAGTAGTTAACTGCGTTGGTGGTGGTACCAGTGCCACGCTGCTCACATCCCACTCAGCAGCAATTTGGGATAGGGTCAAAATATCTGTCTGCTGCATGCCCGCTGGGCCTGGAGTGATGACTGTGACGAGTGGGTTGTTGTCAGACTGTTCATCAGCAGCGAAATACACCACTTCTTGTTCGTCGTCATCACCCATAAGTGAAAGCCTTGCGGGAACCTTCCTTTTAGGCTTAGCTACCTTTGTCGGCTCATGGTGTGCCTCACTCTCAGACTGCATTGGTGGGTTCCAATCAACATCAAGATCATCAGAAGTTAGGGGGCTTGAAGAAGAACTTGTAGTAGCCCTAGTTGACCTTTTTCTTGCTGGGGATCTGGAAGACAATAAATTATCATCAGGAGGAGTGGCTTCCTTGGATGATACCTCCGCTTGAATCTCGATTTCCTGATGTGCCCCTACTTCTGGAGGAACAAGCATTGTGGGCAGTTGTGCCGCTCCATGCGCCTCTAGTTGCGCCTCTCATTGCGCCCTCCATGCGCCTCTACTTGCGCCTCTACTTGCGCCTCTACTTGCGCCTCTACTTGCGCCTCTACTTGTTCCTCTCCTTGCGCCTCTCCTTGCGCCTCTCCTTGCGCATGTACTTGCGCTTGTACTAGTTGCACCTGTGGTTGTCGTTGCGGCCTGTGGTTGTTGAACACTCGTCAGATGAGTTACACCCTGCGTTGATTGGATGCTACTTTCTTGCGATGAGCCAACATCACTGGTCGATGGTAATTAAACAATTAAAGAGGCTTCCTCTGCAGCACTCATGGCCTTGGACCTAACTTGGCGTGGTGGCACTGAGCCCAATGAAGTGGAGGTGTTGCTCCCAGCTTGGTCCCCGGCGGACCCCGCTGCAGGCAAAAGTTTTTTTTTCCCCAAAAAAAGTGTCTGTGGGCACACCAGTCTCCTTGGTAAGTGGCGCCACTTGCTTCTTCTGCTCCTTCTTACTTGCAGTGGCACTGCCAACTTTCTTGGTAGAGGAGCTACAGCCACCTTTCTTTGGGCCCATCTTCTTCAGATGTCAGAACAGCAGGCCACAGTTGCACGAGTTGCAGAGTTGTCTGTGGCCACACGTGACGTCACGTGATGTTGTGCTGCACACACCGCAGCAGGACTTCTTCCTGGCACTGATGATGAACGATGACTGATTTGTGGTTCTCTTGTGCACCTAAAAGCAAAGGAAGCCAGAGGAACATCAGTTAAATAAATGTTGTATATGTCGTGCTTCAACTAATATTTGCAACTAGGCATTTATTTTTACAACACACCCAAAAACGGAAAGACCCAAAATAAAAATTGGAATTCTAATCAAAAATAGATGTTTACATTAATAGAAGAGAGACCACACAGAGAGAGTTGTTTCATGCACCACTAAGTACCCCTGGGCATAATGAATGAAAGCAAGTCAAACTGGGTGCAGGCCTGAGCACACTGCCTGGCTCCAAAATGGCCCCTTGACCCCCACCCACATGGCCAGGCCCTGCCTGGACCAGGCCTCAAAATGGCCCCCACCCATATGGCCAGGCCCTGCCTGTACCAGGCCATAAAATGGCCCCCACCCACATGGCCAGGCCCCAACACCACCCCAAAAAGTCAAAAAACACACACAAATCACCACAAACCAATGCCATCCATGCCCTCAATTATGTTTAAATTCAAGACACCCCACAGAAAGACTTGGTCCATGCACCACTGAGTACCCCTGGGCATAATGGATTAAAGCAAGGCAAACTGGTTGCAGGCCTGAGCACACTGCCTGGCTTCAAAATGGCCCCTTGACCCCCACCCACATGGCCAGGCCCTGCCTGTACCAGGCCTCAAAATGGCCCCCACCCACATGGCCAGGCCCCAACACCACCCCAAAAAGTAAAAAAACACACAAAAATCACCACAATCCAATGCCATCCATGCCCTCAATGATGTTTAAATTCAAGATACCCCACAGTAAGACTTGGTCCATGCACCTCTGAGTACCTCTGGGCATAATTAATGAAAGCAAGGCAAACTGGGTGCAGGCCTGAGCACACTGCCTGGCCTCAAAATGGCCCCTTGACCCCCACCCACATGGCCAGGCCTTGCCTGTACCAGGCCTCAAAATGGCCCCCACCCACATTGCCAGGCCCCACAACACCCCAAAAAGTAAAAAAAACACACAATAACCACAATCCAATGACATCCATGCCCTCAATGATGTTTAAATTCAAGACACCCCACAGAAATACTTGGTCCATGCACCACTCACTACCCCTGGGGCTACTGGCTAGTGTGGCTATACAGGCACCGCAAAATAAAAATAAAAATCCGCATATAACAGTGAGCTAAAATTCCATGACATAAATGAGATTTCAGTTCAACAAAACTCACAGAAACAGTTGTATCATGCACCCATGACTAACCCTGGGCCTACTGGATACTGTGGCTACCCATAATATATTTTTTTTAAAGTTGTGAAAAAGTTTTAAAATTGTAGTTGCAGCAACTGCAATGCCCCAAACAAACAACACCAGCTTACTTGTAAAATCTCAAATCCAAAAGTGATCCAAAGTCCAAAAATCATCAAATACAAATGTGAAGCAGCAGCCAAAATAATCCTTCCAGCTCCAGATCCAAATAAAAAGTGACCAGGACATGGACAAAGCATTGGGAGGAGCCTGCTGGACAGGAACAGGAAGTTGGAGACTCTGGGACACTTCCTTCCTCCCACCCCCCACCCCAAAAAAATTGACTATTTGCACAAAAAAGTGCAGCCAAATGCTAATCTGAGAAGTTATTTTGATCAAAATCATCATTTTCAAAGGTTTATGCTGCCTGCGGTGGATTTCTTGTGCAGAATTGCAAATTTTGCAAGTGCGGGAAAGCGAGCTGTTCAAATCTCCCGCCGGAAGTCAGTTGCGCGCCGCATCTACGTGTTCGCAATTGTTTACTACCGTGATGCGTGATCGCGGGCCCTTATGACATACTCACGTTGTCAAACTCTCGCTGTGCAAGATGGCGGGCCGCGATGACGTACTCGCGGTCGGAAAACTCTCACGCGATCACGCAGCAAGATCCAAAATGGCGCAGCGCACGCAAACCGGGAGGAAAAACATCTTGGCGAACACAGAATCAGGGTAAGTCAATGCAGCGCGCGCAAGATTGTATTTTTGAAGCGCGACCAAGCAAAACAATCCGCCAGCTTGCGAATTGCGGATTTTTTGACAAATTCACGCGATTCACAGACCGCGAAATTGCCAAAAACCTGAAAATTCCACCAACGGAACGGATTTTCAGCCCATAGTTAACTTTATCGCAGCCAAAGTCGCAATAAAGTCATCACCCTCTTCACAAGCTGATGCCAACAGCCCATAGCACCAGTTTACCCGCGATAGCAGCCGCAAAAAACATCACCACAGACGACCCTGGCAACTATCGCTAATGAGATGCAGAGTAGGCGTTCCCGTGCAAAAAGCCGCGACAACACCACTCTGCCGCATTCTCAACGACCAGGTAGATCGGCAATATGACCACAAAACATGCAATGAGGCACGTTAGCAGCAGGAAATTAACACCTGCTCTGAGTTGGTGCAAAGCTGGACGGCAGCCTGCATCACAAAAGGGAGCCCAGCCCACAGACACACCTGAAGAACAACAGATGCCACGGAGCTACAGATCATGCAGCTCTGAGCCTCAACAGGCCCACAACATCCACCGCCACCACCCCCAGGCCCGCCACCACCCCCTGGCCCCCCCTGCACCACCCCCGGACCACCACAGAGGCATCGCAGACACAGACCGCGGACCTTCAGAAAACGTACCAGCCTCACAGACATGACACTAGAGTATGTCATTGCCCACTACAGGCTCTCAAGGACAACCATCCTCCGCATCCTGAACATCCTTGCCCACAGGCTGACGGTACCAACACAGTAGACAACCAACATCCCTCCGCAGACAAAGCTGCTGGCTGTGATGCATCTGTTGGCCTCTGGTACCTTCCAACACAAAAACCGCCAGAGTCAGAGCAGTCTCACGGCCAGCCCTATCAAAGTTCCTCAAACCTGTCCTAGATGCCATCATCAGCTTGGTAGCCCAGTACCTATACTTCCCCCACACTGCGCAGGAACAACTGGAGACCAAGCAAGGCTTCTACGCCATACCTCGATTCCAGCATGTTTTGGGGGCAATAGACTGCACACATGTCCTACTTTTCCCACCTGACGACACTGCTCACAATTAACGCAACAGAAATGAACACTCATTCCATCATTGTGTAGGCAATAGTGGACCACCGGGAACTCTTCACCAATGTCGTCGCCAACTACCCAGGCAGTGTGCATGATTCCTTTATCTTCCGACAGCCCATCATCAACTGGCACTTCCAGGATGGCACCTATGGAACAGAGCTGCTCGTTGTTAAGTACCAAATAAACACATTACACACCTCAACTTCACAATCATGCAACTCACAACTCTGGGAATGCACATGTTACAAACTCACATACAACATGCCAAACAACATGCCCACCCACCAGACACGACAGCACAACTTACTGTGGGAACCTGGGCTAGCCATGTACACAAGCCATCAATGGCATGGCACCTCAGCCACACAATAGCAGATTTGGGGGAGAGGTGGGAACCAGGCATGTGCGAAGGGTGCAAGTGACCCATGAATAAGCATATACACAATGCTAAGTGTGGCATGGGTGTGCTGGCCAGACTGCACTATGCAGACCACACACATATCCATGTTGACACACACTGCTGGTGTTTGGAGTGTAGTGGACACTGGACGCAACCATTTCACCCCAGCCAGTGGGGAAGAATGCGGATATGTAGCTTGTTACATCCCTCCCTGTAAGCGTGTGCGGAGTGGGCTGGCTCGGCGTACGCCAGGCCAGCCTAGGAGTGTGAATAAAAAGAAAGTAGCTCTGGGCATGATTCTCTTCCGGAATACCCAACATCCCTGCCAGGGCGGCGCCTCTCACCCTGCCATGAGGCCGACGCTGTCGCCGTGAGCGGTGTTGCCTGCGGTTCTGCACGCCTGCTGCACCCCGGACCGCTGGTCCCCGAACCCGTCTTACCCGCCACTGCACACCCAGGCCTCAAAGCCCAACTGCAGACACCAGCGTGTTTTGGAGAGGGCCCACCACGTGCCTCTGTAAGCTCCAGGCCAAGGCCCACGACCTTGGCAGCCTCCTCGGACCATCACGGCCTCCGTGACACAGACCCGTAGAACTCCACTCTCGTTGACGTACTCCACCGGCATACACAGTATACAAGTAGGAAACACATATGGAACTGAGTCTTTATTACACCATGGCAGAGAATTTTTTTTAAGGCTGAGGTTATGTCACTATCCTGTGTATAAACAAATGGATTCTATCAATGTGAAGTGAAAAAGAATATTATTAATTTTTGTGAACTGTGGGAAAATTCACTCTCTCTTAGGGTGGTAAAGATGAGAGCACAATGTGCTTGTTAAAATACCCCTCACACACTAAAAAAATCCAATAGTGTCATGCTTCATCATTGGGGTCTTCCCGTCCCTCTACGGGGCGGGGCGTGCTACGACCTGGCGAACTACGCGGGAGCACTGATAATGTGACAGGGCTATGTGATGGTGCAAAGTGAGTTGTGTCAGTGAAGTGTAGGGACCTAGTAATGTGTGGTGAAAAACAAAAATTAAAAATCCTCTGGCTAGTGGAAAAAAACAATTTATTCACTTCCCTAGCTGGGGACGTTAAGAAGGGGGTTTTGGGGTAGAGCAAATAGCCACTACCTGGTCTACATGTTTCGTAAGCAGTCCCCTACTGCTTACTCATCAGGACCTTCTAGTGGCCCCTACTAAAAAAGCTCAGTTGCTAAATATAGTAAGCCTGTCGTCCTAAAAACTAACAGTAAAAATAAACTGATAGTTTTATGCTTTTAGGGCATGAGCTGGCCCAGGGAAACTAAGTATTCTCAAAAAGAACCTAAATAGGTCTCTGTAAGGAAATGAGGAAGAAACAAAAAGGACAAATCTTTACCATTGTAATTGTCATTCAATTAGAGACACGACGTATATGTAGCGCCACAATGCCCACGGGTCATTCAAATTATGCCCAACTCATAAAGGTTATAATTAAAGCTTTATGGACAGAGTGATGGAACAATCTGCCATCCCCTGCGTGTCCGTTTGTTTAACGAACATATTGTTGCCCCACATAATTGAGGGCGGATTCATATCTACCACACACATTCATTCATAACTCAATGCCCACGCAGGCTCACACACAAGGTTAAAAAAGAGGAATTCGTTTTTCAGTTAGTCACCGGCAATATTATCTACCGTGCTGTTATCATGACCAATATACGTTAAAAACCATGACACACACATAAGATGTCATTGCGGGAAATTCATACATACTGCTGAGGCGGAATGCATGTGCCTCATGAGCTGGCAGTCGATAGGTATCTCAATGCGGTAATCTGAAAGGAAAAAGGGCCACGCCCATAGTGTCAGAGCAGGCGTCCTTACTGCAATGTTACCATTTTCTAAGACCAGGGTTTAACGACGTTAGGCAGCGTCTTTTACTTACAGTTGCCGCGTAAGGTTACTACCTTACTTCTATCCGTCCTGCCGCTCTGGAGAGTGCTCGCGTCAGAAGCCCAGTGCTGCTTATGGCTGCCCTGAGCGCCGGACACGTGTGAAAAGACTGGAGCGCTCACCCAAGATGGCCGCCCCTGATGGAACGCGGGGTGTGCAAATTCGATAGTCTTTTTACTGTTTCTGTTATGTTTTTGCCCATCGTTATTTTGTATCAGCGGTGGCATTATTAAAACGTCCATAGTAATTTACAATCTTGAGCACGGAGGTCGCGCTTCATTTAGGAAAAATACACCCTTAAGCTTTGATGGAACGAGGGTGATTGTGAGTGCGAGGCTAGAGGTACTTCCCAGTGGTTGTAAATTGAACACATTATAGCAAGGTGGACCCTTGGTCTTAGTGAAACGGGGATATTTGTAAATACAAGCCTGGAGGTGCTACCTGATGATTTGGGAAGATGAGCCCACTGATACTAATAGAGCAACATGGCTCGCATCACTATCTGCACTGCCACATTGATCTAGAAGGGTAATAGAGATTTCTTAATGAAAAATATCCTAAATGTTTTTTTGATCTTTGTCATCCCCACATGAGTGGTACTGTGCCCGTTGACAGGAAAAACGTTTTTTAGGAGGGCTCATGTAATAACAGCCTAAGTAAAGATGGTTATTAGATTCATCAGTCCTTCACGGTGAATACAAAATGATAGTGGGTCTCATGGTGGCGCTGCTGTAGGGCGACACAGTTGTTATGTTAGTCTACAGCTGGGCCCACGGGATTTCGTCGTTGAGCCCATATTTGTTTGACTGGACACGGAAAACCCATCGTTGTTCCTTCTCCAGTAGGTATTTCTCGTGGTCGATCTGCTCAATCACTGTCCACATTATATCTTCGGGTTTGTGCCCGCTTTCGAGAAAGTGGTTAGTCAGTTTCGTGCTTGACTTCTTGCACTTGATAGTGTTCTTATGTTCGCCTATTCTTATTTTCACCGCCCTGCTCGTCATGCCGATGTACTCGAGATTGCAAGGGCAGGTGATCATATAGACGACATTTGAACTGTTGCAGTTACTGAAACTTCTCTGCTCCCATGTGGTTCCATTCTTGAAAGTCAATTTCTTGCTTTTTTTGGTGAGACAGCATACCTTACACCCCCCGCAGGGGTAGTGTCCTTGTGCAATGCTGGACTTGCCAGAGATCTTGGCCTCTTTTGGTCTAGTGTGTACCAGGATGTCTCTGACACTTTGAGCCCTTTTGTGAGAGAACATGGGTTTCAGAATGTCGAGATCACCACTGTTCAGAATTTTCCAATTCTTATTGATTATTTTGGTGACTTGATCAGAATTCGTGTTATATGTTGTGATACATATTGGTCTCTGTATGTCCGCCTTTTTTACTTTGTCCTCGAGTAGGCTCTCCCTACAATTGTTCCTGGCTCTTTTGTACGCTTGACTGATGATCCTTTGTGGATAGTTCCTTTTTTGTAACTTTATCCTTAGGTCGTCGGATTGAGATTTGAAATTGTCAATTTCGGTGCAGTTCCTACGGAGCCGCAGGAACTGCCCATAGGGGAGATTGTCCCTCAGATGTCTTGGGTGGAAACTTTGGTACATTAAGAGGCAGTTCTTCGAGGTGCTCTTGAAATGTGTGGTCGTCATAAGTCTGCCATTCTTTGGGAAAATGTTCAAGTCCAGGAATACCAAGTTGGTGTTGGTGGTGACACTGGTGAATTTGAGGAACTCGTCCTGATAATTCAACCACGTGAGGAACTGCTGGGCAGATCTCTCATCCCCATCCCAGATGATGAGGATATCGTCAATATACCTCTTCCAGGTTAAGATCTTCGGTCGGAAGGGATTGGAGGCATTCAGGATTCTTGTCTCCTCAAGATGGTGAACATAGAGACCAGCTATACTGGGAGCAAATGTGCTCCCCATGCTGGTCCCATGCTTTTGAAGATATAGGGTGCCATTGTGTTCAAAAAAGTTGTCTTTTAGTGCTAAAGAACAACACTCCATAACCACGTTCCGTGGGGTGTGGTACTCCCAGTCATCCGTGAAGAGTACATCTTCTATGATTGCCAGCGTTTCATTGTGGGGCAAGCTGGGGGGCAATAATACTGCCGGTGACTAACTGAAAAACGAATTCCTCTTTTTTAACCTTGTGTGTGAGCCTGCGTGGGCATTGAGTTATGAATGAATGTGTGTGGTAGATATGAATCCGCCCTCAATTATGTGGGGCAACAATATGTTCGTTAAACAAACGGACACGCAGGGGATGGCAGATTGTTCCATCACTCTGTCCATAAAGCTTTAATTATAACCTTTATGAGTTGGGCATAATTTGAATGACCCGTGGGCATTGTGGCGCTACATATACGTCGTGTCTCTAATTGAATGACAATTACAATGGTAAAGATTTGTCCTTTTTGTTTCTTCCTCATTTCCTTACAGAGACCTATTTAGGTTCTTTTTGAGAATACTTAGTTTCCCTGGGCCAGCTCATGCCCTAAAAGCATAAAACTATCAGTTTATTTTTACTGTTAGTTTTTAGGACGACAGGCTTACTATATTTAGCAACTGAGCTTTTTTAGTAGGGGCCACTAGAAGGTCCTGATGAGTAAGCAGTAGGGGACTGCTTACGAAACATGTAGACCAGGTAGTGGCTATTTGCTCTACCCCAAAACCCCCTTCTTAACGTCCCCAGCTAGGGAAGTGAATAAATTGTTTTTTTCCACTAGCCAGAGGATTTTTAATTTTTGTTTTTCACCACACATTACTAGGTCCCTACACTTCACTGACACAACTCACTTTGCACCATCACATAGCCCTGTCACATTATCAGTGCTCCCGCGTAGTTCGCCAGGTCGTAGCACGCCCCGCCCCGTAGAGGGACGGGAAGACCCCAATGATGAAGCATGACACTATTGGATTTTTTTAGTGTGTGAGGGGTATTTTAACAAGCACATTGTGCTCTCATCTTTACCACCCTAAGAGAGAGTGAATTTTCCCACAGTTCACAAAAATTAATAATATTCTTTTTCACTTCACATTGATAGAATCCATTTGTTTATACATATCTATTTGGAGGGTGATTCTATCGGTACCTCTCTACTTCCTCTTGTGTTTTGGTATGTCACTATCCTCCCTTCAATGTGGTACCACCAAGGCTGTGCATAGGACTCGCATCAAATGTGTCTGTGGGCACTTGCTGACTGTGTCCTTTGGTCTACACTGCGGTCCTGCAGGCCTCACACCAACCCAATGCAGTCCGTAACTGGCAGGACACTGCATCGTCGCTGGCTAAACACACACTCAGCTGTGGTGCCATTACAAATGTCACCCACAAATCTAATGCAAATGCCATTCCAACGTCGTGTGTTAGAGATCGAGAAGGAGATGGCTGGACAGCAGTTAACCCGCTCTGACCGCAGCCTCCGTCTGACACTGTGGCCAACTAGGTCGTATTTTTGGAACTGAGTCTTGATAGCTTCATGGCAGTGTACATGTCACAGTATGCAAGGAGATGAGTAAAGGGAAGATGCGCTTCACTCCTGAGGAGAAAAGGCTCACGTTTACGGAGGTGATGGTGTGGTGTCGGGTTCTATCAGGTCTACATACTTGCAGAAACACTCTCACACCATAAAACAGAAGTTGGCACGGAAACTGAAAATGCAAAGAGACAAGTTTATTAGGACCCCATGGGGTGGTGGTACATCCCTACAGCACCCTTCGGCAATGCAAGAAGTATCACCCCGAAGATCGGTGTGCGACCTCTTTTATACAGTTTAAAGGTAATAAAAAGGTAGGCGGTATACATTAGAACAGTTTTAGGTACATATAAGGGCATTTTTGGAACACAGCCAACATGAGGGAGGGGTTTAATACCACTGGTCAGTTGGCAGGAACATTCCTAAGGAGTGACCACTCTCTAGTCCAAAGATCAGATGTACGCATGCGCGAGACTGACCATTGCTAAAAATAGCCTGTTGCTGGGTAGGGTAAAGGTTCATTGGCATGAAGGAAGGACGAAAGGGCATGCTGACCACGAGGCCGCATGTTCATAGAAAATGGAAGCCATCGAATACAAAATGGCCCCCACACGTTTAGTCAAGTTAACAGAAATGTTCGTGTAGCTGAGCTTAACGCTAACTCAGGTACTGCCAAATTACGACAGACGACCCTTTTAGCGTTTAGCTGAAGCTACCTCATAATGGAAGTAATCTGAATGTTCATCATTAATGTCAATCATCATGATTTGCTTCACTTCGGCATTACTCATCTGTACATTTTTAGCAATAGCTCGTTTGGATGGGATACAGGCCGTAATACATACAGTACATAAAGTAGGACCACATTGAATACATAGGCAACAGAAGAAAAATATCCCAATAATCACACATAGAACAGTTAGCAGTTTCCAACCCCATGTACTAAGCAGAGTCCAAAACCAGCTAGAAAAAGTCCAAGTACCATTGTCAGTGTGAATTTCAGAGGCAATTTTGTGCAACCTAGAGATAGCATCATACACAGATGGTTAATTATCTGGCATATAAACACAACAACTACTTCCAATGACGCGGCATGCACCCCCACGATCAGCTAACACTACGTCCAGAACCATCCGGTTCTGAAGCGTAACGATTCTTGTAATCTGAAGCTCTTCAGTTATATTCCCTAAAGCACAAGCAGTCTCATTAGCAACTGCCTCCACAACACGTGTTAACCGTCTAATTTTCCTGCTATTTAGGGCAGCACCTACAAAAGAGAAAAACCCTAAATTAAAATCCACATATTGTTGTAGTGAGGTGTCAGTTTGGTCGACTTCATCAATATCCAATGCTCTCTTAACTCTATTCAATAGAAAATCGTGATACAATACATAATCATTATGGTACATAGGTGGGGCAATGAACACAGGGGGTAATACAAAAGATATATAACATGTACCTAACCATCCAAGAGGAAGACGATGATAACCTTTATTTCCGCAAATAAAGTAAGTGTTTCGTGAGGCCACAAATGAAACACCATTGGGTGTATCAAAGGCAAGAGTAACATTGCATTCACTTTTCCCCACCGGAATTGTTCCCTTATTCCTAATACAAAGGTCTGCTTTTGTATCAATAACGGTAATTACATGTAATCTGGTCATATTTGTAAGTCTCTGATTGGTGAAGATACGAGGCGTAGATACATTGTCCGGTCGATATTCTTCCCACTCGAATTTAGTTCCTTCTGCTTTTGGATAGCCATCTCGATCGTTATAGCAAACTTTGTTCAATCGAAAAAGTAGTCCACCTTTTGTTGGCCATCTCAATGTAAAGAGAAGAGTGTACCAAGCATTACATGACCCATTGTGAGAAAAAGGAAGAGGAATAAGTGGGGTTCCTCCCTTCTTCTGATGCCCAGGTAACATCCCACATACCCAACAATTGGACGTGTTGGTCATATTATGCGTGTGGTGCAATATCTGAATGAAACTATTATTCAAATAGGTCTGTCTATGTCTTTCTTTGTGATAGGGCAAAGTAAAATGGAAATGTTCAGATGGAATTGGAGTGGTAGGCAGTAAATAGTCCAGTGCAGGAAATAGTCTTTCTATAGTCCAAGCTATTACTGCTATTACCACTATTGTCGCAACAAAAAGAACCGCACCCAGAATTCTTCTGTTTTTCAATGTCATAGGTGCCATGGTACAATGAACAAAAGTCTCAAGAAACAAACTAAAAAATAAAAATATGGTGCTGAGAACCGAGGCTGCCGTTAAGTTTTTCTCCGAGATTCAAGACGGGTGTTGCTACACTGGACAGAACTGCCCCCCCCCCTGATATTCCCGGCTTCCGTTTCACAAACCTCGGAACGGTTACCAACCAGTCATGACAAATACAAAAAAAATGATTTCTTTGGCCGTAGATTGTACTTCACTACGCCAGAAATAGTGTGGTCCGGGAAGGCTCCCTCCGACTCGTGAGGCGTAACAGCTGGGCCCTTCTCCGCATCCAAGATGTCTCGATAATCAGACAGGACAGTAGGGTTCACCAGATCCGGAGAAACACTTCGACAGTGCGTTGAATGTATCCACCGCTTCTTATTCGTGACTCGGACAGCCGTTCGCGTTGCCAGCAGCACTTGCTCAGGGCCACGCCACCTCGGCTCCAAACTGCTGGATCTCTCAAACACCCGGATCATGACATGGTCGCCAGGACGAAGATTGTGAGCCTCGCCAATGGAATTGTCGGGGAGCGCTTCTCGAACCTGTTGATGAATAGAAAGTAAATCATTTGTTAATCGTGCCAAATAATCGTTCATCATTATACAAGGCACATCATGTATCAAACGAGGCTTTGGAACTCCCCAGATATTCATGGGCCTTCCAAACACCACTTCATAGGGTGTGAGGCCACTTCGGGAGTGTGGCACTGATCTAATAGACAATAATGCCAATGGCAAAGCGTCTGGCCATTTCAAAGACGTGGATGCCACGATCTTCGCTAGCTTCAGCTTCAGAGTCGCATTATACCTTTCTACTAGACCTGCTGACTGCGGGTGGAATACAGCGTGGAATTTTTGTCTGATTCCCAATCCTTTCAGGACATGCTCCACTATCTTCCCAACAAAATGAGGACCATTATCATTCCACAAGAATTTACAAACACCATAACGTGGGAAGTACTCTTTTAGTAGTACCTTAGCTGTTGTTAATGCTGTATTGTCCTTTGTGGGGTAGGCTTCAACCCATTTACTAAAAGCACACACCACCACTAGGACATACTTGAGGTTATTACAACGCTCCAGTTGGATATAGTCCATTTGCAGTACTTCGAATGGTGCAGTAGGTGGAACGAACCCTCCTTTAGGAGTAGGGGTCCCTTTTGCAGGATTGTACTGTAGGCATATCAGACAGGTCTGTACTCTTCTCCTAGCCGTGCTGGTAATCTCCGGATGCTCCCAAACTCGTGTAAGCGATTTAGTAATCGCAAGAGCTCCAATATGTGCCAACCCATGTGTCATTTGAACCATTGCCTGCAAGTAAGCAGCAGGTAATTTCCATCTCTTCATGTCTTTGCTTCTCCAGCAACCCTCATCATCCAACACTCCCTCTATTGCCCATGCTGCAAGCTCCGCTTCAGACGCTGATTTCTGTATGTCTAAAACTTCCTCTCTAGCATCATGCCATCGCTCGGCTTGCGATCTCACCACATACATAGGGGAGTCATTTTGCAACATGGCAGTCTCTCTCGCTATGCGGTCTGCAAAAGCGTTTCCTTGCCCTATTTTGTCCGTCACCTTTTTATGTGCACTACATTTTATTATCGCCACCTTCCTTGGGCATAATAGTGCGTTCAGGAGGTCGCATACCAACTCTCCGTACATAATATGTGTTCCGTGTGAAGTCATAAACCCTCGTTCCCTCCAGAGTAGGCCAAAATCGTGCGCTACTCCAAAGGCATAACGACTATCGGTGTAGATATTCACACATAATCCAGCACTTAGCTCACATGCTTTCGTTAAGGCTATCAATTCAGCCGCTTGAGCAGATTTTTGTGGTATTCGTGCTGTTTCTACCACTGTCTTAAGTGTCGTGATCGCATAGGCCGCGGAACACGTACCATCTGGCAATCTCACACACGATCCATCAACCCACAGTTCCCCATCTACATCAGGAAGTGGCGTGTCCTGTAAATCGACACGACCCTTTGTTTGTTCATCAGTCAGAAAAACACAATCATGTTGTTCTTCTTCCTGGGTCTCAGTAACAGGATATGGCAATAAAGTAGCGGGGTTCAAAGTGGCGCACCTCTTCAATGTAATGTGTGGCGCCAGCAATGTTAACTCGTATCCTGTTAAACGGGCACTGGTTAGATGCTGCGTTTTCGTTCGGTTCAATAGCGCATCTACTGCATGGGGAACTAAAACCAACAATTTGTGTGACAAAACTATTCCCTCACTCTGCCGTATAGCTACTGCTGTTGCTGCAACTGCTCGAAGGCATCCAGGCAGCCCTCGAGCCACAGGATCGAGTACCGCTGAAAAGTATGCGCAAGGCCTCTGTTTATCTCCGTGTAACTGTACCAAGACTGACAATGCGCACCCATCCTTCTCATGTACATACAGTGTAAAGAGCTTTGTATAATCTGGTGTACCTAACACTGGCGCAGAACAAAGGGCTTGTCTCAGTTGTTCAAAAGCATTTTGACATTCGTCCGTCCATTCGAGGGGGAGTGATGCAGTTTTGGACAGCAATGCTAACAAAGGTTTTACAATGTACGAAAATCCTAGTATCCATTGCCTACAGAAGGACGTCAACCCTATGAAAGCACGAACATCCTTCTGCGTGCAAGGGACTGGTGTATCTAAGATTGCTTGGATTCGGTCTGATGTTAATGCACGTCCCTCCTTAGACAAAAGATGACCAATATATGTCACCTTTGGTCTACAATATTGTAGCTTCTTCCGCGAAACCTTGTGATTGTGTTCCGCAAGGAAAGAAAGCAGGGAGAGTGTACTCTCCTCGCATTGCTCCTGTGTGTCTGCTGCAAGCAGAATGTCATCAACATATTGTATTAGTGCCACCCCAGACTGCAAATCAAATGAATCAAGTTGTCTTTTCAAAGCCTGACTGTAAATGCTAGGACTTTCGGTGTAACCTTGAGGAACTCGACAAAATCTATATGATTTATTATTTAATGTAAAGCCGAACAAATATCGGCTATCAGGATGGATAGGGATTGAAAAGAAAGCGTTTTTCAAATCAATCACCGTAAATGTAGTAGCCGTGGGTGGAACCAAAGTAAGTAAAATGTAATGTCAGATACTACTGGATACTGCGGTACAACTATCTTATTAATTTCCCTCAAATCAATAATAAAACGATAGAGCTTAGTATCTGTGTCTTTCTTTAGGATCGGAAGAATTGGACTATTGCAAACATTATAGGGAACTTCCTCCACCACCCTTGCCGTTATCAAGTCATTCACAATATGTATCAAAGCTATTTCGCCTTCTCTAGAGATCTTGTATTGAGGAACACGAGGTAAAACCGCTCCCTCCTTCACAGTAATGCGCACAGGAGGAATAATCATTTGACCCACATCAGTATCGGAAGTAGCCCATAACGTACTTGGAAGGGAAGCTAATGCGTCGGCCTCTTGCATGAGGCACGATCTCTCTATTTCTGGGTAGTTTTCATTCAAAATGACCCGCACCCCTTCAGGGGCACAGCGTATTGTTGCATGAAAATGCTTTAGCATGTCAAGTCCCATAATATTATCTGGTGTATTTGGAGATAATAAAAACGGACATGGGGCAGTGAATTTATCAACATGAAATGTAAGGGGTTGAGACAATGGGCTTAGTGAAGGTGTTCCATCGAACCCTATTGCTGTAATCGTTTCGCCAGACAGGGGAGCCCTTGGAACCAAGTGTTTAGACAGAGCACTTCGAGTAGCTCCTGTGTCGACCAGAAACTGATCAGTAGAACCCAAAACATGTGCTGATATATATGGACCCCTTTAATCGACTGGTACTTCAACCGATTCCACACCCCATCCTACGCAACCCTATGCATAATTTTTATCCTGAGACTCAGTATACTCTCCTTCAGCTATCTGATACTGATTCCGTCGATCAAATGTATTATGTTCAACCGGACCACGAACCCTCTCTTCACCCCTACCGCGATCATTCGCTCCACCTCTTGGTCCTGAATAACTATTCCGTGACCTTCCACTTCCTCGACCCCTCTGACTACGCTGTTCACAAAGCACCGGACAATCTGTGAGCCAATGTCCAAACTGCTTACAGTATGCACACTGATCCTCAGAAATGTCGGAACGAGGGGGAGATGTAACGTACGATCCTCGTCTACCCCTATCGTTCCCTCTCGATTGCGTAGCACAAACCTGTGCCAACATCACTTTCGTCTTTAAGTCCTTCGCTTTCTTATCACTACTCTCTTTAGCCTCTAGTTCCTGACGTTCATAATACTGAGCCATAGTTAATAAGGAGGCAGGCGTTGCCGTGGTCCATGAACTTTCACTAGCCTTTAATCGCTTTGCAATCTCCGGTAGGAGATTAGCCACATACTTATCTACGAATAAGTGCCTGCCCGTGTCCTCTGTTAATGATTGGCCACTGTAATCATGGAATGCTTCCTTAAAACGTGAAAAGAAATCAGAAACCGATTCGTCTGGCTTCTGCTTACACGACGCTAACACTGTCCAATCTATTTTCTTAGGAGGGACAAGCGTTTATAATTTATTCAAGATAGCTGTTAGCAAATCTAAAATCAACTGACACGGTTTACATGCAGGTTCCCTATCTGAATCAGCTCTCACTATGTCCTTCCAATCTGCGCCTAATACTGTTCGATCGTCAAACTTACGAATCACCCTCCACATATCAGGAGGCAATATCAGCCCAAAGAAAAGATCAATATCAACTAACGTCATAATACACGAAGAAATAGCACCCTCCACACCTTCATAGAAAGCTGCTGGATTTTTACGGGGGTCAGGCAAAGCATTCTTAAGTGCCATAACATCTTCTCTATTCCATGGCATATAAACCCAATTATACACAAAATAGCCCTTTGAATCTTTAGACGTCCTATCATCATCCGTACCGTCCCCTTTAGGAGGGACATACAAAGGTGCAGCTTCCCGCATAGGCAAAACATTAATTGCAACACTCTTATCTGATCCATAAATAGGGCACACTCGGGTATTTTCCGTCGATCCAGACGCTGATTGCTCTGATGTTTTGTTCGCCGCTCGCAATCGCGTCGCCTCATCTCGTAACTGAACCAACCGCCGGAAGAATTCGTCCGCATCTGAAAGAGCAAAAATACCTTTACGAAAATTCTCACGACCAACTGATATATCTTTAGGTTCCAACTCAGGAGAGTGTTTTCTAAACCGCTCAACAACTTCACCTGCAAGGTGATCTAAAAAATACAATCGTTCCTTGTCGGACCACTTGCTCATAAAATCATCAACCTCTGAAACAGTTATAGAATTTACATTAAGTTTACGGGCAATCGAACGCAATTCCGTCATACGCTCGACATGTAACCTGGTACGTTGTTTGTCCTGATTATCCTCGTCCGATTCCACATCCGGAGCCGTAGGCTGAACATACGGGGGCGGGCAACGATCTAACAATGAAAAATCATCTAATTCATTAGTAAGGACAGGATAAAGAGGACGTCTAATAGGAAACTGACCATTAACCTGCAGGTTACGTTCTCGACTCTCTTTCTCTTTCTGTTCCTGCAATTCCTTCTCCTGTAGCTGTAAAGCTTTATCCCGAGCAGCCTTTTGCTGCTCTTTGTCTGCCAAGGCTTCTGCACGCTTCATTCGTTCACGCACCGCTTTCTCCCACATACGCACGCAATCAAACATATCCTGTCTAGACCTGCGCTGAAACAAACACTGTTCTACATACTGGACTTTTCGCAAATCGAATGACCCATGTAGTGGCCATTGCAATTCACGATCAGGTTTAGTGTATTTGTGCCATAACGTGCTATACATTATGGGAGAAAGGCCAAATTTAATGTACATTTCGCGCTTAGGAGTCCCCTCTGGGGGAGCCGGCTGAGATTCATTTAATCGATAAGTGGTACCATTTCCAAAGCAGCACATTCCTCGGAGTGTGCTGAGGACAGGCATGTTCAAAATATCACGGAAAAACGCGATATTACATAAAATGGCACTTAAGGGTACTTATGCACAATGTGCCGTTCAAACAAATTCAAAAGAAGAGAAATATCCCTACATGCCTGCCTATGTGAGGTGCACTCCACATATAATTCAAATCATAGGTCCAAACGTTAGCTAACTCATACAAATTCAAATTCAAATTCAAAAAACCACAGTAAGTGTCAATAGACTACCTTACCAAATATAAGCTTACCAAATATCTTCAAAAGTGTCCAGATTCCAACTGCCAAGTTCCGAAGCCGAATCAGCCAAAAGAGGCACTACACGACAAGCCAAACGATCAGAACCTCAGTCGAGGACCGGCGCCACCTGGAAGGTCAGATCAAAAGGAAAGGAAAAAACACCGTGGATGCCAAGACTCGGGTCACTCAGTGGCAGCGTACGCGTCCATAGCGAGTTTCCAATCCTTCGTCGTGACCTCTCCTTTGGGCATCCGAGTCGCCGATGAGGTCCCTTCGTGGTCGCCAATTGTGGTGTCGGGTTCTATCAGGTCTACATACTTGCAGAAACACTCTCACACCATAAAACAGAATTTGGCACGGAAACTGAAAATGCAAAGAGACAAGTTTATTAGGACCCCATGGGGTGGTGGTACATCCCTACAGCACCCTTCGGCAATGCAAGAAGTATCACCCGAACATCGGTGTGCGACCTCTTTTATACAGTTTAAAGGTAATAAAAAGGTAGGCGGTATACATTAGAACAGTTTTAGGTACATATAAGGGCATTTTTGGAACACAGCCAACATGAGGGAGGGGTTTAATACCACTGGTCAGTTGGCAGGAACATTCCTAAGGAGTGACCACTCTCTAGTCCAAAGATCAGATGTATGCATGCGCGAGACTGACCATTGCTAAAAATAGCATGTTGCTGGGTAGGGTTAAGGTTCATTGGCATGAAGGAAGGACGAAAGGGCATGCTGACCACGAGGCCGCATGTTCATAGAAAATGGAAGCCACCGAATACAAAATGGCCCCCACACGTTTAGTCAAGTTAACAGAAACTGTTCGTGTAGCTGAGCTTAACGCTAACTCAGGTACTGCCAAATTACGACAGAGGAACACTACCAACAACTGCACTGGTGCCACTGACTCTGTGCAGCGCATGCCTACCACAAGTGGCTGTGGGCCCCTGATGACTGCTGGCTCCGTCATACAGCGCGGTGGAGTAGGTCACACACTTTGACCTGAGTCTTGCCCTCTACATGGCAGATTCAATGTCATCGTACAGACCTTATCGCAGACTGCATCCCCTTCCAACACTGGTGCCCCTGAGTGTGTGCCTTGAAATTCATGGTCGATCTCTGTTTGCACATCGGTGGCGTCTGGACCCATGGGCTGGAGGTTGTCTTCCTCTACATGTAACTGATACTGACAAGGTGGCAAAGTGGAGTCTGTAGCATTACACTCCGCCATTTGCCTGTTCCTGCTTGCTTCTGCCCTCTGCATCATGCCCTGGAGGGACACCTTCCACTGTCCTCTGCAACCCTCCGCAACTTTCCCCTTGGACATTGATGAGTACACGCTCAGCTCAAGTGGCCCTACCTCAGTGCACCGCAAGTCACCGTCCCGTGGCGGTGCGCCTGTGCCGGGCGCTGTGAATCCGGGGCCACAAACTCTGTGCTGTTCAAGTCTGGGACACATGATGTCCGTACCTTGTACTGCTGATTGTCTGCTCACTCTTGTGGTTGTTGCCAACACTACGCAACCCCTGAGTGGTGGCTTACACTACCCAACACCCATCCATCACAGGCGTCACCGGAGATGCGACCCTGGCAATAAAAGGGTCCAGACGCACATGCCCGTAGCCAGTCCCACAAAGTCGCTCAGTGTGTCCGTGTGGTCATTATATATGCATGTGGGACCGGGGCCATTCCACATTACATTGTGCTGTGTGCAGCCTGCGCAATCATGTCACCGCAGGCAGTTGTGTAGACCTGGGACATGTAACTGTGTCAAATCTTCATGTGTGCGTAAGCGGGGTGGACAGGCATACAACAGTACGGCATAGGGGTGTGGCTCCTCCACACCTGGATCTGGGTGTGGTTCAGTGTGGGCCTTGCTAAGGATGTGGCTGATGCGTGAGTCTCTGTTGTAGTGTCTGCGCCACCCATCCCGCAATGGACAATGTTGCTATGTGGCATGCCCCTGGTGTGCGTGGTTGGCCAAAGGGGTACATGGGGGAGGGCATGCCCACTCAGGGTCAGGGATCACACATGCCAACTGTTGTGTGTGTTGCTATTAGCGCAGCATGAGCCAAAGATGTACCCTCAACTGCATGTCGAGTATAGCCACACAAAAGGGGGTGGTCAGGGAAGGCATGGCTTGGCAGTTCGGGTTGGACTGTTCCCATGAGGCACAGGGTCAGACTGATTTGCCTATGGCCATGTCTGAACTGGGGTGGCAGAGTGGGCGATGATGGATTAAACCCAGATCTGTTGACTGGGTGTGAGTGTTTGATTGGTTCAGATGCTCCGTCCATCCCCACCCCCTTTTGTACCGCTTTGTTCGCCATAAGTTGGCAGGGTATGCTCAGACGTGAGTCCCTTGCTCACTTTGCCACTGGATTCAAGCAAGCCTGGCTGAAGACGGCTGAAATGCCGGAAACCGGTCCTACGAAGCTTGTTTCCGGTCCAGGGAAGGCATGGCTTGGCAGTTCGGGCTGGACTATTCCCATGAGGCACAGGGTCAGACTGATTTGCATATGGCCATGTCTGAACTGGGGTGGCAGAGTGGGCTAAAGAACGGTGATGGATTAAACCCAGATCTGTTGACTGGATGTGAGTGTTTGATTGGTTCAGATGCTCCGTCCATCACCACCCCCTTTTGTACCACTTTGTCGAGTACAGCCAGGCAGGTGCTCTACATCTGTGTCAGGCCTGTCCTTGCAATGGGCCTACACACATGTGGCCACCCACATTTTGCACAACATCATCACTGTGTCGTACTCAGGCTTGTAGACATGCGCAGACAGGCATGTCAATGGTGTGCCAGAGGCGTTCATGTGAAGTAATCGCGCTACCCACACTAGTGAATGTGCTCGGGGGGGGGAGGTGTAGCAGTGAGACTATGTAGTACACAATGATGCAGCTCATGTGCAATACACAGTACATGTCATTCAGGAATCAGTAGATCACACATATCACACACCAATGAACCAGTGAGTCTGCCAACACATCATGCAGTACGTAGTCGTGACTCATGTCTCTCTGCACTGTCACAGGTGACCAAGGATATGCATTCTGCGCTTGGATGATGACACCCCTCCGAGCCCCGAACACACAGGCCCAAAGATAGTACAATGTGGCCCACAAATGCACAAGGGGCATCGTGGAGCACACATTTGGCATGTTGAAGTCACGTTTCAGGTGCCTGAACATCACAGGTGGTAAGCTCCTGTACAGCCCAGACTGTCATGTATTCCTATAGGTTCTGAATCGATCCCCCTATTCCTGACCCTATTCTGGTTAAACAAACTAACAAGTTAACTAGCAGTCAGCCCATGAGGCAGAAAACCCCCATGATGCAGATACCGTTATCTGACGCAGTCACACTACGGCACAGGAACGTGTTATCTGATTAGGTCATAACGCTTGCGATCTAATTAGACAAGCGACATTCCTCCAGCCCCTGATAAGGCATACGGAGTTCTCATAACAAATCAAACCTATGACAACCTGGAAAATCCGTGCGGCCATTGTTTTGATTTCACAGAGAACTTCAGCAAAAGAATGTGCTAACGACCTGGTCGTATGACATCTTTATTGACGTATCTATGTCCATCCTTACGTCAATCTCGGCACCTTAAAGGTATAAATATTACCGATCTTGCCCTATGCAAACACACGGTGGTGACGAGACGGAGCAGCCATACTTGCCGAAGCCCAGAGCAGAGCAGACCCCGCTGGCAACAGCCCCGCCTTCCTGACGCGCTGAGAACGAGACGCGCTGCTTTCTCCTGCCGAGAGACCCAGCACCGGCGCTTCCGGGTAGCCCTCGCAGGCAGCCTGGAATATCGAGACCAGAGAGAGAGATACCATCCCTCATTCATCCTAACTTCCAGGTACAGAACTGAATAACCCCTCACAGAGAATTCTTAAGTTAGTCACTTGGCAAAACCAAACTTAACTTAAACTGTAACTTTCTATTCCCGCCCACGCATCAGGCTTAGGTCAGGTACACGGGGTAGGCGTATTTAGAAACACCAGTTGAGTACGTTTAGTCAAATGTATATGTGTATGTAATATATTTTATTCATTTTAAACATCATATGGCTTAGAAACCATATCAATGTTTTTACAGTATTATTTTATACTATTGCTTTTAATGTATGCACTTTACTTAACTATAAGTATTGCAATAATATCGATCCATTTCTCTTGTATGAGAAAAGAGACTAATCAATAAATAACACCTTTTTATTGAACACGCCCGTCTCTTCCTTTTCTCTACAATCTGATGAGACTAAGAATGCACGTACTGACTGAGTAAAATAAATTGCCTTTTGTTCACACGACTCTCGAGATATACTCTTGATTAGGGGAGAGCAAAGTTGTCATGTTCTATGGTTGTCAGAAACTAAATCCCTTCTTGTCTAATCAGGGAAGTTAAGTCCTACCTGAACATTCGAGAAAGTTTCTAGTGAACTCTGAGCTAAGCTGGCAAACCCAAAACTTTAAGTCTAATATCGACAGTAGTAGACCTAGTTAACGTCTGATCTAGGCCTTCACTATTGTAGTTATTATTCCAATGCGCAGAGCCTATTGGGATGATAGGAACTACACTACATGGCGCCCAACGCGTTTGGAAAGGGCGATAAAACTAACGTAAGACATTTAGAGTAACTCAGTCGTGCTTTCTCACTCAGACCCCTTTTCCCATAATACTCCAAAGACGTCTGGAGTGGGTGAAAGGTTATATCCTCCAAAACCTCGCAGGAGGGAACTCCTATGTATGGTTCTTGGTATAGTCAACGTTGAAGGATACACTGTTCCAAAATATTGTGCATCTAATCTTTGTTTCCATAAGAAACCTGATCTGCAAACAAACAAAATAACCTTCTGGACAGTACAATGTCAGACAGTGAAGGAGACAGAGAGGCAGTTAGATTAGCAGCTGAAATAGCAGCAGCTGATACTGCACTGCAAGACGCGGACCAGGATATAATACTCATCCCAGTCATCAAAAGGAAATCTATAACCTTAAAACTTATAGAAAATGGACTGACACCTAGAGGTGGTACAGTCATATTCGTAATTGAGGCACACGAATATCGGCAGACAGAGGTATACTACTCATGGATAAACTTTCCAGCAGCAAATCCTGTAACAAAGTACTTCCACTATTACAAAATAGAGGAACCTCCTGAAACGTACGCTCCTTTCGAGGAGGTGGAAGTACCACTCAAATTTCAAGAGCATTTGCTCTTATTTGATGGCGCCCTAAAACATAACAATCACATCACCAGGCTCGGTCCTTTAGGTAGACCAGGAGCAACGTGGCCGGTCCTAGCCGGATACACACCACATCCAGACATCGACGAGATGCCTGCACCACAGCTTTTAACACAGCTAAAACAATTAATAAAAATTCATAGACAATTAGTCCAGTATGTGATGCGGACTTCAACAATTCAGCCAGCAATTAAACTTCCAGAGCTGACCCCTCACCAGGGGAACACAAATAAAATTACACCACAGAACATCCAATCCTGCCTAGGTAAAGTACCGGCTAAACGGGAACAAATACCATTCTGGTTGGCACAAAAAATCACCCAAATAGAGGCGGTGTTTCCTGACACCACCCCGTTAGAAAAACACAGGATTCTGACTATCTGTCTTCCAATGGGAATCGCACCACACATAGAGGACTGTGACACTTGGGGTACAGTCTTTGCTTCCATCTACACAAAAACGCACGGTGTTCCATCCATTTCGGTAATACCAGATGTGCTAAAACAAATTCAAGACGAATACGGTCCAGAACCCGCTTTAACTCTTGGTATGAAATTACTAAAAGACTTCAAGCAGGTCTCGGCTATATTATTAGCCAACATAAAGGGAGAAGCAGCAAACGTGGCGATCCGCCAGAGGTTAAAAGAGACAGATATAGCAGACCAACCAGCTGAAATTGCCAGAATCATAGAAAAATCCTATGAGGAACTAGGTAGAGATAGTTTAGGTGGAATACCAGTAAAACCGCAACTGACTGAAAGTCCTGAAAAAATATTTTTTAATAATAATTCACCAAAAAAGAACTGGGATGGAAACAAACAATCCAATCCTAAAGAAAAGAAATTCCAGTCCAGGGGAAGGTCTCCTAGGCGAAGGGAGAAATCTCCAAACCAAAGACACAGGTCACCTCAGAGTGACCCCTCTGGGAAAAGATATAACCTTAGAAATAGGGATAATATAAAAAAGCCTGATAGATATCAAGACATTGATACACGTCCCTCTCAATCTTTTCAGACTTCCTTGCAGAAATCGGAAAGAAGAGGACGATCAGAACAAAGAGAAGAGCACGCCAAGTCCAAAGACAAGGAACCTGCTCAGCTAAAAAAGAAATTACAATTTCCAAAAAAGAAGGTAGCCAGCATTAAAATAGTTAACAATGCCGAGAATTCTGAGGACACAACTGAAAAACGGAGAATGGGCTCAGACAATGCTAGACAGCGCAGCAGAAGTGAGCATAGCTCGCAAAGTCCTTATGAATCATCTGGAGACAGTGGACACGAATGAATATCTTCAAGTGGAAACTGCAGACACCAGAGTTAGCAAACCTCACAAAATATACGAAATAACATTGCGTATAGAGGGGGATAAGACTAGAAAAATAAGGGGACTATTTTGGGATAATCTCTCCAAGGGCTATGACATCCTTCTAGCTGAAAAAGACTGGCCACCAGAGTTTGTCAGGGAGTGCCCTCATGGCGAAGAAATAATGATGCCTGCCTTCTCAAATCATATCCCAATTCATAAAAAATACACACTTGCTAGAAAGTGGGCAGTGGCTCTAGCTCCTGCTTTATATAAAAATCATGTAGGATGGGATGAGGACTCTCCTCCTCACAAAATCCAGTTAAAATCACAACCTGCTGCACAAAGGCAGTACCCAATTAAGCAAGAAGCTAAAAAACAGGTAAAAGAAATACTAGATCAGCTAGAATACCAGGGGGTGATTGAAACTTGCACCTCACAAATGAACAACCCTTTGTTTCCGGTCTCCAAACCAGACAATTCATACCGTCTAGTTTTGGATTACCGACACCTTAACACATGTTGCAAAACTTTTGCAGTGCAAAACTCACATAGTGCTGCACTAATGAATAACATAGTGCGCAAAAAATACAAAACAACCTTAGACATCTCTAATGGATTCTTTTGTCAAAACATAGCACCGGAGAGCAGATATTTAACTGCATTCTCAATAAATTGCACTCAAAAACAATTCTGTCGGTTAGCCCAGGGGCACAAATACAGAAAAGAAGACCAGGTCTATGGTGGTGTGTTATGATGTGCGATGAAGAAAGTCACATGGATGCATGTATCACAATAATTGAGTCGCACTGGGCTGTTACATTTCCCTTCAGACCACCCTCGTGGCGGATTTTCATCATGTGGGAATTAGCATTCGCTCCAAATACCGCCCAACCGACAACTGACGGTGCGGAAAAGGAAGGCGACGCTTAAAGCCACAGTGTTGCTCACTAGGTAATGCTGAGTGGGTGCAGTGCTATAAAGATAGTGCTAACTAAGATTAACTACCCAAACTCAAGATAAATTAATAAAGACAAGAGTGGGTGCCAAGATTAAAAACACGCCTTGCAGTCAGGAAGTAAAACTACATTGCGGCGCAGTGCAAATTGGTCAACTAGTTTCAGCTACACGGAAAACTATTCCAGCTTTCGTCAGGACCTAATGGATACTAAGCTACTGCATTAAATTTAAACTAAATATGTGAAATTACAATCAAGTGTTTGTATCAAGACAACATAAAGTGTACTTGGAGGGATCAGTATCTGCCAGGAACTTGGAGCCCCAATGTCCACTGGAGACAGGAAAATGATCTTCTGCCTATTAGCCCAGGGGTACAAGAACAGCCCGGGAGTATTCTCAGCGAGAGTAACAGAATTACTACAAATATATGATGATGAAGCATTATCTTATGTCGACGACATATACTTAACAGATGATGACTTGGATACTCACTTGAAGAGAGTGAACACCATAATACTTGGGTTCGCAGCAGAGGGTTACAAATTCAACTTTAAAAAATCCAGAATTGCCCATCTGAAAGTCCTGTTCTTAGGATATGAATTATCAAGTGAAGGCAAAAGCCTGGCGGACAATTTCCTAGAGAAATGTGCCGTAATCCAAGCACCTAGAACACTAAAAAACCTACAGTCAATTCTAGGCTTCCTAAATTTCTGAAGAACATACATTGCGAATTACGCAGAAAGGGTTAAACCCCTTTATGATCTGATAAAACCAGATTTTAAAAGATCCAATTGGACTCAAATACACACAGAAATTCTGAGATCCTTACAAACAGACATGCTAATTAAAACAAAATTAGAAACACGTGACAATACACGCAATCTTGTGATTCGAGTCATCCCAGGGAGATGCGGATTCACATACCTGACCTCTAATGAGGGAGAAAAGGTACCAATTGCATTCAAATCACACTTGTACACAGAAGCTGAACAGAAATTCAGTAACAAAGAAAACATTGTTCATGCAGTTCAAACCGCAATAGCTAGAGAAAAAGATCAAGCGGACGGTAGACACATAACAGTCAGAACAGCAGAATCAGCTTTTGAGGCATTAACAACACCATGTAATTTACCAACAACAGCATTGAATCCAAAGTGGATACAATGGGTGAATTCAATCACAACTGACAAAGTATACTATTACTTTGATCCAGAACTAGAAGAAATGGAAAGTTTAGAATATGAAAAAACATATCCTCTGCCAATCGACATTCTGCCTTTACGACATTACGCCTGTGTAATTTATACAGACGGACATGCTCAACCCTCCGTTTGGGGAGAACAAGCATACAATCCCACATGTGGGATTACAAAAGAAGTGTGGCGCGGAGGTAAACTAAAACCTCTATTAACAAAAACACACTCAGTAGAAACTAATTCAGAACAACGAACTGAAATAATGGCATTGAAAATGGCGCTAGATAATGCGGATCGCGAATTCCCGACACTTATAGTGTCAGATTCATATTACTGCGTCAAATCATATAACAAGGATTTGCAGACATGGATTCAAAACGGTTACAAAGATGACACAGATGCACCAATAAAGCAGAAACTGCTATGGGAACAAGTAGCTCTTTTACAGAAAGAACTACCAAAGACTCACGTGACACACTCACTGAGTCATCAGCGTGATGGCGTTCACGTTGCAGGGAATTCATTGGCTGAGACAGCCACAGCGGCAGCCACTAAATCGGCTCCCGTAGTTCGAAAAAAGCGTACATTAAAATACATTGACGGTGAAACGGTGCTGGCGGTGAAAACGTCATCAAAAGGCGACTGCTCAGCGTTACCGATCAACTATCCACTCAATTATACATACATAATCGATGCAAACTCCGTCCCTTTTGCTCGAATCCCTGGAGTGGGGGATAGAGTGATTCCAAACATGGACAGGAGAAACTTGTTAATCGCAGACGCACATATGGGCGAGGGTCTAAGACACCTAAAAATAAAAGATTCTCTGGAAGCATTAGAATCACGGTACTGGTGGCCAGGCATGAGCCTACATCACACCATGTTTGTGAAAAACTGCCCAAACTGCAACAGAGATCGCAGTGGGGAGAGAACCAGTTTAATACCTCGTCGTTTTACTCCAGAAAAAATCAACAGTAAAAAGCAAGGCTTGCGATTAACATATACAGGCTAGTTTCCACTTATAATGTAGATCACCAGCACTCGGCTGACGTCTGGACTGTTATACAAAGATTAGCGAGTCTAAATGGCATATACGCTAAGAGCATGCTACGTTTGACCATCGTTTTCACTCTAGCCCTCCAGCCTGAGGGGAAACATGGCCAAATTAGCATAGCACAGCGGGAATCTTCTCACTTCCTTCCTGAGGGATACGGGATGGTGTAAAGAAAAAATCAAGGCATAAAGCAATCTATAACGGAAAGGATATTAGGTTCGGGAGCTGGGTGGGTCAAACATCTAATAAGTGTCCAACGTAGTCTAAATAACTTGCCAAGAAATTCTCTGAAGGGATTCAGTGCGTACGAATTATTATTTGGAACTAGGATGATGATCTCTGACATTGATAGTCAGACTTCAGTGGTGAAAGAAAAAAGCTTTGATATCAAAGACCGTTTGGCTATTTTACAGGACTTAAACAAAACAAGAAAAGACCTGAGCAACATAAAGTTGAAACAACAGCCAACAACCACTGAAGAACCACCACCTGTCCCAGAAAGACCTGTCTGGATTCCAAAAGTCGGGGATCTAGTCAGAGAAAAGATCGCGGTAAAGAAGGAATTTGGGCCTTCTTACAGAAAAGCAGTTCCTGTCTTGTCTGTCAACGGGACAAGATCAGTTGTACTACCGCCGCTTGCTGGTAAAAAGGAGAACCGAGTTGTATCCATCGACCTGGTAAAACCACAATCATGTGGCCGATAACAAACAGTAGGCCAAGTGGACTCCCAATAAGTAGCAGAACACCAAGGTTTGCTACCAGTACAGAGGCCCTATCGAAGAGGCTCATCACATTCGAAACGCCTACAGAAGAACAACAAGGACTATGCAACAATGCAATAGAACTCAGACCTCTGAAAACCCAAATAAAAACATTTAGCAGAGACACACCAATCTATAATGAAGTACCTAGTGAAAATGCAAGAAACGGTAATCCTGAAGCAATTGGAACAATTGACAGAACTGCATCCGGCTACTTCATAAACTTCGATGATTCCTCTGAAGGATTCAGTGAATCAAAGACACAGCCATCATCAAAAACCTTTAAAGATAAAGCTAAAGAACTTTTGAAACAACTGAAAGAAACATACCTGATTTCTCCATGGATCGAATTTTGGGTGGGTTTTGGTGCATTTATCCTCATACTTTGGCTCATCATGGTACTTACTTTGGGACGCTTCATTGAGGGAAAATATGCTAAAATGGACACAGCAAGTCAGAAAATCAACTTGATCCTCAAACCACACACATCTTCACACATCGAGAAAAGAGAACTTTCTTCAGTCAACTTCACAGCCAATCCGATACCGGGTGGGGTAGCCTGGGACAACACTGACTATGAAATTTATGGTCCGGTCGAAATCCTGAAATATCCACACCAAATTAAGATCTCCTTGAGTGACTTTGTAAAACCAAACTCATTTGCTGATGATTGGGACTTCGAAAGCATTAATAATATGATGTCTGACTTAGTAATGTCTGCTAAATTTACCAAACATGATTATTTGCAGGGTTCTACAAATTATGATAGTATGTACTGTTATAACCACTATGGTAACCATTTTCTACATAGATCTGCACAGCCTAGAAATGTTTTAAATTATAATCAATGGGAACATTGTGCAACGCCTCCGAAAGGAAGCTCAAGAACCTTCTATGACAAATATTCATACTTTTCAGGTTTTAACACAAGTAATGCTGAAACATTTTATTTCAAATTGTCAAACAAGACAGGGACCAAGACCATGATAACCAACACAAAATTGATATATTCAGATTCATTCTTTGAAAAAATGAATACTTTTGGTTTTGATTATTGGGACAAAAATGTTGAATTGAAAAGTGGTTGGGGTACAAAAGATTGGCAAGTACAGGGTATAGAATCACTGTTTAGAGCCTGCATGATCCCAGAACAAATTATATTTTTAAATGACACTGTCCAACAAACCACCTGTCTTGGCTTAGCCAAAATCAAAGACTTAAATAAACCGTCTATTCCAAAGCCAACAATGTTCAGCAATAGCTCTGATACAGATGAAGAGATAGACGTAAACCATATATTAAACCAAAACAGAACACATCCAAATTGGAAACAGTGGTTGATCTGGCCCACAGATACAAATAACTGTCAAGACAGATTCCTGAACAAAACACAGGGGTTCAAAATGACCAGGCCAGACCCTAGATATCCCCAAAGACATCACCCAGGGATAATAACAACCTACAGTGTGGGCAAATTGTGCCTTCAATGGCTACAAACTTCCACACTGGCAGAAATTAAGCAACACCTAACTTTACTTACTGATGGTGCTGACTTGCGTGATTTCATTATGGGACCACGCAAACAGCGTCAAAAACGTTTCATAGCAGCCTCTGTATATGCAGCATACAATGAGGCCTGGAAGGTTACTCAAATTGAAACAGCAGAGAGAATACGGGAAATTGACCGTATTAATTTGGAAAAATCACTTTCTGTAGTGGACAATGGGTTAATGACTCTGTCCTCCAGAATTTTTTCTTTGGACAGCATTGTGTCTTCAGCAATCGACATATTATCGCAAGACTTACTGTTGTTACAACACGGTCAGTCACAATTGCGTTCTATTGTACAGCTTGGCTGGACGTTACAAAATCTGCGTTCAGGCTATGTGCCTTGGCGTTTAATCAACACAACGTCACTATTCCAAATCTTTAACCTTACTGATAGACAAATCAGTATGGCCCAGAAGGGTGCTGATTATACAATCCTGAGCATTGAGAAACTTGAGAGATTAGCAGTGACAATGTCAGAACGACCTGTCAGTGAATGGATAATACATGGGATAATTAATATTCCAATCTCAACATTCAGGTTTCAATACTGCCAAAAATATATACAGGCTGGCATGTACGAAAAATTGGGAAAGGGGTACATTAAAACAACATGGAACCTGCCCTATTCACATGCATGTGTCAGTAATAAAGGACAGAAAGTGTTTCTTAGTGGCAATAATTGTGCGATGTCACTAAGCGGCACGCTTCTGTGTAACGGAATTAGTTTGCATGGAGCCTGCGAAGGGAATTCATACAACCTTTCGTGTCACCAGCAAGGCGCACCTGCAACAGAAATAGAACCATTCTTTCAAAGACTCTATAGTGGGAGTTACATTCTAATTGTAGACCGCAGATGCTGTAGTCTTATGCCCGGGACTCCTTATCTCGTAACTACGACTGCGAAGGTCAAGTGCTGTGGATGCTCATTGTTCCCCAGCTCCTTTCCAGACAGGGAGGCAAGGGCATGGCCCAATTTGAAAATTACTTCTATTCGAATAGATACTTTAAGCAGAATGAGAACAGTGCTTCTTCAGACGCCTACAAGGCTCACGTCATCAAAAGAAACGTATGATCTACAAGTCGCAAGGACGACTGCAGAGATACATTCATTGTTATCGACTAATTCCCCCATACATTTCGCGGAAATCCTTAATGAAATCTTAAATATTTCTGATACCACTGGGGTCTCAAAGGTATTTAAGACAGTATTTTCAATGGCATTAACACCATTCAAAGCCATACTGGGTATTTTTCCAGATTTCGTCCATTCGATTTTTGGCGGACTTCCCCTGATCCTGGGACTAATTGCAGGAATCCTATTCTTAGTCCTTATTTTTCGTTATGACAACCCATGTCACAGACCAAACTCTCGCGACAATGGAAGAAACAATCCTAGCCATTGGATACCGGGACCGGATAACAAAAATCCTGGGACTTTCCCGGCTTAGAGACCTGAACATGACTTGGTTTCTATCATTTCGACCAATGTGGCAAAGATGTGTTTTACCTGTATTAAGGTGTCTGCTATGCGGAGAAGAATGCGTGTTAGACACCTGTCTGACGCTACAATCGGATGCGCCAATGGATGCAGAAACATTGTTGAGCCCAATAAAGGTTCACGCTTTGTGCTGCCCTCAAAGGCTACCAATCCTGATGACGGCATTCGTGGAAGCTTCACCACTACGATTGATGGGTGATGAAGTTCAAGATGAAAGCAGCATCGATCAGGTACGACCTTCTGTCAGCAATGCAAATCAGAATGTCAATGGAGATAATCATGCGCACGAATGCATGGTTACACCTATTTCCGAGTTAGTGGAACTTTCCCATGAAACTGTTGACAGTTTTTTCGAAAGCCTAAATGATAGGATGTTCTCACCAGAGCAGAAATAGAGACTTTTGAGCAAACTCGCACACGGCGTTCCCTGAATTCGGCCTTCAACTTTAAAAACAAAGTCACATGAACTATTTTTACTCCAGTTCACGGACAGCAATTTTTCAGCAGCCCCAAAATATTTTTTACAATTTTTCGGGACACTTATCTTCTGCTTAAAGTAAGAAACTATTCCTAGAGAACTAAGATTTCTATTATTGAGTATTCTTCATAGACATTAGCTGCCCGCTGGTATGTTCATAAATATTTTATTATGTGATGGAATGGTCTCGAACATTTTTTCTGTATTAAGAGCCATATCATGTGTAATTTCTCATATACCAAATAGCATTAATGTATGAAAATGCGTAATTACTTTGGCATTATTCTACAGCTTAAGTGCATACAATACATATGACTGCAATTTTTCCGTATATTTGAAAGTTTCAAAATGCATTTATGTATTTTGGGGTGGTAAGGTATACACACTACTCTATAGTATGTTGTACTATGTTATACTATGCCTAGATTAGTAAATATGTCCATAGTTAGCGTGGAGTGGGTGTCATGTATTCCTATAGGTTCTGAATCGATCCCCCTATTCCTGACCCTATCCTGGTTAAACAAACTAACAAGTTAACTAGCAGTCAGCCCATGAGGCAGAAAACCCCCATGATGCAGATACCGTTATCTGACGCAGTCACACTACGGCACAGGAACGTGTTATCTGATTAGGTCATAACGCTTGCGATCTAATTAGACAAGCGACATTCCTCCAGCCCCTGATAAGGCATACGGAGTTCTCATAACAAATCAAACCTATGACAACCTGGAAAATCCGTGCGGCCATTGTTTTGATTTCACAGAGAACTTCAGCAAAAGAATGTGCTAACGACCTGGTCGTATGACATCTTTATTGACGTATCTATGTCCATCCTTACATCAATCTCGGCACCTTAAAGGTATAAATATTACCGATCTTGCCCTATGCAAACACACGGTGGTGACGAGACGGAGCAGCCATACTTGCCGAAGCCCAGAGCAGAGCAGACCCCGCTGGCAACAGCCCCGCCTTCCTGACGCGCTGAGAACGAGACGCGCTGCTTTCTCCTGCCGAGAGACCCAGCACCGGCGCTTCCGGGTAGCCCTCGCAGGCAGCCTGGAATATCGAGACCAGAGAGAGAGATACCATCCCTCATTCATCCTAACTTCCAGGTACAGAACTGAATAACCCCTCACAGAGAATTCTTAAGTTAGTCACTTGGCAAAACCAAACTTAACTTAAACTGTAACTTTCTATTCCCGCCCACGCATCAGGCTTAGGTCAGGTACACGGGGTAGGCGTATTTAGAAACACCAGTTGAGTACGTTTAGTCAAATGTATATGTGTATGTAATATATTTTATTCATTTTAAACATCATATGGCTTAGAAACCATATCAATGTTTTTACAGTATTATTTTATACTATTGCTTTTAATGTATGCACTTTACTTAACTATAAGTATTGCAATAATATCGATCCATTTCTCTTGTATGAGAAAAGAGACTGATCAATAAATAACACCTTTTTATTGAACACGCCCGTCTCTTCCTTTTCTCTACAATCTGATGAGACTAAGAATGCACGTACTGACTGAGTAAAATAAATTGCCTTTTGTTCACACGACTCTCGAGATATACTCTTGATTAGGGGAGAGCAAAGTTGTCATGTTCTATGGTTGTCAGAAACTAAATCCCTTCTAGTCTAATCAGGGAAGTTAAGTCCTACCTGAACATTCGAGAAAGTTTCTAGTGAACTCTGAGCTAAGCTGGCAAACCCAAAACTTTAAGTCTAATATCGACAGTAGTAGACCTAGTTAACGTCTGATCTAGGCCTTCACTATTGTAGGTATTATTCCAATGCGCAGAGCCTATTGGGATGATAGGAACTACACTACAAGACCTCGTGTGCAAGATGATCGTGGCATGTTGTGTGTTGCACAACATATGTGTACGCAGCAAGGCCCCATGGATACGAGTGCCAGATGCACCGGATGATGATGATGCACATGAGGCAGGTGGACCACACCCCACTGCAGCCGCAGCAGGAATAGCCCCCACGGACTACATAATTGACAATTTCTTCTCAGGTTAACGTCACATTGTGTGGGTCCTTATCAGTCATGGCACAGTACATTGACTGACCACAAGCACTGCATGTGTTAATAAAAGCATTCTGATACACATTCTCTGGGTGCATGTCACTCTCTGTACAGGTACTTCACTCAGACAAGTGTGGGTGCAACATGTTGTGCTGTCAATTGAGGGATTTGTTAATGGATGGTGGGTGTGTCACCTCTGTGCAGTGAGGCTGTTTATGGTGTCACATATTCAAACTGCCAGTTCTGTGTGTCACAGTTGTTAAGGTATCCCACTCTTCAGCCTTTTACATGTGTCCCAAATCATTCCATTTTGGCTGTCATATGTGACCTACAAGTGACAACAGGGATTCTTTTGTGCTCCGATACGTGCCGCCATGATGCAGGGATGCACCTTGTGTCTCAAGTTCCACGACATGGACAACATGTACATAAGGGGGAGTCACTGCCCCAATATTAGTCCGTGGTTTCATTTATGTTTGATCATGGACATGGCACATCGGTGTGCAGGGGGTGTTGTTGTCCCTCTGCAATGTGAAGGGGAAATGTGGTTTCAGGGTGTGTACCATGTTTGTTTCCACACTGGAGCAGGTTACATACTGAATGCATGTCAATGTACATTGTGGCTGTTTGTGGGGAATTGCATATCTGATTTGGACAATGGTCATTTGTTCTGCTTCACGCCTGTGGGGTTGTGCTAGCATGTTGTCATTTCACTGTTTATTTACTCTGCTTTTATGGTGCATTTTCCCACCAGATATGTGGGATTTGCAGGCCTGTTGCTGTTTTTCAGTACTTTTTGTACTGCGATTGGCCTAATCCGTGATTTTTTTACGTTCGTGTTTCGCATTTTTGCAGCGTGATTTTAACACAGACGTTGGACTGGTTACCTGGAGACTATTGCATGGTACCGCCGTGTTGAGAATGCTTGGTTAACACGGTGTCATTTCCCCGCAATAGGCTGCGATGTTGGCAGTTGCGTTAAATAACTTTTGCGATGGTTATCACACGTTCTTGGGAATATGTCCCTCAGTTTTATTTATCCCACCAGAGGCATCTGCATGTTGGGGTCTTGTTTGAGATTGGAACCTTGCCAATGAGCGCCAAGAGACAAGGTGCACATTATGAATGATCCTCATCTTGAAAATTTGCTAAAGTAATAAAACAAGAATGGGCCCTCGGACTCTGTCCATGCAATAAAGTCTGCAGATAAACAATCTTACTCATTACCTTGTTTTGTTATTTTTGTAGGGAGTCAGGAAAGCAATAGATAGTCCCATTCTTTAGGGATTTCTAAATTACCTGAGCCATGAAGACAGTCTATTTCTGCTATCTGTGATGTATCAATGCAGTACATTTTGTTTGCAGTAGCAACGTTTTTTCAAACTTGTCTTGGGCAACTCGATCTAAATGCATAAAAGGGTATATGTGCTACTATGAACTCCTTACAATAGGCATGAAAGATGGAGCACGGACCTTATCATTGGATTACTCTGTGTTACCAGTTGTGTTTATTCAACAATTATTTTTTAAATTGTATAATTGTATGAATTGCCCTATTGTACCTTGTTATTGTAGATCAGTACATGTTTTTAGGGATAATAAGTTATCCGAGCTAATCTGCATTCTCACAATTGCATAGGTATGTACAGAAAGACAGGACAGGGATGATCGCTGACTAGTTTGATTCGCACTTTAGCCCTCATGATGAAATATACAGAATTAGGGTGTTGAAAAATATATATGAATTTCCATTTAAATTCATATGTATGCACTCACACTAACATGAGGCCCAGAGCTCCAAAGGGCTTCCTATCGGACCTTGCCTGGACAGTTGCCAACATCAATTCTGAATCAGCCTTAGAGTTCACTTTCCTTGTCCTGGCGTCATCATAAGTTTCCTTATCTGGTTGTGCAAGTTGCTTACACAGTCCCGAGCCAGCCTTTCTGGTCTGCCCATATCTGGCCGTTTATAATTTGATTGGGGCAGACATTGCACATCCATGTTAGCCATATTTGGCTTGGTGCCTTTTCTAGTTCCGCAGACATGGCATTACTAAACTATCTAGCACACAGAACCAGCCACTCTGTGAAGAAGCGGTCTGAGAGCCCCTAAGGCAGGAGACCTGACTTCTTCCTTGCTAATTAGCAATGATGCATGGTTTTGGTACCAATACATACATTTCACTCTGTTTCTGAGCAAACCTGCTATGTATGGTGAGTTTCATTTAATTTGCTCCTGGGAGGGTGCCAGTATTTCCCCATAATAGGGGCATGATAAAATCACATTAATGTGCGGTAAATGCGTCCCCATATCTTGCAATTTCAAGGTAAACCCAATAAAATTAGAAATTATTGTGTTGGACTGATTTTCCAGTTATACAGCCAGGCAGAATCCCTAATTCCATGGGGTTTTAGCACATACAGTTAACTCCTGCAGTTGGTAAATGTATGTGGGAGCCACTGAGCGGGGAGAGAATGAACAAGGGAGTGGGCGTAGTTATGTGTGGGAAGTTATTTTTTAGCAGGAGAAAGCATTGTAAGGATGCCCCTGGCAGAAAAATAAAATGGGAAGGAAACTGCTCTGCAATCAAAGCCTAATGTGATTCTACCACATGGTAAAATCAGTTCTGGTTGTCCCACAGCAGGAAAAAACAGGGGGCTTATTTATAGGATTTTGGCATAGGGTAGCTCAGCAAGGCAGCTTGATGCTTGCCCTACCCCAAAGTGAAAGGGCATGAATGCACCGTATTTAAGCAATACAGTGCATTCCTGTCCTTTGTCCTTGTGTGGAGCCATTTCGGCAACCTAGCGCCATCTTAGGCACCCTTGCACCATGGTGCAGCCTTTGTTGCATGCAGAATTATTTTTGTGCAGGAAAGGGACCTTCCTGCACAAAAATAATCCTAAGAGGTGTTTTCCTCTTTCTATGTATGCTGCAGAATGCAGCACACATGGAAAGAGGTAAAAACAAGGAGAAATAAAAATATTTTGCCTTCTTAGGCCTCACCTTGGGGGGGCGTACGGATTTGGCACTTCTCCAGGTTTACATCACTTTGTAAATATGGGGCAGCGTCACATTCCTTAGGTGTTGCATGGAAAAACTCACCGCAGCACCCATGGAATGCCTCCCGGGGACAGAGCAAGCTGACACAGCAATCTGCGCTACATCGCCTTGCTCATGATTTATGAGGCCACTCAAAGCCATGCAGTATGACTTTGTGTGGCTTTATAAATCGGAATGAGAGCCCTGTGTCATGTATGTACCAGTTTTCGTGGTGCAAGAGTGAAGCAGGGATCTCGTACCTAAACCCCCAGGTGGGGAAAGCCCGATCCACTTGGAATCAGGTGGCGTAGGATTTATGAGTTAGTTCCTCTCTACCTGATTCGTAATGAGGACCTTTGTGTATGTCCTGAAACATTTGTTATTGTATTTTACATTTGTTATTGTATTTTGTATATTGTACAGTTTGTCCAACCGCAGTTTTGATGGATGATTGAGCGAATTCAATTAAATGAAATCGACCTATTTCATCCCATTATTCGTTCATTTCTTTCTTCACCAAGAAGCCAAGTATCAAGCCAAACTGCGAATTTTGGCGTTTGCGAATGCAATTTGGCCAAATGGTATGTATTAAGCAAATCTGTGTGCAAAATAAGGAATCGCAAAATTTACGATTCCTTATTTTGTGATTGCATTTAAGGAATCGCAAATTTTGCGATTCCTTAAATGCAATGAAAGAAGCAAAATAAAAATGCTAGTTTGCCTTAAGGAATCGCAAATTACCACCAACTTCTAGTTGGTGGTAATTTGCGAATTCCTTGAAAAATGCACTTTTTTGCATTTTTCTAAGTGCAATGTGAAGCACATACATGTCCTTAGAGCATGTATATGCTCCATATGTGCACCCATGCTAATTTCAGGGGTGCAACAGGGTGTCTTTGGACACCCCTGCACCTTGAAATTATTCTCAATTTGCGATTCTCAAATTGCGCCCATAGAAATGAATGGGAAGGTATTCCTTAATTGCGATTCACAATTTGCTAATCGCAATTAAAGAATACTAAGAAATCGCTAAAAAATTGCGATTTTGTACATACATCCCTATTTGCGATTCTCAAATAGCGATTTCTAAAAAATCGCTATTTGGTAATCGCAAATCAGGTTGTTGATACACATGGCCCCAAGATACTTTGTATTATCAGAGTCCCAGACTCTCCACTAAAGATTAACCATGCTGGCCGTAGAGAACCAGATTTAGATCTTGAATATATCTAACACATTTTCGTGTGTAAACATCTGACACCTCTGAGACACAGACGTTTGAACATACGATTTTAACAGAGCCCACATTCTCACGAACAGCGCTGAGAGAGGCCGAGATTGGGTCATATGTCATGACCTTGTGAAATCCAAGCTATCTGAAGTCTGCATTACCAGAAGGGTGCATAGAAGCTGCCAGATTTACACATTCTTGTAGGTGGCCTTAAGATGATACGGTGAAAAACTTTAAGAACATGCTGATCGTTCATGGGAGGAAAAAATAATCTTGCTTACATAAAAAAGCGTCAGCAGATGCTCCTAAGAACCAGAAAAGGGTGAAGACAAACTGCAGTGGTATGCTAATTGTGAGCACAGCAAGACACAGCAGGTGAAGAGGGCGAAATGCAGCACATTAATCTTCTGTTCTGGTGGGTTTATAATCAGCCTTAGCTGCGAAAAGAATTCTGCGACAGGCTGGTGTAAATGTTATGCCAGTGTTGTAGAAAAAAACACTACCGATGCGTCACTTTTTGTGACGCATCAGCGTCGTAAAACATGCCTCCTGTTGCGCACTATTTACAAAGTGACGCATCTAAGCAGATGCGTCACTTTGTAAACCCCTGCGCTACATTATACCTGTGTCAGGTATAATGTATGCAGAGGGGGTGTTCCTCCGCAAAAAGCCTCGTAATAGTGACGCAGTGAAATCTATGAGATTTCACTGCGTCACTTTTAGGACGCTGTTGCGTCAAAATCTTGCGCCTGCCTCACAGCAGGCGTAAGATTGACGCAAGCCCTTTCACATGGGGCTTTCCCCATGTGAAAGGACGCATTGCTGGAGTTGCGTCACTTTTGTGATACACCCTAGCAATGCGTCACTTTTGCGCTTACGGATACGTCAGAAATACTGACGTATCTGTAACTCCTTGCGACATGATGCGTCATACTGTAAATATGACGCATCAATCATGTCGCAAGGAGTGCGCACTGAGCAGTGACGCATCACTGCTTTCACGCAGCGATGCGTCATTTCTCATAAATGAGGCCCTGGAAGTTTAGTGGTCAATAAGGTAGCTTTAGGTTATTGTTGGTTATTAGGATTAGACGTGTGCTCTCAAGGAAATCATTCCATTCATTTCGCTCTGGTTTCTATCTGCTAGATGAAATTAATAGGAGTTAGGTGTGATCATTACTGTGTGTTCATGCAAATGATTGCTGGGATAAGTACATAGGCCAGAGGAGATTAGGCATAGAAAAGAAAAGGTTGTGATCTATGAAATGAGGTGTGACCAATTTGCAGGAATACAAAAATAGAGATTCAAGCAGACAAGCACACAACTTAGATTAGTCTATGTTAAGAGCAAGAACACATGACTGTAACCGAAGATAATGAGAGTGCAATTGGAAAGAATGAAAGGAGAGGCACAAATTGGGAGCATGAAACCAAAGCCATTTTTTTTCATGTTGGGATTTCCAGGAGCAGCCCGTGCAGGTAAGAGCGGTGGGGCTGGGTGGGGAGGGAGGATTTGACAGACGACGGCAAGGGAAAATTAAATAAATTATTAATTTCCCTCGTCGTCTGTCAAATCATCTCCCACCCCACTCCACCGCTCTTACCTGCACAGTCCACGCCTGTGGTTTTCGTAATATAGTGAGAGAAGACTTTTTTAAGATAGTGTGAAATCTGAGGATGTAAAACTGTAAAAAGAAATGACAATATTTGCCTGTCTGATAGAACTACATGGGGCACTTTTGATGGGCATTAGACTCATCACTAGGCCAACTCTTCAACAAGACCACCCAATGAACTCACAGGTTGGAGTCATAAATAAAGCAATAGCAGGAGGGATATTGACAGACAGTTTTAGGGGTGGTCATGAGGCAAGCCAGGGCTTCTAGGGCCGCAGCCTGTGGGGCTGAGATCATGTGCATCTAATGTCTAATGTTCCATCCTACTATGGCTTTGCAAACTGGGCCATATGCAACCCCTTCATTATTCGCAGTGGTAAAGATGGAGAGAAATCATAGGTTTCTACGGGAGGTTAGTTTGTGGTACAAGAGGTTCAGCACACCACAGACACCTACCAGTGTAATAATATGATTTTCCAGACAGTGCTTCTCTTTGTAAAATGAGAAGTACTTTAATACGCAGTAAAACTCAATACCATGCACTACACAAAAAGTCAGGTACCTGTCTTTTGTGCTGGACTACTGCCTCCTGGAGAGGATGCAGCCTCTGCCCCCTCCCATCTCCCTTAGTCTGAACCTAAATCTGGCATAAATTTTGCGTCGCCCTGGTGCCCTTGCATGGCTCAAGAGTGAAGCAAAACCTTCATAAATATGCCCCTTCGTCTCTAGTTGTTTGTCTCATCCACAGTTCACAAATGCTTCAAGCTGCTTCTCCACTCCTTCTGAGCAGAAGTGGGGCACGCAGTAGTAGCCAGAGGCAGTAGCAGGTGTGCAGTGGTCCTCAGTCTGTGGGCTTCTTTCATGGAAATGCGGCAGCAGTGCATGGGTGCCAAGGTCACAGGAATGCCTCCTTGTTTATGGACTAGGTGTGTTGTTGATTCAGTTGCATGGTCTTCCCTGGGATGGGACAGCAATGCAATCCTCTTTTGGTTGCAGATTCAGGTATGGCATCTGAGTCATTTAAGATGCTTTAGTGAAGAAGCAGTGACTTGGTCCGATCAGGCGCACTTCTGGTCAGCATCTTGTCAGCCACACAGTCCCTCAGGTATATAGTGGCAAGTGCATTGAGGCATCAGTTTTACCTCCAGTGGGGTAGTCCATATAAGCAAACTTTGGGCAAGTGTCATGGGGCAAGCCATGGTACAGGTCTAATTGGGGACACTTGGGGCAAGTGCATCAACTGTGACAGCAGGGTCAATGCGACAATCTCCTTGGGCACACTTTGCTACTGTTGTGAATCCTCCACTTTGTCAATAGTGACTGTCTCTGAGCTTGGAGTATGCTTTCACCAGTCTCTCTCACACAGACCCATAGGACAGTGGTCAACTTCTCTTGGCCACTACAGTAGTCAGCTCTTCTAACAGGGTCAGCTTGCTCACATAGGGCCTTATTTATGAGGCCCTTACGCTGCTGTTGCTTCACTTTGTGTGACACCGCAGCGGCGTAAAAAAATGTTCCACCCTATTTATAAAGTGATGCATCAAGGCAGATACATCACTTTGTAAACCCCTGTGCTACAATATACCTGCATCAGGTATAATGTATGCAGGGTGGGCCATCCAATGCCAGAAAGTCACGTAGAAGTGATGCAGTGAAATCTATGCGTTTTCACTGCTCAACTTCTAGGGTGTCACTATGTCAAATCCTTACACCTGCTTGAAGCAGGCGTAAGGAGTGACGTAGGGCTTTCACATGGGACTTGCCCCATGTGAAAAGACACATTGTTAGAGTTACGTTTGTTTTCAGACACACTCCAGCAATGTGCCAATTTTGCGCCTACAGATACGTCAAGAACACTGACGTATCTGTAAATCCTTGTGAAACGGAGAGCCGTACAGTAAATACGGTGCATCCATCGTGTCGCAAGGAAGGTGCACTGAAAAGTGTTTCACCGCTGTTTTACCGCAGCGATGCAACACTTTTCATAAATGAGGGCCTCCGACTTTTCCAGGCAGGATTCTTCAGGCATTCCAGGGCAAGGAACAGCTCTTCCTTGAGGCTAGATTCAAGTGATGTCTCCTCACTCGTGACACGAAGACTGCACACATACATACATACACATGAGCTCCAGATATTGAGGTTCACCTGTAGAAGTAGAATTTTGCATGATTGGGACAGTAGGCCACCACTCCTGAGACACTAATTAAAATATCTACTCACACAAGCATCACTAAAACATGGTATACTGCCACCACCATGCTACACACTTGGGGGCCGATTCCGATTCCGGTCGAAAGGGCTTTGAACCATGTTCGGAGCCCTTCCGACCGAATTGGAGCATGTTGGCGGGATTCCTTTCCGACTGAGCCATTCCGATGGGCTCGGTCGGAATGGAATCCGACTCGGATTTCCAGATGTCTTACGTCTGCCAACCGGAAATCCTTCAGTACTCCCCCGGTTGCCTCTTTATGACAGAGGGAGTACGATAGCAGTTTTTAACTGCCTTTTTGTGCCGGTCTATCCGGCACAAAAAGGCAGTCAGAAACTGTCTCTGTGGGTCCCCAGCAGGCCCCCATGGGTGTGAGGCCGGGCACCTATGGTGCCCCTCCGTTGATCCCTGCACCCAGTGGCAGGCACCTTGGGGTGCCGGCCACAGGGTGCAGGGATGAACTGCACCCCTGCATTTCACAATGGAGGCATGCATTCCGCTCGGAATGCATGCTCCCATTGTGAAGTATACGAGTGCGACCGAACAGGGTTCGGTCGCATCGTACTTGCAGGGCCGTAACCGACCACCGCAGGTCGGTCGGTTACGGCTCCTGACCGATGTCGGACGGACTCAGTCCAACATCGGAATAGGCCCCTTGATCTGTTGACAGAGACAGTATTTCTCTGTCTTCATGGAGAGTACACTTGACTCACCCCTCCAGTTGCAGGACAGGTCCAAGACAAGACGTACATCAAGGAACAGGTCGGGGCCTTCATGTACACACTAGGTTTGCATGGGGTTGGGGTCAATATGCGGAGGGCATTTCATCCCAACACATATCCAGGGAAATAACAAACATGTTAGGCTGATTTAGAAGAAAGCAGCAACCTCGTGATCATTGTGAGAGAATCCATGTGGAAAATAATGCAAACATCGAAGGAGATTCTGCAATAGCTATAGTGGAAGCCTTCCGACGTTCACCCATAAAGTTTGAATCACTAAAGACAAATATGCATTATACTTTTATGGAGGTTTCCAGTTCATAGAAGCTGTCAATCTATGGTAAAACCTGAAATTTACCAACAGCTACTAGCTTAACACCATGCAACAGATACCAAAGACAGGAATATATCTCAGGCAAATAATTTGAATGCTGCTCGATACAGTTAAATCATCATCACATTGTAAACAGTAATTTTTTCTGTGCTATGACAAAGCCAATTCTGGGTGGAATAATTTCCACCTGCATGTTTATAAAATAATTTTTAAAATGCATTTCCCATAATATATCAATATATCATATATATCAATCTATGTCAGTACCAGAAGTGAAGTTAATGCAAGTTTAAATCTTTCTCATTACAGTTAAGAAAGGCTTACTTGATTATGATGTCGGTCGGTAAGCCTCCAACTGCTGGTCGGAGACTTTCCGCCATACATGATAGGTTTAAAGTCCGATCGCTGCATCAGGATGATGGTGGTTGGAGTTTTAACTGGCAGGAGTATCCAACGCTGTTCCGATGGGCCCAAGGACCCCTTCGGAGCATCTGAAAGGCACCATAATCCCTTAAGGGCGGTGTTTCCGCTGTTGGAATTATGATGTCCGTTTCTGACAGCCAATCCATGTTGGCCTTTCCGACATATACTGGCTGTCGAAAATGGACTTTGCCGGCCCCCCACATTTGGACCGGGTGCAGGGAGGTTTCCAAACTTAAATTTTTCAATGGGAGCTTGTGCTGTGGGCATTTTCAGCACACTGCACAATCTCCTATTGATAACTGGAAGTTTCCAGCCACATTATGCGCAGTTGCATCACAATTGGAAATTCTGAACCACTGACCCATGGTCGGGCGGTTCCTTGATGCAATGGTGTCAGGCAGACGCAAGTCCACCTGACATCATAAAGAGGGCCTAACTCTGAAACCAAATAGCGTCTCAAATTCCGTCCTCTAATCTGCCTCCTAATAAGAATGAGTACTTCTAACCGAATGAGATTCAAAAAGTGAGATATTGATTGTAGGAAATTGGGTGGTTTGTACAAGTAATAGGTCCATAATTGCCCTTATCGGAACCAAGCACCTCACTGTAGCACTTGACTCTCTCAGGGTAACAGACAGAGCAATCCAAGGCGGTGATGTGGGCTAGCAATCACTGTTGTAGTGTTCCCTGACACACAATCATAACACTAAATAAATGCTTGTCCAGTCAGTACTTTTTCTTCCCAGAAATAAGAAGTACATTTATTACACACGCATTACTAAATACTACGTAGTAATTTACAAATATATACATTGGTAAATGGAAAATACCATAGAAGACATTGCATATTCACCATTGACCTCCATAAATGGGGCATACAAACATATCAGGTAAGTCTATTTGTTTGGTCAAGGATCAAGAACAACAAACAACATGGTAAAATCTCAATTTTGAACTTAAATGCATTCATCAAAATAATAATCCTGAATGAATGCCATTATTAATGTTAATATAATGTTTTCACTTTGATCACTAATCATTGACCATATTATTAAATAAATACAGAAATTTCTGTGAGCAAAACGTGTTTGTGTATTTTTTATACATTTTTCACTGATAAAAATGCAACAAAAAAAATCAGAGGGCATCATGTGTTAATTACATTGCATTACAACCAAAGACGTGGCTCCTAGAGGGCGCTTCAAGACATGTATCTCCTTTAAACACCTTTCAGGCCTTTCAGACCACAACAACTGCAACCATGAATATAATCCCTAGAGAGCACAGCTTTCCCAGCTGTAGAGTAAATGCTGCAGCCAACGGAGTGCTTGAAAATATTGAAGAAATCCTGGAGGGGTCATGGATTGTTTGAGGCAGCACACTTAGGGTCAGTACTTCAAAAATAAATTCGGGGGGAGCTGCTGTGTTCCTGCAGCCCCCATGCCCAGACCTCCTTGGTAAAGATGGTGGTGCCCTCTGCTAATTTTTGGGGCCACCACAAACAGAAAAGTGAATAAACAGTCATTATGGAGAACTCCTCATTGGCTATTTCCTTTTTTTAGGGGTTGCTGGTCCCACCCAGGCACCCCACACTATGCCCAGGGAGCCTAACCCAACCTGCCCCTCCTGCTTCCTGCTCGCGCAGCACTATTCTGTAAGGCCATGTGACTTAAAAAGAAGAGATTAGATTGGTTCATAACACTTCCTATTCCAACTCTTGAAAAACCCCTCCTATTTAAATCATTCTACTTTGACTATTCTGTGCTGCTGCAGGATCCAGTAAGGTTTCGGCACTGATCTCTGTGGTGGCCCCCCGCTAACTTTGGACATAAGCATGGGGAGTGGGGCGAGGCAGGCTGGCCATGGCTGAGGGAGCATGATGGCACCCCCCCAATATTTGCGGGATGCAAGGGGACGGAGTCCTGGTTCCCTTTGAATAAGCATGCCCGAGGGATGAGGTCCCTGGGCAAATAGGAAAATCAGGGGAGGGGGGCTCACACCCCTCCTTCCCTGGAGGCAATAAATCCTGTACAGACTCCTGGGGCATGGCCCACCATGGGGGTAATTGATGGACCAGCAGCGGAGCCCCATGTGCTTTCTCGCTGGAGAAAGGTCAAAAGTCGCCAGACTTGATGCCATAATTCAAGCCTTTGCACCGACTCCTACGATCCCGGGCTCATGTTACTCCTGGTGGTAAGCTCTAGCCATCAGTGGCAGTTCCAGCAGTCCTTCTCAACTCCAAAGCAGTGCACTCCTCAAGGGGCTGGTTCTCCTGTCCCCCTGCACCGGCCTTCCTCCTGATCTTTGTCTCAGGGTGCAGAAGTCCAAAGCTTTCCCCCAACTGGTCCTCAGGGAGTGTTAGGGGGCCAGCCCCACTGGTCCTGGAGTCAACTGGTCAGGGTCCTTAGTCCTATCTGGGCATCAGGGGGTTCTTCCTTCAAGTTGTCCATAGCAGTTCCAGGATCCAGCAGCAAAGCGCAGAGTAATCACCAAGCAAGAGAGAGTCTCCCCCTTGTGCAAGAGTTTTTAAAGGGGAAAGGAAGATTCCAGATGTCAGGCACCCCTTTCCAATCCCAGGGTGCCTTGTACCGTCTTCACCCCTGTTCTAATCCGGCCTGAAAAGTGACATTCAGAATCACAGAAAACAGATGGAAGGCATAATTCAGTCTCATCCTCTCCCATGAAAATGCATCCGTTGCTACCAGCTACATATCCAGCTTCAAATTAAATGCAACAAGAGTAGAAAAGGCACGCTAGTTGCTAGAGGCTAGATGTTAAGTGTCAGATGCCTTTCCTGCATGGGTTCCCAATCATCATTATTTCCAAAAACTTCAGGGATTTTGGATTTCAGACTCTGGAGTCCTAGACTTAGCATGGGTTAAAACCAAACTTGTACTCCTTGTCCTGCAGATGAATCACCCTTACCACAATCTTGTGAGTGAAACAGAAACTGCAAAAGTCACTGCCTATCTCGGCCAATCATCAGTGATGTCATTTGAGATGGCATCAGTGATGTCATGAGTGATGTCACTGACCATGTCATGAGTGATGTAATATGTGATGTCATCAGCAGTGCATTGCGGGCGCGCAAGTTATAGTTAACTGAACTAACTATAACGGGGGAATTTAAATGGTTTTGAATGAGTGAAATGTCCAGCTAACTATAACATGTGTGAAACATATGGTTTTTTCAGTGAATTTCTAAGGTTTTTTAAATGGTAATTCCTAACTATAATGTGTGTGAAACCTATGGTTTTTTCAGTGAATTTGCAAGGTTTTTTAAATGCTAATTCCTAACTATAACGTGGCTTAAACCTATGGTTTTTTCAGTGAATTTTAAAGGTTTTGTAAATGATAATTTTTAAATGAATTAATTATTATATTTCTTTCTTTTTATACTAATTTCTTACATTTTTATTACAAATATTTATATTTATTTTATTTTCTAAGTTGTATTTCATATTCTTTATGTAAAATAATAACAAAATTACTTTCCCAATTTGTTTTAATTAATTACACTTTTTTTTAAGATATATTAAAATTAAATTCTATATAATTCCTTTTTCATTTTTTTGATACGCAATTGTACCATACTTTGTACGGTAAATCGTCCTCTGTGCAAAGCCACGCATACGATACGAATAGGCTTTGACGTTGCGCATCGCATCAACGCTTCCGCGTGACATCATGTACGGCGTTCTGTACGCGCACACCGCGAAAGTTTCTAATTCTTCAAAAACATATATTTATGAATTTAATGTACATAAATCACGTACATCACGTACATCATTCACACTCGCATCGTAAAAGCACCGTAAATGCACCGTAAGCGTACGCAAGGCCATGTGACTTAAAAAGAAGAGATTAGATTGGTTCATAACACTTCCTATTCCAACTCTTGAAAAACCCCTCCTATTTAAATCATTCTACTTTGACTTTCTAAGAAGAAGTATCTCTACTCTGAAGTCTGTCAAATTAGAACGATGACAACACCTATGGACTCATCTTCCAGCCACTCCTCTGATGGAGAATTTGTTGCAGAAGCACCTCAGAGGAAGAAAAAAGAGGAGGTCATTTGGAAGTTTTTTACTTTCCCTGAAGGCGAAAAAAGGTCAATGCACCTCTTGTGACCTGTAAAATGTGCACTTCCAGGGGCAATCCTGCAAAAAAATATTCATTTGGCACTGCAAGTATGGTGCGGCACGTGAAGACCTTGCACCCCAACAATTTTGCAAGAGCTGCAACACGGAGGTTGCAAGAGGATCCACCTGCTGCTCTAGCAACTACATCAAGTGCACCATCACCACCTGTGGAAAGCAGTCCACAACCACAGATCGAACATGATTTTGGTGAAGTTAAATCCTCTGCATTTATTGTGACAAACTTTTATGTTACGGGGAACAGTCCATCGACCTGATAAAATGCAGGAAGCTTGAGCATCGCTGTCATCGTCATTAGTTTTTTTTTTCACACTCCAATTTGTTCCTGTTGGACACTTTTTGGGTTCCTGTTCTATTTTTTTAGTTTTCCAAAAAAAATACTTGTAAAAAAAAAATTGAAAACTAAAAACACAAAAAAAACCACTTCTTTTTAGAACTACCTTCACTGGTCAAAGAAAGAACTATGGGGCATATTACCAAGGGTGTCAATAGGCAATTATCGCTGGTTTAGCGTCCGTTTTCGGCCTCTAAGCGGCGATAATTCTATCGCTCTATTAGGAAGCTGTCACCAACTGATGTTAGCGACAGCTTTTAGGCGATAGCGAGCGGTTTGGGGCCCGCTTTGCATGTCAGCGATAATCATCGCTAATGACATGCAAAGTGGGCGTATAAAGCAGTCGCTAACGTCGCTATCGCCTATTAGCAAGGCAGGCATAGCGATGGAAATATTCCCGCTATCGCCAAAAACTAACGCCTGCTCAGACCAGTTCTTAGCCATGTTATCCAATGGGAGGTGGATAACATGGCTAAGAGCATTTCGTCGCTAATGCGTGAATATCGCTGTATTCTCAGCGATATTCACGCATTTCGCCGCTATCGTGGATATTTTAGCACAATGGAGAAAAACGATGCTAATAACATGTTTTCTCCGCTAACATATCTAGCGATAGGCAGTGATAAAAAAATCGTCGCTAAGCCTATTTAGCGATAAATATTGCTACTTGTTGGTAATATGCCCTATATTTCTATGTTAGTGTGTAAAAGTTTGTCAGAACGAATGTGTAGTTCATAAATGAATGAATGAATACATTACTACTGTATGGTGAATGTGAAAGTGCAGAACTAAAAGGAAGTGCTACAGCATAAATCTATAAGGTATTTATAGTATAGTGTAGTACTTCCAAAGCACTTGAATGTAACATATCCATATAAATATGTTACAAATCTAAGCTTCAATTTGCACGGCTGGTAAAACTGTCTGGGTGAATTTGTATGTGTTAGGAACGGATTTAGAACGCCCTTGTGCCTCTTTTACACATCTGTTGTGTCACTTTTGTGATGCAGCAGTGGTGCAAAAGATGTGCCATGGTGTGTGGTATTCAGAATGACATGCATATGGAAGGAAGGGGACATATATATGTACCTCCCTCGTGCACAGCTCGGTGTAGCTTTATAGCGTCGTCTTGTGCGTATAAATTTGATACAATTCTTTTTTCTTTACTCAATCAGCTTAATTCAACGTATTAATTTTGTTATTTTCTTGTAATTGACATCCACTTTGCGGAATTAATCGCTTATTTTCAAAGTTTCATGTATTTAAATACATGAAACTTTGAAAATAAGCGATTAATTCTGCAAAGTGGATGTCAATTACAAGAAAATAACAAAATTAATACGTTGAATTAAGCTGATTGAGTAAAGAAAAAAGAATTGTATCAAATTTATACGCACAAGACGACGCTATAAAGCTACACCGAGCTGTGCACGAGGGAGGTACATATATATGTCCCCTTCCTGAATCATGTTAAATTCGGTGGCAACAGGGCAAGCCATCTCCTCGTTGCACGCATACATCAACAAAAACGGACATACGTCAAGTTTACAAATGATTTTTCAAAAAATGGTGTGCATTCCATCTCTTCTGATTATATATTTCTGATGCATATGGAAGGTGCATCACATTGTAAAGCCCTGCGCCAGAGGGAGGCCTTCCTGCCCAGAGGGGGGGGGCTGTTCTGGTGCAGGAACGCCTCCTAAAAGTGACTAAGTGAAATCTATATGATTTCATTCAGTCACTTTTACGCTTATGCTGCATCAAAACCCTGTATCTGCTTGAAACTGGTGTAAGGATTGGCACAGCATTATAAGCATAGGGCCCCAAGAGCATTGCTGGAGCTGCGTTGTGTTTCCAACGCAAGTCAAGCAATGCGCCACCTTCACAACACAAATACATCACATATCTGTGCCGTTTTTGCCCCATAATACACCACATTGTAAATACAGTGCATCCATGGTGGTGATGTCACAGTGCACAGTAACTGGCATATCTCTGGGGATGTACCACTTATTGTACATCTGCTGATTACTGTTTGAATGTAGTGAATAGATTACTACACACTGATTAATGAGTCACTACAAAACTATAACAGGAATGACAGAGTGTTTCGTGCAAGTGTAAGGATAAAGACTAGGGAATTGAACACATAAAAGTTAAATTTGCAGGTGCATAGAACAGTGCATGCATAGTCTATAGGAGATTCAAGCAGTCCATGCTCTAAGGCCCACTTTGCACCAAGAGTACTTAGGTACTGACTGAATGATTACAATTCCGCAAGCAGAGTGTGTGGCTGAATGCATAGCAGCTTTACTTTTACAACAGTGTATAGATAACCACATACTGATGTATGGTTCACTACAATACTGAAACAGTAGTATGATAGTATTTGCTGGAAGTGTAAGGATACACACTGAGAAATTGAAGGTATAAAACACAAGTTTGCAGGTGCATAGAAGACTGTATGTATAGGCCATGGGGATTTTAAGCAATCCATGCCCTCAGACCCACTTTGCATATTTTAAATCAATACAAAAATGTAAAGAATGTATAACTGAATCTGTAAGTGCATCACTTTCAGTACAATGACTACATTAGTAGATAGTGCTCAAACCTTTATTATTTTTAAACAACACATGTATTCTTCTAACATCTCATAATTTAACAGAGCTTCTAAAACAAGTTCATCAGGTATGTCATACACATCAATTCCCTCATTAGCAGTTTTGGAATTAATATGTTCTAAAATGTCAACATAATTTAATGCTTCCACAAAGTCTGCATCAAAGCTTTCATCTTCGAAATCACAGCTCATGTCTGCAGCACTAATTTCCCCTTCTTCACTCTCATTGCCTGTGACATAACATAATTAGAAAGTAGTAATTCCTTATATAAGTCGAAAATACTCACAGCAACAGGTATAGAACACTGGTACACTCAGTATATAATTTTTTGAAATGTCTTTAAAAGATACAAACCATCTTTACACACTTATGTACTCCATCCATGTTTTGTTACTTCAGCTAGGTAGAAACACATTCCATCGACCATTATTAACAGTTACTTGTACCTACCTTAAGCATAATAAATAATAAAAAAACTTATATATTATAAAATTACCATCTGTGAAAGACACAAAAAAATACAGTTACAATATATCTTTTACAACACAAAATAATTTGTAAAGTATTACATTTGCCTTTTTTGCTGTTCTCAGAATATATTCAATTTCACTAGAAACAGTGAGTTCAATAGTACTCATCCCATAACAGCGGGCAAAAAAAAGACAATCAATAAGATTATCTTAAAAAAAACATTCAACATTCTCAATAACAATCTAAAAAATAGAAATAAAACATATCTTAAATGTTTTTTTCTAAGAGCAATTTCTTACGTAAATCTCAAACAATCATACAATAACAAAACATTATGATTAATTTTCATACACTGTAAATAATGTTACTTACAAATATATGCTGACAAAATATACAACAAAAAGTCCTTACTGGTTTCACATACTTTTCCGCACGGCCAAATAGTATGCGTCAAATTCTTAGTTTGGAAATTGTTCAATAGTAATCCTGAGCGTCTGCCTCCCAGCCTTCTGATCCAAAACCACCAACATCATTTTCTCCGTCCCCCAGTGCTCATCCCTCAGCCCAACGCTATTCATACATGGCCACCCTCACACAAGTAGCCCACCATCACAACCTCAACATCTCCTACGCCAACAACACCCAGCTCATCCTCTTCCTCACCAAGAAGCCACATACCACCAAAAGCAACCTCCACGACACAATGAAGGACGTCACCAACTACAAAAAAGAGCAGCTCTCTAAACATGAACTCGCACAGATGAAGATACTCATCCTCAGACCCAACCCCTCAGCCTCGGACGACTCCTGCTAGCTGACAACACTGTGAACAGTACCAACACCTACCGACCATGTCCACAACCTAGGATTCATCCTCAACTCCTCCCTCTCCATGTGTAAGCAAGTCTACACTGTCTCCTCGTACTGCTATAACATCCTCTACATGCTCCGCAACATTTACAAGTGGATCCTAACCAAAAGAAGAAGAACAGTGACACAGGCCCCCATCAGCAGCAGACTACACTGTGGCAAAACACTCTACACAGGAATTCCAGCCAAACACCTACAACAACTACAACAAATACAAAAGACCTCCACCTGAGTGATCATCAATGTCCCCTGCTGCAGCCACATCCCCCACCACCTGATACACCTACACTGCCTCAATATCAACAAGAGGATCACCTTCAAGCTCCTCACCCTCACTAACAAAAAACTCTACAACACCAGACTAACCTACCTTAACAGCAGTAATCCTGAAAGGCCAAATTTTGTTCCTAAAATTTTGGCTTTAAAAATATTAGGTAAGAATTTGGTAATTCTTTAGGCAAACGTTGTTTAAAAACCAATTGACTATCATTACAATGTATCCAACCTTTCAGACACTTTAAATAAACAGTGTAATGTCCAGATGATGTAGAAGGTCCATCATGAAAAATAATTGCAACAGCTACAAAAGTTCTTCCTGATATTGAAACTTGACCAGCTACAAAAATTTTAATTAAAGTTTCCAATTTTCTTCCATCAGCTCTACAACGTCGCAGCATTAAAATTACATACTGTCCATATCTTTGTATAAATAATGTTGATGACATTTCTGATTTACATTGTCTACACTCCATGTTTCGACTTGCTACTCTAATTAGATTGTTAAAAGACAATGATTCACAGTCAGGTAAAGTCAAATATATGAATCTTTCACTGTCAATGTTACTGCTACATGTAAACAAACAATTTTCACAGTTATGTTCCCATTTATAAGAAAGGACAAAATGATTTTCAATATCTATACCTTCATCTTCCAATACAACAAGCATATACATTACAAATTCCTGACAATCTTGCTGAATATTCTGCGTAAATTGAGTAGAAACAGAACATATGTCCAAAACATTTCAAATATCAGAAATACTTTGTATTTTACTGTTATCACTACTACATTTCTCATAAACAGAATACAACAACGAACAGAATCTTTCTTTCCGATTTTCAACAATTTGATGTAGCATACTTTCAAGAAAAAAAACAACATTAACAACTACATTAGCATAGCAGTTGACACCAGAACTATTTTCAAACTGATAACCAACATTCTCTTCAACACTGTCCTTTTTCTCTTTGCCTCCAATCACAACTTCATCTTGTTTTTTTTCTTTGTCTACAGCTTCACTACAGATATTCTCGAATCTTCTTTTACTACCTACCACACGCTTTTCAAATATTGGATATTGACCTAGATTGGGTGCATATTCTCTTCTTAACCTATTATACTCTTTCACACAGCTTGCATCTGCACTAATCTTTGTCTCATCAAAATCAATCAAGTACAATCCAGATAAAGTTCTCACTCGAGACAAAGCAACATATGTCATACCCTCTTTGAACACAGTACTTCCAATATTCACTAAAGCACTCTTTACACTTAAACCTTGAGTTTTATGAATGGTCACCGCATACGCCAAACAAATAGGAAACTGTTTTCTGCGAACATACAAATCTTTTACAAGCAAAAACCAAGATGAACAACGACTAAATTGTTGTACTTCTTCAATTTCATCAAATTTGATTTTCAAAAATTCTATACATCTCTATTTACGTAAATAACAAAATGAACTATTTTACCCATTGCTCCATTTACTAAACCTTTTTCCACATTCAAATTACGTCGTAAAATTACCCTACAGTTTACACATGCATATAAATTCTTTTCTAAACCAGCAGTTTTACTTATCGATTTCTCTAAAGAATCCAATTTCCTCTTCAACTTTTCAGTCAAAATAATAGTGATTCCTTCATGTTCTATTTTATCAATAGCTTTCAATTTTATCATTTCTTTTTTTCCCAACTTTAACATTTCGTCATTGAATATAGTACATTCACGCAGTGTTGGAATTAAGCAGATTACAGATTTGTTTTCTGCAATTTTCATGTATATTTTCTCTGGGACAATATCTTCATTTGGAAACAAATTGGAAAGTAACCGTCTCTGTAAAGCTTGTTTGCCATGTTCAGTCACTTCTTATAGCTTGAAGAATAGTTCCATAATGAGCATCATTTGCTTGTTGCATATTTGTAATAAGTTCCTTATACTCAAAATATGACCAAATGTTTACATTTCCAATGCTCCCCAAAGACTTTCTGGTATCTTCATGCGCCAGTGTTTTAAACACTGGTTGTCCTTTTACAGGAGTAAGTTGTAGAAGATCTCCAAAAACTATGACGTGTTTTCCTCCGAATAATACGTCATACTCGGTTTTAAGAATTTGCTGCCTTCTTAAATGCACAAAGGCAGGCATTAAGTGTGATACCATTCTTACCTCATCAATAATGAGAAGTTTCATTTTCCTCAAGACTCTTGAAACTTCACAACAAGCTTCTCCAGATAGCTTGAAGTATTCTAATTTGTTTTCATGCTCTACTGGTAGCATTAATAAACGATGTAAAGTAATTCCTTTATTATTGTGGGCTGCTAATCCAGTTGGAGCAGTGACAACACAAGACAAATGCGACTCATTTGTTTTCTGTAGAAAAGTTGTGATTACTTTAATTAAAAAACTTTTGCCTGTTCCAGCTTGTCCACTCACGTACATTCGGATAGGTTCAAATGATGAGCAAGAGCACTCTTTCTTCTCATGAAGTAATCCATGGTCAATCTGTTCTCTCACTTGCTCATATATTTCTTTCTGCTCAAGATTTAATAGTTCTTCCAAGTTTCCTAAGTTTGTTACATCTTCTTGAGCTTGATACATTGCTGTTTCCACCTCTTCCATAGCGGTTGCTGCTTCATTTTGAACAATTGGTTCTCTTAGTAGGTCCTGACTCAACGGAGCAGAAGTTTGATTCTCTTGAGAACTGTCCCTAGCAATCTCAGCTGCAATTGTAGCTTCTTGCTCAATTTCGTTGTTCAACATTTTCACATGATTAGCAAAAACAGCGTTGAACAAATCTTCATAGCTCTGAAAATCTCCAAGTAATTCCAATTCCGAACGCCATGGCTTAAAAAGTTGCAAAAGAGCTAAATAGTAAAATTCCCTTTTGTCAGGAGTTTCACAACTCAGTTTATGGTGATTAATAAAATGTCCTTTTCTTTGTTTCACCAAACATCCTTCAGAACCAACCACGGCATATATACGGCCATTATTGATGTTTTCTATAATATTCCGTTTAAAAATATAGTTTTGAAGCACTTCATAGAGACACATGTTTTCAAGATGATGACTTATATTTGGATAATATGTATCCAACATATTTGTTTTCACAATAGCTGTACGTTCTGGCTGGATGTACGTCATTACGACGCACACTTTTACAATGCGTTCCATTACAACGCGGTTGTAACAACGCAAGTCGTTACAACGACTTGCGTTGGGGGGGGCGCAAATTAAAAAATTTTTAATTACTATTCCAACACCAGTCCCCGTGGATAGTAGGGAAGGTGTTGGGATAGTAAATTAAATTATTTACTATCCTTGAGCGCCCCCCAGCACAATTCGTTGTAACAACTTTCGTTGTTATGACCGCGTCGTAATGGAACGGCGTTGTAATAGTTTTGTTGTAAACGTCTGGCTCTTTTTCAGCGAATTATTCAATTTCTTGTACAGATTTAGGTACTCAATTTTGTGTTGCAGCAAGACCTAAACTCACCCAAATGATTCTTCTAGATTTGGAGTATAGACTAGCAGTTGATAAGCGATCTGAACATTCATACGCTCCAATTTCTAGATGAGATAACATCTTCAAACTGTAACTATATAATTTCTTACTTAGACTCTTCTCGTGGGAAATCTCTTCCCACATTTCCTTCAATTCTGTCTTTTCTGAGTTGGTAATGTAGGATGTTACATATCGAGCAACAGCAATGGAATTGTCTGCAACATATTGAATATCCATATTAGCATTCCACATGGACAAAATGACTGGGTTCTAGTCATTTATGTATTTTGACTCTTCATTTCTTTTTAAGTTGTAGGTATTTTATGGAGACTCTCTTGTGATAGAATGTCGCAAAGATGACATAAAACTGTTCACTCTTCCTTTCGATATTACAGGACGTGGAAATCCAAAACGACATTTGGTGTAGAACTTGTCCTTAGATTTGTACTTTCGACGACAGTATTTCCCACAACGATGGCTTTGGAATCGTAAGACTTGTTGTCTTAAGTTCTTATCTTGTGTACTTTTGGGTATATCACATGTAGCATATTCTTCAATAAAAGACAGCACAGTATCATCTGACTCAGTTCCAAATTTGGGAGCATATTTGATCCATATTAGCATATGTATGTGAGGAGCACCTCTCGCTTGATACTCCTATCTCCAAAAGAAATCCAGAACCTCTCCAAGAGGAGGATTTTTTTTATTGGTGGTAAAAGACATCATAGCTTCGAATCTATGATTGAAATACCTGCATACATTAACTGGATCCAAAGAGCACAATTCTCCAGGTGTCTTGTATTCAATATTTAGTATATTTGGATTTGCCTCTCGAAGAAAATGAAGTAAATCATCCCAAACACTGTTAAGCACAGCTTAGAGTAAGAAACCACGTAGGAGTTCCTAAGTTCCTTAGCATACATTTAAGTTCTCCATGACGATTGTACCAGTACTCATTAGTACCACGCTGACATGCCATGAGATTAATTAGCTGAGATTCCAAAACATTATCTTTCTGCTGTACTTTATTCATAAATTACTTTGCCGAAACATTTTGCAGATGTACACCTGTTTTCAGTATATGGTTTACTGCATAAGAAAATCCAGACAAATCACTCTCAAACAAAAGATGAAACAAATACGGAATACATTGTCAAAATCTTGGATCTTCTGCATATAATCTTGATGTCCGGTATTCAGATGCAGGAATCTGCACAGGTTGGTCATCATATCGTCCTCCTTTTCCTGTGGGAAACAACGACCTTCCAAGCTTTTTTCCCATACACTAATGGGACTTCCTTTTGCTTCTTTCATTTGGAATAACTCTATAGTATTCCCCATCACTTCTTTAGAATGCAGTGGATGAACACTGTAATGTTAGTAGATTTCTTCAGTTCTGGACACATCCACTTTTTCAATTTGTCCAAATGGTAAGTCACTATCTTCTTCTACAGTTATTTCTTCTTCTCTCACATAAACATTTTTATAATATTGATTATTTTTTACCAGATACAACGTTGCTTTTTCACTTTCCTAACATCCACTAATTCTTGCCAGTTTTTCTTACTCTTAGTAGGAACGCCATTAACAAGAATACCTAAAGGTTCATCCTCTACATTTTCTACACCAATTGTTTCATTATTTTTCTTTAAATCTAGAGGCAAGTATACAACTCTTCCCTTTAATGCTCTCTGTAAATCTGAAGGAGGCAATTTTCCTGTCTTAGGCTCCATACGAACAATAGCCTGAAATGGATGCACACATTGAATAAGACAGACTCATAGGTATTTAAATCCATCAATTCAGAACGAATATTTACCAACTCAAGATTATTATGCACAGCTCTAGCAGGCATTTTGTTCTCATCTAATTTGTTATAACAATATTTACAAATACGCTGATCAGAACCCAAATTAAAACAATTCCCTACCAACAAATAGGTTGCAAAATCCTTCCACTCATTATTATTTTCCTTCTCACTTTTTAAATACAAATCAACAGTCCTGGTCTGATTTTTATAATGAGTTCGTTGACAACAGATACAAGAATAATTTGGCCTTTCACCTGAAATCACCTTAAACTTTGTAATTTCTTGCTCAAAATGTTCTGTACTACAATGTTGTACATTCTCTTCTACATTTCCTTCTATTATTATCTCAATTTCTGCTCTGTCTTCCTCAGGACCAAAATAACTAACCTCAATTTCATCACAAATGTTCATTACATTTGATACAGATCCATGCAAAAGAGCACTGTTCAACTTTTTTAACATTAGTGCTGGACTTTTTGCATAATACAATCTTCTGACTAATTTCCTCATTTCAGAATGAAGTACTGCTAACATCCTGAAATGGTGAAAAACACTTCGACATACTTTTTTAGAAAGACAAGCCAGAGAATGACCTTGCAAACCAGTATTTTCTCTCACTCTGCAAGGGTCTAGTCCTTGCAACATCTTAATCTTTTGTTTAACACTTTTTTTAGTATAGTTACGTAGGAAATTGCGTAAAAAATCAATAGATTCATGACGTACACTACAAATACTACTACAATTCCAAGTGTACACTGGAGCTTTAGGACGTCTCCCTAAAACTTCATCAGCTAACACCTCTTCTGCATTTCTGGGAACAATTTTCTCTTTCTCAATAGGACAATCATTTCTAACCTCATAAGCACGACCACTAGTGTCAACTGCATGTAACAAATCATTACTCTGAAGATAACTTTCTTCATAAAAAAAGGCTCAGAACTTGAACTATGTTTCCATTCACCCAAAAAAACTCACAAAAATTACTTCTGTTAATTACTCTTCTCCACTTACTTTTGGCCTTCATTAAATGGATTGGCTTATCTAGTGATCTAATTCTATTGATTACTAAAATAAACAGTTTGTTTTCAATTCGAAAGCTTTCTCAACTACATTTTCTATACCTTTCTTCTTCTTATAAAATGCTTTTTTTTTCATTCCTTAATTTCTTTAATTAAATTTGAAACAACTCTATTATAAAACATTTTTTTCCTAATTTCCATAAATTGGTTTTTCCTCCTTTTACTATACACAATTTTTTCAGCAGTTAATTTCCCAAGATTGTTCTTTTTATTCTTCTTTTTCTTTTTCATTGCAGATACACTAATGCTATTTTTCTCTTTGTGCACACTACTCTTACTCTTTAATATTTTCCTCAGAAAAGTGTTCCTTCTCTTACCAGGACTTTTTTTTATTTTTTTTAACACATCGTTCTTCATGTAAATCTTGTGGATGACTTCCTTTCAATTAAACACCTTTCTTTCGTTGTTTCCTCTTTTGAGTTTTCATAGGCATTAAACATTTTTTTCAGTATTGATAAACATAATCTATTATAAAAAATATATATAACATTACAAAAATAAATATATGAAATATTCTATTATATTACTTATAAGAAGAGAGGGAGGATTATGAGGACAAATGTGGGACTATGAAAATAAAAGGACCTACAACAAGAGAGGAAGGAGTATGAAACAAGGGAAAATATAATAAAAAAAGGGGAGTATAAACAGACACTGCAATATAAGGCGATAAAGGGAGTATGAATAAACTGGAAAGTATGACTAGGTAAGGGAGAGTATGAAGAGAAAGATGGAAATATGAGGAGAGAAGAAAGAGTATAAGAAAAAAAAGAGAGTGAGAGGACAGAGGGGGCACTATAGGAAGAGCGAGAAAGACTATAAAGAAAAAAGAAGGAATATGTGAAAAGACGCGCAACTATGAGAACAAAAAAGGAATACTAGCAAAGGACAGTGTGTATAAGGAGAGAGAGAACAGAACCAGAAGAGAGCATGGCGAATGTGAGGAAAAGCGGAGCATAAGGAAAAAAGGGGTGTACAAGAACAGAGGATACAGTATGAGGAGAAAAGAAGGAGTATAAACAGATGGAGGATTGTGAAGAGTGAAAAGTGTATGACGAAAGAGGCAGAAGTATGACAAGAGAAACAAATATGAAGAGAGAGGTCAGTATGAAAAGACGGAGAATATGAGGAAAGTGATACAGAGTGTATGCAGGGAGTAAAGGAGGAGTAAGAGAAGAGAGCAAACAATATGAACAGATTTAAGAAGTATAAACAGAGAGGACAGAAAATTAAAATAGAAACAAAATATGAAGAAAAAGAGGAAAATATGAACACATAGAGAAGGAGTATAGGACAAAAGGGATCATAAGAAAAACGCAGTAGTATGAGGAGACATGGAGAAGTAAGAGAAGAGAGAGTAAAATATGAAAACAGGTGGGAGTATAAAAACAGGGTAGAAAATGAGGAGAGGAATGTGACAATAAGAAAAGACGGCAATATTAGTAGAGAGTGTGAAGTATAAGAAAAGAGAGGAGAAATGTGAGTACAGAGACAAGTGTATGGGAAGAAAAAGAAAAGTATGAGAAAACAATAGGGAGTACCTGCAAAGAACAGCGAAAATAAGTTGAAACAGAGAATATTAGAACAGAAGAGTATATATGAAGAAAGAGGAAGGAATGTAAAGAGACACAGAGACAAAAATGCGGAGAAAAGACAAATATAAGGGAAGACTGAGCATATAAGGAGAGAGGGAGTACTATGAGAAGACACTAAGAACTATGACGACAGTGGTGAATATGAAGACAAGAGAGAATATAAAGAGTAGGAGAAATATACAAAAAGAGGAGCAAGTATAAAAAAAGTATAAAAAGAGAGCAGAATATAAGAAAAAGAAGATAGTATAATGAGAGATGAAGGAGTAAGACGAGAGAGGAGGGAGTATGACAAGAGAGTGTAGAAAATATGCAAAAAGGGCGAATATAATTCCTTAATGTACACAGATGCACAGTGTGATATTACCCAAAAAATGTTAAGACCATGCATGTTACCAAAACACATTTACTATTGTAAAATGTTTAAAAAGGCCCGAATATTGGGCCATATTATCAAGCCTGGGCGATAAAATTATCGCCACTTTATCAGCAGGAAACTGCTGACAAAGTGGCGATAATGGGCTTGATAATATGCTCTATTGAATTCCAATAGAAGCTCATGTTAAATGTGAAGGACATCTAGCATGAGATTCGATTGGAATTTCATAGAGCATATTATCAAGCCCATTATCGCCACTTTATCGTCAGTTTCCTGCCGATAAAGCGGCGATAATTGTATCGCCCAGCCTTGATAATATGCCCCATAATTCCTTAATGTACACACATGCACAGTGTGATATTAGACAAAAAAAATGAGACCATGCATTTTACCATTTACTACTGAAAAACTTTTAAGTGACTATACAAATCAAATCAAAACAGCTTTATTCGGTGACAACAAGGCAAACACCTTAAAAGCCTACTAATACACATATATCTAAAAAAGTACATTGTAACTGTATTTCATAGGGGAACATTGATTATTATACAATATGTGCAAATTTAAGGTACATGGGGAAAAAAATAACACAGAAAAATAGCAGGTCCATTTTTCAAAATCCTTAAAATACAATCTACCACTAATTCATTCAATAAAGTGCAAGTGCAATCAGTGCAAAAGAATGCGATTAAAAAATATATTACTCATCATCTTTTTCATACAGCAGAGCATTCAAAAGTGCATAATCTTTTCTCCTTCTAATTGATTTTTGTATAAAGCATATTACAGCACTTATAATCTTCATAGTGTCCAAGCTGCATATAAAATTAAACACATCCTTATAATTAAAAAGCATGTTTTTTAAAAAAAATAGTGGTTTCAATACAGTTTTTCGGACATCCATGTAAAAAGGGCAAAATAGAATAAAATGCAGGGTGGATTGAGAGGTTTTACCATCACATGGACAGGGGGGCATGATTCTGTGCCATTTCTCAGTTTTTGGGAAATCAATTAGACAATGTAAAGTGCTCATCCTTAGCCTGGTCAGATACAATCTGTGCTGGACATTCTGAACCAAGATAAGATATAACTGAGTGCCCCTCATATATGGGCATTCACAGTAAGCTGCCACTGTCTGTTTTTGCTTAATCGTCCTATCCTTGTCATGTTCTATAGCAATAAGATATCTCAATTTCAGATCTTTTTTAATATATTCTTGTATGCTTATGGGATCGTCTGTTCTTATTTCACATTTTGTCAAAAGATTAAAAATGTGACACAACCATGGTATTTTCATACCATGGTCTAGTGCTAAGACAATCTATGACTAAATCCTTAGAGAATTTAGTGTCTTCCTTTCTCCATAAGCCATGCCAGAGTGTAAGGGCAGCTATATTGAGGGTATCGCTTAAATATGGGACAGACAATTCTTTGTGTACAATCGTGTTTGCAGTTGCACTAGGGACTGCCAGTAGTCTTTTTAGGAACTTATTTTCATTAGTTCGGAGGATTGTCGTATTTGCTCTCCCCCATATAGCTGCTCCATAATTAACTGCTGGAACACACTTACTCCTATACAAATGTAAAATTTCTCGTAGAGATTTATTCACAAGTTTTGCCGCAAACCTCATGATTCCCTCAGTCATTTTTAAAAATGTCATTTTACATAGTTCGATATGTGGATTCCATGTGCCGTTATTGCAAAATAGTAACCCCAAATATGACAAAGTCGGAGCTCTACTTATAGGAACCCCACCCAGGTGATGCTGCCTACACTTTTGTCTCTTGCCTCCACATGACATGCAATGTGAAGAACATCTATCATGAGCTTCGATTGGAATTCTATAGAGCATATTATCAAGCCCTTATGGCCACTTTATCTGCAGTTTCCTGCCGATAAAGCGGCGATAATTTTATCACCCAGGCTTGATAATATGCCCCATAATTCCTTAATGTACACACATGCACAGTGTGATATTAGACAAAAAAATATGAGACCATTCATTTTACAATTTACTACTGAAAAACTTTTAAGTGACTATACATATTCCACGTATATAATTACTACATTTCAGTGAACAACACTGACTCATTTTCCAAATACATATGCAATTAATTACATTATTTCAGCCACTATTACATCAAAAGGGGTTTGTAAATCTGCCCAGAATATATACAGAGGGAGAGAAACGAGAAAGAGGACAGAACAGGGAGTATCAAGAAAAAAATGAAATAAGAAGGGAGAGGGAAGAAAATGAGGAGACAGAAGGAATAAGAGGAGAGACAGGAAAATATAAAGACAAAGAAGGGCAATATGACCACAGAGGACAATATAAGAAAAAGAGAGTAGTACCAAGAGAGAGGAAGGAGTAAGAGGAGAGAGAGGGGAGTATAAAAAGAGAGGCTAGAAATTATGGAAAAAGGGACAAATATAATTCCTTAATGTACACAGACGCACAATGTGATATTAAACAAAAAACATAACAACATGCATTATAGCAAAACACATTCAATACTATAAAACGTTTAAAAAGGGACGAATATAATTCCTTAATGTACAAAGATGCACCACATACATTCCCATACAACTTATCAACTCACCTTTCAAATTGATTTGTAGAGTAAGAAGAATGCCACTCACACAGTAGATATTCTCATACAGAATCTCTCTAGTTCAGTGTTTGCAGCAGAACCACGAAATGGAACATTTTCCCTCTCATTTTACACATACATACATGTAAATAACCAATTAAAATCCTTCACACATTAATTCAAAACGAAACACACATTTCTATTGGTTCAACATTTCAAACCTTTCCAACTGACATAACTTTCAACCCTACCCCCATCAGATCATGCAAAAGTCAACTGTCAACAGAGGTCAAAAGTTCACACTCTATAAAAGACTGCTCCTCAACAAATTTAGACTATGCATAAGCACTTACTTATAAGTACTAATAAAGAGAAAAGGTCTCATTAGAAGCAACCAACATATAAACACATAAACTTGATAGATATCTGTAAAATATATATTTTTAATAGATTTTTTCTTGCTTACGTACGCTTATGGAACGGGGCTCAAATATAACGTTCAGGACCATGGGGGGTAGCCCCAAAACCCCCACGGTCCCAGCCGGCTCCCTGCGTCCTTCAGGAGCTGGCATTGCTTTTTTTCAGAGAGACCAGCTTACATGCTGCTCTCTCAGACGAAAAGCAGTCTGCTTTCCTACTTGAAAGAGAACTCTCACCCTACCATAGCAAACAGCAGTGTCCCAGGAATAGGCACCCCGTAACACTACAGGAGCCGGACCTTGGAGGTGGTGCTCCCCAGGGCCATCAAAGGCCATCAAAGATTTTGACCTTGGGGATCATTGTAAAACCCCCTAAGCAGTCCTAGGGGGTCAGGAAGTCCTATAGCAAATAGCAAACTTTTCCTGTCAATCTACACACTCAATCTACACACATATACAATTAAATAAAAAATCACATTTATTCCCATATTAAATCAATACGAAACACACTTTTATATTGCTTGAACTTTTGCACCCTTTCCAACTGACAAAACTTTCAACCCTTCCCCCATTCCACATTCTCCCAGTTACCATAGAAACACTTCAGGGAACACCTAACTGAGCACACAGGTGAAAAGTTCATCATACATTATTGCAAATTAAAACAGCAAGTGTGCTTGACTTGAGAATATACCAGCTTATCTTATGTAACGTTCTTTTCTATCAGTTTTTCCTAACCAATACAAATCAGGCTTTTAAAAAACAGAAACATGCATCCTAGCTCTGTGTAGAATGTTGTCAAACAACTAATCATTTCTTTTCTTTTTTCAAAACTGCATGTTATCCACCATTTTAGAAAAATCTTACTTTTCAAACTGCCATTTCATTTACAGAGACCATCAGAGTGCATCGAGACCTCTCTTCAAGATGCTTACAGTGTGGATTGTGGGACACAGCTATATTTTCTGGAGCCAAAGGTACGCAGAACAGAAAAGAATTCACAAAGACCTAGCTTTACCAAATGTAGACATTAAATGGATTGGACAGAGAGGATTAAAGTGGCACCAATTGATGCCATTGGTAAAATCCTTTTTACATCTCCAACACCCTGACCTCATAATTGTGCACTGTGGTGGCAATGACCTAGGCACTTTGACAGGGGTAGGTCTGGAAATGCTTATGAAGGACACCTTTGCACAATTGATGCCACTTTTCCCCAAAACTGCCTTTGTCTATTCTAATATATGCCAAAGGCAGATATGGAACTGGTCCAACCACTATTGTCAACAGATTGAGAAAGCTAGGAAACATGTGAATAAATCTGTTTCTGCCTTTCTCCGAGACTATCGAATGGGGTCCATCTACCACAACAATCTGCGTTTCAATATGCATGATATCTATAGGAGAGACGGTATACATTTTACAGATGAGGGTAACAGACTCTTCCTCTTGAACTTTAGACTCTGCATTGGTACTTACTTGTAGGTACTAAAATCTCCCAATAAACACAAGGGCTCTGTTTAGAGCCACCCAACATCTAAACACACACACTTCATAAATATTTGAAAAATATTCTTCTTTTTCTTCCTTCATTACGCTTATGGGACGACTTCCAATCTTCGCACCGTACGTCGTCCATACGTGCTTGGTACGCATACGATAAATCTACCATAACAAAAATAGCCTTTATCACTAATTTTTTATAATCCCCGAGGACCCCATCCCCCAGGGCTCAAATGTAACGTTGCGAACCGTGGGAAGAGCCCCAAAGCCTCCACGGTCCCAGTCGGCTCCCTACTTCCTGCGGGAGCCGGCATTGCTTTTCGTCACAGAGAGCAGCTTAAATGCTTACATTCTTCTTTCAAAGATGATTTCAACAGTTATACATTTTATAAAATAATATAGTTCTGCACGCTAAAGGAGAAAAGTCAGCACAATTATGAGAGAATAGAAAATAGGAAAAAAATACTTCTACACTCAACAAACTCGTAAGCAGAGTACACAGTTTAATTTAAAAGCACCCTACCACAACTAGTTTTTGAAACGCATTGTACAATAAAATGCATCACAAAATAGGCTACATACATGATGACTGTATCGTAACGTCACATAGAAAAAAGAAAGCCACTCTTACGCTACTAGGAAAACACAACAACAGTACAAGGCCCCAATTTCCATTGTAGTGATTTCTTAGTTGCAGGTCTAGTTGTCAGATCGACACACACACTCCCTCATGGCTGGTATACACCCACACCACACCCATTCAGAGTATCCGTAACTACACACGTGACCCTATATATAAAAAAGAAGGAGCGCACATGTTGTACGCCATTTTAGAGTTGTTACCAAAGCACTGAACAAGGGGCCCACTACTACATGCATGGCCTCTTTGGTCACTGAGTTAGTGGTGCCCGAAGCACAGAGCGGGTGAAGAACCTGCGATGATGATGATGGGAGCAGGAGTATGTCGTTAGCCATAGAGATATCAAGACTCGGCACCATATATGAGACTTCTTTGTTGGAGATCGGGACTACTTCATGCAGAAGGTGTCTTATCCACGAAAAGGTGAGCAGTGAGGCTTGAGTACACATTGGAAGGAGTCAGGGTTGTAGCTGACTAGATACAAAAATGTGACTTAGTATTTTAGACGAACGCACTCCTATATAGTGTATTAATTTACATGCATACATTTTTTTCCCAATAGCAGTAACGTTTTCATAATCGCTGAAATGTCCGGAATATTACCAATACAAACAGTTCGTAGAAATGTAAGAATGAACGTGTATAAAAGTGCGATGTTATCTAACTCCAAATTAATATAGTAACAATTACCAATCATAACATCTTTCTTTTAATATCTTTTAGATGAACAGCTTCACAATGGATTATGTAACAAGGACCACTGCAATAGCAGAAGGTGAGCAAAGAAGCGTGTTTCTGAAACAACAACAAAGTTATCTGTGAATGGAGAGAATGTGTAGTATGCAGCAGGCGCGCAAAACACACATTGGGCTAACGAGGCTTCAGCTACGATGACATAGCTTCCTCGGCCCACACACAGTCGCACCCGAGTACATCACAGGTCTTTTAAAGACATTTTGCTTGTTAATGAGACTTTGATGTCCCCCCCGCTTACAGCCCTTGCAGCTCCACTCTTCTTTTTGCTTGAACTTAAGCCCCCCCCCGATATTTTTAAATGGGGTTGCACCTCTGGCTTCAGGTACCCTCCCCATCGTGTGTGTCTCTCCCACATTTTAATGTCCTTTTTTAGGGCTCGTGGCGTTAACCGCGTGAAAGTGCGGTCTCGCCAGAGACCTATTGTCACTGAGTCAGATTTCCAGGAGACAGGACCTGGCCACGCGCATCTCCCAAAAGGCGATCGGAGCGGGCCGTGCGCACGAGAACGCGCACGCTGTGGCCATCTCCTGTCTCCTGGGAAGCTCTAACACACATGCAGCCACACCTCCTCCTGCACGCATGCGCACACACAGAGATACACACGAGCGCACATACATGCACGCACACCTACAGACACCCCCCCTGGCGTCGCACACATACACACACTCGCACACACACACAAGCGCACCGAGACTCCCCCCCAGGCCCACTTACCGCCACTCCGGACTTCTTCAGCCTCGGCGGAGCTCTGGGAGCCCCACGTCACCACCGCTCCTCTGGCCAGGCACTCCGTGGGCGCGGGTTTCAAAAGACGGAAGTCCCGCCCCAACATAGGTTTAGTTTTCTCTAATGTTGAAGTTCCGCCCCATGATAGGTTTCGAATGCTAAAAGGCTGTTAATATGCAGATGGTGCAAAGGTGAAGGGGATGATTGTTTCCGGTAAGGCTCTCCCATATCTGGAGTTAAAATTCATCTTAAATTCACCGGCAATTGTGGAACTTAAAATGAAGTATGGCATGCGGGAACACGTGTGTAGGCTGTGAAAGTACACAAAAAGCAAAGAACTTCACAGCGTACGGTAGGTGTGTTGTGTTAAAGAGAATTATATTTCATTTGAGTTTATGGGCAACCCATTGCAGCTGGATGTCTTCTCCCCGCATACACTTTGTGTTATACCGTAGAGTGCAGGTGCCGTAGGTGCAATGTGGAACCGCAGAAATACAATCAAAACAAGGTTTTCATTCATTATGTGGGATCTCCCACTCTTCAATCTCACTATTACTTTTGGAGTCGAAGCTGCCTCAAACTTTTCATCACTCACTTTTGTCAAACTTTTGATGGTTCGATTTCCTTCAGCAAGTTTACCAAGCACCTGCTGCATTTAAATATGCAGAGTAGTGAGTGCAGAGTAGTGAGTGCAGAGTGCAGAGTGTGAGTGTGCAGAGTGAGTGTGCAGAGTGAGTGTGCAGAGTGAGTGTGCAGAGTAGTGAGTGCAGAGTAGTGAGTGAAGAGTAGTGAGTGCACAGTAGTGAGTGCAGAGTAGTGAGTGCAGAGTAGTGAGTGCAGAGTAGTGAGTAGTGAGTGCAGAGTAGTGAGTAGTGAGTGCAGAGTAGTGAGTGCAGAGTAGTGAGTAGTGAGTGTAGAGTAGTGAGTGCAGAGTAGTGAGTGCAGAGTAGTGAGTGCAGAGTGAGTGTGCAGAGTGAGTGTGCAGATTGAGTGTGCAGAGTGAGTGTGCAGAGTAGTGAGTTCAGAGTAGTAAGTGCAGAGTAGTGAGTGCAGAGTAGTGAGTAGTGAGTGCAGAGTAGTGAGTAGTGAGTGCAGAGTAGTGAGTAGTGAGTGCAGAGTAGTGAGTGCAGAGTAGTGAGTGCAGAGTAGTGAGTGCAGAGTAGTGAGTGGTGAGTAGTGAGTAGTGAGTGCAGAGTAGTGAGTAGTGAGTGCAGAGTAGTGAGTGCAGAGTAGTGAGTAGTGAGTGCAGAGTAGTGAGTGCAGAGTAGTGAGTGCAGAGTAGTGAGTAGTGAGTGCAGAGTAGTGAGTGCAAAGTAGTGAGTAGTGAGTGCAGAGTAGTGAGTGCAGAGTAGTGGGTAGTGAGTAGTGAGTGTAGAGTAGTGAGTAGTGAGTGCAGAGTAGTGAGTAGTGAGTGCAGAGTAGTGAGTGCAGAGTAGTGAGTAGTGAGTGCAGAGTAGTGAGTGCAGAGTAGTGAGTGCAGAGTAGTGAGTGCAGAGTAGTGAGTAGTGAGTGCAGAGTAGTGAGTGCAGAGTGGTGAGTGCAGAGTAGTGAGTAGTGAGTGCAGAGTAGTGAGTGCAGAGTAGTGAGTAGTGACTGCAGAGTAGTGAGTGCAGTGCAGAGTAGTGAGTAGTGAGTGTAGAGTAGTGAGTAGTGAGTGCAGAGAAGTGAGTAGTGAGTGCAGTGTAGTGAGTGCAGAGTAGTGAGTGTGTAGAGTGAGTGTGTAGAGTGAGTGTGCAGAGTGAGTGTGCAGAGTGAGTGTGCAGTGTAGTGAGTGCAGAGTAGTGAGTGCAGAGTAGTGAGTAGTGAGTGCAGAGTAGTGAGTAGTGAGTGCAGAGTAGTGAGTAGTGAGTAGTGAGTGCAGAGTAGTGAGTGCAGAGTAGTGAGTAGTGAGTGCAGAGTAGTGAGTGCAGAGTAGTGAGTAGTGAGTGCAGAGTAGTGAGTGCAGAGTAGTGAGTAGTGAGTGCAGAGTAGTGAGTGCAGAGTAGTGGGTAGTGAGTAGTGAGTGCAGAGTAGTGAGTAGTGAGTGCAGAGTAGTGAGTAGTGAGTAGCGAGTGCAGAGTAGTGAGTGCAGAGTAGTGAGTAGTGAGTGCAGAGTAGTGAGTAGTGAGTGCAGAGTAGTGAGTGCAGAGTAGAGAGTGCAGAGTAGTGAGTAGTGAGTGCAGAGTAGTGAGTGCAGAGTAGTGAGTAGTGAGTGCAGAGTAGTGAGTGCAGAGTAGTGAGTAGTGAGTGCAGAGTAGTGAGTGCAGAGTAGTGAGTGCAGAGTAGTGAGTAGTGAGTGCAGAGTAGTGAGTGCAGAGTAGTGAGTAGTGAGTGCAGAGTAGTGAGTGCAGAGTAGTGAGTAGTGAGTGCAGAGTAGTGAGTGCAGAGTAGTGGGTAGTGAGTAGTGAGTGCAGAGTAGTGAGTAGTGAGTGCAGAGTAGTGAGTAGTGAGTAGCGAGTGCAGAGTAGTGAGTGCAGAGTAGTGAGTAGTGAGTGCAGAGTAGTGAGTAGTGAGTGCAGAGTAGTGAGTGCAGAGTAGAGAGTGCAGAGTAGTGAGTAGTGAGTGCAGAGTAGTGAGTGCAGAGTAGTGAGTAGTGAGTGCAGAGTAGTGAGTGCAGAGTAGTGAGTAGTGAGTGCAGAGTAGTGAGTGCAGAGTAGTGAGTGCAGAGTAGTGAGTAGTGAGTGCAGAGTAGTGAGTGCAGAGAAGTGAGTAGGGAGTGCAGAGTAGTGAGTGCAGAGTAGTGGGTAGTGAGTAGTGAGTGCAGAGTAGTGAGTAGTGAGTGCAGAGTAGTGAGTAGTGAGTAGTGAGTGCAGAGTAGTGAGTGCAGAGTAGTGAGTAGTGAGTGCAGAGTAGTGAGTAGTGAGTGCAGAGTAGTGAGTGCAGAGTAGTGAGTGCAGAGTAGTGAGTAGTGAGTGCAGAGTAGTGAGTAGTGAGTGCAGAGTAGTGAGTGCAGAGTAGTGAGTGCAGAGTATTGAGTAGTGAGTGCAGAGTAGTGAGTGCAGTGCAGAGTAGTGAGTAGTGAGTGCAGAGTAGTGAGTGCAGAGTAGTGAGTAGTGAGTGCAGAGTAGTGAGTGCAGATTAGTGAGTATTGAGTGCAGAGTAGTGAGTGCAGAGTAGTGAGTAGTGAGTGCAGAGTAGTGAGTAGTGAGTGCAGAGTAGTGAGTAAAGAGTAGTGAGTGCAGAGTAGTGAGTAGTGAGTGCAGAGTAGTGAGTAGTGAGTGCAGAGTAGTGAGTGCAGAGTAGTAAGTGCAGAGTAGTGAGCAGTGAGTGCAGAGTAGTGAGTGCAGTGCAGAGTAGTGAGTAGTGACTGCAGAGTAGTGAGTGCAGATTAGTGAGTATTGAGTGCAGAGTAGTGAGTGCAGAGTAGTGAGTAGTGAGTGCAGAGTAGTGAGTAGTGAGTAGTGAGTGCAGAGTAGTGAGTGCAGAGTAGTGAGTAGTGAGTGCAGAGTAGTGAGTGCAGAGTAGTGAGTAGTGAGTGCAGAGTAGTGAGTGCAGAGTAGTGAGTAGTGAGTGCAGAGTAGTGAGTGCAGAGTAGTGGGTAGTGAGTAGTGAGTGCAGAGTAGTGAGTAGTGAGTGCAGAGTAGTGAGTAGTGAGTAGCGAGTGCAGAGTAGTGAGTGCAGAGTAGTGAGTAGTGAGTGCAGAGTAGTGAGTAGTGAGTGCAGAGTAGTGAGTGCAGAGTAGAGAGTGCAGAGTAGTGAGTAGTGAGTGCAGAGTAGTGAGTGCAGAGTAGTGAGTAGTGAGTGCAGAGTAGTGAGTGCAGAGTAGTGAGTAGTGAGTGCAGAGTAGTGAGTGCAGAGTAGTGAGTGCAGAGTAGTGAGTAGTGAGTGCAGAGTAGTGAGTGCAGAGAAGTGAGTAGGGAGTGCAGAGTAGTGAGTGCAGAGTAGTGGGTAGTGAGTAGTGAGTGCAGAGTAGTGAGTAGTGAGTGCAGAGTAGTGAGTAGTGAGTAGTGAGTGCAGAGTAGTGAGTGCAGAGTAGTGAGTAGTGAGTGCAGAGTAGTGAGTAGTGAGTGCAGAGTAGTGAGTGCAGAGTAGTGAGTGCAGAGTAGTGAGTAGTGAGTGCAGAGTAGTGAGTAGTGAGTGCAGAGTAGTGAGTGCAGAGTAGTGAGTGCAGAGTATTGAGTAGTGAGTGCAGAGTAGTGAGTGCAGTGCAGAGTAGTGAGTAGTGAGTGCAGAGTAGTGAGTGCAGAGTAGTGAGTAGTGAGTGCAGAGTAGTGAGTGCAGATTAGTGAGTATTGAGTGCAGAGTAGTGAGTGCAGATTAGTGAGTATTGAGTGCAGAGTAGTGAGTGCAGAGTAGTGAGTAGTGAGTGCAGAGTAGTGAGTAGTGAGTGCAGAGTAGTGAGTAAAGAGTAGTGAGTGCAGAGTAGTGAGTAGTGAGTGCAGAGTAGTGAGTAGTGAGTGCAGAGTAGTGAGTGCAGAGTAGTAAGTGCAGAGTAGTGAGCAGTGAGTGCAGAGTAGTGAGTGCAGTGCAGAGTAGTGAGTAGTGACTGCAGAGTAGTGAGTGCAGATTAGTGAGTATTGAGTGCAGAGTAGTGAGTGCAGAGTAGTGAGTAGTGAGTGCAGAGTAGTGAGTAGTGAGTAGTGAGTGCAGAGTAGTGAGTGCAGAGTAGTGAGTAGTGAGTGCAGAGTAGTGAGTGCAGAGTAGTGAGTAGTGAGTGCAGAGTAGTGAGTGCAGAGTAGTGAGTAGTGAGTGCAGAGTAGTGAGTGCAGAGTAGTGGGTAGTGAGTAGTGAGTGCAGAGTAGTGAGTAGTGAGTGCAGAGTAGTGAGTAGTGAGTAGCGAGTGCAGAGTAGTGAGTGCAGAGTAGTGAGTAGTGAGTGCAGAGTAGTGAGTAGTGAGTGCAGAGTAGTGAGTGCAGAGTAGAGAGTGCAGAGTAGTGAGTAGTGAGTGCAGAGTAGTGAGTGCAGAGTAGTGAGTAGTGAGTGCAGAGTAGTGAGTGCAGAGTAGTGAGTAGTGAGTGCAGAGTAGTGAGTGCAGAGTAGTGAGTGCAGAGTAGTGAGTAGTGAGTGCAGAGTAGTGAGTGCAGAGAAGTGAGTAGGGAGTGCAGAGTAGTGAGTGCAGAGTAGTGGGTAGTGAGTAGTGAGTGCAGAGTAGTGAGTAGTGAGTGCAGAGTAGTGAGTAGTGAGTAGTGAGTGCAGAGTAGTGAGTGCAGAGTAGTGAGTAGTGAGTGCAGAGTAGTGAGTAGTGAGTGCAGAGTAGTGAGTGCAGAGTAGTGAGTGCAGAGTAGTGAGTAGTGAGTGCAGAGTAGTGAGTAGTGAGTGCAGAGTAGTGCGTGCAGAGTAGTGAGTGCAGAGTATTGAGTAGTGAGTGCAGAGTAGTGAGTGCAGTGCAGAGTAGTGAGTAGTGAGTGCAGAGTAGTGAGTGCAGAGTAGTGAGTAGTGAGTGCAGAGTAGTGAGTGCAGATTAGTGAGTATTGAGTGCAGAGTAGTGAGTGCAGAGTAGTGAGTAGTGAGTGCAGAGTAGTGAGTAGTGAGTGCAGAGTAGTGAGTAAAGAGTAGTGAGTGCAGAGTAGTGAGTAGTGAGTGCAGAGTAGTGAGTAGTGAGTGCAGAGTAGTGAGTGCAGAGTAGTAAGTGCAGAGTAGTGAGCAGTGAGTGCAGAGTAGTGAGTGCAGTGCAGAGTAGTGAGTAGTGACTGCAGAGTAGTGAGTGCAGATTAGTGAGTATTGAGTGCAGAGTAGTGAGTGCAGAGTAGTGAGTAGTGAGTGCAGAGTAGTGAGAAGTGAGTGAAGAGTAGTGAGTAGTGAGTGCAGCGTAGTGAGTGCAGAGTAGTGAGTGCAGAGTAGTGAGTAGTGAGTGCAGAGTAGTGAGTGCAGAGTAGTGAGTAGTGAGTGCAGAGTAGTGAGTGCAGAGTAGTGAGTAGTGAGTGCAGAGTAGTGAGTGCATAGTAGTCGATAGTGAGTAGTGAGTGCAGAGTAGTGAGTAGTGAGTAGTGAGTGCAGAGTATTGAGTGCAGAGTAGTGAGTAGTGAGTGCAGAGTAGTGAGTGCATAGTAGTGAGTAGTGAGTGCAGAGTAGTGGGTAGTGAGTAGTGAGTGCAGAGTAGTGAGTAGTGAGTAGTGAGTAGTGAGTGCAGAGTAGTGAGTGCAGAGTAGTGAGTAGTGAGTGCAGAGTAGTGAGTGGTGAGTGCAGAGTAGTGAGTGCAGAGTAGTGAGTCGTGAGTAGTGAGTGCAGAGTAGTGAGTAGTGAGTGCAGAGTAGTGAGTAGTGAGTGCAGAGTAGTGAGTAGTGAGTAGTGAGTGCAGAGTAGTGAGTGCAGAGTAGTGAGTAGTGGGTGCAGAGTAGTGAGTGCAGAGTAGTGAGTGCAGAGTAGTGAGTAGTGAGTGCAGAGTAGTGAGTAGTGAGTGCAGACTAGTGAGCAGAGTAGTGAGTGCAGAGTAGTGAGTAGTGAGTGCAGACTAGTGAGTAGTGAGTGCAGAGTAGTGAGTACAGAGTAGTGAATAGTGAGTGCAGAGTAGTGAGTGCAGAGTAGTGAGTAGTGAGTTCAGAGTAGTAAGTAGTGAGTGCAGAGTAGTGAGTGGTGAGTAGTGGGTAGTGAGTAGTGAGTGCAGAGTAGTGAGTAGTGAGTGCAGAGTAGTGAGTGCAGAGTTGTGAGTGATGAGTAGTGAGTAGTGAGTGCAGAGTGCAGAGTAGTGAGTAGTGAGTGCAGAGTAGTGAGTGCAGAGTAGTGAGTAGTGAGTGCAGAGTAGTGAGTGCAGAGTAGTGGGTAGTGAGTAGTGAGTGCAGAGTAGTGAGTAGTGAGTAGTGAGTGCAGAGTAGTGAGTAGTGAGTGCAGAGTAGTGAGGGCAGAGTAGTGAGTGCAGAGTAGTGAGTAGTGAGTGCTGAGTAGTGAGTAGTGAGTGCAGAGTAGTGAGTAGTGAGTTCAGAGTAGTGAGTGCAGAGTAGTGAGTAGTGAGTGCAGAGTAGTGAGAAGTGAGTTCAGGGTAGTGAGTGCAGAGTAGTGAGTAGTGAGTGCAGAGTAGTGAGTAGTGAGTGCAGAGTAGTGAGTAGTGAGTAGTGAGTGCAGAGTAGTGAGTAGTGAGTGCAGAGTAATGAGTGCAGAGTTGTGAGTGCAGAGTAGTGAGTAGTGAGTAGTGAGTGCAGAGTAGTGAGTACAGAGTAGTGAGTGCAGAGTAGTGAGTAGTGAGTGCAGAGTAGTGAGTAGTGAGTAGTGAGTGCAGAGTAGTGAGTAGTGAGTGCAGAGTAGTGAGTGCAGCATAGTGAGTAGTGAGTGCAGAGTAGTGAGTGCAGATTAGTGAGAAGTGAGTGCAGAGTAGTGAGTGCAGAGTAGTGAGTAGTGAGTGCAGAGTAGTGAGTGCAGAGTAGCGAGTGCAGAGTAGTGAGTGCAGAGTAGTAAGTAGTGAGTAGTGAGTGCAGAGTAGTGAGTAGTGAGTGCAGAGTAGTGAGTAGTGGGTAGTGAGTGCAGAGTAGTGAGTGCAGAGTAGTGAGTAGTGAGTGCAGAGTAGTGAGTGCAGAGTAGTGAGTGCAGAGTAGTGAGTAGTGAGTGCAGAGTAGTGAGTGCAGAGTAGTGAGTGCAGAGTAGTGAGTGCAGAGTAGTGAGTAGTGAGTGCAGAGTAGTGAGTGCAGAGTAGTGAGCGCAGAGTAGTGAGTGCAGAGTAGTGAGTAGTGAGTGCAGAGTAGTGAGTGCAGAGTAGTAAGTGCAGAGTGGTGAGCAGTGAGTGCAGAGTAGTGAGTGCAGTGCAGAGTAGTGAGTAGTGAGTGCAGAGTAGTGAGTGCAGATTAGTGAGTATTGAGTGCAGAGTAGTGAGTGCAGAGTAGTGAGTAGTGAGTGCAGAGTAGTGAGAAGTGAGTGAAGAGTAGTGAGTAGTGAGTGCAGAGTAGTGAGTGCAGAGTAGTGAGTAGTGAGTGCAGAGTAGTGAGTGCAGAGTAGTGAGTGCAGAGTAGTGAGTGCATTGTAGTCAGTAGTGAGTAGTGAGTACAGAGTAGTGAGTAGTGAGTGCAGAGTAGTGAGTGTAGAGTAGTGAGTAGTGAGTGCAGAGTAGTGAGTGCATAGTAGTGAGTAGTGAGTGCAGAGTAGTGGGTAGTGAGTAGTGAGTGCAGAGTAGTGAGTAGTGAGTAGTGAGTAGTTAGTGCAGAGTAGTGAGTAGTGAGTGCAGAGTAGTGAGTAGTGAGTGCAGAGTAGTGAGTAGTGAGTGCAGAGTAGTGAGTGCAGAGTAGTGACTCGTGAGTAGTGAGTGCAGAGTAGTGAGTAGTGAGTGCAGAGTAGTGAGTAGTGAGTGCAGAGTAGTGAGTAGTGAGTGCAGAGTAGTGAGTGCAGAGTAGTGAGTAGTGGGTGCAGAGTAGTGAGTGCAGAGTAGTGAGTGCAGAGTAGTGAGTAGTGAGTGCAGAGTAGTGAGTAGTGAGTGCAGACTAGTGAGCAGAGTAGTGAGTGCAGAGTAGTGAGTAGTGAGTGCAGACTATTGAGTAGTGAGTAGTGAGTGCAGAGTAGTGAGTACAGAGTAGTGAGTAGTGAGTGCAGAGTAGTGAGTAGTGAGTTCAGAGTAGTAAGTAGTGAGTGCAGAGTAGTGAGTGGTGAGTAGTGGGTAGTGAGTAGTGAGTGCAGAGTAGTGAGTAGTGAGTGCAGAGTAGTGAGTGCATAGTAGTGAGTAGTGAGTACAGAGTAGTGAGTAGTGAGTGCAGAGTAGTGAGTAGTGAGTTCAGAGTAGTAAGTAGTGAGTGCAGAGTAGTGAGTGGTGAGTAGTGGGTAGTGAGTAGTGAGTGCAGAGTAGTGAGTAGTGAGTGCAGAGTAGTGAGTAGTGAGTGCAGAGTAGTGAGTAGTGAGTGCAGAGTAGTGAGTGTAGAGTAGTGAGTAGTGAGTGCAGAGTAGTGAGTAGTGAGTGCAGAGTAGTAAGTAGTGAGTGCAGAGTAGTGAGTAGTGAGTGCAGAGTAGTGAGTGCAGAGTAGTGAGTGCAGAGTAGTGAGTGGTGAGTAGTGAGTAGTGAGTGCAGAGTAGTGAGTAGTGAGTGCAGAGTAGTGAGTGCAGAGTAGTGAGTAGTGAGTGCAGAGTAGTGAGTGCAGAGTAGTGAGTGCAGAGTAGTGAGTAGTGAGTGCAGAGTAGTGAGTGCAAAGTAGTGAGTAGTGAGTGCAGAGTAGTGGGTAGTGAGTAGTGAGTGTAGAGTAGTGAGTAGTGAGTGCAGAGTAGAGAGTAGTGAGTAGTGAGCAGTGAGTGCAGAGTAGTGAGTAGTGAGTAGTGAGTGCAGAGTAGTGAGTGCAGAGTAGTGAGTGCAGAGTAGTGAGTAGTGAGTGCAGAGTAGTGAGTGTAGAGTGGTGAGTGCAGAATAGTGAGTAGTGAGTGCAGAGTAGTGAGTCGTGAGTGCAGAGTAGTGAGTGCAGCATAGTGAGTAGTGAGTGCAGAGTAGTGAGTGCAGATTAGTGAGAAGTGAGTGCAGAGTAGTGAGTGCAGAGTAGTGAGTAGTGAGTGCAGAGTAGTGAGTACAGAGTAGTGAGTGCAGAGTAGTGAGTGCAGAGTAGTGAGTGCAGAGTAGTAAGTAGTGAGTAGTGAGTGCAGAGTAGTGAGTAGTGAGTGCAGAGTAGTGAGTAGTGGGTAGTGAGTGCAGAGTAGTGAGTGCAGAGTAGTGAGTAGTGAGTGCAGAGTAGCGAGTGCAGAGTACTGAGTGCAGAGTAGTGAGTAGTGAGTGCAGAGTAGTGAGTGCAGAGTAGTGAGTGCAGAGTAGTGAGTAGTGAGTGCAGAGTAGTGAGTAGTGAGTGCAGAGTAGTGAGTGCAGAGTAGTGAGTGCAGAGTAGTGAGTAGTGAGTGCAGAGTAGTGAGTAGTGAGTGCAGAGTAGTGAGTAGTGAGTGCAGAGTAGTGAGTGCAGAGTAGTAAGTGCAGAGTGGTGAGCAGTGAGTGCAGAGTAGTGAGTGCAGTGCAGAGTAGTGAGTAGTGAGTGCAGAGTAGTGAGTGCAGATTAGTGAGTATTGCGTGCAGAGTAGTGAGTGCAGAGTAGTGAGTAGTGAGTAGTGAGTGCAGAGTAGTGAGAAGTGAGTGAAGAGTAGTGAGTAGTGAGTGCAGAGTAGTGAGTGCAGAGTAGTGAGTGCAGAGTAGTGAGTAGTGAGTGCAGAGTAGTGAGTGCAGAGTAGTGAGTAGTGAGTGCAGAGTAGTGAGTGCATAGTAGTCGGTAGTGAGTAGTGAGTACAGAGTAGTGAGTAGTGAGTGCAGAGTAGTGAGTGCAGAGTAGTGAGTAGTGAGTGCAGAGTAGTGAGTGCATAGTAGTGAGTAGTGAGTGCAGAGTAGTGGGTAGTGAGTAGTGAGTGCAGAGTAGTGAGTAGTGAGTAGTGAGTAGTTAGTGTAGAGTAGTGAGTAGTTAGTGCAGAGTAGTGAGTAGTGAGTGCAGAGTAGTGAGTAGTGAGTGCAGAGTAGTGAGTGCAGAGTAGTGACTCGTGAGTAGTGAGTGCAGAGTAGTGAGTAGTGAGTGCAGAGTAGTGAGTAGTGAGTGCAGAGTAGTGAGTAGTGAGTGCAGAGTAGTGAGTGCAGAGTAGTGAGTAGTGGGTGCAGAGTAGTGAGTGCAGAGTAGTGAGTGCAGAGTAGTGAGTAGTGAGTGCAGAGTAGTGAGTAGTGAGTGCAGACTAGTGAGCAGAGTAGTGAGTGCAGAGTAGTGAGTAGTGAGTGCAGACTAGTGAGTAGTGAGTAGTGAGTGCAGAGTAGTGAGTACAGAGTAGTGAGTAGTGAGTGCAGAGTAGTGAGTGCAGAGTAATGAGTAGTGAGTTCAGAGTAGTAAGTAGTGAGTGCAGAGTAGTGATTGGTGAGTAGTGGGTAGTGAGTAGTGAGTGCAGAGTAGTGAGTAGTGAGTGCAGAGTAGTGAGTGCAGAGTTGTGAGTGGTGAGTAGTGAGTAGTGAGTGCAGAGTGCAGAGTAGTGAGTAGTGAGTGCAGAGTAGTGAGTGCAGAGTAGTGAGTAGTGAGTGCAGAGTAGTGAGTGCAGAGTAGTGGGTAGTGAGTAGTGAGTGCAGAGTAGTGAGTAGTAAGTAGTGAGTGCAGAGTAGTGAGTAGTGAGTGCAGAGTAGTGAGGGCAGAGTAGTGAGTGCAGAGTAGTGAGTAGTGAGTGCAGAGTAGTGAGTAGTGAGTGCAGAGTAGTGAGTAGTGAGTGCAGAGTAGTGAGTGTAGAGTAGTGAGTAGTGAGTGCAGAGTAGTGAGTAGTGAGTGCAGAGTAGTAAGTAGTGAGTGCAGAGTAGTGAGTAGTGAGTGCAGAGTAGTGAGTGCAGAGTAGTGAGTTCAGAGTAGTGAGTGGTGAGTAGTGAGTAGTGAGTGCAGAGTAGTGAGTAGTGAGTGCAGAGTAGTGAGTGCAGAGTAGTGAGTAGTGAGTGCAGAGTAGTGAGTGCAGAGTAGTGAGTGCAGAGTAGTGAGTAGTGAGTGCAGAGTAGTGAGTGCAAAGTAGTGAGTAGTGAGTGCAGAGTAGTGGGTAGTGAGTAGTGAGTGTAGAGTAGTGAGTAGTGAGTGCAGAGTAGAGAGTAGTGAGTAGTGAGCAGTGAGTGCAGAGTAGTGAGTAGTGAGTAGTGAGTGCAGAGTAGTGAGTGCAGAGTAGTGAGTGCAGAGTAGTGAGTAGTGAGTGCAGAGTAGTGAGTGTAGAGTGGTGAGTGCAGAATAGTGAGTAGTGAGTGCAGAGTAGTGAGTAGTGAGTGCAGAGTAGTGAGTGCAGCATAGTGAGTAGTGAGTGCAGAGTAGTGAGTGCAGATTAGTGAGAAGTGAGTGCAGAGTAGTGAGTGCAGAGTAGTGAGTAGTGAGTGCAGAGTAGTGAGTACAGAGTAGTGAGTGCAGAGTAGTGAGTGCAGAGTAGTGAGTGCAGAGTAGTAAGTAGTGAGTAGTGAGTGCAGAGTAGTGAGTAGTGAGTGCAGAGTAGTGAGTAGTGGGTAGTGAGTGCAGAGTAGTGAGTGCAGAGTAGTGAGTAGTGAGTGCAGAGTAGCGAGTGCAGAGTACTGAGTGCAGAGTAGTGAGTAGTGAATGCAGAGTAGTGAGTGCAGAGTAGTGAGTGCAGAGTAGTGAGTAGTGAGTGCAGAGTAGTGAGTAGTGAGTGCAGAGTAGTGAGTGCAGAGTAGTGAGTGCAGAGTAGTGAGTAGTGAGTGCAGAGTAGTGAGTAGTGAGTGCAGAGTAGTGAGTGCAGAGTAGTAAGTGCAGAGTGGTGAGCAGTGAGTGCAGAGTAGTGAGTGCAGTGCAGAGTAGTGAGTAGTGAGTGCAGAGTAGTGAGTGCAGATTAGTGAGTATTGCGTGCAGAGTAGTGAGTGCAGAGTAGTGAGTAGTGAGTGCAGAGTAGTGAGAAGTGAGTGAAGAGTAGTGAGTAGTGAGTGCAGAGTAGTGAGTGCAGAGTAGTGAGTGCAGAGTAGTGAGTAGTGAGTGCAGAGTAGTGAGAAGTGAGTTCAGGGTAGTGAGTGCAGAGTAGTGAGCAGTGAGTGCAGAGTAGTGAGTAGTGAGTAGTGAGTGCAGAGTAGTGAGTAGTGAGTGCAGAGTAATGAGTGCAGAGTAGTGAGTGCAGAGTAGTGAGTAGTGAGTAGTGAGTGCAGAGTAGTGAGTACAGAGTAGTGAGTAGTGAGTGCAGAGTAGTGAGTAGTGAGTAGTGAGTGCAGAGTAGTGAGTAGTGAGTGCAGAGTAGTGAGTGCAGCATAGTGAGTAGTGAGTGCAGAGTAGTGAGTACAGAGTAGTGAGTGCAGAGTAGTGAGTGCAGAGTAGTGAGTGCAGAGTAGTAAGTAGTGAGTAGTGAGTGCAGAGTAGTGAGTAGTGAGTGCAGAGTAGTGAGTAGTGGGTAGTGAGTGCAGAGTAGTGAGTGCAGAGTAGTGAGTAGTGAGTGCAGAGTAGCGAGTGCAGAGTACTGAGTGCAGAGTAGTGAGTAGTGAGTGCAGAGTAGTGAGTGCAGAGTAGTGAGTGCAGAGTAGTGAGTAGTGAGTGCAGAGTAGTGAGTAGTGAGTTCAGAGTAGTGAGTGCAGAGTAGTGAGTGCAGAGTAGTGAGTAGTGAGTGCAGAGTAGTGAGTAGTGAGTGCAGAGTAGTGAGTAGTGAGTGCAGAGTAGTGAGTGCAGAGTAGTAAGTGCAGAGTGGTGAGCAGTGAGTGCAGAGTAGTGAGTGCAGTGCAGAGTAGTGAGTAGTGAGTGCAGAGTAGTGAGTGCAGATTAGTGAGTATTGCGTGCAGAGTAGTGAGTGCAGAGTAGTGAGTAGTGAGTAGTGAGTGCAGAGTAGTGAGAAGTGAGTGAAGAGTAGTGAGTAGTGAGTGCAGAGTAGTGAGTGCAGAGTAGTGAGTGCAGAGTAGTGAGTAGTGAGTGCAGAGTAGTGAGTGCAGAGTAGTGAGTAGTGAGTGCAGAGTAGTGAGTGCATAGTAGTCGGTAGTGAGTAGTGAGTACAGAGTAGTGAGTAGTGAGTGCAGAGTAGTGAGTGCAGAGTAGTGAGTAGTGAGTGCAGAGTAGTGAGTGCATAGTAGTGAGTAGTGAGTGCAGAGTAGTGGGTAGTGAGTAGTGAGTGCAGAGTAGTGAGTAGTGAGTAGTGAGTAGTTAGTGCAGAGTAGTGAGTAGTTAGTGCAGAGTAGTGAGTAGTGAGTGCAGAGTAGTGAGTAGTGAGTGCAGAGTAGTGAGTGCAGAGTAGTGACTCGTGAGTAGTGAGTGCAGAGTAGTGAGTAGTGAGTGCAGAGTAGTGAGTAGTGAGTGCAGAGTAGTGAGTAGTGAGTGCAGAGTAGTGAGTGCAGAGTAGTGAGTAGTGGGTGCAGAGTAGTGAGTGCAGAGTAGTGAGTGCAGAGTAGTGAGTAGTGAGTGCAGAGTAGTGAGTAGTGAGTGCAGACTAGTGAGCAGAGTAGTGAGTGCAGAGTAGTGAGTAGTGAGTGCAGACTAGTGAGTAGTGAGTAGTGAGTGCAGAGTAGTGAGTACAGAGTAGTGAGTAGTGAGTGCAGAGTAGTGAGTGCAGAGTAATGAGTAGTGAGTTCAGAGTAGTAAGTAGTGAGTGCAGAGTAGTGATTGGTGAGTAGTGGGTAGTGAGTAGTGAGTGCAGAGTAGTGAGTAGTGAGTGCAGAGTAGTGAGTGCAGAGTTGTGAGTGGTGAGTAGTGAGTAGTGAGTGCAGAGTGCAGAGTAGTGAGTAGTGAGTGCAGAGTAGTGAGTGCAGAGTAGTGAGTAGTGAGTGCAGAGTAGTGAGTGCAGAGTAGTGGGTAGTGAGTAGTGAGTGCAGAGTAGTGAGTAGTAAGTAGTGAGTGCAGAGTAGTGAGTAGTGAGTGCAGAGTAGTGAGGGCAGAGTAGTGAGTGCAGAGTAGTGAGTAGTGAGTGCAGAGTAGTGAGTAGTGAGTGCAGAGTAGTGAGTAGTGAGTGCAGAGTAGTGAGTGTAGAGTAGTGAGTAGTGAGTGCAGAGTAGTGAGTAGTGAGTGCAGAGTAGTAAGTAGTGAGTGCAGAGTAGTGAGTAGTGAGTGCAGAGTAGTGAGTGCAGAGTAGTGAGTTCAGAGTAGTGAGTGGTGAGTAGTGAGTAGTGAGTGCAGAGTAGTGAGTAGTGAGTGCAGAGTAGTGAGTGCAGAGTAGTGAGTAGTGAGTGCAGAGTAGTGAGTGCAGAGTAGTGAGTGCAGAGTAGTGAGTAGTGAGTGCAGAGTAGTGAGTGCAAAGTAGTGAGTAGTGAGTGCAGAGTAGTGGGTAGTGAGTAGTGAGTGTAGAGTAGTGAGTAGTGAGTGCAGAGTAGAGAGTAGTGAGTAGTGAGCAGTGAGTGCAGAGTAGTGAGTAGTGAGTAGTGAGTGCAGAGTAGTGAGTGCAGAGTAGTGAGTGCAGAGTAGTGAGTAGTGAGTGCAGAGTAGTGAGTGTAGAGTGGTGAGTGCAGAATAGTGAGTAGTGAGTGCAGAGTAGTGAGTAGTGAGTGCAGAGTAGTGAGTGCAGCATAGTGAGTAGTGAGTGCAGAGTAGTGAGTGCAGATTAGTGAGAAGTGAGTGCAGAGTAGTGAGTGCAGAGTAGTGAGTAGTGAGTGCAGAGTTGTGAGTAGTGAGTTCAGAGTAGTAAGTAGTGAGTGCAGAGTAGTGAGTGCAGAGTAGTGAGTGCAGAGTAGTAAGTAGTGAGTAGTGAGTGCAGAGTAGTGAGTAGTGAGTGCAGAGTAGTGAGTAGTGGGTAGTGAGTGCAGAGTAGTGAGTGCAGAGTAGTGAGTAGTGAGTGCAGAGTAGCGAGTGCAGAGTACTGAGTGCAGAGTAGTGAGTAGTGAATGCAGAGTAGTGAGTGCAGAGTAGTGAGTGCAGAGTAGTGAGTAGTGAGTGCAGAGTAGTGAGTAGTGAGTGCAGAGTAGTGAGTGCAGAGTAGTGAGTGCAGAGTAGTGAGTAGTGAGTGCAGAGTAGTGAGTAGTGAGTGCAGAGTAGTGAGTGCAGAGTAGTAAGTGCAGAGTGGTGAGCAGTGAGTGCAGAGTAGTGAGTGCAGTGCAGAGTAGTGAGTAGTGAGTGCAGAGTAGTGAGTGCAGATTAGTGAGTATTGCGTGCAGAGTAGTGAGTGCAGAGTAGTGAGTAGTGAGTGCAGAGTAGTGAGAAGTGAGTGAAGAGTAGTGAGTAGTGAGTGCAGAGTAGTGAGTGCAGAGTAGTGAGTGCAGAGTAGTGAGTAGTGAGTGCAGAGTAGTGAGTGCAGAGTAGTGAGTAGTGAGTGCAGAGTAGTGAGTGCATAGTAGTCGGTAGTGAGTAGTGAGTACAGAGTAGTGAGTAGTGAGTGCAGAGTAGTGAGTGCAGAGTAGTGAGTAGTGAGTGCAGAGTAGTGAGTGCATAGTAGTGAGTAGTGAGTGCAGAGTAGTGGGTAGTGAGTAGTGAGTGCAGAGTAGTGAGTAGTGAGTAGTGAGTAGTTAGTGCAGAGTAGTGAGTAGTTAGTGCAGAGTAGTGAGTAGTGAGTGCAGAGTAGTGAGTAGTGAGTGCAGAGTAGTGAGTGCAGAGTAGTGACTCGTGAGTAGTGAGTGCAGAGTAGTGAGTAGTGAGTGCAGAGTAGTGAGTAGTGAGTGCAGAGTAGTGAGTAGTGAGTGCAGAGTAGTGAGTGCAGAGTAGTGAGTAGTGGGTGCAGAGTAGTGAGTGCAGAGTAGTGAGTGCAGAGTAGTGAGTAGTGAGTGCAGAGTAGTGAGTAGTGAGTGCAGACTAGTGAGCAGAGTAGTGAGTGCAGAGTAGTGAGTAGTGAGTGCAGACTAGTGAGTAGTGAGTAGTGAGTGCAGAGTAGTGAGTACAGAGTAGTGAGTAGTGAGTGCAGAGTAGTGAGTGCAGAGTTGTGAGTAGTGAGTTCAGAGTAGTAAGTAGTGAGTGCAGAGTAGTGAGTGGTGAGTAGTGGGTAGTGAGTAGTGAGTGCAGAGTAGTGAGTAGTGAGTGCAGAGTAGTGAGTGCAGAGTTGTGAGTGGTGAGTAGTGAGTAGTGAGTGCAGAGTGCAGAGTAGTGAGTAGTGAGTGCAGAGTAGTGAGTGCAGAGTAGTGAGTAGTGAGTGCAGAGTAGTGAGTGCAGAGTAGTGGGTAGTGAGTAGTGAGTGCAGAGTAGTGAGTAGTAAGTAGTGAGTGCAGAGTAGTGAGTAGTGAGTGCAGAGTAGTGAGGGCAGAGTAGTGAGTGCAGAGTACTGAGTAGTGAGTGCAGAGTAGTGAGTAGTGAGTGCAGAGTAGTGAGTAGTGAGTGCAGAGTAGTGAGTGTAGAGTAGTGAGTAGTGAGTGCAGAGTAGTGAGTAGTGAGTGCAGAGTAGTGAGTAGTGAGTGCAGAGTAGTGAGTAGTGAGTGCAGAGTAGTGAGTGCAGAGTAGTGAGTGCAGAGTAGTGAGTGGTGAGTAGTGAGTAGTGAGTGCAGAGTAGTGAGTAGTGAGTGCTGAGTAGTGAGTGCAGAGTAGTGAGTAGTGAGTGCAGAGTAGTGAGTGCAGAGTAGTGAGTGCAGAGTAGTGAGTAGTGAGTGCAGAGTAGTGAGTGCAAAGTAGTGAGTAGTGAGTGCAGAGTAGTGGGTAGTGAGTAGTGAGTGTAGAGTAGTGAGTAGTGAGTGCAGAGTAGTGAGTAGTGAGTAGTGAGTAGTGAGTGCAGAGTAGTGAGTAGTGAGTAGTGAGTGCAGAGTAGTGAGTGCAGAGTAGTGAGTGCAGAGTAGTGAGTGCAGAGTAGTGAGTAGTGAGTGCAGAGTAGTGAGTGTAGAGTGGTGAGTGCAGAGTAGTGAGTAGTGAGTGCAGAGTAGTGAGTGCAGTGTAGTGAGTAGTGACTGCAGAGTAGTGAGTGCAGTGCAGAGTAGTGAGTAGTGAGTGTAGAGTAGTGAGTGCAGAGTAGTGAGTAGTGAGTGCAGAGTAGTGAGTGCAGAATAGTGAGTAGTGAGTGCAGAGTAGTAAGTAGTGAGTGCAGAGTAGTGAGTAGTGAGTGCAGAGTAGTGAGTGCAGAGTAGTGAGTGCAGAGTGAGTGTGTAGAGTGAGTGTGTAGAGTGAGTGTGCAGAGTGAGTGTGCAGGGTAGTGAGTGCAGAGTAGTGAGTGCAGAGTAGTGAGTAGTGAGTACAGAGTAGTGAGTAGTGAGTGCAGAGTAGTGAGTAGTGAGTAGTGAGTGCAGAGTAGTGAGTGCAGAGTAGTGAGTAGTGAGTGCAGAGTAGTGAGTGCAGAGTAGTGAGTTGTGAGTGCAGAGTAGTGAGTGCAGAGTAGTGGGTAGTGAGTAGTGAGTGCAGAGTAGTGAGTAGTGAGTGCAGAGTAGTGAGTAGTGAGTAGCGAGTGCAGAGTAGTGAGTGCAGAGTAGTGAGTAGTGAGTGCAGAGTAGTAAGTGCAGAGTAGAGAGTGCAGAGTAGTGAGTAGTGAGTGCAGAGTAGTGAGTGCAGAGTAGTGAGTAGTGAGTGCAGAGTAGTGAGTGCAGAGTAGTGAGTAGTGAGTGCAGAGTAGTGAGTGCAGAGTAGTGAGTGCAGAGTAGTGAGTAGTGAGTGCAGAGTAGTGAGTGCAGAGTAGTGAGTAGGGAGTGCAGAGTAGTGAGTGCAGAGTAGTGGGTAGTGAGTAGTGAGTGCAGAGTAGTGAGTGCAGAGTAGTGAGTAGTGAGTAGTGAGTGCAGAGTAGTGAGTGCAGAGTAGTGAGTAGTGAGTGCAGAGTAGTGAGTAGTGAGTGCAGAGTAGTGAGTGCAGAGTAGTGAGTGCAGAGTAGTGAGTAGTGAGTGCAGAGTAGTGAGTAGTGAGTGCAGAGTAGTGAGTGCATAGTAGTGAGTAGTGAGTGCAGAGTAGTGGGTAGTGAGTAGTGAGTGCAGAGTAGTGAGTAGTGAGTAGTGAGTAGTTAGTGCAGAGTAGTGAGTAGTGAGTGCAGAGTAGTGAGTAGTGAGTGCAGAGTAGTGAGTGCAGAGTAGTGACTCATGAGTAGTGAGTGCAGAGTAGTGAGTAGTGAGTGCAGAGTAGTTAGTAGTGAGTGCAGAGTAGTGAGTAGTGAGTGCAGAGTAGTGAGTGCAGAGTAGTGAGTAGTGGGTGCAGAGTAGTGAGTGCAGAGTAGTGAGTGCAGAGTAGTGAGTAGTGAGTGCAGAGTAGTGAGTAGTGAGTGCAGAGTAGTGAGTAGTGAGTGCAGACTAGTGAGCAGAGTAGTGAGTGCAGAGTAGTGAGTAGTGAGTGCAGACTATTGAGTAGTGAGTAGTGAGTGCAGAGTAGTGAGTACAGAGTAGTGAGTAGTGAGTGCAGAGTAGTGAGTGCAGAGTAGTGAGTAGTGAGTTCAGAGTAGTAAGTAGTGAGTGCAGAGTAGTGAGTGGTGAGTAGTGGGTAGTGAGTAGTGAGTGCAGAGTAGTGAGTAGTGAGTGCAGAGTTGTGAGTGGTGAGTAGTGAGTAGTGAGTGCAGAGTGCAGAGTAGTGAGTAGTGAGTGCAGAGTAGTGAGTGCAGAGTAGTGAGTAGTGAGTGCAGAGTAGTGAGTGCAGAGTAGTGGGTAGTGAGTAGTGAGTGCAGTGTAGTGAGTAGTAAGTAGTGAGTGCAGAGTAGTGAGTAGTGAGTGCAGAGTAGTGAGGGCAGAGTAGTGAGTGCAGAGTAGTGAGTAGGGGGTGCAGAGTAGTGAGTAGTGAGTGCAGAGTAGTGAGTAGTGAGTGCAGAGTAGTGAGTGCAGAGTAGTGAGTAGTGAGTGCAGAGTAGTGAGTAGTGAGTGCAGAGTAGTGAGTAGTGAGTAGTGAGTGCAGAGTAGTGAGTAGTGAGTGCAGAGTAGTGAGTGCAGAGTAGTGAGTGCAGAGTAGTGAGTGGTGAGTAGTGAGTAGTGAGTGCAGAGTAGTGAGTAGTGAGTGCAGAGTAGTGAGTGCAGAGTAGTGAGTAGTGAGTGCAGAGTAGTGAGTGCAGAGTATTGAGTGCAGAGTAGTGAGTAGTGAGTGCAGAGTAGTGAGTGCAAAGTAGTGAGTAGTGAGTGCAGAGTAGTGAGTGCAGAGTAGTGGGTAGTGAGTAGTGAGTGTAGAGTAGTGAGTAGTGAGTGCAGAGTAGTGAGTAGTGAGTAGTGAGTGCAGAGTAGTGAGTGCAGAGTAGTGAGTAGTGAGTGCAGAGTAGTGAGTAGTGAGTAGTGAGTGCAGAGTAGTGAGTGCAGAGTAGTGAGTGCAGAGTAGTGAGTAGTGAGTGCAGAGTAGTGAGTAGTGAGTGCAGAATAGTGAGTAGTGAGTGCAGAGTAGTGAGTGCAGAGTAGTGGGTAGTGAGTAGTGAGTGTAGAGTAGTGAGTAGTGAGTGCAGAGTAGTGAGTAGTGAGTAGTGAGTGCAGAGTAGTGAGTGCAGAGTAGTGAGTAGTGAGTGCAGAGTAGTGAGTAGTGAGTAGTGAGTGCAGAGTAGTGAGTTCAGAGTAGTGAGTGCAGAGTAGTGAGTGCAGAGTAGTGGGTAGTGAGTGCAGAGTAGTGAGTAGTGAGTGCAGAGTAGTGAGTAGTGAGTGCAGAGTAGTGAGTGCAGAGTAGTGAGTGCAGAGTAGTGAGTGCAGAGTAGTGAGTGGTGAGTAGTGAGTAGTGAGTGCAGAGTAGTGAGTAGTGAGTGCAGAGTAGTGAGTGCAGAGTAGTGAGTGCAGAGTAGTGAGTAGTGAGTGCAGAGTAGTGAGTAGTGAGTGCAGAGTAGTGAGTGCAGCGTAGTGAGTGCAGAGTAGTGAGTAGTGAGTGCAGAGTAGTGAGTAGTGAGTGCAGAGTAGTGAGTAGTGAGTGCAGAGTAGTGAGTGCAGAGTAGTGAGTGCAGAGTAGTAAGTGCAGAGTGGTGAGCAGTGAGTGCAGAGTAGTGAGTGCAGTGCAGAGTAGTGAGTAGTGAGTGCAGAGTAGTGAGTGCAGATTAGTGAGTATTGAGTGCAGAGTAGTGAGTGCAGAGTAGTGAGTAGTGAGTGCAGAGTAGTGAGAAGTGAGTGAAGAGTAGTGAGTAGTGAGTGCAGAGTAGTGAGTGCAGAGTAGTGAGTGCAGAGTAGTGAGTAGTGAGTGCAGAGTAGTGAGTGCAGAGTAGTGAGTAGTGAGTGCAGAGTAGTGAGTGCATAGTAGTCGGTAGTGAGTAGTGAGTACAGAGTAGTGAGTAGTGAGTGCAGAGTAGTGAGTGCAGAGTAGTGAGTAGTGAGTGCAGAGTAGTGAGTGCATAGTAGTGAGTAGTGAGTGCAGAGTAGTGGGTAGTGAGTAGTGAGTGCAGAGTAGTGAGTAGTCAGTAGTGAGTAGTTAGTGCAGAGTAGTGAGTAGTGAGTGCAGAGTAGTGAGTAGTGAGTGCAGAGTAGTGAGTAGTGAGTGCAGAGTAGTGAGTGCAGAGTAGTGACTCGTGAGTAGTGAGTGCAGAGTAGTGAGTAGTAAGTGCAGAGTAGTGAGTAGTGAGTGCAGAGTAGTGAGTAGTGAGTGCAGAGTAGTGAGTGCAGAGTAGTGAGTAGTGGGTGCAGAGTAGTGAGTGCAGAGTAGTGAGTGCAGAGTAGTGAGTAGTGAGTGCAGAGTAGTGAGTAGTGAGTGCAGACTAGTGAGCAGAGTAGTGAGTGCAGAGTAGTGAGTAGTGAGTGCAGACTAGTGAGTAGTGAGTAGTGAGTGCAGAGTTGTGAGTGGTGAGTAGTGAGTAGTGAGTGCAGAGTGCAGAGTAGTGAGTAGTGAGTGCAGAGTAGTGAGTGCAGAGTAGTGAGTAGTGAGTGCAGAGTAGTGAGTGCAGAGTAGTGGGTAGTGAGTAGTGAGTGCAGAGTAGTGAGTAGTAAGTAGTGAGTGCAGAGTAGTGAGTAGTGAGTGCAGAGTAGTGAGTAGTGAGTGCAGAGTAGTGAGTGCAGAGTAGTGAGTGCAGAGTAGTAAGTAGTGAGTAGTGAGTGCAGAGTAGTGAGTGCAGAGTAGTGAGTAGTGAGTGCAGAGTAGTGAGTGCAGAGTAGTGAGTGCAGAGTAGTGAGTAGTGAGTGCAGAGTAGTGAGTGCAGAGTAGTGAGTGCAGAGTAGTGAGTGCAGAGTAGTGAGTAGTGAGTGCAGAGTAGTGAGTGCAGAGTAGTGAGTAGTGAGTGCAGAGTAGTGAGTGCAGAGTAGTGAGTAGTGAGTGCAGAGTAGTGAGTGCATAGTAGTCGGTAGTGAGTAGTGAGTACAGAGTAGTGAGTAGTGAGTGCAGAGTAGTGAGTGCAGAGTAGTGAGTAGTGAGTGCAGAGTAGTGAGTGCATAGTAGTGAGTAGTGAGTGCAGAGTAGTGAGTGCAGAGTAGTGAGTAGTGAGTGCAGAGTAGTGAGTAGTGAGTGCAGAGTAGTGAGTGCAGCGTAGTGAGTGCAGATTAGTGAGTAGTGAGTGCAGAGTAGTGAGTAGTGAGTGCAGAGTAGTGAGTAGTGAGTGCAGAGTAGTGAGTGCGGAGTAGTAAGTGCAGAGTGGTGAGCAGTGAGTGCAGAGTAGTGAGTGCAGTGCAGAGTAGTGAGTAGTGAGTGCAGAGTAGTGAGTGCAGATTAGTGAGTATTGAGTGCAGAGTAGTGAGTGCAGAGTAGTGAGTAGTGAGTGCAGAGTAGTGAGAAGTGAGTGAAGAGTAGTGAGTAGTGAGTGCAGAGTAGTGAGTGCATAGTAGTGAGTGCAGAGTAGTGAGTAGTGAGTGCAGAGTAGTGAGTGCAGAGTAGTGAGTAGTGAGTGCAGAGTAGTGAGTGCATAGTAGTCGGTAGTGAGTAGTGAGTACAGAGTAGTGAGTAGTGAGTGCAGAGTAGTGAGTGCAGAGTAGTGAGTAGTGAGTGCAGAGTAGTGAGTGCATAGTAGTGAGTAGTGAGTGCAGAGTAGTGGGTAGTGAGTAGTGAGTGCAGAGTAGTGAGTAGTGAGTAGTGAGTAGTTAGTGCAGAGTAGTGAGTAGTGAGTGCAGAGTAGTGAGTAGTGAGTGCAGAGTAGTGAGTAGTGAGTGCAGAGTAGTGAGTGCAGAGTAGTGACTCGTGAGTAGTGAGTGCAGAGTAGTGAGTAGTGAGTGCAGAGTAGTGAGTAGTGAGTGCAGAGTAGTGAGTGCAGAGTAGTGAGTAGTGGGTGCAGAGTAGTGAGTGCAGAGTAGTGAGTGCAGAGTAGTGAGTAGTGAGTGCAGAGTAGTGAGTAGTGAGTGCAGACTAGTGAGCAGAGTAGTGAGTGCAGAGTAGTGAGTAGTGAGTGCAGACTAGTGAGTAGTGAGTGCAGAGTTGTGAGTGGTGAGTAGTGAGTAGTGAGTGCAGAGTGCAGAGTAGTGAGTAGTGAGTGCAGAGTAGTGAGTGCAGAGTAGTGAGTAGTGAGTGCAGAGTAGTGAGTGCAGAGTAGTGGGTAGTGAGTAGTGAGTGCAGAGTAGTGAGTAGTAAGTAGTGAGTGCAGAGTAGTGAGTAGTGAGTGCAGAGTAGTGAGTAGTGAGTGCAGAGTAGTGAGTGCAGAGTAGTGAGTGCAGAGTAGTAAGTAGTGAGTAGTGAGTGCAGAGTAGTGAGTGCAGAGTAGTGAGTAGTGAGTGCAGAGTAGTGAGTGCAGAGTAGTGAGTGCAGAGTAGTGAGTAGTGAGTGCAGAATAGTGAGTGCAGAGTAGTGAGTGCAGAGTAGTGAGTGCAGAGTAGTGAGTAGTGAGTGCAGAGTAGTGAGTGCAGAGTAGTGAGTGCAGAGTAGTGAGTAGTGAGTGCAGAGTAGTGAGTGCAGAGTAGTGAGTAGTGAGTGCAGAGTAGTGAGTGCATAGTAGTCGGTAGTGAGTAGTGAGTACAGAGTAGTGAGTAGTGAGTGCAGAGTAGTGAGTACAGAGTAGTGAGTAGTGAGTGCAGAGTAGTGAGTGCATAGTAGTGAGTAGTGAGTGCAGAGTAGTGGGTAGTGAGTAGTGAGTGCAGAGTAGTGAGTAGTCAGTAGTGAGTAGTTAGTGCAGAGTAGTGAGTAGTGAGTGCAGAGTAGTGAGTAGTGAGTGCAGAGTAGTGAGTAGTGAGTGCAGAGTAGTGAGTGCAGAGTAGTGACTCGTGAGTAGTGAGTGCAGAGTAGTGAGTAGTGAGTGCAGAGTAGTGAGTAGTGAGTGCAGAGTAGTGAGTGCAGAGTAGTGAGTGCAGAGTAGTGAGTAGTGGGTGCAGAGTAGTGAGTGCAGAGTAGTGAGTGCAGAGTAGTGAGTAGTGAGTGCAGAGTAGTGAGTAGTGAGTGCAGACTAGTGAGCAGAGTAGTGAGTGCAGAGTAGTGAGTAGTGAGTGCAGAATAGTGAGTAGTGAGTAGTGAGTGCAGAGTTGTGAGTGGTGAGTAGTGAGTAGTGAGTGCAGAGTGCAGAGTAGTGAGTAGTGAGTGCAGAGTAGTGAGTGCAGAGTAGTGAGTAGTGAGTGCAGAGTAGTGAGTGCAGAGTAGTGGGTATTGAGTAGTGAGTGCAGAGTAGTGAGTAGTAAGTAGTGAGTGCAGAGTAGTGAGTAGTGAGTGCAGAGTAGTGAGTAGTGAGTGCAGAGTAGTGAGTAGTGAGTGCAGAGTAGTGAGTGTAGAGTGGTGAGTGCAGAGTAGTGAGTAGTGAGTGCAGAGTAGTGAGTGCAGTGTAGTGAGTAGTGACTGCAGAGTAGTGAGTGCAGTGCAGAGTAGTGAGTAGTGAGTGTAGAGTAGTGAGTGCAGAGTAGTGAGTAGTGAGTGCAGAGTAGTGAGTGCAGAATAGTGAGTAGTGAGTGCAGAGTAGTAAGTAGTGAGTGCAGAGTAGTGAGTAGTGAGTGCAGAGTAGTGAGTGCAGAGTAGTGAGTGCAGAGTGAGTGTGTAGAGTGAGTGTGTAGAGTGAGTGTGCAGAGTGAGTGTGCAGGGTAGTGAGTGCAGAGTAGTGAGTGCAGAGTAGTGAGTAGTGAGTACAGAGTAGTGAGTAGTGAGTGCAGAGTAGTGAGTAGTGAGTAGTGAGTGCAGAGTAGTGAGTGCAGAGTAGTGAGTAGTGAGTGCAGAGTAGTGAGTGCAGAGTAGTGAGTTGTGAGTGCAGAGTAGTGAGTGCAGAGTAGTGGGTAGTGAGTAGTGAGTGCAGAGTAGTGAGTAGTGAGTGCAGAGTAGTGAGTAGTGAGTAGCGAGTGCAGAGTAGTGAGTGCAGAGTAGTGAGTAGTGAGTGCAGAGTAGTAAGTGCAGAGTAGAGAGTGCAGAGTAGTGAGTAGTGAGTGCAGAGTAGTGAGTGCAGAGTAGTTAGTAGTGAGTGCAGAGTAGTGAGTGCAGAGTAGTGAGTAGTGAGTGCAGAGTAGTGAGTGCAGAGTAGTGAGTGCAGAGTAGTGAGTAGTGAGTGCAGAGTAGTGGGTAGTGAGTAGTGAGTGCAGAGTAGTGAGTGCAGAGTAGTGAGTAGTGAGTAGTGAGTGCAGAGTAGTGAGTGCAGAGTAGTGAGTAGTGAGTGCAGAGTAGTGAGTAGTGAGTGCAGAGTAGTGAGTGCAGAGTAGTGAGTGCAGAGTAGTGAGTAGTGAGTGCAGAGTAGTGAGTAGTGAGTGCAGAGTAGTGAGTGCATAGTAGTGAGTAGTGAGTGCAGAGTAGTGGGTAGTGAGTAGTGAGTGCAGAGTAGTGAGTAGTGAGTAGTGAGTAGTTAGTGCAGAGTAGTGAGTAGTGAGTGCAGAGTAGTGAGTAGTGAGTGCAGAGTAGTGAGTAGTGAGTGCAGAGTAGTGAGTGCAGAGTAGTGACTCGTGAGTAGTGAGTGCAGAGTAGTGAGTAGTGAGTGCAGAGTAGTGAGTAGTGAGTGCAGAGTAGTGAGTAGTGAGTGCAGAGTAGTGAGTGCAGAGTAGTGAGTAGTGGGTGCAGAGTAGTGAGTGCAGAGTAGTGAGTGCAGAGTAGTGAGTAGTGAGTGCAGAGTAGTGAGTAGTGAGTGCAGACGAGTGAGCAGAGTAGTGAGTGCAGAGTAGTGAGTAGTGAGTGCAGACTATTGAGTAGTGAGTAGTGAGTGCAGAGTAGTGAGTACAGAGTAGTGAGTAGTGAGTGCAGAGTAGTGAGTGCAGAGTAGTGAGTAGTGAGTTCAGAGTAGTAAGTAGTGAGTGCAGAGTAGTGAGTGGTGAGTAGTGGGTAGTGAGTAGTGAGTGCAGAGTAGTGAGTAGTGAGTGCAGAGTAGTGAGTGCAGAGTTGTGAGTGGTGAGTAGTGAGTAGTGAGTGCAGAGTGCAGAGTAGTGAGTAGTGAGTGCAGAGTAGTGAGTGCAGAGTAGTGAGTAGTGAGTGCAGAGTAGTGAGTGCAGAGTAGTGGGTAGTGAGTAGTGAGTGCAGTGTAGTGAGTAGTAAGTAGTGAGTGCAGAGTAGTGAGTAGTGAGTGCAGAGTATTGAGGGCAGAGTAGTGAGTGCAGAGTAGTGAGTAGTGGGTGCAGAGTAGTGAGTAGTGAGTGCAGAGTAGTGAGTAGTGAGTGCAGAGTAGTGAGTGCAGAGTAGTGAGTAGTGAGTGCAGAGTAGTGAGTAGTGAGTGCAGAGTAGTGAGTAGTGAGTAGTGAGTGCAGAGTAGTGAGTAGTGAGTGCAGAGTAGTGAGTGCAGAGTAGTGAGTGCAGAGTAGTGAGTGCAGAGTAGTGAGTGGTGAGTAGTGAGTAGTGAGTGCAGAGTAGTGAGTAGTGAGTGCAGAGTAGTGAGTGCAGAGTAGTGAGTAGTGAGTGCAGAGTAGTGAGTGCAGAGTAGTGAGTAGTGAGTGCAGAGTAGTGAGTGCAAAGTAGTGAGTAGTGAGTGCAGAGTAGTGAGTGCAGAGTAGTGGGTAGTGAGTAGTGAGTGTAGAGTAGTGAGTAGTGAGTGCAGAGTAGTGAGTAGTGAGTAGTGAGTGCAGAGTAGTGAGTGCAGAGTAGTGAGTAGTGAGTGCAGAGTAGTGAGTAGTGAGTAGTGAGTGCAGAGTAGTGAGTGCAGAGTAGTGAGTGCAGAGTAGTGAGTAGTGAGTGCAGAGTAGTGAGTAGTGAGTGCAGAATAGTGAGTAGTGAGTGCAGAGTAGTGAGTGCAGAGTAGTGGGTAGTGAGTAGTGAGTGCAGAGTAGTGAGTAGTGAGTGCAGAGTAGTGAGTAGTGAGTAGTGAGTGCAGAGTAGTGAGTGCAGAGTAGTGAATAGTGAGTGCAGAGTAGTGAGTAGTGAGTAGTGAGTGCAGAGTAGTGAGTTCAGAGTAGTGAGTGCAGAGTAGTGAGTGCAGAGTAGTGAGTAGTGAGTGCAGAGTAGTGAGTAGTGAGTGCAGAGTAGTGAGTAGTGAGTGCAGAGTAGTGAGTGCAGAGTAGTGAGTGCAGAGTAGTGAGTGCAGAGTAGTGAGTGGTGAGTAGTGAGTAGTGAGTGCAGAGTAGTGAGTAGTGAGTGCAGAGTAGTGAGTGCAGAGTAGTGAGTGCAGAGTAGTGAGTAGTGAGTGCAGAGTAGTGAGTAGTGAGTGCAGAGTAGTGAGTGCAGCGTAGTGAGTGCAGAGTAGTGAGTAGTGAGTGCAGAGTAGTGAGTAGTGAGTGCAGAGTAGTGAGTAGTGAGTGCAGAGTAGTGAGTGCAGAGTAGTAAGTGCAGAGTGGTGAGCAGTGAGTGCAGAGTAGTGAGTGCAGTGCAGAGTAGTGAGTAGTGAGTGCAGAGAAGTGAGTGCAGATTAGTGAGTATTGAGTGCAGAGTAGTGAGTGCAGAGTAGTGAGTAGTGAGTGCAGAGTAGTGAGAAGTGAGTGAAGAGTAGTGAGTAGTGAGTGCAGAGTAGTGAGTACAGAGTAGTGAGTGCAGAGTAGTGAGTAGTGAGTGCAGAGTAGTGAGTGCAGAGTAGTGAGTAGTGAGTGCAGAGTAGTGAGTGCATAGTAGTCGGTAGTGAGTAGTGAGTACAGAGTAGTGAGTAGTGAGTGCAGAGTAGTGAGTAGTGAGTGCAGAGTAGTGAGTGCAGCGTAGTGAGTAGTGAGTGCAGAGTAGTGAGTGCATAGTAGTGAGTAGTGAGTGCAGAGTAGTGAGTGCAGAGTAGTGAGTAGTGAGTGCAGAGTAGTGAGTAGTGAGTGCAGAGTAGTGAGTGCAGCGTAGTGAGTGCAGAGTAGTGAGTAGTGAGTGCAGAGTAGTGAGTAGTGAGTGCAGAGTAGTGAGTAGTGAGTGCAGAGTAGTGAGTGCAGAGTAGTAAGTGCAGAGTGGTGAGCAGTGAGTGCAGAGTAGTGAGTGCAGTGCAGAGTAGTGAGTAGTGAGTGCAGAGTAGTGAGTGCAGATTAGTGAGTATTGAGTGCAGAGTAGTGAGTGCAGAGTAGTGAGTAGTGAGTGCAGAGTAGTGAGAAGTGAGTGAAGAGTAGTGAGTAGTGAGTGCAGAGTAGTGAGTGCAGAGTAGTGAGTGCAGAGTAGTGAGTAGTGAGTGCAGAGTAGTGAGTGCAGAGTAGTGAGTAGTGAGTGCAGAGTAGTGAGTGCATAGTAGTTGGTAGTGAGTAGTGAGTACAGAGTAGTGAGTAGTGAGTGCAGAGTAGTGAGTGCAGAGTAGTGAGTAGTGAGTGCAGAGTAGTGAGTGCATAGTAGTGAGTAGTGAGTGCAGAGTAGTGGGTAGTGAGTAGTGAGTGCAGAGTAGTGAGTAGTGAGTAGTGAGTAGTTAGTGCAGAGTAGTGAGTAGTGAGTGCAGAGTAGTGAGTAGTGAGTGCAGAGTAGTGAGTAGTGAGTGCAGAGTAGTGAGTGCAGAGTAGTGACTCGTGAGTAGTGAGTGCAGAGTAGTGAGTAGTGAGTGCAGAGTAGTGAGTAGTGAGTGCAGAGTAGTGAGTAGTGAGTGCAGAGTAGTGAGTGCAGAGTAGTGAGTAGTGGGTGCAGAGTAGTGAGTGCAGAGTAGTGAGTGCAGAGTAGTGAGTAGTGAGTGCAGAGTAGTGAGTAGTGAGTGCAGACTAGTGAGCAGAGTAGTGAGTGCAGAGTAGTGAGTAGTGAGTGCAGACTAGTGAGTAGTGAGTAGTGAGTGCAGAGTTGTGAGTGGTGAGTAGTGAGTAGTGAGTGCAGAGTGCAGAGTAGTGAGTAGTGAGTGCAGAGTAGTGAGTGCAGAGTAGTGAGTAGTGAGTGCAGAGTAGTGAGTGCAGAGTAGTGGGTAGTGAGTAGTGAGTGCAGAGTAGTGAGTAGTAAGTAGTGAGTGCAGAGTAGTGAGTAGTGAGTGCAGAGTAGTGAGTAGTGAGTGCAGAGTAGTGAGTGCAGAGTAGTGAGTGCAGAGTAGTAAGTAGTGAGTAGTGAGTGCAGGGTAGTGAGTGCAGAGTAGTGAGTAGTGAGTGCAGAGTAGTGAGTGCAGAGTAGTGAGTGCAGAGTAGTGAGTAGTGAGTGCAGAGTAGTGAGTGCAGAGTAGTGAGTGCAGAGTAGTGAGTGCAGAGTAGTGAGTAGTGAGTGCAGAGTAGTGAGTGCAGAGTAGTGAGTGCAGAGTAGTGAGTAGTGAGTGCAGAGTAGTGAGTGCAGAGTAGTGAGTAGTGAGTGCAGAGTAGTGAGTGCATAGTAGTCGGTAGTGAGTAGTGAGTACAGAGTAGTGAGTAGTGAGTGCAGAGTAGTGAGTACAGAGTAGTGAGTAGTGAGTGCAGAGTAGTGAGTGCATAGTAGTGAGTGCAGAGTAGTGGGTAGTGAGTAGTGAGTGCAGAGTAGTGAGTAGTGAGTAGTTAGTGCAGAGTAGTGAGTAGTGAGTGCAGAGTAGTGAGTAGTGAGTGCAGAGTAGTGAGTAGTGAGTGCAGAGTAGTGAGTGCAGAGTAGTGACTCGTGAGTAGTGAGTGCAGAGTAGTGAGTAGTGAGTGCAGAGTAGTGAGTAGTGAGTGCAGAGTAGTGAGTAGTGAGTGCAGAGTAGTGAGTGCAGAGTAGTGAGTAGTGGGTGCAGAGTAGTGAGTGCAGAGTAGTGAGTGCAGAGTAGTGAGTAGTGAGTGCAGAGTAGTGAGTAGTGAGTGCAGACTAGTGAGCAGAGTAGTGAGTGCAGAGTAGTGAGTAGTGAGTGCAGAATAGTGAGTAGTGAGTAGTGAGTGCAGAGTTGTGAGTGGTGAGTAGTGAGTAGTGAGTGCAGAGTGCAGAGTAGTGAGTAGTGAGTGCAGAGTAGTGAGTGCAGAGTAGTGAGTAGTGAGTGCAGAGTAGTGAGTGCAGAGTAGTGGGTATTGAGTAGTGAGTGCAGAGTAGTGAGTAGTAAGTAGTGAGTGCAGAGTAGTGAGTAGTGAGTGCAGAGTAGTGAGTAGTGAGTGCAGAGTAGTGAGTGCAGAGTAGTGAGTGCAGAGTAGTGAGTGCAGAGTAGTGAGTAGTGAGTGCAGAGTAGTGAGTGTAGAGTGGTGAGTGCAGAGTAGTGAGTAGTGAGTGCAGAGTAGTGAGTGCAGTGTAGTGAGTAGTGACTGCAGAGTAGTGAGTGCAGTGCAGAGTAGTGAGTAGTGAGTGTAGAGTAGTGAGTGCAGAGTAGTGAGTAGTGAGTGCAGAGTAGTGAGTGCAGAATAGTGAGTAGTGAGTGCAGAGTAGTAAGTAGTGAGTGCAGAGTAGTGAGTAGTGAGTGCAGAGTAGTGAGTGCAGAGTAGTGAGTGCAGAGTGAGTGTGTAGAGTGAGTGTGTAGAGTGAGTGTGCAGAGTGAGTGTGCAGGGTAGTGAGTGCAGAGTAGTGAGTGCAGAGTAGTGAGTAGTGAGTACAGAGTAGTGAGTAGTTAGTGCAGAGTAGTGAGTAGTGAGTAGTGAGTGAAGAGTAGCGAGTGCAGAGTAGTGAGTAGTGAGTGCAGAGTAGTGAGTGCAGAGTAGTGAGTTGTGAGTGCAGAGTAGTGAGTGCAGAGTAGTGGGTAGTGAGTAGTGAGTGCAGAGTAGTGAGTAGTGAGTGCAGAGTAGTGAGTAGTGAGTAGCGAGTGCAGAGTAGTGAGTGCAGAGTAGTGAGTAGTGAGTGCAGAGTAGTAAGTGCAGAGTAGAGAGTGCAGAGTAGTGAGTAGTGAGTGCAGAGTAGTGAGTGCAGAGTAGTGAGTAGTGAGTGCAGAGTAGTGAGTGCAGAGTAGTGAGTGCAGAGTAGTGAGTAGTGAGTACAGAGTAGTGAGTGCAGAGTAGTGAGTAGGGAGTGCAGAGTAGTGAGTGCAGAGTAGTGGGTAGTGAGTAGTGAGTGCAGAGTAGTGAGTGCAGAGTAGTGAGTAGTGAGTAGTGAGTGCAGAGTAGTGAGTAGTGAGTGCAGAGTAGTGAGTAGTGAGTGCAGAGTAGTGAGTGCAGAGTAGTGAGTGCAGAGTAGTGAGTAGTGAGTGCAGAGTAGTGAGTAGTGAGTGCAGAGTAGTGAGTGCATAGTAGTGAGTAGTGAGTGCAGAGTAGTGGGTAGTGAGTAGTGAGTGCAGAGTAGTGAGTAGTGAGTAGTGAGTAGTTAGTGCAGAGTAGTGAGTAGTGAGTGCAGAGTAGTGAGTAGTGAGTGCAGAGTAGTGAGTAGTGAGTGCAGAGTAGTGAGTAGTGAGTGCAGAGTAGTGAGTAGTGAGTGCAGAGTAGTGAGTGCAGAGTAGTGACTCGTGAGTAGTGAGTGCAGAGTAGTGAGTAGTGAGTGCAGAGTAGTGAGTAGTGAGTGCAGAGTAGTGAGTAGTGAGTGCAGAGTAGTGAGTGCAGAGTAGTGAGTAGTGGGTGCAGAGTAGTGAGTGCAGAGTAGTGAGTAGTGAGTGCAGAGTAGTGAGTAGTGAGTGCAGACTAGTGAGCAGAGTAGTGAGTGCAGAGTAGTGAGTAGTGAGTGCAGACTATTGAGTAGTGAGTAGTGAGTGCAGAGTAGTGAGTACAGAGTAGAGAGTAGTGAGTGCAGAGTAGTGAGTGCAGAGTAGTGAGTAGTGAGTTCAGAGTAGTAAGTAGTGAGTGCAGAGTAGTGAGTGGTGAGTAGTGGGTAGTGAGTAGTGAGTGCAGAGTAGTGAGTAGTGAGTGCAGAGTAGTGAGTGCAGAGTTGTGAGTGGTGAGTAGTGAGTAGTGAGTGCAGAGTGCAGAGTAGTGAGTAGTGAGTGCAGAGTAGTGAGTGCAGAGTAGTGAGTAGTGAGTGCAGAGTAGTGAGTGCAGAGTAGTGGGTAGTGAGTAGTGAGTGCAGTGTAGTGAGTAGTAAGTAGTGAGTGCAGAGTAGTGAGTAGTGAGTGCAGAGTATTGAGGGCAGAGTAGTGAGTGCAGAGTAGTGAGTAGTGGGTGCAGAGTAGTGAGTAGTGAGTGCAGAGTAGTGAGTAGTGAGTGCAGAGTAGTGAGTGCAGAGTAGTGAGTAGTGAGTGCAGAGTAGTGAGTAGTGAGTGCAGAGTAGTGAGTAGTGAGTACTGAGTGCAGAGTAGTGAGTAGTGAGTGCAGAGTAGTGAGTGCAGAGTAGTGAGTGCAGAGTAGTGAGTGCAGAGTAGTGAGTGGTGAGTAGTGAGTAGTGAGTGCAGAGTAGTGAGTAGTGAGTGCAGAGTAGTGAGTGCAGAGTAGTGAGTAGTGAGTGCAGAGTAGTGAGTGCAGAGTAGTGAGTGCAGAGTAGTGAGTAGTGAGTGCAGAGTAGTGAGTGCAAAGTAGTGAGTAGTGAGTGCAGAGTAGTGAGTGCAGAGTAGTGGGTAGTGAGTAGTGAGTGTAGAGTAGTGAGTAGTGAGTGCAGAGTAGTGAGTAGTGAGTAGTGAGTGCAGAGTAGTGAGTGCAGAGTAGTGAGTAGTGAGTGCAGAGTAGTGAGTAGTGAGTAGTGAGTGCAGAGTAGTGAGTGCAGAGTAGTGAGTGCAGAGTAGTGAGTGCAGAGTAGTGAGTAGTGAGTGCAGAGTAGTGAGTAGTGAGTGCAGAATAGTGAGTAGTGAGTGCAGAGTAGTGAGTGCAGAGTAGTGAGTAGTGAGTGTAGAGTAGTGAGTAGTGAGTGCAGAGTAGTGAGTAGTGAGTAGTGAGTGCAGAGTAGTGAGTGCAGAGTAGTGAGTAGTGAGTGCAGAGTAGTGAGTAGTGAGTAGTGAGTGCAGAGTAGTGAGTTCAGAGTAGTGAGTGCAGAGTAGTGAGTGCAGAGTAGTGAGTAGTGAGTGCAGAGTAGTGAGTAGTGAGTGCAGAGTAGTGAGTGCAGAGTAGTGAGTGCAGAGTAGTGAGTGCAGAGTAGTGAGTGGTGAGTAGTGAGTGCAGAGTAGTGAGTAGTGAGTGCAGAGTAGTGAGTGCAGAGTAGTGAGTGCAGAGTAGTGAGTAGTGAGTGCAGAGTAGTGAGTAGTGAGTGCAGAGTAGTGAGTGCAGCGTAGTGAGTGCAGAGTAGTGAGTAGTGAGTGCAGAGTAGTGAGTAGTGAGTGCAGAGTAGTGAGTAGTGAGTGCAGAGTAGTGAGTGCAGAGTAGTAAGTGCAGAGTGGTGAGCAGTGAGTGCAGAGTAGTGAGTGCAGTGCAGAGTAGTGAGTAGTGAGTGCAGAGTAGTGAGTGCAGATTAGTGAGTATTGAGTGCAGAGTAGTGAGTGCAGAGTAGTGAGTAGTGAGTGCAGAGTAGTGAGAAGTGAGTGAAGAGTAGTGAGTAGTGAGTGCAGAGTAGTGAGTGCAGAGTAGTGAGTGCAGAGTAGTGAGTAGTGAGTGCAGAGTAGTGAGTGCAGAGTAGTGAGTAGTGAGTGCAGAGTAGTGAGTGCATAGTAGTCGGTAGTGAGTAGTGAGTACAGAGTAGTGAGTAGTGAGTGCAGAGTAGTGAGTGCAGAGTAGTGAGTAGTGAGTGCAGAGTAGTGAGTGCATAGTAGTGAGTAGTGAGTGCAGAGTAGTGGGTAGTGAGTAGTGAGTGCAGAGTAGTGAGTAGTGAGTAGTTAGTGCAGAGTAGTGAGTAGTGAGTGCAGAGTAGTGAGTAGTGAGTGCAGAGTAGTGAGTAGTGAGTGCAGAGTAGTGAGTGCAGAGTAGTGACTCGTGAGTAGTGAGTGCAGAGTAGTGAGTAGTGAGTGCAGAGTAGTGAGTAGTGAGTGCAGAGTAGTGAGTAGTGAGTGCAGAGTAGTGAGTGCAGAGTAGTGAGTAGTGGGTGCAGAGTAGTGAGTGCAGAGTAGTGAGTGCAGAGTAGTGAGTAGTGAGTGCAGAGTAGTGAGTAGTGAGTGCAGACTAGTGAGCAGAGTAGTGAGTGCAGAGTAGTGAGTAGTGAGTGCAGACTAGTGAGTAGTGAGTAGTGAGTGCAGAGTTGTGAGTGGTGAGTAGTGAGTAGTGAGTGCAGAGTGCAGAGTAGTGAGTAGTGAGTGCAGAGTAGTGAGTGCAGAGTAGTGAGTAGTGAGTGCAGAGTAGTGAGTGCAGAGTAGTGGGTAGTGAGTAGTGAGTGCAGAGTAGTGAGTAGTAAGTAGTGAGTGCAGAGTAGTGAGTAGTGAGTGCAGAGTAGTGAATAGTGAGTGCAGAGTAGTGAGTGCAGAGTAGTGAGTGCAGAGTAGTAAGTAGTGAGTAGTGAGTGCAGAGTAGTGAGTAGTGAGTGCAGAGTAGTGAGTAGTGAGTGCAGAGTAGTGAGTGCAGAGTAGTGAGTGCAGAGTAGTGAGTGCAGAGTAGTGAGTAGTGAGTGCAGAGTAGTGAGTGTAGAGTGGTGAGTGCAGAGTAGTGAGTAGTGAGTGCAGAGTAGTGAGTGCAGTGTAGTGAGTAGTGACTGCAGAGTAGTGAGTGCAGTGCAGAGTAGTGAGTAGTGAGTGTAGAGTAGTGAGTGCAGAGTAGTGAGTAGTGAGTGCAGAGTAGTGAGTGCAGAATAGTGAGTAGTGAGTGCAGAGTAGTAAGTAGTGAGTGCAGAGTAGTGAGTAGTGAGTGCAGAGTAGTGAGTGCAGAGTAGTGAGTGCAGAGTGAGTGTGTAGAGTGAGTGTGTAGAGTGAGTGTGCAGAGTGAGTGTGCAGGGTAGTGAGTGCAGAGTAGTGAGTGCAGAGTAGTGAGTAGTGAGTACAGAGTAGTGAGTAGTTAGTGCAGAGTAGTGAGTAGTGAGTAGTGAGTGCAGAGTAGTGAGTGCAGAGTAGTGAGTAGTGAGTGCAGAGTAGTGAGTGCAGAGTAGTGAGTTGTGAGTGCAGAGTAGTGAGTGCAGAGTAGTGGGTAGTGAGTAGTGAGTGCAGAGTAGTGAGTAGTGAGTGCAGAGTAGTGAGTAGTGAGTAGCGAGTGCAGAGTAGTGAGTGCAGAGTAGTGAGTAGTGAGTGCAGAGTAGTAAGTGCAGAGTAGAGAGTGCAGAGTAGTGAGTAGTGAGTGCAGAGTAGTGAGTGCAGAGTAGTGAGTAGTGAGTGCAGAGTAGTGAGTGCAGAGTAGTGAGTGCAGAGTAGTGAGTAGTGAGTACAGAGTAGTGAGTGCAGAGTAGTGAGTAGGGAGTGCAGAGTAGTGAGTGCAGAGTAGTGGGTAGTGAGTAGTGAGTGCAGAGTAGTGAGTGCAGAGTAGTGAGTAGTGAGTAGTGAGTGCAGAGTAGTGAGTGCAGAGTAGTGAGTAGTGAGTGCAGAGTAGTGAGTAGTGAGTGCAGAGTAGTGAGTGCAGAGTAGTGAGTGCAGAGTAGTGAGTAGTGAGTGCAGAGTAGTGAGTAGTGAGTGCAGAGTAGTGAGTGCATAGTAGTGAGTAGTGAGTGCAGAGTAGTGGGTAGTGAGTAGTGAGTGCAGAGTAGTGAGTAGTGAGTAGTGAGTAGTTAGTGCAGAGTAGTGAGTAGTGAGTGCAGAGTAGTGAGTAGTGAGTGCAGAGTAGTGAGTAGTGAGTGCAGAGTAGTGAGTAGTGAGTGCAGAGTAGTGAGTAGTGAGTGCAGAGTAGTGAGTGCAGAGTAGTGACTCGTGAGTAGTAAGTGCAGAGTAGTGAGTAGTGAGTGCAGAGTAGTGAGTAGTGAGTGCAGAGTAGTGAGTAGTGAGTGCAGAGTAGTGAGTGCAGAGTAGTGAGTAGTGGGTGCAGAGTAGTGAGTGCAGAGTAGTGAGTAGTGAGTGCAGAGTAGTGAGTAGTGAGTGCAGACTAGTGAGCAGAGTAGTGAGTGCAGAGTAGTGAGTAGTGAGTGCAGACTATTGAGTAGTGAGTAGTGAGTGCAGAGTAGTGAGTACAGAGTAGTGAGTAGTGAGTGCAGAGTAGTGAGTGCAGAGTAGTGAGTAGTGAGTTCAGAGTAGTAAGTAGTGAGTGCAGAGTAGTGAGTGGTGAGTAGTGGGTAGTGAGTAGTGAGTGCAGAGTAGTGAGTAGTGAGTGCAGAGTAGTGAGTGCAGAGTTGTGAGTGGTGAGTAGTGAGTAGTGAGTGCAGAGTGCAGAGTAGTGAGTAGTGAGTGCAGAGTAGTGAGTGCAGAGTAGTGAGTAGTGAGTGCAGAGTAGTGAGTGCAGAGTAGTGGGTAGTGAGTAGTGAGTGCAGTGTAGTGAGTAGTAAGTAGTGAGTGCAGAGTAGTGAGTAGTGAGTGCAGAGTATTGAGGGCAGAGTAGTGAGTGCAGAGTAGTGAGTAGTGGGTGCAGAGTAGTGAGTAGTGAGTGCAGAGTAGTGAGTGCAGAGTAGTGAGTGCAGAGTAGTGAGTAGTGAGTGCAGAGTAGTGAGTGCAGAGTAGTGAGTAGTGAGTGCAGAGTAGTGAGTGCATAGTAGTCGGTAGTGAGTAGTGAGTACAGAGTAGTGAGTAGTGAGTGCAGAGTAGTGAGTGCAGAGTAGTGAGTAGTGAGTGCAGAGTAGTGAGTGCATAGTAGTGAGTAGTGAGTGCAGAGTAGTGGGTAGTGAGTAGTGAGTGCAGAGTAGTGAGTAGTGAGTAGTTAGTGCAGAGTAGTGAGTAGTGAGTGCAGAGTAGTGAGTAGTGAGTGCAGAGTAGTGAGTAGTGAGTGCAGAGTAGTGAGTGCAGAGTAGTGACTCGTGAGTAGTGAGTGCAGAGTAGTGAGTAGTGAGTGCAGAGTAGTGAGTAGTGAGTGCAGAGTAGTGAGTAGTGAGTGCAGAGTAGTGAGTGCAGAGTAGTGAGTAGTGGGTGCAGAGTAGTGAGTGCAGAGTAGTGAGTGCAGAGTAGTGAGTAGTGAGTGCAGAGTAGTGAGTAGTGAGTGCAGACTAGTGAGCAGAGTAGTGAGTGCAGAGTAGTGAGTAGTGAGTGCAGACTAGTGAGTAGTGAGTAGTGAGTGCAGAGTTGTGAGTGGTGAGTAGTGAGTAGTGAGTGCAGAGTGCAGAGTAGTGAGTAGTGAGTGCAGAGTAGTGAGTGCAGAGTAGTGAGTAGTGAGTGCAGAGTAGTGAGTGCAGAGTAGTGGGTAGTGAGTAGTGAGTGCAGAGTAGTGAGTAGTAAGTAGTGAGTGCAGAGTAGTGAGTAGTGAGTGCAGAGTAGTGAATAGTGAGTGCAGAGTAGTGAGTGCAGAGTAGTGAGTGCAGAGTAGTAAGTAGTGAGTAGTGAGTGCAGAGTAGTGAGTAGTGAGTGCAGAGTAGTGAGTAGTGAGTGCAGAGTAGTGAGTGCAGAGTAGTGAGTGCAGAGTAGTGAGTGCAGAGTAGTGAGTAGTGAGTGCAGAGTAGTGAGTGTAGAGTGGTGAGTGCAGAGTAGTGAGTAGTGAGTGCAGAGTAGTGAGTGCAGTGTAGTGAGTAGTGACTGCAGAGTAGTGAGTGCAGTGCAGAGTAGTGAGTAGTGAGTGTAGAGTAGTGAGTGCAGAGTAGTGAGTAGTGAGTGCAGAGTAGTGAGTGCAGAATAGTGAGTAGTGAGTGCAGAGTAGTAAGTAGTGAGTGCAGAGTAGTGAGTAGTGAGTGCAGAGTAGTGAGTGCAGAGTAGTGAGTGCAGAGTGAGTGTGTAGAGTGAGTGTGTAGAGTGAGTGTGCAGAGTGAGTGTGCAGGGTAGTGAGTGCAGAGTAGTGAGTGCAGAGTAGTGAGTAGTGAGTACAGAGTAGTGAGTAGTTAGTGCAGAGTAGTGAGTAGTGAGTAGTGAGTGCAGAGTAGTGAGTGCAGAGTAGTGAGTAGTGAGTGCAGAGTAGTGAGTGCAGAGTAGTGAGTTGTGAGTGCAGAGTAGTGAGTGCAGAGTAGTGGGTAGTGAGTAGTGAGTGCAGAGTAGTGAGTAGTGAGTGCAGAGTAGTGAGTAGTGAGTAGCGAGTGCAGAGTAGTGAGTGCAGAGTAGTGAGTAGTGAGTGCAGAGTAGTAAGTGCAGAGTAGAGAGTGCAGAGTAGTGAGTAGTGAGTGCAGAGTAGTGAGTGCAGAGTAGTGAGTAGTGAGTGCAGAGTAGTGAGTGCAGAGTAGTGAGTGCAGAGTAGTGAGTAGTGAGTACAGAGTAGTGAGTGCAGAGTAGTGAGTAGGGAGTGCAGAGTAGTGAGTGCAGAGTAGTGGGTAGTGAGTAGTGAGTGCAGAGTAGTGAGTGCAGAGTAGTGAGTAGTGAGTAGTGAGTGCAGAGTAGTGAGTGCAGAGTAGTGAGTAGTGAGTGCAGAGTAGTGAGTAGTGAGTGCAGAGTAGTGAGTGCAGAGTAGTGAGTGCAGAGTAGTGAGTAGTGAGTGCAGAGTAGTGAGTAGTGAGTGCAGAGTAGTGAGTGCATAGTAGTGAGTAGTGAGTGCAGAGTAGTGGGTAGTGAGTAGTGAGTGCAGAGTAGTGAGTAGTGAGTAGTGAGTAGTTAGTGCAGAGTAGTGAGTAGTGAGTGCAGAGTAGTGAGTAGTGAGTGCAGAGTAGTGAGTAGTGAGTGCAGAGTAGTGAGTAGTGAGTGCAGAGTAGTGAGTAGTGAGTGCAGAGTAGTGAGTGCAGAGTAGTGACTCGTGAGTAGTGAGTGCAGAGTAGTGAGTAGTGAGTGCAGAGTAGTGAGTAGTGAGTGCAGAGTAGTGAGTAGTGAGTGCAGAGTAGTGAGTGCAGAGTAGTGAGTAGTGGGTGCAGAGTAGTGAGTGCAGAGTAGTGAGTAGTGAGTGCAGAGTAGTGAGTAGTGAGTGCAGACTAGTGAGCAGAGTAGTGAGTGCAGAGTAGTGAGTAGTGAGTGCAGACTATTGAGTAGTGAGTAGTGAGTGCAGAGTAGTGAGTACAGAGTAGTGAGTAGTGAGTGCAGAGTAGTGAGTGCAGAGTAGTGAGTAGTGAGTTCAGAGTAGTAAGTAGTGAGTGCAGAGTAGTGAGTGGTGAGTAGTGGGTAGTGAGTAGTGAGTGCAGAGTAGTGAGTAGTGAGTGCAGAGTAGTGAGTGCAGAGTTGTGAGTGGTGAGTAGTGAGTAGTGAGTGCAGAGTGCAGAGTAGTGAGTAGTGAGTGCAGAGTAGTGAGTGCAGAGTAGTGAGTAGTGAGTGCAGAGTAGTGAGTGCAGAGTAGTGGGTAGTGAGTAGTGAGTGCAGTGTAGTGAGTAGTAAGTAGTGAGTGCAGAGTAGTGAGTAGTGAGTGCAGAGTATTGAGGGCAGAGTAGTGAGTGCAGAGTAGTGAGTAGTGGGTGCAGAGTAGTGAGTAGTGAGTGCAGAGTAGTGAGTGCAGAGTAGTGAGTGCAGAGTAGTGAGTAGTGAGTGCAGAGTAGTGAGTAGTGAGTGCAGAGTAGTGAGTAGTGAGTACTGAGTGCAGAGTAGTGAGTAGTGAGTGCAGAGTAGTGAGTGCAGAGTAGTGAGTGCAGAGTAGTGAGTGCAGAGTAGTGAGTGGTGAGTAGTGAGTAGTGAGTGCAGAGTAGTGAGTAGTGAGTGCAGAGTAGTGAGTGCAGAGTAGTGAGTAGTGAGTGCAGAGTAGTGAGTGCAGAGTAGTGAGTGCAGAGTAGTGAGTAGTGAGTGCAGAGTAGTGAGTGCAAAGTAGTGAGTAGTGAGTGCAGAGTAGTGAGTGCAGAGTAGTGGGTAGTGAGTAGTGAGTGTAGAGTAGTGAGTAGTGAGTGCAGAGTAGTGAGTAGTGAGTAGTGAGTGCAGAGTAGTGAGTGCAGAGTAGTGAGTAGTGAGTGCAGAGTAGTGAGTAGTGAGTAGTGAGTGCAGAGTAGTGAGTGCAGAGTAGTGAGTGCAGAGTAGTGAGTGCAGAGTAGTGAGTAGTGAGTGCAGAGTAGTGAGTAGTGAGTGCAGAATAGTGAGTAGTGAGTGCAGAGTAGTGAGTGCAGAGTAGTGAGTAGTGAGTGTAGAGTAGTGAGTAGTGAGTGCAGAGTAGTGAGTAGTGAGTAGTGAGTGCAGAGTAGTGAGTGCAGAGTAGTGAGTAGTGAGTGCAGAGTAGTGAGTAGTGAGTAGTGAGTGCAGAGTAGTGAGTTCAGATTAGTGAGTGCAGAGTAGTGAGTGCAGAGTAGTGAGTAGTGAGTGCAGAGTAGTGAGTAGTGAGTGCAGAGTAGTGAGTGCAGAGTAGTGAGTGCAGAGTAGTGAGTGCAGAGTAGTGAGTGGTGAGTAGTGAGTGCAGAGTAGTGAGTAGTGAGTGCAGAGTAGTGAGTGCAGAGTAGTGAGTGCAGAGTAGTGAGTAGTGAGTGCAGAGTAGTGAGTGCAGCGTAGTGAGTGCAGAGTAGTGAGTAGTGAGTGCAGAGTAGTGAGTAGTGAGTGCAGAGTAGTGAGTAGTGAGTGCAGAGTAGTGAGTGCAGAGTAGTAAGTGCAGAGTGGTGAGCAGTGAGTGCAGAGTAGTGAGTGCAGTGCAGAGTAGTGAGTAGTGAGTGCAGAGTAGTGAGTGCAGATTAGTGAGTATTGAGTGCAGAGTAGTGAGTGCAGAGTAGTGAGTAGTGAGTGCAGAGTAGTGAGAAGTGAGTGAAGAGTAGTGAGTAGTGAGTGCAGAGTAGTGAGTGCAGAGTAGTGAGTGCAGAGTAGTGAGTAGTGAGTGCAGAGTAGTGAGTGCAGAGTAGTGAGTAGTGAGTGCAGAGTAGTGAGTGCATAGTAGTCGGTAGTGAGTAGTGAGTACAGAGTAGTGAGTAGTGAGTGCAGAGTAGTGAGTGCAGAGTAGTGAGTAGTGAGTGCAGAGTAGTGAGTGCATAGTAGTGAGTAGTGAGTGCAGAGTAGTGGGTAGTGAGTAGTGAGTGCAGAGTAGTGAGTAGTGAGTAGTTAGTGCAGAGTAGTGAGTAGTGAGTGCAGAGTAGTGAGTAGTGAGTGCAGAGTAGTGAGTAGTGAGTGCAGAGTAGTGAGTGCAGAGTAGTGACTCGTGAGTAGTGAGTGCAGAGTAGTGAGTAGTGAGTGCAGAGTAGTGAGTAGTGAGTGCAGAGTAGTGAGTAGTGAGTGCAGAGTAGTGAGTGCAGAGTAGTGAGTAGTGGGTGCAGAGTAGTGAGTGCAGAGTAGTGAGTGCAGAGTAGTGAGTAGTGAGTGCAGAGTAGTGAGTAGTGAGTGCAGACTAGTGAGCAGAGTAGTGAGTGCAGAGTAGTGAGTAGTGAGTGCAGACTAGTGAGTAGTGAGTAGTGAGTGCAGAGTTGTGAGTGGTGAGTAGTGAGTAGTGAGTGCAGAGTGCAGAGTAGTGAGTAGTGAGTGCAGAGTAGTGAGTGCAGAGTAGTGAGTAGTGAGTGCAGAGTAGTGAGTGCAGAGTAGTGGGTAGTGAGTAGTGAGTGCAGAGTAGTGAGTAGTAAGTAGTGAGTGCAGAGTAGTGAGTAGTGAGTGCAGAGTAGTGAATAGTGAGTGCAGAGTAGTGAGTGCAGAGTAGTGAGTGCAGAGTAGTAAGTAGTGAGTAGTGAGTGCAGAGTAGTGAGTGCAGAGTAGTGAGTAGTGAGTGCAGAGTAGTGAGTGCAGAGTAGTGAGTGCAGAGTAGTGAGTAGTGAGTGCAGAGTAGTGAGTGCAGAGTAGTGAGTGCAGAGTAGTGAGTGCAGAGTAGTGAGTGCAGAGTAGTGAGTGCAGAGTAGTGAGTGCAGAGTAGTGAGTAGTGAGTGCAGAGTAGTGAGTGCAGAGTAGTGAGTAGTGAGTGCAGAGTAGTGAGTGCATAGTAGTCGGTAGTGAGTAGTGAGTACAGAGTAGTGAGTAGTGAGTGCAGAGTAGTGAGTGCAGAGTAGTGAGTAGTGAGTGCAGAGTAGTGAGTGCATAGTAGTGAGTAGTGAGTGCAGAGTAGTGGGTAGTGAGTAGTGAGTGCAGAGTAGTGAGTAGTGAGTAGTGAGTAGTTAGTGCAGAGTAGTGAGTAGTGAGTGCAGAGTAGTGAGTAGTGAGTGCAGAGTAGTGAGTAGTGAGTGCAGAGTAGTGAGTGCAGAGTAGTGACTCGTGAGTAGTGAGTGCAGAGTAGTGAGTAGTGAGTGCAGAGTGCAGAGTAGTGAGTAGTGAGTGCAGAGTAGTGAGTGCAGAGTAGTGAGTAGTGAGTGCAGAGTAGTGAGTGCAGAGTAGTGGGTAGTGAGTAGTGAGTGCAGTGTAGTGAGTAGTAAGTAGTGAGTGCAGAGTAGTGAGTAGTGAGTGCAGAGTATTGAGGGCAGAGTAGTGAGTGCAGAGTAGTGAGTAGTGGGTGCAGAGTAGTGAGTAGTGAGTGCAGAGTAGTGAGTAGTGAGTGCAGAGTAGTGAGTGCAGAGTAGTGAGTAGTGAGTGCAGAGTAGTGAGTAGTGAGTGCAGAGTAGTGAGTAGTGAGTACTGAGTGCAGAGTAGTGAGTAGTGAGTGCAGAGTAGTGAGTGCAGAGTAGTGAGTGCAGAGTAGTGAGTGCAGAGTAGTGAGTGGTGAGTAGTGAGTAGTGAGTGCAGAGTAGTGAGTAGTGAGTGCAGAGTAGTGAGTGCAGAGTAGTGAGTAGTGAGTGCAGAGTAGTGAGTGCAGAGTAGTGAGTGCAGAGTAGTGAGTAGTGAGTGCAGAGTAGTGAGTGCAAAGTAGTGAGTAGAGAGTGCAGAGTAGTGAGTGCAGAGTAGTGGGTAGTGAGTAGTGAGTGTAGAGTAGTGAGTAGTGAGTGCAGAGTAGTGAGTAGTGAGTAGTGAGTGCAGAGTAGTGAGTGCAGAGTAGTGAGTAGTGAGTGCAGAGTAGTGAGTAGTGAGTAGTGAGTGCAGAGTAGTGAGTGCAGAGTAGTGAGTGCAGAGTAGTGAGTGCAGAGTAGTGAGTAGTGAGTGCAGAGTAGTGAGTAGTGAGTGCAGAATAGTGAGTAGTGAGTGCAGAGTAGTGAGTGCAGAGTAGTGAGTAGTGAGTGTAGAGTAGTGAGTAGTGAGTGCAGAGTAGTGAGTAGTGAGTAGTGAGTGCAGAGTAGTGAGAAGTGAGTGCAGAGTAGTGAGTAGTGAGTAGTGAGTGCAGAGTAGTGAGTTCAGAGTAGTGAGTGCAGAGTAGTGAGTGCAGAGTTGTGAGTAGTGAGTGCAGAGTAGTGAGTAGTGAGTGCAGAGTAGTGAGTAGTGAGTGCAGAGTAGTGAGTGCAGAGTAGTGAGTGCAGAGTAGTGAGTGCAGAGTAGTGAGTGGTGAGTAGTGAGTAGTGAGTGCAGAGTAGTGAGTAGTGAGTGCAGAGTAGTGAGTGCAGAGTAGTGAGTGCAGAGTAGTGAGTAGTGAGTGCAGAGTAGTGAGTAGTGAGTGCAGAGTAGTGAGTGCAGCGTAGTGAGTGCAGAGTAGTGAGTAGTGAGTGCAGAGTGGTGAGTAGTGAGTGCAGAGTAGTGAGTAGTGAGTGCAGAGTAGTGAGTGCAGAGTAGTAAGTGCAGAGTGGTGAGCAGTGAGTGCAGAGTAGTGAGTGCAGTGCAGAGTAGTGAGTAGTGAGTGCAGAGTAGTGAGTGCAGATTAGTGAGTATTGAGTGCAGAGTAGTGAGTGCAGAGTAGTGAGTAGTGAGTGCAGAGTAGTGAGAAGTGAGTGAAGAGTAGTGAGTAGTGAGTGCAGAGTAGTGAGTGCAGAGTAGTGAGTGCAGAGTAGTGAGTAGTGAGTGCAGAGTAGTGAGTGCAGAGTAGTGAGTAGTGAGTGCAGAGTAGTGAGTGCATAGTAGTCGGTAGTGAGTAGTGAGTACAGAGTAGTGAGTAGTGAGTGCAGAGTAGTGAGTGCAGAGTAGTGAGTAGTGAGTGCAGAGTAGTGAGTGCATAGTAGTGAGTAGTGAGTGCAGAGTAGTGGGTAGTGAGTAGTGAGTGCAGAGTAGTGAGTAGTGAGTAGTTAGTGCAGAGTAGTGAGTAGTGAGTGCAGAGTAGTGAGTAGTGAGTGCAGAGTAGTGAGTAGTGAGTGCAGAGTAGTGAGTGCAGAGTAGTGACTCGTGAGTAGTGAGTGCAGAGTAGTGAGTAGTGAGTGCAGAGTAGTGAGTAGTGAGTGCAGAGTAGTGAGTAGTGAGTGCAGAGTAGTGAGTACAGAGTAGTGAGTAGTGGGTGCAGACTAGTGAGCAGAGTAGTGAGTGCAGAGTAGTGAGTAGTGAGTGCAGACTATTGAGTAGTGAGTAGTGAGTGCAGAGTAGTGAGTACAGAGTAGTGAGTAGTGAGTGCAGAGTAGTGAGTGCAGAGTAGTGAGTAGTGAGTTCAGAGTAGTAAGTAGTGAGTGCAGAGTAGTGAGTGGTGAGTAGTGGGTAGTGAGTAGTGAGTGCAGAGTAGTGAGTAGTGAGTGCAGAGTAGTGAGTGCAGAGTTGTGAGTGGTGAGTAGTGAGTAGTGAGTGCAGAGTGCAGAGTAGTGAGTAGTGAGTGCAGAGTAGTGAGTGCAGAGTAGTGAGTAGTGAGTGCAGAGTAGTGAGTGCAGAGTAGTGGGTAGTGAGTAGTGAGTGCAGTGTAGTGAGTAGTAAGTAGTGAGTGCAGAGTAGTGAGTAGTGAGTGCAGAGTATTGAGGGCAGAGTAGTGAGTGCAGAGTAGTGAGTAGTGGGTGCAGAGTAGTGAGTAGTGAGTGCAGAGTAGTGAGTAGTGAGTGCAGAGTAGTGAGTGCAGAGTAGTGAGTAGTGAGTGCAGAGTAGTGAGTAGTGAGTGCAGAGTAGTGAGTAGTGAGTACTGAGTGCAGAGTAGTGAGTAGTGAGTGCAGAGTAGTGAGTGCAGAGTAGTGAGTGCAGAGTAGTGAGTGCAGAGTAGTGAGTGGTGAGTAGTGAGTAGTGAGTGCAGAGTAGTGAGTAGTGAGTGCAGAGTAGTGAGTGCAGAGTAGTGAGTAGTGAGTGCAGAGTAGTGAGTGCAGAGTAGTGAGTGCAGAGTAGTGAGTAGTGAGTGCAGAGTAGTGAGTGCAAAGTAGTGAGTAGTGAGTGCAGAGTAGTGAGTGCAGAGTAGTGGGTAGTGAGTAGTGAGTGTAGAGTAGTGAGTAGTGAGTGCAGAGTAGTGAGTAGTGAGTAGTGAGTGCAGAGTAGTGAGTGCAGAGTAGTGAGTAGTGAGTGCAGAGTAGTGAGTAGTGAGTAGTGAGTGCAGAGTAGTGAGTGCAGAGTAGTGAGTGCAGAGTAGTGAGTGCAGAGTAGTGAGTAGTGAGTGCAGAGTAGTGAGTAGTGAGTGCAGAATAGTGAGTAGTGAGTGCAGAGTAGTGAGTGCAGAGTAGTGAGTAGTGAGTGTAGAGTAGTGAGTAGTGAGTGCAGAGTAGTGAGTAGTGAGTAGTGAGTGCAGAGTAGTGAGTGCAGAGTAGTGAGTAGTGAGTGCAGAGTAGTGAGTAGTGAGTAGTGAGTGCAGAGTAGTGAGTTCAGAGTAGTGAGTGCAGAGTAGTGAGTGCAGAGTAGTGAGTAGTGAGTGCAGAGTAGTGAGTAGTGAGTGCAGAGTAGTGAGTGCAGAGTAGTGAGTGCAGAGTAGTGAGTGCAGAGTAGTGAGTGGTGAGTAGTGAGTGCAGAGTAGTGAGTAGTGAGTGCAGAGTAGTGAGTGCAGAGTAGTGAGTGCAGAGTAGTGAGTAGTGAGTGCAGAGTAGTGAGTAGTGAGTGCAGAGTAGTGAGTGCAGCGTAGTGAGTGCAGAGTAGTGAGTAGTGAGTGCAGAGTAGTGAGTAGTGAGTGCAGAGTAGTGAGTAGTGAGTGCAGAGTAGTGAGTGCAGAGTAGTAAGTGCAGAGTGGTGAGCAGTGAGTGCAGAGTAGTGAGTGCAGTGCAGAGTAGTGAGTAGTGAGTGCAGAGTAGTGAGTGCAGATTAGTGAGTATTGAGTGCAGAGTAGTGAGTGCAGAGTAGTGAGTAGTGAGTGCAGAGTAGTGAGAAGTGAGTGAAGAGTAGTGAGTAGTGAGTGCAGAGTAGTGAGTGCAGAGTAGTGAGTAGTGAGTGCAGAGTAGTGAGTGCAGAGTAGTGAGTAGTGAGTGCAGAGTAGTGAGTGCATAGTAGTCGGTAGTGAGTAGTGAGTACAGAGTAGTGAGTAGTGAGTGCAGAGTAGTGAGTGCAGAGTAGTGAGTAGTGAGTGCAGAGTAGTGAGTGCATAGTAGTGAGTAGTGAGTGCAGAGTAGTGGGTAGTGAGTAGTGAGTGCAGAGTAGTGAGTAGTGAGTAGTTAGTGCAGAGTAGTGAGTAGTGAGTGCAGAGTAGTGAGTAGTGAGTGCAGAGTAGTGAGTAGTGAGTGCAGAGTAGTGAGTGCAGAGTAGTGACTCGTGAGTAGTGAGTGCAGAGTAGTGAGTAGTGAGTGCAGAGTAGTGAGTAGTGAGTGCAGAGTAGTGAGTAGTGAGTGCAGAGTAGTGAGTGCAGAGTAGTGAGTAGTGGGTGCAGAGTAGTGAGTGCAGAGTAGTGAGTGCAGAGTAGTGAGTAGTGAGTGCAGAGTAGTGAGTAGTGAGTGCAGACTAGTGAGCAGAGTAGTGAGTGCAGAGTAGTGAGTAGTGAGTGCAGACTAGTGAGTAGTGAGTAGTGAGTGCAGAGTTGTGAGTGGTGAGTAGTGAGTAGTGAGTGCAGAGTGCAGAGTAGTGAGTAGTGAGTGCAGAGTAGTGAGTGCAGAGTAGTGAGTAGTGAGTGCAGAGTAGTGAGTGCAGAGTAGTGGGTAGTGAGTAGTGAGTGCAGAGTAGTGAGTAGTAAGTAGTGAGTGCAGAGTAGTGAGTAGTGAGTGCAGAGTAGTGAATAGTGAGTGCAGAGTAGTGAGTGCAGAGTAGTGAGTGCAGAGTAGTAAGTAGTGAGTAGTGAGTGCAGAGTAGTGAGTAGTGAGTGCAGAGTAGTGAGTAGTGAGTGCAGAGTAGTGAGTGCAGAGTAGTGAGTGCAGAGTAGTGAGTGCAGAGTAGTGAGTAGTGAGTGCAGAGTAGTGAGTGTAGAGTGGTGAGTGCAGAGTAGTGAGTAGTGAGTGCAGAGTAGTGAGTGCAGTGTAGTGAGTAGTGACTGCAGAGTAGTGAGTGCAGTGCAGAGTAGTGAGTAGTGAGTGTAGAGTAGTGAGTGCAGAGTAGTGAGTAGTGAGTGCAGAGTAGTGAGTGCAGAATAGTGAGTAGTGAGTGCAGAGTAGTAAGTAGTGAGTGCAGAGTAGTGAGTAGTGAGTGCAGAGTAGTGAGTGCAGAGTAGTGAGTGCAGAGTGAGTGTGTAGAGTGAGTGTGTAGAGTGAGTGTGCAGAGTGAGTGTGCAGGGTAGTGAGTGCAGAGTAGTGAGTGCAGAGTAGTGAGTAGTGAGTACAGAGTAGTGAGTAGTTAGTGCAGAGTAGTGAGTAGTGAGTAGTGAGTGCAGAGTAGTGAGTGCAGAGTAGTGAGTAGTGAGTGCAGAGTAGTGAGTGCAGAGTAGTGAGTTGTGAGTGCAGAGTAGTGAGTGCAGAGTAGTGGGTAGTGAGTAGTGAGTGCAGAGTAGTGAGTAGTGAGTGCAGAGTAGTGAGTAGTGAGTAGCGAGTGCAGAGTAGTGAGTGCAGAGTAGTGAGTAGTGAGTGCAGAGTAGTAAGTGCAGAGTAGAGAGTGCAGAGTAGTGAGTAGTGAGTGCAGAGTAGTGAGTGCAGAGTAGTGAGTAGTGAGTGCAGAGTAGTGAGTGCAGAGTAGTGAGTGCAGAGTAGTGAGTAGTGAGTACAGAGTAGTGAGTGCAGAGTAGTGAGTAGGGAGTGCAGAGTAGTGAGTGCAGAGTAGTGGGTAGTGAGTAGTGAGTGCAGAGTAGTGAGTGCAGAGTAGTGAGTAGTGAGTAGTGAGTGCAGAGTAGTGAGTGCAGAGTAGTGAGTAGTGAGTGCAGAGTAGTGAGTAGTGAGTGCAGAGTAGTGAGTGCAGAGTAGTGAGTGCAGAGTAGTGAGTAGTGAGTGCAGAGTAGTGAGTAGTGAGTGCAGAGTAGTGAGTGCATAGTAGTGAGTAGTGAGTGCAGAGTAGTGGGTAGTGAGTAGTGAGTGCAGAGTAGTGAGTAGTGAGTAGTGAGTAGTTAGTGCAGAGTAGTGAGTAGTGAGTGCAGAGTAGTGAGTAGTGAGTGCAGAGTAGTGAGTAGTGAGTGCAGAGTAGTGAGTAGTGAGTGCAGAGTAGTGAGTAGTGAGTGCAGAGTAGTGAGTGCAGAGTAGTGACTCGTGAGTAGTAAGTGCAGAGTAGTGAGTAGTGAGTGCAGAGTAGTGAGTAGTGAGTGCAGAGTAGTGAGTAGTGAGTGCAGAGTAGTGAGTGCAGAGTAGTGAGTAGTGGGTGCAGAGTAGTGAGTGCAGAGTAGTGAGTAGTGAGTGCAGAGTAGTGAGTAGTGAGTGCAGACTAGTGAGCAGAGTAGTGAGTGCAGAGTAGTGAGTAGTGAGTGCAGACTATTGAGTAGTGAGTAGTGAGTGCAGAGTAGTGAGTACAGAGTAGTGAGTAGTGAGTGCAGAGTAGTGAGTGCAGAGTAGTGAGTAGTGAGTTCAGAGTAGTAAGTAGTGAGTGCAGAGTAGTGAGTGGTGAGTAGTGGGTAGTGAGTAGTGAGTGCAGAGTAGTGAGTAGTGAGTGCAGAGTAGTGAGTGCAGAGTTGTGAGTGGTGAGTAGTGAGTAGTGAGTGCAGAGTGCAGAGTAGTGAGTAGTGAGTGCAGAGTAGTGAGTGCAGAGTAGTGAGTAGTGAGTGCAGAGTAGTGAGTGCAGAGTAGTGGGTAGTGAGTAGTGAGTGCAGTGTAGTGAGTAGTAAGTAGTGAGTGCAGAGTAGTGAGTAGTGAGTGCAGAGTATTGAGGGCAGAGTAGTGAGTGCAGAGTAGTGAGTAGTGGGTGCAGAGTAGTGAGTAGTGAGTGCAGAGTAGTGAGTGCAGAGTAGTGAGTGCAGAGTAGTGAGTAGTGAGTGCAGAGTAGTGAGTGCAGAGTAGTGAGTAGTGAGTGCAGAGTAGTGAGTGCATAGTAGTCGGTAGTGAGTAGTGAGTACAGAGTAGTGAGTAGTGAGTGCAGAGTAGTGAGTGCAGAGTAGTGAGTAGTGAGTGCAGAGTAGTGAGTGCATAGTAGTGAGTAGTGAGTGCAGAGTAGTGGGTAGTGAGTAGTGAGTGCAGAGTAGTGAGTAGTGAGTAGTTAGTGCAGAGTAGTGAGTAGTGAGTGCAGAGTAGTGAGTAGTGAGTGCAGAGTAGTGAGTAGTGAGTGCAGAGTAGTGAGTGCAGAGTAGTGACTCGTGAGTAGTGAGTGCAGAGTAGTGAGTAGTGAGTGCAGAGTAGTGAGTAGTGAGTGCAGAGTAGTGAGTAGTGAGTGCAGAGTAGTGAGTGCAGAGTAGTGAGTAGTGGGTGCAGAGTAGTGAGTGCAGAGTAGTGAGTGCAGAGTAGTGAGTAGTGAGTGCAGAGTAGTGAGTAGTGAGTGCAGACTAGTGAGCAGAGTAGTGAGTGCAGAGTAGTGAGTAGTGAGTGCAGACTAGTGAGTAGTGAGTAGTGAGTGCAGAGTTGTGAGTGGTGAGTAGTGAGTAGTGAGTGCAGAGTGCAGAGTAGTGAGTAGTGAGTGCAGAGTAGTGAGTGCAGAGTAGTGAGTAGTGAGTGCAGAGTAGTGAGTGCAGAGTAGTGGGTAGTGAGTAGTGAGTGCAGAGTAGTGAGTAGTAAGTAGTGAGTGCAGAGTAGTGAGTAGTGAGTGCAGAGTAGTGAATAGTGAGTGCAGAGTAGTGAGTGCAGAGTAGTGAGTGCAGAGTAGTAAGTAGTGAGTAGTGAGTGCAGAGTAGTGAGTAGTGAGTGCAGAGTAGTGAGTAGTGAGTGCAGAGTAGTGAGTGCAGAGTAGTGAGTGCAGAGTAGTGAGTGCAGAGTAGTGAGTAGTGAGTGCAGAGTAGTGAGTGTAGAGTGGTGAGTGCAGAGTAGTGAGTAGTGAGTGCAGAGTAGTGAGTGCAGTGTAGTGAGTAGTGACTGCAGAGTAGTGAGTGCAGTGCAGAGTAGTGAGTAGTGAGTGTAGAGTAGTGAGTGCAGAGTAGTGAGTAGTGAGTGCAGAGTAGTGAGTGCAGAATAGTGAGTAGTGAGTGCAGAGTAGTAAGTAGTGAGTGCAGAGTAGTGAGTAGTGAGTGCAGAGTAGTGAGTGCAGAGTAGTGAGTGCAGAGTGAGTGTGTAGAGTGAGTGTGTAGAGTGAGTGTGCAGAGTGAGTGTGCAGGGTAGTGAGTGCAGAGTAGTGAGTGCAGAGTAGTGAGTAGTGAGTACAGAGTAGTGAGTAGTTAGTGCAGAGTAGTGAGTAGTGAGTAGTGAGTGCAGAGTAGTGAGTGCAGAGTAGTGAGTAGTGAGTGCAGAGTAGTGAGTGCAGAGTAGTGAGTTGTGAGTGCAGAGTAGTGAGTGCAGAGTAGTGGGTAGTGAGTAGTGAGTGCAGAGTAGTGAGTAGTGAGTGCAGAGTAGTGAGTAGTGAGTAGCGAGTGCAGAGTAGTGAGTGCAGAGTAGTGAGTAGTGAGTGCAGAGTAGTAAGTGCAGAGTAGAGAGTGCAGAGTAGTGAGTAGTGAGTGCAGAGTAGTGAGTGCAGAGTAGTGAGTAGTGAGTGCAGAGTAGTGAGTGCAGAGTAGTGAGTGCAGAGTAGTGAGTAGTGAGTACAGAGTAGTGAGTGCAGAGTAGTGAGTAGGGAGTGCAGAGTAGTGAGTGCAGAGTAGTGGGTAGTGAGTAGTGAGTGCAGAGTAGTGAGTGCAGAGTAGTGAGTAGTGAGTAGTGAGTGCAGAGTAGTGAGTGCAGAGTAGTGAGTAGTGAGTGCAGAGTAGTGAGTAGTGAGTGCAGAGTAGTGAGTGCAGAGTAGTGAGTGCAGAGTAGTGAGTAGTGAGTGCAGAGTAGTGAGTAGTGAGTGCAGAGTAGTGAGTGCATAGTAGTGAGTAGTGAGTGCAGAGTAGTGGGTAGTGAGTAGTGAGTGCAGAGTAGTGAGTAGTGAGTAGTGAGTAGTTAGTGCAGAGTAGTGAGTAGTGAGTGCAGAGTAGTGAGTAGTGAGTGCAGAGTAGTGAGTAGTGAGTGCAGAGTAGTGAGTAGTGAGTGCAGAGTAGTGAGTAGTGAGTGCAGAGTAGTGAGTGCAGAGTAGTGACTCGTGAGTAGTGAGTGCAGAGTAGTGAGTAGTGAGTGCAGAGTAGTGAGTAGTGAGTGCAGAGTAGTGAGTAGTGAGTGCAGAGTAGTGAGTGCAGAGTAGTGAGTAGTGGGTGCAGAGTAGTGAGTGCAGAGTAGTGAGTAGTGAGTGCAGAGTAGTGAGTAGTGAGTGCAGACTAGTGAGCAGAGTAGTGAGTGCAGAGTAGTGAGTAGTGAGTGCAGACTATTGAGTAGTGAGTAGTGAGTGCAGAGTAGTGAGTACAGAGTAGTGAGTAGTGAGTGCAGAGTAGTGAGTGCAGAGTAGTGAGTAGTGAGTTCAGAGTAGTAAGTAGTGAGTGCAGAGTAGTGAGTGGTGAGTAGTGGGTAGTGAGTAGTGAGTGCAGAGTAGTGAGTAGTGAGTGCAGAGTAGTGAGTGCAGAGTTGTGAGTGGTGAGTAGTGAGTAGTGAGTGCAGAGTGCAGAGTAGTGAGTAGTGAGTGCAGAGTAGTGAGTGCAGAGTAGTGAGTAGTGAGTGCAGAGTAGTGAGTGCAGAGTAGTGGGTAGTGAGTAGTGAGTGCAGTGTAGTGAGTAGTAAGTAGTGAGTGCAGAGTAGTGAGTAGTGAGTGCAGAGTATTGAGGGCAGAGTAGTGAGTGCAGAGTAGTGAGTAGTGGGTGCAGAGTAGTGAGTAGTGAGTGCAGAGTAGTGAGTGCAGAGTAGTGAGTGCAGAGTAGTGAGTAGTGAGTGCAGAGTAGTGAGTAGTGAGTGCAGAGTAGTGAGTAGTGAGTACTGAGTGCAGAGTAGTGAGTAGTGAGTGCAGAGTAGTGAGTGCAGAGTAGTGAGTGCAGAGTAGTGAGTGCAGAGTAGTGAGTGGTGAGTAGTGAGTAGTGAGTGCAGAGTAGTGAGTAGTGAGTGCAGAGTAGTGAGTGCAGAGTAGTGAGTAGTGAGTGCAGAGTAGTGAGTGCAGAGTAGTGAGTGCAGAGTAGTGAGTAGTGAGTGCAGAGTAGTGAGTGCAAAGTAGTGAGTAGTGAGTGCAGAGTAGTGAGTGCAGAGTAGTGGGTAGTGAGTAGTGAGTGTAGAGTAGTGAGTAGTGAGTGCAGAGTAGTGAGTAGTGAGTAGTGAGTGCAGAGTAGTGAGTGCAGAGTAGTGAGTAGTGAGTGCAGAGTAGTGAGTAGTGAGTAGTGAGTGCAGAGTAGTGAGTGCAGAGTAGTGAGTGCAGAGTAGTGAGTGCAGAGTAGTGAGTAGTGAGTGCAGAGTAGTGAGTAGTGAGTGCAGAATAGTGAGTAGTGAGTGCAGAGTAGTGAGTGCAGAGTAGTGAGTAGTGAGTGTAGAGTAGTGAGTAGTGAGTGCAGAGTAGTGAGTAGTGAGTAGTGAGTGCAGAGTAGTGAGTGCAGAGTAGTGAGTAGTGAGTGCAGAGTAGTGAGTAGTGAGTAGTGAGTGCAGAGTAGTGAGTTCAGATTAGTGAGTGCAGAGTAGTGAGTGCAGAGTAGTGAGTAGTGAGTGCAGAGTAGTGAGTAGTGAGTGCAGAGTAGTGAGTGCAGAGTAGTGAGTGCAGAGTAGTTAGTGCAGAGTAGTGAGTGGTGAGTAGTGAGTGCAGAGTAGTGAGTAGTGAGTGCAGAGTAGTGAGTGCAGAGTAGTGAGTGCAGAGTAGTGAGTAGTGAGTGCAGAGTAGTGAGTGCAGCGTAGTGAGTGCAGAGTAGTGAGTAGTGAGTGCAGAGTAGTGAGTAGTGAGTGCAGAGTAGTGAGTAGTGAGTGCAGAGTAGTGAGTGCAGAGTAGTAAGTGCAGAGTGGTGAGCAGTGAGTGCAGAGTAGTGAGTGCAGTGCAGAGTAGTGAGTAGTGAGTGCAGAGTAGTGAGTGCAGATTAGTGAGTATTGAGTGCAGAGTAGTGAGTGCAGAGTAGTGAGTAGTGAGTGCAGAGTAGTGAGAAGTGAGTGAAGAGTAGTGAGTAGTGAGTGCAGAGTAGTGAGTGCAGAGTAGTGAGTGCAGAGTAGTGAGTAGTGAGTGCAGAGTAGTGAGTGCAGAGTAGTGAGTAGTGAGTGCAGAGTAGTGAGTGCATAGTAGTCGGTAGTGAGTAGTGAGTACAGAGTAGTGAGTAGTGAGTGCAGAGTAGTGAGTGCAGAGTAGTGAGTAGTGAGTGCAGAGTAGTGAGTGCATAGTAGTGAGTAGTGAGTGCAGAGTAGTGGGTAGTGAGTAGTGAGTGCAGAGTAGTGAGTAGTGAGTAGTTAGTGCAGAGTAGTGAGTAGTGAGTGCAGAGTAGTGAGTAGTGAGTGCAGAGTAGTGAGTAGTGAGTGCAGAGTAGTGAGTGCAGAGTAGTGACTCGTGAGTAGTGAGTGCAGAGTAGTGAGTAGTGAGTGCAGAGTAGTGAGTAGTGAGTGCAGAGTAGTGAGTAGTGAGTGCAGAGTAGTGAGTGCAGAGTAGTGAGTAGTGGGTGCAGAGTAGTGAGTGCAGAGTAGTGAGTGCAGAGTAGTGAGTAGTGAGTGCAGAGTAGTGAGTAGTGAGTGCAGACTAGTGAGCAGAGTAGTGAGTGCAGAGTAGTGAGTAGTGAGTGCAGACTAGTGAGTAGTGAGTAGTGAGTGCAGAGTTGTGAGTGGTGAGTAGTGAGTAGTGAGTGCAGAGTGCAGAGTAGTGAGTAGTGAGTGCAGAGTAGTGAGTGCAGAGTAGTGAGTAGTGAGTGCAGAGTAGTGAGTGCAGAGTAGTGGGTAGTGAGTAGTGAGTGCAGAGTAGTGAGTAGTAAGTAGTGAGTGCAGAGTAGTGAGTAGTGAGTGCAGAGTAGTGAATAGTGAGTGCAGAGTAGTGAGTGCAGAGTAGTGAGTGCAGAGTAGTAAGTAGTGAGTAGTGAGTGCAGAGTAGTGAGTGCAGAGTAGTGAGTAGTGAGTGCAGAGTAGTGAGTGCAGAGTAGTGAGTGCAGAGTAGTGAGTAGTGAGTGCAGAGTAGTGAGTGCAGAGTAGTGAGTGCAGAGTAGTGAGTGCAGAGTAGTGAGTGCAGAGTAGTGAGTGCAGAGTAGTGAGTGCAGAGTAGTGAGTAGTGAGTGCAGAGTAGTGAGTGCAGAGTAGTGAGTAGTGAGTGCAGAGTAGTGAGTGCATAGTAGTCGGTAGTGAGTAGTGAGTACAGAGTAGTGAGTAGTGAGTGCAGAGTAGTGAGTGCAGAGTAGTGAGTAGTGAGTGCAGAGTAGTGAGTGCATAGTAGTGAGTAGTGAGTGCAGAGTAGTGGGTAGTGAGTAGTGAGTGCAGAGTAGTGAGTAGTGAGTAGTGAGTAGTTAGTGCAGAGTAGTGAGTAGTGAGTGCAGAGTAGTGAGTAGTGAGTGCAGAGTAGTGAGTAGTGAGTGCAGAGTAGTGAGTGCAGAGTAGTGACTCGTGAGTAGTGAGTGCAGAGTAGTGAGTAGTGAGTGCAGAGTGCAGAGTAGTGAGTAGTGAGTGCAGAGTAGTGAGTGCAGAGTAGTGAGTAGTGAGTGCAGAGTAGTGAGTGCAGAGTAGTGGGTAGTGAGTAGTGAGTGCAGTGTAGTGAGTAGTAAGTAGTGAGTGCAGAGTAGTGAGTAGTGAGTGCAGAGTATTGAGGGCAGAGTAGTGAGTGCAGAGTAGTGAGTAGTGGGTGCAGAGTAGTGAGTAGTGAGTGCAGAGTAGTGAGTAGTGAGTGCAGAGTAGTGAGTGCAGAGTAGTGAGTAGTGAGTGCAGAGTAGTGAGTAGTGAGTGCAGAGTAGTGAGTAGTGAGTACTGAGTGCAGAGTAGTGAGTAGTGAGTGCAGAGTAGTGAGTGCAGAGTAGTGAGTGCAGAGTAGTGAGTGCAGAGTAGTGAGTGGTGAGTAGTGAGTAGTGAGTGCAGAGTAGTGAGTAGTGAGTGCAGAGTAGTGAGTGCAGAGTAGTGAGTAGTGAGTGCAGAGTAGTGAGTGCAGAGTAGTGAGTGCAGAGTAGTGAGTAGTGAGTGCAGAGTAGTGAGTGCAAAGTAGTGAGTAGAGAGTGCAGAGTAGTGAGTGCAGAGTAGTGGGTAGTGAGTAGTGAGTGTAGAGTAGTGAGTAGTGAGTGCAGAGTAGTGAGTAGTGAGTAGTGAGTGCAGAGTAGTGAGTGCAGAGTAGTGAGTAGTGAGTGCAGAGTAGTGAGTAGTGAGTAGTGAGTGCAGAGTAGTGAGTGCAGAGTAGTGAGTGCAGAGTAGTGAGTGCAGAGTAGTGAGTAGTGAGTGCAGAGTAGTGAGTAGTGAGTGCAGAATAGTGAGTAGTGAGTGCAGAGTAGTGAGTGCAGAGTAGTGAGTAGTGAGTGTAGAGTAGTGAGTAGTGAGTGCAGAGTAGTGAGTAGTGAGTAGTGAGTGCAGAGTAGTGAGAAGTGAGTGCAGAGTAGTGAGTAGTGAGTAGTGAGTGCAGAGTAGTGAGTTCAGAGTAGTGAGTGCAGAGTAGTGAGTGCAGAGTTGTGAGTAGTGAGTGCAGAGTAGTGAGTAGTGAGTGCAGAGTAGTGAGTAGTGAGTGCAGAGTAGTGAGTGCAGAGTAGTGAGTGCAGAGTAGTGAGTGCAGAGTAGTGAGTGGTGAGTAGTGAGTAGTGAGTGCAGAGTAGTGAGTAGTGAGTGCAGAGTAGTGAGTGCAGAGTAGTGAGTGCAGAGTAGTGAGTAGTGAGTGCAGAGTAGTGAGTAGTGAGTGCAGAGTAGTGAGTGCAGCGTAGTGAGTGCAGAGTAGTGAGTAGTGAGTGCAGAGTAGTGAGTAGTGAGTGCAGAGTAGTGAGTAGTGAGTGCAGAGTAGTGAGTGCAGAGTAGTAAGTGCAGAGTGGTGAGCAGTGAGTGCAGAGTAGTGAGTGCAGTGCAGAGTAGTGAGTAGTGAGTGCAGAGTAGTGAGTGCAGATTAGTGAGTATTGAGTGCAGAGTAGTGAGTGCAGAGTAGTGAGTAGTGAGTGCAGAGTAGTGAGAAGTGAGTGAAGAGTAGTGAGTAGTGAGTGCAGAGTAGTGAGTGCAGAGTAGTGAGTGCAGAGTAGTGAGTAGTGAGTGCAGAGTAGTGAGTGCAGAGTAGTGAGTAGTGAGTGCAGAGTAGTGAGTGCATAGTAGTCGGTAGTGAGTAGTGAGTACAGAGTAGTGAGTAGTGAGTGCAGAGTAGTGAGTGCAGAGTAGTGAGTAGTGAGTGCAGAGTAGTGAGTGCATAGTAGTGAGTAGTGAGTGCAGAGTAGTGGGTAGTGAGTAGTGAGTGCAGAGTAGTGAGTAGTGAGTAGTTAGTGCAGAGTAGTGAGTAGTGAGTGCAGAGTAGTGAGTAGTGAGTGCAGAGTAGTGAGTAGTGAGTGCAGAGTAGTGAGTGCAGAGTAGTGACTCGTGAGTAGTGAGTGCAGAGTAGTGAGTAGTGAGTGCAGAGTAGTGAGTAGTGAGTGCAGAGTAGTGAGTAGTGAGTGCAGAGTAGTGAGTACAGAGTAGTGAGTAGTGGGTGCAGAGTAGTGAGTGCAGAGTAGTGAGTGCAGAGTAGTGAGTAGTGAGTGCAGAGTAGTGAGTAGTGAGTGCAGACTAGTGAGCAGAGTAGTGAGTGCAGAGTAGTGAGTAGTGAGTGCAGACTAGTGAGTAGTGAGTAGTGAGTGCAGAGTTGTGAGTGGTGAGTAGTGAGTAGTGAGTGCAGAGTGCAGAGTAGTGAGTAGTGAGTGCAGAGTAGTGAGTGCAGAGTAGTGAGTAGTGAGTGCAGAGTAGTGAGTGCAGAGTAGTGAGTGCAGAGTAGTGAGTGGTGAGTAGTGAGTGCAGAGTAGTGAGTAGTGAGTGCAGAGTAGTGAGTGCAGAGTAGTGAGTGCAGAGTAGTGAGTAGTGAGTGCAGAGTAGTGAGTAGTGAGTGCAGAGTAGTGAGTGCAGCGTAGTGAGTGCAGAGTAGTGAGTAGTGAGTGCAGAGTAGTGAGTAGTGAGTGCAGAGTAGTGAGTGCAGAGTAGTAAGTGCAGAGTGGTGAGCAGTGAGTGCAGAGTAGTGAGTGCAGTGCAGAGTAGTGAGTAGTGAGTGCAGAGTAGTGAGTGCAGATTAGTGAGTATTGAGTGCAGAGTAGTGAGTGCAGAGTAGTGAGTAGTGAGTGCAGAGTAGTGAGAAGTGAGTGAAGAGTAGTGAGTAGTGAGTGCAGAGTAGTGAGTGCAGAGTAGTGAGTGCAGAGTAGTGAGTAGTGAGTGCAGAGTAGTGAGTGCAGAGTAGTGAGTAGTGAGTGCAGAGTAGTGAGTGCATAGTAGTCGGTAGTGAGTAGTGAGTACAGAGTAGTGAGTAGTGAGTGCAGAGTAGTGAGTGCAGAGTAGTGAGTAGTGAGTGCAGAGTAGTGAGTGCATAGTAGTGAGTAGTGAGTGCAGAGTAGTGGGTAGTGAGTAGTGAGTGCAGAGTAGTGAGTAGTGAGTGCAGAGTAGTGAGTGCAGAGTAGTGAGTGCAGAGTAGTAAGTAGTGAGTAGTGAGTGCAGGGTAGTGAGTGCAGAGTAGTGAGTAGTGAGTGCAGAGTAGTGAGTGCAGAGTAGTGAGTGCAGAGTAGTGAGTAGTGAGTGCAGAGTAGTGAGTGCAGAGTAGTGAGTGCAGAGTAGTGAGTGCAGAGTAGTGAGTAGTGAGTGCAGAGTAGTGAGTGCAGAGTAGTGAGTGCAGAGTAGTGAGTAGTGAGTGCAGAGTAGTGAGTGCAGAGTAGTGAGTAGTGAGTGCAGAGTAGTGAGTGCATAGTAGTCGGTAGTGAGTAGTGAGTACAGAGTAGTGAGTAGTGAGTGCAGAGTAGTGAGTACAGAGTAGTGAGTAGTGAGTGCAGAGTAGTGAGTGCATAGTAGTGAGTGCAGAGTAGTGGGTAGTGAGTAGTGAGTGCAGAGTAGTGAGTAGTGAGTAGTTAGTGCAGAGTAGTGAGTAGTGAGTGCAGAGTAGTGAGTAGTGAGTGCAGAGTAGTGAGTAGTGAGTGCAGAGTAGTGAGTGCAGAGTAGTGACTCGTGAGTAGTGAGTGCAGAGTAGTGAGTAGTGAGTGCAGAGTAGTGAGTAGTGAGTGCAGAGTAGTGAGTAGTGAGTGCAGAGTAGTGAGTGCAGAGTAGTGAGTAGTGGGTGCAGAGTAGTGAGTGCAGAGTAGTGAGTGCAGAGTAGTGAGTAGTGAGTGCAGAGTAGTGAGTAGTGAGTGCAGACTAGTGAGCAGAGTAGTGAGTGCAGAGTAGTGAATAGTGAGTGCAGAATAGTGAGTAGTGAGTAGTGAGTGCAGAGTTGTGAGTGGTGAGTAGTGAGTAGTGAGTGCAGAGTGCAGAGTAGTGAGTAGTGAGTGCAGAGTAGTGAGTGCAGAGTAGTGAGTAGTGAGTGCAGAGTAGTGAGTGCAGAGTAGTGGGTATTGAGTAGTGAGTGCAGAGTAGTGAGTAGTAAGTAGTGAGTGCAGAGTAGTGAGTAGTGAGTGCAGAGTAGTGAGTAGTGAGTGCAGAGTAGTGAGTGCAGAGTAGTGAGTGCAGAGTAGTGAGTGCAGAGTAGTGAGTAGTGAGTGCAGAGTAGTGAGTGTAGAGTGGTGAGTGCAGAGTAGTGAGTAGTGAGTGCAGAGTAGTGAGTGCAGTGTAGTGAGTAGTGACTGCAGAGTAGTGAGTGCAGTGCAGAGTAGTGAGTAGTGAGTGTAGAGTAGTGAGTGCAGAGTAGTGAGTAGTGAGTGCAGAGTAGTGAGTGCAGAATAGTGAGTAGTGAGTGCAGAGTAGTAAGTAGTGAGTGCAGAGTAGTGAGTAGTGAGTGCAGAGTAGTGAGTGCAGAGTAGTGAGTGCAGAGTGAGTGTGTAGAGTGAGTGTGTAGAGTGAGTGTGCAGAGTGAGTGTGCAGGGTAGTGAGTGCAGAGTAGTGAGTGCAGAGTAGTGAGTAGTGAGTACAGAGTAGTGAGTAGTTAGTGCAGAGTAGTGAGTAGTGAGTAGTGAGTGAAGAGTAGCGAGTGCAGAGTAGTGAGTAGTGAGTGCAGAGTAGTGAGTGCAGAGTAGTGAGTTGTGAGTGCAGAGTAGTGAGTGCAGAGTAGTGGGTAGTGAGTAGTGAGTGCAGAGTAGTGAGTAGTGAGTGCAGAGTAGTGAGTAGTGAGTAGCGAGTGCAGAGTAGTGAGTGCAGAGTAGTGAGTAGTGAGTGCAGAGTAGTAAGTGCAGAGTAGAGAGTGCAGAGTAGTGAGTAGTGAGTGCAGAGTAGTGAGTGCAGAGTAGTGAGTAGTGAGTGCAGAGTAGTGAGTGCAGAGTAGTGAGTGCAGAGTAGTGAGTAGTGAGTACAGAGTAGTGAGTGCAGAGTAGTGAGTAGGGAGTGCAGAGTAGTGAGTGCAGAGTAGTGGGTAGTGAGTAGTGAGTGCAGAGTAGTGAGTGCAGAGTAGTGAGTAGTGAGTAGTGAGTGCAGAGTAGTGAGTAGTGAGTGCAGAGTAGTGAGTAGTGAGTGCAGAGTAGTGAGTGCAGAGTAGTGAGTGCAGAGTAGTGAGTAGTGAGTGCAGAGTAGTGAGTAGTGAGTGCAGAGTAGTGAGTGCATAGTAGTGAGTAGTGAGTGCAGAGTAGTGGGTAGTGAGTAGTGAGTGCAGAGTAGTGAGTAGTGAGTAGTGAGTAGTTAGTGCAGAGTAGTGAGTAGTGAGTGCAGAGTAGTGAGTAGTGAGTGCAGAGTAGTGAGAAGTGAGTGCAGAGTAGTGAGTAGTGAGTGCAGAGTAGTGAGTAGTGAGTGCAGAGTAGTGAGTGCAGAGTAGTGACTCGTGAGTAGTGAGTGCAGAGTAGTGAGTAGTGAGTGCAGAGTAGTGAGTAGTGAGTGCAGAGTAGTGAGTAGTGAGTGCAGAGTAGTGAGTGCAGAGTAGTGAGTAGTGGGTGCAGAGTAGTGAGTGCAGAGTAGTGAGTAGTGAGTGCAGAGTAGTGAGTAGTGAGTGCAGACTAGTGAGCAGAGTAGTGAGTGCAGAGTAGTGAGTAGTGAGTGCAGACTATTGAGTAGTGAGTAGTGAGTGCAGAGTAGTGAGTACAGAGTAGTGAGTAGTGAGTGCAGAGTAGTGAGTGCAGAGTAGTGAGTAGTGAGTTCAGAGTAGTAAGTAGTGAGTGCAGAGTAGTGAGTGGTGAGTAGTGGGTAGTGAGTAGTGAGTGCAGAGTAGTGAGTAGTGAGTGCAGAGTAGTGAGTGCAGAGTTGTGAGTGGTGAGTAGTGAGTAGTGAGTGCAGAGTGCAGAGTAGTGAGTAGTGAGTGCAGAGTAGTGAGTGCAGAGTAGTGAGTAGTGAGTGCAGAGTAGTGAGTGCAGAGTAGTGGGTAGTGAGTAGTGAGTGCAGTGTAGTGAGTAGTAAGTAGTGAGTGCAGAGTAGTGAGTAGTGAGTGCAGAGTATTGAGGGCAGAGTAGTGAGTGCAGAGTAGTGAGTAGTGGGTGCAGAGTAGTGAGTAGTGAGTGCAGAGTAGTGAGTAGTGAGTGCAGAGTAGTGAGTGCAGAGTAGTGAGTAGTGAGTGCAGAGTAGTGAGTAGTGAGTGCAGAGTAGTGAGTAGTGAGTACTGAGTGCAGAGTAGTGAGTAGTGAGTGCAGAGTAGTGAGTGCAGAGTAGTGAGTGCAGAGTAGTGAGTGCAGAGTAGTGAGTGGTGAGTAGTGAGTAGTGAGTGCAGAGTAGTGAGTAGTGAGTGCAGAGTAGTGAGTGCAGAGTAGTGAGTAGTGAGTGCAGAGTAGTGAGTGCAGAGTAGTGCGTGCAGAGTAGTGAGTAGTGAGTGCAGAGTAGTGAGTGCAAAGTAGTGAGTAGTGAGTGCAGAGTAGTGAGTGCAGAGTAGTGGGTAGTGAGTAGTGAGTGTAGAGTAGTGAGTAGTGAGTGCAGAGTAGTGAGTAGTGAGTAGTGAGTGCAGAGTAGTGAGTGCAGAGTAGTGAGTAGTGAGTGCAGAGTAGTGAGTAGTGAGTAGTGAGTGCAGAGTAGTGAGTGCAGAGTAGTGAGTGCAGAGTAGTGAGTGCAGAGTAGTGAGTAGTGAGTGCAGAGTAGTGAGTAGTGAGTGCAGAATAGTGAGTAGTGAGTGCAGAGTAGTGAGTGCAGAGTAGTGAGTAGTGAGTGTAGAGTAGTGAGTAGTGAGTGCAGAGTAGTGAGTAGTGAGTAGTGAGTGCAGAGTAGTGAGTGCAGAGTAGTGAGTAGTGAGTGCAGAGTAGTGAGTAGTGAGTAGTGAGTGCAGAGTAGTGAGTTCAGAGTAGTGAGTGCAGAGTAGTGAGTGCAGAGTAGTGAGTAGTGAGTGCAGAGTAGTGAGTAGTGAGTGCAGAGTAGTGAGTGCAGAGTAGTGAGTGCAGAGTAGTGAGTGCAGAGTAGTGAGTGGTGAGTAGTGAGTGCAGAGTAGTGAGTAGTGAGTGCAGAGTAGTGAGTGCAGAGTAGTGAGTGCAGAGTAGTGAGTAGTGAGTGCAGAGTAGTGAGTAGTGAGTGCAGAGTAGTGAGTGCAGCGTAGTGAGTGCAGAGTAGTGAGTAGTGAGTGCAGAGTAGTGAGTAGTGAGTGCAGAGTAGTGAGTAGTGAGTGCAGAGTAGTGAGTGCAGAGTAGTAAGTGCAGAGTGGTGAGCAGTGAGTGCAGAGTAGTGAGTGCAGTGCAGAGTAGTGAGTAGTGAGTGCAGAGTAGTGAGTGCAGATTAGTGAGTATTGAGTGCAGAGTAGTGAGTGCAGAGTAGTGAGTAGTGAGTGCAGAGTAGTGAGAAGTGAGTGAAGAGTAGTGAGTAGTGAGTGCAGAGTAGTGAGTGCAGAGTAGTGAGTGCAGAGTAGTGAGTAGTGAGTGCAGAGTAGTGAGTGCAGAGTAGTGAGTAGTGAGTGCAGAGTAGTGAGTGCATAGTAGTCGGTAGTGAGTAGTGAGTACAGAGTAGTGAGTAGTGAGTGCAGAGTAGTGAGTGCAGAGTAGTGAGTAGTGAGTGCAGAGTAGTGAGTGCATAGTAGTGAGTAGTGAGTGCAGAGTAGTGGGTAGTGAGTAGTGAGTGCAGAGTAGTGAGTAGTGAGTAGTTAGTGCAGAGTAGTGAGTAGTGAGTGCAGAGTAGTGAGTAGTGAGTGCAGAGTAGTGAGTGCAGAGTAGTGACTCGTGAGTAGTGAGTGCAGAGTAGTGAGTAGTGAGTGCAGAGTAGTGAGTAGTGAGTGCAGAGTAGTGAGTAGTGAGTGCAGAGTAGTGAGTGCAGAGTAGTGAGTAGTGGGTGCAGAGTAGTGAGTGCAGAGTAGTGAGTGCAGAGTAGTGAGTAGTGAGTGCAGAGTAGTGAGTAGTGAGTGCAGACTAGTGAGCAGAGTAGTGAGTGCAGAGTAGTGAGTAGTGAGTGCAGACTAGTGAGTAGTGAGTAGTGAGTGCAGAGTTGTGAGTGGTGAGTAGTGAGTAGTGAGTGCAGAGTGCAGAGTAGTGAGTAGTGAGTGCAGAGTAGTGAGTGCAGAGTAGTGAGTAGTGAGTGCAGAGTAGTGAGTGCAGAGTAGTGGGTAGTGAGTAGTGAGTGCAGAGTAGTGAGTAGTAAGTAGTGAGTGCAGAGTAGTGAGTAGTGAGTGCAGAGTAGTGAATAGTGAGTGCAGAGTAGTGAGTGCAGAGTAGTGAGTGCAGAGTAGTAAGTAGTGAGTAGTGAGTGCAGAGTAGTGAGTAGTGAGTGCAGAGTAGTGAGTAGTGAGTGCAGAGTAGTGAGTGCAGAGTAGTGAGTGCAGAGTAGTGAGTGCAGAGTAGTGAGTAGTGAGTGCAGAGTAGTGAGTGTAGAGTGGTGAGTGCAGAGTAGTGAGTAGTGAGTGCAGAGTAGTGAGTGCAGTGTAGTGAGTAGTGACTGCAGAGTAGTGAGTGCAGTGCAGAGTAGTGAGTAGTGAGTGTAGAGTAGTGAGTGCAGAGTAGTGAGTAGTGAGTGCAGAGTAGTGAGTGCAGAATAGTGAGTAGTGAGTGCAGAGTAGTAAGTAGTGAGTGCAGAGTAGTGAGTAGTGAGTGCAGAGTAGTGAGTGCAGAGTAGTGAGTGCAGAGTGAGTGTGTAGAGTGAGTGTGTAGAGTGAGTGTGCAGAGTGAGTGTGCAGGGTAGTGAGTGCAGAGTAGTGAGTGCAGAGTAGTGAGTAGTGAGTACAGAGTAGTGAGTAGTTAGTGCAGAGTAGTGAGTAGTGAGTAGTGAGTGCAGAGTAGTGAGTGCAGAGTAGTGAGTAGTGAGTGCAGAGTAGTGAGTGCAGAGTAGTGAGTTGTGAGTGCAGAGTAGTGAGTGCAGAGTAGTGGGTAGTGAGTAGTGAGTGCAGAGTAGTGAGTAGTGAGTGCAGAGTAGTGAGTAGTGAGTAGCGAGTGCAGAGTAGTGAGTGCAGAGTAGTGAGTAGTGAGTGCAGAGTAGTAAGTGCAGAGTAGAGAGTGCAGAGTAGTGAGTAGTGAGTACAGAGTAGTGAGTGCAGAGTAGTGAGTAGGGAGTGCAGAGTAGTGAGTGCAGAGTAGTGGGTAGTGAGTAGTGAGTGCAGAGTAGTGAGTGCAGAGTAGTGAGTAGTGAGTAGTGAGTGCAGAGTAGTGAGTGCAGAGTAGTGAGTAGTGAGTGCAGAGTAGTGAGTAGTGAGTGCAGAGTAGTGAGTGCAGAGTAGTGAGTGCAGAGTAGTGAGTAGTGAGTGCAGAGTAGTGAGTAGTGAGTGCAGAGTAGTGAGTGCATAGTAGTGAGTAGTGAGTGCAGAGTAGTGGGTAGTGAGTAGTGAGTGCAGAGTAGTGAGTAGTGAGTAGTGAGTAGTTAGTGCAGAGTAGTGAGTAGTGAGTGCAGAGTAGTGAGTAGTGAGTGCAGAGTAGTGAGTAGTGAGTGCAGAGTAGTGAGTAGTGAGTGCAGAGTAGTGAGTAGTGAGTGCAGAGTAGTGAGTGCAGAGTAGTGACTCGTGAGTAGTGAGTGCAGAGTAGTGAGTAGTGAGTGCAGAGTAGTGAGTAGTGAGTGCAGAGTAGTGAGTAGTGAGTGCAGAGTAGTGAGTGCAGAGTAGTGAGTAGTGGGTGCAGAGTAGTGAGTGCAGAGTAGTGAGTAGTGAGTGCAGAGTAGTGAGTAGTGAGTGCAGACTAGTGAGCAGAGTAGTGAGTGCAGAGTAGTGAGTAGTGAGTGCAGACTATTGAGTAGTGAGTAGTGAGTGCAGAGTAGTGAGTACAGAGTAGTGAGTAGTGAGTGCAGAGTAGTGAGTGCAGAGTAGTGAGTAGTGAGTTCAGAGTAGTAAGTAGTGAGTGCAGAGTAGTGAGTGGTGAGTAGTGGGTAGTGAGTAGTGAGTGCAGAGTAGTGAGTAGTGAGTGCAGAGTAGTGAGTGCAGAGTTGTGAGTGGTGAGTAGTGAGTAGTGAGTGCAGAGTGCAGAGTAGTGAGTAGTGAGTGCAGAGTAGTGAGTGCAGAGTAGTGAGTAGTGTGTGCAGAGTAGTGAGTGCAGAGTAGTGGGTAGTGAGTAGTGAGTGCAGTGTAGTGAGTAGTAAGTAGTGAGTGCAGAGTAGTGAGTAGTGAGTGCAGAGTATTGAGGGCAGAGTAGTGAGTGCAGAGTAGTGAGTAGTGGGTGCAGAGTAGTGAGTAGTGAGTGCAGAGTAGTGAGTGCAGAGTAGTGAGTGCAGAGTAGTGAGTAGTGAGTGCAGAGTAGTGAGTAGTGAGTGCAGAGTAGTGAGTAGTGAGTACTGAGTGCAGAGTAGTGAGTAGTGAGTGCAGAGTAGTGAGTGCAGAGTAGTGAGTGCAGAGTAGTGAGTGCAGAGTAGTGAGTGGTGAGTAGTGAGTAGTGAGTGCAGAGTAGTGAGTAGTGAGTGCAGAGTAGTGAGTGCAGAGTAGTGAGTAGTGAGTGCAGAGTAGTGAGTGCAGAGTAGTGAGTGCAGAGTAGTGAGTAGTGAGTGCAGAGTAGTGAGTGCAAAGTAGTGAGTAGTGAGTGCAGAGTAGTGAGTGCAGAGTAGTGGGTAGTGAGTAGTGAGTGTAGAGTAGTGAGTAGTGAGTGCAGAGTAGTGAGTAGTGAGTAGTGAGTGCAGAGTAGTGAGTGCAGAGTAGTGAGTAGTGAGTGCAGAGTAGTGAGTAGTGAGTAGTGAGTGCAGAGTAGTGAGTGCAGAGTAGTGAGTGCAGAGTAGTGAGTGCAGAGTAGTGAGTAGTGAGTGCAGAGTAGTGAGTAGTGAGTGCAGAATAGTGAGTAGTGAGTGCAGAGTAGTGAGTGCAGAGTAGTGAGTAGTGAGTGTAGAGTAGTGAGTAGTGAGTGCAGAGTAGTGAGTAGTGAGTAGTGAGTGCAGAGTAGTGAGTGCAGAGTAGTGAGTAGTGAGTGCAGAGTAGTGAGTAGTGAGTAGTGAGTGCAGAGTAGTGAGTTCAGAGTAGTGAGTGCAGAGTAGTGAGTGCAGAGTAGTGAGTAGTGAGTGCAGAGTAGTTAGTGAGTGCAGAGTAGTGAGTGGTGAGTAGTGAGTGCAGAGTAGTGAGTAGTGAGTGCAGAGTAGTGAGTGCAGAGTAGTGAGTGCAGAGTAGTGAGTAGTGAGTGCAGAGTAGTGAGTGCAGCATAGTGAGTGCAGAGTAGTGAGTAGTGAGTGCAGAGTAGTGAGTAGTGAGTGCAGAGTAGTGAGTAGTGAGTGCAGAGTAGTGAGTGCAGAGTAGTAAGTGCAGAGTGGTGAGCAGTGAGTGCAGAGTAGTGAGTGCAGTGCAGAGTAGTGAGTAGTGAGTGCAGAGTAGTGAGTGCAGATTAGTGAGTATTGAGTGCAGAGTAGTGAGTGCAGAGTAGTGAGTAGTGAGTGCAGAGTAGTGAGAAGTGAGTGAAGAGTAGTGAGTAGTGAGTGCAGAGTAGTGAGTGCAGAGTAGTGAGTGCAGAGTAGTGAGTAGTGAGTGCAGAGTAGTGAGTGCAGAGTAGTGAGTAGTGAGTGCAGAGTAGTGAGTGCATAGTAGTCGGTAGTGAGTAGTGAGTACAGAGTAGTGAGTAGTGAGTGCAGAGTAGTGAGTGCAGAGTAGTGAGTAGTGAGTGCAGAGTAGTGAGTGCATAGTAGTGAGTAGTGAGTGCAGAGTAGTGGGTAGTGAGTAGTGAGTGCAGAGTAGTGAGTAGTGAGTAGTTAGTGCAGAGTAGTGAGTAGTGAGTGCAGAGTAGTGAGTAGTGAGTGCAGAGTAGTGAGTAGTGAGTGCAGAGTAGTGAGTGCAGAGTAGTGACTCGTGAGTAGTGAGTGCAGAGTAGTGAGTAGTGAGTGCAGAGTAGTGAGTAGTGAGTGCAGAGTAGTGAGTAGTGAGTGCAGAGTAGTGAGTGCAGAGTAGTGAGTAGTGGGTGCAGAGTAGTGAGTGCAGAGTAGTGAGTGCAGAGTAGTGAGTAGTGAGTGCAGAGTAGTGAGTAGTGAGTGCAGACTAGTGAGCAGAGTAGTGAGTGCAGAGTAGTGAGTAGTGAGTGCAGACTAGTGAGTAGTGAGTAGTGAGTGCAGAGTTGTGAGTGGTGAGTAGTGAGTAGTGAGTGCAGAGTGCAGAGTAGTGAGTAGTGAGTGCAGAGTAGTGAGTGCAGAGTAGTGAGTAGTGAGTGCAGAGTAGTGAGTGCAGAGTAGTGGGTAGTGAGTAGTGCGTGCAGAGTAGTGAGTAGTAAGTAGTGAGTGCAGAGTAGTGAGTAGTGAGTGCAGAGTAGTGAATAGTGAGTGCAGAGTAGTGAGTGCAGAGTAGTGAGTGCAGAGTAGTAAGTAGTGAGTAGTGAGTGCAGAGTAGTGAGTGCAGAGTAGTGAGTAGTGAGTGCAGAGTAGTGAGTGCAGAGTAGTGAGTGCAGAGTAGTGAGTAGTGAGTGCAGAGTAGTGAGTGCAGAGTAGTGAGTGCAGAGTAGTGAGTGCAGAGTAGTGAGTGCAGAGTAGTGAGTGCAGAGTAGTGAGTAGTGAGTGCAGAGTAGTGAGTGCAGAGTAGTGAGTAGTGAGTGCAGAGTAGTGAGTGCATAGTAGTCGGTAGTGAGTAGTGAGTACAGAGTAGTGAGTAGTGAGTGCAGAGTAGTGAGTGCAGAGTAGTGAGTAGTGAGTGCAGAGTAGTGAGTGCATAGTAGTGAGTAGTGAGTGCAGAGTAGTGGGTAGTGAGTAGTGAGTGCAGAGTAGTGAGTAGTGAGTAGTGAGTAGTTAGTGCAGAGTAGTGAGTAGTGAGTGCAGAGTAGTGAGTAGTGAGTGCAGAGTAGTGAGTAGTGAGTGCAGAGTAGTGAGTGCAGAGTAGTGACTCGTGAGTAGTGAGTGCAGAGTAGTGAGTAGTGAGTGCAGAGTGCAGAGTAGCGAGTAGTGAGTGCAGAGTAGTGAGTGCAGAGTAGTGAGTAGTGAGTGCAGAGTAGTGAGTGCAGAGTAGTGGGTAGTGAGTAGTGAGTGCAGTGTAGTGAGTAGTAAGTAGTGAGTGCAGAGTAGTGAGTAGTGAGTGCAGAGTATTGAGGGCAGAGTAGTGAGTGCAGAGTAGTGAGTAGTGGGTGCAGAGTAGTGAGTAGTGAGTGCAGAGTAGTGAGTAGTGAGTGCAGAGTAGTGAGTGCAGAGTAGTGAGTAGTGAGTGCAGAGTAGTGAGTAGTGAGTGCAGAGTAGTGAGTAGTGAGTACTGAGTGCAGAGTAGTGAGTAGTGAGTGCAGAGTAGTGAGTGCAGAGTAGTGAGTGCAGAGTAGTGAGTGCAGAGTAGTGAGTGGTGAGTAGTGAGTAGTGAGTGCAGAGTAGTGAGTAGTGAGTGTAGAGTAGTGAGTGCAGAGTAGTGAGTAGTGAGTGCAGAGTAGTGAGTGCAGAGTAGTGAGTGCAGAGTAGTGAGTAGTGAGTGCAGAGTAGTGAGTGCAAAGTAGTGAGTAGAGAGTGCAGAGTAGTGAGTGCAGAGTAGTGGGTAGTGAGTAGTGAGTGTAGAGTAGTGAGTAGTGAGTGCAGAGTAGTGAGTAGTGAGTAGTGAGTGCAGAGTAGTGAGTGCAGAGTAGTGAGTAGTGAGTGCAGAGTAGTGAGTAGTGAGTAGTGAGTGCAGAGTAGTGAGTGCAGAGTAGTGAGTGCAGAGTAGTGAGTGCAGAGTAGTGAGTAGTGAGTGCAGAGTAGTGAGTAGTGAGTGCAGAATAGTGAGTAGTGAGTGCAGAGTAGTGAGTGCAGAGTAGTGAGTAGTGAGTGTAGAGTAGTGAGTAGTGAGTGCAGAGTAGTGAGTAGTGAGTAGTGAGTGCAGAGTAGTGAGAAGTGAGTGCAGAGTAGTGAGTAGTGAGTAGTGAGTGCAGAGTAGTGAGTTCAGAGTAGTGAGTGCAGAGTAGTGAGTGCAGAGTTGTGAGTAGTGAGTGCAGAGTAGTGAGTAGTGAGTGCAGAGTAGTGAGTAGTGAGTGCAGAGTAGTGAGTGCAGAGTAGTGAGTGCAGAGTAGTGAGTGCAGAGTAGTGAGTGGTGAGTAGTGAGTAGTGAGTGCAGAGTAGTGAGTAGTGAGTGCAGAGTAGTGAGTGCAGAGTAGTGAGTGCAGAGTAGTGAGTAGTGAGTGCAGAGTAGTGAGTAGTGAGTGCAGAGTAGTGAGTGCAGCGTAGTGAGTGCAGAGTAGTGAGTAGTGAGTGCAGAGTAGTGAGTAGTGAGTGCAGAGTAGTGAGTAGTGAGTGCAGAGTAGTGAGTGCAGAGTAGTAAGTGCAGAGTGGTGAGCAGTGAGTGCAGAGTAGTGAGTGCAGTGCAGAGTAGTGAGTAGTGAGTGCAGAGTAGTGAGTGCAGATTAGTGAGTATTGAGTGCAGAGTAGTGAGTGCAGAGTAGTGAGTAGTGAGTGCAGAGTAGTGAGAAGTGAGTGAAGAGTAGTGAGTAGTGAGTGCAGAGTAGTGAGTGCAGAGTAGTGAGTGCAGAGTAGTGAGTAGTGAGTGCAGAGTAGTGAGTGCAGAGTAGTGAGTAGTGAGTGCAGAGTAGTGAGTGCATAGTAGTCGGTAGTGAGTAGTGAGTACAGAGTAGTGAGTAGTGAGTGCAGAGTAGTGAGTGCAGAGTAGTGAGTAGTGAGTGCAGAGTAGTGAGTGCATAGTAGTGAGTAGTGAGTGCAGAGTAGTGGGTAGTGAGTAGTGAGTGCAGAGTAGTGAGTAGTGAGTAGTTAGTGCAGAGTAGTGAGTAGTGAGTGCAGAGTAGTGAGTAGTGAGTGCAGAGTAGTGAGTAGTGAGTGCAGAGTAGTGAGTGCAGAGTAGTGACTCGTGAGTAGTGAGTGCAGAGTAGTGAGTAGTGAGTGCAGAGTAGTGAGTAGTGAGTGCAGAGTAGTGAGTAGTGAGTGCAGAGTAGTGAGTACAGAGTAGTGAGTAGTGGGTGCAGAGTAGTGAGTGCAGAGTAGTGAGTGCAGAGTAGTGAGTAGTGAGTGCAGAGTAGTGAGTAGTGAGTGCAGACTAGTGAGCAGAGTAGTGAGTGCAGAGTAGTGAGTAGTGAGTGCAGACTAGTGAGTAGTGAGTAGTGAGTGCAGAGTTGTGAGTGGTGAGTAGTGAGTAGTGAGTGCAGAGTGCAGAGTAGTGAGTAGTGAGTGCAGAGTAGTGAGTGCAGAGTAGTGAGTAGTGAGTGCAGAGTAGTGAGTGCAGAGTAGTGAGTGCAGAGTAGTGAGTGGTGAGTAGTGAGTAGTGAGTGCAGAGTAGTGAGTAGTGAGTGCAGAGTAGTGAGTGCAGAGTAGTGAGTGCAGAGTAGTGAGTAGTGAGTGCAGAGTAGTGAGTAGTGAGTGCAGAGTAGTGAGTGCAGCGTAGTGAGTGCAGAGTAGTGAGTAGTGAGTGCAGAGTAGTGAGTAGTGAGTGCAGAGTAGTGAGTGCAGAGTAGTAAGTGCAGAGTGGTGAGCAGTGAGTGCAGAGTAGTGAGTGCAGTGCAGAGTAGTGAGTAGTGAGTGCAGAGTAGTGAGTGCAGATTAGTGAGTATTGAGTGCAGAGTAGTGAGTGCAGAGTAGTGAGTAGTGAGTGCAGAGTAGTGAGAAGTGAGTGAAGAGTAGTGAGTAGTGAGTGCAGAGTAGTGAGTGCAGAGTAGTGAGTGCAGAGTAGTGAGTAGTGAGTGCAGAGTAGTGAGTGCAGAGTAGTGAGTAGTGAGTGCAGAGTAGTGAGTGCATAGTAGTCGGTAGTGAGTAGTGAGTACAGAGTAGTGAGTAGTGAGTGCAGAGTAGTGAGTGCAGAGTAGTGAGTAGTGAGTGCAGAGTAGTGAGTGCATAGTAGTGAGTAGTGAGTGCAGAGTAGTGGGTAGTGAGTAGTGAGTGCAGAGTAGTGAGTAGTGAGTAGTTAGTGCAGAGTAGTGAGTAGTGAGTGCAGAGTAGTGAGTAGTGAGTGCAGAGTAGTGAGTAGTGAGTGCAGAGTAGTGAGTGCAGAGTAGTGACTCGTGAGTAGTGAGTGCAGAGTAGTGAGTAGTGAGTGCAGAGTAGTGAGTAGTGAGTGCAGAGTAGTGAGTAGTGAGTGCAGAGTAGTGAGTGCAGAGTAGTGAGTAGTGGGTGCAGAGTAGTGAGTGCAGAGTAGTGAGTGCAGAGTAGTGAGTAGTGAGTGCAGAGTAGTGAGTAGTGAGTGCAGACTAGTGAGCAGAGTAGTGAGTGCAGAGTAGTGAGTAGTGAGTGCAGACTAGTGAGTAGTGAGTAGTGAGTGCAGAGTTGTGAGTGGTGAGTAGTGAGTAGTGAGTGCAGAGTGCAGAGTAGTGAGTAGTGAGTGCAGAGTAGTGAGTGCAGAGTAGTGAGTAGTGAGTGCAGAGTAGTGAGTGCAGAGTAGTGGGTAGTGAGTAGTGAGTGCAGAGTAGTGAGTAGTAAGTAGTGAGTGCAGAGTAGTGAGTAGTGAGTGCAGAGTAGTGAGTAGTGAGTGCAGAGTAGTGAGTGCAGAGTAGTAAGTAGTGAGTAGTGAGTGCAGAGTAGTGAGTGCAGAGTAGTGAGTAGTGAGTGCAGAGTAGTGAGTGCAGAGTAGTGAGTGCAGAGTAGTGAGTAGTGAGTGCAGAGTAGTGAGTGCAGAGTAGTGAGTGCAGAGTAGTGAGTGCAGAGTAGTGAGTAGTGAGTGCAGAGTAGTGAGTGCAGAGTAGTGAGTGCAGAGTAGTGAGTAGTGAGTGCAGAGTAGTGAGTGCAGAGTAGTGAGTAGTGAGTGCAGAGTAGTGAGTGCATAGTAGTCGGTAGTGAGTAGTGAGTACAGAGTAGTGAGTAGTGAGTGCAGAGTAGTGAGTGCAGAGTAGTGAGTAGTGAGTGCAGAGTAGTGAGTGCATAGTAGTGAGTAGTGAGTGCAGAGTAGTGGGTAGTGAGTAGTGAGTGCAGAGTAGTGAGTAGTGAGTAGTGAGTAGTTAGTGCAGAGTAGTGAGTAGTGAGTGCAGAGTAGTGAGTAGTGAGTGCAGAGTAGTGAGTAGTGAGTGCAGAGTAGTGAGTGCAGAGTAGTGACTCGTGAGTAGTGAGTGCAGAGTAGTGAGTAGTGAGTGCAGAGTGCAGAGTAGTGAGTAGTGAGTGCAGAGTAGTGAGTGCAGAGTAGTGAGTAGTGAGTGCAGAGTAGTGAGTGCAGAGTAGTGGGTAGTGAGTAGTGAGTGCAGTGTAGTGAGTAGTAAGTAGTGAGTGCAGAGTAGTGAGTAGTGAGTGCAGAGTATTGAGGGCAGAGTAGTGAGTGCAGAGTAGTGAGTAGTGGGTGCAGAGTAGTGAGTAGTGAGTGCAGAGTAGTGAGTAGTGAGTGCAGAGTAGTGAGTGCAGAGTAGTGAGTAGTGAGTGCAGAGTAGTGAGTAGTGAGTGCAGAGTAGTGAGTAGTGAGTACTGAGTGCAGAGTAGTGAGTAGTGAGTGCAGAGTAGTGAGTGCAGAGTAGTGAGTGCAGAGTAGTGAGTGCAGAGTAGTGAGTGGTGAGTAGTGAGTAGTGAGTGCAGAGTAGTGAGTAGTGAGTGCAGAGTAGTGAGTGCAGAGTAGTGAGTAGTGAGTGCAGAGTAGTGAGTGCAGAGTAGTGAGTGCAGAGTAGTGAGTAGTGAGTGCAGAGTAGTGACTGCAAAGTAGTGAGTAGTGAGTGCAGAGTAGTGAGTGCAGAGTAGTGGGTAGTGAGTAGTGAGTGTAGAGTAGTGAGTAGTGAGTGCAGAGTAGTGAGTAGTGAGTAGTGAGTGCAGAGTAGTGAGTGCAGAGTAGTGAGTAGTGAGTGCAGAGTAGTGAGTAGTGAGTAGTGAGTGCAGAGTAGTGAGTGCAGAGTAGTGAGTGCAGAGTAGTGAGTGCAGAGTAGTGAGTAGTGAGTGCAGAGTAGTGAGTAGTGAGTGCAGACTAGTGAGCAGAGTAGTGAGTGCAGAGTAGTGAGTAGTGAGTGCAGACTAGTGAGTAGTGAGTAGTGAGTGCAGAGTTGTGAGTGGTGAGTAGTGAGTAGTGAGTGCAGAGTGCAGAGTAGTGAGTAGTGAGTGCAGAGTAGTGAGTGCAGAGTAGTGAGTAGTGAGTGCAGAGTAGTGAGTGCAGAGTAGTGAGTGCAGAGTAGTGAGTGGTGAGTAGTGAGTAGTGAGTGCAGAGTAGTGAGTAGTGAGTGCAGAGTAGTGAGTGCAGAGTAGTGAGTGCAGAGTAGTGAGTAGTGAGTGCAGAGTAGTGAGTAGTGAGTGCAGAGTAGTGAGTGCAGCGTAGTGAGTGCAGAGTAGTGAGTAGTGAGTGCAGAGTAGTGAGTAGTGAGTGCAGAGTAGTGAGTGCAGAGTAGTAAGTGCAGAGTGGTGAGCAGTGAGTGCAGAGTAGTGAGTGCAGTGCAGAGTAGTGAGTAGTGAGTGCAGAGTAGTGAGTGCAGATTAGTGAGTATTGAGTGCAGAGTAGTGAGTGCAGAGTAGTGAGTAGTGAGTGCAGAGTAGTGAGAAGTGAGTGAAGAGTAGTGAGTAGTGAGTGCAGAGTAGTGAGTGCAGAGTAGTGAGTGCAGAGTAGTGAGTAGTGAGTGCAGAGTAGTGAGTGCAGAGTAGTGAGTAGTGAGTGCAGAGTAGTGAGTGCATAGTAGTCGGTAGTGAGTAGTGAGTACAGAGTAGTGAGTAGTGAGTGCAGAGTAGTGAGTGCAGAGTAGTGAGTAGTGAGTGCAGAGTAGTGAGTGCATAGTAGTGAGTAGTGAGTGCAGAGTAGTGGGTAGTGAGTAGTGAGTGCAGAGTAGTGAGTAGTGAGTGCAGAGTAGTGAGTAGTGAGTGCAGAGTAGTGAGTAGTGAGTGCAGAGTAGTGAGTGCAGAGTAGTGACTCGTGAGTAGTGAGTGCAGAGTAGTGAGTAGTGAGTGCAGAGTAGTGAGTAGTGAGTGCAGAGTAGTGAGTAGTGAGTGCAGAGTAGTGAGTGCAGAGTAGTGAGTAGTGGGTGCAGAGTAGTGAGTGCAGAGTAGTGAGTGCAGAGTAGTGACTCGTGAGTAGTGAGTGCAGAGTAGTGAGTAGTGAGTGCAGAGTAGTGAGTAGTGAGTGCAGAGTAGTGAGTAGTGAGTGCAGAGTAGTGAGTGCAGAGTAGTGAGTAGTGGGTGCAGAGTAGTGAGTGCAGAGTAGTGAGTGCAGAGTAGTGAGTAGTGAGTGCAGAGTAGTGAGTAGTGAGTGCAGACTAGTGAGCAGAGTAGTGAGTGCAGAGTAGTGAGTAGTGAGTGCAGACTAGTGAGTAGTGAGTAGTGAGTGCAGAGTTGTGAGTGGTGAGTAGTGAGTAGTGAGTAGTGAGTGCAGAGTGCAGAGTAGTGAGTAGTGAGTGCAGAGTAGTGAGTGCAGAGTAGTGAGTAGTGAGTGCAGAGTAGTGAGTGCAGAGTAGTGGGTAGTGAGTAGTGAGTGCAGAGTAGTGAGTAGTAAGTAGTGAGTGCAGAGTAGTGAGTAGTGAGTGCAGAGTAGTGAGTAGTGAGTGCAGAGTAGTGAGTGCAGAGTAGTGAGTGCAGAGTAGTAAGTAGTGAGTAGTGAGTGCAGAGTAGTGAGTGCAGAGTAGTGAGTAGTGAGTGCAGAGTAGTGAGTGCAGAGTAGTGAGTGCAGAGTAGTGAGTAGTGAGTGCAGAGTAGTGAGTGCAGAGTAGTGAGTGCAGAGTAGTGAGTGCAGAGTAGTGAGTAGTGAGTGCAGAGTAGTGAGTGCAGAGTAGTGAGTGCAGAGTAGTGAGTAGTGAGTGCAGAGTAGTGAGTGCAGAGTAGTGAGTAGTGAGTGCAGAGTAGTGAGTGCATAGTAGTCGGTAGTGAGTAGTGAGTACAGAGTAGTGAGTAGTGAGTGCAGAGTAGTGAGTGCAGAGTAGTGAGTAGTGAGTGCAGAGTAGTGAGTGCATAGTAGTGAGTAGTGAGTGCAGAGTAGTGGGTAGTGAGTAGTGAGTGCAGAGTAGTGAGTAGTGAGTAGTGAGTAGTTAGTGCAGAGTAGTGAGTAGTGAGTGCAGAGTAGTGAGTAGTGAGTGCAGAGTAGTGAGTAGTGAGTGCAGAGTAGTGAGTGCAGAGTAGTGACTCGTGAGTAGTGAGTGCAGAGTAGTGAGTAGTGAGTGCAGAGTGCAGAGTAGTGAGTAGTGAGTGCAGAGTAGTGAGTGCAGAGTAGTGAGTAGTGAGTGCAGAGTAGTGAGTGCAGAGTAGTGGGTAGTGAGTAGTGAGTGCAGTGTAGTGAGTAGTAAGTAGTGAGTGCAGAGTAGTGAGTAGTGAGTGCAGAGTATTGAGGGCAGAGTAGTGAGTGCAGAGTAGTGAGTAGTGGGTGCAGAGTAGTGAGTAGTGAGTGCAGAGTAGTGAGTAGTGAGTGCAGAGTAGTGAGTGCAGAGTAGTGAGTAGTGAGTGCAGAGTAGTGAGTAGTGAGTGCAGAGTAGTGAGTAGTGAGTACTGAGTGCAGAGTAGTGAGTAGTGAGTGCAGAGTAGTGAGTGCAGAGTAGTGAGTGCAGAGTAGTGAGTGCAGAGTAGTGAGTGGTGAGTAGTGAGTAGTGAGTGCAGAGTAGTGAGTAGTGAGTGCAGAGTAGTGAGTGCAGAGTAGTGAGTAGTGAGTGCAGAGTAGTGAGTGCAGAGTAGTGAGTGCAGAGTAGTGAGTAGTGAGTGCAGAGTAGTGAGTGCAAAGTAGTGAGTAGTGAGTGCAGAGTAGTGAGTGCAGAGTAGTGGGTAGTGAGTAGTGAGTGTAGAGTAGTGAGTAGTGAGTGCAGAGTAGTGAGTAGTGAGTAGTGAGTGCAGAGTAGTGAGTGCAGAGTAGTGAGTAGTGAGTGCAGAGTAGTGAGTAGTGAGTAGTGAGTGCAGAGTAGTGAGTGCAGAGTAGTGAGTGCAGAGTAGTGAGTGCAGAGTAGTGAGTAGTGAGTGCAGAGTAGTGAGTAGTGAGTGCAGAATAGTGAGTAGTGAGTGCAGAGTAGTGAGTGCAGAGTAGTGAGTAGTGAGTGTAGAGTAGTGAGTAGTGAGTGCAGAGTAGTGAGTAGTGAGTAGTGAGTGCAGAGTAGTGAGTGCAGAGTAGTGAGTGCAGAGTAGTGAGTAGTGAGTAGTGAGTGCAGAGTAGTGAGTTCAGAGTAGTGAGTGCAGAGTAGTGAGTGCAGAGTAGTGAGTAGTGAGTGCAGAGTAGTGAGTAGTGAGTGCAGAGTAGTGAGTAGTGAGTGCAGAGTAGTGAGTGCAGAGTAGTGAGTGCAGAGTAGTGAGTGCAGAGTAGTGAGTGGTGAGTAGTGAGTAGTGAGTGCAGAGTAGTGAGTAGTGAGTGCAGAGTAGTGAGTGCAGAGTAGTGAGTGCAGAGTAGTGAGTAGTGAGTGCAGAGTAGTGAGTAGTGAGTGCAGAGTAGTGAGTGCAGCGTAGTGAGTGCAGAGTAGTGAGTAGTGAGTGCAGAGTAGTGAGTAGTGAGTGCAGAGTAGTGAGTAGTGAGTGCAGAGTAGTGAGTGCAGAGTAGTAAGTGCAGAGTGGTGAGCAGTGAGTGCAGAGTAGTGAGTGCAGTGCAGAGTAGTGAGTAGTGAGTGCAGAGTAGTGAGTGCAGATTAGTGAGTATTGAGTGCAGAGTAGTGAGTGCAGAGTAGTGAGTAGTGAGTGCAGAGTAGTGAGAAGTGAGTGAAGAGTAGTGAGTAGTGAGTGCAGAGTAGTGAGTGCAGAGTAGTGAGTGCAGAGTAGTGAGTAGTGAGTGCAGAGTAGTGAGTGCAGAGTAGTGAGTAGTGAGTGCATAGTAGTCGGTAGTGAGTAGTGAGTACAGAGTAGTGAGTAGTGAGTGCAGAGTAGTGAGTGCAGAGTAGTGAGTAGTGAGTGCAGAGTAGTGAGTGCATAGTAGTGAGTAGTGAGTGCAGAGTAGTGGGTAGTGAGTAGTGAGTGCAGAGTAGTGAGTAGTGAGTAGTTAGTGCAGAGTAGTGAGTAGTGAGTGCAGAGTAGTGAGTAGTGAGTGCAGAGTAGTGAGTAGTGAGTGCAGAGTAGTGAGTGCAGAGTAGTGACTCGTGAGTAGTGAGTGCAGAGTAGTGAGTAGTGAGTGCAGAGTAGTGAGTAGTGAGTGCAGAGTAGTGAGTAGTGAGTGCAGAGTAGTGAGTGCAGAGTAGTGAGTAGTGGGTGCAGAGTAGTGAGTGCAGAGTAGTGAGTGCAGAGTAGTGAGTAGTGAGTGCAGAGTAGTGAGTAGTGAGTGCAGACTAGTGAGCAGAGTAGTGAGTGCAGAGTAGTGAGTAGTGAGTGCAGACTAGTGAGTAGTGAGTAGTGAGTGCAGAGTTGTGAGTGGTGAGTAGTGAGTAGTGAGTGCAGAGTGCAGAGTAGTGAGTAGTGAGTGCAGAGTAGTGAGTGCAGAGTAGTGAGTAGTGAGTGCAGAGTAGTGAGTGCAGAGTAGTGGGTAGTGAGTAGTGAGTGCAGAGTAGTGAGTAGTAAGTAGTGAGTGCAGAGTAGTGAGTAGTGAGTGCAGAGTAGTGAGTAGTGAGTGCAGAGTAGTGAGTGCAGAGTAGTGAGTGCAGAGTAGTAAGTAGTGAGTAGTGAGTGCAGAGTAGTGAGTGCAGAGTAGTGAGTAGTGAGTGCAGAGTAGTGAGTGCAGAGTAGTGAGTGCAGAGTAGTGAGTAGTGAGTGCAGAGTAGTGAGTGCAGAGTAGTGAGTGCAGAGTAGTGAGTGCAGAGTAGTGAGTAGTGAGTGCAGAGTAGTGAGTGCAGAGTAGTGAGTGCAGAGTAGTGAGTAGTGAGTGCAGAGTAGTGAGTGCAGAGTAGTGAGTAGTGAGTGCAGAGTAGTGAGTGCATAGTAGTCGGTAGTGAGTAGTGAGTACAGAGTAGTGAGTAGCGAGTGCAGAGTAGTGAGTGCAGAGTAGTGAGTAGTGAGTGCAGAGTAGTGAGTGCATAGTAGTGAGTAGTGAGTGCAGAGTAGTGGGTAGTGAGTAGTGAGTGCAGAGTAGTGAGTAGTGAGTAGTGAGTAGTTAGTGCAGAGTAGTGAGTAGTGAGTGCAGAGTAGTGAGTAGTGAGTGCAGAGTAGTGAGTGCAGAGTAGTGAGTGCAGAGTAGTGACTCGTGAGTAGTGAGTGCAGAGTAGTGAGTAGTGAGTGCAGAGTAGTGAGTGCAGAGTAGTGAGTAGTGAGTGCAGAGTAGTGAGTGCAGAGTAGTGAGTGCAGAGTAGTGAGTAGTGAGTGCAGAGTAGTGAGTGCAAAGTAGTGAGTAGTGAGTGCAGAGTAGTGAGTGCAGAGTAGTGGGTAGTGAGTAGTGAGTGTAGAGTAGTGAGTAGTGAGTGCAGAGTAGTGAGTAGTGAGTAGTGAGTGCAGAGTAGTGAGTGCAGAGTAGTGAGTAGTGAGTGCAGAGTAGTGAGTAGTGAGTAGTGAGTGCAGAGTAGTGAGTGCAGAGTAGTGAGTGCAGAGTAGTGAGTGCAGAGTAGTGAGTAGTGAGTGCAGAGTAGTGAGTAGTGAGTGCAGAATAGTGAGTAGTGAGTGCAGAGTAGTGAGTGCAGAGTAGTGAGTAGTGAGTGTAGAGTAGTGAGTAGTGAGTGCAGAGTAGTGAGTAGTGAGTGCAGAGTAGTGAGTGCAGAGTAGTGAGTGCAGAGTAGTGAGTAGTGAGTAGTGAGTGCAGAGTAGTGAGTTCAGAGTAGTGAGTGCAGAGTAGTGAGTGCAGAGTAGTGAGTAGTGAGTGCAGAGTAGTGAGTAGTGAGTGCAGAGTAGTGAGTAGTGAGTGCAGAGTAGTGAGTGCAGAGTAGTGAGTGCAGAGTAGTGAGTGCAGAGTAGTGAGTGGTGAGTAGTGAGTAGTGAGTGCAGAGTAGTGAGTAGTGAGTGCAGAGTAGTGAGTGCAGAGTAGTGAGTGCAGAGTAGTGAGTAGTGAGTGCAGAGTAGTGAGTAGTGAGTGCAGAGTAGTGAGTGCAGCGTAGTGAGTGCAGAGTAGTGAGTAGTGAGTGCAGAGTAGTGAGTAGTGAGTGCAGAGTAGTGAGTAGTGAGTGCAGAGTAGTGAGTGCAGAGTAGTAAGTGCAGAGTGGTGAGCAGTGAGTGCAGAGTAGTGAGTGCAGTGCAGAGTAGTGAGTAGTGAGTGCAGAGTAGTGAGTGCAGATTAGTGAGTATTGAGTGCAGAGTAGTGAGTGCAGAGTAGTGAGTAGTGAGTGCAGAGTAGTGAGAAGTGAGTGAAGAGTAGTGAGTAGTGAGTGCAGAGTAGTGAGTGCAGAGTAGTGAGTGCAGAGTAGTGAGTAGTGAGTGCAGAGTAGTGAGTGCAGAGTAGTGAGTAGTGAGTGCATAGTAGTCGGTAGTGAGTAGTGAGTACAGAGTAGTGAGTAGTGAGTGCAGAGTAGTGAGTGCAGAGTAGTGAGTAGTGAGTGCAGAGTAGTGAGTGCATAGTAGTGAGTAGTGAGTGCAGAGTAGTGGGTAGTGAGTAGTGAGTGCAGAGTAGTGAGTAGTGAGTAGTTAGTGCAGAGTAGTGAGTAGTGAGTGCAGAGTAGTGAGTAGTGAGTGCAGAGTAGTGAGTAGTGAGTGCAGAGTAGTGAGTGCAGAGTAGTGACTCGTGAGTAGTGAGTGCAGAGTAGTGAGTAGTGAGTGCAGAGTAGTGAGTAGTGAGTGCAGAGTAGTGAGTAGTGAGTGCAGAGTAGTGAGTGCAGAGTAGTGAGTAGTGGGTGCAGAGTAGTGAGTGCAGAGTAGTGAGTGCAGAGTAGTGAGTAGTGAGTGCAGAGTAGTGAGTAGTGAGTGCAGACTAGTGAGCAGAGTAGTGAGTGCAGAGTAGTGAGTAGTGAGTGCAGACTAGTGAGTAGTGAGTAGTGAGTGCAGAGTTGTGAGTGGTGAGTAGTGAGTAGTGAGTGCAGAGTGCAGAGTAGTGAGTAGTGAGTGCAGAGTAGTGAGTGCAGAGTAGTGAGTAGTGAGTGCAGAGTAGTGAGTGCAGAGTAGTGGGTAGTGAGTAGTGAGTGCAGAGTAGTGAGTAGTAAGTAGTGAGTGCAGAGTAGTGAGTAGTGAGTGCAGAGTAGTGAGTAGTGAGTGCAGAGTAGTGAGTGCAGAGTAGTGAGTGCAGAGTAGTAAGTAGTGAGTAGTGAGTGCAGAGTAGTGAGTGCAGAGTAGTGAGTAGTGAGTGCAGAGTAGTGAGTGCAGAGTAGTGAGTGCAGAGTAGTGAGTAGTGAGTGCAGAGTAGTGAGTGCAGAGTAGTGAGTGCAGAGTAGTGAGTGCAGAGTAGTGAGTAGTGAGTGCAGAGTAGTGAGTGCAGAGTAGTGAGTGCAGAGTAGTGAGTAGTGAGTGCAGAGTAGTGAGTGCAGAGTAGTGAGTAGTGAGTGCAGAGTAGTGAGTGCATAGTAGTCGGTAGTGAGTAGTGAGTACAGAGTAGTGAGTAGCGAGTGCAGAGTAGTGAGTGCAGAGTAGTGAGTAGTGAGTGCAGAGTAGTGAGTGCATAGTAGTGAGTAGTGAGTGCAGAGTAGTGGGTAGTGAGTAGTGAGTGCAGAGTAGTGAGTAGTGAGTAGTGAGTAGTTAGTGCAGAGTAGTGAGTAGTGAGTGCAGAGTAGTGAGTAGTGAGTGCAGAGTAGTGAGTGCAGAGTAGTGAGTGCAGAGTAGTGACTCGTGAGTAGTGAGTGCAGAGTAGTGAGTAGTGAGTGCAGAGTAGTGAGTAGTGAGTGCAGAGTAGTGAGTAGTGAGTGCAGAGTAGTGAGTGCAGAGTAGTGAGTAGTGGGTGCAGAGTAGTGAGTGCAGAGTAGTGAGTGCAGAGTAGTGAGTAGTGAGTGCAGAGTAGTGAGTAGTGAGTGCAGACTAGTGAGCAGAGTAGTGAGTGCAGAGTAGTGAGTAGTGAGTGCAGAATAGTGAGTAGTGAGTAGTGAGTGCAGAGTTGTGAGTGGTGAGTAGTGAGTAGTGAGTGCAGAGTGCAGAGTAGTGAGTAGTGAGTGCAGAGTAGTGAGTGCAGAGTAGTGAGTGCAGAGTAGTAAGTAGTGAGTAGTGAGTGCAGAGTAGTGAGTGCAGAGTAGTGAGTAGTGAGTGCAGAGTAGTGAGTGCAGAGTAGTGAGTGCAGAGTAGTGAGTAGTGAGTGCAGAGTAGTGAGTGCAGAGTAGTGAGTGCAGAGTAGTGAGTGCAGAGTAGTGAGTGCAGAGTAGTGAGTGCAGAGTAGTGAGTAGTGAGTGCAGAGTAGTGAGTGCAGAGTAGTGAGTAGTGAGTGCAGAGTAGTGAGTGCATAGTAGTCGGTAGTGAGTAGTGAGTACAGAGTAGTGAGTAGTGAGTGCAGAGTAGTGAGTGCAGAGTAGTGAGTAGTGAGTGCAGAGTAGTGAGTGCATAGTAGTGAGTAGTGAGTGCAGAGTAGTGGGTAGTGAGTAGTGAGTGCAGAGTAGTGAGTAGTGAGTAGTGAGTAGTTAGTGCAGAGTAGTGAGTAGTGAGTGCAGAGTAGTGAGTAGTGAGTGCAGAGTAGTGAGTAGTGAGTGCAGAGTAGTGAGTGCAGAGTAGTGACTCGTGAGTAGTGAGTGCAGAGTAGTGAGTAGTGAGTGCAGAGTGCAGAGTAGCGAGTAGTGAGTGCAGAGTAGTGAGTGCAGAGTAGTGAGTAGTGAGTGCAGAGTAGTGAGTGCAGAGTAGTGGGTAGTGAGTAGTGAGTGCAGTGTAGTGAGTAGTAAGTAGTGAGTGCAGAGTAGTGAGTAGTGAGTGCAGAGTATTGAGGGCAGAGTAGTGAGTGCAGAGTAGTGAGTAGTGGGTGCAGAGTAGTGAGTAGTGAGTGCAGAGTAGTGAGTAGTGAGTGCAGAGTAGTGAGTGCAGAGTAGTGAGTAGTGAGTGCAGAGTAGTGAGTAGTGAGTGCAGAGTAGTGAGTAGTGAGTACTGAGTGCAGAGTAGTGAGTAGTGAGTGCAGAGTAGTGAGTGCAGAGTAGTGAGTGCAGAGTAGTGAGTGCAGAGTAGTGAGTGGTGAGTAGTGAGTAGTGAGTGCAGAGTAGTGAGTAGTGAGTGTAGAGTAGTGAGTGCAGAGTAGTGAGTAGTGAGTGCAGAGTAGTGAGTGCAGAGTAGTGAGTGCAGAGTAGTGAGTAGTGAGTGCAGAGTAGTGAGTGCAAAGTAGTGAGTAGAGAGTGCAGAGTAGTGAGTGCAGAGTAGTGGGTAGTGAGTAGTGAGTGTAGAGTAGTGAGTAGTGAGTGCAGAGTAGTGAGTAGTGAGTAGTGAGTGCAGAGTAGTGAGTGCAGAGTAGTGAGTAGTGAGTGCAGAGTAGTGAGTAGTGAGTAGTGAGTGCAGAGTAGTGAGTGCAGAGTAGTGAGTGCAGAGTAGTGAGTGCAGAGTAGTGAGTAGTGAGTGCAGAGTAGTGAGTAGTGAGTGCAGAATAGTGAGTAGTGAGTGCAGAGTAGTGAGTGCAGAGTAGTGAGTAGTGAGTGTAGAGTAGTGAGTAGTGAGTGCAGAGTAGTGAGTAGTGAGTAGTGAGTGCAGAGTAGTGAGAAGTGAGTGCAGAGTAGTGAGTAGTGAGTAGTGAGTGCAGAGTAGTGAGTTCAGAGTAGTGAGTGCAGAGTAGTGAGTGCAGAGTTGTGAGTAGTGAGTGCAGAGTAGTGAGTAGTGAGTGCAGAGTAGTGAGTAGTGAGTGCAGAGTAGTGAGTGCAGAGTAGTGAGTGCAGAGTAGTGAGTGCAGAGTAGTGAGTGGTGAGTAGTGAGTAGTGAGTGCAGAGTAGTGAGTAGTGAGTGCAGAGTAGTGAGTGCAGAGTAGTGAGTGCAGAGTAGTGAGTAGTGAGTGCAGAGTAGTGAGTAGTGAGTGCAGAGTAGTGAGTGCAGCGTAGTGAGTGCAGAGTAGTGAGTAGTGAGTGCAGAGTAGTGAGTAGTGAGTGCAGAGTAGTGAGTAGTGAGTGCAGAGTAGTGAGTGCAGAGTAGTAAGTGCAGAGTGGTGAGCAGTGAGTGCAGAGTAGTGAGTGCAGTGCAGAGTAGTGAGTAGTGAGTGCAGAGTAGTGAGTGCAGATTAGTGAGTATTGAGTGCAGAGTAGTGAGTGCAGAGTAGTGAGTAGTGAGTGCAGAGTAGTGAGAAGTGAGTGAAGAGTAGTGAGTAGTGAGTGCAGAGTAGTGAGTGCAGAGTAGTGAGTGCAGAGTAGTGAGTAGTGAGTGCAGAGTAGTGAGTGCAGAGTAGTGAGTAGTGAGTGCAGAGTAGTGAGTGCATAGTAGTCGGTAGTGAGTAGTGAGTACAGAGTAGTGAGTAGTGAGTGCAGAGTAGTGAGTGCAGAGTAGTGAGTAGTGAGTGCAGAGTAGTGAGTGCATAGTAGTGAGTAGTGAGTGCAGAGTAGTGGGTAGTGAGTAGTGAGTGCAGAGTAGTGAGTAGTGAGTAGTTAGTGCAGAGTAGTGAGTAGTGAGTGCAGAGTAGTGAGTAGTGAGTGCAGAGTAGTGAGTAGTGAGTGCAGAGTAGTGAGTGCAGAGTAGTGACTCGTGAGTAGTGAGTGCAGAGTAGTGAGTAGTGAGTGCAGAGTAGTGAGTAGTGAGTGCAGAGTAGTGAGTAGTGAGTGCAGAGTAGTGAGTACAGAGTAGTGAGTAGTGGGTGCAGAGTAGTGAGTGCAGAGTAGTGAGTGCAGAGTAGTGAGTAGTGAGTGCAGAGTAGTGAGTAGTGAGTGCAGACTAGTGAGCAGAGTAGTGAGTGCAGAGTAGTGAGTAGTGAGTGCAGACTAGTGAGTAGTGAGTAGTGAGTGCAGAGTTGTGAGTGGTGAGTAGTGAGTAGTGAGTGCAGAGTGCAGAGTAGTGAGTAGTGAGTGCAGAGTAGTGAGTGCAGAGTAGTGAGTAGTGAGTGCAGAGTAGTGAGTGCAGAGTAGTGAGTGCAGAGTAGTGAGTGGTGAGTAGTGAGTAGTGAGTGCAGAGTAGTGAGTAGTGAGTGCAGAGTAGTGAGTGCAGAGTAGTGAGTGCAGAGTAGTGAGTAGTGAGTGCAGAGTAGTGAGTAGTGAGTGCAGAGTAGTGAGTGCAGCGTAGTGAGTGCAGAGTAGTGAGTAGTGAGTGCAGAGTAGTGAGTAGTGAGTGCAGAGTAGTGAGTGCAGAGTAGTAAGTGCAGAGTGGTGAGCAGTGAGTGCAGAGTAGTGAGTGCAGTGCAGAGTAGTGAGTAGTGAGTGCAGAGTAGTGAGTGCAGATTAGTGAGTATTGAGTGCAGAGTAGTGAGTGCAGAGTAGTGAGTAGTGAGTGCAGAGTAGTGAGAAGTGAGTGAAGAGTAGTGAGTAGTGAGTGCAGAGTAGTGAGTGCAGAGTAGTGAGTGCAGAGTAGTGAGTAGTGAGTGCAGAGTAGTGAGTGCAGAGTAGTGAGTAGTGAGTGCAGAGTAGTGAGTGCATAGTAGTCGGTAGTGAGTAGTGAGTACAGAGTAGTGAGTAGTGAGTGCAGAGTAGTGAGTGCAGAGTAGTGAGTAGTGAGTGCAGAGTAGTGAGTGCATAGTAGTGAGTAGTGAGTGCAGAGTAGTGGGTAGTGAGTAGTGAGTGCAGAGTAGTGAGTAGTGAGTAGTTAGTGCAGAGTAGTGAGTAGTGAGTGCAGAGTAGTGAGTAGTGAGTGCAGAGTAGTGAGTAGTGAGTGCAGAGTAGTGAGTGCAGAGTAGTGACTCGTGAGTAGTGAGTGCAGAGTAGTGAGTAGTGAGTGCAGAGTAGTGAGTAGTGAGTGCAGAGTAGTGAGTAGTGAGTGCAGAGTAGTGAGTGCAGAGTAGTGAGTAGTGGGTGCAGAGTAGTGAGTGCAGAGTAGTGAGTGCAGAGTAGTGAGTAGTGAGTGCAGAGTAGTGAGTAGTGAGTGCAGACTAGTGAGCAGAGTAGTGAGTGCAGAGTAGTGAGTAGTGAGTGCAGACTAGTGAGTAGTGAGTAGTGAGTGCAGAGTTGTGAGTGGTGAGTAGTGAGTAGTGAGTGCAGAGTGCAGAGTAGTGAGTAGTGAGTGCAGAGTAGTGAGTGCAGAGTAGTGAGTAGTGAGTGCAGAGTAGTGAGTGCAGAGTAGTGGGTAGTGAGTAGTGAGTGCAGAGTAGTGAGTAGTAAGTAGTGAGTGCAGAGTAGTGAGTAGTGAGTGCAGAGTAGTGAGTAGTGAGTGCAGAGTAGTGAGTGCAGAGTAGTAAGTAGTGAGTAGTGAGTGCAGAGTAGTGAGTGCAGAGTAGTGAGTAGTGAGTGCAGAGTAGTGAGTGCAGAGTAGTGAGTGCAGAGTAGTGAGTAGTGAGTGCAGAGTAGTGAGTGCAGAGTAGTGAGTGCAGAGTAGTGAGTGCAGAGTAGTGAGTAGTGAGTGCAGAGTAGTGAGTGCAGAGTAGTGAGTGCAGAGTAGTGAGTAGTGAGTGCAGAGTAGTGAGTGCAGAGTAGTGAGTAGTGAGTGCAGAGTAGTGAGTGCATAGTAGTCGGTAGTGAGTAGTGAGTACAGAGTAGTGAGTAGTGAGTGCAGAGTAGTGAGTGCAGAGTAGTGAGTAGTGAGTGCAGAGTAGTGAGTGCATAGTAGTGAGTAGTGAGTGCAGAGTAGTGGGTAGTGAGTAGTGAGTGCAGAGTAGTGAGTAGTGAGTAGTGAGTAGTTAGTGCAGAGTAGTGAGTAGTGAGTGCAGAGTAGTGAGTAGTGAGTGCAGAGTAGTGAGTAGTGAGTGCAGAGTAGTGAGTGCAGAGTAGTGACTCGTGAGTAGTGAGTGCAGAGTAGTGAGTAGTGAGTGCAGAGTGCAGAGTAGTGAGTAGTGAGTGCAGAGTAGTGAGTGCAGAGTAGTGAGTAGTGAGTGCAGAGTAGTGAGTGCAGAGTAGTGGGTAGTGAGTAGTGAGTGCAGTGTAGTGAGTAGTAAGTAGTGAGTGCAGAGTAGTGAGTAGTGAGTGCAGAGTATTGAGGGCAGAGTAGTGAGTGCAGAGTAGTGAGTAGTGGGTGCAGAGTAGTGAGTAGTGAGTGCAGAGTAGTGAGTAGTGAGTGCAGAGTAGTGAGTGCAGAGTAGTGAGTAGTGAGTGCAGAGTAGTGAGTAGTGAGTGCAGAGTAGTGAGTAGTGAGTACTGAGTGCAGAGTAGTGAGTAGTGAGTGCAGAGTAGTGAGTGCAGAGTAGTGAGTGCAGAGTAGTGAGTGCAGAGTAGTGAGTGGTGAGTAGTGAGTAGTGAGTGCAGAGTAGTGAGTAGTGAGTGCAGAGTAGTGAGTGCAGAGTAGTGAGTAGTGAGTGCAGAGTAGTGAGTGCAGAGTAGTGAGTGCAGAGTAGTGAGTAGTGAGTGCAGAGTAGTGACTGCAAAGTAGTGAGTAGTGAGTGCAGAGTAGTGAGTGCAGAGTAGTGGGTAGTGAGTAGTGAGTGTAGAGTAGTGAGTAGTGAGTGCAGAGTAGTGAGTAGTGAGTAGTGAGTGCAGAGTAGTGAGTGCAGAGTAGTGAGTAGTGAGTGCAGAGTAGTGAGTAGTGAGTAGTGAGTGCAGAGTAGTGAGTGCAGAGTAGTGAGTGCAGAGTAGTGAGTGCAGAGTAGTGAGTAGTGAGTGCAGAGTAGTGAGTAGTGAGTGCAGACTAGTGAGCAGAGTAGTGAGTGCAGAGTAGTGAGTAGTGAGTGCAGACTAGTGAGTAGTGAGTAGTGAGTGCAGAGTTGTGAGTGGTGAGTAGTGAGTAGTGAGTGCAGAGTGCAGAGTAGTGAGTAGTGAGTGCAGAGTAGTGAGTGCAGAGTAGTGAGTAGTGAGTGCAGAGTAGTGAGTGCAGAGTAGTGAGTGCAGAGTAGTGAGTGGTGAGTAGTGAGTAGTGAGTGCAGAGTAGTGAGTAGTGAGTGCAGAGTAGTGAGTGCAGAGTAGTGAGTGCAGAGTAGTGAGTAGTGAGTGCAGAGTAGTGAGTAGTGAGTGCAGAGTAGTGAGTGCAGCGTAGTGAGTGCAGAGTAGTGAGTAGTGAGTGCAGAGTAGTGAGTAGTGAGTGCAGAGTAGTGAGTGCAGAGTAGTAAGTGCAGAGTGGTGAGCAGTGAGTGCAGAGTAGTGAGTGCAGTGCAGAGTAGTGAGTAGTGAGTGCAGAGTAGTGAGTGCAGATTAGTGAGTATTGAGTGCAGAGTAGTGAGTGCAGAGTAGTGAGTAGTGAGTGCAGAGTAGTGAGAAGTGAGTGAAGAGTAGTGAGTAGTGAGTGCAGAGTAGTGAGTGCAGAGTAGTGAGTGCAGAGTAGTGAGTAGTGAGTGCAGAGTAGTGAGTGCAGAGTAGTGAGTAGTGAGTGCAGAGTAGTGAGTGCATAGTAGTCGGTAGTGAGTAGTGAGTACAGAGTAGTGAGTAGTGAGTGCAGAGTAGTGAGTGCAGAGTAGTGAGTAGTGAGTGCAGAGTAGTGAGTGCATAGTAGTGAGTAGTGAGTGCAGAGTAGTGGGTAGTGAGTAGTGAGTGCAGAGTAGTGAGTAGTGAGTGCAGAGTAGTGAGTAGTGAGTGCAGAGTAGTGAGTAGTGAGTGCAGAGTAGTGAGTGCAGAGTAGTGACTCGTGAGTAGTGAGTGCAGAGTAGTGAGTAGTGAGTGCAGAGTAGTGAGTAGTGAGTGCAGAGTAGTGAGTAGTGAGTGCAGAGTAGTGAGTGCAGAGTAGTGAGTAGTGGGTGCAGAGTAGTGAGTGCAGAGTAGTGAGTGCAGAGTAGTGACTCGTGAGTAGTGAGTGCAGAGTAGTGAGTAGTGAGTGCAGAGTAGTGAGTAGTGAGTGCAGAGTAGTGAGTAGTGAGTGCAGAGTAGTGAGTGCAGAGTAGTGAGTAGTGGGTGCAGAGTAGTGAGTGCAGAGTAGTGAGTGCAGAGTAGTGAGTAGTGAGTGCAGAGTAGTGAGTAGTGAGTGCAGACTAGTGAGCAGAGTAGTGAGTGCAGAGTAGTGAGTAGTGAGTGCAGACTAGTGAGTAGTGAGTAGTGAGTGCAGAGTTGTGAGTGGTGAGTAGTGAGTAGTGAGTAGTGAGTGCAGAGTGCAGAGTAGTGAGTAGTGAGTGCAGAGTAGTGAGTGCAGAGTAGTGAGTAGTGAGTGCAGAGTAGTGAGTGCAGAGTAGTGGGTAGTGAGTAGTGAGTGCAGAGTAGTGAGTAGTAAGTAGTGAGTGCAGAGTAGTGAGTAGTGAGTGCAGAGTAGTGAGTAGTGAGTGCAGAGTAGTGAGTGCAGAGTAGTGAGTGCAGAGTAGTAAGTAGTGAGTAGTGAGTGCAGAGTAGTGAGTGCAGAGTAGTGAGTAGTGAGTGCAGAGTAGTGAGTGCAGAGTAGTGAGTGCAGAGTAGTGAGTAGTGAGTGCAGAGTAGTGAGTGCAGAGTAGTGAGTGCAGAGTAGTGAGTGCAGAGTAGTGAGTAGTGAGTGCAGAGTAGTGAGTGCAGAGTAGTGAGTGCAGAGTAGTGAGTAGTGAGTGCAGAGTAGTGAGTGCAGAGTAGTGAGTAGTGAGTGCAGAGTAGTGAGTGCATAGTAGTCGGTAGTGAGTAGTGAGTACAGAGTAGTGAGTAGTGAGTGCAGAGTAGTGAGTGCAGAGTAGTGAGTAGTGAGTGCAGAGTAGTGAGTGCATAGTAGTGAGTAGTGAGTGCAGAGTAGTGGGTAGTGAGTAGTGAGTGCAGAGTAGTGAGTAGTGAGTAGTGAGTAGTTAGTGCAGAGTAGTGAGTAGTGAGTGCAGAGTAGTGAGTAGTGAGTGCAGAGTAGTGAGTAGTGAGTGCAGAGTAGTGAGTGCAGAGTAGTGACTCGTGAGTAGTGAGTGCAGAGTAGTGAGTAGTGAGTGCAGAGTGCAGAGTAGTGAGTAGTGAGTGCAGAGTAGTGAGTGCAGAGTAGTGAGTAGTGAGTGCAGAGTAGTGAGTGCAGAGTAGTGGGTAGTGAGTAGTGAGTGCAGTGTAGTGAGTAGTAAGTAGTGAGTGCAGAGTAGTGAGTAGTGAGTGCAGAGTATTGAGGGCAGAGTAGTGAGTGCAGAGTAGTGAGTAGTGGGTGCAGAGTAGTGAGTAGTGAGTGCAGAGTAGTGAGTAGTGAGTGCAGAGTAGTGAGTGCAGAGTAGTGAGTAGTGAGTGCAGAGTAGTGAGTAGTGAGTGCAGAGTAGTGAGTAGTGAGTACTGAGTGCAGAGTAGTGAGTAGTGAGTGCAGAGTAGTGAGTGCAGAGTAGTGAGTGCAGAGTAGTGAGTGCAGAGTAGTGAGTGGTGAGTAGTGAGTAGTGAGTGCAGAGTAGTGAGTAGTGAGTGCAGAGTAGTGAGTGCAGAGTAGTGAGTAGTGAGTGCAGAGTAGTGAGTGCAGAGTAGTGAGTGCAGAGTAGTGAGTAGTGAGTGCAGAGTAGTGAGTGCAAAGTAGTGAGTAGTGAGTGCAGAGTAGTGAGTGCAGAGTAGTGGGTAGTGAGTAGTGAGTGTAGAGTAGTGAGTAGTGAGTGCAGAGTAGTGAGTAGTGAGTAGTGAGTGCAGAGTAGTGAGTGCAGAGTAGTGAGTAGTGAGTGCAGAGTAGTGAGTAGTGAGTAGTGAGTGCAGAGTAGTGAGTGCAGAGTAGTGAGTGCAGAGTAGTGAGTGCAGAGTAGTGAGTAGTGAGTGCAGAGTAGTGAGTAGTGAGTGCAGAATAGTGAGTAGTGAGTGCAGAGTAGTGAGTGCAGAGTAGTGAGTAGTGAGTGTAGAGTAGTGAGTAGTGAGTGCAGAGTAGTGAGTAGTGAGTAGTGAGTGCAGAGTAGTGAGTGCAGAGTAGTGAGTGCAGAGTAGTGAGTAGTGAGTAGTGAGTGCAGAGTAGTGAGTTCAGAGTAGTGAGTGCAGAGTAGTGAGTGCAGAGTAGTGAGTAGTGAGTGCAGAGTAGTGAGTAGTGAGTGCAGAGTAGTGAGTAGTGAGTGCAGAGTAGTGAGTGCAGAGTAGTGAGTGCAGAGTAGTGAGTGCAGAGTAGTGAGTGGTGAGTAGTGAGTAGTGAGTGCAGAGTAGTGAGTAGTGAGTGCAGAGTAGTGAGTGCAGAGTAGTGAGTGCAGAGTAGTGAGTAGTGAGTGCAGAGTAGTGAGTAGTGAGTGCAGAGTAGTGAGTGCAGCGTAGTGAGTGCAGAGTAGTGAGTAGTGAGTGCAGAGTAGTGAGTAGTGAGTGCAGAGTAGTGAGTAGTGAGTGCAGAGTAGTGAGTGCAGAGTAGTAAGTGCAGAGTGGTGAGCAGTGAGTGCAGAGTAGTGAGTGCAGTGCAGAGTAGTGAGTAGTGAGTGCAGAGTAGTGAGTGCAGATTAGTGAGTATTGAGTGCAGAGTAGTGAGTGCAGAGTAGTGAGTAGTGAGTGCAGAGTAGTGAGAAGTGAGTGAAGAGTAGTGAGTAGTGAGTGCAGAGTAGTGAGTGCAGAGTAGTGAGTGCAGAGTAGTGAGTAGTGAGTGCAGAGTAGTGAGTGCAGAGTAGTGAGTAGTGAGTGCATAGTAGTCGGTAGTGAGTAGTGAGTACAGAGTAGTGAGTAGTGAGTGCAGAGTAGTGAGTGCAGAGTAGTGAGTAGTGAGTGCAGAGTAGTGAGTGCATAGTAGTGAGTAGTGAGTGCAGAGTAGTGGGTAGTGAGTAGTGAGTGCAGAGTAGTGAGTAGTGAGTAGTTAGTGCAGAGTAGTGAGTAGTGAGTGCAGAGTAGTGAGTAGTGAGTGCAGAGTAGTGAGTAGTGAGTGCAGAGTAGTGAGTGCAGAGTAGTGACTCGTGAGTAGTGAGTGCAGAGTAGTGAGTAGTGAGTGCAGAGTAGTGAGTAGTGAGTGCAGAGTAGTGAGTAGTGAGTGCAGAGTAGTGAGTGCAGAGTAGTGAGTAGTGGGTGCAGAGTAGTGAGTGCAGAGTAGTGAGTGCAGAGTAGTGAGTAGTGAGTGCAGAGTAGTGAGTAGTGAGTGCAGACTAGTGAGCAGAGTAGTGAGTGCAGAGTAGTGAGTAGTGAGTGCAGACTAGTGAGTAGTGAGTAGTGAGTGCAGAGTTGTGAGTGGTGAGTAGTGAGTAGTGAGTGCAGAGTGCAGAGTAGTGAGTAGTGAGTGCAGAGTAGTGAGTGCAGAGTAGTGAGTAGTGAGTGCAGAGTAGTGAGTGCAGAGTAGTGGGTAGTGAGTAGTGAGTGCAGAGTAGTGAGTAGTAAGTAGTGAGTGCAGAGTAGTGAGTAGTGAGTGCAGAGTAGTGAGTAGTGAGTGCAGAGTAGTGAGTGCAGAGTAGTGAGTGCAGAGTAGTAAGTAGTGAGTAGTGAGTGCAGAGTAGTGAGTGCAGAGTAGTGAGTAGTGAGTGCAGAGTAGTGAGTGCAGAGTAGTGAGTGCAGAGTAGTGAGTAGTGAGTGCAGAGTAGTGAGTGCAGAGTAGTGAGTGCAGAGTAGTGAGTGCAGAGTAGTGAGTAGTGAGTGCAGAGTAGTGAGTGCAGAGTAGTGAGTGCAGAGTAGTGAGTAGTGAGTGCAGAGTAGTGAGTGCAGAGTAGTGAGTAGTGAGTGCAGAGTAGTGAGTGCATAGTAGTCGGTAGTGAGTAGTGAGTACAGAGTAGTGAGTAGCGAGTGCAGAGTAGTGAGTGCAGAGTAGTGAGTAGTGAGTGCAGAGTAGTGAGTGCATAGTAGTGAGTAGTGAGTGCAGAGTAGTGGGTAGTGAGTAGTGAGTGCAGAGTAGTGAGTAGTGAGTAGTGAGTAGTTAGTGCAGAGTAGTGAGTAGTGAGTGCAGAGTAGTGAGTAGTGAGTGCAGAGTAGTGAGTGCAGAGTAGTGAGTGCAGAGTAGTGACTCGTGAGTAGTGAGTGCAGAGTAGTGAGTAGTGAGTGCAGAGTAGTGAGTGCAGAGTAGTGAGTAGTGAGTGCAGAGTAGTGAGTGCAGAGTAGTGAGTGCAGAGTAGTGAGTAGTGAGTGCAGAGTAGTGAGTGCAAAGTAGTGAGTAGTGAGTGCAGAGTAGTGAGTGCAGAGTAGTGGGTAGTGAGTAGTGAGTGTAGAGTAGTGAGTAGTGAGTGCAGAGTAGTGAGTAGTGAGTAGTGAGTGCAGAGTAGTGAGTGCAGAGTAGTGAGTAGTGAGTGCAGAGTAGTGAGTAGTGAGTAGTGAGTGCAGAGTAGTGAGTGCAGAGTAGTGAGTGCAGAGTAGTGAGTGCAGAGTAGTGAGTAGTGAGTGCAGAGTAGTGAGTAGTGAGTGCAGAATAGTGAGTAGTGAGTGCAGAGTAGTGAGTGCAGAGTAGTGAGTAGTGAGTGTAGAGTAGTGAGTAGTGAGTGCAGAGTAGTGAGTAGTGAGTGCAGAGTAGTGAGTGCAGAGTAGTGAGTGCAGAGTAGTGAGTAGTGAGTAGTGAGTGCAGAGTAGTGAGTTCAGAGTAGTGAGTGCAGAGTAGTGAGTGCAGAGTAGTGAGTAGTGAGTGCAGAGTAGTGAGTAGTGAGTGCAGAGTAGTGAGTAGTGAGTGCAGAGTAGTGAGTGCAGAGTAGTGAGTGCAGAGTAGTGAGTGCAGAGTAGTGAGTGGTGAGTAGTGAGTAGTGAGTGCAGAGTAGTGAGTAGTGAGTGCAGAGTAGTGAGTGCAGAGTAGTGAGTGCAGAGTAGTGAGTAGTGAGTGCAGAGTAGTGAGTAGTGAGTGCAGAGTAGTGAGTGCAGCGTAGTGAGTGCAGAGTAGTGAGTAGTGAGTGCAGAGTAGTGAGTAGTGAGTGCAGAGTAGTGAGTAGTGAGTGCAGAGTAGTGAGTGCAGAGTAGTAAGTGCAGAGTGGTGAGCAGTGAGTGCAGAGTAGTGAGTGCAGTGCAGAGTAGTGAGTAGTGAGTGCAGAGTAGTGAGTGCAGATTAGTGAGTATTGAGTGCAGAGTAGTGAGTGCAGAGTAGTGAGTAGTGAGTGCAGAGTAGTGAGAAGTGAGTGAAGAGTAGTGAGTAGTGAGTGCAGAGTAGTGAGTGCAGAGTAGTGAGTGCAGAGTAGTGAGTAGTGAGTGCAGAGTAGTGAGTGCAGAGTAGTGAGTAGTGAGTGCATAGTAGTCGGTAGTGAGTAGTGAGTACAGAGTAGTGAGTAGTGAGTGCAGAGTAGTGAGTGCAGAGTAGTGAGTAGTGAGTGCAGAGTAGTGAGTGCATAGTAGTGAGTAGTGAGTGCAGAGTAGTGGGTAGTGAGTAGTGAGTGCAGAGTAGTGAGTAGTGAGTAGTTAGTGCAGAGTAGTGAGTAGTGAGTGCAGAGTAGTGAGTAGTGAGTGCAGAGTAGTGAGTAGTGAGTGCAGAGTAGTGAGTGCAGAGTAGTGACTCGTGAGTAGTGAGTGCAGAGTAGTGAGTAGTGAGTGCAGAGTAGTGAGTAGTGAGTGCAGAGTAGTGAGTAGTGAGTGCAGAGTAGTGAGTGCAGAGTAGTGAGTAGTGGGTGCAGAGTAGTGAGTGCAGAGTAGTGAGTGCAGAGTAGTGAGTAGTGAGTGCAGAGTAGTGAGTAGTGAGTGCAGACTAGTGAGCAGAGTAGTGAGTGCAGAGTAGTGAGTAGTGAGTGCAGACTAGTGAGTAGTGAGTAGTGAGTGCAGAGTTGTGAGTGGTGAGTAGTGAGTAGTGAGTGCAGAGTGCAGAGTAGTGAGTAGTGAGTGCAGAGTAGTGAGTGCAGAGTAGTGAGTAGTGAGTGCAGAGTAGTGAGTGCAGAGTAGTGGGTAGTGAGTAGTGAGTGCAGAGTAGTGAGTAGTAAGTAGTGAGTGCAGAGTAGTGAGTAGTGAGTGCAGAGTAGTGAGTAGTGAGTGCAGAGTAGTGAGTGCAGAGTAGTGAGTGCAGAGTAGTAAGTAGTGAGTAGTGAGTGCAGAGTAGTGAGTGCAGAGTAGTGAGTAGTGAGTGCAGAGTAGTGAGTGCAGAGTAGTGAGTGCAGAGTAGTGAGTAGTGAGTGCAGAGTAGTGAGTGCAGAGTAGTGAGTGCAGAGTAGTGAGTGCAGAGTAGTGAGTAGTGAGTGCAGAGTAGTGAGTGCAGAGTAGTGAGTGCAGAGTAGTGAGTAGTGAGTGCAGAGTAGTGAGTGCAGAGTAGTGAGTAGTGAGTGCAGAGTAGTGAGTGCATAGTAGTCGGTAGTGAGTAGTGAGTACAGAGTAGTGAGTAGCGAGTGCAGAGTAGTGAGTGCAGAGTAGTGAGTAGTGAGTGCAGAGTAGTGAGTGCATAGTAGTGAGTAGTGAGTGCAGAGTAGTGGGTAGTGAGTAGTGAGTGCAGAGTAGTGAGTAGTGAGTAGTGAGTAGTTAGTGCAGAGTAGTGAGTAGTGAGTGCAGAGTAGTGAGTAGTGAGTGCAGAGTAGTGAGTGCAGAGTAGTGAGTGCAGAGTAGTGACTCGTGAGTAGTGAGTGCAGAGTAGTGAGTAGTGAGTGCAGAGTAGTGAGTAGTGAGTGCAGAGTAGTGAGTAGTGAGTGCAGAGTAGTGAGTGCAGAGTAGTGAGTAGTGGGTGCAGAGTAGTGAGTGCAGAGTAGTGAGTGCAGAGTAGTGAGTAGTGAGTGCAGAGTAGTGAGTAGTGAGTGCAGACTAGTGAGCAGAGTAGTGAGTGCAGAGTAGTGAGTAGTGAGTGCAGAATAGTGAGTAGTGAGTAGTGAGTGCAGAGTTGTGAGTGGTGAGTAGTGAGTAGTGAGTGCAGAGTGCAGAGTAGTGAGTAGTGAGTGCAGAGTAGTGAGTGCAGAGTAGTGAGTAGTGAGTGCAGAGTAGTGAGTGCAGAGTAGTGGGTAGTGAGTAGTGAGTGCAGAGTAGTGAGTAGTAAGTAGTGAGTGCAGAGTACTGAGTAGTGAGTGCAGAGTAGTGAGTAGTGAGTGCAGAGTAGTGAGTGCAGAGTAGTGAGTGCAGAGTAGTAAGTAGTGAGTAGTGAGTGCAGAGTAGTGAGTAGTGAGTGCAGAGTAGTGAGTAGTGGGTAGTGAGTGCAGAGTAGTGAGTGCAGAGTAGTGAGTAGTGAGTGCAGAGTAGTGAGTGCAGAGTAGTGAGTGCAGAGTAGTGAGTAGTGAGTGCAGAGTAGTGAGTGCAGAGTAGTGAGTGCAGAGTAGTGAGTACAGAGTAGTGAGTAGTGAGTGCAGAGTAGTGAGTAGTGAGTGCAGAGTAGTGAGTGCAGAGTAGTGAGTGCAGAGTAGTGAGTAGTGAGTGCAGAGTAGTGAGTAGTGAGTGCAGAGTAGTGAGTAGTGAGTGCAGAGTAGTGAGTGCAGAGTAGTAAGTGCAGAGTGGTGAGCAGTGAGTGCAGAGTAGTGAGTGCAGTGCAGAGTAGTGAGTAGTGAGTGCAGAGTAGTGAGTGCAGATTAGTGAGTATTGAGTGCAGAGTAGTGAGTGCAGAGTAGTGAGTAGTGAGTGCAGAGTAGTGAGAAGTGAGTGAAGAGTAGTGAGTAGTGAGTGCAGAGTAGTGAGTAGTGAGTGCAGAGTAGTGAGTAGTGAGTGCAGAGTAGTGAGTGCATAGTAGTCGGTAGTGAGTAGTGAGTACAGAGTAGTGAGTAGTGAGTGCAGAGTAGTGAGTGCAGAGTAGTGAGTAGTGAGTGCAGAGTAGTGAGTGCATAGTAGTGAGTAGTGAGTGCAGAGTAGTGGGTAGTGAGTAGTGAGTGCAGAGTAGTGAGTAGTGAGTAGTGAGTAGTTAGTGCAGAGTAGTGAGTAGTTAGTGCAGAGTAGTGAGTAGTGAGTGCAGAGTAGTGAGTAGTGAGTGCAGAGTAGTGAGTGCAGAGTAGTGACTCGTGAGTAGTGAGTGCAGAGTAGTGAGTAGTGAGTGCAGAGTAGTGAGTAGTGAGTGCAGAGTAGTGAGTAGTGAGTGCAGAGTAGTGAGTGCAGAGTAGTGAGTAGTGGGTGCAGAGTAGTGAGTGCAGAGTAGTGAGTGCAGAGTAGTGAGTAGTGAGTGCAGAGTAGTGAGTAGTGAGTGCAGACTAGTGAGCAGAGTAGTGAGTGCAGAGTAGTGAGTAGTGAGTGCAGACTAGTGAGTAGTGAGTAGTGAGTGCAGAGTAGTGAGTACAGAGTAGTGAGTAGTGAGTGCAGAGTAGTGAGTGCAGAGTAGTGAGTAGTGAGTTCAGAGTAGTAAGTAGTGAGTGCAGAGTAGTGAGTGGTGAGTAGTGGGTAGTGAGTAGTGAGTGCAGAGTAGTGAGTAGTGAGTGCAGAGTAGTGAGTGCAGAGTTGTGAGTAGTGAGTAGTGAGTGCAGAGTGCAGAGTAGTGAGTAGTGAGTGCAGAGTAGTGAGTGCAGAGTAGTGAGTAGTGAGTGCAGAGTAGTGAGTGCAGAGTAGTGGGTAGTGAGTAGTGAGTGCAGAGTAGTGAGTAGTAAGTAGTGAGTGCAGAGTAGTGAGTAGTGAGTGCAGAGTAGTGAGGGCAGAGTAGTGAGTGCAGAGTAGTGAGTAGTGAGTGCAGAGTAGTGAGTAGTGAGTGCAGAGTAGTGAGTAGTGAGTGCAGAGTAGTGAGTGCAGAGTAGTGAGTAGTGAGTGCAGAGTAGTGAGTAGTGAGTGCAGAGTAGTGAGTAGTGAGTGCAGAGTAGTGAGTAGTGAGTGCAGAGTAGTGAGTGCAGAGTAGTGAGTGCAGAGTAGTGAGTGCAGAGTAGTGAGTGGTGAGTAGTGAGTAGTGAGTGCAGAGTAGTGAGTAGTGAGTGCAGAGTAGTGAATGCAGAGTAGTGGGTAGTGAGTAGTGAGTGTAGAGTAGTGAGTAGTGAGTGCAGAGTAGTGAGTAGTGAGTAGTGAGTGCAGAGTAGTGAGTGCATAGTAGTGAGTAGTGAGTGCAGAGTAGTGGGTAGTGAGTAGTGAGTGCAGAGTAGTGAGTAGTGAGTAGTGAGTAGTGAGTGCAGAGTAGTGAGTGCAGAGTAGTGAGTAGTGAGTGCAGAGTAGTGAGTAGTGAGTGCAGAGTAGTGAGTAGTGAGTGCAGAGTAGTGAGTAGTGAGTGCAGACTAGTGAGCAGAGTAGTGAGCGCAGAGTAGTGAGTAGTGAGTGCAGACTAGTGAGTAGTGAGTGCAGAGTAGTGAGTACAGAGTAGTGAGTAGTGAGTGCAGAGTAGTGAGTGCAGAGTAGTGAGTAGTGAGTTCAGAGTAGTAAGTAGTGAGTGCAGAGTAGTGAGTGGTGAGTAGTGGGTATTGAGTAGTGAGTGCAGAGTAGTGAGTAGTGAGTGCAGAGTAGTGAGTGCAGAGTTGTGAGTGGTGAGTAGTGAGTAGTGAGTGCAGAGTGCAGAGTAGTGAGTAGTGAGTGCAGAGTAGTGAGTGCAGAGTAGTGAGTAGTGAGTGCAGAGTAGTGAGTGCAGAGTAGTGGGTAGTGAGTAGTGAGTGCAGAGTAGTGAGTAGTGAGTGCAGAGTAGTGAGTAGTGAGTGCAGAGTAGTGAAGGCAGAGTGGTGAGTGCAGAGTAGTGAGTGCAGAGTAGTGAGTGCAGAGTAGTGAGTGCAGAGTAGTGAGTGGTGAGTAGTGAGTAGTGAGTGCAGAGTAGTGAGTAGTGAGTGCAGAGTAGTGAATGCAGAGTAATGAGTAGTGAGTGCAGAGTAGTGAGTGCAGAGTAGTGAGTGCAGAGTAGTGAGTAGTGAGTGCAGAGTAGTGAGTGCAAAGTAGTGAGTAGTGAGTGCAGAGTAGTGAGTGCAGAGTAGTGGGTAGTGAGTAGTGAGTGTAGAGTAGTGAGTAGTGAGTGCAGAGTAGTGAGTAGTGAGTAGTGAGTGCAGAGTAGTGAGTGCATAGTAGTGAGTAGTGAGTGCAGAGTAGTGGGTAGTGAGTAGTGAGTGCAGAGTAGTGAGTAGTGAGTAGTGAGTAGTGAGTGCAGAGTAGTGAGTGCAGAGTAGTGAGTAGTGAGTGCAGAGTAGTGAGTAGTGAGTGCAGAGTAGTGAGTAGTGAGTGCAGAGTAGTGAGTAGTGAGTGCAGACTAGTGAGCAGAGTAGTGAGTGCAGAGTAGTGAGTAGTGAGTGCAGACTAGTGAGTAGTGAGTGCAGAGTAGTGAGTACAGAGTAGTGAGTAGTGAGTGCAGAGTAGTGAGTGCAGAGTAGTGAGTAGTGAGTTCAGAGTAGTAAGTAGTGAGTGCAGAGTAGTGAGTGGTGAGTAGTGGGTAGTGAGTAGTGAGTGCAGAGTAGTGAGTAGTGAGTGCAGAGTAGTGAGTGCAGAGTTGTGAGTGGTGAGTAGTGAGTAGTGAGTGCAGAGTGCAGAGTAGTGAGTAGTGAGTGCAGAGTAGTGAGTGCAGAGTAGTGAGTAGTGAGTGCAGAGTAGTGAGTGCAGAGTAGTGGGTAGTGAGTAGTGAGTGCAGAGTAGTGAGTAGTGAGTAGTGAGTGCAGAGTAGTGAGTAGTGAGTGCAGAGTAGTGAGGGCAGAGTAGTGAGTGCAGAGTAGTGAGTAGTGAGTGCTGAGTAGTGAGTAGTGAGTGCAGAGTAGTGAGTAGTGAGTTCAGAGTAGTGAGTGCAGAGTAGTGAGTAGTGAGTGCAGAGTAGTGAGAAGTGAGTTCAGGGTAGTGAGTGCAGAGTAGTGAGTGCAGAGTAGTGAGTAGTGTGTGCAGAGTAGTGAGTAGTGAGTAGTGAGTGCAGAGTAGTGAGTGCAGAGTAGTGAGTAGTGAGTGCAGAGTAGTGAGTAGTGAGTGCAGACTAGTGAGCAGAGTAGTGAGTGCAGAGTAGTGAGTAGTGAGTGCAGACTAGTGAGTAGTGAGTAGTGAGTGCAGAGTTGTGAGTGGTGAGTAGTGAGTAGTGAGTGCAGAGTGCAGAGTAGTGAGTAGTGAGTGCAGAGTAGTGAGTGCAGAGTAGTGAGTAGTGAGTGCAGAGTAGTGAGTGCAGAGTAGTGGGTAGTGAGTAGTGAGTGCAGAGTAGTGAGTAGTAAGTAGTGAGTGCAGAGTAGTGAGTAGTGAGTGCAGAGTAGTGAGTAGTGAGTGCAGAGTAGTGAGTGCAGAGTAGTGAGTGCAGAGTAGTAAGTAGTGAGTAGTGAGTGCAGAGTAGTGAGTGCAGAGTAGTGAGTAGTGAGTGCAGAGTAGTGAGTGCAGAGTAGTGAGTGCAGAGTAGTGAGTAGTGAGTGCAGAGTAGTGAGTGCAGAGTAGTGAGTGCAGAGTAGTGAGTGCAGAGTAGTGAGTAGTGAGTGCAGAGTAGTGAGTGCAGAGTAGTGAGTGCAGAGTAGTGAGTAGTGAGTGCAGAGTAGTGAGTGCAGAGTAGTGAGTAGTGAGTGCAGAGTAGTGAGTGCATAGTAGTCGGTAGTGAGTAGTGAGTACAGAGTAGTGAGTAGTGAGTGCAGAGTAGTGAGTGCAGAGTAGTGAGTAGTGAGTGCAGAGTAGTGAGTGCATAGTAGTGAGTAGTGAGTGCAGAGTAGTGGGTAGTGAGTAGTGAGTGCAGAGTAGTGAGTAGTGAGTAATGAGTAGTGAGTGCAGAGTAGTGAGTAGTGAGTGCAGAGTAGTGAGTAGTGAGTGCAGAGTAGTGAGTAGTGAGTGCAGAGTAGTGAGTAGTGAGTGCAGAGTAGTGAGTGCAGAGTAGGGAGTGCAGAGTAGTGAGTGCAGAGTAGTGAGTAGTGAGTGCAGAGTAGTGAGTGCAGAGTAGTGAGTGCAGAGTAGTGAGTAGTGAGTGCAGAGTAGTGAGTGCAGAGTAGTGAGTAGTGAGTGCAGAGTAGTGAGTGCATAGTAGTCGGTAGTGAGTAGTGAGTACAGAGTAGTGAGTAGTGAGTGCAGAGTAGTGAGTGCAGAGTAGTGAGTAGTGAGTGCAGAGTAGTGAGTGCATAGTAGTGAGTAGTGAGTGCAGAGTAGTGGGTAGTGAGTAGTGAGTGCAGAGTAGTGAGTAGTGAGTAGTGAGTAGTGAGTGCAGAGTAGTGAGTAGTGAGTGCAGAGTAGTGAGTAGTGAGTGCAGAGTAGTGAGTAGTGAGTGCAGAGTAGTGAGTAGTGAGTGCAGAGTAGTGAGTGCAGAGTAGTGAGTAGTGGGTGCAGAGTAGTGAGTGCAGAGTAGTGAGTGCAGAGTAGTGAGTAGTGAGTGCAGAGTAGTGAGTAGTGAGTGCAGACTAGTGAGCAGAGTAGTGAGTGCAGAGTAGTGAGTAGTGAGTGCAGAGTAGTGAGTAGTGAGTGCAGAGTAGTGAGTAGTGAGTGCAGAGTAGTGAGTGCAGAGTAGTAAGTGCAGAGTGGTGAGCAGTGAGTGCAGAGTAGTGAGTGCAGTGCAGAGTAGTGAGTAGTGAGTGCAGAATAGTGAGTGCAGATTAGTGAGTAGTGAGTGCAGAGTAGTGAGAAGTAAGTGAAGAGTAGTGGGTAGTGAGTAGTGAGTGCAGAGTAGTGAGTAGTGAGTAGTGAGTGCAGAGTAGTGAGTAGTGAGTGCAGAGTAGTGAGTAGTGAGTGCAGAGTAGTGAGTAGTGAGTGCAGAGTAGTGAGTGCAGAGTAGTGAGTGCAGAGTAGTGACTCGTGAGTAGTGAGTGCAGAGTAGTGAGTAGTGAGTGCAGAGTAGTGAGTAGTGAGTGCAGAGTAGTGAGTAGTGAGTGCAGAGTAGTGAGTGCAGAGTAGTGAGTAGTGGGTGCAGAGTAGTGAGTGCAGAGTAGTGAGTGCAGAGTAGTGAGTAGTGAGTGCAGAGTAGTGAGTAGTGAGTGCAGACTAGTGAGCAGAGTAGTGAGTGCAGAGTAGTGAGTAGTGAGTGCAGAATAGTGAGTAGTGAGTAGTGAGTGCAGAGTTGTGAGTGGTGAGTAGTGAGTAGTGAGTACAGAGTGCAGAGTAGTGAGTAGTGAGTGCAGAGTAGTGAGTGCAGAGTAGTGAGTAGTGAGTGCAGAGTAGTGAGTGCAGAGTAGTGGGTAGTGAGTAGTGAGTGCAGAGTAGTGAGTAGTAAGTAGTGAGTGCAGAGTAGTGAGTAGTGAGTGCAGAGTAGTGAGTAGTGAGTGCAGAGTAGTGAGTGCAGAGTAGTGAGTGCAGAGTAGTAAGTAGTGAGTAGTGAGTGCAGAGTAGTGAGTAGTGAGTGCAGAGTAGTGAGTAGTGGGTAGTGAGTGCAGAGTAGTGAGTGCAGAGTAGTGAGTAGTGAGTGCAGAGTAGTGAGTGCAGAGTAGTGAGTGCAGAGTAGTGAGTAGTGAGTGCAGAGTAGTGAGTGCAGAGTAGTGAGTGCAGAGTAGTGAGTGCAGAGTAGTGAGTAGTGAGTGCAGAGTAGTGAGTAGTGAGTGCAGAGTAGTGAGTGCAGAGTAGTGAGTGCAGAGTAGTGAGTAGTGAGTGCAGAGTAGTGAGTAGTGAGCAGAGTAGTGAGTGCAGAGTAGTGAGTAGTGAGTGCAGACTAGTGAGTAGTGAGTAGTGAGTGCAGAGTAGTGAGTACAGAGTAGTGAGTAGTGAGTGCAGAGTAGTGAGTGCAGAGTAGTGAGTAGTGAGTTCAGAGTAGTAAGTAGTGAGTGCAGAGTAGTGAGTGGTGAGTAGTGGGTAGTGAGTAGTGAGTGCAGAGTAGTGAGTAGTGAGTGCAGAGTAGTGAATGCAGAGTTGTGAGTGGTGAGTAGTGAGTAGTGAGTGCAGAGTGCAGAGTAGTGAGTAGTGAGTGCAGAGTAGTGAGTGCAGAGTAGTGAGTAGTGAGTGCAGAGTAGTGAGTGCAGAGTAGTGGGTAGTGAGTAGTGAGTGCAGAGTAGTGAGTAGTAAGTAGTGAGTGCAGAGTAGTGAGTAGTGAGTGCAGAGTAGTGAGGGCAGAGTAGTGAGTGCAGAGTAGTGAGTAGTGAGTGCAGAGTAGTGAGTAGTGAGTGCAGAGTAGTGAGTAGTGAGTGCAGAGTAGTGAGTGCAGAGTAGTGAGTAGTGAGTGCAGAGTAGTGAGTAGTGAGTGCAGAGTAGTGAGTAGTGAGTGCAGAGTAGTGAGTAGTGAGTGCAGAGTAGTGAGTGCAGAGTAGTGAGTGCAGAGTAGTGAGTGCAGAGTAGTGAGTGGTGAGTAGTGAGTAGTGAGTGCAGAGTAGTGAGTAGTGAGTGCAGAGTAGTGAGTGCAGAGTAGTGAGTAGTGAGTAGTGAGTAGTTAGTGCAGAGTAGTGAGTAGTTAGTGCAGAGTAGTGAGTAGTGAGTGCAGAGTAGTGAGTAGTGAGTGCAGAGTAGTGAGTGCAGAGTAGTGACTCGTGAGTAGTGAGTGCAGAGTAGTGAGTAGTGAGTGCAGAGTAGTGAGTAGTGAGTGCAGAGTAGTGAGTAGTGAGTGCAGAGTAGTGAGTGCAGAGTAGTGAGTAGTGGGTGCAGAGTAGTGAGTGCAGAGTAGTGAGTGCAGAGTAGTGAGTAGTGAGTGCAGAGTAGTGAGTAGTGAGTGCAGACTAGTGAGCAGAGTAGTGAGTGCAGAGTAGTGAGTAGTGAGTGCAGACTAGTGAGTAGTGAGTAGTGAGTGCAGAGTAGTGAGTACAGAGTAGTGAGTAGTGAGTGCAGAGTAGTGAGTGCAGAGTAGTGAGTAGTGAGTTCAGAGTAGTAAGTAGTGAGTGCAGAGTAGTGAGTGGTGAGTAGTGGGTAGTGAGTAGTGAGTGCAGAGTAGTGAGTAGTGAGTGCAGAGTAGTGAATGCAGAGTTGTGAGTGGTGAGTAGTGAGTAGTGAGTGCAGAGTGCAGAGTAGTGAGTAGTGAGTGCAGAGTAGTGAGTGCAGAGTAGTGAGTAGTGAGTGCAGAGTAGTGAGTGCAGAGTAGTGGGTAGTGAGTAGTGAGTGCAGAGTAGTGAGTAGTAAGTAGTGAGTGCAGAGTAGTGAGTAGTGAGTGCAGAGTAGTGAGGGCAGAGTAGTGAGTGCAGAGTAGTGAGTAGTGAGTGCAGAGTAGTGAGTAGTGAGTGCAGAGTAGTGAGTAGTGAGTGCAGAGTAGTGAGTGCAGAGTAGTGAGTAGTGAGTGCAGAGTAGTGAGTAGTGAGTGCAGAGTAGTGAGTAGTGAGTGCAGAGTAGTGAGTAGTGAGTGCAGAGTAGTGAGTGCAGAGTAGGGAGTGCAGAGTAGTGAGTGCAGAGTAGTGAGTGGTGAGTAGTGAGTAGTGAGTGCAGAGTAGTGAGTAGTGAGTGCAGAGTAGTGAATGCAGAGTAGTGAGTAGTGAGTGCAGAGTAGTGAGTGCAGAGTAGTGAGTAGTGAGTGCAGAGTAGTGAGTGCAAAGTAGTGAGTAGTGAGTGCAGAGTAGTGAGTGCAGAGTAGTGGGTAGTGAGTAGTGAGTGTAGAGTAGTGAGTAGTGAGTGCAGAGTAGTGAGTAGTGAGTAGTGAGTGCAGAGTAGTGAGTGCATAGTAGTGAGTAGTGAGTGCAGAGTAGTGGGTAGTGAGTAGTGAGTGCAGAGTAGTGAGTAGTGAGTAGTGAGTAGTGAGTGCAGAGTAGTGAGTGCAGAGTAGTGAGTAGTGAGTGCAGAGTAGTGAGTAGTGAGTGCAGAGTAGTGAGTGCAGAGTAGTGAGTCGTGAGTAGTGAGTGCAGAGTAGTGAGTAGTGAGTGCAGAGTAGTGAGTAGTGAGTGCAGAGTAGTGAGTAGTGAGTAGTGAGTGCAGAGTAGTGAGTGCAGAGTAGTGAGTAGTGGGTGCAGAGTAGTGAGTGCAGAGTAGTGAGTGCAGAGTAGTGAGTAGTGAGTGCAGAGTAGTGAGTAGTGAGTGCAGACTAGTGAGCAGAGTAGTGAGTGCAGAGTAGTGAGTAGTGAGTGCAGACTAGTGAGTAGTGAGTGCAGAGTAGTGAGTACAGAGTAGTGAGTAGTGAGTGCAGAGTAGTGAGTGCAGAGTAGTGAGTAGTGAGTTCAGAGTAGTAAGTAGTGAGTGCAGAGTAGTGAGTGGTGAGTAGTGGGTAGTGAGTAGTGAGTGCAGAGTAGTGAGTAGTGAGTGCAGAGTAGTGAGCGCAGAATAGTGAGTAGTGAGTGCAGAGTAGTAAGTAGTGAGTGCAGAGTAGTGAGTAGTGAGTGCAGAGTAGTGAGTGCAGAGTAGTGAGTGCAGAGTGAGTGTGTAGAGTGAGTGTGTAGAGTGAGTGTGCAGAGTGAGTGTGCAGGGTAGTGAGTGCAGAGTAGTGAGTGCAGAGTAGTGAGTAGTGAGTACAGAGTAGTGAGTAGTGAGTGCAGAGTAGTGAGTAGTGAGTAGTGAGTGCAGAGTAGTGAGTGCAGAGTAGTGAGTAGTGAGTGCAGAGTAGTGAGTGCAGAGTAGTGAGTTGTGAGTGCTGAGTAGTGAGTGCAGAGTAGTGGGTAGTGAGTAGTGAGTGCAGAGTAGTGAGTAGTGAGTGCAGAGTAGTGAGTAGTGAGTAGCGAGTGCAGAGTAGTGAGTGCAGAGTAGTGAGTAGTGAGTGCAGAGTAGTAAGTGCAGAGTAGAGAGTGCAGAGTAGTGAGTAGTGAGTGCAGAGTAGTGAGTGCAGAGTAGTGAGTAGTGAGTGCAGAGTAGTGAGTGCAGAGTAGTGAGTAGTGAGTGCAGAGTAGTGAGTGCAGAGTAGTGAGTGCAGAGTAGTGAGTAGTGAGTGCAGAGTAGTGAGTGCAGAGTAGTGAGTAGGGAGTGCAGAGTAGTGAGTGCAGAGTAGTGGGTAGTGAGTAGTGAGTGCAGAGTAGTGAGTGCAGAGTAGTGAGTAGTGAGTAGTGAGTGCAGAGTAGTGAGTGCAGAGTAGTGAGTAGTGAGTGCAGAGTAGTGAGTAGTGAGTGCAGAGTAGTGAGTGCAGAGTAGTGAGTGCAGAGTAGTGAGTAGTGAGTGCAGAGTAGTGGGTAGTGAGTAGTGAGTGCAGAGTAGTGAGTAGTGAGTAGTGAGTAGTTAGTGCAGAGTAGTGAGTAGTGAGTGCAGAGTAGTGAGTAGTGAGTGCAGAGTAGTGAGTAGTGAGTGCAGAGTAGTGAGTGCAGAGTAGTGACTCGTGAGTAGTGAGTGCAGAGTAGTGAGTAGTGAGTGCAGAGTAGTGAGTGCAGAGTAGTGAGTAGTGAGTGCAGAGTAGTGAGTGCAGAGTAGTGAGTAGTGGGTGCAGAGTAGTGAGTGCAGAGTAGTGAGTGCAGAGTAGTGAGTAGTGAGTGCAGAGTAGTGAGTAGTGAGTGCAGACTAGTGAGCAGAGTAGTGAGTGCAGAGTAGTGAGTAGTGAGTACAGACTAGTGAGTAGTGAGTAGTGAGTGCAGAGTTGTGAGTGGTGAGTAGTGAGTAGTGAGTGCAGAGTGCAGAGTAGTGAGTAGTGAGTGCAGAGTAGTGAGTGCAGAGTAGTGAGTAGTGAGTGCAGAGTAGTGAGTGCAGAGTAGTGGGTAGTGAGTAGTGAGTGCAGAGTAGTGAGTAGTGAGTAGTGAGTGCAGAGTAGTGAGTAGTGAGTGCAGAGTAGTGAGGGCAGAGTAGTGAGTGCAGAGTAGTGAGTAGTGAGTGCTGAGTAGTGAGTAGTGAGTGCAGAGTAGTGAGTAGTGAGTTCAGAGTAGTGAGTGCAGAGTAGTGAGTAGTGAGTGCAGAGTAGTGAGAAGTGAGTGCAGAGTAGTGAGTGCAGAGTAGTGAGTGGTGAGTAGTGAGTGCAGAGTAGTGAGTAGTGAGTGCTGAGTAGTGAGTAGTGAGTGCAGAGTAGTGAGTAGTGAGTTCAGAGTAGTGAGTGCAGAGTAGTGAGTAGTGAGTGCAGAGTAGTGAGTAGTGAGTGCAGAGTAGTGAGTAGTGAGTAGTGAGTGCAGAGTAGTGAGTAGTGAGTGCAGAGTAATGAGTGCAGAGTTGTGAGTGCAGAGTAGTGAGTAGTGAGTAGTGAGTGCAGAGTAGTGAGTACAGAGTAGTGAGTAGTGAGTGCAGAGTAGTGAGTAGTGAGTGCAGAGTAGTGAGTAGTGAGTAGTGAGTGCAGAGTAGTGAGTAGTGAGTGCAGAGTAGTGAGTGCAGCATAGTGAGTAGTGAGTGCAGAGTAGTGAGTGCAGATTAGTGAGAAGTGAGTGCAGAGTAGTGAGTGCAGAGTAGTGAGTAGTGAGTGCAGAGTAGTGAGTGCAGAGTAGCGAGTGCAGAGTAGTGAGTGCAGAGTAGTAAGTAGTGAGTAGTGAGTGCAGAGTAGTGAGTAGTGAGTGCAGAGTAGTGAGTAGTGGGTAGTGAGTGCAGAGTAGTGAGTGCAGAGTAGTGAGTAGTGAGTGCAGAGTAGTGAGTGCAGAGTAGTGAGTGCAGAGTAGTGAGTAGTGAGTGCAGAGTAGTGAGTGCAGAGTAGTGAGTGCAGAGTAGTGAGTAGTGAGTGCAGAGTAGTGAGTAGTGAGTGCAGAGTAGTGAGTGCAGAGAAGTGAGCACAGAGTAGTGAGTGCAGAGTAGTGAGTAGTGAGTGCAGAGTAGTGAGTGCAGAGTAGTAAGTGCAGAGTGGTGAGCAGTGAGTGCAAAGTGGGTGAGTGCAGTGCAGAGTAGTGAGTAGTGAGTACAGAGTAGACAGTGCAGATTAGTGAGTATTGAGTGCAGAGTAGTGAGTGCAGAGTAGTGAGTAGTGAGTGCAGAGTAGTGAGAAGTGAGTGAAGAGTAGTGAGTAGTGAGTGCAGAGTAGTGAGTAGTGAGTGCAGAGTAGTGAGTGCAGAGTAGTGAGTAGTGAGTGCAGAGTAGTGAGTGCATTGTAGTCGGTAGTGAGTAGTGAGTACAGAGTAGTGAGTAGTGAGTGCAGAGTAGTGAGTGCAGAGTAGTGAGTAGTGAGTGCAGAGTAGTGAGTGCATAGTAGTGAGTAGTGAGTGCAGAGTAGTGGGTAGTGAGTAGTGAGTGCAGAGTAGTGAGTAGTGAGTAGTGAGTAGTTAGTGCAGAGTAGTGAGTAGTGAGTGCAGAGTAGTGAGTAGTGAGTGCAGAGTAGTGAGTAGTGAGTGCAGAGTAGTGAGTGCAGAGTAGTGACTCGTGAGTAGTGAGTGCAGAGTAGTGAGTAGTGAGTGCAGAGTAGTGAGTAGTGAGTGCAGAGTAGTGAGTGCAGAGTAGTGAGTAGTGGGTGCAGAGTAGTGAGTGCAGAGTAGTGAGTGCAGAGTAGTGAGTAGTGAGTGCAGAGTAGTGAGTAGTGAGTGCAGACTAGTGAGCAGAGTAGTGAGTGCAGAGTAGTGAGTAGTGAGTGCAGACTATTGAGTAGTGAGTAGTGAGTGCAGAGTAGTGAGTACAGAGTAGTGAGTAGTGAGTGCAGAGTAGTGAGTGCAGAGTAGTGAGTAGTGAGTTCAGAGTAGTAAGTAGTGAGTGCAGAGTAGTGAGTGGTGAGTAGTGGGTAGTGAGTAGTGAGTGCAGAGTAGTGAGTAGTGAGTGCAGAGTAGTGAGTGCAGAGTTGTGAGTGGTGAGTAGTGAGTAGTGAGTGCAGAGTGCAGAGTAGTGAGTAGTGAGTGCAGAGTAGTGAGTAGTGAGTGCAGAGTAGTGAGTAGTGAGTGCAGAGTAGTGAGTGCAGAGTAGTGGGTAGTGAGTAGTGAGTGCAGAGTAGTGAGTAGTAAGTAGTGAGTGCAGAGTAGTGAGTAGTGAGTGCAGAGTAGTGAGGGCAGAGTAGTGAGTGCAGAGTAGTGAGTAGTGAGTGCAGCGTAGTGAGTAGTGAGTGCAGAGTAGTGAGTAGTGAGTGCAGAGTAGTGAGTGCAGAGTAGTGAGTAGTGAGTGCAGAGTAGTGAGTAGTGAGTGCAGAGTAGTGAGTAGTGAGTGCAGAGTAGTGAGTGCAGAGTAGTGAGTGCAGAGTAGTGAGTGGTGAGTAGTGAGTAGTGAGTGCAGAGTAGTGAGTAGTGAGTGCAGAGAAGTGAGTGCAGAGTAGTGAGTAGTGAGTGCAGAGTAGTGAGTGCAGAGTAGTGAGTGCAGAGTAGTGAGTAGTGAGTGCAGAGTAGTGAGTGCAAAGTAGTGAGTAGTGAGTGCAGAGTAGTGAGTGCAGAGTAGTGGGTAGTGAGTAGTGAGTGTAGAGTAGTAAGTAGTGAGTGCAGAGTAGTGAGTAGTGAGTAGTGAGTGCAGAGTAGTGAGTGCAGAGTAGTGAGTAGTGAGTGCAGAGTAGTGAGTAGTGAGTAGTGAGTGCAGAGTAGTGAGTGCAGAGTAGTGAGTGCAGAGTAGTGAGTGCAGAGTAGTGAGTAGTGAGTGCAGAGTAGTGAGTAGTGAGTGCAGAGTAGTGAGTGCAGAGTAGTGGGTAGTGAGTAGTGAGTGTAGAGTAGTGAGTAGTGAGTGCAGAGTAGTGAGTAGTGAGTGCAGAGTAGTGAGTGCAGAGTAGTGAGTAGTGAGTGCAGAGTAGTGAGTAGTGAGTAGTGAGTGCAGAGTAGTGAGTTCAGAGTAGTGAGTGCAGAGTAGTGAGTGCAGAGTAGTGAGTAGTGAGTGCAGAGTAGTGAGTAGTGAGTGCAGAGTAGTGAGTAGTGAGTGCAGAGTAGTGAGTGCAGAGTAGTGAGTGCAGAGTAGTGAGTGCAGATAGTGAGTGGTGAGTAGTGAGTGCAGAGTAGTGAGTAGTGAGTGCAGAGTAGTGAGTGCAGAGTAGTGAGTGCAGAGTAGTGAGTAGTGAGTGCAGAGTAGTGAGTAGTGAGTGCAGAGTAGTGAGTGCAGTGTAGTGAGTGCAGAGTAGTGAGTAGTGAGTGCAGAGTAGTGAGTAGTGAGTGTAGAGTAGTGAGTAGTGAGTGCAGAGTAGTGAGTGCAGAGTAGTAAGTGCAGAGTGGTGAGCAGTGAGTGCAGAGTAGTGAGTGCAGTGCAGATTAGTGAGTAGTGAGTGCAGAGTAGTGAGTGCAGATTAGTGAGTATTGAGTGCAGAGTAGTGAGTGCAGAGTAGTGAGTAGTGAGTGCAGAGTAGTGAGAAGTGAGTGAAGAGTAGTGAGTAGTGAGTGCAGAGTAGTGAGTGCAGAGTAGTGACTCGTGAGTAGTGAGTGCAGAGTAGTGAGTAGTGAGTGCAGAGTAGTGAGTAGTGAGTGCAGAGTAGTGAGTAGTGAGTGCAGAGTAGTGAGTGCAGAGTAGTGAGTAGTGGGTGCAGAGTAGTGAGTGCAGAGTAGTGAGTGCAGAGTAGTGAGTAGTGAGTGCAGAGTAGTGAGTAGTGAGTGCAGACTAGTGAGCAGAGTAGTGAGTGCAGAGTAGTGAGTAGTGAGTGCAGACTAGTGAGTAGTGAGTAGTGAGTGCAGAGTAGTGAGTACAGAGTAGTGAGTAGTGAGTGCAGCGTAGTGAGTAGTGAGTGCAGAGTAGTGAGTAGTGAGTGCAGAGTAGTGAGTGCAGAGTAGTGAGTAGTGAGTGCAGAGTAGTGAGTAGTGAGTGCAGAGTAGTGAGTAGTGAGTGCAGAGTAGTGAGTAGTGAGTGCAGAGTAGTGAGTGCAGAGTAGTGAGTGCAGAGTAGTGAGTGGTGAGTAGTGAGTAGTGAGTGCAGAGTAGTGAGTAGTGAGTGCAGAGAAGTGAGTGCAGAGTAGTGAGTAGTGAGTGCAGAGTAGTGAGTGCAGAGTAGTGAGTGCAGAGTAGTGAGTAGTGAGTGCAGAGTAGTGAGTGCAAAGTAGTGAGTAGTGAGTGCAGAGTAGTGAGTGCAGAGTAGTGGGTAGTGAGTAGTGAGTGTAGAGTAGTAAGTAGTGAGTGCAGAGTAGTGAGTAGTGAGTGCAGAGTAGTGAGTGCAGAGTAGTGAGTAGTGAGTGCAGAGTAGTGAGTAGTGAGTAGTGAGTGCAGAGTAGTGAGTGCAGAGTAGTGAGTGCAGAGTAGTGAGTGCAGAGTAGTGAGTAGTGAGTGCAGAGTAGTGAGTAGTGAGTGCAGAGTAGTGAGTGCAGAGTAGTGGGTAGTGAGTAGTGAGTGTAGAGTAGTGAGTAGTGAGTGCAGAGTAGTGAGTAGTGAGTAGTGAGTGCAGAGTAGTGAGTGCAGAGTAGTGAGTAGTGAGTGCAGAGTAGTGAGTAGTGAGTAGTGAGTGCAGAGTAGTGAGTTCAGAGTAGTGAGTGCAGAGTAGTGAGTGCAGAGTAGTGAGTAGTGAGTGCAGAGTAGTGAGTAGTGAGTGCAGAGTAGTGAGTGCAGAGTAGTGAGTGCAGAGTAGTGAGTGCAGAGTAGTGAGTGGTGAGTAGTGAGTAGTGAGTGCAGAGTAGTGAGTAGTGAGTGCAGAGTAGTGAGTGCAGAGTAGTGAGTGCAGAGTAGTGAGTAGTGAGTGCAGAGTAGTGAGTAGTGAGTGCAGAGTAGTGAGTGCAGTGTAGTGAGTGCAGAGTAGTGAGTAGTGAGTGCAGAGTAGTGAGTAGTGAGTGTAGAGTAGTGAGTAGTGAGTGCAGAGTAGTGAGTGCAGAGTAGTAAGTGCAGAGTGGTGAGCAGTGAGTGCAGAGTAGTGAGTGCAGTGCAGAGTAGTGAGTAGTGAGTGCAGAGTAGTGAGTGCAGATTAGTGAGTATTGAGTGCAGAGTAGTGAGTGCAGAGTAGTGAGTAGTGAGTGCAGAGTAGTGAGAAGTGAGTGAAGAGTAGTGAGTAGTGAGTGCAGAGTAGTGAGTGCAGAGTAGTGACTCGTGAGTAGTGAGTGCAGAGTAGTGAGTAGTGAGTGCAGAGTAGTGAGTAGTGAGTGCAGAGTAGTGAGTAGTGAGTGCAGAGTAGTGAGTGCAGAGTAGTGAGTAGTGGGTGCAGAGTAGTGAGTGCAGAGTAGTGAGTGCAGAGTAGTGAGTAGTGAGTGCAGAGTAGTGAGTAGTGAGTGCAGACTAGTGAGCAGAGTAGTGAGTGCAGAGTAGTGAGTAGTGAGTGCAGACTAGTGAGTAGTGAGTAGTGAGTGCAGAGTAGTGAGTACAGAGTAGTGAGTAGTGAGTGCAGAGTAGTGAGTGCAGAGTAGTGAGTAGTGAGTTCAGAGTAGTAAGTAGTGAGTGCAGAGTAGTGAGTGGTGAGTAGTGGGTAGTGAGTAGTGAGTGCAGAGTAGTGAGTAGTGAGTGCAGAGTAGTGAGTGCAGAGTTGTGAGTGGTGAGTAGTGAGTAGTGAGTGCAGAGTGCAGAGTAGTGAGTAGTGAGTGCAGAGTAGTGAGTGCAGAGTAGTGAGTAGTTAGTGCAGAGTAGTGAGTGCAGAGTAGTGGGTAGTGAGTAGTGAGTGCAGAGTAGTGAGTAGTAAGTAGTGAGTGCAGAGTAGTGAGTAGTGAGTGCAGAGTAGTGAGGGCAGAGTAGTGAGTGCAGAGTAGTGAGTAGTGAGTGCAGAGTAGTGAGTAGTGAGTGCAGAGTAGTGAGTAGTGAGTGCAGAGTAGTGAGTGCAGAGTAGTGAGTAGTGAGTGCAGAGTAGTGAGTAGTGAGTGCAGAGTAGTGAGTAGTGAGTGCAGAGTAGTGAGTAGTGAGTGCAGAGTAGTGAGTGCAGAGTAGTGAGTGCAGAGTAGTGAGTGCAGAGTAGTGAGTGGTGAGTAGTGAGTGCAGAGTAGTGAGTAGTGAGTGCAGAGTAGTGAGTGCAGAGTAGTGAGTAGTGAGTGCAGAGTAATGAGTGCAGAGTAGTGAGTAGTGAGTGCAGAGTAGTGAGTGCAAAGTAGTGAGTAGTGAGTGCAGAGTAGTGAGTGCAGAGTAGTGGGTAGTGAGTAGAGAGTGTAGAGTAGTGAGTAGTGAGTGCAGAGTAGTGAGTAGTGAGTAGTGAGTGCAGAGTAGTGAGTGCAGAGTAGTGAGTAGTGAGTGCAGAGTAGTGAGTAGTGAGTAGTGAGTGCAGAGGTTACAAATCAGGGCAAAGAGGATATAGCTGAACAATTGGATGCGTCGCCAGCCCCAGGCCCAGTAGCTGAGACTGCTAGAGACTCGTGTAGGCTAGTAAGCTGGAACATTGCGGGGCTAAATGGTAAACGTGAGGACAAATCCTGGTCAAGCTTTGTCTTAGGCCATCATATCATAGCCCTCCAAGAAACGTGGGACACCTCAGATAGTTTGTGCTGGGATGGGTTCATCAGTTTTACTAAAGCCGCTGCCCATAGTCGCATGGGAAGGGCCAAAGGTGGCCTTTTATTTTTGTTTTCATTAGACCTGAAGGGTAGTTGGAGGCAAATTGATACTGATTCTCCCAATATCCTGTTGGTCGAAAGAGTGATCAAAAGCACCAGCAGGACTATTTTTATCAACTTTTATAATTCAGGCAATAGTGAGCACAGAGGCCGTAATATTAAGGATTTGGATAGGATTTTAAACATGGTCAGTCAGAACAAAATGCTTGATACAGATTATATTTTATTAGGTGATTTTAACATCCATCCGTGCAATCTAAATTGCAGGAGAAGTAGCCCTGACGGGGATGATGGGCCCGAGGAACCCCATTTTGAACATTCTATTGAGGGAGAGGAATTAGAGGATTTTCTTGCTAATTTTGACCTGTATGAACCAGATGGTGGCATTAGAGAGCCAACTTTTACTGGCATTCCGCACGGCACCATTATTGACTATATATTTGTATCCCTAAGTACTCTTACACGGGTTATTGCTTATTGTACTACACAATCACATCTCAGTGACCATAACCCTGTAGAGTTAGAAGCGGCGTGGGGAGGCAATTTTGGACCGTCCCCACTGGAAATCACTTCCCATCCATTAAGGACAACCAGACAAGGAAGATGTCTGAAATGGGCTAAAGTGGTTTTACGCCGAAAACTTCCCTAAGATTAAGGGTAAGGTTGAGGTCTGCTTAAATCCTGGCGCACAGGGCCTAGAAATTGTAGAGGCTTTTGAGGCCATATGTATGCAGGTATCACAGGATCTCTTGGTAAAGACCAAAAATGTAACTATAGGCAATAAGCGCTGGTTCGATTCAGCCTGCTCAAAAGCGCACAGACTATTAATGATAGCTTTAAAAAATACCCCAAGGGCAAATGATGAGATTACTAGACTCAGGAAAGCTTATAAATTAGCATTAAAAAAACGAAAGGATATCATTAAACATGAAGCCTGGGAAGATCTCTTTTCGGCAACAGTCCTGAAGAATAGTAAAAAGTTTTGGGAGATTATTAAACAGCCTTTTTTCTCGGATGACGACAATGATATTATGGATTGCGTTATTCCTGATGAAAAATGGTTATCTCACTTTAAAAACGTCTATGGGGATACTGCTGACGTAACTACAGACGCTTTGCCGATAAGATCAGCTACCTGCTCTATTATTTTTAGCCAAGACGAGGTGGAGAAAGCCATCATGTCCACCACAAAGCATAAGGCACCTGGCCCTGATGGCGTGCCCGCTGACTTTTTTATGCATTCCCCAAAATTGTGGGCTGAAGTTCTTACAAATGTGTTTAACTCAGTGAATGGAAATCTTGTACCTGCTTCATGGAACATTTCTACAATTGTTCCAATTTTTAAAAAAGGCCAACGAGATAACCCAGGCTGTTATAGGCCCATATCCCTTTTAGCCTCATCTGTAAAAATCTTAGGCAGAGTCCTTCTATCTAGGTTAAGGGTGAATGTTGAGGGCTGTGGTGGATTGTCCGAAATCCAATACGGATTTAGAGAAAAAAAGGGTACCATCGAACAGTGTATTAATTTACATCTGTTAATCTCTAAATACACTATAGCCAAGGAGGGGTCATTATATCTTGCATTCATGGACCTCTCCTCGGCCTTTGACTTGGTCAATAGGACCAAGTTGTGGTCCACCTTGTTGGAGATCGGCATAGATGAAGCTTTGGTCACCTTTATGTCCTCCCTGCACCAAGAACTTTTCTCGAGTGTACGAGTGACCAACGAGGGCAGGTGTACCGCTCTCTTCAGATCCTTAAGGGGTGTGAGGCAGGGTTGTATTTTGGCCCCCTTACTGTTTACCATCTATATTAATGGCCTGGGGGCATATCTGGAGGGGCAGGAAGCCGACGTCCCGCGTGCAGGAGTTGCCAAGATTCCGGCACTCCTGTACGCGGATGACGCAGTGCTGATTGCGCGCACGGGAGTTGGTCTACAGCGCCTATTAAATGCTTTTGGCACGTTTATGGATCAATTAGATCTTAAAATAAATGTAGCCAAGTCACACACTATGGTGGTGGGTGCTGAGTGTCGCAGGAAGAAAATCAAAACATTCACTTGTAGGGGGGACTTGGTCTCCAGGGTATCCACATTTCCCTATTTAGGCATCTTGTTTGACCAGAATGGGACTTGGGGACCACAGGTTAGAGCGAAGAGGTTGGCTGTCACTCGATCATCTTTAGCAATCCTGAGTTTTGCTGCAAGGTTAGGAGCTAGGCCCATGGAAGCCATAATAAAAATCTACAATAGTAAATCCGTGGCTATTGCTCTATATGGCTCTGCAGTGTGGGGGTACGTAAATGTGGAGTCAATACAGAGAGCGGAGAATGGATTTATTAGAGCCCTGCTCTCTGTACCCCAGTTTACTCCGACGTACTCCATACACAAAGAAGTCGGCCTTCAGTTCCTCTCGGATAAATTGCGTATGGCCCCTCTGATTCTATGGTTAAAAATATGGATGAACGAGGAACTTCCACTCAACCATAGGATCCTGACTGATGTTCTGTCCCTTGATAGATCCAATAAAATTCCCTGGCTGGCCTATCTTGCAAAAGCTTTTGCCGACATAGGTCGTCCGGAGCTTTTCACCTCTCCGGAGTGCATTAGGATTCAAGATCTTGATTTGGTTAAAAAGTCTTTTTTAGGAAGGATGGAGATGTGCCGTGAAGAGCGTGAATTAGCAAAGCCGGCAGTGAGGGATCACTGTTTGTTGCTTACTACACCCTCACTTGAACCCTATCTTGGCTATGTCACACGTCCTTTTCATAGGTTTCTTTTAATAAAATTTAGATTTAATTTGTTGCATTATCATTTAGGCTCCTTTCAAAAATGGCAGAAACCAGAATTAGCCCCGCCCTGCAGTTGTGACCATTTCTCAGTGCAGGACACAATGCACTTCGTCATGTTTTGTATTTTATAAATAGAGCCTAGGAAGAAATTCTTGATACCAATCCTCAAGGAGGCTGGCTTCACACAGGTGAGGCCGGCTTTACTCTATTTACAGCTATTATCTAACCCTAACATCACTTATTGCGTTGCTAAATTTTTGGTAGCTGCCTCAGGGGCAAAAGCCGCCTGTCAAGATCTGTTATAAATGCTAAGCACATTTTTCTTTTTAAAATGTTTTTTATAAATTCTACATTGTTGACGGATATCTGTATCATGTATTTTATGATGAATTTTGTATGGAATGTATTTTAGTGTTCACCTCTTTGTATGGTTTTTTTAAAAAAACGAATAAAGATAAATTGACTGACTGAGTGCAGAGTAGTGAGTGCAGAGTAGTGAGTGCAGAGTAGTGAGTGCAGAGTAGTGAGTGCAGAGTAGTGAGTAGTGAGTGCAGAGTAGTGAGTAGTGAGTGCAGAGTAGTGAGTGCAGAGTAGTGGGTAGTGAGTAGTGAGTGTAGAGTAGTGAGTAGTGAGTGCAGAGTAGTGAGTAGTGAGTAGTGAGTGCAGAGTAGTGAGTGCAGAGTAGTGAGTAGTGAGTGCAGAGTAGTGAGTAGTGAGTAGTGAGTGCAGAGTAGTGAGTTCAGAGTAGTGAGTGCAGAGTAGTGAGTGCAGAGTAGTGAGTAGTGAGAGCAGAGTAGTGAGTGCAGAGTAGTGAGTAGTGAGTGCAGAGTAGTGAGTGCAGAGTAGTGAGTGCAGAGTAGTGAGTGCAGAGTAGTGAGTGGTGAGTAGTGAGTAGTGAGTGCAGAGTAGTGAGTAGTGAGTGCAGAGTAGTGCGTGCAGAGTAGTGAGTAGTGAGTGCAGAGTAGTGAGTGCAGAGTAGTGAGTGCAGAGTAGTGAGTAGTGAGTGCAGAGTAGTGAGTGCAAAGTAGTGAGTAGTGAGTGCAGAGTAGTGAGTGCAGAGTAGTGGGTAGTGAGTAGTGAGTGTAGAGTAGTGAGTAGTGAGTGCAGAGTAGTGAGTAGTGAGTGCAGAGTAGTGAGTACAGAGTAGTGAGTAGTGAGTGCAGAGTAGTGAGTAGTGAGTAGTGAGTGCAGAGTAGTGAGTGCAGAGTAGTGAGTGCAGAGTAGTGAGTGCAGAGTAGTGAGTAGTGAGTGCAGAGTAGTGAGTGCAGAGTGGTGAGTAGTGAGTGCAGAGTAGTGAGTAGTGAGTGCAGAGTAGTGAGTGCAGAGTAGTGGGTAGTGAGTAGTGAGTGTAGAGTAGTGAGTAGTGAGTGCAGAGTAGTGAGTAGTGAGTAGTGAGTGCAGAGTAGTGAGTGCAGAGTAGTGAGTAGTGAGTGCAGAGTAGTGAGTAGTGAGTAGTGAGTGCAGAGTAGTGAGTTCAGAGTAGTGAGTGCAGAGTAGTGAGTGCAGAGTAGTGAGTAGTGAGAGCAGAGTAGTGAGTGCAGAGTAGTGAGTAGTGAGTGCAGAGTAGTGAGTGCAGAGTAGTGAGTGCAGAGTAGTGAGTGCAGAGTAGTGAGTGGTGAGTAGTGAGTAGTGAGTGCAGAGTAGTGAGTAGTGAGTGCAGAGTAGTGCGTGCAGAGTAGTGAGTAGTGAGTGCAGAGTAGTGAGTGCAGAGTAGTGAGTGCAGAGTAGTGAGTAGTGAGTGCAGAGTAGTGAGTGCAAAGTAGTGAGTAGTGAGTGCAGAGTAGTGAGTGCAGAGTAGTGGGTAGTGAGTAGTGAGTGTAGAGTAGTGAGTAGTGAGTGCAGAGTAGTGAGTAGTGAGTGCAGAGTAGTGAGTACAGAGTAGTGAGTAGTGAGTGCAGAGTAGTGAGTAGTGAGTAGTGAGTGCAGAGTAGTGAGTGCAGAGTAGTGAGTGCAGAGTAGTGAGTGCAGAGTAGTGAGTAGTGAGTGCAGAGTAGTGAGTGCAGAGTGGTGAGTGCAGAGTAGTGAGTAGTGAGTGCAGAGTAGTGAGTGCAGAGTAGTGAGTAGTGACTGCAGAGTAGTGAGTGCAGTGCAGAGTAGTGAGTGTAGAGTAGTGAGTGCAGAGTAGTGAGTAGTGAGTGCAGAGTAGTGAGTGCAGAGTAGTGAGTAGTGAGTGCAGAGTAGTAAGTAGTGAGTGCAGAGTAGTGAGTAGTGAGTGCAGAGTAGTGAGTGCAGAGTAGTGAGTGCAGAGTAGTGAGTAGTGAGTGCAGAGTAGTGAGTGCAGAGAAGTGAGTAGGGAGTGCAGAGTAGTGAGTGCAGAGTAGTGGGTAGTGAGTAGTGAGTGCAGAGTAGTGAGTAGTGAGTGCAGAGTAGTGAGTAGTGAGTAGTGAGTGCAGAGTAGTGAGTGCAGAGTAGTGAGTAGTGAGTACAGAGTAGTGAGTAGTGAGTGCAGAGTAGTGAGTGCAGAGTAGTGAGTGCAGAGTAGTGAGTAGTGAGTGCAGAGTAGTGAGTAGTGAGTGCAGAGTAGTGAGTGCAGAGTAGTGAGTGCAGAGTATTGAGTAGTGAGTGCAGAGTAGTGAGTGCAGTGCAGAGTAGTGAGTAGTGAGTGCAGAGTAGTGAGTGCAGAGTAGTGAGTAGTGAGTGCAGAGTAGTGAGTGCAGATTAGTGAGTATTGAGTGCAGAGTAGTGAGTGCAGAGTAGTGAGTAGTGAGTGCAGAGTAGTGAGTAGTGAGTGCAGAGTAGTGAGTGCAGAGTAGTGAGTAGTGAGTGCAGAGTAGTGAGTAGTGAGTGCAGAGTAGTGAGTGCAGAGTAGTAAGTGCAGAGTAGTGAGCAGTGAGTGCAGAGTAGTGAGTGCAGTGCAGAGTAGTGAGTAGTGACTGCAGAGTAGTGAGTGCAGATTAGTGAGTATTGAGTGCAGAGTAGTGAGTGCAGAGTAGTGAGTAGTGAGTGCAGAGTAGTGAGAAGTGAGTGAAGAGTAGTGAGTAGTGAGTGCAGCATAGTGAGTGCAGAGTAGTGAGTGCAGAGTAGTGAGTAGTGAGTGCAGAGTAGTGAGTGCAGAGTAGTGAGTAGTGAGTGCAGAGTAGTGAGTGCATAGTAGTCGATAGTGAGTAGTGAGTGCAGAGTAGTGAGTAGTGAGTAGTGAGTGCAGAGTAGTGAGTGCAGAGTAGTGAGTAGTGAGTGCAGAGTAGTGAGTGCATAGTAGTGAGTAGTGAGTGCAGAGTAGTGGGTAGTGAGTAGTGAGTGCAGAGTAGTGAGTAGTGAGTAGTGAGTAGTGAGTAGTGAGTGCAGAGTAGTGAGTAGTGAGTGCAGAGTAGTGAGAAGTGAGTGAAGAGTAGTGAGTAGTGAGTGCAGCGTAGTGAGTGCAGAGTAGTGAGTGCAGAGTAGTGAGTAGTGAGTCCAGAGTAGTGAGTGCAGAGTAGTGAGTAGTGAGTGCAGAGTAGTGAGTGCATAGTAGTCGATAGTGAGTAGTGAGTGCAGAGTAGTGAGTAGTGAGTAGTGAGTGCAGAGTAGTGAGTGCAGAGTAGTGAGTAGTGAGTGCAGAGTAGTGAGTGCATAGTAGTGAGTAGTGAGTGCAGAGTAGTGGGTAGTGAGTAGTGAGTGCAGAGTAGTGAGTAGTGAGTAGTGAGTAGTGAGTGCAGAGTAGTGAGTAGTGAGTGCAGAGTAGTGAGTAGTGAGTGCAGAGTAGTGAGTGCAGAGTAGTGAGTCATGAGTAGTGAGTGCAGAGTAGTGAGTAGTGAGTGCAGAGTAGTGAGTAGTGAGTAGTGAGTGCAGAGTAGTGAGTGCAGAGTAGTGAGTAGTGAGTGCAGAGTAGTGAGTAGTGAGTGCAGACTAGTGAGCAGAGTAGTGAGTGCAGAGTAGTGAGTGCAGACTAGTGAGTAGTGAGTAGTGAGTGCAGAGTAGTGAGTACAGAGTAGTGAGTAGTGAGTGCAGAGTAGTGAGTGCAGAGTAGTGAGTAGTGAGTTCAGAGTAGTAAGTAGTGAGTGCAGAGTAGTGAGTGGTGAGTAGTGGGTAGTGAGTAGTGAGTGCAGAGTAGTGAGTGCAGAGTTGTGAGTGGTGAGTAGTGAGTAGTGAGTGCAGAGTGCAGAGTAGTGAGTAGTGAGTGCAGAGTAGTGAGTGCAGAGTAGTGAGTAGTGAGTGCAGAGTAGTGAGTGCAGAGTAATGGGTAGTGAGTAGTGAGTGCAGAGTAGTGAGTAGTGAGTAGTGAGTGCAGAGTAGTGAGTAGTGAGTGCAGAGTAGTGAGGGCAGAGTAGTGAGTGCAGAGTAACGAGTAGTGAGTGCTGAGTAGTGAGTAGTGAGTGCAGAGTAGTGAGTAGTGAGTGCAGAGTAGTGAGTGCAGAGTAGTGAGTAGTGAGTGCAGAGTAGTGAGAAGTGAGTTCAGGGTAGTGAGTGCAGAGTAGTGAGTAGTGAGTGCAGAGTAGTGAGTAGTGAGTGCAGAGTAATGAGTGCAGAGTTGTGAGTGCAGAGTAGTGAGTAGTGAGTAGTGAGTGCAGAGTAGTGAGTACAGAGTAGTGAGTAGTGAGTGCAGAGTAGTGAGTAGTGAGTGCAGAGTAGTGAGTAGTGAGTAGTGAGTGCAGAGTAGTGAGTAGTGAGTGCAGAGTAGTGAGTGCAGCATAGTGAGTAGTGAGTGCAGAGTAGTGAGTGCAGATTAGTGAGAAGTGAGTGCAGAGTAGTGAGTGCAGAGTAGTGAGTAGTGAGTGCAGAGTAGTGAGTACAGAGTAGTGAGTGCAGAGTAGTGAGTGCAGAGTAGTAAGTAGTGAGTAGTGAGTGCAGAGTAGTGAGTAGTGAGTGCAGAGTAGTGAGTAGTGGGTAGTGAGTGCAGAGTAGTGAGTGCAGAGTAGTGAGTAGTGAGTGCAGAGTAGTGAGTGCAGAGTAGTGAGTGCAGAGTAGTGAGTAGTGAGTGCAGAGTAGTGAGTGCAGAGTAGTGAGTAGTGAGTGCAGAGTAGTGAGTAGTGAGTGCAGAGTAGTGAGTAGTGAGTGCAGAGTAGTGAGTGCAGAGTAGTGAGTGCAGAGTGAGTGCAGAGTAGTGAGTAGTGAGTGCAGAGTAGTGAGTAGTGAGTGCAGAGTAGTGAGTGCAGAGTAGTAAGTGCAGAGTGGTGAGCAGTGAGTGCAGAGTAGTGAGTGCAGTGCAGAGTAGTGAGTAGTGAGTGCAGAGTAGTGAGTGCAGATTAGTGAGTATTGCGTGCAGAGTAGTGAGTGCAGAGTAGTGAGTAGTGAGTGCAGAGTAGTGAGAAGTGAGTGAAGAGTAGTGAGTAGTGAGTGCAGAGTAGTGAGTGCAGAGTAGTGAGTGCAGAGTAGTGAGTAGTGAGTGCAGAGTAGTGAGTGCAGAGTAGTGAGTAGTGAGTGCAGAGTAGTGAGTGCATAGTAGTCGGTAGTGAGTAGTGAGTACAGAGTAGTGAGTAGTGAGTGCAGAGTAGTGAGTGCAGAGTAGTGAGTAGTGAGTGCAGAGTAGTGAGTGCATAGTAGTGAGTAGTGAGTGCAGAGTAGTGGGTAGTGAGTAGTGAGTGCAGAGTAGTGAGTAGTGAGTAGTGAGTAGTTAGTGCAGAGTAGTGAGTAGTTAGTGCAGAGTAGTGAGTAGTGAGTGCAGAGTAGTGAGTAGTGAGTGCAGAGTAGTGAGTGCAGAGTAGTGACTCGTGAGTAGTGAGTGCAGAGTAGTGAGTAGTGAGTGCAGAGTAGTGAGTAGTGAGTGCAGAGTAGTGAGTAGTGAGTGCAGAGTAGTGAGTGCAGAGTAGTGAGTAGTGGGTGCAGAGTAGTGACTGCAGAGTAGTGAGTGCAGAGTAGTGAGTAGTGAGTGCAGAGTAGTGAGTAGTGAGTGCAGACTAGTGAGCAAAGTAGTGAGTGCAGAGTAGTGAGTAGTGAGTGCAGACTAGTGAGTAGTGAGTAGTGAGTGCAGAGTAGTGAGTACAGAGTAGTGAGTAGTGAGTGCAGAGTAGTGAGTGCAGAGTAATGAGTAGTGAGTTCAGAGTAGTAAGTAGTGAGTGCAGAGTAGTGAGTGGTGAGTAGTGGGTAGTGAGTAGTGAGTGCAGAGTAGTGAGTAGTGAGTGCAGAGTAGTGAGTGCAGAGTTGTGAGTGGTGAGTAGTGAGTAGTGAGTGCAGAGTGCAGAGTAGTGAGTAGTGAGTGCAGAGTAGTGAGTGCAGAGTAGTGAGTAGTGAGTGCAGAGTAGTGAGTGCAGAGTAGTGGGTAGTGAGTAGTGAGTGCAGAGTAGTGAGTAGTAAGTAGTGAGTGCAGAGTAGTGAGTAGTGAGTGCAGAGTAGTGAGGGCAGAGTAGTGAGTGCAGAGTAGTGAGTAGTGAGTGCAGAGTAGTGAGTAGTGAGTGCAGAGTAGTGAGTAGTGAGTGCAGAGTAGTGAGTGTAGAGTAGTGAGTAGTGAGTGCAGAGTAGTGAGTAGTGAGTGCAGAGTAGTAAGTAGTGAGTGCAGAGTAGTGAGTAGTGAGTGCAGAGTAGTAAGTAGTGAGTGCAGAGTAGTGAGTAGTGAGTGCAGAGTAGTGAGTGCAGAGTAGTGAGTGCAGAGTAGTGAGTGGTGAGTAGTGAGTAGTGAGTGCAGAGTAGTGAGTAGTGAGTGCAGAGTAGTGAGTGCAGAGTAGTGAGTAGTGAGTGCAGAGTAGTGAGTGCAGAGTAGTGAGTGCAGAGTAGTGAGTAGTGAGTGCAGAGTAGTGAGTAGTGAGTGCAGAGTAGTGAGTGCAGTGCAGAGTAGTGAGTAGTGAGTGCAGAGTAGTGAGTGCAGATTAGTGAGTATTGAGTGCAGAGTAGTGAGTGCAGAGTAGTGAGTAGTGAGTGCAGAGTAGTGAGAAGTGGGTGAAGAGTAGTGAGTAGTGAGTGCAGAGTAGTGAGTGCAGAGTAGTGAGTGCAGAGTAGTGAGTAGTGAGTGCAGAGTAGTGAGAGCAGAGTAGTGAGTAGTGAGTGCAGAGTAGTGAGTGCAGAGTAGTGAGTAGTGAGAGCAGAGTAGTGAGTGCAGAGTAGTGAGTAGTGAGTGCAGAGTAGTGAGTGCAGAGTAGTGAGTGCAGAGTAGTGAGTGCAGAGTAGTGAGTGGTGAGTAGTGAGTAGTGAGTGCAGAGTAGTGAGTAGTGAGTGCAGAGTAGTGCGTGCAGAGTAGTGAGTAGTGAGTGCAGAGTAGTGAGTGCAGAGTAGTGAGTGCAGAGTAGTGAGTAGTGAGTGCAGAGTAGTGAGTGCAAAGTAGTGAGTAGTGAGTGCAGAGTAGTGAGTGCAGAGTAGTGGGTAGTGAGTAGTGAGTGTAGAGTAGTGAGTAGTGAGTGCAGAGTAGTGAGTAGTGAGTAGTGAGTGCAGAGTAGTGAGTACAGAGTAGTGAGTAGTGAGTGCAGAGTAGTGAGTAGTGAGTAGTGAGTGCAGAGTAGTGAGTGCAGAGTAGTGAGTGCAGAGTAGTGAGTGCAGAGTAGTGAGTAGTGAGTGCAGAGTAGTGAGTGCAGAGTGGTGAGTGCAGAGTAGTGAGTAGTGAGTGCAGAGTAGTGAGTGCAGAGTAGTGAGTAGTGACTGCAGAGTAGTGAGTGCAGTGCAGAGTAGTGAGTGTAGAGTAGTGAGTGCAGAGTAGTGAGTAGTGAGTGCAGAGTAGTGAGTGCAGAGTAGTGAGTAGTGAGTGCAGAGTAGTAAGTAGTGAGTGCAGAGTAGTGAGTAGTGAGTGCAGAGTAGTGAGTGCAGAGTAGTGAGTGCAGAGTAGTGAGTAGTGAGTGCAGAGTAGTGAGTGCAGAGAAGTGAGTAGGGAGTGCAGAGTAGTGAGTGCAGAGTAGTGAGTAGTGAGTGCAGAGTAGTGAGTGCATAGTAGTCGGTAGTGAGTAGTGAGTACAGAGTAGTGAGTAGTGAGTGCAGAGTAGTGAGTGCAGAGTAGTGAGTAGTGAGTGCAGAGTAGTGAGTGCATAGTAGTGAGTAGTGAGTGCAGAGTAGTGAGTGCAGAGTAGTGAGTGCAGAGTATTGAGTAGTGAGTGCAGAGTAGTGAGTGCAGAGTAGTGAGTGCAGAGTAGTGAGTAGTGAGTGCAGAGTAGTGAGTGCAGATTAGTGAGTATTGAGTGCAGAGTAGTGAGTGCAGAGTAGTGAGTAGTGAGTGCAGAGTAGTGAGAAGTGAGTGCAGAGTAGTGAGTGCAGAGTAGTGAGTGCAGAGTAGTGAGTAGTGAGTGCAGAGTAGTGAGTAGTGAGTGCAGAGTAGTGAGTGCAGATTAGTGAGTATTGAGTGCAGAGTAGTGAGTGCAGAGTAGTGAGTAGTGAGTGCAGAGTAGTGAGAAGTGAGTGAAGAGTAGTGAGTAGTGAGTGCAGAGTAGTGAGTGCAGAGTAGTGAGTGCAGAGTAGTGAGTAGTGAGTGCAGAGTAGTGAGTGCAGAGTAGTGAGTAGTGAGTGCAGAGTAGTGAGTGCATAGTAGTCGGTAGTGAGTAGTGAGTGCAGAGTAGTGAGTAGTGAGTAGTGAGTGCAGAGTAGTGAGTGCAGAGTAGTGAGTAGTGAGTGCAGAGTAGTGAGTGCATAGTAGTGAGTAGTGAGTGCAGAGTAGTGGGTAGTGAGTAGTGAGTGCAGAGTAGTGAGTAGTGATTAGTGAGTAGTGAGTAGTGAGTGCAGAGTAGTGAGTAGTGAGTGCAGAGTAGTGAGTAGTGAGTGCAGAGTAGTGAGTAGTGAGTGCAGAGTAGTGAGTGCAGAGTAGTGAGTCGTGAGTAGTGAGTGCAGAGTAGTGAGTAGTGAGTGCAGAGTAGTGAGTAGTGAGTGCAGAGTAGTGAGTAGTGAGTAGTGAGTGCAGAGTAGTGAGTGCAGAGTAGTGAGTAGTGGGTGCAGAGTAGTGAGTGCAGAGTAGTGAGTAATGAGTTCAGAGTAGTAAGTAGTGAGTTCAGAGTAGTGAGTGGTGAGTAGTGGGTAGTGAGTAGTGAGTGCAGAGTAGTGAGTAGTGAGTGCAGAGTAGTGAGTGCAGAGTTGTGAGTGGTGAGTAGTGAGTAGTGAGTGCAGAGTGCAGAGTAGTGAGTAGTGAGTGCAGAGTAGTGAGTGCAGAGTAGTGAGTAGTGAGTGCAGTGTAGTGAGTAGTAAGTAGTAAGTGCAGAGTAGTGAGTGCAGAGTAGTGAGGGCAGAGTAGTGAGTGCAGAGTAGTGAGTAGTGAGTGCAGAGTAGTGAGTAGTGAGTGCAGAGTAGTGAGTAGTGAGTGCAGAGTAGTGAGTGCAGAGTAGTGAGTAGTGAGTGCAGAGTAGTGAGTAGTGAGTGCAGAGTAGTGAGTAGTGAGTGCAGAGTAGTGAGTAGTGAGTGCAGAGTAGTGAGTGCAGAGTAGTGAGTGCAGAGTAGTGAGTGCAGAGTAGTGAGTGGTGAGTAGTGAGTAGTGAGTGCAGAGTAGTGAGTAGTGAGTGCAGAGTAGTGAATGCAGAGTAGTGAGTAGTGAGTGCAGAGTAGTGAGTGCAGAGTAGTGAGTGCAGAGTAGTGAGTAGTGAGTGCAGAGTAGTGAGTGCAAAGTAGTGAGTAGTGAGTGCAGAGTAGTGAGTGCAGAGTAGTGGGTAGTGAGTAGTGAGTGTAGAGTAGTGAGTAGTGAGTGCAGAGTAGTGAGTAGTGAGTAGTGAGTGCAGAGTAGTGAGTGCAGAGTAGTGAGTAGTGAGTGCAGAGTAGTGAGTAGTGAGTAGTGAGTGCAGAGTAGTGAGTGCAGAGTAGTGAGTGCAGAGTAGTGAGTAGTGAGTGCAGAGTAGTGAGTGCAGAGTGGTGAGTGCAGAGTAGTGAGTAGTGAGTGCAGAGTAGTGAGTGCAGTGTAGTGAGTAGTGACTGCAGAGTAGTGAGTGCAGTGCAGAGTAGTGAGTAGTGAGTGTAGAGTAGTGAGTGCAGAGTAGTGAGTAGTGAGTGCAGAGTAGTGAGTGCAGAATAGTGAGTAGTGAGTGCAGAGTAGTAAGTAGTGAGTGCAGAGTAGTGAGTAGTGAGTGCAGAGTAGTGAGTGCAGAGTAGTGAGTGCAGAGTGAGTGTGTAGAGTGAGTGTGTAGAGTGAGTGTGCAGAGTGAGTGTGCAGAGTGAGTGTGCAGGGTAGTGAGTGCAGAGTAGTGAGTGCAGAGTAGTGAGTAGTGAGTACAGAGTAGTGAGTAGTGAGTGCAGAGTAGTGAGTAGTGAGTAGTGAGTGCAGAGTAGTGAGTGCAGAGTAGTGAGTAGTGAGTGCAGAGTAGTGAGTGCAGAGTAGTGAGTAGTGAGTGCAGAGTAGTGAGTGCAGAGTAGTGGGTAGTGAGTAGTGAGTGCAGAGTAGTGAGTAGTGAGTGCAGAGTAGTGAGTAGTGAGTAGCGAGTGCAGAGTAGTGAGTGCAGAGTAGTGAGTAGTGAGTGCAGAGTAGTGAGTAGTGAGTGCAGAGTAGTGAGTGCAGAGTAGAGAGTGCAGAGTAGTGAGTAGTGAGTGCAGAGTAGTGAGTGCAGAGTAGTGAGTAGTGAGTGCAGAGTAGTGAGTGCAGAGTAGTGAGTAGTGAGTGCAGAGTAGTGAGTGCAGAGTAGTGAGTGCAGAGTAGTGAGTAGTGAGTGCAGAGTAGTGAGTGCAGAGTAGTGAGTAGGGAGTGCAGAGTAGTGAGTGCAGAGTAGTGGGTAGTGAGTAGTGAGTGCAGAGTAGTGAGTAGTGAGTGCAGAGTAGTGAGTAGTGAGTAGTGAGTGCAGAGTAGTGAGTGCAGAGTAGTGAGTAGTGAGTGCAGAGTAGTGAGTAGTGAGTGCAGAGTAGTGAGTACAGAGTAGTGAGTGCAGAGTAGTGAGTAGTGAGTGCAGAGTAGTGAGTAGTGAGTGCAGAGTAGTGAGTGCAGAGTAGTGAGTGCAGAGTATTGAGTAGTGAGTGCAGAGTAGTGAGTGCAGAGTAGTGAGTGCAGAGTAGTGAGTAGTGAGTGCAGAGTAGTGAGTGCAGATTAGTGAGTATTGAGTGCAGAGTAGTGAGTGCAGAGTAGTGAGTAGTGAGTGCAGAGTAGTGAGAAGTGAGTGCAGAGTAGTGAGTGCAGAGTAGTGAGTGCAGAGTAGTGAGTAGTGAGTGCAGAGTAGTGAGTAGTGAGTGCAGAGTAGTGAGTGCAGATTAGTGAGTATTGAGTGCAGAGTAGTGAGTGCAGAGTAGTGAGTAGTGAGTGCAGAGTAGTGAGAAGTGAGTGAAGAGTAGTGAGTAGTGAGTGCAGAGTAGTGAGTGCAGAGTAGTGAGTGCAGAGTAGTGAGTAGTGAGTGCAGAGTAGTGAGTGCAGAGTAGTGAGTAGTGAGTGCAGAGTAGTGAGTGCATAGTAGTCGGTAGTGAGTAGTGAGTGCAGAGTAGTGAGTAGTGAGTAGTGAGTGCAGAGTAGTGAGTGCAGAGTAGTGAGTAGTGAGTGCAGAGTAGTGAGTGCATAGTAGTGAGTAGTGAGTGCAGAGTAGTGGGTAGTGAGTAGTGAGTGCAGAGTAGTGAGTAGTGATTAGTGAGTAGTGAGTAGTGAGTGCAGAGAAGTGAGTAGTGAGTGCAGAGTAGTGAGTAGTGAGTGCAGAGTAGTGAGTAGTGAGTGCAGAGTAGTGAGTGCAGAGTAGTGAGTCGTGAGTAGTGAGTGCAGAGTAGTGAGTAGTGAGTGCAGAGTAGTGAGTAGTGAGTGCAGAGTAGTGAGTAGTGAGTAGTGAGTGCAGAGTAGTGAGTGCAGAGTAGTGAGTAGTGGGTGCAGAGTAGTGAGTGCAGAGTAGTGAGTGCAGAGTAGTGAGTAGTGAGTGCAGAGTAGTGAGTGCAGACTAGTGAGCAGAGTAGTGAGTGCAGAGTAGTGAGTAGTGAGTGCAGACTAGTGAGTAGTGAGTAGTGAGTGCAGAGTAGTGAGTACAGAGTAGTGAGTAGTGAGTGCAGAGTAGTGAGTGCAGAGTAGTGAGTAGTGAGTTCAGAGTAGTAAGTAGTGAGTGCAGAGTAGTGAGTGGTGAGTAGTGGGTAGTGAGTAGTGAGTGCAGAGTAGTGAGTAGTGAGTGCAGAGTAGTGAGTGCAGAGTAGTGAGTGCAGAGTAGTGAGTAGTGAGTGCAGAGTAGTGAGTGCAGAGTAGTGGGTAGTGAGTAGTGAGTGCAGAGTAGTGAGTAGTGAGTAGTGAGTGCAGAGTAGTGAGTAGTGAGTGCAGAGTAATGAGTGCAGAGTAGTGAGTGCAGAGTAGTGAGTAGTGAGTAGTGAGTGCAGAGTAGTGAGTACAGAGTAGTGAGTAGTGAGTGCAGAGTAGTGAGTAGTGAGTAGTGAGTGCAGAGTAGTGAGTAGTGAGTGCAGAGTAGTGAGTGCAGCATAGTGAGTAGTGAGTGCAGAGTACTGAGTGCAGATTAGTGAGAAGTGAGTGCAGAGTAGTGAGTGCAGAGTAGTGAGTAGTGAGTGCAGAGTAGTGAGTGCAGAGTAGTGAGTGCAGAGTAGTGAGTGCAGAGTAGTAAGTAGTGAGTAGTGAGTGCAGAGTAGTGAGCAGTGAGTAGTTAGTACAGAGTAGTGAGTAGTGAGTGCAGAGTAGTGAGTAGTGAGTAGTGAGTGCAGAGTAGTGAGTAGTGAGTGCAGAGTAGTGAGTAGTGGGTAGTGAGTGCAGAGTAGTGAGTGCAGAGTAGTGAGTGCAGAGTAGTGAGTGCAGAGTAGTGAGTAGTGAGTGCAGAGTAGTGAGTAGTGAGTGCAGAGTATTGAGTAGTGAGTAGTGAGTGCAGAGTAGTGAGTGCAGAGTAGTGAGTGCAGAGTAGTGAGTAGTGAGTGCAGAGTAGTGAGTAGTGAGTGCAGAGTAGTGAGTAGTGAGTGCAGAGTAGTGAGTGCAGAGTAGTAAGTGCAGAGTAGTGAGCAGTGAGTGCAGAGTAGTGAGTGCAGTGCAGAGTAGTGAGTAGTGAGTGCAGAGTAGTGAGTGCAGATTAGTGAGTATTGAGTGCAGAGTAGTGAGTGCAGAGTAGTGAGTAGTGAGTGCAGAGTAGTGAGAAGTGGGTGAAGAGTAGTGAGTAGTGAGTGCAGAGTAGTGAGTGCAGAGTAGTGAGTGCAGAGTAGTGAGTAGTGAGTGCAGAGTAGTGAGAGCAGAGTAGTGAGTAGTGAGTGCAGAGTAGTGAGTGCAGAGTAGTGAGTAGTGAGAGCAGAGTAGTGAGTGCAGAGTAGTGAGTAGTGAGTGCAGAGTAGTGAGTGCAGAGTAGTGAGTGCAGAGTAGTGAGTGCAGAGTAGTGAGTGGTGAGTAGTGAGTAGTGAGTGCAGAGTAGTGAGTAGTGAGTGCAGAGTAGTGCGTGCAGAGTAGTGAGTAGTGAGTGCAGAGTAGTGAGTGCAGAGTAGTGAGTGCAGAGTAGTGAGTAGTGAGTGCAGAGTAGTGAGTGCAAAGTAGTGAGTAGTGAGTGCAGAGTAGTGAGTGCAGAGTAGTGGGTAGTGAGTAGTGAGTGTAGAGTAGTGAGTAGTGAGTGCAGAGTAGTGAGTAGTGAGTAGTGAGTGCAGAGTAGTGAGTACAGAGTAGTGAGTAGTGAGTGCAGAGTAGTGAGTAGTGAGTAGTGAGTGCAGAGTAGTGAGTGCAGAGTAGTGAGTGCAGAGTAGTGAGTGCAGAGTAGTGAGTAGTGAGTGCAGAGTAGTGAGTGCAGAGTGGTGAGTGCAGAGTAGTGAGTAGTGAGTGCAGAGTAGTGAGTGCAGAGTAGTGAGTAGTGACTGCAGAGTAGTGAGTGCAGTGCAGAGTAGTGAGTGTAGAGTAGTGAGTGCAGAGTAGTGAGTAGTGAGTGCAGAGTAGTGAGTGCAGAGTAGTGAGTAGTGAGTGCAGAGTAGTAAGTAGTGAGTGCAGAGTAGTGAGTAGTGAGTGCAGAGTAGTGAGTGCAGAGTAGTGAGTGCAGAGTAGTGAGTAGTGAGTGCAGAGTAGTGAGTGCAGAGAAGTGAGTAGGGAGTGCAGAGTAGTGAGTGCAGAGTAGTGAGTAGTGAGTGCAGAGTAGTGAGTGCATAGTAGTCGGTAGTGAGTAGTGAGTACAGAGTAGTGAGTAGTGAGTGCAGAGTAGTGAGTGCAGAGTAGTGAGTAGTGAGTGCAGAGTAGTGAGTGCATAGTAGTGAGTAGTGAGTGCAGAGTAGTGAGTGCAGAGTAGTGAGTGCAGAGTATTGAGTAGTGAGTGCAGAGTAGTGAGTGCAGAGTAGTGAGTGCAGAGTAGTGAGTAGTGAGTGCAGAGTAGTGAGTGCAGATTAGTGAGTATTGAGTGCAGAGTAGTGAGTGCAGAGTAGTGAGTAGTGAGTGCAGAGTAGTGAGAAGTGAGTGCAGAGTAGTGAGTGCAGAGTAGTGAGTGCAGAGTAGTGAGTAGTGAGTGCAGAGTAGTGAGTAGTGAGTGCAGAGTAGTGAGTGCAGAGTAGTGAGTGCAGAGTAGTGAGTAGTGAGTGCAGAGTAGTGAGAAGTGAGTGAAGAGTAGTGAGTAGTGAGTGCAGAGTAGTGAGTGCAGAGTAGTGAGTGCAGAGTAGTGAGTAGTGAGTGCAGAGTAGTGAGTGCAGAGTAGTGAGTAGTGAGTGCAGAGTAGTGAGTGCATAGTAGTCGGTAGTGAGTAGTGAGTGCAGAGTAGTGAGTAGTGAGTAGTGAGTGCAGAGTAGTGAGTGCAGAGTAGTGAGTAGTGAGTGCAGAGTAGTGAGTGCATAGTAGTGAGTAGTGAGTGCAGAGTAGTGGGTAGTGAGTAGTGAGTGCAGAGTAGTGAGTAGTGATTAGTGAGTAGTGAGTAGTGAGTGCAGAGTAGTGAGTAGTGAGTGCAGAGTAGTGAGTAGTGAGTGCAGAGTAGTGAGTAGTGAGTGCAGAGTAGTGAGTGCAGAGTAGTGAGTCGTGAGTAGTGAGTGCAGAGTAGTGAGTAGTGAGTGCGGAGTAGTGAGTAGTGAGTGCAGAGTAGTGAGTAGTGAGTAGTGAGTGCAGAGTAGTGAGTGCAGAGTAGTGAGTAGTGGGTGCAGAGTAGTGAGTGCAGAGTAGTGAGTAATGAGTTCAGAGTAGTAAGTAGTGAGTGCAGAGTAGTGAGTGGTGAGTAGTGGGTAGTGAGTAGTGAGTGCAGAGTAGTGAGTAGTGAGTGCAGAGTAGTGAGTGCAGAGTTGTGAGTGGTGAGTAGTGAGTAGTGAGTGCAGAGTGCAGAGTAGTGAGTGCAGAGTAGTGAGTGCAGAGTAGTGAGTAGTGAGTGCAGTGTAGTGAGTAGTAAGTAGTAAGTGCAGAGTAGTGAGTGCAGAGTAGTGAGGGCAGAGTAGTGAGTGCAGAGTAGTGAGTAGTGAGTGCAGAGTAGTGAGTAGTGAGTGCAGAGTAGTGAGTAGTGAGTGCAGAGTAGTGAGTGCAGAGTAGTGAGTAGTGAGTGCAGAGTAGTGAGTAGTGAGTGCAGAGTAGTGAGTAGTGAGTGCAGAGTAGTGAGTAGTGAGTGCAGAGTAGTGAGTGCAGAGTAGTGAGTGCAGAGTAGTGAGTGCAGAGTAGTGAGTGGTGAGTAGTGAGTAGTGAGTGCAGAGTAGTGAGTAGTGAGTGCAGAGTAGTGAATGCAGAGTAGTGAGTAGTGAGTGCAGAGTAGTGAGTGCAGAGTAGTGAGTGCAGAGTAGTGAGTAGTGAGTGCAGAGTAGTGAGTGCAAAGTAGTGAGTAGTGAGTGCAGAGTAGTGAGTGCAGAGTAGTGGGTAGTGAGTAGTGAGTGTAGAGTAGTGAGTAGTGAGTGCAGAGTAGTGAGTAGTGAGTAGTGAGTGCAGAGTAGTGAGTGCAGAGTAGTGAGTAGTGAGTGCAGAGTAGTGAGTAGTGAGTAGTGAGTGCAGAGTAGTGAGTGCAGAGTAGTGAGTGCAGAGTAGTGAGTAGTGAGTGCAGAGTAGTGAGTGCAGAGTGGTGAGTGCAGAGTAGTGAGTAGTGAGTGCAGAGTAGTGAGTGCAGTGTAGTGAGTAGTGACTGCAGAGTAGTGAGTGCAGTGCAGAGTAGTGAGTAGTGAGTGTAGAGTAGTGAGTGCAGAGTAGTGAGTAGTGAGTGCAGAGTAGTGAGTGCAGAATAGTGAGTAGTGAGTGCAGAGTAGTAAGTAGTGAGTGCAGAGTAGTGAGTAGTGAGTGCAGAGTAGTGAGTGCAGAGTAGTGAGTGCAGAGTGAGTGTGTAGAGTGAGTGTGTAGAGTGAGTGTGCAGAGTGAGTGTGCAGAGTGAGTGTGCAGGGTAGTGAGTGCAGAGTAGTGAGTGCAGAGTAGTGAGTAGTGAGTACAGAGTAGTGAGTAGTGAGTGCAGAGTAGTGAGTAGTGAGTAGTGAGTGCAGAGTAGTGAGTGCAGAGTAGTGAGTAGTGAGTGCAGAGTAGTGAGTGCAGAGTAGTGAGTAGTGAGTGCAGAGTAGTGAGTGCAGAGTAGTGGGTAGTGAGTAGTGAGTGCAGAGTAGTGAGTAGTGAGTGCAGAGTAGTGAGTAGTGAGTAGCGAGTGCAGAGTAGTGAGTGCAGAGTAGTGAGTAGTGAGTGCAGAGTAGTGAGTAGTGAGTGCAGAGTAGTGAGTGCAGAGTAGAGAGTGCAGAGTAGTGAGTAGTGAGTGCAGAGTAGTGAGTGCAGAGTAGTGAGTAGTGAGTGCAGAGTAGTGAGTGCAGAGTAGTGAGTAGTGAGTGCAGAGTAGTGAGTGCAGAGTAGTGAGTGCAGAGTAGTGAGTAGTGAGTGCAGAGTAGTGAGTGCAGAGTAGTGAGTAGGGAGTGCAGAGTAGTGAGTGCAGAGTAGTGGGTAGTGAGTAGTGAGTGCAGAGTAGTGAGTAGTGAGTGCAGAGTAGTGAGTAGTGAGTAGTGAGTGCAGAGTAGTGAGTGCAGAGTAGTGAGTAGTGAGTGCAGAGTAGTGAGTAGTGAGTGCAGAGTAGTGAGTGCAGAGTAGTGAGTGCAGAGTAGTGAGTAGTGAGTGCAGAGTAGTGAGTAGTGAGTGCAGAGTAGTGAGTGCAGAGTAGTGAGTGCAGAGTATTGAGTAGTGAGTGCAGAGTAGTGAGTGCAGAGTAGTGAGTGCAGAGTAGTGAGTAGTGAGTGCAGAGTAGTGAGTGCAGATTAGTGAGTATTGAGTGCAGAGTAGTGAGTGCAGAGTAGTGAGTAGTGAGTGCAGAGTAGTGAGAAGTGAGTGCAGAGTAGTGAGTGCAGAGTAGTGAGTGCAGAGTAGTGAGTAGTGAGTGCAGAGTAGTGAGTAGTGAGTGCAGAGTAGTGAGTGCAGATTAGTGAGTATTGAGTGCAGAGTAGTGAGTGCAGAGTAGTGAGTAGTGAGTGCAGAGTAGTGAGAAGTGAGTGAAGAGTAGTGAGTAGTGAGTGCAGAGTAGTGAGTGCAGAGTAGTGAGTGCAGAGTAGTGAGTAGTGAGTGCAGAGTAGTGAGTGCAGAGTAGTGAGTAGTGAGTGCAGAGTAGTGAGTGCATAGTAGTCGGTAGTGAGTAGTGAGTGCAGAGTAGTGAGTAGTGAGTAGTGAGTGCAGAGTAGTGAGTGCAGAGTAGTGAGTAGTGAGTGCAGAGTAGTGAGTGCATAGTAGTGAGTAGTGAGTGCAGAGTAGTGGGTAGTGAGTAGTGAGTGCAGAGTAGTGAGTAGTGATTAGTGAGTAGTGAGTAGTGAGTGCAGAGAAGTGAGTAGTGAGTGCAGAGTAGTGAGTAGTGAGTGCAGAGTAGTGAGTAGTGAGTGCAGAGTAGTGAGTGCAGAGTAGTGAGTTGTGAGTAGTGAGTGCAGAGTAGTGAGTAGTGAGTGCAGAGTAGTGAGTAGTGAGTGCAGAGTAGTGAGTAGTGAGTAGTGAGTGCAGAGTAGTGAGTGCAGAGTAGTGAGTAGTGGGTGCAGAGTAGTGAGTGCAGAGTAGTGAGTGCAGAGTAGTGAGTAGTGAGTGCAGAGTAGTGAGTGCAGACTAGTGAGCAGAGTAGTGAGTGCAGAGTAGTGAGTAGTGAGTGCAGACTAGTGAGTAGTGAGTAGTGAGTTCAGAGTAGTAAGTAGTGAGTGCAGAGTAGTGAGTGGTGAGTAGTGGGTAGTGAGTAGTGAGTGCAGAGTAGTGAGTAGTGAGTGCAGAGTAGTGAGTGCAGAGTAGTGAGTGCAGAGTAGTGAGTAGTGAGTGCAGAGTAGTGAGTGCAGAGTAGTGGGTAGTGAGTAGTGAGTGCAGAGTAGTGAGTAGTGAGTAGTGAGTGCAAAGTAGTGAGTAGTGAGTGCAGAGTAGTGAGGGCAGAGTAGTGAGTGCAGAGTAGTGAGTAGTGAGTGCTGAGTAGTGAGTAGTGAGTGCAGAGTAGTGAGTAGTGAGTGCAGAGTAGTGAGTGCAGAGTAGTGAGTAGTGAGTGCAGAGTAGTGAGAAGTGAGTTCAGGGTAGTGAGTGCAGAGTAGTGAGCAGTGAGTGCAGAGTAGTGAGTAGTGAGTGCAGAGTAGTGAGTAGTGAGTGCAGAGTAATGAGTGCAGAGTAGTGAGTGCAGAGTAGTGAGTAGTGAGTAGTGAGTGCAGAGTAGTGAGTACAGAGTAGTGAGTAGTGAGTGCAGAGTAGTGAGTAGTGAGTAGTGAGTGCAGAGTAGTGAGTAGTGAGTGCAGAGTAGTGAGTGCAGCATAGTGAGTAGTGCGTGTAGAGTAGTGAGTGCAGATTAGTGAGAAGTGAGTGCAGAGTAGTGAGTGCAGAGTAGTGAGTAGTGAGTGCAGAGTAGTGAGTGCAGAGTAGTGAGTGCAGAGTAGTGAGTGCAGAGTAGTAAGTAGTGAGTAGTGAGTGCAGAGTAGTGAGCAGTGAGTAGTTAGTAGAGTAGTGAGTAGTGAGTGCAGAGTAGTGAGTAGTGAGTAGTGAGTGCAGAGTAGTGAGTAGTGAGTGCAGAGTAGTGAGTAGTGGGTAGTGAGTGCAGAGTAGTGAGTGCAGAGTAGTGAGTGCAGAGTAGTGAGTGCAGAGTAGTGAGTGCAGAGTAGTGAGTAGAGAGTGCAGAGTAGTGAGTAGTGAGTGCAGAGTATTGAGTAGTGAGTAGTGAGTGCAGAGTAGTGAGTGCAGAGTAGTGAGTGCAGAGTAGTGAGTAGTGAGTGCAGAGTAGTGAGTAGTGAGTGCAGAGTAGTGAGTAGTGAGTGCAGAGTAGTGAGTGCAGAGTAGTAAGTGCAGAGTAGTGAGCAGTGAGTGCAGAGTAGTGAGTGCAGTGCAGAGTAGTGAGTAGTGAGTGCAGAGTAGTGAGTGCAGATTAGTGAGTATTGAGTGCAGAGTAGTGAGTGCAGAGTAGTGAGTAGTGAGTGCAGAGTAGTGAGAAGTGGGTGAAGAGTAGTGAGTAGTGAGTGCAGAGTAGTGAGTGCAGAGTAGTGAGTGCAGAATAGTGAGTAGTGAGTGCAGAGTAGTGAGAGCAGAGTAGTGTGTAGTGAGTGCAGAGTAGTGAGTGCATTGTAGTCGGTAGTGAGTAGTGAGTGCAGAGTAGTGAGTAGTGAGTGCAGAGTAGTGAGTGCAGAGTAGTGAGTAGTGAGTGCAGAGTAGTGAGTGCATAGTAGTGAGTAGTGAGTGCAGAGTAGTGGGTAGTGAGTAGTGAGTGCAGAGTAGTGAGTAGTGAGTAGTGAGTAGTTAGTGCAGAGTAGTGAGTAGTGAGTGCAGAGTAGTGAGTGCAGAGTAGTGACTCGTGAGTAGTGAGTGCAGAGTAGTGAGTAGTGAGTGCAGAGTAGTGAGTAGTGAGTGCAGAGTAGTGAGTAGTGAGTGCAGAGTAGTGAGTGCAGAGTAGTGAGTAGTGAGTGCAGAGTAGTGAGAAGTGAGTTCAGGGTAGTGAGTGCAGAGTAGTGAGCAGTGAGTGCAGAGTAGTGAGTAGTGAGTAGTGAGTGCAGAGTAGTGAGTAGTGAGTGCAGAGTAATGAGTGCAGAGTAGTGAGTGCAGAGTAGTGAGTAGTGAGTAGTGAGTGCAGAGTAGTGAGTACAGAGTAGTGAGTAGTGAGTGCAGAGTAGTGAGTAGTGAGTGCAGAGTAGTGAGTAGTGAGTGCAGAGTAGTGAGTGCAGCATAGTGAGTAGTGAGTGCAGAGTAGTGAGTGCAGATTAGTGAGAAGTGAGTGCAGAGTAGTGAGTGCAGAGTAGTGAGTAGTGAGTGCAGAGTAGTGAGTGCAGAGTAGTGAGTGCAGAGTAGTGAGTGCAGAGTAGTAAGTAGTGAGTAGTGAGTGCAGAGTAGTGAGCAGTGAGTAGTTAGTACAGAGTAGTGAGTAGTGAGTGCAGAGTAGTGAGTAGTGAGTAGTGAGTGCAGAGTAGTGAGTAGTGAGTGCAGAGTAGTGAGTAGTGGGTAGTGAGTGCAGAGTAGTGAGTGCAGAGTAGTGAGTGCAGAGTAGTGAGTGCAGAGTAGTGAGTAGTGAGTGCAGAGTAGTGAGTAGTGAGTGCAGAGTATTGAGTAGTGAGTAGTGAGTGCAGAGTAGTGAGTGCAGAGTAGTGAGTGCAGAGTAGTGAGTAGTGAGTGCAGAGTAGTGAGTAGTGAGTGCAGAGTAGTGAGTAGTGAGTGCAGAGTAGTGAGTGCAGAGTAGTAAGTGCAGAGTAGTGAGCAGTGAGTGCAGAGTAGTGAGTGCAGTGCAGAGTAGTGAGTAGTGAGTGCAGAGTAGTGAGTGCAGATTAGTGAGTATTGAGTGCAGAGTAGTGAGTGCAGAGTAGTGAGTAGTGAGTGCAGAGTAGTGAGAAGTGGGTGAAGAGTAGTGAGTAGTGAGTGCAGAGTAGTGAGTGCAGAGTAGTGAGTGCAGAGTAGTGAGTAGTGAGTGCAGAGTAGTGAGAGCAGAGTAGTGAGTAGTGAGTGCAGAGTAGTGAGTGCAGAGTAGTGAGTAGTGAGAGCAGAGTAGTGAGTGCAGAGTAGTGAGTAGTGAGTGCAGAGTAGTGAGTGCAGAGTAGTGAGTGCAGAGTAGTGAGTGCAGAGTAGTGAGTGGTGAGTAGTGAGTAGTGAGTGCAGAGTAGTGAGTAGTGAGTGCAGAGTAGTGCGTGCAGAGTAGTGAGTAGTGAGTGCAGAGTAGTCAGTGCAGAGTAGTGAGTGCAGAGTAGTGAGTAGTGAGTGCAGAGTAGTGAGTGCAAAGTAGTGAGTAGTGAGTGCAGAGTAGTGAGTGCAGAGTAGTGGGTAGTGAGTAGTGAGTGTAGAGTAGTGAGTAGTGAGTGCAGAGTAGTGAGTAGTGAGTAGTGAGTGCAGAGTAGTGAGTACAGAGTAGTGAGTAGTGAGTGCAGAGTAGTGAGTAGTGAGTAGTGAGTGCAGAGTAGTGAGTGCAGAGTAGTGAGTGCAGAGTAGTGAGTGCAGAGTAGTGAGTAGTGAGTGCAGAGTAGTGAGTGCAGAGTGGTGAGTGCAGAGTAGTGAGTAGTGAGTGCAGAGTAGTGAGTGCAGAGTAGTGAGTAGTGACTGCAGAGTAGTGAGTGCAGTGCAGAGTAGTGAGTGTAGAGTAGTGAGTGCAGAGTAGTGAGTAGTGAGTGCAGAGTAGTGAGTGCAGAGTAGTGAGTAGTGAGTGCAGAGTAGTAAGTAGTGAGTGCAGAGTAGTGAGTAGTGAGTGCAGAGTAGTGAGTGCAGAGTAGTGAGTGCAGAGTAGTGAGTAGTGAGTGCAGAGTAGTGAGTGCAGAGAAGTGAGTAGGGAGTGCAGAGTAGTGAGTGCAGAGTAGTGGGTAGTGAGTAGTGAGTGCAGAGTAGTGAGTAGTGAGTGCAGAGTAGTGAGTAGTGAGTAGTGAGTGCAGAGTAGTGAGTGCAGAGTAGTGAGTAGTGAGTACAGAGTAGTGAGTAGTGAGTGCAGAGTAGTGAGTGCAGAGTAGTGAGTGCAGAGTAGTGAGTAGTGAGTGCAGAGTAGTGAGTAGTGAGTGCAGAGTAGTGAGTGCAGAGTAGTGAGTGCAGAGTATTGAGTAGTGAGTGCAGAGTAGTGAGTGCAGTGCAGAGTAGTGAGTAGTGAGTGCAGAGTAGTGAGTGCAGAGTAGTGAGTAGTGAGTGCAGAGTAGTGAGTGCAGATTAGTGAGTATTGAGTGCAGAGTAGTGAGTGCAGAGTAGTGAGTAGTGAGTGCAGAGTAGTGAGTAGTGAGTGCAGAGTAGTGAGTGCAGAGTAGTGAGTGCAGAGTAGTGAGTAGTGAGTGCAGAGTAGTGAGTAGTGAGTGCAGAGTAGTGAGTGCAGAGTAGTAAGTGCAGAGTAGTGAGCAGTGAGTGCAGAGTAGTGAGTGCAGTGCAGAGTAGTGAGTAGTGACTGCAGAGTAGTGAGTGCAGATTAGTGAGTATTGAGTGCAGAGTAGTGAGTGCAGAGTAGTGAGTAGTGAGTGCAGAGTAGTGAGTGCATAGTAGTCGATAGTGAGTAGTGAGTGCAGAGTAGTGAGTAGTGAGTAGTGAGTGCAGAGTAGTGAGTGCAGAGTAGTGAGTAGTGAGTGCAGAGTAGTGAGTGCATAGTAGTGAGTAGTGAGTGCAGAGTAGTGGGTAGTGAGTAGTGAGTGCAGAGTAGTGAGTAGTGAGTAGTGAGTAGTGAGTAGTGAGTGCAGAGTAGTGAGTAGTGAGTGCAGAGTAGTGAGAAGTGAGTGAAGAGTAGTGAGTAGTGAGTGCAGCGTAGTGAGTGCAGAGTAGTGAGTGCAGAGTAGTGAGTAGTGAGTCCAGAGTAGTGAGTGCAGAGTAGTGAGTAGTGAGTGCAGAGTAGTGAGTGCATAGTAGTCGATAGTGAGTAGTGAGTGCAGAGTAGTGAGTAGTGAGTGCAGAGTAGTGAGTGCAGAGTAGTGAGTAGTGAGTGCAGAGTAGTGAGTGCATAGTAGTGAGTAGTGAGTGCAGAGTAGTGGGTAGTGAGTAGTGAGTGCAGAGTAGTGAGTAGTGAGTAGTGAGTAGTGAGTGCAGAGTAGTGAGTAGTGAGTGCAGAGTAGTGAGTAGTGAGTGCAGAGTAGTGAGTAGTGAGTGCAGAGTAGTGAGTGCAGAGTAGTGAGTCATGAGTAGTGAGTGCAGAGTAGTGAGTAGTGAGTGCAGAGTAGTGAGTAGTGAGTGCAGAGTAGTGAGTAGTGAGTGCAGAGTAGTGAGTGCAGAGTAGTGAGTAGTGAGTGCAGAGTAGTGAGTAGTGAGTGCAGACTAGTGAGCAGAGTAGTGAGTGCAGAGTAGTGAGTGCAGACTAGTGAGTAGTGAGTAGTGAGTGCAGAGTAGTGAGTACAGAGTAGTGAGTAGTGAGTGCAGAGTAGTGAGTGCAGAGTAGTGAGTAGTGAGTTCAGAGTAGTAAGTAGTGAGTGCAGAGTAGTGAGTGGTGAGTAGTGGGTAGTGAGTAGTGAGTGCAGAGTAGTGAGTGCAGAGTTGTGAGTGGTGAGTAGTGAGTAGTGAGTGCAGAGTGCAGAGTAGTGAGTAGTGAGTGCAGAGTAGTGAGTGCAGAGTAGTGAGTAGTGAGTGCAGAGTAGTGAGTGCAGAGTAATGGGTAGTGAGTAGTGAGTGCAGAGTAGTGAGTAGTGAGTAGTGAGTGCAGAGTAGTGAGTAGTGAGTGCAGAGTAGTGAGGGCAGAGTAGTGAGTGCAGAGTAACGAGTAGTGAGTGCTGAGTAGTGAGTAGTGAGTGCAGAGTAGTGAGTAGTGAGTGCAGAGTAGTGAGTGCAGAGTAGTGAGTAGTGAGTGCAGAGTAGTGAGAAGTGAGTTCAGGGTAGTGAGTGCAGAGTAGTGAGTAGTGAGTGCAGAGTAGTGAGTAGTGAGTGCAGAGTAGTGAGTAGTGAGTAGTGAGTGCAGAGTAGTGACTAGTGAGTGCAGAGTAATGAGTGCAGAGTTGTGAGTGCAGAGTAGTGAGTAGTGAGTAGTGAGTGCAGAGTAGTGAGTACAGAGTAGTGAGTAGTGAGTGCAGAGTAGTGAGTGCAGAGTAGTGAGTAGTGAGTAGTGAGTGCAGAGTAGTGAGTAGTGAGTGCAGAGTAGTGAGTGCAGCATAGTGAGTAGTGAGTGCAGAGTAGTGAGTGCAGATTAGTGAGAAGTGAGTGCAGAGTAGTGAGTGCAGAGTAGTGAGTAGTGAGTGCAGAGTAGTGAGTACAGAGTAGTGAGTGCAGAGTAGTGAGTGCAGAGTAGTAAGTAGTGAGTAGTGAGTGCAGAGTAGTGAGTAGTGAGTGCAGAGTAGTGAGTAGTGGGTAGTGAGTGCAGAGTAGTGAGTGCAGAGTAGTGAGTAGTGAGTGCAGAGTAGTGAGTGCAGAGTAGTGAGTGCAGAGTAGTGAGTAGTGAGTGCAGAGTAGTGAGTGCAGAGTAGTGAGTAGTGAGTGCAGAGTAGTGAGTAGTGAGTGCAGAGTAGTGAGTAGTGAGTGCAGAGTAGTGAGTGCAGAGTAGTGAGTGCAGAGTGAGTGCAGAGTAGTGAGTAGTGAGTGCAGAGTAGTGAGTAGTGAGTGCAGAGTAGTGAGTGCAGAGTAGTAAGTGCAGAGTGGTGAGCAGTGAGTGCAGAGTAGTGAGTGCAGTGCAGAGTAGTGAGTAGTGAGTGCAGAGTAGTGAGTGCAGATTAGTGAGTATTGCGTGCAGAGTAGTGAGTGCAGAGTAGTGAGTAGTGAGTGCAGAGTAGTGAGAAGTGAGTGAAGAGTAGTGAGTAGTGAGTGCAGAGTAGTGAGTGCAGAGTAGTGAGTGCAGAGTAGTGAGTAGTGAGTGCAGAGTAGTGAGTGCAGAGTAGTGAGTAGTGAGTGCAGAGTAGTGAGTGCATAGTAGTCGGTAGTGAGTAGTGAGTACAGAGTAGTGAGTAGTGAGTGCAGAGTACTGAGTGCAGAGTAGTGAGTAGTGAGTGCAGAGTAGTGAGTGCATAGTAGTGAGTAGTGAGTGCAGAGTAGTGGGTAGTGAGTAGTGAGTGCAGAGTAGTGAGTAGTGAGTAGTTAGTGCAGAGTAGTGAGTAGTTAGTGCAGAGTAGTGAGTAGTGAGTGCAGAGTAGTGAGTAGTGAGTGCAGAGTAGTGACTCGTGAGTAGTGAGTGCAGAGTAGTGAGTAGTGAGTGCAGAGTAGTGAGTAGTGAGTGCAGAGTAGTGAGTAGTGAATGCAGAGTAGTGAGTGCAGAGTAGTGAGTAGTGGGTTCAGAGTAGTGACTGCAGAGTAGTGAGTGCAGAGTAGTGAGTAGTGAGTGCAGAGTAGTGAGTAGTGAGTGCAGACTAGTGAGCAAAGTAGTGAGTGCAGAGTAGTGAGTAGTGAGTGCAGACTAGTGAGTAGTGAGTAGTGAGTGCAGAGTAGTGAGTACAGAGTAGTGAGTAGTGAGTGCAGAGTAGTGAGTGCAGAGTAATGAGTAGTGAGTTCAGAGTAGTAAGTAGTGAGTGCAGAGTAGTGAGTGGTGAGTAGTGGGTAGTGAGTAGTGAGTGCAGAGTAGTGAGTAGTGAGTGCAGAGTAGTGAGTGCAGAGTTGTGAGTGGTGAGTAGTGAGTAGTGAGTGCAGAGTGCAGAGTAGTGAGTAGTGAGTGCAGAGTAGTGAGTGCAGAGTAGTGAGTAGTGGGTAGTGAGTAGTGAGTGCAGAGTAGTGAGTAGTGAGTGCAGAGTAGTGAGTGCAGAGTTGTGAGTGGTGAGTAGTGAGTAGTGAGTGCAGAGTGCAGAGTAGTGAGTAGTGAGTGCAGAGTAGTGAGTGCAGAGTAGTGAGTAGTGAGTGCAGAGTAGTGAGTGCAGAGTAGTGGGTAGTGAGTAGTGAGTGCAGAGTAGTGAGTAGTAAGTAGTGAGTGCAGAGTAGTGAGTAGTGAGTGCAGAGTAGTGAGGGCAGAGTAGTGAGTGCAGAGTAGTGAGTAGTGAGTGCAGAGTAGTGAGTAGTGAGTGCAGAGTAGTGAGTAGTGAGTGCAGAGTAGTGAGTGTAGAGTAGTGAGTAGTGAGTGCAGAGTAGTGAGTAGTGAGTGCAGAGTAGTAAGTAGTGAGTGCAGAGTAGTGAGTAGTGAGTGCAGAGTAGTAAGTAGTGAGTGCAGAGTAGTGAGTAGTGAGTGCAGAGTAGTGAGTGCAGAGTAGTGAGTGCAGAGTAGTGAGTGGTGAGTAGTGAGTAGTGAGTGCAGAGTAGTGAGTAGTGAGTGCAGAGTAGTGAGTGCAGAGTAGTGAGTAGTGAGTGCAGAGTAGTGAGTGCAGAGTAGTGAGTGCAGAGTAGTGAGTAGTGAGTGCAGAGTAGTGAGTGCAAAGTAGTGAGTAGTGAGTGCAGAGTAGTGGGTAGTGAGTAGTGAGTGAGGAGTAGTGAGTAGTGAGTGCAGAGTAGTGAGTAGTGAGTAGTGAGCAGTGAGTGCAGAGTAGTGAGTAGTGAGTAGTGAGTGCAGAGTAGTGAGTGCAGAGTAGTGAGTGCAGAGTAGTGAGTAGTGAGTGCAGAGTAGTGAGTGTAGAGTGGTGAGTGCAGAGTAGTGAGTAGTGAGTGCAGAGTAGTGAGTAGTGAGTGCAGAGTAGTGAGTGCAGCATAGTGAGTAGTGAGTGCAGAGTAGTGAGTGCAGATTAGTGAGTAGTGAGTGCAGAGTATTGAGTAGTGAGTAGTGAGTGCAGAGTAGTGAGTGCAGAGTAGTGAGTGCAGAGTAGTGAGTAGTGAGTGCAGAGTAGTGAGTAGTGAGTGCAGAGTAGTGAGTAGTGAGTGCAGAGTAGTGAGTGCAGAGTAGTAAGTGCAGAGTAGTGAGCAGTGAGTGCAGAGTAGTGAGTGCAGTGCAGAGTAGTGAGTAGTGAGTGCAGAGTAGTGAGTGCAGATTAGTGAGTATTGAGTGCAGAGTAGTGAGTGCAGAGTAGTGAGTAGTGAGTGCAGAGTAGTGAGAAGTGGGTGAAGAGTAGTGAGTAGTGAGTGCAGAGTAGTGAGTGCAGAGTAGTGAGTGCAGAGTAGTGAGTAGTGAGTGCAGAGTAGTGAGAGCAGAGTAGTGTGTAGTGAGTGCAGAGTAGTGAGTGCATAGTAGTCGGTAGTGAGTAGTGAGTGCAGAGTAGTGAGTAGTGAGTGCAGAGTAGTGAGTGCAGAGTAGTGAGTAGTGAGTGCAGAGTAGTGAGTGCATAGTAGTGAGTAGTGAGTGCAGAGTAGTGGGTAGTGAGTAGTGAGTGCAGAGTAGTGAGTAGTGAGTAGTGAGTAGTTAGTGCAGAGTAGTGAGTAGTGAGTGCAGAGTAGTGAGTGCAGAGTAGTGACTCGTGAGTAGTGAGTGCAGAGTAGTGAGTAGTGAGTGCAGAGTAGTGAGTAGTGAGTGCAGAGTAGTGAGTAGTGAGTGCAGAGTAGTGAGTGCAGAGTAGTGAGTAGTGAGTGCAGAGTAGTGAGAAGTGAGTTCAGGGTAGTGAGTGCAGAGTAGTGAGCAGTGAGTGCAGAGTAGTGAGTAGTGAGTAGTGAGTGCAGAGTAGTGAGTAGTGAGTGCAGAGTAATGAGTGCAGAGTAGTGAGTGCAGAGTAGTGAGTAGTGAGTAGTGAGTGCAGAGTAGTGAGTACAGAGTAGTGAGTAGTGAGTGCAGAGTAGTGAGTAGTGAGTAGTGAGTGCAGAGTAGTGAGTAGTGAGTGCAGAGTAGTGAGTGCAGCATAGTGAGTAGTGAGTGCAGAGTAGTGAGTGCAGAATAGTGAGAAGTGAGTGCAGAGTAGTGAGTGCAGAGTAGTGAGTAGTGAGTGCAGAGTAGTGAGTGCAGAGTAGTGAGTGCAGAGTAGTGAGTGCAGAGTAGTAAGTAGTGAGTAGTGAGTGCAGAGTAGTGAGCAGTGAGTAGTTAGTACAGAGTAGTGAGTAGTGAGTGCAGAGTAGTGAGTAGTGAGTAGTGAGTGCAGAGTAGTGAGTAGTGAGTGCAGAGTAGTGAGTAGTGGGTAGTGAGTGCAGAGTAGTGAGTGCAGAGTAGTGAGTGCAGAGTAGTGAGTGCAGAGTAGTGAGTAGTGAGTGCAGAGTAGTGAGTAGTGAGTGCAGAGTATTGAGTAGTGAGTAGTGAGTGCAGAGTAGTGAGTGCAGAGTAGTGAGTGCAGAGTAGTGAGTAGTGAGTGCAGAGTAGTGAGTAGTGAGTGCAGAGTAGTGAGTAGTGAGTGCAGAGTAGTGAGTGCAGAGTAGTAAGTGCAGAGTAGTGAGCAGTGAGTGCAGAGTAGTGAGTGCAGTGCAGAGTAGTGAGTAGTGAGTGCAGAGTAGTGAGTGCAGATTAGTGAGTATTGAGTGCAGAGTAGTGAGTGCAGAGTAGTGAGTAGTGAGTGCAGAGTAGTGAGAAGTGGGTGAAGAGTAGTGAGTAGTGAGTGCAGAGTAGTGAGTGCAGAGTAGTGAGTGCAGAGTAGTGAGTAGTGAGTGCAGAGTAGTGAGAGCAGAGTAGTGAGTAGTGAGTGCAGAGTAGTGAGTGCAGAGTAGTGAGTAGTGAGAGCAGAGTAGTGAGTGCAGAGTAGTGAGTAGTGAGTGCAGAGTAGTGAGTGCAGAGTAGTGAGTGCAGAGTAGTGAGTGCAGAGTAGTGAGTGGTGAGTAGTGAGTAGTGAGTGCAGAGTAGTGAGTAGTGAGTGCAGAGTAGTGCGTGCAGAGTAGTGAGTAGTGAGTGCAGAGTAGTGAGTGCAGAGTAGTGAGTGCAGAGTAGTGAGTAGTGAGTGCAGAGTAGTGAGTGCAAAGTAGTGAGTAGTGAGTGCAGAGTAGTGAGTGCAGAGTAGTGGGTAGTGAGTAGTGAGTGTAGAGTAGTGAGTAGTGAGTGCAGAGTAGTGAGTAGTGAGTAGTGAGTGCAGAGTAGTGAGTACAGAGTAGTGAGTAGTGAGTGCAGAGTAGTGAGTAGTGAGTAGTGAGTGCAGAGTAGTGAGTGCAGAGTAGTGAGTGCAGAGTAGTGAGTGCAGAGTAGTGAGTAGTGAGTGCAGAGTAGTGAGTGCAGAGTGGTGAGTGCAGAGTAGTGAGTAGTGAGTGCAGAGTAGTGAGTGCAGAGTAGTGAGTAGTGACTGCAGAGTAGTGAGTGCAGTGCAGAGTAGTGAGTGTAGAGTAGTGAGTGCAGAGTAGTGAGTAGTGAGTGCAGAGTAGTGAGTGCAGAGTAGTGAGTGCAGAGTAGTAAGTAGTGAGTGCAGAGTAGTGAGTAGTGAGTGCAGAGTAGTGAGTGCAGAGTAGTGAGTGCAGAGTAGTGAGTAGTGAGTGCAGAGTAGTGAGTGCAGAGAAGTGAGTAGGGAGTGCAGAGTAGTGAGTGCAGAGTAGTGGGTAGTGAGTAGTGAGTGCAGAGTAGTGAGTAGTGAGTGCAGAGTAGTGAGTAGTGAGTAGTGAGTGCAGAGTAGTGAGTGCAGAGTAGTGAGTAGTGAGTACAGAGTAGTGAGTAGTGAGTGCAGAGTAGTGAGTGCAGAGTAGTGAGTGCAGAGTAGTGAGTAGTGAGTACAGAGTAGTGAGTAGTGAGTGCAGAGTAGTGAGTGCAGAGTAGTGAGTGCAGAGTATTGAGTAGTGAGTGCAGAGTAGTGAGTGCAGTGCAGAGTAGTGAGTAGTGAGTGCAGAGTAGTGAGTGCAGAGTAGTGAGTAGTGAGTGCAGAGTAGTGAGTGCAGATTAGTGAGTATTGAGTGCAGAGTAGTGAGTGCAGAGTAGTGAGTAGTGAGTGCAGAGTAGTGAGTAGTGAGTGCAGAGTAGTGAGTGCAGAGTAGTGAGTGCAGAGTAGTGAGTAGTGAGTGCAGAGTAGTGAGTAGTGAGTGCAGAGTAGTGAGTGCAGAGTAGTAAGTGCAGAGTAGTGAGCAGTGAGTGCAGAGTAGTGAGTGCAGTGCAGAGTAGTGAGTAGTGACTGCAGAGTAGTGAGTGCAGATTAGTGAGTATTGAGTGCAGAGTAGTGAGTGCAGAGTAGTGAGTAGTGAGTGCAGAGTAGTGAGTGCATAGTAGTCGATAGTGAGTAGTGAGTGCAGAGTAGTGAGTAGTGAGTAGTGAGTGCAGAGTAGTGAGTGCAGAGTAGTGAGTAGTGAGTGCAGAGTAGTGAGTGCATAGTAGTGAGTAGTGAGTGCAGAGTAGTGGGTAGTGAGTAGTGAGTGCAGAGTAGTGAGTAGTGAGTAGTGAGTAGTGAGTAGTGAGTGCAGAGTAGTGAGTAGTGAGTGCAGAGTAGTGAGAAGTGAGTGAAGAGTAGTGAGTAGTGAGTGCAGCGTAGTGAGTGCAGAGTAGTGAGTGCAGAGTAGTGAGTAGTGAGTCCAGAGTAGTGAGTGCAGAGTAGTGAGTAGTGAGTGCAGAGTAGTGAGTGCATAGTAGTCGATAGTGAGTATTGAGTGCAGAGTAGTGAGTAGTGAGTGCAGAGTAGTGAGTGCAGAGTAGTGAGTAGTGAGTGCAGAGTAGTGAGTGCATAGTAGTGAGTAGTGAGTGCAGAGTAGTGGGTAGTGAGTAGTGAGTGCAGAGTAGTGAGTAGTGAGTAGTGAGTAGTGAGTGCAGAGTAGTGAGTAGTGAGTGCAGAGTAGTGAGTAGTGAGTGCAGAGTAGTGAGTAGTGAGTGCAGAGTAGTGAGTGCAGAGTAGTGAGTCATGAGTAGTGAGTGCAGAGTAGTGAGTAGTGAGTGCAGAGTAGTGAGTAGTGAGTGCAGAGTAGTGAGTAGTGAGTAGTGAGTGCAGAGTAGTGAGTGCAGAGTAGTGAGTAGTGAGTGCAGAGTAGTGAGTAGTGAGTGCAGACTAGTGAGCAGAGTAGTGAGTGCAGAGTAGTGAGTGCAGACTAGTGAGTAGTGAGTAGTGAGTGCAGAGTAGTGAGTACAGAGTAGTGAGTAGTGAGTGCAGAGTAGTGAGTGCAGAGTAGTGAGTAGTGAGTTCAGAGTAGTAAGTAGTGAGTGCAGAGTAGTGAGTGGTGAGTAGTGGGTAGTGAGTAGTGAGTGCAGAGTAGTGAGTGCAGAGTTGTGAGTGGTGAGTAGTGAGTAGTGAGTGCAGAGTGCAGAGTAGTGAGTAGTGAGTGCAGAGTAGTGAGTGCAGAGTAGTGAGTAGTGAGTGCAGAGTAGTGAGTGCAGAGTAATGGGTAGTGAGTAGTGAGTGCAGAGTAGTGAGTAGTGAGTAGTGAGTGCAGAGTAGTGAGTAGTGAGTGCAGAGTAGTGAGTGCAGAGTAGTGAGTAGTGAGTGCAGAGTAGTGAGAAGTGAGTTCAGGGTAGTGAGTGCAGAGTAGTGAGTAGTGAGTGCAGAGTAGTGAGTAGTGAGTGCAGAGTAGTGAGTAGTGAGTAGTGAGTGCAGAGTAGTGAGTAGTGAGTGCAGAGTAATGAGTGCAGAGTTGTGAGTGCAGAGTAGTGAGTAGTGAGTAGTGAGTGCAGAGTAGTGAGTACAGAGTAGTGAGTAGTGAGTGCAGAGTAGTGAGTAGTGAGTGCAGAGTAGTGAGTAGTGAGTAGTGAGTGCAGAGTAGTGAGTAGTGAGTGCAGAGTAGTGAGTGCAGCATAGTGAGTAGTGAGTGCAGAGTAGTGAGTGCAGATTAGTGAGAAGTGAGTGCAGAGTAGTGAGTGCAGAGTAGTGAGTAGTGAGTGCAGAGTAGTGAGTACAGAGTAGTGAGTGCAGAGTAGTGAGTGCAGAGTAGTAAGTAGTGAGTAGTGAGTGCAGAGTAGTGAGTAGTGAGTGCAGAGTAGTGAGTAGTGGGTAGTGAGTGCAGAGTAGTGAGTGCAGAGTAGTGAGTAGTGAGTGCAGAGTAGTGAGTGCAGAGTAGTGAGTGCAGAGTAGTGAGTAGTGAGTGCAGAGTAGTGAGTGCAGAGTAGTGAGTAGTGAGTGCAGAGTAGTGAGTAGTGAGTGCAGAGTAGTGAGTAGTGAGTGCAGAGTAGTGAGTGCAGAGTAGTGAGTGCAGAGTGAGTGCAGAGTAGTGAGTAGTGAGTGCAGAGTAGTGAGTAGTGAGTGCAGAGTAGTGAGTGCAGAGTAGTAAGTGCAGAGTGGTGAGCAGTGAGTGCAGAGTAGTGAGTGCAGTGCAGAGTAGTGAGTAGTGAGTGCAGAGTGGTGAGTGCAGATTAGTGAGTATTGCGTGCAGAGTAGTGAGTGCAGAGTAGTGAGTAGTGAGTGCAGAGTAGTGAGAAGTGAGTGAAGAGTAGTGAGTAGTGAGTGCAGAGTAGTGAGTGCAGAGTAGTGAGTGCAGAGTAGTGAGTAGTGAGTGCAGAGTAGTGAGTGCAGAGTAGTGAGTAGTGAGTGCAGAGTAGTGAGTGCATAGTAGTCGGTAGTGAGTAGTGAGTACAGAGTAGTGAGTAGTGAGTGCAGAGTAGTGAGTGCAGAGTAGTGAGTAGTGAGTGCAGAGTAGTGAGTGCATAGTAGTGAGTAGTGAGTGCAGAGTAGTGGGTAGTGAGTAGTGAGTGCAGAGTAGTGAGTAGTGAGTAGTTAGTGCAGAGTAGTGAGTAGTTAGTGCAGAGTAGTGAGTAGTGAGTGCAGAGTAGTGAGTAGTGAGTGCAGAGTAGTGAGTGCAGAGTAGTGACTCGTGAGTAGTGAGTGCAGAGTAGTGAGTAGTGAGTGCAGAGTAGTGAGTAGTGAGTGCAGAGTAGTGAGTGCAGAGTAGTGAGTAGTGGGTGCAGAGTAGTGACTGCAGAGTAGTGAGTGCAGAGTAGTGAGTAGTGAGTGCAGAGTAGTGAGTAGTGAGTGCAGACTAGTGAGCAAAGTAGTGAGTGCAGAGTAGTGAGTAGTGAGTGCAGACTAGTGAGTAGTGAGTAGTGAGTGCAGAGTAGTGAGTACAGAGTAGTGAGTAGTGAGTGCAGAGTAGTGAGTGCAGAGTAATGAGTAGTGAGTGCAGAGTAGTGAGTAGTGAGTGCAGAGTAGTGAGTGCAGAGTTGTGAGTGGTGAGTAGTGAGTAGTGAGTGCAGAGTGCAGAGTAGTGAGTAGTGAGTGCAGAGTAGTGAGTGCAGAGTAGTGAGTAGTGAGTGCAGAGTAGTGAGTGCAGAGTAGTGAGTAGTGAGTGCAGAGTAGTGAGTGCAGAGTAGTGAGTAGTGAGTGCAGAGTAGTGAGTAGTGAGTGCAGAGTAGTGAGTGCATAGTAGTCGGTAGTGAGTAGTGAGTACAGAGTAGTGAGTAGTGAGTGCAGAGTAGTGAGTGCAGAGTAGTGAGTAGTGAGTGCAGAGTAGTGAGTGCATAGTAGTGAGTAGTGAGTGCAGAGTAGTGGGTAGTGAGTAGTGAGTGCAGAGTAGTGAGTAGTGAGTAGTTAGTGCAGAGTAGTGAGTAGTTAGTGCAGAGTAGTGAGTAGTGAGTGCAGAGTAGTGAGTAGTGAGTGCAGAGTAGTGAGTGCAGAGTAGTGACTCGTGAGTAGTGAGTGCAGAGTAGTGAGTAGTGAGTGCAGAGTAGTGAGTAGTGAGTGCAGAGTAGTGAGTGCAGAGTAGTGAGTAGTGGGTGCAGAGTAGTGACTGCAGAGTAGTGAGTGCAGAGTAGTGAGTAGTGAGTGCAGAGTAGTGAGTAGTGAGTGCAGACTAGTGAGCAAAGTAGTGAGTGCAGAGTAGTGAGTAGTGAGTGCAGACTAGTGAGTAGTGAGTAGTGAGTGCAGAGTAGTGAGTACAGAGTAGTGAGTAGTGAGTGCAGAGTAGTGAGTGCAGAGTAATGAGTAGTGAGTGCAGAGTAGTGAGTAGTGAGTGCAGAGTAGTGAGTGCAGAGTTGTGAGTGGTGAGTAGTGAGTAGTGAGTGCAGAGTGCAGAGTAGTGAGTAGTGAGTGCAGAGTAGTGAGTGCAGAGTAGTGAGTAGTGAGTGCAGAGTAGTGAGTGCAGAGTAGTGGGTAGTGAGTAGTGAGTGCAGAGTAGTGAGTAGTAAGTAGTGAGTGCAGAGTAGTGAGTAGTGAGTGCAGAGTAGTGAGGGCAGAGTAGTGAGTGCAGAGTAGTGAGTAGTGAGTGCAGAGTAGTGAGTAGTGAGTGCAGAGTAGTGAGTAGTGAGTGCAGAGTAGTGAGTGTAGAGTAGTGAGTAGTGAGTGCAGAGTAGTGAGTAGTGAGTGCAGAGTAGTAAGTAGTGAGTGCAGAGTAGTGAGTAGTGAGTGCAGAGTAGTAAGTAGTGAGTGCAGAGTAGTGAGTAGTGAGTGCAGAGTAGTGAGTGCAGAGTAGTGAGTGCAGAGTAGTGAGTGGTGAGTAGTGAGTAGTGAGTGCAGAGTAGTGAGTAGTGAGTGCAGAGTAGTGAGTGCAGAGTAGTGAGTAGTGAGTGCAGAGTAGTGAGTGCAGAGTAGTGAGTGCAGAGTAGTGAGTAGTGAGTGCAGAGTAGTGAGTGCAAAGTAGTGAGTAGTGAGTGCAGAGTAGTGGGTAGTGAGTAGTGAGTGTAGAGTAGTGAGTAGTGAGTGCAGAGTAGTGAGTAGTGAGTAGTGAGCAGTGAGTGCAGAGTAGTGAGTAGTGAGTAGTGAGTGCAGAGTAGTGAGTGCAGAGTAGTGAGTGCAGAGTAGTGAGTAGTGAGTGCAGAGTAGTGAGTGTAGAGTGGTGAGTGCAGAGTAGTGAGTAGTGAGTGCAGAGTAGTGAGTAGTGAGTGCAGAGTAGTGAGTGCAGCATAGTGAGTAGTGAGTGCAGAGTAGTGAGTGCAGATTAGTGAGAAGTGAGTGCAGAGTAGTGAGTGCAGAGTAGTGAGTAGTGAGTGCAGAGTAGTGAGTACAGAGTAGTGAGTGCAGAGTAGTAAGTAGTGAGTAGTGAGTGCAGAGTAGTGAGTAGTGAGTGCAGAGTAGTGAGTAGTGGGTAGTGAGTGCAGAGTAGTGAGTGCAGAGTAGTGAGTAGTGAGTGCAGAGTAGCGAGTGCAGAGTAGTGAGTGCAGAGTAGTGAGTAGTGAGTGCAGAGTAGTGAGTGCAGAGTAGTGAGTGCAGAGTAGTGAGTAGTGAGTGCAGAGTAGTGAGTAGTGAGTGCAGAGTAGTGAGTGCAGAGTAGTGAGTGCAGAGTAGTGAGTAGTGAGTGCAGAGTAGTGAGTAGTGAGTGCAGAGTAGTGAGTAGTGAGTGCAGAGTAGTGAGTGCAGAGTAGTAAGTGCAGAGTGGTGAGCAGTGAGTGCAGAGTAGTGAGTGCAGTGCAGAGTAGTGAGTAGTGAGTGCAGAGTAGTGAGTGCAGATTAGTGAGTATTGCGTGCAGAGTAGTGAGTGCAGAGTAGTGAGTAGTGAGTGCAGAGTAGTGAGAAGTGAGTGAAGAGTAGTGAGTAGTGAGTGCAGAGTAGTGAGTGCAGAGTAGTGAGTGCAGAGTAGTGAGTAGTGAGTGCAGAGTAGTGAGTGCAGAGTAGTGAGTAGTGAGTGCAGAGTAGTGAGTGCATAGTAGTCGGTAGTGAGTAGTGAGTACAGAGTAGTGAGTAGTGAGTGCAGAGTAGTGAGTGCAGAGTAGTGAGTAGTGAGTGCAGAGTAGTGAGTGCATAGTAGTGAGTAGTGAGTGCAGAGTAGTGGGTAGTGAGTAGTGAGTGCAGAGTAGTGAGTAGTGAGTAGTGAGTAGTTAGTGCAGAGTAGTGAGTAGTTAGTGCAGAGTAGTGAGTAGTGAGTGCAGAGTAGTGAGTAGTGAGTGCAGAGTAGTGAGTGCAGAGTAGTGACTCGTGAGTAGTGAGTGCAGAGTAGTGAGTAGTGAGTGCAGAGTAGTGAGTAGTGAGTGCAGAGTAGTGAGTAGTGAGTGCAGAGTAGTGAGTGCAGAGTAGTGAGTAGTGGGTGCAGAGTAGTGAGTGCAGAGTAGTGAGTGCAGAGTAGTGAGTAGTGAGTTGTGAGTAGTGAGTAGTGAGTGCAGACTAGTGAGCAGAGTAGTGAGTGCAGAGTAGTGAGTAGTGAGTGCAGACTAGTGAGTTGTGAGTAGTGAGTGCAGAGTAGTGAGTACAGAGTAGTGAGTAGTGAGTGCAGAGTAGTGAGTGCAGAGTAGTGAGTAGTGAGTTCAGAGTAGTAAGTAGTGAGTGCAGAGTAGTGAGTGGTGAGTAGTGGGTAGTGAGTAGTGAGTGCAGAGTAGTGAGTAGTGAGTGCAGAGTAGTGAGTGCAGAGTAGTGGGTAGTGAGTAGTGAGTGCAGAGTAGTGAGTAGTAAGTAGTGAGTGCAGAGTAGTGAGTAGTGAGTGCAGAGTAGTGAGGGCAGAGTAGTGAGTGCAGAGTACTGAGTAGTGAGTGCAGAGTAGTGAGTAGTGAGTGCAGAGTAGTGAGTAGTGAGTGCAGAGTAGTGAGTAGTGAGTGCAGAGTAGTGAGTGTAGAGTAGTGAGTAGTGAGTGCAGAGTAGTGAGTAGTGAGTGCAGAGTAGTGAGTAGTGAGTGCAGAGTAGTGAGTGCAGAGTAGTGAGTGGTGAGTAGTGAGTAGTGACTGCAGAGTAGTGAGTAGTGAGTGCAGAGTAGTGAGTGCAGAGTAGTGAGTAGTGAGTGCAGAGTAGTGAGTGCAGAGTAGTGAGTAGTGAGTGCAGAGTAGTGAGTGCAAAGTAGTGAGTAGTGAGTGCAGAGTAGTGGGTAGTGAGTAGTGAGTGTAGAGTAGTGAGTAGTGAGTGCAGAGTAGTGAGTAGTGAGTAGTGAGTAGTGAGTGCAGAGTAGTGAGTGGTGAGTAGTGAGTGCAGAGTAGTGAGTGCAGAGTAGTGAGTGCAGAGTAGTGAGTGCAGAGTAGTGAGTAGTTAGTGCAGAGTAGTGAGTGTAGAGTGGTGAGTGCAGAGTAGTGAGTAGTGAGTGCAGAGTAGTGAGTGCAGTGTAGTGAGTAGTGACTGCAGAGTAGTGAGTGCAGTGCAGAGTAGTGAGTAGTGAGTGTAGAGTAGTGAGTGCAGAGTAGTGAGTAGTGAGTGCAGAGTAGTGAGCGCAGAATAGTGAGTAGTGAGTGCAGAGTAGTAAGTAGTGAGTGCAGAGTAGTGAGTAGTGAGTGCAGAGTAGTGAGTGCAGAGTAGTGAGTGCAGAGTGAGTGTGTAGAGTGAGTGTGTAGAGTGAGTGTGCAGAGTGAGTGTGCAGGGTAGTGAGTGCAGAGTAGTGAGTGCAGAGTAGTGAGTAGTGAGTACAGAGTAGTGACTAGTGAGTGCAGAGTAGTGAGTAGTGAGTAGTGAGTGCAGAGTAGTGAGTGCAGAGTAGTGAGTAGTGAGTGCAGAGTAGTGAGTGCAGAGTAGTGAGTTGTGAGTGCTGAGTAGTGAGTGCAGAGTAGTGGGTAGTGAGTAGTGAGTGCAGAGTAGTGAGTAGTGAGTGCAGAGTAGTGAGTAGTGAGTAGCGAGTGCAGAGTAGTGAGTGCAGAGTAGTGAGTAGTGAGTGCAGAGTAGTAAGTGCAGAGTAGAGAGTGCAGAGTAGTGAGTAGTGAGTGCAGAGTAGTGAGTGCAGAGTAGTGAGTAGTGAGTGCAGAGTAGTGAGTGCAGAGTAGTGAGTAGTGAGTGCAGAGTAGTGAGTGCAGAGTAGTGAGTGCAGAGTAGTGAGTAGTGAGTGCAGAGTAGTGAGTGCAGAGTAGTGAGTAGGGAGTGCAGAGTAGTGAGTGCAGAGTAGTGGGTAGTGAGTAGTGAGTGCAGAGTAGTGAGTGCAGAGTAGTGAGTAGTGAGTAGTGAGTGCAGAGTAGTGAGTGCAGAGTAGTGAGTAGTGAGTGCAGAGTAGTGAGTAGTGAGTGCAGAGTAGTGAGTGCAGAGTAGTGAGTGCAGAGTAGTGAGTAGTGAGTGCAGAGTAGTGGGTAGTGAGTAGTGAGTGCAGAGTAGTGAGTAGTGAGTAGTGAGTAGTTAGTGCAGAGTAGTGAGTAGTGAGTGCAGAGTAGTGAGTAGTGAGTGCAGAGTAGTGAGTAGTGAGTGCAGAGTAGTGAGTGCAGAGTAGTGACTCGTGAGTAGTGAGTGCAGAGTAGTGAGTAGTGAGTGCAGAGTAGTGAGTAGTGAGTGCAGAGTAGTGAGTAGTGAGTGCAGAGTAGTGAGTGCAGAGTAGTGAGTAGTGGGTGCAGAGTAGTGAGTGCAGAGTAGTGAGTGCAGAGTAGTGAGTAGTGAGTGCAGAGTAGTGAGTAGTGAGTGCAGACTAGTGAGCAGAGTAGTGAGTGCAGAGTAGTGAGTAGTGAGTACAGACTAGTGAGTAGTGAGTAGTGAGTGCAGAGTTGTGAGTGGTGAGTAGTGAGTAGTGAGTGCAGAGTAGTGAGTAGTGAGTGCAGAGTAGTGAGTGCAGAGTAGTGAGTAGTGAGTGCAGAGTAGTGAGTGCAGAGTAGTGGGTAGTGAGTAGTGAGTGCAGAGTAGTGAGTAGTAAGTAGTGAGTGCAGAGTAGTGAGTAGTGAGTGCAGAGTAGTGAGTAGTGAGTGCAGAGTAGTGAGTGCAGAGTAGTGAGTGCAGAGTAGTAAGTAGTGAGTAGTGAGTGCAGAGTAGTGAGTGCAGAGTAGTGAGTAGTGAGTGCAGAGTAGTGAGTGCAGAGTAGTGAGTGCAGAGTAGTGAGTGCAGAGTAGTGAGTGCAGAGTAGTGAGTGCAGAGTAGTGAGTAGTGAGTGCAGAGTAGTGAGTGCAGAGTAGTGAGTGCAGAGTAGTGAGTAGTGAGTGCAGAGTAGTGAGTGCATAGTAGTCGGTAGTGAGTAGTGAGTACAGAGTAGTGAGTAGTGAGTGCAGAGTAGTGAGTGCAGAGTAGTGAGTAGTGAGTGCAGAGTAGTGAGTGCATAGTAGTGAGTAGTGAGTGCAGAGTAGTGGGTAGTGAGTAGTGAGTGCAGAGTAGTGAGTAGTGAGTAGTGAGTAGTTAGTGCAGAGTAGTGAGTAGTGAGTGCAGAGTAGTGAGTAGTGAGTGCAGAGTAGTGAGTAGTGAGTGCAGAGTAGTGAGTGCAGAGTAGTGACTCGTGAGTAGTGAGTGCAGAGTAGTGAGTAGTGAGTGCAGAGTAGTGAGTAGTGAGTGCAGAGTAGTGAGTAGTGAGTGCAGAGTAGTGAGTGCATAGTAGTGAGTAGTGGGTGCAGAGTAGTGAGTGCAGAGTAGTGAGTAGTGAGTGCAGAGTAGTGAGTAGTGAGTGCAGACTAGTGAGCAGAGTAGTGAGTGCAGAGTAGTGAGTAGTGAGTGCAGAATAGTGAGTAGTGAGTAGTGAGTGCAGAGTTGTGAGTGGTGAGTGCGGAGTAGTGAGTGCAGAGTAGTGAGTAGTGAGTGCAGAGTAGTGAGTGCAGAGTAGTGGGTAGTGAGTAGTGAGTGCAGAGTAGTGAGTGCAGAGTAGTGGGTAGTGAGTAGTGAGTGCAGAGTAGTGAGTAGTAAGTAGTGAGTGCAGAGTAGTGAGTAGTGAGTGCAGAGTAGTGAGTAGTGAGTGCAGAGTAGTGAGTGCAGAGTAGTGAGTGCAGAGTAGTGAGTGCAGAGTAGTAAGTAGTGAGTAGTGAGTGCAGAGTAGTGAGTAGTGAGTGCAGAGTAGTGAGTAGTGGGTAGTGAGTGCAGAGTAGTGAGTGCAGAGTAGTGAGTAGTGAGTGCAGAGTAGTGAGTGCAGAGTAGTGAGTGCAGAGTAGTGAGTAGTGAGTGCAGAGTAGTGAGTGCAGAGTAGTGAGTGCAGAGTAGTGAGTGCAGAGTAGTGAGTAGTGAGTGCAGAGTAGTGAGTAGTGAGTGCAGAGTAGTGAGTGCAGAGTAGTGAGTGCAGAGTAGTGAGTAGTGAGTGCAGAGTAGTGAGTAGTGAGTGCAGAGTAGTGAGTAGTGAGTGCAGAGTAGTGAGTGCAGAGTAGTAAGTGCAGAGTGGTGAGCAGTGAGTGCAGAGTAGTGAGTGCAGTGCAGAGTAGTGAGTAGTGAGTGCAGAGTAGTGAGTGCAGATTAGTGAGTATTGAGTGCAGAGTAGTGAGTGCAGAGTAGTGAGTAGTGAGTGCAGAGTAGTGAGAAGTGAGTGAAGTGTAGTGAGTAGTGAGTGCAGAGTAGTGAGTGCAGAGTAGTGAGTAGTGAGTGCAGAGTAGTGAGTGCAGAGTAGTGAGTAGTGAGTGCAGAGTAGTGAGTGCATAGTAGTCGGTAGTGAGTAGTGAGTACAGAGTAGTGAGTAGTGAGTGCAGAGTAGTGAGTGCAGAGTAGTGAGTAGTGAGTGCAGAGTAGTGAGTGCATAGTAGTGAGTAGTGAGTGCAGAGTAGTGGGTAGTGAGTAGTGAGTGCAGAGTAGTGAGTAGTGAGTAGTGAGTAGTTAGTGCAGAGTAGTGAGTAGTTAGTGCAGAGTAGTGAGTAGTGAGTGCAGAGTAGTGAGCAGTGAGTGCAGATTAGTGAGTGCAGAGTAGTGACTCGTGAGTAGTGAGTGCAGAGTAGTGAGTAGTGAGTGCAGAGTAGTGAGTAGTGAGTGCAGAGTAGTGAGTGCAGAGTAGTGAGTAGTGGGTGCAGAGTAGTGAGTGCAGAGTAGTGAGTGCAGAGTAGTGAGTAGTGAGTGCAGAGCAGTGAGTAGTGAGGGCAGACTAGTGAGCAGAGTAGTGAGTGCAGAGTAGTGAATAGTGAGTGCAGACTAGTGAGTAGTGAGTAGTGAGTGCAGAGTAGTGAGTACAGAGTAGTGAGTAGTGAGTGCAGAGTAGTGAGTGCAGAGTAGTGAGTAATGAGTTCAGAGTAGTAAGTAGTGAGTGCAGAGTAGTGAGTGGTGAGTAGTGGGTAGTGAGTAGTGAGTGCAGAGTAGTGAGTAGTGAGTGCAGAGTAGTGAGTGCAGAGTTGTGAGTGGTGAGTAGTGAGTAGTGAGTGCAGAGTGCAGAGTAGTGAGTAGTGAGTGCAGAGTAGTGAGTGCAGAGTAGTGAGTAGTGAGTGCAGAGTAGTGAGTGCAGAGTAGTGGGTAGTGAGTAGTGAGTGCAGAGTAGTGAGTAGTAAGTAGTAAGTGCAGAGTAGTGAGTGCAGAGTAGTGAGGGCAGAGTAGTGAGTGCAGAGTAGTGAGTAGTGAGTGCAGAGTAGTGAGTAGTGAGTGCAGAGTAGTGAGTAGTGAGTGCAGAGTAGTGAGTGCAGAGTAGTGAGTAGTGAGTGCAGAGTAGTGAGTAGTGAGTGCAGAGTAGTGAGTAGTGAGTGCAGAGTAGTGAGTAGTGAGTGCAGAGTAGTGAGTGCAGAGTAGTGAGTGCAGAGTAGTGAGTGCAGAGTAGTGAGTGGTGAGTAGTGAGTAGTGAGTGCAGAGTAGTGAGTAGTGAGTGCAGAGTAGTGAATGCAGAGTAGTGAGTAGTGAGTGCAGAGTAGTGAGTGCAGAGTAGTGAGTGCAGAGTAGTGAGTAGTGAGTGCAGAGTAGTGAGTGCAAAGTAGTGAGTAGTGAGTGCAGAGTAGTGAGTGCAGAGTAGTGGGTAGTGAGTAGTGAGTGTAGAGTAGTGAGTAGTGAGTGCAGAGTAGTGAGTAGTGAGTAGTGAGTGCAGAGTAGTGAGTGCAGAGTAGTGAGTAGTGAGTGCAGAGTAGTGAGTAGTGAGTGCAGAGTAGTGAGTGCAGAGTAGTGAGTGCAGAGTAGTGAGTAGTGAGTGCAGAGTAGTGAGTGCAGAGTGGTGAGTGCAGAGTAGTGAGTAGTGAGTGCAGAGTAGTGAGTGCAGTGTAGTGAGTAGTGACTGCAGAGTAGTGAGTGCAGTGCAGAGTAGTGAGTGTAGAGTAGTGAGTGCAGAGTAGTGAGTAGTGAGTGCAGAGTAGTGAGTGCAGAATAGTGAGTAGTGAGTGCAGAGTAGTAAGTAGTGAGTGCAGAGTAGTGAGTAGTGAGTGCAGAGTAGTGAGTGCAGAGTAGTGAGTGCAGAGTGAGTGTGTAGAGTGAGTGTGTAGAGTGAGTGTGCAGAGTGAGTGTGCAGAGTGAGTGTGCAGGGTAGTGAGTGCAGAGTAGTGAGTGCAGAGTAGTGAGTAGTGAGTACAGAGTAGTGAGTAGTGAGTGCAGAGTAGTGAGTAGTGAGTGCAGAGTAGTGAGTGCAGAGTAGTGAGTAGTGAGTGCAGAGTAGTGAGTGCAGAGTAGTGAGTAGTGAGTGCAGAGTAGTGAGTGCAGAGTAGTGGGTAGTGAGTAGTGAGTGCAGAGTAGTGAGTAGTGAGTGCAGAGTAGTGAGTAGTGAGTAGCGAGTGCAGAGTAGTGAGTGCAGAGTAGTGAGTAGTGAGTGCAGAGTAGTGAGTAGTGAGTGCAGAGTAGTGAGTGCAGAGTAGAGAGTGCAGAGTAGTGAGTAGTGAGTGCAGAGTAGTGAGTGCAGAGTAGTGAGTAGTGAGTGCAGAGTAGTGAGTGCAGAGTAGTGAGTAGTGAGTGCAGAGTAGTGAGTGCAGAGTAGTGAGTGCAGAGTAGTGAGTAGTGAGTGCAGAGTAGTGAGTGCAGAGTAGTGAGTAGGGAGTGCAGAGTAGTGAGTGCAGAGTAGTGGGTAGTGAGTAGTGAGTGCAGAGTAGTGAGTAGTGAGTGCAGAGTAGTGAGTAGTGAGTAGTGAGTGCAGAGTAGTGAGTGCAGAGTAGTGAGTAGTGAGTGCAGAGTAGTGAGTAGTGAGTGCAGAGTAGTGAGTGCAGAGTAGTGAGTGCAGAGTAGTGAGTAGTGAGTGCAGAGTAGTGAGTAGTGAGTGCAGAGTAGTGAGTGCAGAGTAGTGAGTGCAGAGTATTGAGTAGTGAGTGCAGAGTAGTGAGTGCAGAGTAGTGAGTGCAGAGTAGTGAGTAGTGAGTGCAGAGTAGTGAGTGCAGATTAGTGAGTATTGAGTGCAGAGTAGTGAGTGCAGAGTAGTGAGTAGTGAGTGCAGAGTAGTGAGAAGTGAGTGCAGAGTAGTGAGTGCAGAGTAGTGAGTGCAGAGTAGTGAGTAGTGAGTGCAGAGTAGTGAGTAGTGAGTGCAGAGTAGTGAGTGCAGATTAGTGAGTATTGAGTGCAGAGTAGTGAGTGCAAAGTAGTGAGTAGTGAGTGCAGAGTAGTGAGAAGTGAGTGAAGAGTAGTGAGTAGTGAGTGCAGAGTAGTGAGTGCAGAGTAGTGAGTGCAGAGTAGTGAGTAGTGAGTGCAGAGTAGTGAGTGCAGAGTAGTGAGTAGTGAGTGCAGAGTAGTGAGTGCATAGTAGTCGGTAGTGAGTAGTGAGTGCAGAGTAGTGAGTAGTGAGTAGTGAGTGCAGAGTAGTGAGTGCAGAGTAGTGAGTAGTGAGTGCAGAGTAGTGAGTGCATAGTAGTGAGTAGTGAGTGCAGAGTAGTGGGTAGTGAGTAGTGAGTGCAGAGTAGTGAGTAGTGATTAGTGAGTAGTGAGTAGTGAGTGCAGAGTAGTGAGTAGTGAGTGCAGAGTAGTGAGTAGTGAGTGCAAAGTAGTGAGTAGTGAGTGCAGAGTAGTGAGTGCAGAGTAGTGAGTCGTGAGTAGTGAGTGCAGAGTAGTGAGTAGTGAGTCCAGAGTAGTGAGTAGTGAGTGCAGAGTAGTGAGTAGTGAGTAGTGAGTGCAGAGTAGTGAGTGCAGAGTAGTGAGTAGTGAGTGCAGAGTAGTGAGTAGTGAGTGCAGAGTAGTGAGTGCAGACTAGTGAGCAGAGTAGTGAGTGCAGAGTAGTGAGTAGTGAGTGCAGACTAGTGAGTAGTGAGTAGTGAGTGCAGAGTAGTGAGTACAGAGTAGTGAGTAGTGAGTGCAGAGTAGTGAGTGCAGAGTAGTGAGTAGTGAGTTCAGAGTAGTAAGTAGTGAGTGCAGAGTAGTGAGTGGTGAGTAGTGGGTAGTGAGTAGTGAGTGCAGAGTAGTGAGTAGTGAGTGCAGAGTAGTGAGTGCAGAGTAGTGAGTGCAGAGTAGTGAGTAGTGAGTGCAGAGTAGTGAGTGCAGAGTAGTGGGTAGTGAGTAGTGAGTGCAGAGTAGTGAGTAGTGAGTAGTGAGTGCAAAGTAGTGAGTAGTGAGTGCAGAGTAGTGAGGGCAGAGTAGTGAGTGCAGAGTAGTGAGTAGTGAGTGCTGAGTAGTGAGTAGTGAGTGCAGAGTAGTGAGTAGTGAGTGCAGAGTAGTGAGTGCAGAGTAGTGAGTAGTGAGTGCAGAGTAGTGAGAAGTGAGTTCAGGGTAGTGAGTGCAGAGTAGTGAGCAGTGAGTGCAGAGTAGTGAGTAGTGAGTGCAGAGTAGTGAGTAGTGAGTGCAGAGTAATGAGTGCAGAGTAGTGAGTGCAGAGTAGTGAGTAGTGAGTAGTGAGTGCAGAGTAGTGAGTACAGAGTAGTGAGTAGTGAGTGCAGAGTAGTGAGTAGTGAGTAGTGAGTGCAGAGTAGTGAGTAGTGAGTGCAGAGTAGTGAGTGCAGCATAGTGAGTAGTGCGTGTAGAGTAGTGAGTGCAGATTAGTGAGAAGTGAGTACAGAGTAGTGAGTGCAGAGTAGTGAGTAGTGAGTGCAGAGTAGTGAGTGCAGAGTAGTGAGTGCAGAGTAGTGAGTGCAGAGTAGTAAGTAGTGAGTAGTGAGTGCAGAGTAGTGAGCAGTGAGTAGTTAGTACAGAGTAGTGAGTAGTGAGTGCAGAGTAGTGAGTAGTGAGTAGTGAGTGCAGAGTAGTGAGTAGTGAGTGCAGAGTAGTGAGTAGTGGGTAGTGAGTGCAGAGTAGTGAGTGCAGAGTAGTGAGTGCAGAGTAGTGAGTGCAGAGTAGTGAGTGCAGAGTAGTGAGTAGAGAGTGCAGAGTAGTGAGTAGTGAGTGCAGAGTATTGAGTAGTGAGTAGTGAGTGCAGAGTAGTGAGTGCAGAGTAGTGAGTGCAGAGTAGTGAGTAGTGAGTGCAGAGTAGTGAGTAGTGAGTGCAGAGTAGTGAGTAGTGAGTGCAGAGTAGTGAGTGCAGAGTAGTAAGTGCAGAGTAGTGAGCAGTGAGTGCAGAGTAGTGAGTGCAGTGCAGAGTAGTGAGTAGTGAGTGCAGAGTAGTGAGTGCAGATTAGTGAGTATTGAGTGCAGAGTAGTGAGTGCAGAGTAGTGAGTAGTGAGTGCAGAGTAGTGAGAAGTGGGTGAAGAGTAGTGAGTAGTGAGTGCAGAGTAGTGAGTGCAGAGTAGTGAGTGCAGAGTAGTGAGTAGTGAGTGCAGAGTAGTGAGAGCAGAGTAGTGAGTAGTGAGTGCAGAGTAGTGAGTGCATAGTAGTCGGTAGTGAGTAGTGAGTGCAGAGTAGTGAGTAGTGAGTGCAGAGTAGTGAGTGCAGAGTAGTGAGTAGTGAGTGCAGAGTAGTGAGTGCATAGTAGTGAGTAGTGAGTGCAGAGTAGTGGGTAGTGAGTAGTGAGTGCAGAGTAGTGAGTAGTGAGTAGTGAGTAGTGAGTAGTTAGTGCAGAGTAGTGAGTAGTGAGTGCAGAGTAGTGAGTGCAGAGTAGTGACTCGTGAGTAGTGAGTGCAGAGTAGTGAGTAGTGAGTGCAGAGTAGTGAGTAGTGAGTGCAGAGTAGTGAGTAGTGAGTGCAGAGTAGTGAGTGCAGAGTAGTGAGTAGTGAGTGCAGAGTAGTGAGAAGTGAGTTCAGGGTAGTGAGTGCAGAGTAGTGAGCAGTGAGTGCAGAGTAGTGAGTAGTGAGTAGTGAGTGCAGAGTAGTGAGTAGTGAGTGCAGAGTAATGAGTGCAGAGTAGTGAGTGCAGAGTAGTGAGTAGTGAGTAGTGAGTGCAGAGTAGTGAGTACAGAGTAGTGAGTAGTGAGTGCAGAGTAGTGAGTAGTGAGTAGTGAGTGCAGAGTAGTGAGTAGTGAGTGCAGATTAGTGAGTGCAGCATAGTGAGTAGTGAGTGCAGAGTAGTGAGTGCAGATTAGTGAGAAGTGAGTGCAGAGTAGTGAGTGCAGAGTAGTGAGTAGTGAGTGCAGAGTAGTGAGTGCAGAGTAGTAAGTAGTGAGTAGTGAGTGCAGAGTAGTGAGCAGTGAGTAGTTAGTACAGAGTAGTGAGTAGTGAGTGCAGAGTAGTGAGTAGTGAGTAGTGAGTGCAGAGTAGTGAGTAGTGAGTGCAGAGTAGTGAGTAGTGGGTAGTGAGTGCAGAGTAGTGAGTGCAGAGTAGTGAGTGCAGAGTAGTGAGTGCAGAGTAGTGAGTAGTGAGTGCAGAGTAGTGAGTAGTGAGTGCAGAGTATTGAGTAGTGAGTAGTGAGTGCAGAGTAGTGAGTGCAGAGTAGTGAGTGCAGAGTAGTGAGTAGTGAGTGCAGAGTAGTGAGTAGTGAGTGCAGAGTAGTGAGTAGTGAGTGCAGAGTAGTGAGTGCAGAGTAGTAAGTGCAGAGTAGTGAGCAGTGAGTGCAGAGTAGTGAGTGCAGTGCAGAGTAGTGAGTAGTGAGTGCAGAGTAGTGAGTGCAGATTAGTGAGTATTGAGTGCAGAGTAGTGAGTGCAGAGTAGTGAGTAGTGAGTGCAGAGTAGTGAGAAGTGGGTGAAGAGTAGTGAGTAGTGAGTGCAGAGTAGTGAGTGCAGAGTAGTGAGTGCAGAGTAGTGAGTAGTGAGTGCAGAGTAGTGAGAGCAGAGTAGTGAGTAGTGAGTGCAGAGTAGTGAGTGCATAGTAGTCGGTAGTGAGTAGTGAGTGCAGAGTAGTGAGTAGTGAGTGCAGAGTAGTGAGTGCAGAGTAGTGAGTAGTGAGTGCAGAGTAGTGAGTGCATAGTAGTGAGGAGTGAGTGCAGAGTAGTGGGTAGTGAGTAGTGAGTGCAGAGTAGTGAGTAGTGAGTAGTGAGTAGTTAGTGCAGAGTAGTGAGTAGTGAGTGCAGAGTAGTGAGTGCAGAGTAGTGACTCGTGAGTAGTGAGTGCAGAGTAGTGAGTAGTGAGTGCAGAGTAGTGAGTAGTGAGTGCAGAGTAGTGAGTAGTGAGTAGTGAGTGCAGAGTAGTGAGTGCAGAGTAGTGAGTAGTGAGTGCAGAGTAGTGAGTAGTGAGTGCAGACTAGTGAGCAGAGTAGTGAGTGCAGAGTAGTGAGTAGTGAGTGCAGACTAGTGAGTAGTGAGTAGTGAGTGCAGAGTAGTGAGTACAGAGTAGTGAGTAGTGAGTGCAGAGTAGTGAGTAGTGAGTTCAGAGTAGTAAGTAGTGAGTGCAGAGTAGTGAGTGGTGAGTAGTGGGTAGTGAGTAGTGAGTGCAGAGTAGTGAGTAGTGAGTGCAGAGTAGTGAGTGCAGAGTTGTGAGTGGTGAGTAGTGAGTAGTGAGTGCAGAGTGCAGAGAAGTGAGTAGTGAGTGCAGAGTAGTGAGTGCAGAGTAGTGAGTAGTGAATGCAGAGTAGTGAGTGCAGAGTAGTGGGTAGTGAGTAGTGAGTGCAGAGTAGTGAGTAGTGAGTAGTGAGTGCAGAGTAGTGAGTAGTGAGTGCAGAGTAGTGAGGGCAGAGTAGTGAGTGCAGAGTAGTGAGTAGTGAGTGCAGAGTAGTGAGAAGTGAGTGCAGAGTAGTGAGTAGTGAGTGCAGAGTAGTGAGTGCAGAGTAGTGAGTAGTGAGTGCAGAGTAGTGAGAAGTGAGTTCAGGGTAGTGAGTGCAGAGTAGTGAGTAGTGAGTGCAGAGTAGTGAGTGCAGAGTAGTGAGTAGTGAGTAGTGAGTGCAGAGTAGTGAGTAGTGAGTGCAGAGTAATGAGTGCAGAGTAGTGACTGCAGAGTAGTGAGTAGTGAGTAGTGAGTGCAGAGTAGTGAGTAGTGAGTACAGAGTAGTGAGTAGTGAGTGCAGAGTAGTGAGTAGTGAGTGCAGAGTAGTGAGTAGTGAGTAGTGAGTGCAGAGTAGTGAGTAGTGAGTGCAGAGTAGTGAGTGCAGCATAGTGAGTAGTGAGTGCAGAGTAGTGAGTGCAGATTAGTGAGAAGTGAGTGCAGAGTAGTGAGTGCAGAGTAGTGAGTAGTGAGTGCAGAGTAGTGAGTGCAGAGTAGTGAGTGCAGAGTAGTAAGTAGTGACTAGTGAGTGCAGAGTAGTGAGCAGTGAGTAGTTAGTACAGAGTAGTGAGTAGTGAGTGCAGAGTAGTGAGTAGTGAGTAGTGAGTGCAGAGTAGTGAGTAGTGAGTGCAGAGTAGTGAGTAGTGGGTAGTGAGTGCAGAGTAGTGAGTGCAGAGTAGTGAGTAGTGAGTGCAGAGTAGTGAGTGCAGAGTAGTGAGTGCAGAGTAGTGAGTGCAGAGTAGTGAGTGCAGAGTGCAAAGTAATGAGTAGTGAGTTCAGAGTAGTGAGTAGTGAGTGCAGAGGAGTGCAGAGTAGTGAGTAGTGAGTGCAGAGTAGTGAGTAGTGAGTAGTGAGTGCAGAGTAGTGAGTGCAGAGTAGTGAGTAGTGAGTGCAGAGTAGTGAGTAGTGAGTGTAGAGTAGTGAGTAGTGAGTGCAGTGTAGTGAGTAGTGAGTGCAGAGTAGTGAGTAGTGAGTGCAGAGTAGTGAATAGTAAGTAGTGAGTGCAGAGTAGTGAGTGCAGAGTAGTGAGTAGTGAGTGCAGAGTAGTGAGTGCAGAGTAGTGAGTAGTGAGTGCAGAGTACTGAGTAGTGGGTGCAGAGTAGTGAATGCAGAGTAGTGAGTGCAGAGTAGTGAGTAGTGAGTGCAGAGTAGTGAGTAGTGAGTGCAGAGTAGTGAGTGCAGAGTAGTGAGTGCAGAGTAGTGAGTAGTGAGTAGTGAGTGCAGAGTAGTGAGTGCAGAGTAGTGAGTAGCGAGTGCAGAGTAGTGAGTGCAGAGTAGTGAGTAGTGAGTGCAGAGTAGTGAGTGCAGAGTAGTGAGTGCAGAGTAGTGAGTAGTGAGTAGTGAGTGCAGAGTAGTGAGTGCAGAGTAGTGAGTAGTGAGTGCAGAGTAGTGAGTGCAGAGTAGTGAGTGCAGAGTAGTGAGTGCAGAGTAGTGAGTGTTTAGTGTGAGTGCACATCATCAGAGCTGCGTGAATAATAACTCCGTCAGCCCCGTGCGTGAGGTGCATCATCCACATTGCTCAGGTCACCCAAATTCCTGCACTCTCTACCACACTGCTTTCAAGAACAGCATACTCTTGCACACACTCTCACTGCTCACCAATTCAAAGTTTGCTAAACATTTTATGCAACGCATTGTCATACACAATGCCAATAACTCAAACTTTAATGCTGCGAGCCCTATTTCATTGTAAATGCTTGTTCTCTTTCTCACTCTCTCACATCGTTTCTCTTTCTTTTTTAATGTTTTGGACGCTGCTATCTCCACTCTGCTGTATACAACCTTATCTGAATTGAAGTGGTTAACTCTCTTGATTACAGTGAAGGCTTCTTCGACACGTAGAGCACCATCTTTCAATCACACCAATGGCACTAGGTGACAAAGAATTTTATTTCCAAAACAACAACAAATTATTTGTGAAAGGAGAGAGTGGGTAGTGTGCAGCAGCTTGACTGTGTAGAAATATATAATTACCTCTGAGTAGTGATAACAGATAGCTTACAACAGTCTGAGAAACAGATCTACAAGCTTATTGCGCCACTTTTGTGTCACTTTTAACACGAGAAAACTGGCGCAATGAGCTGGTAAATCTGCGTCTCACTTTTCAAGAAAAAATCTCAACTCCAGACTCTGCGAGACACTTTTAATGTTCTTTTCTCTCTCTTTCTCTCTCTCTGTGACATCATTTCTCTTTTTCTTTTAAAGTTATAGACACTGCTGTATACTTTGAAGTGTGGAAGCAGAGGTGTATTGAAGTTGTGAACTCCGGTGGCCGCACTGTTTATACAAGGTAAGCACAGTGGCCTAGATATACAATGCCTCCATTGCAATGCATTAGAAATAAGTCGGCGTATTTACAATCCTGTTGTGCCACTTTTGTGTCGGTAACGCAGTAGGCACTTCCATATAGACACCACTTGAACGCGGGACTATAACAGAAGTGAACTGTACTAGACAAACTGCACACGTAAAATCGTAGTGTACCTTCAATCTGCATCTGACTTTTCAAGAAAAAACTCAACTCCAGACTCTGCGAGACAGTTTTAATGTTCTTTTCTCTCTCTTTCTCTATCTCACTCTCTCACTCTCTGTGACATCATTTCTCTTTCTCTTTTAAAGTTATAGACACTGCTGTCTACTTTGACGTGTAGAAGCACAGTTGAAGTCAAGTTGTGAACTCCGGTGGCCGCAGTGTTTATACAAGGTAAGCACAGCGGCCTAGATATACAATGCCTCCATTGCAATGCATTAGAAATAAGTCGGCGTATTTACAATCCCGTTGTGCCACTTTTGTGTCAGTAATGCAGTAGGCACTTCCATATAGACAATGTAACAAGATGAGGCGAATTTTTGCCCCAAACCAATTGCACAGCTTTGAATGCCTCCTTGGCGAATTCATTCATCTGTTCAACCATCAATTAATCGTTTTTATCAATTTACTCCAAAAACATGGAAGGGAAAGGTTATGGAGGGTCAAATGCGAGATGCAAATTGAAAAAAAGACCGAAGGTTTATAAAATGTTTGTGTGAATGCTGAGAGACAAGAGGCCATCAGGGGTGAGCAGGTCAGAGGCTTAATGAGTCCAAATATATGCAGTGGGACGAGGAGCTGTGAACTGTGGGTTTTACATAGGCATTTTGGTGAACCGTTCGTTATATTTATAACATGAAATCTTGTAATTACCAGTAGACAACATTGGGTATAATGCAAGGAATTGGACTTAAAGTATGTATGGTTTGTCAAGCAGAAAGGGAACATAGATGCATTGCATATACCGAGTTTTCGCTGAAATAATGAAAAGTAAAAAATAGACCATTATTTTTATATGGATCATAATATTGTTTTAAAACGCACATTGTATTTCTTTGTGATTACATTAGATAGCTATGCAAGACAGTAATGGCTTTATTGTTACTTTACAGTGTCCCCTGACGAAGGGCATATCCCGCCCGAAATGCATTGGGTTATCAATAAACACTGCTTGGAACGAACCATGGCATCAGTCGTGTTTTTACAAGAAGCTCGGATGGGCACAGTTTAAACATGAGAAACCTGGAAAATAGCTGTATTAATCCCGCATGTAGAGCATAAAACTAGTCAGAAGGATCACGAAAAAGAAAAAGTTTTTGGAGTAAATTGATAAAAACGATTAATTGATGGTTGAACAGATGAATGAATTCGCCAAGGAGGCATTCAAAGCTGTGCAATTGGATTGGGGCGAAAATTCGCCTCATCTTGTTACATTGTTCACTTAAGTGCCATCGGGGCAAGGCACTACACCAATGCTGCACGCATCTCTCTTACAGGAATGGACAAGTTTGATAAAATTGAATACAAGGGTGTGCATCCCGATATCCTGCATTACTTCCATATAGACACCACTTGAATGCAGGACTATAACAGAAGTGAAATGAACTAGGCACACTGCACACGTGAAATCGTACTGTTACCTTCACTTGTAATGCTTCACCTTATTTAGTCATATCTACATAACTTTAAACTCTTTTTTTCTCTTTTGTTTTGCAGATTACCTACCCAACGTCTTTTGGAGTCCACATCACAATTTGTTTATAATACTGTTTTATTAAAGTTATTTTTCTAGTTGTTTATTACCTTATCTTTAAGTTACGTTTACAGTTATTGTTGTTTTAATAAAAGTTAATAAAAAAACTATATGCTTGTTTTTTTTGGGGGGACGGTCTACAACAAAAATAATATTTATAATTTGAAGTACTATAGTAAGATGTTTGACAGTAGGGTTGAAAAGTACTGACTGTACAATAAGTTATATTTTCTCTGGATGGACAACATAGAAAGGAAATCAAAATCAAATAAAAAATGTTTACCCCATTTACAAACCTCTTGCAACAATTTCACGTGCAAACCTACCCCCTACAAAATTAACTGTGTGGGCCTCAATGACACCCCTCAAACCACAAAAATGAACACCCCCGGAAATTTCTATATAGTGTGAGGGAGGCTGCGTGGCCCACCGCCTGATGTCCTGGAGCTGGGGGAAACAGCCATTACAACGCGGTCATAACCATGCAAGACCGTCACCACAAATTCATTAGCACACATATGGCTTTACCACGCATACTTTTACAACTAGTATACATTTACCACGCATAATAAAGCCATAAACATCCTAATGGCTTTGTGGTGATGGACATGCGTTGTAATGGCTGTGGCTTACATGCTTCAAATTAGTTTTTAGGTATGCGTGTGACCAAGTCTGATAACATTGGAGGCCAATGACAAACACCGGGGTGTCTGTGGCAGGAAATCTCATGGATCACAGAGAAGATAGGCGGAGGGTAAAATGAAAGTAGCAGGTATAATAAAAATAACGGAAGAAAACTACTAAAATGGTGGTGGACGGAGTATGTAATCAACGTTTGGCGCCTCGGCAATATGTTTCAAATAAATATAGATAGAATAGGATTATTAATATATTACAAAAGTATAGCAGCTGATGACACACACGGCCCAGGAAAAGAAAGCAGCAAATTTAATACCTGAAATGAGTACAGCTTTGCTTGGCGAACTTGAAGAAAAAGAAAAAACATGGGCTTGGAAACGAGGCTGCGAATGCGTAGAGAGTACAACTGGCACACAAAAAAACCCGGAAAGTTTTACATACTATCATAGAAATATAGCTCTTTTTTTTAACCAGTAAAGTTAGTTCTGAAAAAGAACTGTTTTTTTAGCCGCAATGCCCCCACGATCCCAGACGGCTCCCCGCGTCCATACTTCAAAATAAAACCTCAGGGGGTGCCTTTCCCCGAATCTCGGAGTGCCTTACAAGCCCCCCATTATGGAAAAAAATGCCCCCGGGATTTAGCTCCCCGGGGGCTAATTAAGAATAAAACAGTCTTCTAGTTTTCTTTCCTTTTCCACCACGTACGCGTACCACGCGTTTTTTAAATTTAAACAAAAAATAATAATTTGGGGCCTAAAGATCCATGTGGGACCCCCTGAGCAGGCTTAGAGGGTCAACATGTTTCTACCCTGCCCCGTTTCCTTATTTCTCAACTTTGTTTTACTGTTTTCTTCTGACTCGGTTCGAGCGACGCACAAGATGGCTGCCAACACTTCCTGATTTGGAGTGTTGACAGACAGTTGACAGCCAATCAGCATGCAGCTCGTGCTCGTAATTGTACGGATTTCCGTACGCGTGTGGTACTTCGTCTCTAGATATCGCTATGATTTTACTTTTAATTTTCTCAGAAACTACTGAACGGATTTACACCATTTAACAAATTGCGAACCGAACTCTTCCTCTCTGCCAAATTTGGTGTTATTCCGTAGAGCCGTTCGGGCTGTAGCCCTGGTTAAAGGTCCCTATGGAATATTGCATGGGGAAAACACGTTTTGGGACCCCCTTTTTTCTCAGCCCCCTCTTGACAAATCACCCCCAAGCTTTTGGGGAAGGAGCGGAGTGGAGCAGGCCATTTTCTTGGAGAAATTCACGAAGATTCGTCCACCGGCGCCAAAGTTATTCCAAACAGAATGTTGTTGATTTCCTATGGAAACAAAATGTTTTCTGGAAGTCCGTTTTCCATGTCAATGAATTACTGCATGTAAGGACGAGGCTGTGTTGTGTAACGCTGTATGAACAAGCCACCACGGCTGGTTTATGACTTAAATAATCCCCCAATTTGTTGCACCTTTCCTGGTTTGCTGTGTTAATCAATCTCTGAGAGCGTGAGTTTCACTGCGGTCTTTGGAATGTTAATTACCGGCTGACTCCGCCGATCTCACGCCACCCCGAAGATTGGGAGTGGTTTTGGAGTAACTTGGAGGAATATATGTACAGACAACGTGAAATCAATGTATTTGCAAGATATACGCCTAAACAATATCTACTTGTCATGTCAACTAATTTTTTGGATATCAATTTAAAAATAATGATTGCTAACATTGAATATTCATATATTATATCTGTTCACAAGTAAGAATGTTTGACTAAGCTAAGATGGCCGTCACATTCTCAACCCATTCCCACGCATTAGATTTGTTAATAGTCCTTTCACAATGTTTACCATTTGCATTTGGGCGCGCTTTTTCCAAATTAACTGTGTATTATTTAAACGAAAGTTTGTCCATCTTACCGCCAACAGTGAGCAAGGGCGGCCACGCCCGAAACGCGTCTGTTCGTCGTTCTCTGTTACCCCTGCACTTTATGATTTAATAAACAACAAAAATCACCTGAAGACTGGCTTTGGAACATTATTCCGTGTCTGCGCACTGGCGAAAGTGCGTTGGATGTGTCGATGCACCATAACCGGTTGGAGTGATATAGTACAGGACGAGTTCGGTTCCTGTTAGCGCAGACCCTTTTCCGTGAAGTTGGCTGACCCAAGAAACGGACCACTTGGAGTTTTGTTCGGCACGAGCAAGTCGCGTCAGCCCCCTGGGAGAGAGGTTTACTACGAGCGAAGCTTCCGACGACCGAGTGAATTTCTGTGGGAGAATCCGTTGGAGGACGGAGGACTCCAGTAAGGAACCCGGATTTGTCGGGAAAAGACGCCGTGATTTCCTCACCAGGTTGGAAAAGTATCCTGCAAGCCAGCGGTAAGGAGCGGCACACTCTAACGTGCCATTCCCTTAATTTGTTGATAACAACTGTGCATAACAAATTTGGGCAAAAGGAGAATGTCGGAGGAGCGGGAACGGGAGGAGGCGTTCGATCAGCTGTTTTTGAATTTGCCGAAAGTTACACAAAGTGGGGACATAAGTAAAAATAAAAACATTGCAACAGAAACAGGCAATGATGTTAAAAGACTGTTAAAAGAACTGGAAAAACACATGAGGAGCGAGTTAACCAAGTGGTGGGAGATTCGCTCATTAGAAAAATACCATGAAGTTGGCAGAGTGCCACGAGGCCTGAGGATTATGCTAGTGCCTAGTTTCGAAAACCCAAATCCCATGCTTCTCAAAGAATGGGCAGAGAGCAATTTGGAAGCCTCTATGAGACTGCTATGCCTTTTGTTAAAATATGCCAAAATAGATCGAGATAAAGATCTCATTGAAATCACACGCATCAATGATGAACTCGCAAAAGAGCAATTTGCAAAAGATGAAGCTTTAATTGAACAAACACGTAAAGATATTAAAAAACGTTTGAGCAAACATGAAGCAACAATCAAGACTAGGAAAGTGTATAAATTTGCCCGTGATGAGCAAGACTACAAACTAGGGCAAATATACACGTTTGCACGAAAATACGATCATTTACGCAGACAACGTGCATCCGGTAAAAATGTGTTCAAGCAGGCACAGGTTCAATCTCAAGCACAATCCGCATCAGTAAATTTGGGCGACTCAATCGCCACAACATCCAACGAAAGCTTGGTACCAACCAGCGAGGAGTCTGATAGTGGAACCCCAGGTACAAAGGAAGGGGTTTTGGGTCAACTAACCCTAAGAGAAGAGTTGGAATTCATGAGGATGCAACGGAAGGGCACATTACGTTCCAGAAACGTTCAAACAAGCAACTCAGGAACTCAAAGCGAAGACAACGCAGGAAGTGCGCAAAGAGGAAGAGGACGACCGCAGAGAAAAAGGAATTGGAAAAGCAACAAGTAATGAATGACAACACCATTATCAACCTTACAGATGTCGAACTCAATCAGGCAGAAAAACAACTCTTGCCTTTGGGACTCTCCTACTGTCCAGAAAGCAATTTCAATTATGGCCACACCAGAGTGGATGTGTTTAAATTTATTAGAAAAATCAAACTGCGTAAATATTATGCGATTAAGGAAGGATCTGGGTCAACGAAAAAACCTACGACAACAGTCTCGGTCACAAAAAGAAGTGGCTTGCAAGCAAAAGATATCTCCTTAATGAAAACTATGCATACATTACGCACAAACGAAGACACATCCTCTAACAGTACTCAGGAAGTAGCCAGCGATGCAGATATCGATTTGGGCCAAACTGTAGAAAGTACATTTAAATTGCCATCAACCTTCATCCCAATAATGCCCAAAGACGCTATAGATGTGTATGCAGAACTCATAATTGATGGTCTAAAAACATTGAATATACAAACTAAAAAACAGCAAGGATCATCCATGATGAGACCATACAATGAATTAATGAGAAAACTCAAAACCAACCAAGCAGTAATTGTTAAACAATCCGATAAGGGTGGCAACATCGTGCTTTGGGACAAGAAACAGTATATGGAAGAGGCATACAAACACCTCAACGATACAGAATGTTATGCCCAAATTGATTTCAAAACTGCTAGCTATCCAACAAGCCTATCAGAAAGAACTTTATGGGTGGAAAAGGGAGGGTCTCCTCTCCAAGGATGAAACAAAGTTTTTACAGAAAGATCATCCAGTATTACCCAATATCTATTTCATCCCAAAAGTGCACAAGGGAGTTTCACCGATCCCAGGGAGACCAATAGTCTCTGCCATAAACAGTCTATTTGAAAACACTTCAAAGTACATTGATCACTACTTGCAAGATTTTGTCATCAGTCTTCCTGCCTACATCAAAGATTCAACAGAATTCCTCAGAAACATCAACCAGTGTAATTGGTCTGCTGAATATTTGCTAATGACAATGGATATTGCCAGTCTATATACCAGTATTTCGCACTCAGATGGCTTAAAAGCCATTAAATTCTATTTGGACAAAAGACCTGTTGAATTGTATAAACATAATGCTATGCTTATTGCTATGGTAGAACGTTGCCTTAACAACAATGTTTTCCTTTTTGATAACAAGGTCTACAAGCAGTTGAGGGGTGTGGCCATGGGGGCATGCTTCTCCCCCAGCTACGCGGGGCTCCACTTGGGCTGGTGGGAGGAACATGTCCTCAGGACTGAGCACGTGGCCGCTTGGAATAACAATATTGTGAAATATATGAGGTATATTGACGACATTTTTATTATTTGGAGAGGTAGTCTGGAAGATGCGAAACTGTTTGTGGCAAGCATTAATAAGAACAATTTCAATCTAAAGTTTACTGCTGAAATAAGTAGTAATAGAATTAGTTTTCTGGATGTATTGATAGGGATAGTGGACAACACTCTCACCACAAGTCTCTTTAGAAAAAGCACTGCAGGAAACACTATCCTACATGCACAAAGTTTCCACCCACAACACACTGTTAGGGCAATCCCCTATGGGGAGTTTCTAAGGATACATAGAACATGCAGCACGGTGGAACTTAGAGACCATCATCAGAAAGAAGCTAGAATACGGTTGGAAGCAAGGGGCTACAGGAGAAACGCCTTAGACAAAGCCATGAGAAAAGCCAACAAACTTGATCGAAACATTTTGTTGGAAGCAACAAACATGGACACAAAAACCACAAACCTCACAAAAAATGGCAATGACATCAGACTAATCACTAGTTACAGCCGACAAGCTCGCCAGATTTCGAGTTTGGTGAGAAAACAATGGCCTGTGATTCTTACTGATCCTGTACTCATGGAAATTTTACCTAACAAACCTACAGTCACATACAGAAGGGCATACAGCATGCGCAATGAACTGGTTTCAAGTTCTCCAGAAACAGCCAAAAATGATGACTGGTTGTCACTCCGTAAGGGTTTCTACCGCTGCATTTCATGCCGTGCATGCCATTTTGGCATTAACACCAGGTCCTATTCAACTCCCTTTGACCCCAAACCTATTGCAATCAAAGCCCATTACACCTGCAGAACAGAGCTAGCAGTGTATGTTCTAACCTGCACATGCAATTTGAGATACATTGGGAGTACCAAATTGCCTGTGTATCAACGTATTCTCCAACATCTCAGGGCCATTGTCAATTGTGATCAGAGCTACCCAGTAGCACAACATTTTGACCAATTTCACAATAGGAACCTGTCGCAGCTCAATTACTTTGTAATAGATGCTGTTAAAACGTCCAAAAAAGGTGGAGACTATGAACAGACACTGAGGCAACTTGAGTCAATGTATATATCATTAGACTCAATAGCAAAATCCCTGGAGGTCTCAATATGGGAGAAGACTTAAGCAATTTTCTGTAAATGTGCCAAATGTTTACATTTGGTATATGTGTTGTTAGGTTACCAACCCCTGATGTAGCAAAATTCAATAAGCAATGTGATCAGATTTTGCACCCCTTTGCGAAGCTAACAAGCAAATAGGATGTGACTTAACATCCTAGATAATGAATCCTTTAGTATTACGAAACCAACCATAAAGATTGATTTCTTAGGTTGTAAGCTTTTTCATTTTTGTTACAAATTTTGCCTAATTTTAATTTAACCACACACTGCGCAATTTGTCAAAACTAGACTGATCGCTGACATTTTGTCACTCCTTCACTATTAATGAATTGTCAATTGTTGATTATAAAAATGTTTTCTTAATTAGATGGGCAACCATTAGTAAGATTAATTGGTCAGAATATTTGGAAAAACCTTAGGAAAAGTGAAATAGGACATTCAAGCATTTGTGCTCATTTAAGAATGAATTGTATAGATAATTTGTTTTTGAGAACTTTTGTTGGGTCATGATGGAAAATGAATTGAACAGATAATATGGTCTTGAAAAGCTTTGTTTAATCAAAAAATGTATATTTACTTGTGTTGCTCAATCATTAGGCATATTGTGTTTTTCAACTTTTTCGTATTTGTACAGACAACGTGAAATCAATGTATTTGCAAGATATACGCCTAAACAATATCTACTTGTCATGTCAACTAATTTTTTGGATATCAATTTAAAAATAATGATTGCTAACATTGAATATTCATATATTATATCTGTTCACAAGTAAGAATGTTTGACTAAGCTAAGATGGCCGTCACATTCTCAACCCATTCCCACGCATTAGATTTGTTAATAGTCCTTTCACAATGTTTACCATTTGCATTTGGGCGCGCTTTTTCCAAATTAACTGTGTATTATTTAAACGAAAGTTTGTCCATCTTACCGCCAACAGTGAGCAAGGGCGGCCACGCCCGAAACGCGTCTGATCGTCGTTCTCTGTTACCCCTGCACTTTATGATTTAATAAACAACAAAAATCACCTGAAGACTGGCTTTGGAACATTATTCCGTGTCTGCGCACTGGCGAAAGTGCTTTGGATGTGTCGATGCACCATAACCGGTTGGAGTGATATATATATATATATATATATATATATATATATATATATATATATATATATATATACATATATGTGACTTGAGTGGGAATAGTAAATGTAACCCCTCTGCAATCCCACACTTTCCCTACTGTTGCAGTGATTGGAGTGGGAATAGTGGAGTGAGAATAATCAATTTTATTTCTCGTAAACTGGAAAAAACTCTTGCTTTTAAAAGTGGTAATAAATACCTCTTACGCAAAAAATCATAACATTTACAGAATATAACCAAGTGTATTAAGGTTTGAGGCGAGCGATCATCACTAGGGCAGGTTAAAAGAGTATGGAGATCGTACTGACCTGGGGGAAAACAGATCATTGTACGAGTGGAGCCCGACAAAGTTTTGTGAGCAATGATCTGTCCCTTGTATGATTAACTGCTATGGTTGAATTCCAGGGACAGATTTCAGGAGCAGGCAGGATCTGTTGGAGTATTCTCCAGCACCCTAGTTTCCCTCTCATCTTTCAATCTATTTAAAATCTGTTTCCTAAAAAGGGCCTACTCACCTTTTTTGAGTAGATGTGGCCTGTTAAAAATGTTCATACATCTAGGGAGCGGGCAGCACTTTCAATATAATGTAGACACTGTGGGGTATATTCACAAGAAAGTGAGATAACTTCCCCAAGAGTAGCGTAACGCAGCTTTCAACATCATAGCCCATCGTGGGAAAATAACCCCATGTCAACGTGGAATTCACAAAAAGGCGGAAGCATGTGATAGTCACCAGATAACGCCTCAAATGTCCGCATGAAAATCAACACCACGCCTCAAAAATGCGAAACACGAACACAAAAACACATGTAATGAGGCCAATCACGGTACAAAAATCTGACAACCACAGGCCTGAAAATCCCACACGTCTGGTGGGAAAATGCACTATAAAGGAAAGAAAGAAAAGAAAACCAATTCAAACTGCGCTGCAACATGGATGCACCCGGACAGCGGAGGTATTGCCTGAACCCCGTATTCGAGGAAGGGCAAGAACAAGAGGAAGAGGAAGACGGGGTTCAGTCCACAGGAAGATCGGATCATCGTCACAGATGTGATACAACACCATCAAAAACTGTTCAGCACCTCCACTGCCTCACTGGCAAGCCAAACCAAAATATGGCAGGCCATCATCACCAACGTCAATGCAGTCGGTGTGCCGATGAGGTCACTGGAGGGGGTCAAGAGGCGCTGACATAAAGTGCACAGCCAAACCAAGGAGAAGCTCTCCTCCAACAGGAAGCCAGCAAGGGTGACTGGAGGTGGGAGTCCTGCGATACAGGAGGAGATTGATGAGCTGGTGGAAATGGTGTCCACCTTCAGCAGTGTGGAGATGGTGGCAGGAATTGGGGGCCTGGACACAGCATGACACGACTGGACCCAACAGCAACAGGGTGAGTAACGACCATGGACGGGGGGGACTGGGGGAGATGGGCACAATGGCACACATGCACAATAATGTGTAGCACACTACACACCCACAATGATCGTGGAAAATGTCACTGATAGCCTTGACACACTGTAGCACACATAGAAACGCCAAGTAGGCCCCCATTTACAATGTGCACAGAGGGCCCTCTTCATATCACCAATATCACAACCGACCCACGCACATGTGCTGAATCCAGCAGAGAGGCGGCTCTTTGACCCATACTGACTATGCAAGTAACACTGCATGCCTGATGGCATGGCAGCAGCCCAAAAATGTGAGATGGCCCGCTAATCGACCTGGAGGTAGCCCAGTGCAGATCATATCCATGAAGGAGCAGGTCACACTCTGACATGTCCACATGCACACACAACCCATGCTGTACAATACACGCAGCAGATGAACAATGCACCAGGCCACAAAATCTGTCCGAGAGCACATATGACCCTAGTCAAAAACAAATCAGGTCCCAAAAAGCACACAATTCAAAGGCACTCCACCTCGAACGGAGAAGGCTACATGAAATCACAGCTGCAGGGGCAACTCCCCCACAATAAAGCACACACACATAGCAATCACAGAACATCAGCAATGATGGCAATGAGGTACAAAGTGAGACACCAACACCATAGGATGCGGCTCACAACTGGTCCCGCACGTGCGTAGTAACTGTTCATTCACATCTGGCATTGCCTGACACTGTGTGATGATAATGCAAGGGTACTACCACACATTCGTCATGTAGTCAAAAAACACACTGACTGCCATCAAATAGCCAGCTCCACCAAAACAGTGACAATATACACTGTCATGCATTCTGAATGTAAACATCTGCAAAACCTCAACATACATGTGTTAACCTGCATCTCCCCTTTCACATTGCAGAGGGACAAACAACACCTCCAACAATTGTAAACAAAATTCCTAGGCAGTTCAATCGATCAACATTACATCAACATTGTTTCATTGGAGAAAAGCAACTGATAATAAAGAACTCAGTGTAAAGGGAGAAGGTTTGTTAAAATGTACAAAGTTTCATATATTTGTTAAAAAGGGGGAGGAAATGCATATTGATAATGGGTTTGAAAGTTAAATCTATTATACAATTGTATAATACATTCATGATTGATAATGATGGTTTAGAAAACAGTATAATATCAAACAATCAAAAATACAAAATTATGATACTAGAAACATTAAAACAAGGACTAATGCAAGAGTGGCTGTGTGATGTCAATTCTCGACGCGCGTATCAGCACCATGGGTGCCTTTATCAGGAGTGCCACAAGAAATGTATCATTGCAGGGGTGGAAGATATAGTCTATGCGTTTGAAGGTACGAGGGAGGTTAAAAAACAGGATGCCAGGTACTGCTCTAAGGCAGAAATGTTCGCAGTGGGAAGAGTGGTCAGTGGAAAACCACATACAAGGACTAATGGTAGTGGTAAAAAATGTAGGTCGTCTGATGTTGAGGGCTCCACTGCAAGCAGGAAGGAATCTCCTACGGTCGATGGAGTATACTGCAATAATAAAAGAAATGATATCACAATCTTTACTGGTCGTTATCAGGCATGGAGACGAAAACAAGGAACTGTAAGATCCAAAGGTCGTTCTGTGAGTCTCTGTCAGTGGCTAGTGATTTATCCACGTTGCCTCCAGAGAATATAATTCATAATTAGGACGGAATAGGTAGTGAAGAACTGGGTTTTCAAGTACCCAGCGGCGCCAGGGACACGCCCAAAGTCCCCTGGGTTCCCTTGCCTTGGTTTACAGAGACACGGAATACTTCTAGGTGGCGTCAGAGATCAAATTTATTAGCTGCAGCCAGTAGCAGAAATCCCAGTAATACAGCACGGTGTACAACTCAAGAAACTGCTCAATTTTACTAAGGCGAGACATCCCTATTTATACACAAAAAGGTACATTTAAAATGCACGCCCCTGCACCAAAATTCAACCAATAGAAAATACATGACATCACACAGCATCATACAGTAAAGCTCATTTTACAGTGTCCCAACCCACAAGTTAATATTTAGGCATATCTAAATAATAATCTGGAAGGGCCGAACAAACCCTTAATTGAAAGCGTAACCCATGAAATGAAGAAACAGTAAAGAAAAGTAGTTTCAGATAATGTGCAAGATAACAGAAACGTAAAGAAACTTAAAAGTTAACAAATGTCTTGAATGGTGATTGGGAAAAGTGGATAACGATCTTGCAGGGAAATTGGCTTGGCAGGATCAATTCTAGGTGAAAGGCCAGCTTCTGAAATTAACTCCATTGCTCGAACAAAACCTTGGTTAATGTATATATGACCCAAAAAAGGTCAGACTGCTTTGCTCGCAGACTTAACTTCTGAGGCCTAGTAAAAGGCAACACCAGATGGCAGTCACGACACATGGCAAAAACCCATGTTTAGAAAAGAAAGTCGTAAGGAAAGAAAGAAACAATTTAGATATTGTTTAGGATAAGATATGTGCAAAGAAACTAAAGGTTAACGAGGTCCTGAACAGTGATTGAAAAACTCAGACAACGATCAGCTAGTGAAACTGGTTTTTGCAAAAGGTCAGTTTCAGGTGAAAAGGGTTACTCTCTCTCTGCAGTTCATTCAGAGTCAGAAAAACCCAAGTTAATATATGCACGAACTCAGAAGGGCAGACCACTTGTTCGTTGGGCCTAATTGACAGGCCTACGTGAGGGCAAGACTAAAATGGAGTCAGGTTTGAGAATTACAGAACCACAGTCCCTCCTTTTGCCATTACGTAGGCAATAACCTAAACTCATGTCAATCTGAATCTAGGTCTATATCTATCCTCATCAGGTCATCAAGGTGTTGCTGTAACATCATCTTATTATCCTTCACTTCTCTCGGGACTGGTCTTCTCACACAGATTGTAGCACAAAGACTACAAATGGCGGGACCACACTGAATTCAAAGGCAACAAGAGAAGAGAATAGCCAAAACCATACCAAGGAACGTCAAGATCTTCCATCCCCATGTGGACAGTAGTCCCCAAAACCACATGTCGATGACCAATCTCCTTCGTCTACGTGAATAGACTCAGAGATCTTGTGTAATCTAGAGATGGCCTGGTACACTGTCGGGGCATTATCTGGTATGTATATACAGCAACTGGATCCGATCAATTTGCATACTCCTCCTCGATCTGCAAGTATAATATCTAAAACCATACGGTTCTGCAAAGTCATAAGGCGGTCCGCTTGAAGCTCCGCTGTAATATTACTCAACGCTCCAGCTGTTTCGTTAATGCTAGCTTCAACTACGCGGACAAGCTGTCGAATATGCCTACTATTCATCATAGGACCCCAAAAGGGCAGGAAACCCTTAAAGAAGTCTCCTACTTCCTGTGCAGCAGTATCTTCCTGATCGAAGACACCTCTACCATATCCTGTTCTATGATAGTTTGAGGAGGCACTGTTGGTCGGGGGAAGCAGAAACGCCACATAACACGTTCCTGAAAAATCAGGTGGCAACCAAGTGTGGGCTCTGTCGTGACAAACAAAATATGTACCTTTAGCTGGCACAAACGGTGGAGAAGTTCTGGATGCATAAACGTAGGTATGATCACAAACACTTTTACCTAACTGAGCTCTCGGATTCCGACCATTACCCTGTAAGCAAAATTGACCTCGATGTGGCACAATCCAAATAGGAGGAGACCTTTTTCGTCTCTCCTTCTCTGTCAACTTAGCACTGTATCCAGTCATATTCCAACCAATGTAAGGCAGCACCTCATCCTTAGGGATAGCCTTGTACGCATCAATATCTCTGATCATATCGGCTATTCCCTTTATCAAGGCACTATTGCTCGGATTGTCTTTCATGGAACGTAAAGGATATACCTCATTGGCATAGATGAACATAGTCTGGAAAGCCCATGCAGATCCATTAAAACTAAAGGGCAAAACCAAATATGGCATGCCTCTATCTGTTGTATGAGGCATAAGACCACACACCCAACAATTAGTGGTATTGACTACTAACTGATGCTGATGCAACAGCTGAATAAACGAATTGTTGACAAACTCTGATCTCCTTATCTGTTCGTGTTCAGGCAAAGTATGAAATTGGTGCGAAGAAACAGTAATAAAGGAAAGCATAGGTTGAGAAGTTGGTGCAGACGTCAATTGTATAGAAGGAACAAACCAGAATATAGTAGCTAATAGAATACATAAAAGTATTCAAATAGATAAAGCTATACCACACTTGGAGAACAACATTCTATAATATCGGTTTTTCATCTCTTGCCTTTTATCGGCATTCCTCAATACAATCTTCATTTTCTAATGTTGCTCAGGCAGTATTGACAGAGTACTTCAGCTGTGATTATTAGCAGGTCGTAGGGACACCGCAAGTCCTGCAGACCTATTGCCACTACTCAGGTCACAAACTGAACCGTTGGTACTCCTACGTGACCCTGCAACTGGCAAATGGTAACCAATCAAAAATTTAACAGAAAACCATATTACAATTTCAGAAAAAGCAAGATAGAAAGAAAAACAAAAGTCAAATGCAAAATACTTGAAGAAATTGTCTCTTTTTGATCTCAGTGTGGAAAAAAATAATGTTCAAAGTCTCTTTATTTATTCCGAGATCGGAAGTTGTAACGTAATTTAGTCGGCACAGTTTGGTCCGTAAACAAAAGTTCAGGTTCGGTAGTGTCCAATCTCAAACGTGGAGGAACAGCTTCTTGCAACACATTGTCATTTTCCAGTTCAGATTGAGTCCATTCTAGCTGTGCGTCACTAAAAGGGACAAACCTAAGGACACGTTCTCCTTCAAAATCTCCCACACCCTCTCTAACCCAAGTGTGGTACGGCAAAGGCAGGGGTACGCGCTTCGTATGGGCAGCGTGCACCCAATTCTTTTTTCCAAACACCTTAACAGCAGTCCGAGTAGCCAAAAGAATTTGGTGGGGACCAGTCCAACGAGGCTGTAGGTTCTTTGTTAGTTGGAAGTTACGCAGGAGCACCCATTGTCCTGGATTGAGGGTATGGCCTGGGTCCACAGATGCCGATGAAGGACACGCAGTTTAATAGTCAAATTGTGCAAGTAGTCAATTAGCATAGGATGTTCGATGTCGCTATATTCCTTCGGTCTAGGGACACCCCAAACGTTGGCAGGACGCCCAAACACAATCTCATATGGGCTAAGTCCCACACGAGAATGCACTGTTGTCCTTGTCGACATAAGAGCCAATGGCAAAGCATCGGGCCATGTAAGGCCAGTGCTTGCTTTCACTTTCGCTAACTTAAGCTTCAATGTCCCATTATAACCCTCAACCAAACCCGCTGACTGTGGGTGATTCGCAGCATGAAATTTCTGCTTGATGCCCAAGCCTGCACACACTTTCTTCATTATCTGACCCACAAACTCACTTCCATTGTCAGACCATACAATCTGTGGCATTCCATACCTAGGGAAAAATTATTTGAGCAAAACCTTGGCAGTAGACAAGGCAGTATTATCCTTTAGGGGGTAGGCCTCTATCCATCTGGAAAAGGCACAAACAACCACAAGGACATACTTCAAGTTATTACATCTTTCCATGTGTATATAATCTATTTGTAGAACCTCGAACGGATACGTTGGAGGAGCAAAATGACCTGCAGGAGTTGAAGTTCCCTTGCCAGGATTATGCATCAAACACACCATACAATTCTTGACCAGATTCTCTGCACATTTGGGAATTCCACTATTCTGCCATACCGGAGCCAACAACTTGCATATCCCTTTTGAACTAATGTGAGCCAATCCATGAGCCATCGTAACAACTGGAAGCACATACGCATCTGGTAACAACCATCGCTGGTGCTCTGACAACTCAACCCAACAACCTGTCGAATCCAACATACCCGTAGTTTCTCTCCAAACACTCACTTCTTTCTCAGTCGCTTCAGCCTGAATCGTTTTCACACTTTCTATTGTGTCTTCACACATTCCACCAGCCATAACCCAATTAGCTGGGCCTGCAACATACATACGGCTCAACATGTCTTTCGCCGTTTCCTTCGCAACTTCATCCGCAAACGCATTCCCTCGACCAACATCGTCCACAACTTTCTTATGCGCACTACACTTCACAAACGCAATCTGCTTTGGGAGAGTGAGAGATTCCAAAAGTTCATTCACCAACTGCCCATGCTGTATTTTTGTCCCATGCGAAGTAAGGAACCCACGCTCTCTCCACAAACGCCCCAAACTATGGGCAACACCAAACGCATACTGACTATCGGTGTAAACATTCACTCGCTTTCCTTATGACAACACGCACGCTCTTGTCAATGCAATCAACTCTGCTGCTTGCGCAGAATTCTGTGGTATGCGTGCTGTCTCAACAACTGTATGTAAAGTTGTAATAGCATACGCTGCAGTCGTTTCACCATTCGGAAGCTTAAAACACGAACCATCTACCCATAGGGTACCATCAACATCCGTAAGGGGAGTATCCCTCAGGTCAACTCTAGCTTTCGTTTCTTCCTCTGTACGAAGAAAACAATCATGCTGTTCCTGAGGATCCGTCTCTGTAGAGATTGGTAACAACGTAGCTGGATTCAGCACATTACATCGTTTAATGTGAACATGACTAGCCAACAATGTCAACTCGTAACCTGACAGACGTGCACTAGTAAGGTGCTGTGTCTTAGTCCTGTTCAATAAGGTATCCACTGCATGTGGGACCATCACAATCAACGTAATTGTCCAATACCAAACCAACAGACTGTCGAATAGAAACAGCCGCTGCAGCTGTAGCTCTCAGACAACTCGGCAACGCCTTAGCAACTGGGTCTAACGTTGCTGAAAAATACGCGCATGGACGCTGCTTGTCCCCAAATGGTTGTGTCAACACTGACAACGCACAACCTTCTCTCTCGTGCACGTACAATGTGAAAGGCTTACTATAGTCTGGAGTACCCAACACAGGAGCCGAACACAATGCATCGCGTAGTTCAGAAAAACTTTTCTGACATTCGTCAGACCAAGGAAGAGGATGCGGAGTATCTTTCAGAGTCAATGCTAACAGAGGTTTCGCTAGCAAGGAAAAATTGGGGATCTACTGTCTACAATATCATGCAATACCTAAAAAGGCACGCACTTCTCTCTGTGTGGATGGTACATTCATTTGCGCAATCGCTTGAATTCGTTCTGGGGTCAATCTCCTTCCCTCCTTTGACAAGAGATGACCTAAGTAGGTCACTTCTTGGTGACAATATTGCAACTTTGAAGGTGACACTTTATGATGAAGGTCAGACAAATACCGCAACAAAGAAAGAGTAGCCTCTTTACAAATCTTTTCCTCACCAGCAGTAATCAACAAATCATCGACGTACTGAATAAGAGTAGCACCAACAGGTAACACAAAACCGTCAAGCTGAGTTTTCAACGCTTGACTATAGATGGAGGGACTTTCACAATAACCTTGGGGAGCTCTCTTAAACCGGAAGCTTCGGCCTCAGCTATAGGAATACTGAAGAAAGCATTCTTCAAATCGATGACAGAAAACCAAGCTGCCTAAGCAGGAATCAAAGTCAACAAAGCAGTGATATCAGGTACCACAGGAAGTGTGGCACGACTATCTTGTTTACCTCTCGAAGGTCGATCACAAACCGGTACACAGGTGGCTGAGAAGCATCAGTACGTTAAAGAACAGGCAAAACAGGACTGTTACACCCATTACCTCTCGTTTCCTAAACTACACCCTTCTCAACCAGATCATAGACAATCGCTAAAAGAGCTCTCTCACCATCGCTCAAAATCTTGTATTGGGGAATACGGAGTAGCCTAGCATTCGACTTAAGAGTAACAACATACGGAGGAATCTGCAAAAGACCAACATCATTTGGACCTGTAGCCCAAAGTGTATCAGGAAGCGAACGCCATTCCAGTGGCAAACAATCCTTAGACAAATACATTGGGGAAATCACTTTCTTACCAAGAGTAAGTTGTACTCCCAAAGGAGAACAATGCAATGTCGCATACAATCTTTTCAGCAAGTCCAAACCCAACAGATTCTCACCACAACCAGTCGTTAAAATAAGTGGAGCTTCCAATTCACAAGGGACAATGGTAAGGGACAAAGGACTAGAAACCGGATTACGAACTGGGGTGCCTGAAAATCCTACTGAAACATTGGTCAAGCCAGACAAAGGTGCGCCAGGAAGTTTAGAGTGCATAATAGAACTCTTCATCGCACCAGTATCCAAAAGAAAAGGTTCTACCATACCTGATGTAATCACTTCAACATAAGGTCCACTCTGGTCTACTGGAACTGACACTACTCTCTCTCTTTGTCCTTGGCTGTCCTAGTTATCATTATAACCAGAACACTCACCTTCGACATAGTAACCCTCAACATAATACTGGGCAGACTGACCACTCGGAAAATTCTGTCTGTCAAAATAATTCGCAGACTTCTGTAGGGAAGAGGAACGCTCATTCTGAGGGATCACACCACGTCCCCTACCCCTAGGAGCTTGCTGAAAACTACCACGACCTCTCTGACCAGATACACCATTCGCACGCTGTAACAAAGCCGGGCAACTATTCTTGTAATGACCTTCCTCTCTGCAATAAGCACACTGATTAGGGCCAGGAAAGAATCGCTGAACATAAGGCTCAGGCTTCTGTAACAATCTCTGAAATTGTGGAGGTTGCTGAAACTGAGGCTGATTCTGACGAGGCGGATAAGCTTGCTGCAAAAGAACTTTCGTCTTTAACTCTTTCGTTTTCTTCTCCACTTTATCCTTCTCGTCTTTATCCCTATTCTCGTAATATTGTGCAGTAGCCAATATCTGGGCCAACGAAGAGACAGCCCATGAACTCTCAGAGTCCTTTAACTTATTAGAAAGTTCGGGAAGGAAATTAAAGACAAATTTATCCACGAACAACCTTTGACCATCCTCCGTACTCATATCCTGACCACTATGATCAATAAACGTCTCTTCAAACCTAGTGAAGATATCAGATACACTCTCGTCTTTCTTCTGCTTACATGCTGCTATCTTATCCCAATTCACTCGTAAAGCGGGCATCATCGTTTCCATCAGATTAATAATTCTACCTGGTAATTCTGAAACTAGAGGTTCAGGTTTAGCACCTCCCTCCTGTCTACCATCTGCAGCAACAATATTCGCCCAGGTATCACCTAATTCAGCAGCATGATTCTCATGACGAATCTTCGCCCACAAGGGTTGAGAGACTACATTACCCATCAACATATCGATGTCAGCTAAATTCATAATACATGCTTCAACTGTCTGGGACAACTCCTTGTAATAACCAGCAGGATTCTTATGAGGGTCAGGTAAGGTCTGCTAAAGAGCCAAGACCTCTGCTCTCTTCCAAGGGACATGTACCCATATTCGCTGAAAATGCGGCAGAATAACTGGATTAGCATTTGGGTCCCCTTCCTTCCAAATTGGGGGAACGTCTCTCATTGGATACTGTCTCGCTTTTCTTCTAACAGAAGAATCAGGTTCATACAATGTCTGAGGCGGAAGGCTAGATCTAAAAGCCAGTATCGTCTCTACGGCATCTGTAATATCAGATTCTACTATCATCCCTTTAGCAAAATCCGACTGAACATCAAGTAGTTCCTGCGGGATCAAACCCAAATCATTATCTTCCCATTCCTGACGCAAAAACATACACATCATATTAAAAACATACCTTTGCTTAGGCGGCTCCCACTGAAAGAAAACATCCATAACCGCTGGCAAACTATACCTTGAGGCATTTATAATCCATTTACGAGCCAACAAATCCAACACAGCCTGTTCCTCAGAACCAGGAAGCTGACTGCGACTCTGCTTACACTCCGAAACAGGGGTCATATCCAGTGACCCAAACAATGGTGACAACAGATTAACAACAGTCTCGGTCATTCGTTTTCGAGCAGAAGGGGAAGAAGTAGACATAAGAACAGGAGAATGAGTATTCTGAGGCAAAGAAGGTGTAGGGACAAGAACAGTAGAAATAGAAAATGCAGAAGCAGAAGGCAAAGGAGTTTGAGGCAAAGCTGATAGCAAGGCTGGCGACCCTAGAATGGGTTGCGCAGGAGAAGGCAAAACCATCTGTGGAGCACCGGGTGGCTGAACAACAGCAGGAGGTTGAACAACAAAGGGTGGAACAACCGGGGGTAATAGAGGCGCAGTAGCACCCTGCACATAGGGTGGAGGCAATCTCAGTAAATGAGAGATCAAAGGATCTTTTTCAGGGTCTTCCATCACTTTCGGAGGAGAAGACGGCAAGGCCGGATAACATTTATCTATGGCCATGCAACACTGTCTATCTAAAACTTCACTTGCACGCTCTTCTCCATCTTCCTTAAACTGTCTAGCAGCTTGTAGTACTGACATATTCTTATCTTTCCTATCTCTCTTTGCTTGTTTAATTTCTCTCTGTTTGGCTTCCTTACGCCAAAGGCGGAAAGAGTCAAACATTGCCGGCCGGGCTTTCTTCTTAAATAGCTTAACTTCTAGATTGTCTAAAATCTCTGTTTCAAAACTACCATGTGGGGGCCATTGCAAAACACCATCCTTTTTAGTGTAGTGGACCCATACTTCATTATAAGTAATAGGGCCCACTCCGTGTTTTGAATAAAGGTCATAAGTCAGAGTTCCAACCGGAGGTATCGGACATGAATCCTCCAATCGGGAATCCCTGTTACTACCACAAACAAACCAATTACCAAACTTACGAAGACCAGGCATCTTGCTCACTAGTCTGGTTTCAAACTTCAAAGGGAATCAAAAAATGATACACTCGTAAATATACAAGCCCTTCGGCTTTGGGTACTGCAGCAACCAAATCAAAACCAAGGAACCAGACAAAGTCGTGGGAGCGACCCACTTATACTTAACCAAATATCTGTCACGCCACCAGAAGACCGTCTATCGTCTCGCTTTACAAACATCAATCGGAGGGTCCAAGACAAGGCGAAAGTCAGGGCAGCAGTCCTTCGTAGCCGTTGGAAAGCGGGAAGCCTCGCAGAAAAGACCTTTGGTCCATGTCGACATGCAGGGGTCGATGAAATGGGGGCCCTCCTCCAGAGTTTCCTCACGTGGCTCCTCGCAATCTTCGGGCTTGGACCGGTACCACTGAAGTCGCCCCGCGTTGGGCGCCAACTGAAGAACTGGGTTTTCAAGTACCCAGCGGTGCCAGGGACACGCCCAAAGTCCCCTGGGTTCCCTTGCCTTGGTATACAGAGACACGAAATACTTCTAGGTGGCGTCAGAGATCAAATTTATTAGCTGCAGCTAGTAGCAGAAATCCCAGTAATACAGCACGGTGTACAACTCAAGAAACTGCTCAATTTTACTAAGGCGAGACATCCCTATTTATACACAAAAAGGTACATTTAAAATGCATGCCCCTGCACCAAAATTCAACCAATAGGAAATATATGACATCACACAGCATCATACAGTAAAGCTCATTTTACAGTGTCCCAACCCACAAGTTAATATTTAGGCATATCTAAATAATAATCTGGAGGGGCCGAACAAACCCTTAATTGAAAGCGTAACCCATGAAATGAAGAAACAGTAAAGAAAAGTAGTTTCAGATAATGTGCAAGATAACAGAAACGTAAAGAAACTTAAAAGTTAACAAATGTCTTAATTGGTGATTGGGAAAAGTGGATAACGATCTTGCAGGGAAATTGGCTTGGCAGGATCAATTCTAGGTGAAAGGCCAGCTTCTGAAATTAACTCCAGTGCACGAACAAAACCTTAGTTAATGTATATATGACACAAAAAAGGTTAGACTGCTTTGCTCGCAGACTTAACTTCTGAGGCCTAGTAAAAGGCAACACCAGATGGCAGTCATGACACATGGCAAAAACCCATGCTTAGAAAAGAAAGTCGTATGGAAAGAAACAATTTAGATATTGTTTAGGATAAGATATGTGCAAAGAAACTAAAGGTTAACGAGGTCCTGAACAGTGATTGAAAAACTCAGACAACGATCAGCTAGTGAAACTGGTTTTTGCAAAAGGTCAGTTTCAGGTAAAAAGGGTTACTCTCTCTCTGCAGTTCATTCAGAGTCAGAAAAACCCAAGTTAATATATGCACGAACTCAGAAGGGCAGACCACTTGTTCGTTGGGCCTACTTCACAGGCCTACGTGAGGGCAAGACTAAAATTGAGTCAGGTTTGAGAATTACAGAACCACAGTAGAGGCAGTCTCGTCGAGCAGCCGGGGAATTTGTAGTGCTGCAGATCGTGTCGATCTCTGGGGTTCCCTCGTGTAGCAACACCTCCTGCAAGGCACACCACACTTCGCATCATTGATGATGAAGAGGACAATCTGCACATATGTCAAGACGCCCTCCAACGGATAATGGACCGCCTCCTCACCCGTCCCCAGGAGCAGGGCAGGCCCCGAGGTGAGCCCACCACCTGCACAGACCACACAGCAGGAAACACACACCATCACAGCTGTCTCCCAGCACCCCCGACCAATACATGGAGTTCCAACAAGTGTGGGGTTGCCAGATGGAGTTGGCTGAGCAGCTGCGGGTGGGTTTTGAACTCGTGGCAGCCAAACTCAATGCCAAACATGGGTGTCTTGAGTCCCATCAGGTACCACACACAGTCCCTATCGGACACCCCATGTACGTACCATGCTCCTCTACAGACCTTGGCTGACCTCGCTGGGGCCATGAATCGAATACAAGAATTGTCTGGTCAGACAGGTACCAGCAATTACAGCACAGAGTTGCCACAGATGGAGAGGTCAATGGAGACCATGGAGCAGATGCAGGCTGGAAGTATGTCTGCCACGGCTGAACACCAGCGAGTAGTATCTGGGAACTTCAATGCCCTGCAGTACTTCATCATCTTGCCATTGCTGGCACTGAGCCGTTCCCAGATGACTGCAGTGGGAACATCGACACACACTCAGCTCCGACCCCTGATGTGTCCATGGCACACAGTGATACTGCCTCATCAGCTTCCCAGTCTGTTGTGTCAGTGGCACACAGTGATGCAGCCATCACTCCGCCACACACACCGGACACAGAACGCGTATCAGGGGAGTAAGAAGAACGCGTATCAGGGGAGTAAGACGGGGATGTGAATTACTGTGTGAGGAAGGATGCAGTAGCATCCATCACTGTCATATGCCTTGTCCCTGCCAGGTTATGACCTATGCATCATGCCCTGGGAAATACCTCCTACTGACCCCCGGAACACTCTGCGACATTCACCCGGGCCCTGACACGGACTCCCATTTCATCATTGCTGGCCAATTACACATCAATCCCGCTGCGGACTGCACTCTCCCACTTCCTAATCACTTCACAATCCCCAGAGGTCTCTGGTTGGCGCACCACTGGCCTTCCATGTGATGTGGGCATGGATGGCCATGTACAGCTCCAGCTCCGTCAATCACCTGAATGTGAATAAAACATTCTAAATCACACAGATGTGTCATTACTATGTTCACTCACGTATGGTAGTATGGCTGGATGTAGGGGCAATGATTGCACATGAAGGTGCATCATGGTAACTGACATCTGTGCGCATGTGTATCCCTGAGACACATGGCAAATTGGATGACTGTGAAGGTGAGTACTAGCTGTGTCTCCATTGCACATCAACAAGAATCTCACGACCCCCCAATGTAGGCCCACGTTCATGTGTTGAATAGAGCTGTGTGTAGGAGAGACCAAATCAGTAGCAGGCCAGGAGTGATGTCCTACATCACATGTGACAACAGAACTTCACGACGCATACCTACTTACACACATCTGTGTGGACACATTCTGTTATGATATATGACATTGCTCCACATGGTCAGAGGTTGGACACAATACTCACATTGCTGAAGTCACGTAAGTGCACTTGTCGGCCTGCACTTATCCCAAAACAATGTCTGGCTCACAGAGGTTGAGCTTGCAAGAGGGACACACCCCCATTGCATATGCGTCAGTCAGTTCCTCCATGTGTAGGGACGATGCTCATTGTGGCACACGAGTGGCCAATCTAATCAACACACCTCACAGTTAGACACCAGTGGGGTGGCATAGACTTTATTGGCATGTGTGTGTCAGTACAGACGAGGCAACGGCCACTACAGGCAGGGACATGCTTAAGACACTTACACGCAGCATGGGTACATGTCGAGATTCAGAAAATGTTGGTGCGAAAATGGACAACAATCATCACGGATGGCAACGCCCCACCCCACCTTGCCTTGCTTGATGAGTCATTTGTTGTGTGGCGTCTGCCCATTGCCCCGTGTGAGGGGGCACAACTCACTGCCCACGGTATCTGCATAGTGCTCTGCCACCGGAGTGTGGCGATTGTCTGCTTAGCTGACAGTGATCAGGTGAAAGCGTCCGACAGGTTCACATGTCGTGTCCTAGATTGCCATGTGTGTGCTCTCCCCCAGCAGTGTGTCCGAATTGGCAATGTTGCAAAACAACACTGTGTTGCTCCGACCATGGACCTGCATCACCTTGCACAGGTGTGTGCACACGCGTTGTTCCACGCACATGAATCCAGAGTCTGGACGATGGCAGACATGTCCACTGTTGTGGTGGGATATGTGAGCAATCCCCACGATGCAACAAGTTGTTGGGACCTGTGCTGTGGGTAATAATCGGATGTTGCTGCAGGAACGTAGTTACTCATCCATGAATGCCCGCGCAGCTTCATGTGCAATGTGTTCCAATAGTACGTTGTTGTCGTGTTCAAGGAACACCAGGGTGAGCCAATCCATTACCTGGTCCGGGCAGGTGTGCTCAGCCCACACCTTTTCACCAATCTGCAACAAAACCCGATAGGGGAGCACCTCGAAGTGGTCACTGCACAATAGGAATTGTGCAATCTCCCATACACAACTGCCAATAAATACGCAGTATGCCAAGGCATCCCATGCATGGCTGTCTCGGTTACACTCCTGTTCGTGATCCAACAGGGGGGGCAGACATAAGTTATAGTCCAATTCATCTACAGTTGTGTTGGATAGGCAGACTTCCATCAGACACTCGAATGTGCATGTTTGGCAGTGGAACCTTGCCTGGACACAGGTGATGTAGGCAATGCGGAAGCTGAGCCGGTAACTTATCCGCAACACTGCCAGTGGCACTGCGCCCACTCAATGCAGCATAAGTGCATGGTAGTGTTCCACGTGACGGGGGTTGTGCATGTGCCCAGTATGGGCTGCTATTGCCTTGGTGCGGCTCATGGAACCGGCACTCTTCTGAACTGCTGCAGTTGTAAGGAGAATATGCCACAGCTCTGGGCAATGATTCGATTGTGTGTGCAACGTTGGGCTAAATGCGTTGCTGTTTCCGTGAGTGTCAAGGGCATCCCTTGCGGGGGTCCCTCAGGAAGGGGCTTCTGTGTGTGGGGTGTAGATAAGTCGGATAGTTCATTTGAGCAATGCTTGGTGTGGGAGTCATCCACATATGCCATGGCATCTCTCTCAGGGTATTCCAGGCGCGTTCTGGACCAAGGTCAGAGGTGCAGGTGTCCTCCCGCCTTCTGCATTGGAACAATGGAGCTTTCATCCCTGATGTTTGTCTGACTACTACTTGCGTTTTCGGAATGTGATGTGGCTCTGGAGCTGAGATTGGGACAAAGCCTTGGGCTCATGGTGTACAGATGGTGATACACACACACACATGTTGGCATGTGGAGCCAGGTGCTCTCCAAGGCCTAGCACAGCTTGTGCAATCTAACTCTGTCTCTCTCTCCCTCGCTCTCTCCCTCTCTTTCCTTTGTTGGGCGCATGGCACACCTTCTTCTCTTGGATTTAGTCTTCCAGGCTGTGTCCTATGGATTGTCCAGTGAGGACCCGCTAGGACTCATCCGAATGGTTGCTTTGGCATTTGTTTGTATGGTGTTTTGTGTTGTGATTACATTGCTGTATGACTGATTCTCCATTTTCCGGCCATACATGTATTTTGATTTTCCTGCTTGGGCGACATCAGGCAAAATATTTGTTTTGCGATTCGTGGTGTTGGTGTGCAGTTTCTTGGTCCGGGGTTGGAGGTGGGCCCGATGGGGGGGGTTGCAGGCCTGGGTGTGGTGTTGGTGGGTGTTGTGGCCCTCTTGGGTGTCCGTGCTGCATTTTCAGTTGCTCTGGGGCATCTGTTGTTCTTCATGTGTGGCTCTGGGCTGTGCTCCCTTTTGTGGCGCAGACTGTGGTCCAACTTTATACCAGGTCAGAGAAGGTGTTAATTTCCTGCTGCTAACTCGCCTTATTGTCTGTTTTGTGTTCTTATCATGGTTCTGTCTGGTTGTTGTAAATGTTGTGGTGTGGTGACGCCTACTCTGCATCTCATTAGCGATAGTTGTGGGGGTCCACTGTGGCGATGTTTTTTGCGGCTGCTATCGCGGGTAAATTGGTGCTGTGGGCTGTTAGGACCAGCTTGTGAATGGGGAGTAAATTTATCATGACTTTGCTAAAGTGCAGTTAATTCAGAGATAGCTCTGTCACGATATCCAGGTGCTCCAACGCTTCGCAGAGGCAGTACTGACGAATGTCCCGATCACCCCTCCACCGGTACCCTCGCTTCAAGAGCAAGTCCACCAGCAGTGGGGAAAGGGGAAGTGGACAGAGAAGAGAATACCTGTACTTCGACTGGCACCCTACTTCCAGTGACTGCTATTCCTCACGCTGCCATTTCTGTAGGTGCCTAGTACACAGAAGGGGAAAATAGAGAGAATATACCACAAACCTTCTTACACTGTGCTGACAATTCGTAAATGATAAGGAAACTTGTCCTACCAGTTTCTGCCCAGGTATTTGCCTCTCTTCTATATTTAGGAATGTTATCTGACTGAACTTCCTGCAGTGAAGACATATACGAACATTAGTGTTTCTACCCAGATTATTTCTACACTTGCACTCACTCTCTCTATCAACCTGAATTGTACCTGTGAAGTTCTTCGTCAGACTTTGTCTTTGGGGTTCTGTGCAAGATATCCTCGGTTCAGAAGTGCCAACAAAGTTCACTGAATCTCTGAAGCACGCAAAAAGGATAAAGGAAGGTACAAGGGGGAGGAAAGGCAAGGAGATGCGCAAGAGGGGAATGTCCTGCGGGGAAATGCGAGTGGAAGCAATACAGTTTGGATATTTGCTGACTTGACGAGAAGATGTAACGCCTTACTTGTAGAGTTTAAGTTTCTCTTCAGCTGAATACTCAACTTCGTCGTGTCTGTTCTAGTCCTCCTCGACACTCGCCTTCTCCTGAGGAACCATAGGATATTGGGATGACAGTTGTCGCAGCCCTGAGACCGCAACTGGGAACTTCGTCAGACCAAGGTGCCTCTCTGAACAGTGAGAGCGCACGACAAGGATACTCTCGGGAAAGGCTCTGCAAACCCTAATACTATGATACTTAGAACGCCCTTGATATTTGTTGTTTTCCTCCCGTCATGAATTGTTGACGCGGAGCAACAACTGGAACAAGCTTCTCGAACGGAATCTTCGTTGAAGTGCGCAGTTAGGAGCGCGCGCCTTCCAGACGTCCACTAGAGGGCGCATCTATCGAATACAGTAAATGGAACATTGAGCGGCCATCTTAGGGAGGGGAAATATATACAGTCTTTACAGTACTTTCGTTCAATGACTCGGATTACCTCTGGAATCTCTCAGTCTGCCAGAGGAACAAGGAAACCACACATTAGATCGTGCCAAACGGGGCCAGGACAGGGAGCTGACCAACAGTCTCGAGGAAGCTACAGTGGCTACTCGGTGAATCCTGACAGTACCCCCTCTCAAGGACCGATTCATCGGTCCTGGTTTGTGTGGAAATCTGGAGTGAAAACGTTTCAACAGTTGTGGAGCGTGAAGGTTGCTGACCGGTTCCCAAGACCTTTCTTCTGGGCCAAACCCTTTCCAATCCACTAAATACTTCAATTTCCCTTTTACATACTTGGAATCTAAAATATCCTTAACCTCATATTCAGGATGCCCTTGAACATTAAGTGGATCTGGAGGATTTGTAAGCCGTATAGGCGATTGAACCTTTTTCAGTAAGGATACATGGAACACTGGATGTACACCTATCTTGGCCGGGAGTTTTAATTTTACCGTAACTGGTCCTAACACCTTTTCGATAGTATAAGGACCCACAAATCTAGGTTGGAACTTTCTGTTTCCCTTCAAATGTAAATTTTTAGTGGACAACCACACCTGATCTCCTGCTTGGTACTGTGGGGGCTTTTTCCTATGTGAATCTGCAAACTTTTTATAGGACGCCTTAGCTTTCTCTAGATTCTTTTTAGCGGATTGATGCAAAGAACTCAAATCTAAAAGGGCTCTCTTGGCTGCGGGGACATCTAACTCCTCTTGTAACACCATAAAGTTAGGATGTCTACCAAGGTTCAAATAAAACGGAGAGTAACCAGTAGAGGCACTCTTCGCATTATTGCAAGCAAACTCAGCCATCCACAACTTTTCGGACCATTCCCCACCCTGCTCCAATAGGAATAACCTCAAGTACTGTTCTAATTCTTGATTGGTCCTCTCTGTCTGCCCATCGGATTCGGGGTGGTAACTAGTGGACAGTCTCCCCTCTATTCCCATACCCTTTAGGAAGGCCTTCCAGAAGTGGGAAATAAATTGGGGACCTCGGTCAGAGACCACTATCTTAGGGATACCATGAATTTTGACAATATTTTCGCTGAATACTCTAGCTAATTGGACTGCCGTGGGAATTCCTGACAAAGGGACGAAATGACTCATCTTCGTGAATGTATCTACCACCACCAGGATGGTATCAAATCCCTTGCTCAATGGTAGGTCTACAATGAGATCTAAGGAGATGGTATGCCAAGGAGAAGGGGGAGTGGGCAAAGGCTGTAACAACCCTTGAGGAGCTTGTCTAGTAGGTTTACTCCGAGCACAAGACTCGCAAGACTGAACATACTTTTTGATCTGATCGGACATTCCAGGCCACCAAAAATAACGTTGCACCAATTCTTGAGTCTTGGCTATTCCTTTGTGACCGGCTAGAGGATGGTCATGACAGTTTCGCAAAGCCTTCTCCTGAAGCTCAAGGGTTGGAAGGTATAAGGCTTCATTGACATATGGTAACTGCTGTCGACACTGACGCTCTTTTCCTAGTAGCACCCACTGTTGAATTTCTTCTGAGGTTATACTCTTACGGACCTCATCTTTGAAATTGTCCAACGTAAGCGCCCCCACAATCTTTGTCTCTGGAATGATTGGTTTCGCTTCTACGATGTGCTCAGATTCTTCGGTCTGTAATCGAGACAGCGCATCTGCTTTCCCGTTCTTGGGGCCAGGTCGGTATGTAATCACGAAGTCGAAATCAGCAAAGTAAAGGGACCAGCGTAACTGACGAGGGGTCAAGGTCTTAGCCGTCTTCAAAAACTGCAGATTCTTGTGATCGGAATAGACGGTGACTGTGTGTCGTGCCCCCAACAGATAGTGCCTCCAGTTCTCAAAAGCATCCTTTACTGCCAATAGCTCTTTCTCTGTGATGGTATAATTTATTTCAGCAGAGTTCAATTTTCTGGAGCGGTACGCCACGGGATGTAACTGTCCAGTCTTTGGATGGCGTTGAGAGAGAACTCCCCCGATGGCCTGATCTGAAGCATCAGCTTCCACGTAAAACGGTTCGGCTGGATCCGCATGCAGTAAGATGGGGGCCGAGGTGAATTGTTTCTTCAGATTCAAGAAAGCGGAGTTTGACTCATCAGTCCACTCAAACTTTACTCCTTTCTTCAAGAGACCTGTGATGGGAGTTATCAATTGCGAAAATCCTTGAATAAATCGCCGATAGAAATTGGCAAACCCCAGAAATCTTTGAATTTCCTTCACATTCTTAGGGGCTGGCCAATCTTCCACTGCTTGTACTTTTCCTGGGTCCATGGTCACTCCTTGAGATGAAATAACGAATCCTAAAAATTCCACTTGTGACACATGAAAAACACACTTTTCCAATTTAACAAATAGCTGGTTTGCTTGCAATCGTTCTAGGACCAAACGTACATGTTGAGTGTGTTCCTGAGGATTCTGCGAGTAAATCAAAATATCATCCAGGTAGATGATGGCGATCTTATCCATTAAATCGCTCATTATATCATTGATAAAGTGTTGAAACACTGCAGGAGCATTACAAAGACCGAATGGCATGACACAATACTCGAAAAGACCAAATTTGGTTCGAAAGGCGGTCTTCCACTCATGCCCTTCTTTCATTCGAACCAAGTGATACGCTCCTCGTAAATCTAGTTTGGTGAAAATTTGTGCTTCTTTAATCTGATCCAAAAGAACAGAAATCAACGGCAATGGGTACCTATTTTTAATGGTGACCTGATTTAAAGCACGATAGTCTATGCAAGTTCTGAGACTACCTTCTTGCTTCTTCGGTATGAAGAACAGAGGTGAGGAAACCGGGGACTGAGATGGCCGGATAAATCCATTCGCCAGATAACGATCCAGGTATTCCTTTAAATGCACATTTTCAGCTTCAGTCAACGCATAAATTCGACTACAGGGAAGAGCGGCTCCCGGTTCCAAGTCGATGGTGCAATCATAAGCACGGTGGGGAGGCAAAACTTCTGCTTCCTGTTCACTGAACACCGTCTTAAGATCTCGGTACTCCGGAGGAATTTCTTCCGTCACTATCGCTCCAATGGACTGTCCGCCAAACGACAACAACATGGAGGGCGTAGGTTCCTTCTCAATATTCTTAGTACCATAACAGTGGGATTGGCAAAACTCTGAATGCAGACTGACTGTCCGGTTTTCCCAATCTATAGTCGGGTTGTGGAGGGTTAACCAGGGCAGTCCCAGAATCAGTTAAAATTGGGGGGCATCGATTAAATTGAACTGCAACACTTCTCGATGTCCCTCTCCCTGAGTAATTTCCAATTCTTCGGTATGGCTAATAATAGGTCCGGAGGTCAAATTGGTCCCATCTACAGCACGTACCGGTTCGGGATGATCTTTTGCAATTGCCTTAATTCCCATCTGTTTAGCATAGCGGATATCACAGAAGTTTCCAGTAGCACCGGAATCGAGCATAATGGCCACACCACCAATCTGATGTTCACGGAATTGCATGGTTACATGAAGGATTACATGAGGAGTCATGGTCTGCAGCGTATTTAAAATCAAATGGGACTTTGGAGTCGTCTTATCTTCTTTTACCACCAGTGCGACCCCGTCTACTGGCGGTTCACCTCGTTTCCCTTAAACGGAGTCTTGGGACGCTTCAAACAATCTTTTACAAAATGGCCGGCAGTACCACAATACAAACATAACTTCTTTTGTCTCCGTTGTTCTTTTTCTTCGTTGCTTAAGGGGCCTCGAACTGTTCCAATTTGCATGGGTTCCGACTCTGAATTCCCTCCGGGTCCTCTTTCGCTCTTCGCTCTGTCAAAGCGCGGGAAATTTATCTTCCAATCTTTCTTCTTCTCACCTTTGCGTTCTGAGTTCCGAAAATCCAATTCCAAAACCAAATCTACCAAAGCAGGCAACTCGGTGGGTCGATTGGGAATCTGAGCCAGGGTGTCCTTGATTTCATCCCTTAAACCACGATAAAACAAGGCAGCTCTCTTTTCTTCTGGCCAGCTAGTCTCCAAAATCAGTTTATTAAACTGTGTGAGGTAAGTAATCAAATCTTTAGACCCTTGACGCAGCTCCAATAATTCGTTATCGGTGGCCTGAGATATCCTTCTCCGATCAAAAATTCTAAGGAACTCAGCCTTGAATTTAGTGAAGTCACTAAGCAGAGGATCATCCTCACTAACTAAAGGCATGGCCCAATTGGCAGCATCTCCACTTAAATATGACAGGATAAATGCTACTCGAGATTGGGTGTCTGGGAACAATGTGGGTCGGCACATGAAATGAAGGGAACATTGGGTCAAAAAATATTGAGCCTTTTGAGGGTCTCCCGAAAACCTTTCAGGAGTTGCCAAAGGGATCAACGGGGATACCGAATGAATTACCTGAGCTACAGACTTTGGATCCACAGCGGCACCACTAGTGACTGGTACCGCTGAACTCTGTACAGGATTCCCCATAACGAACCCATCTACCTTTTGTGCTAACAACCTAGCCTCTTGACGGGAAGCCAGTAACTCTGACCTTAAACTTTGGTTTTCATCTCGAACGGCTCCCAAATCTCTCTGAATCCCTACTAAGATTGCGCCTAACTCCTTCAAGTCCATCCCCTCAGCCATACTGCCCGGGCGAAGGTAAAATACGTGGGCACTTCAAACTGTCACGATATCCAGGTGCTCCAACGCTTCGCAGAGGCAGTACTGACGAATGTCCCGATCACCCCTCCACCGGTACCCTCGCTTCAAGAGCAAGTCCACCAGCAGTGGGGAAAGGGGAAGTGGACAGAGAAGAGAATACCTGTACTTCGACTGGCACCCTACTTCCAGTGACTGCTATTCCTCACGCTGCCATTTCTGTAGGTGCCTAGTACACAGAAGGGGAAAATAGAGAGAATATACCACAAACCTTCTTACACTGTGCTGACAATTCGTAAATGATAAGGAAACTTGTCCTACCAGTTTCTGCCCAGGTATTTGCCTCTCTTCTATATTTAGGAATGTTATCTGACTGAACTTCCTGCAGTGAAGACATATACGAACATTAGTGTTTCTACCCAGATTATTTCTACACTTGCACTCACTCTCTCTATCAACCTGAATTGTACCTGTGAAGTTCTTCGTCAGACTTTGTCTTTGGGGTTCTGTGCAAGATATCCTCGGTTCAGAAGTGCCAACAAAGTTCACTGAATCTCTGAAGCACGCAAAAAGGATAAAGGAAGGTACAAGGGGGAGGAAAGGCAAGGAGATGCGCAAGAGGGGAATGTCCTGCGGGGAAATGCGAGTGGAAGCAATACAGTTTGGATATTTGCTGACTTGACGAGAAGATGTAACGCCTTACTTGTAGAGTTTAAGTTTCTCTTCAGCTGAATACTCAACTTCGTCGTGTCTGTTCTAGTCCTCCTCGACACTCGCCTTCTCCTGAGGAACCATAGGATATTGGGATGACAGTTGTCGCAGCCCTGAGACCGCAACTGGGAACTTCGTCAGACCAAGGTGCCTCTCTGAGCAGTGAGAGCGCACGACAAGGATACTCTCGGGAAAGGCTCTGCAAACCCTAATACTATGATACTTAGAACGCCCTTGATATTTGTTGTTTTCCTCCCGTCATGAATTGTTGACGCGGAGCAACAACTGGAACAAGCTTCTCGAACGGAATCTTCGTTGAAGTGCGCAGTTAGGAGCGCGCGCCTTCCAGACGTCCACTAGAGGGCGCATCTATCGAATACAGTAAATGGAACATTGAGCGGCCATCTTAGGGAGGGGAAATATATACAGTCTTTACAGTACTTTCGTTCAATGACTCGGATTACCTCTGGAATCTCTCAGTCTGCCAGAGGAACAAGGAAACCACACATTAGATCGTGCCAAACGGGGCCAGGACAGGGAGCTGACCAACAGTCTCGAGGAAGCTACAGTGGCTACTCGGTGAATCCTGACAAGCTCCATGTGAATATCCCCCTGTATCTTTTGGCCGTAGGTTCACTCCAACAGTCCTCAATCACGCTCCTGTTGAACCTCAGTCTCTCATCGACCCAAACTGAAATCCAAAGTAGTAGTGGGGCCAGTTTAACTTGATCCTCCACATAATCCAGACCCAATTCCTCGTGAGTAAAAAAGGAAGCACTATTTGGACCCAGGCCCAATAATTTTCTATAGAATCAGTCCTCTTCCCACTGAATCACCTTGCAATTACGGTACCCCCATGTGGCTGCACCGTATGTCAGGGCTGGGAGACATTTCATTCTGTAGATTTGCATTAAGGGCAGAATAGGCTTATTACCTATCCACAAAGAAAATCTAAACAGGGCACTATAAGCTTGGCTATATTTCGAGCAACAATTAGAAATGCAAGAGAGAGAATTATTCTGCTGGTCAAATGATGCTCTCAAATAAGGGAAGGTAGTAACCCTAGTAATTTTTTAACCCTAAGGGCCCGATTCCGATTCAGTTCGGAAATCATCCTGACTAAATGGGTTTTGGAATGGTTTCCGACCCACTCGGATCGGGAGAGTCCGACTGACCGAGTACGATGCATCCGGATGCTTTCAGATACGATTCAGTCGGAGTCTATGTTCCGATCGAATGCATAAGCTCCCATTACAGAAAGGGGTGCCTGGTGAAAATCGGGCACCCTGTGGTGGGCTCCCCTTGGTGCCTGCCACACTGTGCATGGCTGGAAAGGGGGGCCCATAGGTACCCCACAGGCCCAATTGGGAAGGCTCTGGGTGTAGGGGTCCCACTTTGGGCCCCCAAAGTCTGATTCCGACTGCTGAATCGAGTTGGATGGCACGATTCAGAAAGGCTGTTCGAATCCAGCATCGTACTCGATCGTTCGAAACACGACCCATCGAGACGTACGATTCTGCTCCGTACGGCTGGGTCATTCTGAATGCTGTCGGGTTCGGATTGGGATAATCCTAATGCTAACTCGCATCGAAGTCGGTCAGCCAGAAACCTTTCTGAGTCGTCGGAAAGACACATTCCCGAACCGATTCAGACGGAGCAAATGCCGTTAGGGGGCCTTCCTAACCGCATCGGAATCGGGCCCTTAATGTCAATAGGTCTGGTTTTAGCAGCCTTCCTCCAACAAACCATATATTGAGTCTTTGAGATGTTTGTATCCAGATCCAAATCATCCATAAAATCGACAAATCTTTCAGCCAGTAGCTTTAACCCATTTGCCATTCTGGCCATCAATACGTACGGCGTCTTCAGCATAGAGCAGGGTGGCCACACTGACTGAAATCTTGGGCAGGTCCATCCTATTTTCAATCAAACAGGTGTTGAGGCTACTTATATATAACAAAAACAAAATTGACTCAATCACACAACCCTGCCAGACCCCCCGTGGAAGGCTTAATGGATGGGTTGTCTCCCCCCTATGCCGTAATATAATATATATTATATTACTGTTACTTTTTAATATGTTTACTGTTTATTATGTAATATATATATATATATACACACACAATATTTATTGATATTAGTGACAATGATATTTATTTTCCAATTTTTTTTGCATTTATATTAAGTATAGGAAATCAATATTTTTGGGTTCGATATTTTTGTCTCAATATGTTTGTACCACAATATTAGTGTTGTCAATAATATGGCAGTGAACCTATGGGAAAGATAGGCCTTACAGTAGTGCAAAACAAATTTGAGAATTTTTTTACTACCAGGACATGTACATTTAAAAGTACAAGTCCAGCCTTTTAAATTCATTGCACCCGGCCCTCTGGGTTATCCAGGGCCTGCCTTAGGGGTGACTTACATGTATAAAAAGGGAAGGTTTTGCACTTGTAAGAGGTTTATCTTGCCAAGTTGAAATGGCTGTGCAAACTTCACACAAAGGCTCTGCAATGGCAGGCCTGAGCCATGGCTGGAGGGCTACTTAAGAGGGTTGCACAATAAGTGCGCAAGGCCCACTAGTAGCATTTAATTTACAGGCCCTAGGCATATGTAGCACACTTTACTAGGTACTTATAAGTAAATTAAATATGCCAATTGGGAATGAGCCAATATTACCATTGTTTAGGGGTGAAAGCACAAGCACTTTAACACTGGTTTGCCGTGGTAAAGTGCACAGAATCCTAAAGCTAGCAAAAAGGAAGTCAGAAAAATGGAGGAGGTAATCAAAAAGTTGGGGGGAATACCACTCTAACAGAGGTCCCCCAAACTGAAAGTGGGGATAGCTACCCATCCCCATGGGAGATCTCTTCACTAAGGTGGAAAAACCTAGAGAGACCATCAGCATTGGCATGTTCTGACACCGGACAGTGTCCCGCCATAAAGTCCATTCCCTTTAGGGAGATAGGACTACTTCAACAGTTTAGGATTTTCACCTCTCACCTGCATGAGCCATCTGAAGGGCCTGTGGTCTGTCTGAACCAGGAAGTGAGTTCCAAACAGGTATGGTCTCAACTTCTTCAGTGCCCAGACCACAGCAAAAGCTTCTCTTTCAATGGCACTCCACCTCTGTTTCAGTGGAAGTAAACTCCTACTAATAAAGGGTACTGGGTGGTCTAGATCCTCCTCATTTAGCTGGGCTAAGACTGCCCCTATGTCATGCTCTGAAGCATCCATTTGCATGGCCAATTGCTTGGGGAAATCAGGTGCCTTGAGCAAAGGTGCTGTACATATGGCTTCTTTGAGAGAGTCAAAGACTTTCTGACAAGCCTTTGTCCAGATTACTAATATGGGCTGCTTCTTGAAAGCCAGCTTAGTTAAGGGCACAACAATGATGCCATAACCCTTAACAAATGTCCTGTAGTAGCCTGTGAGACCTAGGGAGGCTCTCATTTCTGTCTGGGTTTCAGGTGGTTTAAAGGCCATGATAGCTTCAATATGGGCCTGGTGGTGCTGTACCTTGCCTTTAACTACCAGTTGTTCTAGGTACACCACAGAACCCTGCCCAATCTGGCACTTATTGACCTTGATGGCCAAGCCCCCGTGTTGCAGGGCCTGATGCACCTTCTGGAGGAGATACAGGTATTCCTCCCAGCTGTAACCGTAGACAGTAATGCCATCTAGGTAGGTGACACAAAAGGCCTCCTCACCAGTCAGGACCTTGTTAATCATTCTTTGGAAAATATAGCTGGGGGATTTTTCAACCAAAGGGCTTCACCCAAGACTGGAAGTGGCTCTCTGGGGTTGGAAATTACTCTTTTGGTCCCTCAGTCAGAGTGATCTACCAGTACCCTGATGTCACATCAAAGGTACTGAAGAATTTGGCAGTACCCAGCCTGTCAATGAGCCCATCAGCTCAAGGGATGGGATGTGCATCAGCCTTGATGACTGAGTTGAGTCCTCGGTAGGCCACGCGTAACCGGGGTTCTGGTGTGATGCACGGTGGGGCAGCCTTTGGCACCAACAACACAGGCTAGACCAAGGACTATTAGAGGGCTCAATAACCCCTAATGCCAACATCTTGGAGACTTCCCCTTCATTCTGGCCCTCACTCTGTCTGAGAAACTGTACATTTTGTTCTTTGCAGGTGGACTGTCGCATGTGTCAACATCATGGACGCACAAATATTTGAGTCAAGGGGTAAGTGACAACAGTGAGGCAAACTGTCCCAGCAACTGGTAACAAGCCCTGTCATGTTCTGGGGTCAGGGTGGAAGAGAGGTTGACACAATCTACTGACCCATTGTCTGCCTGTGCAGAGAGGAAGTCAGGGAGAGATTCACTATTCGATTCCACTACCACATCTGTCAGCAGGAGCATTCTCATTTCAGAACTCTCAGAGAGAGGCTTAAGTTGATTGACATGGAGCACCATTGGGGATTCCTAGGGGTTTGGTGGTCCACCGAGTTGGTGGCCTCCCCCTTGTACTCCTTGACTTCCTATGGGCCAGTCCAGCAGTCCTGGAGAGCCCTGGGTTCTACTGGCTCCATTACCCACACTTTTTGGCCAGACTGAAACACCACCAGAGTGGCCATCTGGTCATTCCAGAGTTTCACTACTTCTTGGCTGGCCTTTAGATTGCTTTTGACCTTCTTCCAGAAGTAATGCATCTGTTTGTGGAGTATCAGCATATAGCTGACCACATCTTGGGGATTTCCTGGGAACTTGCCCCCACCCCTCCTTGATAAGACTCAGAGGTCCCCTAAGAGGGTTGCTATAGAAGAGTTCATAGGGGCTAAACCCTACTCCTTTCTGTGGCACTTCCCTGTAGATAAAAAGAAGGCATGGCAAGAGGACATCCCACTTACATCTCATGGGCTCAGGCAGGCCTATCATCATGCCCTTCAAAGTCTTGTTGAATCTTTCTGCAAGACCATTGGTTTGACAGTGATAGGGTGTGGTGAACTTGTACGTTACACCGAACTCATCCCACATGGACTTCATGTATGCATATACGAAGTTAGTGCCTCTTTCAGACACTACCTCCTTGGGGAACCAAACATGGTTAAAGTTCCCCATGAGAGCTCTAGCTACAACAGGTGCAGTCACTTACCTCAGATGGATGACCTTTGGGTAGCGGGTGGCATGGTCCACCAAGACCAGGGTAAACCTATTGCCTAAGGCTGTCTTGGGTTCCAAAGGTCCAATGATTTTGATATCCACACTTTCAAAGGGGGTGCCAATGATTGGTAATGGGATCGGGGATATTTTTTGCTTTTTCCCTGATTTCCCACTGGCCTGGCAAGTGGAACATAACCTTCAGAATGCATCTGAGGCTATCTTCTAGGCCAATAAATGTGGGAGACCACCAACACACTGGCTTCCCCACCACCAGGACGCTTAGTCTCGCTATAAAGGAGATTATTCTCCCAGTAGATTAGATGATCCCCAGAGGATTCACATGCTACATGGGCTGAGGACTGTCACCTCAAGCTCTCAAGAGTATGACTCTCTTTCAGCGTTCTGCAGAATTCCTCCCTGGGGAGCCCACGCTCAACTTGCCAACTAACAAGCTCAGGTAGGTCACCTAGGATGGCAATATCCTCCCCAGTTGGCTCTGGGGCCGTCTCCTAAGGGACGCCATCAACCTCCACAGTGGAACCTATAGGGAACTGTTTCCCACACCCCTTTCCCCCTCCTTGGCAGCTGTCTGGGCCATTGTTCCGGGCTCAAAATGCTCTTGACTACCTTCCCGGGCAGCCATGGTCCGTGTGGTCAAACAGACCCACTCAGGCAATCTCATCATCTCTATGTGAGACCTGAGCTCTACCTCCCTCCAGTGTGCTCCAAGTTGTTGCCTAACCGACAATCAACAGGCATTGCAGCACTCACAGCAACTTTCAGAGAACCTGAGACCCCCCCCACTCAAAGAGAAGCAGAGCCACCAGTGGTCCACCGAGTTGGTGGCCTCCCCCTTGTACTCCTTGACTTCCTATGGGCCAGTCCAGCAGTCCTGGAGAGCCCTGGGTTCTACTGGCTCCATTACCCACACTTTTTGGCCAGACTGAAACACCACCAGAGTGGCCATCTGGTCATTCCAGAGTTTCACTACTTCTTGGCTGGCCTTTAGATTGCTTTTGACCTTCTTCCAGAAGTAATGCATCTGTTTGTGGAGTATCAGCATATAGCTGACCACATCTTGGGGATTTCCTGGGAACTTGCCCCCACCCCTCCTTGATAAGACTCAGAGGTCCCCTAAGAGGGTTGCTATAGAAGAGTTCATAGGGGCTAAACCCTACTCCTTTCTGTGGCACTTCCCTGTAGATAAAAAGAAGGCATGGCAAGAGGACATCCCACTTACATCTCATGGGCTCAGGCAGGCCTATCATCATGCCCTTCAAAGTCTTGTTGAATCTTTCTGCAAGACCATTGGTTTGACAGTGATAGGGTGTGGTGAACTTGTACGTTACACCAAACTCATCCCACATGGACTTCATGTAGAGAAGCAGAGCCACCAGTGGATTGGCTCTCTCAATTGTCAGAAACCATGACTCTGTGGAATGTGTTCAGTAGGACCTGCTCTGCAGACACCAGCTGACACTTGCCAGTAGTCTTGCTGGCTCCTGTGTCTCGCAGAGTCTCCACCTGTTGCCCATTAATGGTGACCCACTGCCTTTACTTTGAGGTATTTGTAGACATGTGGGCTTTTGGCACCAGCTCTCTATCCCTGGGAAACTAGGGTCTCCTTTGTCTGCCCCCAAAGTTTACTGTGACTATCTCCTCACCCAGCGCTACCCTCACCAACCCAGGTGTTTACCCACCAGTGGGGGCTGTGCCCTCTTGGGACATTTGGAGTCACCCTTGGAGTGTCCATATTTGTAGCACTCAGTACATTGGGGTACAAGTCTATCTGTCTTTTGATCAGAGAACCCCTTTGTCTTAAGATCAGACTGGGACTGGTTCCCACTGCTACAGCACGGCTCCAGAAATCATTTCTAATCAATACTCACCATTTCCCTGAAACCTTAAAACTCACAAATCATGCATCAGTGGGGCCCATAACACTGCGCATTTACCCTGTTCACTTACACTTGGCTTCAGGGCTTTGGTGAATCGCAATGGAGAAATGCTGTAACATTTGGTGGAGCGTCTAAACCTATTTAACTATTTATTATTTACACCTGCAGATTATTACACTTTACCATGATTTTATTCAAACATTTAATTATTCAGACACACCACCATAGTGGCAATGGATCTGCTAGAATGAAAATTAGGCGTAGGAAGAATCAAAGACCAGCTTTTACTTCTTCATTTATCTAATTTTTATTCAAAGCAAAATTGCAATTTATGTCTGACATTTATACATTAGTAAATATTTATTCACTAAAATCTTAAACTTTATTCCAAAATGATCATTTTATTTAGAGCTCATGAAAATCACTTTATTTTAGGAAACAGTTAAAGTTTAGCAAAAAACAGATAGTTCCAAATTCATTCTCTCTTAACATCCCTAACTAACACCCTCATCTTATCCTTCAATCCTGCAAAGCAAACAAGTAAAATAAGTCGTTAGAGTCTTAAATCCAGGAATCGGTCAGCAATCGGACAGCATCTCCAGTAGAAATCGGAAAAGCGACCCCTTATAGTCAAATCCAGGGGTTTTTATACCCTATTTCTCTAACTTAATCTATCTAAAAAGTAGCTATCATCTCTTATTCAGAATTTCATTGGACAATTTCAGGGTGGGTGAGCATCATCTCACCATTACCACATAATTTTCTCGATGGTTCAGCAGAAAAATAAAGGGTCTTTGTTTTAGGACAGTCCATAGCGTAACTATTTCTTGTATTAGTTACATCGACACCCTTTCCCATGATCTAAACGTCCAAGCGTCCATGTTTGGCACCCATCCTAGGTTCCGGGCTAAGGCAGCCTTGAACCTCCTCGAGCACAGGCAGTTCACTCTGACTTGCAGGTTTTGGCGCGCCTGCGCTGTTCAGCTCTTGCTCACAGTTTACCCGAGCGTCCATTTAATTTAGGCCTCAGAAGCCACTCTTTGGAACTATCGTAGAAACAAACACAGATTCACGTTAATTATTGAATTTAAACCCGTTCTGTTTACCTCCCCCTTACTAATGTTTCCCAATTAGTTGTTACCTAGCAAATAAGCCACATAAACGCATTTTATACTCACATTTTCGACCTCTCCGCCACACAAACAAACACAATAAGCACATTTAAATTGCATTTTGTATATATTTAAGCTGTGCATTAATTCACAACACAATAACAATACATATTAGCTAATTTTTATTGCAACATGCAAGCAAAGTTAGTTTTCCTGTGTTTAATAATAAAATAATGTATGCATCTTACTCTATGGTTGGTTAATTTCACAAAACATACAATTAGTAAATAATAACGTTATGGGACATCAACTTTGAGAGGGGTTCACAAAATTTTGTGTTTGCCACCTCGCTCCATCAATTCCCTCATCTGGTGATTTTATCACCAAATAACTCTCAAAAGTTTGGAAAATTTAGCAGAACATGTTTCAATTTCCTTTTGTTAATGTCATCTATACTTTTGTCTCTTTCTCTTTTGAATTTTTGAAAAACTTTTCTTTTATTCCATTTCTATCTCATTCTTTTCTCTCATTCTTGCCTGTCGTTCTTCATTCCTTTTCTTTATCAAATTTCTGAAATCTCTTCTACCTTTGTATATACAACATAACCTTACCATAAGGATTATTATCACTAAGATTGTTATCGGTATTAGTATTTTACCTATAATTGAACTACCTATTTCTTGGAACCAATGCTTAATTGCAGAGAAACTTTTACCCAGTCTTTCAAGGACACCTTCAACCTCCAGTGGTTCAATTTCTTTATGCAAATCTGTAATATTTATAATATACTTTTCAATATTCTGACTTTTATCTGGAATGTAAGTACAACAATGTTGAACTTTCATAATTCCACAGACTCCTCCCTCTTTTGCTAAAATTATATCAAGGGCAAGTCTGTTTTGCATAACCATAGCTCTCATAGCAACCATTGCAGTATCTACCATTAGGAATCCTCCTGCTGTATCTGTTGATAATTTATCAACTATTGTGGACAATTTTCTGATTCTATTTGCATTAAACGAAATTCCCACTGCTGGTATCAGTGCTCCAAATACATCACCTATTATTTCTAACATAGTCTCTCTTCTTTTTCGACTTAGAACTTTACCTATCTCATTCTTTCCATTAGTACCTCTATCTACATGGAACATTTTAAGAAAGACCAAACATGTCCCATACCAGTGGTCTGGTAATCTATAATAAGCTCTCTTCCCACATATGAAATAAATTCCAGGAAAAACAGGATCATTTCCTCCTTTAAATCCCCAACCCCCTATAATTTTATTGGTATCTTCACTTTGACTCGCAGCCACAAAATAATTGTCGCACATTGAGTTATCTCTTCTGATACAAAATTTTCCCAACATGGGTGCATCTATATTGATTGCTACATTCACATTCTTGTCCTCAATGTTCTCATCATCAAATGTGTAATATTTAGACTTTGCATGTTTCATTTTCTCTTTTCGTTTGTAAGCAATTCTCCTTTCGTCAACCATGTTTAAGAATGCCTTTTCTTCAACTCTAATTTTACATGTCAAATTATTATTAAATGCATACTCGTGCGTTAACTCATCTACTTCTAGAAAATATTCTCCCATTACCTCCGCATGTTTTCTTTTCTTTAATGTATTGTCAATCTTTAATTTCGCAAATATCTCATCTACATTAGAATAATGATATTCCAGTTTCCCAGTCTTGTAAAACAAACTTGCAATTACACTAAAAGTTACTCCATATGTAAAGGAAGGTGGTGATAAGTCACCTCTTCTGACACTGATTCTGGCAATTTTACACAAACATAACAGTCATCCACATTCATTGTTTTGATGTACTCAAGCAGCAACTTTGAAAAAGTATTCTTGGTATAATCGCTTACAGATATATCTTGATGCAACTTTGGCTTGTACACATGAGTCTCATTCACTTTTTCTTTCTCAATTGGCTTACTTGAACTCACATTCGGTTTTAATTTTGTTAGATTACTTTGGAAAGGAATCACAATAGCTAAAATTACCCACAATATCATCAACAGCCCCATACATATTGTAAAACATCTACACCATTTTCTAAAAATAGAACATTTCGGTCTATGATTGTTCATTGCCATCTTCCCTAACACTGTTTCTTCGACCTTATGTCACTTATAAATTTCTCACCACTCAGCACTCTAACAAGTTTTCTTCGACCTCATGTCAATTTCTATTCTAAATTATATTACAATTAGATTCTCTAACAAGTTTTCTTCAACCTTTTGTTGACTCCGACCTCTTCTATATTTACAAAATCTGTCTCACAGGACTTCAGACTTTTCATTTGAATATCATACACTTTGAACACCTAACTTTCCATTTCTTAGTTGACTTCTTTACTCACTTTTCCCAATTGGCTTTGGGTTGTACAAGTTTTCTTGACTACTATTAACTTCAACAATTGGTGGCAGGACAATATATGTCCGCTCAGGTGATTTGTACCTCTGATTTGGACATCTTACTCTTTTAGGCCTCTGAATAGTTTCTATTTTCTTTCCCAATGTTTCGTTCTGGCTGGAGATCTCATTCACTTGGTCTTCTTGCTCTTTTGTTTTGTTCACTATTTTGAATCTTAATCCTCCAGCTCCTTTAGGCCAATTGTCTCCTTTGCAGACTTTATTAGTCTTCGGCTCTATTGTATTATGCTCCACTCTCCAAGCTCTTTTTTTTGTACTTTTTCTTAATGGAGTTTCATCTGCACTGTCATCAGTTTCACTTTCAATGTCTTCAACTGTATCATTGATTATAATCTTCACAATGTCTTTGTCTTCATCAGTTTCAGTTCTCTCTACTGTTACTCTGTTAGGAACACCTTCATAACTGGTACTTGGAATCTCATCCTTGTCGTGAGTTACTTCCTTTTCTTCAGTTTCAGGATTTCCGTTCCTGCTTTCAGAGTCTTCAGATTGCTTTACAGTTCTCTCCCTTTCAACAACTTTTTCTTCACTTTCTTGTGCGTCTTTACTGGTGCTTGTCTTTACCGATTCTCAACCTTCAAGTTGATCTTCTGAATCTGGTATTTCAACAATCTCCCTTTCACCTTCACCTTCAGACGCAGAACTGGCTTCTGATACTTCCAGATGTTGACGTTCCTGACGATCTTCAATATCTGGATCCTTCTCTGGTTCACCTTCAGAATCAGAGTCAGTTGTACTTTCACCGTCGTATGGGTAGTCAGGTTCAGGCACACAGATGGTGTGACTAGCATGAACCCACCTTTTCAGTCCAGCACACTTAACTGCAGTAGTACTGACCAAGATAACTTGACATGGTCTTTGCCACCTTGGTACCAAACAATTCCTTCTGCGATGAACTTTTACTCGTACCCAGTCCCCAGGGACTAGATCATGAGCTGGAATTTTCTCTTTGGAATTTGATTCAGTTCCCACCTGGTGGAGCACAGAAGTTACTACATCAGATAGATTCTTGCAGTAATCCAGTATGATGTCATCATTTATTGTCAACAACTTATTAACTGGTACAAAGGCCTGTCTCATCACCCTTCCCATCAAAATTTCGTGTGGACTCAATCCAGTTTTTCTGTCAGGTATGCTTCTTAATGTCATTAACACAAGTGGCAATGCATCAGGCCACTTCATTCCTGTTGCCAAACACATTTTTGCAATTCTGTTTTTAATTGTTCCATTCACCTGTTTAACTACTCCTGAAGCCTCAGGTCTATATGCACAATGTAGCTTCTGGCGAATGTCCAGAGCTTCACACATCATCTGCATTAACTCATTTTGAAAATGCGGGCCTCTGTCCGATTCAATCGTAACCGGAAACCCGAAACGTGGTATTATCTCACGCAAGAACAGTTTAGCAACAGTTAATCCATCATTCCTTCTCATGGGGAAAGCTTCCACCCATCAAGAGAACAAACAGATTATCACAAGAACATATCTTAGTCTGTTGCATGGAGGTAATTCAACAAAATCCATCTAAACTCTTGAGAATGGGCCACCTTCCCGTCCTATGGTTCCCAAACTTACAACAGTTTTTCTGTTTGGATTAAATTGCTGACAGACTAAGCATCTTTGACACAAACTTTCAGCAATCATTCTGAATTTAGGATTATACCAAGTCTGTATAAAGAGACGAATCATAGCGTCTCTACCAATATGTGCTTGACCATGGTACATTCGGGCCATATCTGAAATCATGCTGTCGGGCATTACTTGTCTTTCATCTTTGTAAACCCAAATTTCATCTTCCTCCCTTTGTCTGCAACCTGATTTTAACCAAATATCTTTTTCCTCTGTTCCTGCCTCTTCCTGCATCTGCTTCACTTCCTTCCAAGTCTCAGCTACTGTGGTTAGCATTAAAGGACTTGGACAATGTTCTTCAGTTTTTTCTCGATTGATTGAAATTTGATTCTTTGCACAATGTTTTGCAATTGCATCAGCGTAACTGTTTCCTCTTGTGATATAATCTTCACCTTTCTTATGAGCAGAACATTTTACCACAGCCAATTTTTCAGGCAACTGTATCACACCAATCAGTGTCTTCACAAACTCTGCATTCCGAATGGGTGTTCCTGCAGAGGTCAAATAACCTCTTTGGGACCAGAGCTGTCCATAATCATGAACAACTCCATAACCATATTGACTATCAGTCACTATGGTTACTTTCACCTCTTTAACCAACTCACATGCTCGTATCAAAGCAATCAACTCCGCTATTTGAGCAGAATGAATTCCTTTCACACAAGATGCGTCCAACACTTCTGCCACTGTACAAACAGCATATGCAGCACTTAGAACACCACTCTCTGTTCTCAAGCATGATCCATCCACAAACATTACAAAATCTGATTCGAGCAAAGGTTCATCTTTAATGTCTGGACGAGGCTTTGTGCAATATTCCAGAACATCCAAACACTTGTGATCAAGCTCACCTTTCACTTCTGCTTCAACTGTATCAGGTAACAGTGTCGATGGGTTGACATTTACACATCTTGCAATTGTCACATTCTTAGCTCCCAAAATTATTTTCTCATAACGTGTCATTCTGCTGTTAGTCATCTACTGAGTCTTTGCTCTTGTGAGGAGAATCTCCACTGAATGAGGTACATAGACTCTCACAGGAAATCCCATCACAATTCCTTCACTTTTCTCCAAACTTACACTGGTTGCTGCTACTGCTTTCAGACAACCTGGCAAAGCCTTCGCAACAGGGTCCGAAACAGCTGAGAAATACGCAATCGGTTTTCTCATTCTTCCATGCCTCTGTCTTAATACTGATAGAGCACATCCTTCTCGCTGACTGCAGTAAAGTTCAAATTCTTTTTCGTAATCAGGCATTCCCAAAGCTGGTGCTTCACACAATTTAGTTTTTAGCTGTTCAAATGCTTCCATCTATGTTTTGGTCAAAACAATAGGGTCTCTGATGTCTGCCTTTGTCAGTCTCTGCAATCAATGAAAATCCACGTATCCACTGTCTGCAATAACCCACCATTCCTAGGAACATTCTTTCCTGTCTTTGAGTCTTAGGGGGGCTGCATTCCTTGTATCATTTTAATTCTCTCAATAGTGACCTGTCTGATTCCTTTAGCAATCCTGTGACCTAAATACTGTACTTCTTTCTGGCAAAACTGCAATTTTGATGGAGACACTTTATGTCCTTCCTCAGCCAAATGATTTAACAATGCTACTGTATCAATTGTACAGGCATCCTTTGTTATTGATGCAACTAAAAGTTCATCAATATATTGTACTAACACAGATTCTCCAGGCATGCTCAAATTTTCTAATGATTTCTTTAGCAGCTGATTAAAAATCGATGGACTCTCAGTGTACCCTTGTGGAATTCTACACCATGCTAGGATACGATTTTGGAAATGAAACGCAAACAATTGTTGGCTTTCTGGATGCAATGGAACAGTAAAGAACGCATTGCATAAATCAATCACTGTATACCATTCTGCATCATGAGGTATTTGGTACAAAATCACTGCTGGATTCGGAACAATTGGACAATATGGGACAACAATTTTATTAACTTTCTCAGGTCCTGCACAATTCTAAATGTTCCATTTGGCTTTTTCAATCCCATAATTGGCGAATTACAAGGACTACTCTCGATTTCTCTTAGAATTCTCTGCTCAATCATTTTGTCAATCACTGGAGTAATTCCTTCAATTACTTCGGCAGTCATTTTATACTGCGGTATATTCGGATAACTTGCTCCTTCTTTTATGGACACTTTCACAGGATCAACTCCTTTCATCAAACCTATATCTTTTCCAGTGAAATCCCACACACTTTCTTTCACTGCCTCTTTCAGTTCAACAGGAATTATCTCTTTATCAAAAACAGGAAACAGATTGTCTTGTTCTGCCTCAATCATGAGCATTGTCAATTTATACAAACTATCTTCGCCTGGAGTCTGCAACTCTATGCCATCTGGTGAACAGTATATGGCACAGTTCATTTTACACAATATATCCCTACCTAGCAAATTAACAGGACTGCTGTCGTACACCACAAACCAATGCATATCTTTATATGTCCCAATCTCTATTTCAACTGGTTTTGTCAAAGGAGTATTTATTTGTCTGTTAGCTACACCTACAACCTGGATTGTCTCACCCGAGAGAGGAAGATTTTGAATTTCCACTGATCTAACAGTAGAACGGGTAGCACCAGTGTCCACCAGGAAACTTATTTCCACATCATTCACCTTTCCGCTCACAAATGGACCTGACTGATCTACCTCAAGAGTGGTTCCAAGCACACACTCGTCTTCCTGTCCCAGGGAAAGTAAGAAACTTTCATCCGGCTCACTGCCATTCTCTTCTTGCAACCAATATTGAGGACACGCATTTGCTCTTTGCGGTCTTTTTACCTGCTCACCTCCGCTGAATCCTGTCTCTGCACTGTATCTCTGCTGATTCCCACTGTATGGCAGTGGCGGTTGCGGCACCTGACTTTGCTGATTTGCTATCTGCTGTTGCTGCGGTTTCTGCTGATTTACCTCACACTGCACCTGCGGATTCAATGATGTATGTTCCCTATTAACCCTAGGCGGACATTTACACTCTCGTTTCCAATGCCCTATCTTGCCGCAGTTAAAACATGGCATTTTCTTCTTCAATTCATCAATATTCCCTACCAATTTAGGTTTGCCTTTAAATCCACCTTGATCTCCCGCATTCTTATTCTCCATCTGTGCTACTTGTTGTTCTGCTACTTTTACTTGTGCCCACATGGCTTTCTCTTTCAGCTTCTTTTGTTTTGTATCAATCTCCTCACTACAATATTTTGCTTGTCTCAGTACCTTATCTACTGAACTTGACTGCCAATCCATCATACTATGCCTAATCATGTCTGAAATTTCTGGTCTTAATCCATATACAAATCTATATACAAAATGGCTCATGTCTTTTTCATTTAATTCCTCATAACCACTATATTGCTTGAAAACCAACAACAACCTTTCATAGAATGAATGCACAGTTTCTTTCGGCTCCTGGGTAGTTCTGTCTATCTTTACCCAATCAGTTTCTTTTGGGGGTATTTTGTTTTTCAACCACACTATCACTTGTTCGTATTTTCTCATCACATCTGGTGATGGAGCTCCTGTTTTCTCGTCTCTGGGATATTCCTCCCTTGGCCAATCCACAGATATTTTACATTCTGTCCATAAATCTGTTGGCAATACTATGTCAAACAATCCATCCAAATCAATCCACAGTACCTTTGACACCTTTACAAATCTGTCAACTTGTCGATACCATTCAACTGGCTTTTCTCTCAGTCTGGGGAAATCATTCGTAAATGACAATATATCTTGCCTGCTCCAAGGACCATGTACATATCCTCCTCCGGGAATCTCACTCATAGGGAATTCAGTTGCCACTTTTCCCTTTTCTCTAATGGGGAAAGCTAAAGTAGACTTATCATTATTTTCTTCTTTCTTCTTTGCCCACTTGACTCTCCATTTACCTACGTCACACCATTTGCGCAACAACACAATCAAATCTTTTATCTGAACTTGTCTTCCTGCAGTATTCATATTTTCAATGTCTCTTTATGCAAAATCCACTCGATAAGTTTTCTGTAATGATTTTATTTTAGAAAAATCTATTCCACATTCACTTGCCACTTTTTCTAATTGATCGTACATTGTCTTAGCTCTCCATGTTATGCTTTTACATAAAAACAGGAGCTCATCATCCTGGTAAGTTTTTAATCTGTCTGTCCCAATTGTTCCAATGATTAATTCTTCCATATCTATTTTTAATTTAGTCACATCCAACACTTTCAATTCCTGCTCTTTTAATTTTAACGTTTTTATCCATTCACCTAACTCTTTTTCTGATGGTCCATGGGTGTTTGCGTTAAATCTACTTTATCTGCACTTCTCACTGGAGTAGCAGAGTCAGATTCTGCTCCTGTCGGGTATCCGCATGACAAATTTTGATTAAAAGTTAACTCTGGTGGATTTACACTTATATTCTGCCTTATTTCTGATAAATCAGGACAAGTACTCTCTTTTGCTCTCTGTAGACTTTGTTGTAATGGAATGGTTAATCTCGGCTCTTTTAATTTCTGATCTTCAAATACCAGTATCACAGGTCCTATGGTTACTGGTACAGGTACAGCTTCCATATTTTTAGTAAGGTTTTGAATCAATTCATGTGCAGAACGCTCATATTCAGACATATTTGGCTGTTCATTACCTCGTCTTTCCGCACTTAGCACAATTCTGTGTGAATCATTACTTTGTACAGGAGTTCCTGTAATTCTAGCTTCTCCTATCGGTGTACTTGGGACAAAACTTGTTTCTACTCTTTCAGGAAAATCTCTAAAATTTGATGGTTGTTTTGGCGTTTCATTAACTCTTTCTTCTGCCATCGGGGCATTTGGGGTAGTCCATAAAGAACTTGGTTGATATGGGGGTAGTCTCCTATTTAATATTTCTTCTAAAACAGCATTCTCTGATTCACTTTCACCATAGATTTGATTTCCCAATTCTGTATTCTTTACTTTTTCGTCCCTCATATTCTTCAACCAATCTGACGGGATACATGCCATCGCAGATACTTCCATCCCTCCATCTTCGCATTCTAGTCTCATGTGTTTCTCCCCACAAATCTCTACCTCTACCTCTCAGTCTAAGATGCCTACTCAACCTCTCACTCTCCATTTGATGCATCTCATCTTCCCATTCAACTAATGCCTCAAATTGAGTTGGTCTGGGTCTCGGTTCAAGTTTCATCATTTTGTCTCTTAAATTCCTCAGAATAGCCAAATCAAATGATCCTCCTTCCGGAAAAGCTAACACACCATCATCCTTGGTATAGTGTACCCAATTTTCCAACCAAACACACGTATGATAACCATATTTCATCAACATATAGGAAGCAGGCGTTTTCGGTGAAGGAAGTATTTTTCCTTTTCTCGTAACTACCTCTTTGTCTTTTACGAACATGTTTTTCAACTTTTTAAACCATGAAGATTTCTTCTTGTCATCATCATAATAGTAGTATGACATTTTCGGTAAACTTTCCTGCTTTCAAAAGATCGCGTACTATTCTGTTGCTGATTCGGTAACACCAACCTATCACAGCGCGGTTCGCACTAATGCACCAGTTAGAACATGATACATCACTATAGTGCTTAACCAATAGCTTTTGCTGCTTTCTGTGATGAACCAATCAACTCCTACTCTGTCTTGGTCACACAGACCAATCCCAACGTGACACTTTTGACGTCACCAGCGCTCTGGCTTCTGCAGCACCGACTGACCCCTCCTTTACAGGTTTTTTTTTAAGAAGCCGTATTTACAAGATATTTTACAAAATCAGTTAGTAACTTACACAAAACAATTCCACTTATCTGTTTCGCTAATAAAGTGAGAGTTTTCAATCGCTCAAGTATTCTGTAACCGGAGTAGATGACGCTTATCTCCTCAGAATTTTTAGACTCGCCAATAAAGCAATACTACTGGCCTTACCCTTCTATCAGGCAATAGCAAACTCGTTTCTCCAGGAAAGCACATACAGAGATCTTTTTCACCTCCTTAGAGACAATCCCAGAGTTTCACTTGAACGCGGATTGCAATTTCATTTACACACGTTCATACGGAAAACCCTATTCATATATACATGAACTCTGTGTTATCAGTAGGCAGCGCGTCCATCTAACCCACCACAGAACTCCTCTATTGTTAGCAAAAGAGAGACGCCACTCCCTTTACCCTTCAATCAAGCTCGGGTTATGACCTATTACTCTCCCAGCAGTAAGTTTTAGTCAGGATGCACGGAATGATCCCTATACTTGAAGGCTGAAATTTCATAGACTGTCTTCACTATAGATTTATCCTTTCACACCTAAGGTCCCTAAACAGTGATATGCGACAATACCACCGCAGTATTCGGCAATACTCCTTTTTTCAAACAGACTAATTCACTGTGCGACTTTACCTAGCCACACTTCCTCTGCCTGCAGACAGAGGCACTGGCTTCACCCAACACTTGGAAGCCTTTCCAGGGCTACATGTAACGTAATGCAAACTCAACAGATGTTAGTCATAATTCTGTACATCAAACTCTATATAGTACTTTATACATAACCCTAGCTAATTTCCTTAGCAACCACTACTCTGCTACCAAGATATAACTGCTACAGCGCGGCTCCAGAAATCATTTCTAATCAATACTCACCATTTCCGTTTAAACTCACAAATCATGCATCAGTGGGGCCCATAACACTGCGCATTTACCCTGTTCACTTACACTTGGCTTCAAGGCTTTGGTGAATCGCAATGGAGAAATGCTGTAACATTTGGTGGAGCGTCTAAACCTATTTAACTATTTATTATTTACACCTGCAGATTATTACACTTTACCATGGTTTTATTCAAACATTTAATTATTCAGACACACCACCATAGTGGCAATGGATCTGCTAGAACGAAAATTAGGCGTAGGAAGAATCAAAGACACGCTTTTACTTCTTCATTTATCTAATTTTTATTCAAAGCAAAATTACAATTTATGTCTGACATTTATACATTAGTAAATCTTTATTCAGTAAAACCTTAAACTTTATTCCAAAATGATCATTTTATTTAGAGCTCAAGAAAATCGCTTTATTTTAGGATAAAGTTAAAGTTTAGCAAAGAACAGATAGTTCCAAATTCATTCTCTCCTAACATCCCAAACTAACACCCTCATCTTATCCTTCAATCCTGCAAAGCAAACAAGTAAAAAAAGTCATTAGTCTTACATCCAGGAATCGGTCAGCAATCGGACAGCATCTCCAGTAGAAATCGGAAAAGCGACCCCTTCTAGTCAAATCCAGGGCTTTTTATACCCTATTTCTCTAACTTAATCTATCTAAAAAGCAGCTATCATCTCATATTCAGAATTTCATTGGGCAATTTCGGGGTGGGTGAGCATCATCTCACCATTACCACACCATTTTCTCGATGGTTCAGCAGAAAAATAAAGGGTCTTTGATTTAGGACAGTCCATAGCGTAACTATTTCTTGTATTAGATACATCGACACCCTTTCCCATGATCATAACGTCCAAGCGTCCATGTTTGGCATCCATCCTAGGTTCCGGGCTAAGGTAGCCTTGAACCTCCTCGAGCACAGGCAGTTCACTCTGACTTGCAGGTTTTGGCGCGCCTGCGCTGTTCAGCTCTTGCTCACAGTTTACCCGAGTGTCCATTTAATTTAGGCCTACGAAGCCACTCTTTGGAACTATCGTAGAAATAAACATAGATTCACGATAATTATTGAATTTAAACCCGTTCTGTTTACCTCCCACCTTACAAATGTTTCCCAATTAGTTGTTACTTAGCCATAATAAGCCACATAAACGCTTTTTATACTCACATTTTCGACCTCTCCGCCACACAAACAAAGACAATAAGCACATTTAAATTGCATTTTGTTTATATTTAAGCTGTGCATTAATTCACAACACAATAACAATACATATTAGCTAGTTTTTATTGCAACATGCAAGCAAAGTTAGTTTTCCCGTGTATAATAATAAAATAATGTATGCATCTTACTCTATGGTTGGTTTATTTCACAAAACATACAATTAGTAAATATTAACGTTATGGGACATCAACTTTGAGAGGGGTACACAAAATGTTGTGTTTGCCACCTCGCTCCATCACCACCGCCCCCTTGGAAATTATTTTGAGTGCTTTTAGGACAACTCCTTACTTTTAAGTTTTTCTCCCTCCTCTTTCTTCTGTTGGGAACCCTGACCAACATTATGGGAGTCGCCCCCAGAAACCTTTTTGGACACTCTGGTGCTAGCCCAGAGGTCTGCTTCCTCAGCCAACTTCATAGGGTCAGTCAGCTTACTGTCCACTGGCACAACTCAGGAAAACAGATACTGAGCATGTTTTCTCTGATTAAATGGTACACAAACCTTGCTGCCCCTCACCCAGCCATTCAGTGTCTTACTGGAGTAATCTACAAAATCTACCCAGGATTGGGTGGAGACCTTCTGGCTGACCCTAAATCTTTTGTGATACGTTTCAGGGGTCAGCCTAATTTTGGCAAATAAAATGACTTTCATAGGGGTATACTTTGTTTGGTCCAAACCTCCAACGAGAGAAGTGTGTACCCTCCCAAGTGTTGGCATGTGTTTCCACAGACCACCTGCCCAGTGCTCCTCAGGAACCCCCTGAACCTTCAGTGCAACAGCATAAGCAAAGAAATGTTTATCAATATCATCTTCCAAATCATAACTTGACACCAAATCCTTGGGTATGTGAACCCTTTTGTCTCCATTAGGTACTGTGTGTATGCTGCCACCATCACTTATGAATCTGCTTGCCTGGCTTTGATATCCAGCACTTTCAGACTCAGTTCACGAGCCAACAAATATTTCTTCTCTGCTAAGGCTCTCTTTGCCTCTGCCTTCTTTGCCTCCCTTTTAGCATTTTTCTCTTCAGCTTCCATTTTTAATTTGCCCATCTGTAGGCTGAATTCTCTTTCTTCCCTCCTCTACCTCAGTTATTCTGGAGATAGGCCATGGGAAGAAAACCTGCTGCCTTCTCTCAAAGGGAGCTCAAATTCAGGGATGTCACCCTCAGCCACAGCCACTGCAGGTGATTCCTCAGAAGAGCCATTCCCAGACCACCTCAATCCATTATTATCCTCAGAACGGGCTTCTGCTGAGGCCCTCAGAGCTTTTTGTAATTTCATCTTCCTAGTGGCACTCTTGGAAGAAAGTGCCACCTCCTTGAAAAAGTCGCTGAGCCACAGTGCAGTTTTTCAAGTTGGCCAGCTCAAATTACATGGTTCCAGTTATAGAACCAGCAGCCACAGACATGATTCTGAAGAACATTTTTATATGCCTATCAGGGAGAATTCAAAAAAATCTAAATGGTCCTGGATGTGGATGAGTGGTGTATACCAACTTACTGTATGGCACTGCACAAACACAAGTCCTTTCCTCATCGCTTATCACCAGTGTTAGAAATTGTGTTGTTGGATGACTGGGGTATGATCCATAGGCAAGCAGCAACAACAATCCTATTCAGGGCAAGAAGCAGACAAACCCTAATTAACCTGTGCTCATCATCTGGTAGCTTGGCACAGAGCAGTCAGGCTTAACTTAGAGGCAATGTGCAAACTATTTGTGCAACATTTCAAACAATAAAACAGTAAAAACACCTCAGAGAGAGATTCCTTACCTGGTTAGAAAAATAGAGCTTAATTTCATAAATAACACAAGACCAAACGAACAAAAATCCAATAAGTAGACCTTGAGTTATGAATTTTAATTATTAAACTGTAAAAGAAACCTTAGAAGTGATGAATGATGAATGAATGGTGTGCTTATAGAGTACAGAGCCACTCCCAAAGGATAATCCTGGTGCTAAGTGAAAACAAAAATGACCCCCTTACACAAAATGTCCAGAAGGGGTGTGGGGTGTATGTCAAAGAATAAACGGTTAACAGTGTGCGTCAGAGACACCAGAGAGCCAGGTCTTGAACTGTTTTCTAAAAATGGCTTCTGATATCAGTGAATCACACATGACTACAAAGTTGGTTCCAGGCTTTTGAACCCCAGAACTGCAAAGGATTTACTCCTCGAGTAAATCCTTGGAATAAGTGCCTATTTGGGATATCTGTTGCCTTCCTGCGTGGAATATCTGTTGCGTGGATCAGGACAGCGCATTGCGGCTATTGGAAGGATTGACTGCATCCCGCATCTTCCTTGACTTCGGCGCAATCCGGAAAAAGGTACTTTTGTTCATAAGGCCTTACTGGGTCATATAAATGGGGTAGCAGTGAGATTTACTTAAGCTGGTAGACCTGGGAATTTGTTAAAATGCTACGCCTTCCCCAGTGAGGAGCAGCAAAGAGAAATATCCTTATTTCTCCTCGTCACTTCCTCTTTCCACCTGTACTGCATTCTGTAGCACACAAAGAAAGAGGAAAATGGCTCTCAGGACTGTTTTTGTGCAGCAGGAAGGTGTCTCTTCCTGTACAAAAACAATCCTGCCTGTAACGTATGGCACCCTCTCCTCATGGTGCAAAGCACTAGGCTGCACAGATTCCGTCAGTGTAAGGAGAGAGCAGAAATGCTTCATATCTTTGTAAATATGGAGCATTTCTGCTCTCTCTTCTTCACACAATACAAGTGCAGCAGCTTTGCTTGATGCCCTTCATTGCATGAAAGAATAGTAAATCTACCCCTCTATAAAATAAACTTCATCCCAATCCTGACCTGTAGCACCATCAAGCTGCTGGTCCAAAAATAAAGCACTTACAGGCTGCTACTTCATCGCACATCAGAGGTGATTTTGATGCTATTCCTGCAGTTACGACAGTCTGGCAACCCTGCAACTATACATTTTAAGGTGCTTCAATTCTGATCCAGCAAATGTTGAGTTTGCATGTGCTCCTTCAAATGGAGGCTGTAACTCTGAAGTCTAAAATCAGGGAGTCCTTTCTCACCACATGTTAACAAGTTGTCCTTACACCCAAAACACCAATTGTTTATCAACACACAACAAAACTAGACTCACCATCTTGTCTCCATTCTCAGCTGCAACCTATTTTGAACATCATATTGTCTGATCAACCTTTTCCTCTCCAGGAATCTAGCTCCCATTGCTTCAGCGGGTCCAGGGGCTGAGGGGTCCACTGAACCCTGCTCATTGCTGTATTTCACTGTTCCATTTCCTTCCTTGCACTAGGGCCCATGGCAGACTGGCTACACCGCTGTTCGTCTCTATGAAAATCTTCCTCTCCCCATCGTCCTCCCTTTCCCCCCTCCATGTCCTCATTTGTGAATTCATCCTTTCTTCCTCTACCTCTTGACTTTCCTGACTTTCCTCATACACACTAATATGCCTCCTTAAACCCCCTTGTGATCATAGGATGCACTTACTGCATTCCTTCTATTTGCCCACGTGGGGGACTGGAAGTAGGGCCCGCTCTAGGGCGGTGTTGCCGGTGTCATCGGACTGGTTGCTGACTTCAGGGGGCTCCATATTTGCAAATTTATTTTGTTTTTAAAAGCACTACCTGCCGAATTATTTGCCTCCAGCAATTTCGAGCAAAAAAAAAATGTTAAGATAACGCTGGTATTCTTCCTGGAGAGAGTTCAGAGTTTTGTCAAGTTGAGGTTTTGACTGATCTTAAAGTAGCACAGAGGATTAAGATGCCTGCTGCAAAGAATGTGTTCCATACTGATCACAAAGTGCATATAATGTAAATAGATCAGTGGGCTACTGCTTTTCAAAGAGACATCCTATTGTTACTTGCAGTCTATAAATTAAAATCCTATTGTAGAACAGTGAATTATTATTAACTGTCATCAAAGAAATGCATGCACACTGCAAAGTATAGATTAGTGCAGAGATTAATGTTGCACAAAGGGATCATTTGGGTAGAAATTCATTCTTATTGTTAAAGAGAACCCCCAACTATGATGTTCCTTTTCAATTCTGAGCTTGTGCGTCTCCAGACCAAGCACTCTTAAACTATATTGCCTACCATATGGATGACATCTTCTACACCTTGTAGTCCTCCAGCATATGTAACACTTCCTATATGCTGATTTACACATTTGATTGATTGTCTCTGTGTAATGTGTGTGTGATGCAAAGTGCTCTAACACCCAACAGTGGTATGAGTTGTGCTATATAACTAATTAAATGCATCTTATTGAGAGATTATGGAGACTTGGGGGCACTGTTAAAGGGTGGTGGTGAGGGAACCTTGGGTGGAGGCGGTCAGTGGGGGGGGGGGGGGGGCGTGCCAACAAACATTGTCGCGTTAAAGCTGGCCCTGAGTGAAAGAAAATGCCCGGAGTGCTTTTGGTTCCAATCCAGCCCTGGTGACTAGTTGTCATTATGGGTATTATTACTCATTGGTTTCCATTGCTGACATGAATGTCGTACCTGTAATTAGAGGACGTGGCTCAATGGAAACAAACATTAAACATTTGGGAATAATTATGATTTAAGTTGTTTACTGAAAAAACAACTTTTAAATAATTAAACCTGAGGTATAGTGTCTACTAGGAAGAAAAACAAACTCATTTTCCTGTGTACTGAAAATTAAGAGCATTCTTTTAAACAAACAGTATAAATAATTTCATCTAAATGTAATAAAGGATTTCAATTGTCTTGTTGCTCTGGGAGTCTCCGCTGGAAATGTATTTGTTTTATGTGTTTTGAACATGGCTCCAGTCATTCTTGAGAAATATGTACTGCCCTGAAACAGTAAGACGTTCTACAAGGGTCAAAGTCATAAAGCCGCTATCTCTTATTCCATACACAGGACATGCCAGAAACAACACTTAATCCAACCTGTTACCACCCCCACAGCCTACATTTAAATATCATTTTACAGGTCAATGTGCTCCTCTTAACAAACCTTCTTAATTTCGAATTCATGAAATATGTGTCCACAAATGTCTGTTTAGTTTAGGGTAGAGATGTGGGCCAGATTACATGAAATACATAGGCGACAGATCTATTAAAAATATAATTATGCCCCTAAAAGTCAGTGCAAATGTTTTTGACACTATTTTGCGGTCAGTCAAATATAATTGCTAAATTGCCCAGGACCAGTGCAATTTAAGCAATCTGACGGATACAATGCATTAAAGTGCCATAGATTAAATTCAGTTTGCCATTTACAGTTTGACCTGGATGCAGTTGAAAATGATGTGTTGCAAAACAAGGGAGGGAAATCATACAGTTAAATACAAATATAATTTGAAACTAACTAACACCATTAGACAGAAATGATCAGTACCAAAATACAACTATAATTGCCTTGATCTTTCTCCATAGATGTATAGTATTCCATGTGCCGAAAACACAACTAGTAGGTACCATTTGTGACTGCATTGCAATATCCTATGCTTTCGAGCATTTATGGTTCACTAGTACCAGAAATTCAAAATCTGGAATGGTGAAATTCCCTTTTGTGGCTCGGCGTGGATAATTATAAACGTATTCTATATACTTATAGTATATTAAGGGCGGATGTATGTCATCATAACGCATGCTTTTACTACGCATGTCTATACAACGCAGGTTTTACAACGCAAGTCGCTACAACGACTTGCGTTGGAGGGGCGCTGGATAGTGGAATAGTTTAATTTACTATTCCAACTCCAGTCCCCGTGGATAGTAGGGAAGGTTTTGGATAGTAAATTTAACTATTCCCTATCCTGCAGCGCCCCCAGCGCAATTCGTTGTAATGACTTTCGTTGTAAAACCTGTGTTGTAATGGTACTGCGTAGTGAAAGTTGCGTCGCAAAGGATGTTTCCCATTAAGGGCCACCAGCATTTGAGGACGCAATTAAATAGAATGTCCTTATTTTTCACGTGGTATGCTCGCTGCAAAAACAGGGGATCCTGTTTTCTTTGCGGCACCTTCGTTTGAGAACTTGAATTCCACTAGTGCTTGGTGCTTTACTTTTTCCTTGGACAATGTATAATCCAGTAATAATATCCACAGTGTGAAATCAGTGGCATAACATCAGCTCCCACAGTGCAGGTGGGGGAAAGCTCCAGGAGACCCCCTCCTTCACTCTGCACTGAGAGGAGCCCCTGGTCTGAGGGCTCTTGATTGGCTCGGGGGGACGGGCCCCCTCCATATACTTTGCAGGGGGTCCCCCTCACGTTTTGCTACCCCTGTACAGTGAAACACGTGTCGGGATTTGCTTTTGCCCATGCCGTTTTGCATTGGATAATATTTTGATCATTCAAATGGTATAATACAGTGCTTTGAATGGCAAATTTTGTTTTCAGGTTCCAGCATAGATAATCACATACTGATTAATATGCTTATAGACTTTGCACATTTTAGTAGCATGTACATAAGCTGTTCCTTGTGTATTGATGTGATCCCTTTGGAATGCTCTAAAGTTCTTTCTATAATTTCTACCAGAGTTATTATTAAACTTTTTAAGAGCAACTGTAATAACAATAGGAAACTTAATATAGTTGAAAAATTGGAACCCTGTAATGGGTTAAGTTATTTGTCGACCTTTCTAAAGACTATTGTATAACATTATTACCAACTTCGAATCAGTACTGCCAAAGTGGTTATCATATATTCACAAAGAATAACAAACACAGGCTTATTCAATTAAGCATTTTGAATACATGAATACGTTCTCAACTAGTGCTACTTTACATATTCACAAATGCTATTCACAAACCTTTGGCTGGAGATCTCCACATGCACTTGCCCTATGTCCAATGTGCAGTGTTCTCCACCAGGAGTGTGGAGAACTCCACCTGCAGAGGTCTCCCTTTTAGAGCCTACAATGTAGGGGCAATAGGGAATATTAGGAAAAGGGGAATATACATCAATAAATGGGTGGGGTTATGGAAAAACTAAGGAGGGATTTAGGGAGACACACTACTAAAACACCCCCACAAAAGAGTCAGATAATTGCTTATCACCAAAGTTACACCCACATCTACTACAGAAGAATGGCCTAAACAGGATCAAATCAGCAATAGCCAAATCACACACCACACATAGCTATAAACTGTTACTGCAGAGTATTTTCATAGATATCAATGGAGGAAGAGAATAACACTAAAACCCCAAAGGCAGAAATTAGAAAAGAAAAGGAAATTGTTATGGTCAAATATATATTCATTTTATTAATTCAGTTTTTTCCAAAGTAAAAGTCAATACAACATTACTTCTATCTACAGGTAGTATAAAGCATATAATACAACAGTGGTTCATTAACATTCAATACACTTGCTGCTGCAAAGGGTGGATGAGAAGAGTCAGGACTGTACCACATCCATCAACAGGTGACAGTCATCACGGCATCAACAAATCACAATTAGACCACTCAATAAGAACACAAACCACAGACCACAAAAAAACATGTTTACTACCTGAATATCTTTGTTCCCCTGCATCTCTTCTTAAGGAACATTTATTTGAGGTGGAGAGAGAGAGGGCTCATAGTCAAGTGATTAACATATTTGGGATGGCCGGGGAAGCAGTCATTGCTTACCTGTTGTGTTCCTTGATATGCTTACATACTGGAGAAGGTGCTCAATTCACACACAGCCTGCTACTGGGAAATCTTTGCACATCTCAAAATACTGATTGCACACATTTTCCTTGACAGAGGATCTTTCCAGAGGATGAATGTGGTCACCATGGTCATCTCAAAGACATGCCAGTCACAGTACTTATCACATGTACTAAGATGCATCACTAGCTGAGTGCATCAGTTTGTCACCATGCCCCACTAACTGATGTAAAGGCAATGGGAGGCAACTGAATTTTATTAAATTACACACTCCCCCCGTGTGTTAGGTGACATCAAATGCATACGCTTGGAACTCCAACCACCCTGACAATGGGAACACTATTTCCACAATGGACACATCCGGCAGTGGACTCACTGATGCTTACACTGTCTTTCCTGGGTGCACACACAATAGCTAGATTTTTCGACAGTCACCACTTGCACATCATTTGGGTGCTTGAGATTTTGCTGGCTACTAGGTATCTTTCATCACATCACATTGGCACTACCTGTATATCTATGGAATGCCATCAAAAGCATAGCCGCTCAAACATCAACACATCACATTAGATACCCATAACAATAGCACTGAATGCATGTATTTATAGTTTGTGTGCCGCATGCTGTTAATCAAAATAAATATCACATTTCCTTACTGCAATTGACTCTGGGTGTGTTCTCTCTCCCCATGTCCTTACTCATTCCAATGTCCAATCACATAAGCTCAACAGATGTACAATATGGCCTACATATGTATGGGAGCCATCATTGAGGGTACCTTTGTTAAATAGTCATTTTTACCCTCCCGCTATCCAACGCTTTCCCTACTGTTGCACTCTCTGGAGTGGGAATAGTAATTTTTACCCCTACGCTATCCAACGCTTTCCCTACTGTTGCACTCTCTGGAGTGGGAATAGTAATTTTTACCCCTATGCTATCCAACGCTTTCCCTACTGTTGCACTCACTGGAGTGGGAATAGTAATTTTTACCCCTACGCTATCTAACGCATTCTCTACTGTTGCACTTTCCGCTATCCTACGGTAAAAATATAGTACATTTTTTTATTAATATTACGTTCATATATATATATGTATTAACAAATCAATTTGTATGTTTTTTTTAACTTATATTAATTATTTATTACTTTTAAGGTTATTTAAGTATTTTAAGTATGTTTCAGTTAATTATATTTATTATTTCATACATTTTTAATTACTTTAAAGCATTTAAAAAAAATCGATATTTTGACTAACTATGGGGCATATTGCCAAGCGTGGCGATAGGCAATTATCGCCGGTTTAGCGGTTCTATCGCTTTATTAGCAAGCTGTCGCTAACTGATGTTAGCGACAGCTTTTAGGCGATAGCGAGCGGTTTGGGCCCGCTTTGCATGTCAGCGATATTTATCGCTAATGACATGCAAAGTGGGCGTACTCAACCTGTTAGCGACTGAAAGCAGTCGCTAACTTCGCTATCGCCTATTAGCAAGGCAGACGTAGCGATGGAAATATTCCCGCTATCGCCAAAAACCAACGCCTGCTCAGACCAGTTCTTAGCCATGTTATCCAATGGGAGGTGGATAATATGGCTAAGAGCATTTTGTCACTAATGCGTGAATATCGCTGTATTCTCAGCGATATTCACGCATTTCGCCTGATTTTTATCGCTTTTGAGATAACCCTTGCTAATAGCAAGTTATCACAGCGATAAAAACCGGTGATGCGCGGCGATAAAAATATTGCCGCTAACCCTACTTAGCGATAAATATCGCTATTTGTTGGTAATATGCCCCTATATTTTTTACAACTACATTTTTGAGTCGATATTTTTGTACTTACCTTTTTGGAGATAGGAATTCGATATTTTTGCATTCTATATTTTTTACTCAATATTTTGGTAGTTCTATATTTGTGTCATCGATATTGTTTCAGTGATCCGTTGCAAATAATTGCTAAGCAGTGGGGCCTACATGTAAACCATAACCCTCGCCTACAGCCACATCGAGGTTCACAGAACAATGGTCAGGGTCTGCAGATGTGTAACCAACTAATGCCTTTTTATTCACCTGTACTGTAACTTTGGCTGTTACTTCACAGTGGTTGTGGAGTGTTGATTCAAGAATTAATGGTCGACTTTGTCACTGTCCACATATACCATCACGAGGCACCATTGTTGCAACACCAGTATGTCACACTCAAACCTGCAAGTCTCAATGCAGTATGAACTATCGCATTAGACATTCACTCATTCATTCATTAATTACATGTTATGGCAAGATTAATCACTCACAAGTAAGCCATCCCTAATCTATTCAGGGAAAAACAAACTATTTACTTCCGATCAGTTGCTAAATTTACTTTAGTAATCCTCAAATGGGAGGTAGAAAATCTGTTGTGCATTTTTTACATTATGTTAATGACTTTATTAAGCGGTTTAACACAACACACACAAATATATATGTATAATATATATATATATATATATATATATATATTTACTTGCAGGTTTGGTTCTGGGGAGGAACGCTGGCGCTCAATATTACGGCGAGGTGCACTCCTGGAAGACGACAGAACCAGTCGTTATAGATGCATGCAGTTAACCGGCTCAGCACCGGTTAGTAAGGAGGCACTCACTCAGGCAGAGTAGTTTCTAGACCAACAGCTTTATTTTCGCTTTCTTGTCAAAAAACCCAACGCGTTTCGCCTTCAGCCGAAGGCTTGGTCACGGGTGTTGAGCTCTTAACACGAGCCATCTTTTATGTTTAGTGCACAGTGAAAAAACAGGTAAAATGCTAATGCATTGTGGGAAACGTGGTTTTTACATGTGATCAGTGTTAAGGTGCAATTTTTACAAGGAAATAAACATTTCGAGTTGTTAGCTTAAGGAATTGCGGTAGATTAGTTCGTACAATGATGGCAATGTATGATTTCAAAGTCTTTGGTGACCATTGTTTCACTTTGCCATTCTGGTTGTTACATTTTTTATAATCTCTCTAGTGAGTATGTTCTTTGTAGTTAGGGGACGGTTCTTGTTGTGCAGCTTGTAATCGGGTTTTCTGGATTTCTACAATTAGTATTTTCACAAATGTACGTGCAGTTCTTCCGTTTGGTTGAGTCCTCTTGGTTCTAGAGTTCTGAAGGCAATGATGTGTTTAGATTCTTTTTGCCTTAATGCTTTCCTCCGGTTTCCACCTCTTTCTGAATCTGCCTGTTGGTCAATTGCGCAGTATCTGAGGGTTTCCCAGTTGTTGTCGTGATTTTGACTCATGTGTTTGGCAATGGCGTTGGATTGATCTCCATGGGTAACTGCTCGCGTATGTTCCAGTATTCGTTTTTTGGCCTCAAAGATTGTGCTTCCAATGTAGCTTTTTGCACATGGACATGTTACCATGTATACGACAAATGTGCTTTTGCACGTGAGATAATGTTTAATCTTCCATTTTTTTCCTCCAAACATTTCGATTTCTTTAGTTGGTGAAGCTATTCTGCAGACCTTGCATTGTTTGCAGGGCCAGAATCCTTGGCGGTGTAACCAAGTGATGTTTGGGATGTTTTTGAAGTGGCTGTGGACCAATTGATCGCCCAAGTTTTTTGCTCGTCGATAGGTGACATTTGGATGCTCTCCGATGATTTTGGCCAAAGTCTGATCTGAACGTAAAATACCCCAATGATTTTTGATTGCCTTTGTTACTAGGCCTCTTTCTGCACTGTAGGATGTGATTAGTCTGATTTTCTCTTCTGTTTTTGTTCCATGTAGAATTTGATTTCTTTCTTTTTCAATCACTCTTTTGAGACATTTTGCCACAGTTATGGGTCGATATTTTCTTTTGATGAATCTGTTTGAGGCCTGTATGCTATGTCTTTGGAACTCAGATTGTTTTGAGCAATTTCTTTTTAGACGAAGAAATTCCCCGTATGGGATGTTTCGCTTCAGTTTTTCTTCGTGAAAACTTTGTCCATGTAAGATGGAGTTGGTAGCAGTTTTCTTCCGATGTAATGTAGTTTCCAGGTGATTATTTTCGATGTAGATCTCTGTATCCAGGAATACTACTCTTTCACTGCTTATTTCGTAGGTGAACTTAAGATTTGTGGGGGTGTTGTTCAACCTTTCAAAGTATTGTTCAAAGTCCGTTTGTTCTCCGTCCCAGATTATGAAGAGATCATCTATGAACCTCAGCCAAAGGATCGTCTTCTTTTTCCATGCATAATGTTCCGTTTTCCAGGCTTCATTTTGTTCATACCACCCCATTGTGAGATTGGCATAATTGGGTGAAAAGGAAAAGCCCATGGCACGTGGATGTGCCATGGGCTTTTCCTTTTCACCCAATTATGCCAATCTCACAATGGGGTGGTATGAACAAAATGAAGCCTGGAAAACAGAACATTATGCATGGAAAAAGAAGACGATCCTTTGGCTGAGGTTCATAGATGATCTCTTCATAATCTGGGACGGAGAACAAACGGACTTTGAACAATACTTTGAAAGGTTGAACAACACCCCCACAAATCTTAAGTTCACCTACGAAATAAGCAGTGAAAGAGTAGTATTCCTGGATACAGAGATCTACATCGAAAATAATCACCTGGAAACTACATTACATCGGAAGAAAACTGCTACCAACTCCATCTTACATGGACAAAGTTTTCACGAAGAAAAACTGAAGCGAAACATCCCATACGGGGAATTTCTTTGTCTAAAAAGAAATTGCTCAAAACAATCTGAGTTCCAAAGACATAGCATACAGGCCTCAAACAGATTCATCAAAAGAAAATATCGACCCATAACTGTGGCAAAATGTCTCAAAAGAGTGATTGAAAAAGAAAGAAATCAAATTCTACATGGAACAAAAACAACAAAAACAGAAGAGAAAATCAGACTAATCACATCCTACAGTGCAGAAAGAGGCCTAGTAACAAAGGCAATCAAAAAACATTGGGGTATTTTACGTTCAGATCAGACTTTGGCCAAAATCATCGGAGAGCATCCAAATGTCACCTATCGACGAGCAAAAAACTTGGGCGATCAATTGGTCCACAGCCACTTCAAAAACATCCCAAACATCACTTGGTTACACCACCAAGGATTCTGGCCCTGCAAACAATGCAAGGTCTGCAGAATAGCTTCACCAACTAAAGAAATCGAAATGTTTGGAGGAAAAAAATGGAAGATTAAACATCATCTCACGTGCAAAAGCACATTTGTCGTATACATGGTAACATGTCCATGTGCAAAAAGCTACATTGGAAGCACAATCTTTGAGGCCAAAAAACGAATACTGGAACATACGCGAGCAGTTACCCATGGAGATCAATCCAACGCCATTGCCAAACACATGAGTCAACATCACGACAACAACTGGGAAACCCTCAGATACTGTGCAATTGACCAACAGGCAGATTCAGAAAGAGGTGGAAACCGGAGGAAAGCATTAAGGCAAAAAGAATCTAAACACATCATTGCCTTCAGAACTCTAGAACCAAGAGGACTCAACCAAACGGAAGAACTGCACGTACATTTGTGAAAAGACTAATTGTAGAAATCCAGAAAACCCGATTACAAGCTGCACAACAAGAACCGTCCCCTAACTACAAAGAACATACTCACTAGAGAGATTATAAAAAATGTAACAACCAGAATGGCAAAGTGAAACAATGGTCACCAAAGACTTTGAAATCATACATTGCCATCATTGTACGAACTAATCTACCGCAATTCCTTAAGCTAACAACTCGAAATGTTTATTTCCTTTTAAAAATTGCACCTTAATACTGATCACATGTAAAAACCACGTTTCCCACAATGCATTAGCATTTTACCTGTTTTTTCACTGTGCACTAAACATAAAAGATGGCTCGTGTTAAGAGCTCAACACCCGTGACCAAGCCTTCGGCTGAAGGCGAAACGCGTTGGGTTTTTTGACGAGAAAGCGAAAATAAAGCTGTTGGTCTAGAAACTACTCTGCCTGAGTGAGTGCCTCCTTACTAACCGGTGCTGAGCCGGTTAACTGCATGCATATATATATATATATTTATATATATTTGTAAGGTTTTTTTAAATGCTAATTCCTAACTATAACGGGCCTATGGTTTTTTCAGTGAATGTCAAAGGATTTTTTAATGCTGATTTCTAAATCTAACGTAACTCAAACCTATGTCTTTTTTTGTGAAATTCAAAGGTTTTTTAAATGCTAGTTTCTAACTATGCCTACAGAGGTAGGACATGTAAAGAAAGAATAAAAAAACTCACAGAAAGAAAAAAAAGAAATGCAGAAAGAAGCAACAGAAGTCCTCAACGACGAAGAAAGGTGCAGGAAGAATTAAGGCATGTGCACAAAGAACCAACATAGGAGCAGAAAGAGGTCTTGTTACAAAATCATCCTGTGCCCACAACTTTTTCGGACAGGTACTGGTGTTAACTGACTCTAACTAACCAGGCCTAGAGCCAGTGGTATGCTAAAAGACACCTAGAATACAGTGAAAACACCAACATAAACTAGGGAACACTATGCGTTGGGGTACCCCTGTGATTAGCATGACCTCCTCTGTAAGCTCCTAGTACCTAATAGGGCAGGGGGATTAAAACTACCTCTTAAAATGCGCCACGGGGTGTGTTTGCACACTGATGAAGTGTGGGGAGAGCCTCAAGTGGGGTCTAATTAGCCCACTAGGTACCTCCAGTAAGCGCCACAGAGCTGCGTTGCAGAGAGGTGTAAAAGGCGGCACGGCATAGATCAACTCTCTGCAACGCAATGCAGTGGCGCTTACTGGAAGCATCTGGTGGACTAGTTGGCCCCCAGGGTCCCTCAGGATTGAAGTGGAATTATTTCCCCAACTTAAAAGGTGCCACAGGGCGTGCTTGCCACACATCACCTCAGGTCCCACCCCCTCCCTTCACCACTGTGTAAACGCGCCCTGTTGCTGTTTTAAGTTGGGTGATTAAGTCCCCTTGATTCCTGTGGGTCCCTATAGTCCAAGTAGCCCACTGGGTACCTCCAGTAAGTGCCACAGAGCTGCGTTGCAGACAGGTGTAAAAGGGGGCACGGCATAGATCACCTCTCTGCAACGCAACACAGTGGCGCTTACTGGAAGCCCCTGGTGGACTAGTTGGCCCCAAGGGTCCCTCAGGATTGAAGTGGAATTATTTGCCCAATTTAAAAGGCACCACAGGGCATACTTGCACACATCACCTCAGGCCCCGTCCCCTCCCTTCACCACTGTGTAAACGCGCTCTGTGGCCGTTTTAAGTAGGGTGATTAAGTCCCCTTGAATCTTGTGGGTCCCTATCATCCAAGTAGCCCACTAGGTACCTCCAGTAAGTGCCACAGAGCTGCGTTGCAGAGAGGTGTAAAATGTGGCACGGCCTGGACCACCTCTCTGTAACGCAGCGCGGTGGCGCTTACTGGATGCACCTGGTGGGCTAGTTAGCCCCCAGGGGCCCTCAGTATTGAAGGGGAATTATTTCCACAACTTAAAACGTGCCACAGGGCCTGTTTGCACACGTCACCTCAGGCCCCGTCCTCTCCCTTCACTACCGTTTAAACGCGCCCTGTGGCCGTTCTAAATTGAGAGATTAAGACCCCTTGAATCCTAAGGGTCCCTAGGCTCAAACTAGCCCACTAGGTACCTCCAGTAAGCACCACAGAGCTGCGTTGCAGAGAGATGTAAAAAGGGTCATGGCCTCTGAACACCTGTCTGCAACACAGCTCCCTGGCGCATACTGGAGATACCTGTTGGGCTAGTTGGCACTCAGGGACCCTCAGTATTGAAAGAGAATTAATTCCCCAACTTACACCTCACCACGGGGCGCGTTTGCACAATGGTGAAGGAAGGGGGCGTGGCCTGAGGGGACATGTCTGCAAACACGCCCTGTGGCACGTTTTAAGTTGGAGAATTAATTCCTCCTCAATGTTGAGGGTCCCTCGGACACCTTCTTCAACAACCATTTTCACTTGTAGATTATGCAGTGCTAGGATAGCCTCTGCTAAAGTTCCATTGTCTGGATTATTCACTGGTTATAGGAAAGTGTCCTTTTTGACATGGTCACCTCCACTTTTTGCATGGTATATGATGTGATTTTGACTTGAAGCGCATTGGGTTCCTGCTAGGTCCCCAGTGCCGGATCTCTTTCCCAAGGTGTGTGTAATAACGTGCATACCAACGATAATAAGGTTGAGGCAAGAGGTCTTTATTAAACAACCTCATCCAACAGGAATAACTGCCCAAGCTAGAACATTCCAAAGATTCACATAAGGAACATTCCACTGACTTGGTTCCATGCTGGAACACTCCTCATAGAACCAAGTCACATCATCACACTCCTTCCCCTTTACATTTCACAAGATCAAAGTTAAAAAATAATGAGATAGTATTACAATAACCAAGTGGAATCAAAACTCAAAGCTATAACGTGCTGATGCTCATCCCACATCTCCCTTTCTATTAGAATGATACATTAGGACATGTCTTACAAAGTGAATGTTGTTATACATAATCATTCAGATAAGCAGGAGCTTTAGTAACTCTGCTAGACCTGCGGGAGACATTAACTCTTGTATAAGAATTTGAAATTCTTTTCCCATAAGAAACAGATGGCAACAAAACATCACTTGAAACTTAAACAGGCAAATGTGCAAACCTATTTAGATTCCAAATACGTCCATCTGTTTTCACTGCATTTTTGAACATTTTAACAATTTTCTTTACATCTGTGAACTTAGACCACTTCTTACAACCAACAGGAACCCTAATTTTTACCATGTCACCAATTTTAAAATTAGGAACCAAAACATTTTTCTTCCCATCATAGTAAATGTTTCTTTTCCTCTGTAACTGCAATTCTTTGTTTCTCCATTGTCCAATACTGTTATCTTTTAAACCTTTATCCAGAGTCATCCAACCAGGACACAAATTAGTATTGGAAGATCTTCCCCTAAACAATTCAAAAGGTGTTCTCCCAGTTGCGAAATGAGGAGTGAAGCGATAAGCAGAAATTCTATTCTGCAATTCCACCCTCCAATCTATTGAATTTACTCTAGCTAACTGAATTCCCTCTTTTAAAGTTTTGTTTAACCTTTCCAAGGAACCATTAGATTCAGGATGATATAAAAAAATCTTTTTGTGAACAATACCACAAGCTGACAAATAATTTTCAAACTCAACTGAACAAAATTGTGGCCCATTGTCCGAAAGTAATGACTTTGGAAAACTTTCTCTTTTAAATAATGAGTCAAGAAATGTTATCACACAACGAGAGGTAACTTCTCGCACAGCACTAACTTCCACCCACCGAGAACAGAAGTCCATCAACACCAACAAATAAGGAGTACTCTGCTCACCATGCAATGGACCGACAATATCTATTGCAACTTCATCCCACGGACACAACGGTAATTCTCTGCAAACCATAGGCGAACACCTCGGTTTGAGTACTTTGTCACTTAGACAGCACGCCACACAGTCACGAACAGCCCTCTCCACCATCAAATCAAGACCCGGCCACCAAAAATTCTGCCTGATTCGCTCCTTTGTTTTCGAAATACCCATATGACCAACATGAGCCATTTTGATAATATTGTTTCTCAAACTCACTGGAGGAATTAATCTAGTCCCTCTTGCTAGAATCCCATTCAACACAGCTAGTTCATGAGAAATTAACGACCAAGGTTTTGCTAATTTCCCATTAAGATTCTTAGATACATTATTCATGACCTCAACCAGTTCACTATCCTTAGCTAATTCTTCCTTCCACTCATCTTCTTTTATCGCACCCAGTGTTATTTCACAAACTCTGACTTCACTCTCCTCATCTCCTTCATCAGCATTCTCATCATTTTCCAAATCCTCCACACTATTCACTAAACGTGACAAACAATCTGCGGAAACATTAGTACTACCAGGAATATATTCAAACTTAAAATCAAATTCCTGAAGAGCAATTACCCATCTCCTAATTCTTGCAGAAACAGCATCAAGACCTTTTTTTCCAATATCTTTCTTAAAGGTTTGTGGTCCGACCTCACTACAAATGGACAACCCCAAACAAATTTTCTAAACATTATTAATAGCCCAGAAAATGGCAAGAGCCTCTTTCTCTATCACAGAGTAATTTAACTCAGCACCTTTCAAACACCTAGATGCACAAGAATGAGATTTTCTCCACCATTCCTAACCTGAAACAACAAAGCTCCAAGCCCTTTACAACTCGCATCTGTTACTATGAAAGTAGGTTCACCAGGTCTAAATGTTTGCAGATTCGGTGCAAGTTTGAGTTCCTTTTTAATTTGTCAAATTCCTTATTGCATTCATCAGTCCAGACAAACTCACATTTCCTACACATCATACTTCTTAGTTTCTCAGTTTTGTCTGCAAAGTTCTTAATGAATTTATTGTAAAATTCCGCCATGCCCAAAAATGACGAAAGTTCCTCCTTTGAACAAGGTTCTTTAAGCTCTTCAATTGTTTTAACCAAATCCTCTTTTGGTCTCACACCAAAACCAGAAATATGATGACCTAAATAATCCAGTTCTGTCACACCAAACTTACATTTTCACGTCTAAGAGATAGACCTGCTTTTAACATTTTCCTTAGCACATACTTCAATCTACTATCATGTTCTTCCTTAGTACTTCCACAAATTAACACATCATCCTGATAACATTTCACGCCATTTACACCCTTAAACAAGTCATTCATAATCCGCTGAAACAACGAGGCTACAGAAATTAGGCCAAACGGCATTCTGTTAAATTTGTAGGAACCGAAAGGATTTATGAAAGCCGTCAATTCTTGTGATTCAAAAGACAATGGAACCTGATGATATGCCAAAGCCATATCTAACGTCGTAAAATAAAATGCACCGTCCAATGTTGCAACTAGCTCTTCTATGTTTGGAAGAGGAAATTTATCTACAATTACCTCCTTATTCAAAGCACGAAGGTCCATACAGAGACGAATCTCATTATTGGGTTTTCTCACAACAACAATGGGGGCCAACCATTGAGTCGCTTCCACTGCTTCAATCACCCCAGTTTTTAATAATCTATCAATTTCTTTCTTCACAGCATCTTCCATGCAAATTGGCAGACGCCTAACTTTTGCTGCAACAGGGATTGCACCAGTTTTCAACTTGATTTTGTGTTTGTAACCTCTCAAAAATCCAAGTTTTTCACTGAACAATTCTTTAAAGTTTCCCACCACTTCTTCACTATCATCATCTACAGATTGCACTTGAATTGACGGGTTTGCATTCGGATTGAGCACCACACCCAAATTAGCTTGATGCGACCAGCTTATTAAGCTATCACCTTTTTCCGCAACATACATTTTCCCTACAACATATCTCTCATTGTATTCAATATTCTCTGTGAAGTAACTTAACATTTTGATTGGATTTTTTCCGTAACCAGTTGGTTTCACATCTGATTTTTTTAATACAAATTTTCCTTTAAAATGTTTTAAATAATCTTCTTTTGAAACAAATGTTAAGTGTGAGCATGAATCAAACTTCATCTTAATCTTAACTCCTCCTACACTAACCCAGTCAGAAGGATGTTCTATGATGCCATCATTAATTTTGAATGTAACTTCTTTAGTTTCAACTCTAGTGTCTCTTCTAAATCTTAGACGACAATTCTTTCCCAAATGACCTTTCTTCCACACACATTGCAGACAACTTTCAAAATTGGGCAATTTTTATCATTAGCCATATGTTCCAATCTTCCACATCTGTAGCAATTTCCTTGAAAAGTAGCCCCACTTTTCTTTTCTAATACTGCTTTGCCTGCTTGACTATCACCAACACCACCTTTTGTATCAGCAGAATCTTTTTTTCTTTTTCTCATCTAGATTCTTCACTTCCTGAACTTGTACTTCCTCAATCTTTTCGTTAGTGCACACATTTTTCCCAGTTTTGCTCAACTCTCCCACACACTTAACCATGTGTTCATCCCGCTTAGCAATAATCATCACTTCATCCAAAGGTGGTTCATCCTTCATCCAAAGTTCTTCTCTTATTTTGTCATTGGTACATCTCAACACAAATTGATCTCGTATCCTCTCTTCAGTTAACTCACCAAACTTACAGCTAGAAGCTAATTTTCTTTAAAAAGTTGCAAACTGTCCAACCGTTCCATCCTTTCCCTGCTCTCTCAATCCAAAATAATATCTCTCCATTATAGTGCTTACTTTTGGCAGAAAATGTAAGTCTAATTGTTTTATACAAATTTCATACTCATTAAGTCCCCTTTGTTCAGCCTGACTTAATGTAGGTACATTCTCTAAAACTTCCTGTCCTTCACCTCCAATGCAATGCATCAAGAGAGCATGTTTCCTTTCCGCACTTAGATTTGTGCCACAGACCCTTGCGTAATTCTCAAACATTTTTTTCCACTTTTTCCATCTATTTGGTTGATCACCTGGATCAGAAAGGAAAAATGGTGGCGATGTTACATTCTGTATTTTCACACACCCTTCTTACTTATCTTCACCACAGTTTGAAATATTTATATTACCTCACTTATTTTAACTAAGTTGATCCACCAAAACTATACTTTATCTGATTGTACCTATTTTGAACGCATTTCATGAAACACTGTAACTTCACTTTACATAAAGTATCATATTTTTAACTCATTATACACAACAAAACAAAAATAATTTTGGTGTGCTTGTCACCGTAAGCACAAACTCCTTTTCTTTGGTAAATTTCCAACTGTTTGTAACTTCTAAATACTTCACTAATGATATCCTCTCTTTCCCATGTCCATGTTGAACAGCGTTCCTTTCTTAATGAAACAGCTTCTTCCTTTTCTCTTTTTTAAAGTCTGCTCCAGACGACAGTGTCTTTGTTACCACAACCACGCTTTTCATAAAAAGAGCTTGTTTCCTTTACGTCAGTATTCACTCTTAATATGCCTGTACCGCACCATAAATTGCCTTCAATTGACGTTTTAAACAAATCCGACTTTGCCTTCCAAGGATAATCAAGTTATTGTTGTTCCGTTTTTTCCACACTTAAGATGGCCGTCACGTGACGTCACACACACTCGGTTCTATTTCTCTAGGCAATTGGGCACGTTTATAATCAAGTTATTGTTGTTCCGTTTTTCCACACTTAAGATGGCCGCCACGTGACGTCACACACAGTCGGTTCTATTTCTTTAGGCAATTGGGCACGCTTTTCAACATTTTGATAATTTTCTGAGGAGCATACAGCTTGTTTTCTTTACTCACGGCAGTGGAACGCAGACGGGCTTTATGCGTTTCACCCTGAAGCACATCCGCCGGTCGAACTGTTCGAAGCGCCACACTTCTCCCTCAGTAACCCGCCTCTCAGTTCGCAAGCGTCAAACACCGCTTACCACTCACCGCCGTGTTTGCTATACTCCAAACTGTTTTTCTCCTCCAGGTACCATTTTAAAGTTTTCCTTATTCTTCTTAATTTCCTTGTTGTTGAGGTTGTAGATCACAATCAACGTCGGCTCGTCACACCACCAAACGTCGCCAGTGTAATAACGTGCATACCAACGATAATAAGGTTGAGGCAAGAGGTCTTTATTAAACAACCTCATCCAACAGGAATAACTGCCCAAGCTAGAACATTCCCAAGATTCACATAAGGAACATTCCACAGACTTGGTTCCATGCTGGAACATTCCTTATAGAACCAAGTCACATCATCACAGTGTGCATTTGTTCCTCCCAATTTGCAGTACCTTTAGTACCCTCTGTAAATCCCTAGTAAATTATATCTCGGATACCTAGGGACTGAGGTAATAAAGAGAGTCCATAAGGGCTGCAGCAAAAAGTGAGCCACACTATGGGACCCCTCGCCAAACTCATACAAACTGCCACTGCAGGATGTGTGTCTTGGTGCAGACAAAAGTGAAAACATGATATGGCACACACCCTGTGTGCCATGCCTGCAGACACTGCAAACACAAGGAGATGATGGACGGAGCTCTGAACGTTTCAGACACTCACCCCAGTAACCGATCTAGGTTGGATCCATCATCGTTCTTTAGCTCACTTTGCCACCCCAGTTCAGACATAGCTATATGCAAATCAGTCTTGATCCTGTGCCTCATGGGAATAGTCCAGCCTGAACTGCCAAGCCATGTCTTCCCTGGACCGGAACCAAGCATCCTGGCACCGGTTTCGGGCTAACAGCCCTCATCAGCCAGGTTAGCTTGAATCCAGTGGCAAAGTGAGCAAGGGATCCTCGCCTGGGCATGCGACAAGCTGTCTGTACAGACAGCTTGTTCCTGGGAGAGAGTGAGCAACACGGACCTTCTGTGGCTTGATTACTTCATTCAGAAAACGGGCCAACTTTAACTGCCGGCCTGAACTGAGGCCAGTGACCGGCCGCTTCCCTCCCTGTGGTCTGCATAGCCAGACCTACACGCGCAAAATAATGTGAGCCGCCCTGATACCTGCAAGCTTCTGAAGCCTGACACCACGCCTTAAGTCCTGCTCTGCGCCTATTGCAGGTGTGAACACGACATACCTACGCCACGGCAACCTTTGTGCCCGCGTGCAGAATCTGTTTCCCAGTCCCTGTCCTGAAGAGAACCTTGAATACTTAGGTTCGAAACGCGTCGACAATACCACCCTGTGGCTACAACAAAGGGTGCCGCTAGGATGTAAATCATACCACCACTCTGTATCCTAGCCTTGCAACCCTATTTAACATTACACCACAGGCTTTCGTTGACAGGCAGGCTTGTTTTTGATCTCAACCCCGCCTGTCACTTGGTTTTTTCAATCTCTAGGACTGGTTCCCGTTTGTTCGCTTATGGATTAATCTCTGCACTGTATATAATTGCAATTTATTTGAATTATTATACATTTGTGATTGTCTTTTGGTGTGTCTAACCAATCTTTTGTTTGATTCTTTGTTGTAAATTTGTAAATGTGTGCATTTGTAGATACTGTATATATGAACCTTTTGAATTGACAGTGGTTTTGTTTGTGCTTGTGTTTCAAAAAATTGCTGATAAATGTAAAAAAGAAAAATAAACTTGTTTGGAAAATTAAATCCAGTGGTCACACGGTACAGATTGACTGTGTGTCTGGTGAATTGTTTCACGAATAATCCTGTCCAGCCACCCTGTTCTGTTTTTCCTATTGTTGAGATCCGGGTTGGTCAGATGTAGGATCCAATACCTTTACTGTTTCACAGCCAGGTCGACATGGCAAGTGCACCTAAATGCCAGGCCCTAACTGTCCCTGTTCTTACATGTAAGTCACCCCGAAGGTATGCCCAAGGTACCCCAGTGGGTAGGGTGCAGTGTATGTGAAAGGTAGGACATGCCTTGATGTGTGTGGCGTGTCCTGATCGTGAAATACTGCCAATTTCGTTTTTCACTATTGTAAGGCTATCTGTCCAATACGATAGAATGAGGAGTTTGCTCATAACATCTTATGAGCAATACTGCCCATTGGAACAACATAGGAAAATAAAGTTTGATATGCTTGAACTCAAAATGTTAAGATGCATCTTTTAGTGAGTGTGATTTTTACATTCTGGCGTTGAAAATACCACGTTTAGAAAGTAGTTTCTTTTGCCTAATCATACAGAATGCCTCTGCTAGGTTGTATATTGACTGTCTGGCTCTAGAGTGACAGGGGCTGAGGATGTGCATTCTGTTCAGAAAGCCACTTGGGGGGTTAGGTGTGTCCTGCCTTTCCAGGGGGAGTCAGGACTGGGATGAATAGACCTGGGCTGCATTCAGAGTAGGGGGAGGAGATTTATTTCACAACTGAATGGGCCTGGTCTACCAAGGACAATGCTGTCTCCACCTCCTGCCAGGAAGCTACACCAGAGAGGACAGAACTGGTTTTGGCTGGGCAAAAAGCGTCTCTGCCAAAGAGAACAAAGTATTTTGTAATATAAAAAGAGGTACCCAGACGATAGACTTTTAGATCACTTCTGGGAATCAAGAGAAACTTTTGCCAAGGTGTCCACCTGTAACAAAACTGGTGCTCATGTAAAGAGCTCTGGTACCCGATGTCTCGGACCTAGTTCACGCTATATAAAACTCTTTAAAAAGAAAAGGAGAAAAGCTGGAGAAACGGTGAAGGATTACTGCCCCTTTGCTGTTTGCTGGACTTGGCATGCAGTGGCTGTTTCTGCCAAAGGAAAGAACAAGGACTTTGCTGTGTGCTGTGTGCTGTGCCCCCTGCTTGAGGAAGATCTCTAAGGGCTTGAAATAAAGCTTGTCTTCTGTTCTGAAGTGTCAGGGACACAAAGACTTCACCACCACTCCCCTCAACTTCCTTGCTGGGAGTTCTGACCTGCCAAGAGGTGCCTGCTGCTGCTTTGGACCTCTGGAGGCTGTTTGCCACTGGGAGCTGGAAAAGTAACACAACTTCGAGAAGCTTGACGCATCCGCATCTGTTTCCAATGCATCGCCGAAGAAATCGCCGCAGCACCTGCCATGACTCAAGAAATTGCCACCCGCCTAATCCCGTACACCGATCTCCAAAATCCAAGATCGCCGCACCAATTCCAATGCAGGCCCTGCTGTGCGGCTGCAAGAACCAATGCATCGTGGGACCGCGGCTGAAGAGACCAACACAGTCGCTGCAGCCACACCGAGAACCGATGCATCCTCAATCCTCACACATCGCATCTGGGTGCCACGCCGGCAAGAACAACGGGGTCGCAGTAAGAAACCGAATTATCACCTCCTCGCACAGTAAGAAACAAACGCATCACCTCCCCTTCAGTAAGGAACCGGCGCATCACCGCCCCTGCCTGGAAGTAAGGCACTGAAGCATCACCTTCCCTGAAGTAAGGAAAACACACATCAGCTTTCCTGGGTGTAATGATCTGATGCATCACCTTCCCTGTGACAGTTCTCGTTTGTGTGCGCGACGCATCCAAGGTTTGCAAAAAGCGTGGCATATGCAATTTACTTTGAACTGAACTATTTTTACTGTTTAAAATGCATATTTTGATTACTGTATTGTGGATTTTTGTCATTTTGGTGTTGTTTGGTTTAGATAAAGAATACTTATTTTTCTATACTAGTGTGGTGTCCATTTGTACTGTTTTCACTGTATTACACTATGTGTTCACAAATGCTTTACACACTGCTTCTGAGATAAGCCTGTCTCCTCATGCCAAGCTACCAAGGGGGTGAGCAGGGGTTATTTTAGAAGTGTATCCCTCTTACCCTGACTAAGAAGAAAAGTCCCTACTTGGACAAAGGTGCAAACCACTAGAGACCCCCATTTCTAATAGGGGTCTAAGTACAAACTACCCCAAATAGCCCAAAAAAAAGGCTTGGCACGCTGGGGCTGGCAGCAAAGTTGTTAAAGGTAATAATATTTTTGTTTTTGATATTTCTGTGTTTGATATAGGAAAAAAATCTATATTTTTAACAACAATGTTTGTGTTCTCAATAATTGTGATTTACTAGTTAAGTATATTTTTGTTATCGATATTTCATTTCCGATTTGATTTTTTTGTGCATTGATATTGCATGTATCGATAATATTTGTCTGATTACAACTTTAACGGTCTTCCAGCAGCGCTGCCACCGCGCTGTCTGTTGGAGGACCGCAAAGCCATGGTGAGCCCGTCCACCGGATTATGATTGTATTCCAGGTCAGGCGAGCGGTGTTGCGGCGGTGGGTTGTTAGGCTTATAGGAGAACCTAACATGTAGCCTCCTGCAGTGACAGCAACCGCAGCATGTGCTTGCATGGTGTGCCACACCATGCAGGAATGGGGGTGCAATTAAAGGTGCATGCACCCCTAAGCCCTGATCCGTTAAGGGGCCCTGTTAGGGCCTCCTTATTTGCCTCTCCGCCACCCTTTTCATGGTGGGCTCACCACCATAAAGTGGGTGGTGAAAAGGCAACTCAGAAAATGCTTAGGGGTGCCAATGGCAGCGCCAGCATATTCATGCTAGTAGCCGACCGCAAGATTGCAACCCTGTGTCTGTCTGTCATGTATTCCTATAGGTTCTGAATCGATCCCCCTATCCCTGACCCTATTCTAGTTAAACAAACCAACAAGTTAACTAGCAGTCAGCCCATGAGGCAGAAAACCCCCATGATGCAGATACCGTTATCTGACGCAGTCACACTACGGCACAGGAACGTGTTATCTGATTAGGTCATAACACTTGCGATCTAATTAGACAAGCGATATTCCTCCAGCCCCTGATAAGGCATACGGAGTTCTCATAACAAATCAAACCTATGACAACCTGGGCAAAACCCTGCGGCCATTGTTTTGATTTCACCGAGAACTTTAGTAAAAGAATGTGCTAACGAGCAAGTCGTATGACATCTTTATTGACGTATCTATGTCCATCCTTACGTCAATCTCGGCACCTTAAAGGTATAAATATTACCGATCTTGCCATATGCAAACACACGCGTGGTGACGAGACGGAGCAGCCATACTTGCCGAAGCGAAGAGCAGAGCAGACCCCGCTGGCGCAGCCCCGCCTTTCTGACGCGCTGAGAGACGCGCTGCTTTCTCCTGCCGAGAATCCAGCACCGGCGTTTCCGGGTAGCCCTCGCAGGCAGCCTGGAATATCGAGACCAGAGAGAGAGATACCATTCCTCATTCATCCTAAATTCCAGGTACAGAACTGAATAACCCCTCACAGAGAATTCTTTAGTTATTCACTTGGCAAAAACAAACTTAACTTAAACTGTAACTATCTATTCCCGCCCACGTATTAGACTTAGGTCAGGTACACGGGGTAGGCGTATCTAGAAACACCAGTTGAGTACGTTTAGTCAAATGTATATGTGTATATAATATATTTTATTCATTTTAAAACATCTTATGGCTTAGAAACCATATCAATGTTTTTACAGTATTATTTTATACTATTGCTTTTAATGTATGCACTTTACTTAACTATAAGTATTGCAATAATATCGATCCATTTCTCTTGTATGAGAAAAGAGACTGATCAATAAATAACACCTTTTTATTGAACACGCCCGTCTCTTCCTTTTCTCTACATTCTGATGAGACTAAGAATGCACGTACTGACTGAGTAAAATAATTTGCCTTTTGTTCACACGACTCTCGAGATTGACTCTTGATTAGGGGAGAGCAAAGTTGTCATGTTCTATGGTTGTCAGAAACTAAATCCCTTCTTGTCTAATCAGGGAAGTTAATTCCTCCTTGAACATTCGAGAAAGTTTCTAGTGAACTCTGAGCTACGCTGGCAAACCCAAAAATTTAAGTCTAGTATCGACAGTAGTAGACCTAGTTAACGTCTGGCCTAGGCCTTTACTGCTGTAGGTATTATTCCAATGCGCAGAGCCTATTGGGAAGATAGGAACTACACTACATGGCGCCCAACGCGTTTGGAAAGGGCGATAAAACTAACGTAAGACATTTAGAGTAACTCAGTCGTGCTTTCTCACTCAGACCCCTTTTCCCAAATACTCCAAAGACGTCTGGAGTGGGTGAAAGGTTATATCCGCCAGACCTCGCAGGAGGGAACTCCTATGTATGGTTCTTGGTATAGTCAACGTTGAAGGATAAACAGTTCCAAAATATTGTGCATCTAATCTTTGTTTCCATAAGAAACCTGATCTGCAAACAAACAAAATAACCATCCGGTCAGTAAAATGACAGACAGTGATGAAGAAAGAGAGGCAGTTAGATTAGCAGCTGACATAGCAGAAGCTGATACTGCACTACAAAATGCAGACCCGGATATAATACTCATCCCGGTCATTAAAAGAAAATCTATAACCTTGAAACTTATAGAAAATGGACTGACACCTAGAGGTGGCACAGTCATATTCGTAATTGAGGCACACGAATATCGGCAGACAGAGGTATATTATTCATGGATACATTTTCCAGCAGCAAATGCTGTAACAAAGTACTTCCACTATTACAAAATAGAGGAACCTCCTAATGAGTACACTCCTTTCGAGGAGGTGGAAGTACCACTCAAATTCCAAGAGCATTTGCTCTTATTTGATGGCGCCCTAAAACATAATAATCACATCACCAGGCTCGGTCCTTTAGGTAGACCAGGAGCAACGTGGCCGGTCCTAGCCGGATACACACCACATCCAGACATCAATGGGATGTCTGCAGCAGAGCTGTTAACACAGCTAAAACAATTAATAAAAATTCATAGACAATTAGTTCAGTATGTGATGCGGACTTCAACAATTCAGCCAGCGATTAAACTTCCACAGCTGACCCCTCACCAGGGGAACACAAATAAAATTACACCACAGAACATCCAATCCTGCCTAGGTAAAGTACCGGCTAAACGGGAACAAATACCTTTCTGGTTGGCACAGAAAATTACCCAAATAGAGGCGGTGTTTCCTGACACCACCCCGCTAGAAAAACACAGGATTCTGACTATCTGTCTCCCAATGGGAATCGCACCACACATAGAGGACTGTGACACTTGGGGTACAGTCTTTGCTTCCATCTACACAAAAACGCACGGTGTTCCATCCATTTCGGTGATACCAGATGTGCTAAAACAAATTCAAGACGAATACGGTCCAGAACCCGCTTTAACTCTTGGTATGAAATTACTGAAAGACTTCAAGCAGGTCTCGGCTATATTATTAGCCAACATAAAAGGTGAAGCAGCCAACGTGGCGATCCGCCAGAGGTTAAAAGAGACAGATATAGCAGACCAACCAGCTGAAATTGCCAGAATCATAGAAAAATCCTATGAGGAACTAGGTAGAGATAGTTTAGGTGGAATACCAGTAAAACCACAACTGACTGAAAGTCCAGAAAAAATATTTTTTAATAATAATTCACCAAAAAAGAACTGGGATGGAAACAAACAATCCAATCCTAAAGAAAAGAAATTCCAGTCCAGAGGAAGGTCTCCTAGGCGAAGAGAGAAATCTCCGAACCAAAGACACAGGTCACCCCAGAGTGACCCCTCTGGGAAAAGATATAACCTTAGAAATAGGGATAATATCAAAAAAACCTGATAGATATCAAGACATTGATACGCGTCCCTCTCAATCTTTTCAGACTTCCTCGCAGAAATCGGAAAGAAGAGGACGATCAGAACAAAGAGAAGAGCACGCCAAGTCCAAAGACAAGGAACCTGCTCAACTAAAAAAGAAATTACAATTTCCAAAAAAGAAGGTAGCCAGTATCAAGGTAGTTAACAATGCCGAGAATACTGAGGACACAACTGAAAAACGGAGAGTGGGCTCAGACAATGCTAGACAGCAAAGCAGAAGTGAGCATAGCTCGCAAAGTCCTTATGAATCATCTGGAGACAGTGGACACGAATGAATATCTTCAAGTGGAAACTGCGGACACCAGAGTTAGCAAACCTCACAAAATATACGAAATAACATTGCGTATAGAGGGGGATAAGACTAGGAAAATAAGGGGACTATTTTGGGATAATCTCTCCAAGGGCTATGACATCCTTCTAGCTGAAAAAGACTGGCCACCAGAGTTTGTCAGGGAGTGCCCTCATGGCGAAGAAGTAATTATGCCTGCCTTCTCAAATCAAATTCCAATTCATAAAAAATACACACTTGCTAGAAAGTGGGCAGTGGCTCTAGCACCTGCTTTATATAAAAATCATGTAGGATGGGATGAGGATTCTCCTCCTCACAAAATCCAGTTAAAATCACAACCTACTGCACAAAGGCAGTACCCAATTAAGCAAGAAGCTAAAAAACAGGTAAATGAAATACTAGATCAGCTAGAATACCAGGGGGTGATTGAAACTTGCACCTCACAAATGAACAACCCTTTGTTTCCGGTCTCCAAACCAGACAATTCATATCGTCTAGTTTTGGATTACCGACACCTTAACACATGTTGCAAAACTTTTGCAGTGCAAAACTCACACAGTGCTGCACTAATGAATAACATAGTGCGCAAAAAATACAAAACAACCTTAGACATCTCTAATGGATTCTTTTGTCAAAACATAGCACCAGAGAGCAGATATTTAACTGCATTCTCAGTAAATGGCACTCAAAAACAATTCTGTCGGTTAGCCCAGGGGTACAAGAACAGTCCGGGGGTATTCTCAGCGAGAGTAACAGAATTACTACAACTATATGATGATGAAGCATTATCTTATGTCGATGACATTTACTTAACAGATGATGACTTGGAGACTCACTTGAAGAGAGTGAACACCATAATACTTGGGTTCGCAGCAGAGGGTTAGAAGTTCAATTTTAAAAAATCCAGAATTGCCCATCTAACAGTCTTGTACGTAGGATATGAATTATCAAGTATAGCCTGGTTGACAATTTTCTAAGAACTAGAAGAATTAAAAAATCTAGAATATGAAGATACATATCCTCTGCCAATTGACATTCTGCCTTTACGACATTACGCCTGTGTAATGTATACAGACGGACATGCTCAACCCTCCGTTTGGGGAGAACAAGCATACAACCCCACATGTGAGATTACAAAAGAAGTGTGGCGCGGAGGTAAACTAAAACCTCTATTAACAAAGACACACTCAGTAGAAAGTAATTCAGAACAACAAACTGAAATATTAGCTTTAAAAATGGCGCTAGATAATGCGGATCGCGAATTCCCGACACTTATAGTGTCAGATTCATATTACTGCGTCAAATCATATAACAGCGATTTGCAGACATGGATTTAAAAAGGTTACAAAGATGACACAGATGCACCAATAAAGCAGAAACTGCTCTGGGAACAAATAGCTCTTTTACAAAAAGAACTACCAAAGACTCACGTGACTCACTCACTGAGTCATCAGCGTGATGGCGTTCACGTTGTAGGGAATTCATTGGCTGAAACAGCCGCAGCGGCAGCCACTAAATCGGCTCCCGTAGTTCGAAAAAAGCGTACATTAAAATACATTGACGGTGAAACAGTGCTGGCGGTGAAAACGTCATCAAAAGGCGACTGCTCAGCGTTACCGATCAACTATCCACTCAATTATACATACATAATCGATACAAACTACGTCCCTTTTGCTCGAATCCCTGGAGTGGGGGATAGAGTGATTCCAAACATGGACAGGAGAAACTTGTTAATCGCAGACGCACATATGGGCGAGGGTCTCAGACACCTTAAACTAAAAGATTCTCTGGAAGAATTACAATCAAGGTACTGGTGGCCAGGCATGAGCCTGCGTCATACCACGTTTGTAAAAAACTGCCCAAACTGCAACAGAGATCGCAGTGGGGAAAGAAACAGTTTAATACCTCGTCGTTCTACTCCAGAAAAAATCAGGAGTAAAAAGGAAGGGTTGCGATTAACATATACAGGCTAGTTCCACTTATAATGTAGATCACCAGCACTCGGCTGACGTCCGGACTGTTATACAAAGATTTGCGAGTCTAAATGGCATATACGCTAAGAACATGCTACGTTTGACCATTGTCTCCACTCTAGCCCTCAAGCCTGAGGGGAAACATGACCAAATGAGCATAGCCCAGCGGGAATCTTCTCACTTCCTTCCTGAGGGTACGGGATGGTGTAAAGAAAAAACCAAGGCATAAAGCAATCTATAGCGGAAAGGATATTAGGTTCGGGAGCTGGGTGGGTCAAACATCTAATAAGTGTCCAACGTAGTCTCAATAACTTGCCAAGAAATTCTCTGAAGGGATTCAGTGCGTACGAATTATTATTTGGAACTAGGATGATGATCTCTGGCATTGATAGTCAGACTTCAGTGGTGAAAGAAAAAACCTTTGATATCAAAGACCGTTTGGCGATTTTGCAGGACTTAAACAAAACAAGAAAAGACCTGAGCAACATAAAGTTGAAACAACAGCCAACAACCACTGAAGAACCACCACCTGTCCCAGCAAGACCTGTCTGGATTCCAAAAGTCGGGGATCTAGTCAGGGAAAAGATCGCGGTAAAGAAGGAATTTGGGCCTTCTTACAGAAAAGCAGTTCCTGTCTTGTCTGTCAACGGGACAAGATCAGTTGTACTACCGCCACTTGCTGGTAAAAAGGAGAACCGAGTTGTATCCATCGACCTGGTAAAACCACAACATGTGGCTGATAACAAACAGTAGGCCAAGTGGACTCCCAATAAGTAGCAGAACACCAAGGTTTGCTACCAGTACAGAGGTCCTAACGAAGAGGCTCATCACATTCGAAACGCCTACAGAAGAACAACAAGGACTATGCAACAATGCAATAGAACTAAGACCTCTGAATACCCAAATAAAAACATTTAGCAGAGACACACCAATCTATAATGAAGTACCAAGTGAAAATGCAAGAAACAGAAATCCTGAACCAATTGGAACAATTGACAGAACTGCATCCGGCTACTTCATTAACTTCGATGATTCCTCTGAGGGCTTCAGCGAATCAAAGACACAGCCATCATCAAAAACCTTTAAAGACAAAGCTAAGGAACTTTTGAGACAACTGAAAGAAACATATCTGATTTCTCCATGGATTGAATTTTGGGTGGGTTTTGGTGCATTTATCCTCATACTTTGGCTCATCATGATACTAACTTTGGGACGCTTCATTGAGGGAAAATATGCTAAAATGGACACAGCAAGTCAGAAAATCAACTTGATCCTCAAACCACACACATCTTCACACGTCGAGAAAAGAGAACTTTCTTCAGCCAACTTCACAGCCAATCCGATACCTGGTGGGGTAGCCTGGGACAACACTGACTATGAAATTTATGGTCCGGTCGAGATCCTGAAATATCCACACCAAATTAAGATCTCATTGAGTGACTTTGCAAAACCAAACTCATTTGCTGATGATTGGGACTTCGAAAGCATTAATAATATGATGTCTGACTTAGTAATGTCTGCTAAATTTACCAAACATGATTATTTGCAGGGTTCTACAAATTATGACAGTATGTATTGCTATAACCACTATGGTAACCACTTTTTACATAGATCTGCACAACCTAGAAACGTTTTAAATTATAATCAATGGGAACATTGTGCAACACCTCCAAAAGGGAGCTCAAGAACCGTTTACGACTAATATTCATATTTTTCAGGTTTTAACACAAGTAATGCTGAAACATTTTATTTTAAATTGTCGAACATGACAGGAACCAAAACCATGATAACCAACACAAAATTGTTATATTCAGACTCATTTTTTGAACAAATGAATACTTTTGGATTTGATTATTGGGACAAAAATGTTGAATTGAAAAGTGTTTGGGGTACAAAAGAATGGCAAGTACAGGGTATAGAAGCTTTGTTTAGAGCCTGCATGATCCCAGAACAAATGATATTTTTAAATGACACTGTTCAACAGACCACCTGTCTTGGCTTAGCCAAAATCAAAGATTTAAATAAACCGTCTATTCCAAAGCCAATAATGTTTAGCAATAACTCTGATACAGGTGAAGAGATAGACGTAAATCATATATTAAACCAAAACAGAACACATCCTGATTGGAAACAGTGGTTGATCTGGCCCACAGATACTAATAACTGTCAAGACAGATTCCTGAACAAAACACAGGGGTTCAAAATGACCAGGCCAGACCCTAGATATCCTCAAAGACATCACCCAGGGATAATAACCACCTACAGTGTGGGCAAATTATGCCTTCAATGGCTACAAACTTCCACACTGGCAGAAATTAAGCAACACCTAACTTTACTTACTGATGGTGCTGACTTGCGTGATTTCACTTTGGGACCACGCAAACAGCGTCAAAAGCGTTTCATAGCAGCCTCTGTATATGCAGCATACAATGAGGCCTGGAAGGTTACTCAAATTGAAACAGCAGAGAGAATACGGGAAATTGACCGTATTAATTTGGAAAAATCACTTTCTGTAGTGGACAATGGGTTAATGACTCTGTCCTCCAGAATTTTTTCTTTGGACAGCATTGTGTCGTCAGCAATCAATATATTATCGCAAGACTTACTGCTATTACAACACGGTCAGTCACAATTGCGTTCTATTGTACAGCTTGGCTGGACGTTACAAAATCTGCGTTCAGGCTGTGTGCCTTGGCGTTTAATCAACACAACGTCACTATTCCAAATCTTTAACCTTACTGATAGACAAATCAGTATGGCGCAAAAGGGTGCTGATTATACAATCTTGAGCATTGAAAAACTAGAAAGATTACCGATGACAATGTCAGAACGACCTGTCAATGAATGGATAATACATGGGATAATAAATATTCCAATCTCAACCTTCAGGTTTCAATACTGCCAAAAATATATACAGGCTGGCATGTACGAGAAATTGGGAAAGAGGTACCTTAAAACAACATGGAACCTGCCCTATTCACATGCATGTGTCAGTAATAAAGGACAGAAAGTGTTTCTTAGTGGCAACAATTGTGCGATGTCACTGAGTGGCACACTTCTGTGTAACGGAATTAGTTTGCATGGAGCCTGTGAAGGGAATTCATACAACCTTTCATGTCACCAGCAAGGCGCACCTGCAACAGAAATAGAACCATTCTTTCAAAGACTCTATAATGGGAGTTACATTCTTATTGTAGACCGCAGATGTTGTAGTCTTATGCCCGGGACTCCTTATCTAGTAACTACTACTGCGAAGGTCAAGTGCTGTGGATGCACATTGTTCCCCAGCTCCTTCCCAGACAGGGAGGCAAGGGCATGGCCCGATTTGAAAATTACTTCTATTCGAATAGATACTTTAAGCAGAATGAAAACAGTCCTTCTTCAGACGCCTACCAGGCTCTCGTCATCAAAAGAAACGTATGATCTACAAGTCGCAAGGACGACTGCAGAGATACATACATTATTATCAACTAATTCCCCCGTACATTTCGCGGAAATCCTGAATGAAATCTTAAATATTTCTGATACCAATGGGGTCTCAAAGGTATTTAAGACAGTATTTTCGATGGCATTAACACCATTCAAAGCCATACTGGGTATTTTTCCAGATTTCGTCCATTCGATTTTTGGCGGACTTCCCCTGATCCTGGGACTAATTGCAGGAATCCTATTCTTAGTCCTTATTTTTCATTATGGCAACCCATGTCACAGACAAAACTCTTGCGACAAGGGAAGAAACAATCCTAGCCATTGGATACCGGGACCGGATATCAAAAATCCTGGGACTCTCCCGGCTTAGAGACCTGAACATGACTTGGTTTCTATCATTTCGACCAATGTGGCAAAGATGTGTTTTACCTGTATTGAGGTGTCTGCTATGCGGAGAAGAATGCGTGTTAGACACCTGTCTGACGCTACAATCGGATGCGCCGATGGATGTAGAAACATTGTTGAGCCCGATCAAGGTTCATGCTTTGTGCTGCCCTCAAAGGCTACCAATCCTGATGACGGCATTCGTGGAAGCTTCACCACTACGATTGATGGGTAGTGAAGTTCAAGATGAAAGCAGCATCGAACAGGTACGACCTTCTGTCAGTAATGCAAATCAAAATGTCAATGGAGACAATCATGCGCAAGAATGCATGATTACACCTATTTCCGAGTTAGTGGAACTTTCCCAGGAAGCTGTTGACAGTTTTTTCGAAAGCCTAAATGATATGATGTTCTCACCCAAACAGAAATAGAGACTTTTGAGCAAGCTCGCACACGGCGTTCCCTGAATTCGGCCTTCAACTTTAAAAATAAAGTCACATGAACATTTTCGCTCCAGTTCACGGACAGCAGTTTTTCCAGCAGCCCCAAATATTTTTGCATATTTTTCGGGACACTATCTTCTGCTTAAAGTAAGAACTATTCTTAGAGAACTAAGGTTTCTAAATTTTAGATAGCTTATAGACATTAGCTGCCCGCTGGCATGTTCATAAAGATATTTTATTCTGTGATGGAATGGTCTCGAAACTTTTTTCTGTAAGAAACCATTTCATGTGTAATTCTCATATACCAAATAAGCAATAAAGTATACAAATGCGATTACTTTGGCATTTTTCTACAGCTTGAGTGCATACCATATATATATGTCTGCAATTTTTTTCAGTATATTTGAAAATTTCAAAATGCATTTATGTATTTTGGGGTGGTAAGGTATACACACTACTCTATAGTATGTTGTACTATGTTATACTATGCCTAGATTAGTAAATATGTCCATAGTTAGCGTGGAGTGGGTGTCATGTATTCCTATAGGTTCTGAATCGATCCCCCTATTCCTGACCCTATTCTAGTTAAACAAACCAACAAGTTAACTAGCAGTCAGCCCATGAGGCAGAAAACCCCCATGATGCAGATACCGTTATCTGACGCAGTCACACTACGGCACAGGAACGTGTTATCTGATTAGGTCATAACACTTGCGATCTAATTAGACAAGCGATATTCCTCCAGCCCCTGATAAGGCATACGGAGTTCTCATAACAAATCAAACCTATGACAACCTGGGCAAAACCCTGCGGCCATTGTTTTGATTTCACCGAGAACTTTAGTAAAAGAATGTGCTAACGAGCAAGTCGTATGACATCTTTATTGACGTATCTATGTCCATCCTTACGTCAATCTCGGCACCTTAAAGGTATAAATATTACCGATCTTGCCATATGCAAACACACGCGTGGTGACGAGACGGAGCAGCCATACTTGCCGAAGCGAAGAGCAGAGCAGACCCCGCTGGCGCAGCCCCGCCTTTCTGACGCGCTGAGAGACGCGCTGCTTTCTCCTGCCGAGAATCCAGCACCGGCGTTTCCGGGTAGCCCTCGCAGGCAGCCTGGAATATCGAGACCAGAGAGAGAGATACCATTCCTCATTCATCCTAAATTCCAGGTACAGAACTGAATAACCCCTCACAGAGAATTCTTTAGTTATTCACTTGGCAAAAACAAACTTAACTTAAACTGTAACTATCAATTCCCGCCCACGTATTAGACTTAGGTCAGGTACACGGGGTAGGCGTATCTAGAAACACCAGTTGAGTACGTTTAGTCAAATGTATATGTGTATATAATATATTTTATTCATTTTAAAACATCTTATGGCTTAGAAACCATATCAATGTTTTTACAGTATTATTTTATACTATTGCTTTTAATGTATGCACTTTACTTAACTATAAGTATTGCAATAATATCGATCCATTTCTCTTGTATGAGAAAAGAGACTGATCAATAAATAACACCTTTTTATTGAACACGCCCGTCTCTTCCTTTTCTCTACATTCTGATGAGACTAAGAATGCACGTACTGACTGAGTAAAATAATTTGCCTTTTGTTCACACGACTCTCGAGATTGACTCTTGATTAGGGGAGAGCAAAGTTGTCATGTTCTATGGTTGTCAGAAACTAAATCCCTTCTTGTCTAATCAGGGAAGTTAATTCCTCCTTGAACATTCGAGAAAGTTTCTAGTGAACTCTGAGCTACGCTGGCAAACCCAAAACTTTAAGTCTAGTATCGACAGTAGTAGACCTAGTTAACGTCTGGCCTAGGCCTTTACTGCTGTAGGTATTATTCCAATGCGCAGAGCCTATTGGGAAGATAGGAACTACACTACATGTCTTCCCTTATTGTGCTATGCAACATTACTTTGTGCTATGTAATTGAACTACTTTCTTTTAACTCACAAGTTAACCACCAGACAAGGCAATACTTTATTGTTTGTTTGTTCTCTGTTGAGTTGTGAGTTATTGCCCGTTACACCACTTCCCTGAGAAGCCTTTGACTGCTCGCCTTCACTACCCTGCACATCAAGTATGGAAAAGGCAAGGTTATCACACAGCTCCTCAGGCTGCCACCATCCTTCAAAGGAAATATGGCATTGATACCCCTTCCCATCTCCCCAATCACCAGTAGAGCCCATCATCCACAGAATGGTTTATTAAACTCCCCTTCTTAAACAAACAAAAAGTGGCAGGAGAATTGCAGTCCTTAGTCCTTTTTTGTGCCTCTACTTCTCAGCATACATGTGTAGGCTGTGGATCTTCCCTTTTATTAGTGGTCTTTAAATATGGTTATTTTAGTCAAAACTGTCAGTCGAACAGTCGTCTGTACTCTGGTTCAGCCAGAGGTGATGATGAGTCAGGCACTGCAGGATTCGATTTGACGGTTTGTTTATGTACAAACCACTCAAGTCATTTATTTCAGAGGCTTACTTACGCATGTGGAACCTGAATAGGTGGCTCCGCAGCTAAGATCAAATAGCACATGTTATTGTTAGAAGTGATACAAGCGAAGAGAGGCAGACAGTGTTGTGAGGACAAATCTTTGTTCCTGTGAAGTTTGAAAAAGTCCCAGAATATACATTACAGAAGGATTCATGTAGAATTCAAAAAGAAGCTTTACAGAAGATTAGCCTCATTACTAAATACCATTAACAAATGAATATCAGTCGTTTTTTCTTGTCTTGACTATCAATGTTTAAATTTAAAGTGTTTAAATTGCGTTTATATATCGATAACTACCCGTTAACAGTGTTTATGCGCTTTATGGCAAGTAGCACGTTACCCAGGAGCCCAGAATGTAGTGTTCAGTCCATTATTTATTGGAGAATGTTTTGCATGCTCAATAAATACATTCATGCCAGTTTCTTTGTGGTACATTATTGACACCAATGTGATCATTCGAAGGGGCTATGTGAGAAGCAATTGCTTGCTGGAATTAAGAAGATAGTAAGGGTTTCCAAAAAGATATTTACAACAGTGAAAAGGAAGCCCAGTGCTTGTTGAGACACCTTTACTCTCAAGCACTGTGATTACCTGTAACTACAAGGATAACACTCCAGAAAGACCCCTTTTACATACCCACTACAGCAATATATTTAATACTGTAAAGAATTATTACGGCGTATATAAATCATATGCACCATACATATAATATGAAACATATGTAAACACCATCATCTTATAGATATAACAAGGCAATAGATAAACACATTGCAGCAATCCAATTATCAGTTTTATTTAGTCCATATTTGTGACTCATTCAATTCCTGGTTCAGAAGCTATTGCCCACTGCATCCACAGAACAGACACCATGTGCAGCAGAATGGTTGTGTCTGAGGTCACCTTCACCTGCAGGATTCACCCTGTCTTTTAGTGTGTTTTAATTCATACCCAACAACCTCACTGGCACTGGGCTAATAGACAGAGGTTTGCCTCCATGGAAGACAACTTCTTTTCAATGCAAAATGTAATAATACATTGTTATCAATCGTATAACATAAGACATCAGTGATAGATCAAGAGATGAGAACCTCTTGGTACATATTTTCATCATTCAAGAGACAGGGTAAAACATGTTGGGAAAGTATATGGTATACTGAAATAGTGAGGGTAATGGAAGATAACTGAAGTGATAATGAAAATCAAAATATGGTTACGAGAAGGTGATCTGCACTAAATGAAATCAAAGGGTCATTGGCGGCCAGCGTTGTGATTGGTAAGCACCCAGGCTCCCCTGACCAATCACAAGGCTGCAATGCAGCGTTGTGTTTGGTTTTGAGCATCCTGGTTCGATGCTCAACCAAGGAATGGGGACTTGGGCATGTTCTCCTTGTAATGCAGCCTTCATGGAGAACGGGGAAAGTGTGCATGACTGGTTTGGGCAGCCCAAGAGCGCCGACCAAACTATCGTTGTGCACTTAGGAGTGGGCAAGCCACTCCTCCACTGCCTTACTCCAAGAGCAGAGCAGCCCGCCCACCCACCGGCCCGCAAAGCAGCAGGAAGCAGCATAAAATAATAATAACGCGGTTATTATCATTTTATGTTTCTACTTCTCATTGCTTGAAAGCAGTGAGGCAACGCTCCTCCGCCATAGCAGAGGAGCCGCCACTGCAAAGGGTTCCAAGTATTTGAACCATACCACTGAAAAAGTAGTTTTATTGTTTGTGGGGTGGTATGTGACCCTCTCTAAAGATGCTTGTGTAGTTAAGTCCTTGACCCTCTCATCAGTATCTAACTGCTGAGAGACTTCTGTTAACTATGGGCCATGTTTTTGTTGTTGTTTTGTTTTGCAAGAATCCTACAGTTAGCGATTAAAAGCGTACTGATTTTCTTTTTTTAAAGGTGATCAAGGCAGAAAGCATTTGGTATTGAGACCGAAGGTGACACCGGGAGCACTTGTCATGTATAAGACATCCAGTAATCCTGCCTCGAGACAAAGACAAAAAACTATGCTCCTGGGGAGCTGCTGGAAAGTCTGAATCACTGAACTGGCAAAACTACCAAGATGTTTTAAGAATCAGAGTGCAGGCTACAAGTAGTTTCTAGGTGATTAATTGATAATGAGGAGAATCCTTACGAATTTCTCCTCAATCATAAATAGGAACGCCTAGCCTCAAAACTGACTTTAGATGCTTGCAATGAAATTAAAATGGTGGCCAGTCGAGCTGTTCCGAATAATAGGTACTTTGTGGATAATCCATAACTTGGCATACCAGTCAAGCAAACTTAAGGTCAACATTCCGCATAGATGAATGAAGGGAGTTAAGAAAGATCTACCAGCAAATTAAACCAGGAGTATCAGGAGGCGCGTCAACAGGCCCCATTTTACTATAATGATTAACAGCACAGCGTATTTTTATTTCTGAACTTAGCATGAAGTACCGTAGACCATTGTAAACACAAAGGCACACAATTGCTAACATTTTGTGTTGTGGCTGCACCAAGTTTTTTGGGTAGCCACAATGCAAAATATTAGTAGAGATTTACAAAGCCACACAAGGAGCGATTTGCGGTGCCTTGCATGGGTCTGTTGAAAGAAAATGACCTTACATGAAGTAGGGTTTGGATGGGTGAAGCAGGGGCATTCCCATGCATCCACTCATGGATTTGTATGCAATCCCAGATCTACCAGAGTCAGTAAACCTGGGATTGTGCTACAATGGTCCACCTCCCAGACCCAGCCATAATGTGGAGAAATATATTTATTTCTCCCTGTTTCTTTCTTTTTATATGTGTGATGCATTCATCATCACTCATAGAAAAAGGAATATGTCTTCAAGAATTTTTCTTGTGCAGGAAGGTACACCTTCCTATACAAAAGCAAACCAGCTCGTAATGCAGGCACATTTGCAGTGAGGCTCAAAAGGGCCTGTATTAGCAACATCAAGTGAGATAGCATAAGGAGGGAGCAGTAGTGTGCCATATCTTAGTAATTTTTAAAAAGAAAGCTACTAGCAATACGTCGTCACTACCGACTAATGCTGACCAACCAGCTTGGAAACACAATGGGCTAGTGTCATGCACCCTATGTGGCGCAGCAAATCAGGACTTTGTTCATTTAATCTGCATATGTCCTGTTTTAAAAACGAAATAGATTTTTATTGCCAAAAAACCTTTTTAATGCGATGGGCATTCACACCTCCAGATCTGCCATACTAAAGTGTCTTGATTCAAATGATCCGCAGCTTAAATGCAAATCGGTAAAAATGTTTACTCTTGTATGAGAAACTAAACTGAATAAGTGTCTTACTATGCACCAATATGGTGTGAAAAAGTACAAAAGTACTTTATGTCAAAAAATGTTTGGCTTATTGGTGATTTTAAGATTTTAACATGTACATTATATTTGTCATAACATGCCCAGTTTTATTGATATATTGTTATGGTTTTAATTAACTTAAACAATCAAGATTAATTCTTAGTAGATATGGCACATTCTGCTCTCTCCATTTCACATAAAGCAGTACAGCAACTTTGCTTGCTGCCCTGCATTGCATTTAACCTTAGAACATCTGCCCCCAGTGAATGTCTGAGATTGTTGTATTCCGTCCAAGAGATACTCTCTTACTCAGAGCCTATTTGAATCAAAGTTGTGTTCAGGATATCTGAGATTAATTGTAATCTCTTACCTTGGGTAGTGTTAAGTGAGTTTCCAGATGCAAACTCTGTAGTTTGCACTGTATTTTGAAATGACTACAAATGGTACCAATTGGTAAAAACTTTTCTGAGTGAATCAATGCAACTGCTTAACGCAAAATGAAGAGGGCCTCCCAGCAGAATATGCTGAGCGGCCCCTGAGTCTCACATATGAATGCATAATTGCATGAATGAAATGTGTAAAATTTAGAGCACAGGAATGTCCGGAGGCGTCTCAGCGCTGTACGTAACAGAGATGAGCCGACAGCATCCTGAGTAGTGTTGTAGAAGATCACTGATTAAAAAGCCAAGTTTTGAGCTGCTTTCTAAAGACAAGGAGTGAAGATGATGCTTTTAATTCAGCTGTGTCTCCAATCCCCAACTCCTACATACGGTCTAACAGTATTTCATGGTTAACTGTATCAAAAGCCTCTGAAAAATTCAGCAGGATAAGAATTGCATTGCCCCCTCTGTCGGGATGTTCTGATTTCCTGCTTTCAGAGCAGTTTCAGTACTATTATTTCCTCTAAAACCAAACTGAGTATGAACCAGAAGATGATTATCCACATTAAAGGAGGAGAGTTGGAGATAATAATTTCTGCTAATTTAGCCAGATAAGGTAGTCGGGCTATGGGTCGGTAATTGTTTGGATCCAGAATGTTGAGATTGGGCTTCTTTAAAAGAGGAAGCACTGAGGCTGCTTTCCAGGAGGTGGGGCAAGTCCCTGTGTTAAACATGGTGGAAAAATGACAGAAAGATGATGTGCTATGACTTCTGGGACCGGGTGAACAATCTTCAGGGGGCATGGGTAGTGGGGAGATCCTGATTTAATCTTTGGAATAAGTTCAGCAATCAGCGCCACTGAAAGGGTCTTAAATTGTCCAAAACTAGCTGACTTAGTACTTATTTTTGTAGATATATTTGCAGAGCAGCTGCTGGTAAAGTTTTTATTGATATTCATGACTTTTTCCTGGAAGGAACAGGCGAGGGAGTCACAGAAATCTTGATTATTGACTGCTATAATGATTATCATGGGGGTGGTCAGTTTTGTTTATAGTTTGGAAGACGGTTTTGGTTACGTCGATTGCTGTTTTTATTTGTAATGTTTAATATTTGGATTTTGCAGCAACAATTAATTTTTTGTAGCTGCCTAGGCAGATTTTATACTTTCCCTCTCCTCTCTCTTATATTCAGCATGCCATTTGTGCTCTTGTGTTCGGCATTCCTGTTTGATGGTTCTAAGAGATTCATCGAACCAGGGTTGAGACATCTTAGTTTTGTTCTTTTTTGACATCTAATAGGAACAATATCATTAAGGGCCGAGGAGATCCAATTATAGTAGTCCTCTGCCATCTGATCTAGATTGGAATCATTAATAGAAAATGATTGTGATAGTCAATAGTCCAGGTAAGAAGCTTGGATTTTAGGCCATGTATGGTTAGCCTGATACAGTTATGTGCCACAGGAAGAGAGCTTCCTTATGACTTTAAGTTCCAAATTACAGCATAGTGATCTGTCTAGGTTAATGGCAGGGCATGAGTACATTTAATGTTAGGGTTGTTGGTAAAGATCCCATCTAGTAGATGGCATGCATGATGTGTGGGCCCCTATACTATTTGGGCTAAGCCAACACTCGACAGCATATCTCAAAGATGTTGAGTTTCTGTGTCAGAATGGTTTTCCAAATGGAAATTAAACTCCCCAATGACCAAGGAGATATTCCAATAACTGGCTGTTTTTTCCCTTTGTGACTTCAGTGTTGTATATCAAAGCTTTCATACCCTCTGTAGAGACTGGGTTACAGGCTACTTGAAAATGCTCTCGATAAAATATTGCCAGTCCCACACCCCTTTTATTGGGTCTGTCGAGAAACGTATCCAGAGATATTCATTGATTCTGGAAGTTTTGGGTCCAAGCAGGAAAGGAGCCCCCAAGCACCAGGTCCGTCTTCTGGGGGAATAAGCCATGCTTCAGGTAGGAGGGAAGTCCTCTTGGTGCAGCAGAGAAATCCTTTAAAGTAAACAGCAAGCCAAAGACAGTAGGGCAGTGCTCTGAGAGTCATGCCTACTGTCCAGAAGTGAACTGAAGAGCTTTGAAGTGGAAGAAAAAGCTGGAGTCTGAAGTTTCTGGAATTTCCTGGAGTCAGAAGTTTCTGGAATTTCCTGCCTCCCTCGCTAGGTCTCAGTCTGTCTGCAGCTACAATTAGCTAGTTTGAAGTTTTTGTGTGTGCACTGATGCAGTGTTTTTGAAGTACACGCTAAAGAGGATTTTCAATTACATTTCCTTAGACACCTAACATCACATTTGAACCTGCGCACAAACAAAAGTTATCACCTTTGTAATAAGGTAACCCAATGTTATGCAATGGGAGAGGTAGGTCTTACAGTAGAAAAAAATGAATTGTACATGCACCATGACCTATGGGCTATTTAGGGCCTATCTTAAGGGTGACTCATAGGTGATTAAAAAAGGGAGGTTTTATGGCTGCAAGGGGTTTATTTTGCCAAGTCAAATTAGCAGCTTACCACTGCATGCAGACTGCAATTGGAGGCCTGGGACATTAAGGAGCTACTTAAGAGAGTGGCACAATAAGTGCCGCAGGCCCTCTAGTAGCATTTAGTGTATCAGTCCTTGGTATATGGTATATCATTTTACTAAGGACTTATAAGTAGATTGAATATGCAAATCAGGTTAAGCCAGTTTTACCATGTTTTAGGGAGTGAGCACAAGCAATTTGGCACTGGTTAGCAGAGGTGAAGTGTACAGAGTCCTAAGGCCAACAAAAACTAGGGGGCATATTATCACGAACAGGCGATAAAATTATCGCCGCTTTATTGGCAGGAAACTGCCGCTAAAGCGGTGATAATGGGCTTGATAATATACCCTTGTGAATTCCCATAGCAGCCCAGGTTAACACCAGAACCTGGGCTGCTATAGGAATTCACAAGGACATATTATCAAGCCCATTATCGCCGCTTTAGCGGCAGTTTCCTGCCGATAAAGCTGCGATCCTTTTATCGCCTGTTCTTGATAATATGGCCCTTTGTATGTAAAACAGAAGGGGAGAAGGCAAAACGTTTGGGGGAAGATCACCTGTGGGCTGACAGGTCTAACAGTAGGTTTGTGTGAAACTGGGAGCATCTTTCTATGCATGCTCACTCAATAATTGATGAAAAAGTGCTAAGGCAATCATACTCTCCCCCTCCAATGTCTGACACAAAGCAAAATATGACTTTGTTGTTAGCCAGTGGGTCCAAAAAGAGGGGTATCTGCTCACTAGGGGTTTCTGGGGCTGGGGAATTATATATATTGACTGCTATGGTAGCTAAAATATGACTAGAGTCATACTAGAGTAGAATCCTAAAACTTTACCTGTTACTGTCCTGATGCAGAGCTGTCAGTGATATGGGGTGAATACTGTACCATTACCAGAGCACTCTGATGATACTGAGCAATTACTGTGCTAATACCATCGCACTTTGGATACATGTGGGCAAAAATTTTGTTAATACAAATGTATTGTGCTAACAATCAATCATGCCATTTTTATAGCGCACTACTCACCCGGGAGGGTCTCAAGGAGCTTGGGGGAGGGGTAGCTACTGCTCGAACAGCCAGGTCTTGAGTTGTTTCCTGAAGGCGAGATGGTCCTGGGTCAGCCGAAGGTGGATGGGGAGGGAGTTCCAAGTCTTGGCAGCCAGGTAAGAGAAGGATCTTCCTCCGGCGGTGGCTCTTCGGATGCGTGGTACGGCTGCGAGGGCGAGGCTGGTGGACCGTAGCTGGCGGGTGGGCGTGTAGAAGGTCAGGCGGTCGTTGAGGTACTTGGGGCCCAGGTCGTGGAGAGACTTGTGTGCGTGGGTGAGGAGCCGGAACGTGATCCTCTTGTCGACGGGGAGCCAGTGCAGGTTCCTCAGGTGGCTGGAGATGTGGCTGCATCGGGGGACATCCAGGATGAGTCGGGCAGAGGCGTTCTGGATGCGCTGGAGTCTTTTCTGTAGCTTGGCTGTGGTTCCGGCGTAGAGGGCGTTTCCGTAGTCCAGTCGGCTGGTGACGAGTGCCTGGGTGACAGTCTTCCTGGTCTCGGTCGGGATCCAGCGGAAGATCTTGCGAAGCATACGCAGGGTGTTGAAGCACGATGAGGAGACGGCGTTGACTTGTCTGGTCATCGAGAGGGAGGGGTCCAGGATGAAGCCCAGGTTGCGTGCGTGGTCGGTTGGCTTGGGTGCGGTGCCCAGGGCTGGGGGCCACCAGGAGTCGTCCCAGGCGGAGGGCGAAGATCCCAGGATGAGGACTTCCGTCTTGTCCGAGTTCAGTTTCAGGCGGCTGTCCTTTATCCACTCGGCGACGTCTTTCATCCCTTCGTGTAGGCAGGTTCTGGCGGTGTCGGGGTCTCTGGTGAGGGAGAGGATCAGCTGGGTGTCGTCGGCGTAAGAGATGATGTTGAGGTTGTGCTGGCGTGCGATGGCTGCGAGAGGTTTCATGTAGATGTTGAAGAGGGTGGGGCTGAGTGAAGATCCTTGCAGGACGCCACAGATGACTTCGGTGGCCTCGGAGCGAAACGGGGGGAGGCGGACTCTTTGTGTTCTTCCGGCGAGGAAAGAGATGATCCACTCCAGTGCCTTCTCTTGGATACCGATGTTGCTGAGGCGCTGGACTAGGGTGCGGTGGCAGACCGTGTCGAACGCAGCGGAGAGGTCCAGGAGGATGAGGGCCACTGTTTCCCCCTTGTCGAGCAGGGTCCGGATGTCGTCGGTGGCTGCGATGAGGGCGGTCTCGGTGCTGTGGTTGGCTCTGAAGCCGGACTGCGAGGGGTCGAGGGATCCGTTCGTCTCGAGGAAGGCGGTCAGCTGTCTGTTGACGATCTTCTCGATGACTTTAGCAGGAAAAGGGAGGAGTGAGATGGGGCGGAAGTTTTTGAGATCGGTGGGGTCCGCTGTAGGTTTCTTCAGGAGGGCGCTGATCTCGGCGTGCTTCCAGCTCTCCGGGAAGGTGGCGGTGTTAAAGGAGGCGTTGATGATATTCCGGAGTTGGGGTGCGATGGTGGAGTCGGCCTTGTTGAAGATGTGGTGTGGGCAGGGGTCGGTCGGTGATCCGGAGTGGATGGTGTTCATCATGCGGGCTGTGTCTTCGGTGGTCACCTTGGTCCAGGTGCGAAGAGTGGCGGTGGGGGGCGTTGGTTCGACGGTTGGGTGCGTGGGTGGGGCGCCGAAGCTGTTGTGGATGTTGGCGATCTTGCGGTGGAAGAACAAGGCGAGGGAGTCGCAGAGGTCTTGTGACGGAGTGATGTCGTTGGTGCCGGTGCTGGGGTTGGAGAACTCCTTGACGATAGTGAAGAGCTCTTTGCTGTCGTGGGCGTTGTTGTCCAGTCGTTCCTTCAGGGATTTCTTCTTGGTGGTGCGGATGAGCTGGTGGTGCTTGCGGGTAGCGTGTTTGAGGGCGGTCATGTTGTCGGTGGTCCGGTTGAGGAGCCAGGCTTTCTCGAGGGTGCGGCAGATCTTCTTGGAGTCCTTGAGGTCGTCGGTGAACCAGGATGCCTTCTTGCTTCTGGGTCTGCTGGGAGGGTTCTTTAGTGGCGCGAGGTCGTCGGCGCAGGCGGTCAGCCACTGTGTGAAGTTGCGGGCTGCTTCGTTGGGGTCTGTTGTGTTGGCGGGTGGGCTCTGGCTGAGGGAGGTGGTGAGCTGGTCTGCGGTGATCTTGCTCCAATTCCTGTGAGGTATCTGTTGCGGGTGGTGGTGGGTCGTGGATCTTTTGAAGCTGAAGTGGACGCAGCTGTGGTCGGTCCAGTGGAGTCCGGTAGCGTGGCTGAAGGTGATGTACTTGCTGGAAGAGAAGACGGGATCAAGCATGTGGCCGGCGTAGTGGGTGGGGGTCTTGACCAGTTGCTTGAGTCCGAGGTTGGCGAGGTTTTCCAGCAGGGCGGTGGTGTTGCGGTCCTTGTTGTTCTCCAGGTGGAAGTTGAGGTCCCCGAGGAGGATGTAGTCAGTGGAGGGGAGGGCGTGCGGGCTGATGAAGTCTAACACCGAAACTAAGAAGTCTTGTTCTAATAGTCAGTCTCTTTCACTGTTGACATTGAGGCATATAATGTGTTCAGACAAATGGAGACAAACTTTTATATTTAGGTGCTTGCTGATTCTGGGATGATTAGAGCCCCGTTTTACTAATGCTTTGCACCCTTGTGCAAAGTGTTGAGGTTGGATTTCCTTTGCAATACAAACCAGGATTTCCTCTGGAAATGTCTCCAAAGTAACGCAAGGTTACGCTATGCGCTAATTTGCTACTTTGCACTATTTTGCATCAACTGGTTTTTTCCATGGAGGTTATATCGTGGTTCCCATGTAGTCATGCATGGATTTTGATGCAAATCCCTAGCTACTACCATTAGTTGAAAGAAATTTGTGGCAAAACCTTATACCTCCTCGAGGTAGGTGCAGGGGCTGAGAAAGACTGTAAATTTAGTTTTTGTACTGGGAGAATGGCCTTCCAGTACAAAACCTATGCTTTAGAGCAGTGGTTCTTAACCTGTGGTCCAGTGACCCCTAGGGTTCTGCGATGCCTACTCAAGGGGTCTGCGACAGATGTACACAATTAAATTATATTAAAACTAAGAAAGTAAACTTAATAACTCATATACAATCAAAGAAACAAAACTGGACATTTGAAAACTTTTTTTATATTTGTTGGTGAATGAAACAAAATATGTCAATATTTGAGCATTTGTTTGGTGTATACTTGTTTTGGTATTTTTGTGTTTTGCGGTCCAAATCATAAAAACTGATTAGGCCAGGGGTCCTGGCTTCCAATAATGACTCAGTAGGGGTCCCTGGATTCAAGTAATGATACAGTGGGGGTCCACAGAAGTCAAAAGGTAAAGAACTGCTGCTTTAGAGATCAAGCACCCTTGCTCTATGGGGTAAGGGTGTGTACTTTGGGGCATGGCAACTAAAGTGTAGTGGCCAGGGTGTTTTTCAGCGCGGTGGAGGTGGCCGCGCCTATATTTTATGTTCTGCGCCACCTCCCGAAGACCGTGGCAGCAGGGGCAGGCCCGGTCAAGGGTATGGCCTCCAGGAGCGTCACCAGCTGTGGGATAAGGTGTGCCGGGCAATGCGTAGGGGGTCGGGGGTCTGGCGCACCTATGACCAATCGATGCACCGGTGGGCTGACCTCCTCGACCGGGAGCAGGACCTGCTTGACCTGCTAGGCATGGAGATCCCTGGCCTTGGTGAGTAGCTATTTAATAACTACTTTGTTTTCTTCTGCTCTGTGTGATATTGCTAATATATGTTTTTCCCGAAGAGCAAGAATGCTGCTGATTCGATTACATTGCAGGTAAAATAATGTTTAAATAGCTTCTGCGATTGCAGGTGCTCGCCTCCTCAGTGGTGTTGCTACTATGCTTACTTGTTTGCAACTTTGGCTCATTTCTCATTTGGCCTGAATATGTATGAGTGTAGTACTTTACAGAACTGCGTAATGCAAGAGAGACTAGAGACTCAAGTCTAGTCCTTCCTTTGTACTCCTGCTGCCACTAAGAAGAGATAGTGGTGGATTGATATGTTGAGTATATTATGACTTGTTATTAGTAGTAGGACATTTTTTAGTGGTCTGCAATCATGATGACGGACTGTGTCTGTCACGTCGCGTGCTGCTGAATGCTGGCAGTCGTAGTAGAATCTTTTTGTTGTTGGTTTAGTCAGTGATTTACATAACTTTCCAAGTAGACAGTCTGCGAATCCAGCAATACTGTACTAGTATCCTCCTAGTTGACCAGATCAGATAGGTCAATACATGTAGTGCAATTGTTGGTAATTTGTTTCCCCGAGATAATTTTAGATTGTGGTCAAAGAAATCAAATATTTCAAAAAAACAATCATCCATTTTTGTGTTTATTTCATGTTCACATTCAGCACCTCCCAGGGGCAAGAAGAGTACACCCCAGACTCCGGCGGAAGAAAGTGGGCAGGAACGGTCCTCTACAGCCTCTTCTGCTGGCCCCAGTAAGTTGTTCTGTTGTTAATATAAATATACTTCCCTAACTTTTACAGCTCCTATTCATTCCAAACTGTTTCCTAATTCTATTTTTTATAAAATAGTCTTTGATCTTCTTGTAGACTGTTTCTACATTCTTATCCTGCCTCTCTTCCATCACTCTCTGTGCTACTACTATTTACTATTATTATGAGTCGGTCTGTGTAGGTAGCTAAGCTTGCCTAGTCGGCAAACGGTTTAAAACAAAACTCTGATCCAGCAATAGCTCTAGAGGCACTGAGCGCAGTCCTCTGGGTTGCCCTTGATATGTATTCCAGTCTTCTTAATGTTAGTGCTTGGACAATTTCCAACAACAAAATGTCAGTGTCAACCAAGAATAAGCTAGTAGTTGGCTTTTTGATTTGATAATAGCACATACCATACCGCTAGTGTTTCAGGGACTATTATGCACATACAGAAGTATAGACAAGAGATATAGGACATTGTTGATGATAGGTGCAGTTCGGCTTTCCACATACCTCAGTCAGAAGTAACTGTGCGGGACTCGGGAGCCCTCACCTTGTTGGAACTTCAAGTCCTCCTGGTGGTGATGAGGAGTAGTTGGTTCTGTCTGTAATTAGAAAAATGTTGCACGTTAAAAAGCAAGCATTCATCAGTTGTGCCAAAAAGTGTTACATGTTATGGCTAAGTATATAAGTTAACACCCTCCCCAAAACCGTGACTTTTCTTCAGTCCCAATAATTAAAAATTGATTATGTATTAACATTTTCTCTTCCATTACGAGACGAAATAGGGGGTGGTGTATGGCATCTAAAATATGACATGTTTTTTGTAGGCGTCACAACATCGGATGCGGCACTACCCACCACCAGTGCCAGGGCCAGCAGCGTGGAGGGGTCCACTCTAGGGCCGGATGCGGCGGCGCCACAAGTGCCACCAGGAGGAGCTGAAGGGGATGGCTCAGCAGCGGCAGAGGGTGGTAAGTTATTATACTCCTTACTTATTGACATTTTAGAGTAGGCTCGCAAAGGAGTGTATGATGTACTGTACAGTAGACAGTACACTAGTACAAGTACACTGTACTGTTAAGAACAGTTACTAATTTAGAACTACATTTTTGCCAATCACGGAGAAGACAGTCAACCTTGACTTAGTAATAGCATTAGCGGCGGTAGTTTTCAGGTAAGCAATGGCCCCCTGTATTTGACTTCAACTCAGCTGGGAAACTTTTTTCGTGAAGGCAAGTCATATCAGATGATCTTGAGGGATGTGTAGAACGAAAAGGGAAAGAAGGGTGAAAGGAAGGACGAGCGAGTCGTAACATTTATGACTGTAAAGAATGATAGGTGTTTTTGAATACAGGCAGAGGTGGATGATAGGAAGGAATCAGATGAATGGCTGCTTGAAGCAAGGATGATTGGAGGTGAAAGAAAAGATGACTGCCTGTGTGGGTGAATCAGAAAATGCATGTGTGGTGTGCATTGCAATATATCATTTGGGTCAAACTCCAATGCAAGTCAAGACGGTGGTTTACCAAATAAAATGAAAAGGGTGTTAGTTGGTTGTTGAGAAAAAGTAAACTTGGTACAAGTTGAGACCTTAAGAAGAATGATAGACGTTTACTTTGGAAGCCTGGATGGTATCTTCTTCTTCCTCATAGATAGCAGAGGTGTATGTATTAGAGCAGACGCTCAGCGGATGAACAGTGCTACTTTGAACAGCATGTCTGTGCCGGAGTAGCAAAGCTGAGGAAATCCAAATACTAGAAGTTGTGATTGTTCATAAAATTTAAATACTCCCTTGACTAACAGTACAGTAGTTTACTTTGCAAGCACAGCATATATTATGTATGTATTGTATAGTTGACATTATATCAAGTCAAGTCCCTTCTTATGGGTACCACACTCACTCCCTATGTTAATAATTTTCTTTCAGCTGTGTCATGGGTGGACTATTGCTGTTGTTCATTTAATCTATCAAAACAAAGCACCTAAAGTCATCCATCATATAAGCAAAGATCATGTGATCGGCAGGATATATGATCAGAATCAATAATCTTCATTTTCCTTTTGTAGTAGTCAAAGCCCGGGGTGGCAGTGCGAAATATAAATTTCATTGAGCAGTAGCCCTTGATTTAACCGAGTATGGCCAGTGCCACCCCTATAGAAAAGTAAGAGCTTCCTATCCCCACCTGCATATACTGCTTAAAGCAATGCGAGTCTGCGTCATCATGGCTTGTGTCTGTTTTTCTTGGGTGCAAACTGAGTGAGCTGGCATTATGCCGGCTACCACAAGTTGACGTACAAGTAATTTCTTTTGCAAAACAAGAGAATAAAATAAGAAGACTGGTGTAGTCTCTGACTCTCTGACTATGTAGTAGTGAGTCCATAGAGCTGCTAGTAGAATTCCTGAAACTCCCACTAATGTCACAGGCCTACAAACGCTGCGGAAAGATACATGCCAAAATGTTATACTGTGCTTGCAGTTGCTAGTATTACTGTGAGACAACTTTCTGTTGAATTATTTTGACTTAATGTTAAAGACTATTGGCTACAGTATTTTTCTTTCTTTCTTCATAGATGCTCCAAAAAAGCTCACCCACAATGAGATGGCTGTCCGGGCCAGGGCACGTAAGCTGGAGGCCATTTGCGATGAATATCGGTGGCTGTGGGCTTGGGAGCAGGAGGAGACGGCAACTCCTGCATCCTCCTCCAGTGCCCCCGGGTCCACCAGCCAGCAGCCTCCAGCTAAACGCCGCACAGCAGCAAAAACATCAGCTGCCCCTCCAGAGCCTGGATGGCACTTCTGCGCCGCCTCCGAAAGCGAGTGGACTACCTGGAGCGATTGGCAGGGAAGCAACAGCGCCAGCTCCGGGACCTCCGCAAAGCGGTGCGAGACCTGTCCACAGGACTCAGAGGACACCGCCGGAGGAAATGACTTTCCCTTGCCCCTTTTTTAAAGACTGTTGAGGGGGTGGGAATTGGGCGTTGGGGAAAGGGATTTGAAGGACATTTGGACATTGGTTGAGGTTAGGTGTTAGTTTATTTTTGTTAGGGCAAATATATTCATTTATTTTACAGACATGAACATAGTATACGCGTTCATATTATTTTGTGTGGTGGTGGGCGGGGGGTACTGTACGTTTGCTTTCTTCAAACTTACCAGCATGAATTATCTAAACATCCAAACATGTACAAAAGTGCCACTAACAGAGTTAGTGAATTATTTGCCCTACTAGTACTTCACTAGTACTACTGTGACACTGTCAGTCTCTCCTCTCCTCCGAGTCCTAGCCCATTATTCTACCTCCCCAAAATGCTTATTTTACCTGTGATTCGTGTTTGAAAATAGGGCTAGGCACAGGGCTGGCTGCATGGCAAATGGTTGGGTGTTGACTTGAATCTTGGATTGTTGAAATATCATCATTGTGCCGGTAGTAGTAGTGGTACACACTGGCAGTAGCAGCATATGCAAAAAAAAGGAAATGAAACATTGAGTGGCCTGAGCGTAGCAATAGAAACAGTACAATAGATAGTACGGTAAAGAACAGTGCCATAAATTGTAGCCTAAGCAGTGCTAAAGTATTCAAAAGATAACTAAGTACTAGTTGCGTGGAGTATGGCTACTATAAGAAATAGTATTAAGGCAAAGGACAAAGCAACGTAAGCATTAAGCATTCGATTTGTCACGTGTAGGAGGAGGATGTTGTTGATGATCAATCGACGATGGCGCATATGAAATTCTGATTAGAATTATTTTTCTGTTTTTTGACCTTATCCTCCCCAGCAAGTGTGTGTAATTTATTGTTGTCATTTAGTCACACCTCAATGAAAAACCACACAGCCCGGGGGAAGAGGGTTAGGGTTTGAAAATTGGATGGGAATGGGGGGTTTTGGGAAAGTTTTGTGGAGAGAGGAAAAAAAACATAGCATGGGCAAACAACAAATGAAGAAAAACAAATCTTTGGATTCGAAGATATCCATAAATCTTTTAAGGGACATAAAGGAAGTGCACTATTGCATGCATGAAGTTTTTTGCTAAATGGATGGTTAGGTTACTGAAAAGTAGTACTTACAACAACTTACTAGTAACTATGAAGAAACAATTTGACAGTACAGGGATGCAGTAATAATTATAATTACGCAATTTCACTTGCCCTCAGAGAGAATAAACACTTATAGTTATTAGTACATTAAATTAGTTTTAAAAATAGCAAAGAAACTTATCAAATAGCTGGAGGGATGAATTTGAAGCAGAGAGCAAACAAACGCACAGAGTCACACTCGTAGAAGTTCAAGTTCACAACAATAACATTTAAAAGATAAGGAGAAGTTAAGAGGATACTGTAACTGTATGTTGTAGTTGTCCTGTTGAACTTGTGAAGTTGCATGCATCCAGCCATTCCTCTAATTTGCGGTACTCCTCCATTCCATCTGACGCTCCGTCGATCAATCTTGGTGACCAGACACACTGTCCACTGCCTGCCTGATGCGGAATTTTGGATCGCTAATGGTAAGCCTGAGTTAATCATTTGTTCCATGGCACAGGGTAAAAGCCGGCCTGTAATTGTTGATGGAAAAACAGGAAGTGATATTAACACCACAGTGAAAAAAATATAAGGTATGCTGTGTAGTGCAAAAATAACACTTTCAGTTTCAGAGGTGACAGTATTATATATAATCATCATTTTGAAAGTGCGTACTCTGAGTCTCCTTTTCAAGGATAGTAATTAGTGAGTATGGGCGATTTTTGCGGGTCGTGGCAAAATGCTCTCTGCAACTAGGCCCAAACCCCCTTTTCCACCATGGATTTTCTTCAAAACCATTTGCAATCAAAATTAGACCTTCCCAGCAGTGCTCCCAGACCCTCAACCCACCCCCAAAAATGTAGAACACCCCTAAGCAGCCCCCCAAAAACATGCAATACTGCTAGGTCTAACTTAAAATCGTGCCAAAACGCTGTCTGCAACTAGGCCCAAACCCCCCTTTTCAACCATGGATTTTCTTCAAACCACTTGCAATCAAAATTAGACCTTCCCAGCAGTGCTCCCAGACCCCTCAACCCACCCCCAAAAATCTAGAACTCCCCCAAGCAGCCCCCCAAAAACATGCAATACTGCTAGGCCTCAGTTTAAATGGTGCCAAAACGCTGTCTGCAACTAGGCCCAAACCCCCCTTTTCCACCATGGATTTTCTTCAAACCACTTGCAATCAAAATTAAACCTTCCCAGCAGTGCTCCCAGACCCCTCAACCCACCCCCAAAAATCTAGAACCCCCCCAAGCAGCCCCCCAAAAACATGCAATACTGCTAGGCCTCAGTTTAAATCGTGCCAAAACGCTGTCTGCAACTAGGCCCAAACCCCCCTTTTCCACCATGGATTTTCTTCAAACCACCTGCAATCAAACTTAGAACTTCCCAGCAGTGCTCCCAGACCCATAAAACCACCCCCAGAAATCTAGAACCCCCCCAAGCAGCCCCCCAACAACATGCAATACTGCTAGGCCTAACTTAAAATCGTGCCAAAACGCTGTCTGCAACTAGGCCCAAATCCCCCTTTTCCACCATGGATTTTCTTCAAACTACTTGCAATCAAAATTAGACCTTCCCAGTAGTGCTCCCAGACACCTCAACCTACCCCCAAAAATGTAGGACACCCCCAAGCAGCCCCCCAAAAACATGCAATACTGCTAGGCCTAACTTAAAATCGTGCCAAAACGCTGTCTGCAACTAGGCTCAAACCCCCCTTTTCCACCATGGATTTTCTTCAAACCACTTGCAATCAAAATTAAACCTTCCCAGCAGTGCTCCCAGACCCCTCAACCCACCCCCAAAAATCTAAAACCCCCCCCAAGCAGCCCCCCAAAAACATGCAATACTGCTAGGCCTCAATTTAAATCGTGCCAAAACACTGTCTGCAACTAGGCCCAAACCCCCCTTTTCCACCATGGATTTTCTTCAAACCACCTGCAATCAAACTTAGAACTTCCCAGCAGTGCTCCCAGACCCATAAAACCACCCCCAAAAATCTAGAACCCCCCCAAGCAGCCCCCCAACAACATGCAATACTGCTAGGCCTAACTTAAAATCGTGCCAAAACGCTGTCTGCAACTAGGCCCAAATCCCCCTTTTCCACCATGGATTTTCTTCAAACCACTTGCAATCAAAATTAGACCTTCCCAGTAGTGCTTCCAGACACCTCAACCTACCCCCAAAAATGTAGGACACCCCCAAGCAGCCCCCCAAAAACATGCAATACTGCTAGGCCTAACTTAAAATCGTGCCAAAACGCTGTCTGCAACTAGGCCCAAACCCCCCTTTTCCACCACAGATTTTCTTCAAACCACTTGCAATCAAAATTAGACCTTCCCAGCAGTGCTCCCAGACCCCTCAACCCACCCCCAAAAATGTAGAACACCCCCAAGCAGCCCCCCAAACACATGCAATACTGCTAGGCCTAACTTAAAATCGAGCCAAAACGCTGTCTGCAACTAGGCCCAAACCCCCCTTTTCCACCATGGATGTTCTTCAAACCACTTGCAATCAAAATTAGACCTTCCCAGCAGTGCTCCCAGACCCCTCAACCCACCCCCCAAAATCTAGAATACCCCCAAGCAGCCCCCCAAAAACATTCAATATTGCTAAAAAGAAAAACATTTCCACCATGGATTTTCTTCAAACCACTTGCAATCAAAATTAGACCTTCCCAGCAGTGCTCCCAGTCCCCTCAACCCACCCCCAAAAATCTAGAACCCCCCAAGCAGCCCCCCAAAAACTTGCAATGCTGCTAGGCCTAACTTAAAATCGTGCCAAAACGCTGTCTGCAAGTAGGCCCAACCCCCTCTTTTCCACCATGGATTTTCTTCAAACCACTTGCAATCAAAATTAGACCTTCCCAGCAGTGCTCCCAGACCCCTCAACCCACCCCCAAAAATCTAGAACCCCCCCAAGCAGCCCCCCAAAAACATGCAATACTGCTATCATGGCAAATCGCGCCTTGACAAAAAATTGCTGTTTTCAGCACTTCCACTACTTCGATCCTCTTGAAACTTACCAGGACACTTGTTCCAGCGATTCCCAAGAATCTCAGCAGGGCACAACAAAATCGAACCACTGGAAGGTGTACGACTTCTTTTCACCCAAACACAAGCGCCTGCAAAACACCAAAAAAGGCCAAAATTCTGCCAATTTATGAACGAGCCTGCATTGGGCCCTGAGCCCTAGACTCCACGGAAACCCTACCTAATTAAACCCATATAAACCGTACTGAACCCTAAACCCTAGATATGCTTTGTCTGTCTGTTTTAAAGAGCCTAGGTATGCTACATCAGGTTGCTTCACTCAGTGGTGCCTGCCTTGACCGTCTGCATTGCCCTGCCGCAAGCATGGGCCAAAAATCCGTTACGCTCAAGAATTTGCTAATTTACTGCAATTTCGCGAGATTCGCGGATTGCGAATTTGCCGCCGAAAACCAGCAAATTTTGCGAGCGGAACGGATTTTTGGCCCATGCTTGCAGCAGGGCCATGCAGACGGTCAAGGCAGGCACCTCTGAGTGAAGCAACCTGATGTAGCATACCTAGGCTCTTTGTCACAGACAGACAAAGCATATCTAATTGTATGCAGCAACCCACATAGCCCCAATTTTACATGAACTGCTGTCTGGACTCTGCCTGGCATAACAACACTACACTGCCTCGACCACTCCATACCATGACTAGACAGACATGTAATTCTGCTGTAGTAGTTGTTGTAGACTGGTTTACCTGTTTGCCTCTCACGAATTGGCCATAGTTCTTCCGTAAACCAACGCTGATGATCCATCCATCCCAGTGAGTAACTGTAAAGAAAAAAGTTATACTATTTAATCAAGACAATCATCATGGTATATTGGCAAACAGTAAGTCCAAGGACATTTTGCATATTGGAAAATGCAACGCAGTGGCCCCTGCAGTTGAAGTACAATTTGAATTTAACAAGGTAAAAAAAACAGCAGAGTAGACTTGAGTTACATTTAGTGTGTAAAAAATTAAATAATAACAAAAGACATATGATTCATGTCATGCACAACAAACAAACAGCAATTGCTTTCATCAGAGCCAGACAGCCATTGCTGTCCACTGCATGCCATCCTCTTCTCATTATTCATTACCTGTTCCACTTTTTGTCCACAACTTCTTCTGAAAGTGAGGGGCAACAGGGCAGTCTCTCCTGTCAATTTCAGAAGTAATTGTCAGCAATCAGCAAGCATGTAGTCAGTAATTCCAGTCCCACTTGAGGGGACTCGTCTACGGAGACAAAGTTTCTTTATTCTGCGTAATCCAGCCATCTGCCTTGAGGGAAATGGATAGAGGGAGTCTGGAGGAGGAGGATAGAGGAGCATGATTGAGTTGTGAACTTGTGAACCGCAGGAATGCAGACTGCGGCACCTTCAAATCAATAAGGAAATACAATGAAGACAGTGCTGCTGATGGACTTGTTGTGATTAGGTGATTAGAGTTTTGTTGTGGTAAAAAGTTGCAAAACAAAGAAAGACACACAGGAATAAAAGTGAATAAGGACGAAAAAAAGGAAGTCATTTTCGGGCCTCGGTGTCAGGGAAGTAGAGCTCGTCCTCAAACTCTATGAATTGAGACGGGGGTAGGTTAGCTAACAGAGAAGAACTTCCGTCACCTAAGTCGGTGTCCTCTTCTTCCTGTGTGCATTCACGTATTTTGTAATCTGGTGGTATGAAGTGCTGATTCATCTTGATCAGTGTTAACCTCTCTACATTTTTGGGTAAGAGGCGGGTCCTTTTTGAAGTTACAATGGCACCAGCAGCACTGAAAACACGTTCAGAAGACACGCTTGCGAGTGGGCAAGACACATAATTTAGAGCCAGGTTGGTGACCAGTCGCCATAGAGGCCTTTTCCCAAACCAATACAGCAATGGGTTCTGATTAACAAAGACCACTGTTGGGTCATCCAGATAGACCTGCACCATCGGCTCAAGGTTCTCCAGGGTTGCTCCACTTTGCATACCATCTGTGGCCTTTGCATCACTGGACGAGCAAATCCTTGATGAGTTAGCCAATCCGCTTCCGACAATATTATGGCTGGGCCTGGTGCAGGTGAGGATGATGATACGGTTGCTGGTGTCGTTAACGGCTGTGTGGAAAGTGACTCCCTTCGGCCACTAATTCAGAAGTGGAACTTGACGCCGGATGGCCTGCTGATTCAGTAGTACTTCTGCCGGCTCCTTCAATTTTCTGCCGCTCTTTTTCGAACCGAGTGGCTGACAGAGCTAGCCAATGTTTGTACTTTGAAACATCTGCTTCATCAAAAGGAATGAATGATTTGCTGGCCACGGCCTTTTTGTACCGTGGATCCAGAATAGTGGCACAAATGTAATGTTGTTCTGTATGTATGTTTTTAAGCCTTTCATTGGCAACTAGGCGGCTTAATAACCTCTCCGCCAACTGATATGCGTCTTGCTTTTCAGCATCATCTCGGAACGTTGAAGACACCGCCTTCAGTTGGTGCTCTAGCATGCGCAACAATGGGATAGCTTTGCCCAAAGAACAGTCCTCCCTGCTGACTTCACACGTGAAGACCTCAAAAGGACGAAGCATGTCTGTCAGGCTTGCAACTAGCTTCCATTCCTCCAACTCTAGCCTCATGTATTTCGTAGTAGAACCTAGTTCATAGAGATACTCATTGATTACCCCCCACTGCTCAGACAGGCGCTCAAGCATGTAGAAGGGTGAGTTCCAACGTGTTGCCACCTCCTGGATGAGTCCTTTGACTGGCAGTCTAAGTTCATGTTGCATGCTCCTCAGCTTCTTCCGGGCCTTAAAAGAATGGCTGAAATGTGTGCAGATTCTTCGGCAGGTGGTCAGTAACTTGCTGACTGTGATTTCTTTTTTCAAGAAATCTTGCACAACAATGTTAATACTGTGCGCCAAACACGGCACTCTGAAATAGCCACCTTGATGCATGGCCTTAACTATATTACTGCCAATATCCGTGGAAACATAACCAATCATGCGATTTCTTGGATGCAGCCATTCATAGACCTTCCTGTCAAACTCCTCCAAAAGGTTAGGTGCAGTATGAGATTTCTCCATGGCAAATATGGCTACTGTTGCATGTTTCTGAGTAGCTTGAAAAACTGTGTCCGTGTCAACCCCTGCTTTTAACTTATCTTTAACCCCTGCAAAAGAGACCCAGTGTGCAGTGATGCACATGTAATCAAGGGCTTGGCAACTGGTCCACATATCTGTTGTCAGGTGGATAGTGTGAACAGCACTCTTCTGAATAGCTGCGCCAATCACCTCCAGCACATCTTGATGTAGTGCTGGAACAGCAACTCTGGCAAAATAGGACCGGCTAGGAATCTTCCATTTAGGGCAGACTGTTGCCACAAATTCTAGAAAACCCACCCCTTCCATGAAAGAAAAAGGGAGAAGGTCCAGCGCTAGCATTTTAGCCAGCTTTACGTTATACAGACGTTCCATTGGGTGGTTGCGTTCAAATGGCGCATCCGACCAAAACATGCTTCTAATGGTGGGCTGGACCGTTTTACGTGATGATGATGATGCAGACTTCTTCAAACCAGTTAGGCTCATTGATGTACTTTTTCGCATTGGTGTCTCTCCCAGACTCTTAGTGTGCCTGATACATGCTGCAGGGGTAGAGGGTGTGGGCGCTACCACTGCAGTGCTGCTGCCAGGGGTACTGGGTGTACCAGAAAAAATGTCTGTCGCTTCTTCACTTCCCCCCTGCATGATCAGCCCCTCGTCATCATCAGATGCAATATGAATGGATACATTTGGATTTGTTGTACTTTTGGCTCCCTGGATCTTCCTTAGGTGCGCCTCCCAAATGATAGTGTGGGGTTTTTGGAGATGACCTCTCTGGCCTCCGGTACCATAGTTGGTACCACGCTTACCCCGACTAACTACAGTTTTACAAATCGAACAAACGACCATGTTTTCCGCCTTTTGGCTAACACTAAAGAAGTCCCAAACTGGGGACTGGAAATGTCTGCTGGTGGTGGAGGTGCTACTTTCAGTTTCAATGCCAGATGAAGTGGAGGATGGGCGTGGCTGAATTCGACTCTGTTGTGCACTTACAGCACCATTACTTGAGGTAATGGAGGTCGAGCTGGATGGAGGTCCCTGCCGGCCCTTCTGAAGAGAAAATATGGAAGCTGTAGGTCGTGTTGGTATAGTAGTTAACTGCGTTGGTGTTGGTACCAGTGCCACGCCGCCCACATCCTACTCAGCAGCAATTCGGGATAGGGTAAAAATGTCTCTCTACTGCATGCCCGCCGGGGCTGGAGTGACGTCTGTGATGACTGGATCGTCGTCAGACTGTTCATCAGCAGCATACACCACTTCTTGCTTGTCGTCATCATCAGCCATAAGTGAAAGCCTTGCGGGAAACTTCCTTTTAGGCTTAGCTACCTTTGTCGGCTCATGGCGTGCCTCACTCTCAGACTGCATTGGTGGGTTCCAATCAACATCAAGGTCATCAGAAGGAAGGGGGCTTGAAGAAGAACTTGTAGTAGTAGCCCTCCTTGACCTTTTTCTTGCTGAGGATCTGGAAGACAATGGATCATCATCAGGAGGAGTGGCTTCCTCGGATGATACCTCCGCTTCAATCTCGATTTTCTGATGTGCCCCTATTTCTGGAGGAACAAGCATTGGGGGCAGTTGTGCCGCTCCATGCGCCTCTAGTTGCGCCTCTCCATGCGCTCTCCATGCGCCTCTCCATGCTCCTCTCCTTGCGCCTCTACTTGCACCTCTACTTGCGCCTCTCCTTGCACAAGTACTTGCGCTTGTACTAGTTGCACCTGTGGTTGTTGTTGCGGCTGTGGTTGTTGAACACTCGTCAGCTGAGTAACACCCTGCGTTGATTGTGTGCTACTGTCTTGCGATGAGCCTACATCACTGGTCGATGGTGATTGAGCAATGACAGTGGCTGCCTCTGCAGCACTCATGGGCTTGGACCTAACCTTGCGTGGTGGCACTGAGCCTAATGAAGCGGAGGTGCTGCTCCCAGCTTGGTCCCCGGCGGACCCCGCTGCTTCAGGCGTTGTATTTTTTTTCCCGAAAAAAGTGTCTGTGGGCACACCAATCTCCTTGGTGAGTGGCACCACTTGCTTCTTCTGCTCCTTCTTACTGGCAGTGGCACTCGCAACTTTCTTTCTAGAGGAGCTACGGCCACCTTTCTTTGGGCCCATCTTCTTCAGATGTCAGAACAGCAGGCTGCAGTTGCACAAGTTGCAGAGTTGTCTGTGGCCACACGTGACGTCACGTGACATTGTGCTGCACACACCGCTGCAGGACTTCTTCCTGGCAATGGTGGTTCTCTTGTGCACCTAAAAGCAAAGGAATCCAGAGGAACATCAGTTAAACACCCCAAAAAGTCGAAAAACACACAAAAATCACCACAATCCAATGTCATCCATGCCCCCAATGATGTTTAAATTCAAGACACCCCACAGAAAGACTAGGTTCATGGACCACTGAGTACCCCTGGGCATAATGGTTGAAAGCAAGGCAAACTGGGTGCAGGCCTGAGCACACTGCCTGGCTTCATACTGGCCCCTTGACCCCCACCACATGGCCAGGCCCTGCCTGGACCAGGCCACAAAATGGCCCCCACCCACATGGTCAGGCCCCAACAGCACCCTAAAAGTCGAAAAACACACAAAAATCACCACAATCCAATGCCATCCATGCCCTCAATGATGTTTAAACTCAAGACACCCCACAGAAAGACTAGGTCCATGGACCACTGAGTACCCCTGGGCATAATGGTTGAAAGCAAGGCAAACTGGGTGCAGGCCTGAGCACACTGCCTGGCTTCAAAGTGGACCCTTGACTCCCACCACATGGCCAGGACCTGCCTGGAGCAGGCCTCAAAATGGCCCCCACCCACATGGTCAGGCCCCAACAGCACCCAAAAAGTCAAAAAACACACAAAAATTACCACAATCCAATGACATCCATGCCCTCAAAGATGTTTAAATTCAAGACACCCCACAGAAAGACTAGGTCCATGGACCACTGAGTACCCCTGGGCATAATGGTTGAAAGCAAGGCAAACTGGGTGCAGGCCTGAGCACACTGCCTGGCTTCAAAATGGCCCCTTGACCCCCACCACATGGCCAGGCCCTGCCTGGACCAGGCCTCAAAATGGCCCCCACCCACATGGTCAGGCCCCAACAGCACCCAAAAAGTCAAAAAACACACAAAAATCACCACAATCCAATACCATCCATGCCCTCAATGATGTTTAAATTCAAGACACCCCACAGAAAGACTAGGTCCGTGGACCACTGAGTACCCCTGGGCATAATGGTTAAAAGCAAGGCAAACTGGGTGCAGGCCTGAGCATACTGCCTGGCTTCAAAATGGCCCCTTGACCCCCACCACATGGCCAGGCCCTGCCTGGACCAGGCCACAAAATGGCCCCTACCCACATGGTCAGGCCCCAACAGCACTCAAAAAGTCGAAAAACACACAAAAATCACCACAATCCAATGCCATCCATGCCCTCAGTGATGTTTAAATTCAAGACACCCCACAGAAAGACTAGGTCCATGGACCACTGAGTACCCCTGGGCATAATGGTTGAAAGAAAGGCAAACTGGGTGCGGGCCTGAGCACACTACCTGGCTTCAAAGTGGCCCCTTGGCCCCCAGCACATGGCCAGGCCCTGCCTGGAGCAGACCTCAAAATGGCCCCCACCCACATGGTCAGGCCCCAACAGCACCCAAAAAGTCAAAAAACACACAAAAATCACCACAGTCCAATGCCATCCATGCCCTCAATGATGTTTAAATTCAAGACACCCCACAGAAAGAGTTGGTCCATGCACCACTCACTACCCCTGGGCCTACTGGCTAGTATGGCTTTACAGGCACCCAAAATAAAAAAAATAAAAAATCAACATATAACAGTGAGCTAAAATTTCATGACATAAATGAGATTTAAGTTAAAAACAAATCACAGAAACAGTTGTATCATGCACCCATGACTAACCCTGGGCCTACTGGATACTGTGGCTACCCACAATATATATATTTTTAAAGTTGTGACAAACGTTTTAAAATTGTAGTTGCAGCAACTGCAATGCCCCAAACAAACAACACCAACTTACTTGTAAAATCTCAAATCCAAAAGTGATCCAAACTCCAAAGTCCAAAAAGTCCTCAAATACAAATATCTAGCACCAGCCACAACAAGCATTTGCAATGCAATAGGTCTCGAATTAGGAAAGTTTGAGCTATTGGTATTGTAAATGACAATTTTTTTATTTATGTTTTTTTTTTAAATAGCGAAATGAATAGCTTTATCATTTACAATGCCAATAGTTATAACTTTCGCAAATGTGACACCTATAGCATTTGTAATGCAATATGTGTTGTATTTACGTGACTTACATGTATCGATATTACAAATAACAATGGCTTTTATTTTTTTTAATAATGAATACTTAAATAAAAGTTATTGTAATTTATAATGGCAATAGCTTAAACTTTTGTAAATACCTTATGCAGGGTCGGACTGGGAACCAAAACCGGCCCTGGCAAAGTGCTTGGCCGCCCCCCCTCCCCACTTGGGGGGGTTGGAGGTGCCGCCGAGCGCTTTGCTAGGGCCGGTTTTCGGCCGATTTTGTTGCAGGGCCGATTTTGCAGCTATGCTGCAAAAACGGCCCTCTAACAAAATCGGCCCCCTGGAGCTCAAAACCGGCCCCCACCCTTGCGGCGCACCGGGGGATTGCCCGGTGCCCGCTATGGCCAGTCCGGGCCTGAACTTATGTGAAGATTATGTTCAGTGTATTTTATTGTGAGGAAAATCCAAGAACAGAAGTGAAATATTAACATATTTTTGTTACATTTGTAATAAAGCTTGAAACAATGAGAGAACATATTTGAACCAGTTGTTGTTGAATGGTTGCACAGATTAATGCTGTGGTGGCGCTGAGTGATGTTGTGATGGCGAACGAGTGATGCTGTGGCGTTCAGTGATGCTGTTGTAGCGCATAGTGATGTTGTGGTGCCCCTGAGTGGTGCTAAGTGATGCTGTATTCTATGCTATGTTTTGTTTTGCTATCCTAGGTTTTGCTTTGTTATGCTATGCTATGTTTTGCTATCCTATGCTTCGATTTGTTATGCTATGCTGTGTTTTGTTATGCTATGCTTTGCTATGAAATGCTTTATGCTATGTCATGTTTTGTTATGATATGCTATGTTTTGTTATGATCTGCTATGTTTTGTTGTGTTTTATTATGCTATGCTTTGTTTTGCTATGCTATGTTTTTTATGCTATGCTATGTTTTGTTGTGTTTGGTATGCAATGCTATGTTTTGCTATGCTATTATATGTTTTGTTTTGCTATGCTATGTTTTGTTGTGTTTTGCTATGTTTTGTTATGCTATGTGTTGTGTTTTGTTATGCTATGTTTTGTTATGTTATGCTATGTTTTGTTATGCTCTGCTATGTTTTGTTGTGTCTTGTTATGCTATGTTTTGTTATCTTATGCTATGTTTTGTTCTGCTGTTTTATTGTGTTTTGTTATTCTATGCTATGTTTTGTTATACTATGCTATGGTTTGTTTTGCTATGCTTTATGTTATGCTATGCTATGTTTTGTTATGCTATGCTATGTTGTGTTGCGTTTTGTTATGCTATGCTATGCTTTGTTGTGTTTTGCTATGCTATTTTTTGTTTTGTTATTCTACGTTTTGTGTTGCTATCCTATGCTTTGTTTTGTTATGCTATGCTGTGTTTTGCTATCCTATGCTTTTTTTGTTATGCTATGCTATGCTGTGTTTTGTTCTGCTATGCTATGCTTTGTTATGCTATGCTGGTGTGTGAGTGTAAGAGGGGGTGAGGGGGTGTGAGGGGGTGTGAGGGTGAGGGGGTGTGAGGGTGAGGGGGTGTGAGGATGAGGGGGTGTGAGGGGTGAGTGAGGGTGAGGGTGTGTGAGGGTGAGGGGTGTGAGGGTGAGGGGGTGTGAGGGTGTGATGGTGCGAGGGTGAGTGAGGGTGAGGGTGAGTGAGGGTGATACTATGCTATCTTTTGTTTTGCTATGCTTTATGTTATGCTATGTTTTGTTATGCTATGCTATGTTTTGTTGTGTTTTGTTATGCTATGCTATGCTTTGTTGTGTTTTGCTATGCTATTTTTTGTTTTGTTATTCTACGTTTTGTTTTGCTATCCTATGCTTTGTTTTGTTATGCTATGCTATGTTTTGCTATCCTATGCGTTTTTGTTATGCTATGCTATGCTGTGTTTTGTTATGCTATGCTAAGCTTTGTTATGCTATGCTGGTGAGGGTGTGTGAGTGTGAGAGGGGGTGAGGGTGTGTGAGGGGGTGTGAGGGGTGAGTGAGGGTGAGGGTGTGTGAGGGTGAGGGGGTGTGAGGGTGAGGGGGTGTGAGGGTAAGGGGGTGTGAGGGTGAGGGGTGTGATGGTGAGGGGGTGTGAGGGTGGGTGAGTGAGGGTGAGGGGATGTGTGAGGGTGAGGGGGTGTGGGGGTGTGAGGGTGAGGGGGTGTGAGGGTGAGAGGGTGTGAGGGTGAGTGAGGGTGAGGGGGTGTGAGGCTGTGAGGGTGCGAGGGTGAGTGTGGGTGAGGGTGAGTGAGAGTGAGGGTGGGTGAGGGTGTGTGAGGGTGAGAGGGTATGAGGGTGTGTGAGGGTGAGAGGGTATGAGGGTGTGTGAGGGTGAGAGGGTGTGTGAGGGTGAGAGGGTGAGGGTGGGTGAGGGTGTGTGTGAGGGTGAGGGGAGGTGAGGGGGTGTTAGGGTGAGAGGGTGTGAGGGTGTGAGGGTGTGGGGGTGTGAGGGGAGAGGGTGTGAGGGTGAGGGGGTGTGAGGGGGTGTCAGGGTGAAGGGGTGTGAGGGGGTGTCAGGGTGAGGGGGTGTCAGAGTGAGGGGGTGTGAGAGTGAGGGGGAGTGTGAGGGGGTGTGAGGGTGTGGGGTTGTGAGGGTGAGGGGGTGTGAGGGTGAGGGGGTGTGAGGTTGAGGGGGCGTGAGGGAGTGTGTGAGGGTGAGGGGGTGAGGGTGTGTGAGGGTGTGTGTGAGGGGGTGAGGGTGTGTATGTGTGAGGGTGAGGGGGTGAGGGTGAGGCACGTGCTTGTGCTGGTTTTCTTCTGGGATTGATGAGCACCTAGTTCAGTGCCTTAATGAAGGACGAGTTTGTCTTATGTTCGAAATAGACCCTCTCTTGTGCAGAATAACCGCTCACGCTTCTTTAACCCCTTGCACGCTGATGACGGAACCGCTCCGTCATCAGCTGCGGGTGCGCTGTGCTGATGACGGAGCGGTTCCGTCATGGCCCGCCCCGCTCAATAGAACGCTCATGCGCGGCGCGAATTCCGCGCCTGTGCTGAGGGTTCTATTGAGCGGGGCGGGCCATGACGGAACTGCTCCGTCACCAGCATAGCTCAACCGACGCTGGTGACGGAGCGGTTCCGTCACCAGCATGCGGCCGCCGCGCGGCCGCCCCGCCCCCTTAGCACTGCGGCGGAATAGCCGCCGCAGTGAAGGGGTTAACAAGCGGGGGTTGGTGTGATTCCTTCCCGTAATAACGGGGCTGTCATTGAAAATAGGGTTACTCCCATACAGACAGACCTCAGCAAAGATAAAATAGGTTTGTCTCTACCCCAAAAGGCGCTGATGTATGATTAAACCAGACTGTTAGAGGTGAAAAACGCGCCTCACGCTGCTGTCAAAGTCCCCAGAGTGTAAAAAGGAGGGCCGTGCTGCTGGACACTGCATTGTGGAGGCCAGCCACGGTCCCAGAGGAGGGTTTGACTATTAGCTAATGGCAGGCGAGGGTGCCTTAGGACATGCCTCGGTGAGGGGTTGTGATGGAAGGGTAGTGCAGGGCACCAAAGGGGCTGACGGTAATACCTGAAGTGCATTGGAAATGATAACTGTGCTTTACCGAGGAGCCCTTTGGATCAGCGCATGTGTGGGCTTTGCCTGGGGTCCGTGGGAGCAGAATGTATACACTGCCAGCTGAGAGGGCGGCAGAGTGCCTTGGGTGGCAGGCTCGTTGTAAGGATGGCGGAACTTCTCCCCAGCTGTAGTTCACATGCGCTTAATAAAGTTCCCTGTGGAACTTCGTCCTTGTAATGTGCTTCGGTCTCTTTGTGCCATTGGATTTCTGGGCCGCTCCTTTTCACCTTCTGGGGTTTATAAAATGAAGGTCTTCAGTTTCACAATACCACTACGTAAGTGCCAAGATACCCTTTGTGGTGCGAGGTGCTAAAAGGTGTCTTGTGTTTCTCTCATTACTTTGGAGGGGGCTATGCAGTCTGACCGGATTTGTAGAGGACAGTGCACAAACATGACGCTCGAAGCTCGCCAGCTTCTCCATCCAAGAAAACGCACACCGGCTCACCAAGCAGGGCAGAGAGAAACTCTGCTCCTCCTGAGTCCTGAGGCCCTGGTGCTTTGTTTTCCGCCTGGCGCAAAGTGCACTGAATGCTTGTGTTTTTGCATCTCAGCAATGTACCAGAGGCGCTTTCATTCTGCTGCTGCCTACATCAGGGCAATAAAGGGGGGCTAATTATTAGTGAGTGAGCAGTACATGATTTTCTGCCTTAATAGGATGGACGGGACAGGCGGGGCATGCACACGTACATCAGAGGATGGATGGGAGTGGTGGGGGCAAGTCCATGGACAATGAAGGAAAAGCTGGGGCAAGCACACGCTTAATGGACAATGGGTGGGAGGGGCTGGCACAAGCGAGCAGACAACAAACAGGGGGTGGGAGGAGTGGGTGCAGTAACAGTACAGCAGCACCCTGAGCCCACCAGCTCTCTAAAATACGTCCTTGTGTGGAAATTGTCTGAATGTTTTATTATGAATTGTATAATTGCCCTTTATCTCCGTGAAGTAAAGATTTACTCAGATAAAATGAACTATGTTCATACAAAAGCGATGCGGGCCCCAGGGGAAGTAAGGTCGCAGACCAGTCTTCCCCTGGGGATTTCACGCATAGACCGGAAGGACAAGGTGTGGGGGTGGGATTTGGGAGTGCTTAAATGGTGTTGGGAGAGGAGAATCAGCCTCTTCCGAACACCTAAGCACCACCGGGGGGACCTAAGAACATTTTGTGGTTGGTAGGTGGTGGGGGCAGGGGCCAATTTGTCGATCGGCGGGGGAGGTTTTGTTTTACTGCTGCGGTTTTGAGTGTAGCGCAGGAACGTCTATGTGGGTTAAGGGGTTTTGGTACCCTTCAAGGGTCAGCTGTATGCGGTGCGGACCGAGCGGGCGGTGGGAGTGGCTGTGGGCAGCGTGCTTATCAGGCGGTGAAGGGCTGGCTGGGAGGTGTGTGCTGGGCCGTCGTAGGTGCTGCTGTGGTTCGGCGCGCGCAGTAATGTGGCTGTGGCATGCTGGGGTGGGCACCCTGTTGTGGCGTTCGGCGGGAGTTTTGGGGCGGGGGGTGGCAGTCCCTGTTTTCCTTGTGCCGCTTCGCGTTGCACGCTTCCTTTGCGCGTGGGCGGGGGGGGTTTGTGTCTCGCGGTCGATGCTGGGCGGGGGGTGGCCCCCTTGTCGGGTCGGGACCGCTATGTGCCGCGGGCGATTAGGATGGCCGCGGGGGGAGAAGAGGGGAGCAGCACGCGGGTGGCGGCGCCTGTCTGCGGGCCCTGGCACCTTGTTTTTATGCGTTTTTATATAGCGCAGACTTTAACCGAAGACGTCAGAGCGCTTCACAATAGGAACAGAAAATTACAAATAAACCAAATAAACCTTGCCCGGTAATTGAGGCGAGCTGGCTGCCTGGATAGGAGTGGGGGAACGCGGAGCAGGGTCCTTCCGTCACTTAATTGTATGGTTGCCATGAGGTCGGCTGGATCCTCCGGGGGCTCGGGGGGGGGGGGGCTGCTGCTGCACATACTTGATGTAGAAGGGCCTCCTATCGCGGGCCTGCACCCCCTTTTTGGGGGAGGAGCGGAGTAGCACGTGCCGGGAGCCTGTGTAGGGGAGGGCCTTAGGGGTTTAAGTGCAGTCCCTCCCTTATGACAGCTAGGGTGCAGGACACCTCCGAAGGGTGGCTATGCTATGTATTGCAGGTTTTTTTTTTGGGGGTGCTGCGTGGGAGGCGGCGGGGGACACAGAGGAGGTTTGGGGCCCTGTGAGTAAGGGTGAGGGACCGCCATGCACGGCGCGAGGCCTGGTGGTGCTCGGGCCTCACCCGGTTGAAGCGACGTGATGGGGGGGGGGAAACCAGGACCAGTATTGTTCCGGCTGACGGGGATGCCAGTGGGGCGTACAACGCCCTCCAGACGCTGGCCAGAAGCAGTAGGGGGGTCCGCGGCGGCCTGCCCTCCATCGTGGGATCGCGCAGCTCGAACATTGCAGCCTTTATGGAATTTTTCGGTAATATGACCACAGTGTGTGACAGTTGACATGCGGCGTGACAGTCTGCTGATTGAGGGGTTACGGACATGGATGTGGGGGTATGCCGTGAGAATAGTTAATGGGGTTGGTGGAGTGCAACATGCGGTGCATATGAGGTGGTTGAGTGGGGTTGCTCGGGGGGGGGTTCCAGTAATTAGTTTATTTTATGTTGCTTCAGGAGACAGATATGGTTACAGGCGAGTGCGGGGAACGACGACTGCGGGAACATCAGCGATGGAACAGGAGCAGGAGGTCCTGGATGGACTCTCCGGTACGGGTCTATGGTCGAGGGCAAAAGGGGGGGCTGCGGGGGTCTTCGGCGGGTTGACTGGGGGCATTGGAGGGTGGTGGATGCAAGGGGATGCAGGTGCTGCTACGCATGGCTGCTGGGGTACTGTTTAGGGTCCAGTGACGGGTAGGCATGGCACCGGACTGGGGACTGACGGAGCACACAGGTTGCTGGATTGGAAGGGTAGGTAACGGTGTTTGAGCGTGGTTGAAATTCTTTGCCAGGGGTGCTGGGGCATTCTAAGAACGAGAAGAGCGCTTGGGGGCCTGAGGGGCCGACTGCCCCACAAACAGTAATGGGTGGAATGAGCGGAATTGGAAGGCCTACGCGCACTGTTCTGGGCATTCTGATATTGGGTGCCATAAGGCTGGGGTTGACCTGCACAGGAGGAATTTAGACAATCTATGGACAGGCAGGGGATCGAATGGGCTGGGAAGCCCATCTCTATGGTTCGAGGCTGTGGGTCCATGGCGCTCATTGTCGTAAGGAGATGAGCCGGGAGTCCGGCGCAGAGGCAGGATTTTTTCTCGAAAGGGGGTTTTGCATGAGTCCTGGGACGCTGGAGCGGGAGTCTGTGGCTGCGATGGGGGCCCATCCGGGGGGGCCATAGACATGGATGGCTGACACAAAGGCTGCGGATTCAGAAGACTGGCATAAGAGTGGTAGGGATTGAGGTTTGCGCTATTGGTGAGGCAGGTTTTGATTGATATGCGGTCCCCATTTACTTAAGTACAGCTTTATATAGCGGTGGCTGGACTCGTGGGTATCGGGGCGCTCTGCACACAGGCTGTGACAAACTGGTGTGGCTGGGGGTGTGAAGCGAGTGGGGTTTTATGGGGGGCCTGGGGTGCAAGTGGCTTTATAGCATGTCCGGTTTGGGAGCGGTACACACGGGAGAGGGTGTTTTTAGGCTGGGTGTCTGGCCGGTGACTTTTTTCATGGGTGCGCAGAGTGCGATACCGAATGGTGCATCGGGAGTGTACGCGACAGGGTAGGTAGGGATGGTTTTTTGGGATGTGTGGTGCGGGGACCCTGCGTGCGGGGCAGTGGCGGTAAGACTCTGGCGCTGTGCTATTCTCATGAGTTACAGGGGTCCTGGAAGTGCTTTAGTTTCCCCCTGGAGGTGGGTTTACAGTGTTCAATGTGAGTAGCAGATGAATGGGTGACCGGCATTGTTGGCGTGCCTTGGGGTACATACTGGGGGGCACCTTTTTCTCAAGTAGGGCGACTTTGGTCTTTGAAGCGCTTTGTGAGGATGGTTTGCCTGGGTGCCTGGAATGGGGGTGAGTTGGTGGTTATGGTTTGAGGGCAGTTTTCACGGGCAACAAGATTATTGGCTTAAGATTGAACGTATAGGACTGGGGGTGTTGTTTTCCAAAGAAGGAAGGTGGGGTTTTCAGTTCTGCAGGTCGTTATAGTCTTCACACGCAGGGCTGCATATGGTGGCGCACGGTTTGGGCGTTATGGGGAAGTTGCAGCATTGACAGACATAGGGCCCTGGGGGGAATCTGGTCTGTTTATGCAGGATGCAACCAGGAGGGTGGATGGTCGTTCACCTAGGAGGGGGTGCTTGTCGCAAGCAGATTTGGTCCCGCTAAATCTTCTGTTACGCTTAATACGAGCAAAGGGTGGATGGTCGTTCACCGCGAGGGGGGCACCGGTCACAAAGGAAGTTTCGGTCACATTGAATCCTATAGGTTCACAGTGGAGGCGGGCAAAAAGGCGGATGGTCATTCGCCGGAAAGGGGGTACTCGGCACTAACAAGGTTTTGGCCCGAGAACCCTATGTCTATGCTGGACGCCAGTAAAAGGGTGGATGGTAGTTCACCAGCCAAGGAGGCACTTGTTGCGAGCAAAGTTTGACCCAAAAATGACTCTTATCGGTGTGCTCGGGATGCTGGCAGAGGTGGTGGATTGGTCGTTCACCAAGGGGGGTGCACCTTTCGCAGACGAGGAGTGGCTTGCAATATGTGAGGTGGTTACGCGGTGGCGGGTTTCGTTCAACGCATTGGGGGGGCACTGTCCCGGCCATGGTTTGGCCCGACGCAATGTGCTCTGTAAAGTTGAGTACAGACACGGGTGGTGGATGGTCGTTCACCAGACTGGGGGGAGCCTGCTGTCTCTGACACGGTTTGGCCCGACAAAGGTTTGGTTACACAGGATACATGCAAAGTGGCATGGTCTTTTACTGAGAGGGGGCACTTTTCCCAGACATGAGATTGCCTTGGATATGTTATTTGTTTGCACAAGATGCATGGGGAAGTGGTGGCTGGTTGGCCACTGGACGCAACAAGGTTGCGGATGCATTCACTGCACAGGAACTTGGGGTTTCAAGTGGTGCTGGGAACGTTGGCACCTTTCGCGACTGACAATTGTCCCATCGACAGTGAACTACATAGAACATGCAGTTGGGTGGTGGATTGGTCGTCCACCGGGTGGCGCGGGGTCAGCGCACAGGAGGCGAAAGGTGCCTGGGGGTGGGGCAGTGAACCGCCCTCCGGGGGTTCACTGGTTGGCGGTACTTTGGAGGGCTGGTGAGTCACATACGGGCGATCCACCCCTCGAGGGGGAGAACGGTACATGGGTGACTGATAGCGGGGCGCGGGAGGCAATTCAGGAAATTCAACAGAGGATGCTCGGAGGGCAAGTGAAGGTGATAATGGGGAGAGGAAGGAGGTCACCGAGTGAATGGGGAAGAATCAAACAGGTGAGATGGTTTTGAGAAGGAGGAATGGAGAATGAGTCGGCATGGAGTGGGGAAAGTATATTTATTGCATTTATGTACTATGTAATAAAGTCTAAAGGAGTGCAGCCTTGTCCTAATAAAATGGCCTTTTACGCTTCAAGCAACAGCGTGGAGTGTGGTTCTTGCCCGAGTCCCGCTGCGAGCAGGATTCGAACCTGTGCGGGTAAAGCCCGTTGGATTTTGACTCCGTATTGCTGTATATGATCATTGACTTGAATTCATCCTGCTGGCTTGTAGACTTGAATTTCGATTTTGTGTATTGTTTGTGTACCCTACCTGTTGCATTGCACCTGCGCATTGTTTAATTGGTATGAAAAGACTGCCGATTAAGTATTGACTGGTTTGTACCAAGGTGATTTAGACTGATAAAAGAATTTGTTTGGAACATACTTTGTGCGGATCTGAAAGTTTTTTTTATTTAGTTACATCAATGGAGCTTAGTATCATGAGAGTGAACCACGACTGCAGCTGACAGAACGCATTAGCTGGTGATCTGAAATCCCTGCAGTTGAAACTAGATGCCCCGCGGGCACGGGGTCACCGAGAAATCCCTGATTGCGGGGGCACATGACGTGGACACGTGCTCTGGTGGGCGAGAATGAAGTTCAAACGTCGTGCTGCTCTGCAGCTTCTTGGCGCTATGCACAAGTTACAGAAAGAGCGGCGACTTTACTGATGTCTTCTGAAGTGCGTCCCACCCACTCAAACCCCCTCATTTCACATGCTCGCAGACAGCATTGACTTTGACCACCGGCGGCCTATGAATCAGATATGTGTGTGAAAACCTCTCTGCCCTCGTGCCAAGTTTGTGAGCTGTCCGGTCCCGCCTTCTTACCGTTTCTCCCTGAGCCCAGTCAGACTGCGAAAAAAGATACTCTTCCACAGAAATGACACTGCCGGCTTGTAATCTTCAATGAAGTGTGCCTAATTTAGTAGTTGCATACACACTTTTCAGTATGATTAAGGCAGATTCGTTAAACGATGTTATTATGGTGGACGGTGGAATCGTGGGCAGCGCAGCAGTTCAAGCTTCCCTGTTTTTTCTCAGACGTAATCACAAACAAGAGCTCATACCGTTTGAAGTCCCTCATTACCCTTCTCCGTATTGGTATAAACATTGCTAATAATACAAAACAAGTATTTATGTGCTATTGCATTCTGGGACCTGTTGTTTTAAGTTTCATTATCATTATTGTGAAGCCTCTGACGCCTTCGGGTAAAGTCCGCGCTATAGAAAAACACATGAAATAAATAAATAGGAAATGACCTGTCCTCAGGCTCGGGTCGTGCGCAGCTGATATTAGACCCGGGTCCTTGCCCAAACTCTCTTTCCGCGGCGGGCGGGCGGGCACGCGCGCACTCGCTCAGTGCGTAGGAGGGACGCACTGGTCCTTGTTCTCTTTCGCAGCTGTATAGGAGGCCGAGTGGGGGCACACGCTGGCAGTCAGTCAGACGGATGGACGGACCGAGCGCCATAGAGACGCCGCTGCTGCTCACCGCCTGCCTCCTGCTGCTTGGCGGGGCCCGCACCGACCTCTGCGGTGAGTGCGAGGAGAGAGGGGGACATCTCGGTGGAGGGGGAGGGGGGACATCTCATTGGGGGGAGGGGGGACATCTCAGGGGGGTGTCTCTGTATGTGTGCGTGTGTGTGTGTGTGTGTGTGTGCGCTCGTGTGTCTCTGTGTGTGTTCGTGTGTGTGCACGCTCGTGTGTGTGTGTGCGTGCTTGTGCGAAAAGCAGGGGCTGTGGCTGTATGTGTGTATGCAAGAAGTGCATGAGGCTTCCAAGGAGAGAAAGAGGAGACAGGAAATGGTGAACACGCGCGCAACCTGATCTGATTCCGGCTGCGCGTGCCTATCTCCTGTCTCCTCTTTCTCTCCTTGGAAGCAGAACCGCCAACAATAGGCTCGCTCTGCGACATGGCTTCGCCATGTGTCGAAGGTGCGAGACCTAAAAAGTAATCTTTCCAGCTCCAGATCCAAATCAAAAGTGACCAGGACATGAACAAAGCACTGGGAGGAACCTGCTGGACAGGAACAGGAAGTTGTTGACTATGGGGCACTTCTTTCCCCCCCCCCCAAAAAAATTGACTCCTTGCACCAAAAAGTGCAGCCAAATGTCAATCTGAGGAGTTATTCTGATCAAAATCATCATTTTCAGAAGGTTTATGCTGCCTGCGGTGGATTTCTTGTGCCGAATTTCAATTTTTGCAAGTTTGGGAGAGCGAGCTGTTCAAATCTCCCGCCGGAAGTCAGCTGCGCGCCGCATCTACGTGTTCGGCATTGTTTACTCCCGGGATGTGTGATCGCGGGCCCTTATGACGTACTCACATTGTCAAACTCTCGCTGTGCAAGATGGCGGGCCGCGATGAAGTAATCGTGGTCAAAAAACTCTTGCGCGATCACGCAGCAAGATCCAAAATGGCGCAGCACACGCAAACCGGGAGAAAAACAACTTGGCGAACACAGAGTCACGGTAAGTCAACGCCGCGTGCGCGATATTGTATTTTTCAAGCGCGACCAAGCAAAAAAATCCGCCAGCTTGCGAATTTACGGATTTTTGGGCAAATTCGCGGGATTCACGTACTGCGAAATTCCCAAAAATCTGCAAATTCCACGAACGGAATGGATTTTGAGCCCTCGCTTAGCCCATACTCTTTCTCTCCTGCCATTTGCAATTTGGTGTCTAATTGATTTAATATGGGAGGGTCTGGAAGTGCGCTCTAAATTGGCTACTAGTTTAGACAGTTATGAGGAAAAGCTGGTTTCCTTTGAGTGGGTGTCCTCAGGATTGGTTTTAGAGTTTCTCGTGTTGCTAGGCGGGAATTGTTTGTAGCTGATTGGTGGTTGAAGTGGTCTCCCAGAAAGGTTGCCCAGGTTTCTTCGTGTATATGAGATGTGACTCCTTCATGGGATGGGTGCATTCATTTATTAACTGTCTACCAGAAGCGTGTTCTGTCATTATGCTTAATATCTAAGAACAGTCTGGCCCATAGCTCGTCTTACCATGACTTGTTGGTGGCCCACTTTAGCTTCTCAAGCCAAGTTTTTTGTTGTCTTAATTCTGCTTGAAGGTCAATGTCCCCAGTTTTATAGCAAAGGGATCTTAAAGTGTTTTTTATTGGCTTTTTGAGTTGCTTCAGTAGTGTTATTTGGGCCCTGGTGATCCTCCCCATCTCCAAAGGTGTTTGATGTGACCTTAATTTGGGTGTGGTAGCAAATGCCTGTGCCAACCTTCTGGTGAAACACTCCCACCCCCCTATGTTACAAGTGGGCGTTTCCGTTAGTGCCTGCAGCAGGGCCAATGCTAACATTGACAGCTCCTCTGTAGCCAACTGTGAATACTTGGCTGTCTTACAATTGACCATAAATACTGAGCCAGGTGCCTTCGTAGTGCGGTTGAGTGTAGGCAAAGTTACAAAAAGAACACCTCTTATGGAAGATGGCCACTATCTCCTTTGGCCCCTATGCGAAATGAGTGAACCCGGTGGTACTGTGAAAGGGTATCCAAAGTGTAGTTTAGAGTTGAGCTGGCGGTTGTACAGTAGATTATGGCTGCTAGTGGAATGTCGTCTGAGAACCTGCCATTGAGGGCTCTGAACTAAGATTTTATTCCTTTTACCAAAGGGATTTCTGCCTTGCACAGGTATCTTCCAGCTTGAAGATTGAGCTAACACATGCTATCTTGCTAGGAGCCCAGAAGGTGCAGATTTATGTCACCTGAGAAGATGAAATTAGAGATTTCCTCTTCACCTTAGTACTTCAGGAGCTGCTCCACCAGCTGTCGTGAGGCCTTCGGCCTGCTTTTGGGATGAATGTAAGCATTGATGAGTACTAACTCAGTTTCCTGATTTTTGTTAGAGATGGTGATATTAATTGCAGTGATTGCTGGTGAGCTGGACTGTAATGCCCTTACTGTAGCTGTGCATGATAAGGAAATGTAAATTGCCAGGCGACCCAGCAGGTGGCCATATTTTGCCTTCTTGGTGGCTGGTGCAGAGAAGCATGAGAACCCATAGAGGTGGAATGGTGCAGCAAGCCAAGTCTCCTTCATAAGAATGATGAGGAAGAATTTTACATGGTGAAGAAATTCGGGATCAGATGTTTTGCTGGCAAGGCCATTGAATTTCTGTGAGCAGAGACGAGGAGACCTTGACTATTTTTAGAAGCTGTTCCCATACCAGAGGCTTGTCATGCACTACCAGATGATCCATTTATTGTTCTAGAAATCCACCTTAGGTCAGGATTGGAAGGCTTGGCTGTGAGCTAATGTCGGGCTTGTTGATCATTGAGTGCTGCCCTTTTTGTTGGTGAGTTGCCCAGAACTTCAGCACAGAATAGCTTTGTGTGGTCTGGTGGCTGATTTTTTCTGATCAGGCTGCCTCAGGGTTAGAGGGTGGACTGGTTCATAGTAAGGAATGATGTTTAATTCTCAGTTCCTAAAAGTGAGCCATTCTATCCACACTTTTAGGGTAATCGCGGGCATTTCCCAAGTGGCTTGGTGGCTTTGCTCATTAGAGGGTCATCAGAATGTATAAAATCTATTGATAATATGTCAGTTGACCTTAAGTCGGCAGGGTTTAGAATAGTGATAGAGGCAATAGGATGTTGTCCCTGTTCAGGATGTTGCAATTTCCTCTAGATTTTACTCTGGCGTGAAGATTAGCATGTTTGTGTCTATCAGCTCTTTCCGCACAGTCCGAATTGGAGGTTCGCTTTCCCTCGGGTGCTGTGTTGCTGGTCCATAGGTGACCACTGGAATTTGCTCCTGCTCCCTTGATACAATGGTACTATCCATTGGAGCATTAGGGCAAGCAAGCACTATCCCAACATCTGCCGACTCTGTACTGAGCCCGCCTTCTGACTTGATTTCCCTTGTTGCTAATGCTGGGTTTTTGCTTGAGATTGTTTTCAGAGCATTGTTGGAATTGATGTTGCCAAATGTTGGAGCAGTGGAACATAACTTGTCTTTTTGTAATAAACTTGCTCTCTTTTTTAAAGATAAATGAGAGACTACCTTTAATATCATTGCCACAAACCAAAGCTCAGATGAGGTGTGCAAAACTTACAACCCACAGAGTGAGATTTTCAGTGGTCCTCCAATAGTGATTAACACTAGGGAGGCAGCCAACTCAGCCACCAAATTATTTGAACCATCTCAGCCTTTGAACGCTATTTTCTCTGCTTTTACCCTCCTTACAATTGTTCGGTGAATAGACCTGTTTAACCAAATCAAACCAGGGTCACCTTTTTACCCTTGCCCACCTACAATCTTACAGTTAGCTTCTTCTATTGTCCCTAGCTATTTACTACCGATTTTCAATCAGATGTTTCTAGCAGGATATTTTCCTAAAAAATGGAAAATAACATCTATTCTTCCTCTTTAAAAAAAATAAACTTAGATGCAGACAACGACAGTAACTTCAGATCAATATCCCAGCTTCCTTTTCCTGCTAAAATGGTAGAGAAAGCCATGAACACCGAGCTTTTTCTATTCGTCCATGAACAAATGCTGCTGGATCCATCCCAGTTTGGCTGCAGAAGCCAACATAGTAAGGAGTCGGTTCTGATCACAGGCTCTGAATTTGAGGCCGATTAGGATTGCGGTTTTTCCGCATCCTCCGGGCTGGCGGAAGTGTCCGCCGGCCCGGAGGATGCGGAAAAACCTCTGCGGAGCCTTCAAAGACCCCCCGCCAGATTAGGATGGCTGGGGGGGTCAGGAAGACCGTCCGCAGCTTTTCCGCCGCGGTCGCCTTCCGACCACGGCGGAAAATCTCTAACATAGCGCTTTGTGCATGCAAATGCACTGCTTTCATTTTTAACATTGCGGTGGGTGCTGCTTCAAGCAGCACCCGCCGCAATGTTAAAAATACAGGATGTGACCGCCAGGGTGGCGGTCACATTCTAATTTGCACGGAGGGACCACCGCTGCCCCTGCGGACAGTCCCTCCTACTCTGGGGTGGCGGACGGACGCAGGTCCGTCCGCCATCCTAATCGGCCCCTATGTTAGGAAAACCTTGGACAAGGGAGGCAAAGTTGCCTTAATTTTGTTAGGCCTCTCGGCAGCGTTCGACACGTTAACCATGGGCTTCTTATCAACCGTCTGCATGAGTTAGGTGGTAGGGGCGTTGCCCTCAAGCTCTTGCAATCCTTTCTCACAGATAGAGTTGAGTTTGTGGAATCCACTAGCTACAGCTCATCATTTTTTACACTACCATGTGATGTACCACAAGGTCCGGCTTTGAGTCCAACTCTTTCTAATCTGTACGGTACACCTTTGGCGTTTATTGATTAAAAGGTTTGGATTCTCAGTTGTCTCTTATGTTGAGGACACCCAGATTGTGGTGTCGTTCACCGAAGAGTTAGATAGGACAGCTGAGTGCTTCCAGGACTGCATGCAACAGATCAGGAGATGGATGTATAACAACTATCTGAAGCTAAATTCCGACAAAACCAAGGTTATTTTTGTCTGTAATCGTCCATCGTTCTGGTCTCCCAAATAGTGGCCTTAGGAAATGGGAGATCTCCTGACTCCTTCCCCAAAGTGAAACATTTGAGAGTCCAATTTGACCAGAAACTTTCGTTTTTGGAACACATTAATGCTATCACCTCCTCCTGTTTCTTCTTGTTCAAGTCACTCAGGAAGGTTCTTCCCTTCATTCCTCCAGATTTGTGTGAGGCAGTGATCACTGAACTTGTCTTCTCAAAAATTGACTATTGCAATGGGCTGTTTCTTATCGCCGATAAGAAAGCACTGCATGAGCTTCAGATGGTACAAAATGCAGCAGCAAGATTACTTCTCAGGATACCTAAACATCCGTCGGTCTCCTAATCTCTGTCCTCACTTCGTTGGCTCCCAGTGAAAAAGCGGGTGATTTTCAAATCTTTGTGCATAGCCTTTAAGGCCCTTCATCTCGAGGGTCCAGAATCTATCAGACAGCTTTTTCAATGGCACACCCCATCCAGAACTTTAAGATCATCCTCTCTGGCTAATTTGGTTGTGCCTAAAGTCAAAAAAGTCACTTGGGGAGGCAAGAGTTTTGCTGTGGCTACTGCCAAACTATGGAACTCAATGCCCCTCAAGCTAAAATGTATCAAAAACCTATTTACCTTTCGCAAGTCTCTTAAAACATGGCTGTTTCATAAATAGTAGGGTATTTGTGTTTCTTTTTTTTCATGGCTCTCTTATTCCTATGTTTGGTTAAACTACAGTTTTTGCTGTTCTTACCTGCCAGAAGGTCTTAGCGCCTAGACACCCATGGGTAGTAGTATGCTTTATAAAGCACAATTTAATTTCATTTCATGCTGTCTAGACATCAGTCAACTCTGTATTGGGCACGCTTTCTGACCCAGTGTCCCTTGTCTGAGGGTTTTTGCTGCGCTTTTCCTGTGGAGGCTCTGACCAGAGGAGTGTCACTGATCTGAAGATCAGGGAGTGGTGCAGACTGGAGTCAAGAGGCGAAGAGTGAAGTTCCGTAGAGTGCAGTGTCATAGAGTGTAGTGGTGCACGGTAGGTTAGAGTGGCATAGAGTGCAGTTACATAGAGTGCATTAGAGTAGAATGCAGTATAGTGGCATAGAGTAGAGTGGTGCACAGTAGAGTTCAGTGGCAGGGAGTGCAGTGTTGCTGAGTATAGCGTTGTAGAGTGCAGTTGTGCAGAGTACAGTGGTGTGTATTGGTGTAGAGTGTAGTGGTGAAGTAATATGACATCGAGTGCAATGGTGTAGAGTATAGTGGTGTAGAGTGCAGTGACATATTTTTGCAGAGTAGATATAGTGGCGTACAGTGCAGCGGTGCAGAGTAGATTGGCGTACAGTGCAGGGCGTAGAGAAAAGTAGTGCAGAGTAAAGTAAAGTGGCATAGAGAGGTGCAGTGTAGAGTGCTGTGGTGCAGACTGGAGGAACGCAGAGTGGAATACAATGGCATAGAGTAGATTGTTTCATAGCAGAGTGCAGTGGCGTAGAGCACAGTGTTGTGTAGTGTAATGTTGTAGAGTGCAGTCATGCAGAGTAGATTAGAGTGGCTTAGAGTGTATTGGCATGGAGTGCAGTGGTATAGGGTGGAGCGATGCAGCGTAGAGTGGAGTAGAGTGTAGTGGCGTATAGTCAAGTGGTATAAAGTGTTGTGGAGTGGCACAGAGTGGAGTGGCGCTGAGTGCAGTGGCATAGAGTAGATTATTTCAGGGTAGAGTGGAGTGGTGAACGGTGGAGTGCAGTGGTGCAGAGTAGAGTGGCATAGAGTGCAGACTAGATTAGAGTGGCGCAGATTGGATTGGCATAGAGTGCACTGGCATTGAATGGAGTGGTACAAAGTACAATACAATGGTGTAGAGCACAGTGTTGCAGAGTAAAGTGACATAGAGTGGATTACCGCAGAGTGGAGTGGTGTAGAGTGCAGTGGCGAATAGTGTGATGGTGCATAGTAGAGTGGTGTGAGATAGAGTGCTTTGGCATCGAGTACAGTGGTGTAGTGTAGAGAGATGCGTAGAGTCAATTGGCTTAGAATGGAGTGATGCAGAGTAAAGAGCAGTGATGCAGTGTGGAGTGGCGTGGAGTGGTGGAGTATGGATTGGTGCAGAGTAGACTGCTGTGGTGTGGAGTGGTGCAGATTAGAGTGCAGAGAAATGAAGTGAAGTATTCATGGTGTGGTAGCGTACTGCTATTACAGACAACACATCTTCAATTGAAGTGACCATTACTTTTGCACAGACATTCAGTTTTACTGATAGCCAGAAAAGAAAGAAGAATGCACAGAAGACCAACAATGTTAGAAAGAAAGGGAAATAGGAACACACACAGAACGTAAAGAAAGATGGAAAGAATGGAAGAAAGAAACAGAAAGAAGGAAGGGAGGGAGAAAATAAGAATGAAAGAAGGAAGGATGAAATATGGGCAGCAATGCAAAAAACAAGGTTTAATAAAAAAATAGGAAGAATAAAAGAAAAGGGAAAGTAGGAATATAGAATTAAATTATGTAAGAAAGAATTCAAAAAGGTAAAAGAATGAGGAAGTTGTTAAGAAAGATGCAATGGTAGAAAGGATAACAAAAGTCAGGAAATGCGAAGAGAGAGCAGATAAGAATAAAAACGGAAGGAGTAATAAAAGAAAGAAGGCTGAAAGAAGGGATCAAGGAAGGACAAAACGGTACGAAGAAAGAATGAAAGAATGGCAGTAGTAACGACAGATGGAAAAAATTAAATAAGAAAGTAAAGAACAAGACAGATGAAGAAGAGATGATTGAAAGATGAATGGATAGAAGGAAACAAACATGCAAAGAAATATAGATGGAATTTATTTTTCTGCCTATTCCCTTGTGTTCAATTCACACTCCGTTAGACACCAGCCAACTGCCCTGTGTGTGTAAGAGCAGGAGATGCTAGAAGAAAAATAAATGGTTCTGTCAGGTAGCTCGCCTGTGCTAGATCCTAGTGACTTGGGATCAACTCCTGAAAATATATTGCTCTGTCAGTCAGTTACGCAGTTACTGAGATTGGAAACTAAGGGCCAGATGCATCAAGCTAAAACCCGGTCGCAAAGGGGCAGATTCTCAGAATCTGCCCCTTTGCGACCGGTATTTTTGCATTTGGGATGCATCATCCCAAATGCAAAAATCGCTAATAGAGAATTCGCTAAATTGCGATTGTTTGCATTTAAGGAATCTCAAATTGAGATTCCTTAAATGCAATGCATGAAAGTTTCAAAAATAGCGAATTCGCTAATAGGGCACGCAAATTACCATGAAGTACAACTTCGTGGTAATTTGCAAAAACTTAGAAAAATGCACTTTTGTGCATATTTTAAAGTTTCATGTTGCGCACACACATGCCCTAAGGGCATGTGTGTGCGCAACATATGTGCACAGATCACAATCAGGGGTGCAACAGGGTGTCCTTTGGACACCCCTGCACCCTTGAACTCGCAATCTCATTTTGCGACTCGCTAATTGCGATTCGCAAATTGAGATTGTCTTCCCATTCATTCCTATGGGCCTCTGGGCACATAGGAATGAATGGGGAGGTATTCATTAATTGCGACTCGCAATTTGCGAGTCGCAATTAAGGAATTCTAAGGAATCGCTATTTTTGTAGTGATTGCTTGATGCATTCCATTTTGCTACTCCTTATTAGCGATTCCTTATTTTTCGCTAATAAGGAATCGCAAAATGGATGCTTGATGCATCTGGCCCTAAGGTTTACCCAAGCATTGGTCCCATGTATTTTTATTTTCACAAAGAAACCAAATCCCATACTTCAATCTTAAACGGTCATCAGGGCGACGTGCAGTATTACATTCGGCAGTGCCCCTCCGAAGAAAAGCGTGGGGAAGCCTATTTATTGCAATAGTTAATTTATTCTCACAGCAAATCATCTTGCTTGGTCAGCAATAACGAGAAAAACTCCCCCGTTCCATTCAAAGTCGTGCAGATCGCATTTGCTAAAAAGCTTATTCTGAGGTGAAATTACTGACGTGGCAATGAAAAACTGTGAACAAGCCAATTTGGATTGCACAATGTGTTAAAGCAAAATAAAGAAGGAAAATGTGGCATTTAATCTGCAAACGGTAAAAAGGAAAAACTGCGTTATTACAGGAAGCGAAATATATGAAAGCGGGAGAAGAAAGGCTCAAAATGCTGAGTGGCAGCCATTTCACGGCCTCCGAGTCCGGGCCACAAATCAAACCTCACAGGAAAGGCCGAGGTGCTTCTTCAGCCAGTGACTTGCTGAAACAAAACATATCTGATGGGAAGATTGCGCGATAGTCTCAGGATATTGTGTTACTACTGTGTTTTTAAGGCAGCACGAGCAGCAGCCTGTAATGAGGCGGTGTCATTATTGTCCATTTTTTTCTGCTCGCCTCCCACCGTCTGGTAAGATATAAGAGGGTGTAAAACTGAAAGGCACCCTCTACGCCTTATGAAATCTCAGCCTGCTGCTGCACTCGCCCGTGACAGAGTCAAATTACGGCACTTCTCATTACACACACGCTCCTACGAAGTCACAGCTGATATATGAGCCAGTCGCTCACGGCATTGATTTGCGGATCTTTTCCTAAGGCCTCGAGCCAGACTGCTCAAAAATGCCCCTGCAACTAACTTTCAACCCAGACCCTGTAAATGAGTTTGTGGACCTGCGTGTGTGAGTAAACAGTAGCAAAATGTGCTGGAGTACACCACCACGTTTTTATGAGCTATATATCTTTGCTGGAATAAATCACACAGCTGACCACATTGCTGCGTTCGCATTATAAAAATGCCTAGACCAAAAATGTGCTTAAAAGACAGCAAACGCATGAGAGAGGGCATTGGGGGGGGGGGGGGGGGGTAAGTCATTCATTCACTTGATGGAAAGCTATTATTCACGGCGGCCTGTAATACAACTGCCGATAAAAAGCTTATTTTTCTTTCATACAAAATATGCTTGTTTCGCAGATAGTCTTTAAATTACATTATAGCACATTACACATTATATAACATTGATATCAAATCATTAAAAGTCCTAAAATACAAAAAATACAATAATAAACCATGAGCACAAAGGGACTCTCAAAAATGTCACCTAATTAATTCTTACTCACATTTACAAACAAACGATCATGCAGAATAAGCGCAAAACATTTTGGTGAAGTTGGACAGTTCTAATATCATTGTTAATAACCCTATTACATAACGATAGGCATATCAGCACCACCACGATGACCCAACTTTGAGTATGAGGTCCATAAAGTACAGTAATAGCTTCAAAAATTGTTGCTCTTTTCTCCACACAGACATCAGAGGCCTTATTCCAGAAAAATAACCCATTGGTCAACAGCATTTAGGACGGTTTTCTGTCCCATGTGACACTTTGGTATTACAGAACGGCATGCAGACAATTCTGAAATATAGATTGTGCCAGTAAATATTTTGCATAAGGGGGCTTTCCCTTTTTTACATGGAGGTGTGACCCAAGAGAATGAGAGAACCGCATTGCCTGTGTGCCTATACCGTATTACAGATAAGGGCGCAGGCACAAAGGCCCCATGGACCCTGCAGGCATCCTGCGCAGACAGGTGCAGTCACATACTGAACCTGCTTGTGTTGAGATCCCTTCCACTTCCTCAAATTATAGTGGGTCCCTCTGAATTAAAAGATGGTATTGTGGTATCAAACCACCTGTCTGCCTATTTATGCTGCACAGTCCTTAATTTGTGGAAATATAAGTGCCGGGACACATTCTTTGCTCAGAAGCCCGCAGCCAGTACTATGAAAGATCGGGGTGAATGCAAAGGCTGTATAATTAAGTGCTGCTCCCCAGAGATGAGTGCTGGTAGGCCCCACCTACAAAGCGCTGCTCAAATTAAACACTGATGCTGTGCTATTTACAGCTCAGACACCAGTTCATGGCTGTATGAGGAACAGCTATTTTAATAAGTAATATGCATTATTGACCCTGTCTGCGCTGGTGTGTGCCCGGAGCAAGGGTAAAGCACCAGTTGACATAATATGACCCCAGGAACTAGAAATAAAAAGTTCCTACATGAGTTGCTTATAAGCAAGTAAGTTTAGTTTAACCAATCTCACTCCTCTCGTTCTTCTCATCTCAATATTCCATGGATGAGTGGTGCCCATGCACAAGTGAAAAAGAGCAAGCAGTTGCAAGTGCACCGCCCCTCCCAAAAAGTATGCCTGAGACTGGCTCTGCATTAAACAACTTCAGTCTGATGTTCCACATAGAAGCATTCCAGCAGCACTGGATCCATGCAGTACCAGCTACTCTCCCTAGAGGTCAGTATGATTGGCATTACATCGGGTGTGATTGTTGTCACCATGGGTTTGGCTGCGAAGATGACGCTTGGACAGTGCAGCTGAGCACTGACCTCTGGCATAATCTAGATTTATTAGGGGGCTTTTTTTTACCTCTTGTTTATGCTCACAGAGATAAGGGCAGGCACCAGGTAATCTACCTATGCACAAAAGCAAGCAGATCAGAAGACAGAACAGTGATCGTCCTGCCTCTCTGACTGTGGCCCTGCTATCCACAGCACATATCAAATCACAGTGGACAATACCTCTGCAGCTCTTTGGTCAAAGGCAGCCCACAGGAAATGGAAGTCAGACAGACAAGAAGGTCCACTTTCATTTGCTTCCTACTTGCTTGCCTTATGTTCCTGTACTGAAGAGGCTGAATATCAAATTACAGATCTGAATCGAACTGCTTTCAAAACATTGGTGTTTAAGGAGTTCTATAGTAAGTCATGAAGATTTTCTCATTTCTGGGTTCTTATCTACTGATGAGTACTGTTGTTGGGTTACCTAACAGTACGATTGAATAACAGTCCAAATTACCAATGTTAAAAGCTTTTAAGGACCTGATCTCATAGAGAATAATTTAATTTCATGTGTACCCTTCATTAGGGTTAGAATCTGATCTTTGTTAGATATTATGATTGGCTTCACTGCTGGTCACACTAGGGGCTGACACTCATTATCTGTTCATCACACATTTCCAAAATATATGGTCATGTAAGTGGAGAGGCCACTCGAATGGAAACCTTAGAACAACTTAGAATAAAATCCCGGGTCTACAGGATGCATTGCGAGTGTATAACTTTGTCATGTCATAATCGACTGTGCAAATCTCCTTGAACTGATTCAAATGCAAGCAATTGTCCTAATTAGTGGTTCATTGTTTAATAGACTTTGGGCCAGGGGCCCTGCAGAAGGCACAATAGTTGTCACCAGAAGTTGGAAGGTTTGAAGCTGTATGGAGTTCTAAAGAAAGGCACCTAAAAATAACTTACATAGGCCAAAAACCTAAATACACTCTTCCAATCTTTCAGCGAATTTTTTTCTTCTTCTAAATCTAGGTTTCCACATCCTCCCCATGATCTAAGATGTTCCTGCACACTTTTAGATTGACGTCATCTGCCTAGGAAATGACCCAGACAGTTTTCAGGGATGTCCTATTGACTACCAACAACGTCGATAAAATGCTCCGACTATGTCAGGAAAGGAATTGGAGTTTTCAGGATGAATTAAATACTTTCAGAAGGTGACAAGGTACTGTTAGATGTCATCGTCACCTCTGACTGACACTATACAATCAAATCCTTCTCCATGTTTCCAGACTCAGTACTCAGTACTAACTTTAATTCTTAGGCAAAAAACAAACTCCAAGGGAAAGGGCCTGCGGAGGGAAGGGGTGTTGGCCATGATTCAAAAAAGGCCACCCTCTTCAAGCCTCAAAGCAAAGAAGGAGTCTCTTCCATCATGTTACTTGTCCAAAGGATTGCCGCCTGATTTCAGTTTATCAGGATTTTGAGGCAGCATACATTAGGGGGTGCTCGAAAGATGCATCTATGATTAGTAGAGAAAACTGAAGTCACTTACAAAAAGCCTGTCATTGTTTTGGTCTCTCTGGAGAACTTATCACCCCCCTTTTCCAGACATTTTGACAGGTGATGTTGCACGCATTCTTATCATAAATAAACAAAGCCGGCTAATTTGAAATAAATTAACCTGGGCAATGTAGTTGGGCAATAACTTTATATTGAGAGTAAAGGCGGTTCCAGTCTGTGGATGGCTTTAAAACCATGATCTGCTCCCTCATTTTCATTCTCTCTTGTACTGAAAATCAGCGGAGAACACAGAGTATGTTGAGGATCATGTCAAAACCTCCACAACAGTTGAGCATATGTGCCACATTTTTTGGGATGATTTGCTTCCACTTAAGGGTTGCCTTTTGTCTCCACCAATGTAGAGTTTTTCTTTAGTAAATTCTTGGGTAGATGAAAGGGTGGACCCAAATTTCACTGTCTTAAGAGGAAAGGAAGGAAAAAAAACACGCACACAGTGCTTGGACTCAAGATCCTGCCATCCATAAATGAAGTACATCTCAGCGAAAACAGAAGATAACTTGCTCCCACTGAAAGATAAGGTGTACTACATTATTTAATCACAGGCTATCTCTGTGAAGTGGGGTTGTAGCAGTGCCAAATAAGGAGACTTTGGGCTCTAAAGCCAATTTTTGAGCAGTGTATTGAGTAGGCCAGCAAGGAGCACCAGGGCGTACAATAAACTGCCCAAAGTTTGGCTGGCTCAAGCACGGGCTTGGTGAAGATATGGCAGTTGCCACTTCGAGTGGCATAGCAAGGAGGTGCGGGAAGCAGCCCGCCTCCGGCGGCATAAGTTTTGGGGCCGGCGGCCTCCCCCCACCTCTTAACTGCTGCCACAGAGGAAATCGCCAGCACCCCCCACCCAACCCCCCCCCTTCTCTTAAACACAGCCATGGGGCAGCAAATGCATGGGCCACTGTAGTAAAGAATATATCCAGCTGATGGGTTCAAAGGTAGTTTATTGAAGTATATCAGTTCAGGTGCTTCCCTGCTTGTCGAGTATAATCTCAGTCAACTCCCAACGTTCCATCGCTGCCTTCAGCTGATAGCACGGGCTGAACCAAAGTGGAGAAAACGTAGGGGGGGGGGGAACGGGAGGAGGTGGGTGAAACCATGGGAGAAGTTACAACACATCATCCTCCCTAGGGAGAATGTCGAAGGTGGAAAAGAAGGAAGCATGGAGCCAGAGAGAGAGTGAGGGGAAGAGAGAGAGAGAGTGAGAGAGAGAGAGAAAGAGATAGGAAGAGAGAGAGAAACGGCTGGGGGGTTGCGGGTGAGAACTGGAAAGGGTGAGAACAACCTAATACAGATAGTACAACAACACCAGAACATAGGGTCTTGCGCAGAAGACCACTTCCTAGGTTCCCTACATAGGTTTAACAGATGGGAGATATAATGAGCCCACTGGAAAATGGCACAACTGACCTTTACCTCATGTTGTATTGTCTGTGCCAGAACGGGGTGGTATTTTGTCTGAAACTTTCTCTTCTCTGCCCCATTTCCTGCCTTCTGTCACCGCCTCTGAATTCCCCTCACTTATTTGGTTGTCTCTAATAGTAACGGGGACTACCTGGTCTTGACTCCACATTTTCCCGTCCTCCATGACTACCACATTGCTCTTAACTTCCTTTATTTTCCCTGGGGCGTAGAATCTGTCTCCTCTTTTCCCTATTTTGTCCAGCTTTCTGATATACACCATCTGTCCTTCCTTGAGCTTCTTCTCCTTTACACCCCACTTCCTGTCGTACCAATCTTTGTATTTGCTTTGCTTGTCTTCAATTTTCTTTCTCATTTCCTCCTGATCGACTTCCACATGAACATTTTTGCCCATCCAATTCGGGGAAAGCTTAGATCCAGCCTTCCTTCTTCTCAACAGCTCAAACGGTGAGTGTCCTGAAATGGAATTGGGGGTGGTATGATATGCCCACAGCGTTTCCATGATGGCGTCCTCCACGTTTTTCCCCGACTTGCTGGCCAGATTCATGCATTCCTTCAACAGGCGGTTCTCTATTTCCACTTTATTCATTTGCCTTTGGACAATACAACGGAGTACATATATGGATAATCGAGCAGTCTCTTAGAAATTCTTTCATCTCCTCCGAGATCAGTTGCACTCCATTGTCTGTTATCAACGTTGTAGGAATACCCTCTCTTGAAAACACCTCTTTTAGGAAGTGTATCAAAGACTTAGTATTGATATTACATACAATCTTGTGAGTTATCCAGTTTGAGTGATAGTCAATCAATACCAACAGGTACCAGTCTTGGGAGCCTCTACCATGAATGGGGCCCGTAATGTCAAAACCCAGTTTTTGCCAAGGTGCCATAGGTACTTCAACCGGAATCAAGGGAGAACGTTTAGATACTTTTGATTTGTCGCTTAAGCTACATGCGTAACAATCACGTACCTTTTCCTCCATTTCTCGATCCATTTCTGGGAACCAGTAGTCTGCTCGTAACCTTGACTTGCATAGACTTCTGCCCAAATGACCTTCATGGGCCAGAGAGATCACTTGATTCCTCATCCCCTCAGGAGGAACTAGTTTTCCCGACTTCAAGATGAAGTTCCCCTCCACCGATAGGTCTTCCCTAACATTCCAGTACGGTTGAATTTCGATGTCCAGTTCCTTGCACCTGTTTGGCCATCCTGACACGATATACTTCTTTACCCTCTTCAAGGTTTCGTCCTGTTCCATTTGGTTTTCCCATTCTTCCTTCGCCACTGCCGGCCCGCCTACTTCCAAAATAGTGTCATCTACTTTTTCCTCCTCAGCATCACAGCAGATTGGAGCCCTTGAGAGGAAATCCGCCACCCTGTTTTGTTGCCCCGGAATGTATACCGCTCTGAAATTAAATCCTTGCAGGCCTAACACCCACTTTGCTATGCGCGGGGTCATTTCTTCCATATTTCTTTTAGTGAACAAGGGCACCAAAGGCTTATTATCTGTATGCACCTCGAATTGCACTCCCCACACGTAGTATTTGAAATGTTTGATTGCCCAATATACAGCTAGGGCCTCCTTTTCCACCATGGAATAGTTGGCTTCAGGAGCGGTGAGGGTTCTGGACGCGAAAGCTACAACTTTTAACTCCTTCTCCACTCGCTGTGCTAAGGTGGCTCCAATTCCTCGGGTGCTGGCATCTGTAGAAACTATTATGTCTCTTTCAGGATCAAATTTTCCTATAAATGGTGCCTGTATGATTGCATTTTTTATATCTTTGAACGCCGTCTCTTGGTCTTCTCCCCAGTTGAAAATGCTATCTTTCTTTACCAACTCTCTCAAAGAATAAGATCTGGTGGCGAAATCTTTGATGAATTTCGCCATGTACTCTGCCAGTCTTAGAAATGACACCACCTCCTCTCTGTTTCTTGGCGTGGGAGCATCTCTAACTGCGTTGACCAGATCACACTTTGGTTTGATTCCTTCTTCCGAAATTGTATGGCCCAAGTAGTCCACAGAGCTCACCCCCAGCTTGCACTTGTTCACTCTGGTAGTGAAGCCTACGTCCCTCAATTTTCTTAACACTCCTTTGATGTTCTCATTATGTTCCTATTCATCTGATCCATATATCAGGATATCATCCTGAAAGCACATTGTTTTTGCGCAGTCTTTTAGAATGTGCTGCATAATCCGTTGTAAGGCTGCCGCCGCAGACGCCAAACCAAAAGGCATCCGCAGAAATGTAAAATTTTCAAAAGGGGTTGTGAATGCCGTCAGAGACTGTGACTCCGGATGTAGCTCTATCTGATAATAGGCCGAGGACAGGTCCAAGACACTGAAGAATTTTGACTCTTGAATGGTGCTTAACATCTCTCCAATTCTCGGGAGGGGATATCTGTCTACTTGAATGTTTGCATTCAGGTCTCTCAAGTCTACACATAGCCTAATGTTCTTTCCTCCATCCTTGGTCGTGATGACGACCAGAGCCAACCATGCAGAACTTTCAATCTCCTTGATCACCCCTTGGCTGACCAGTTTTTCCAACTCACTTTTCAAAGGCTCCTTCATGCGCAGAGGAATGGATCGTGTTTTATGTACTACGGGTACAGCCCCTTCCTTGAGAGTGATTCTGTGCATATAGATTTTCATTAAACACCTCCTTAAATTCCATGGTTAAGTTTTCTGCAATACTGGGTGGTTCCACTAAAAGCACTTGCTCTATGTTGTTGGGATCCAGCTTAATCCCTAACTCTTTCTGGTGCTTCCACCCAAGGAGGCTAGAACCCCTCGTGGTAACATACACTTTTCCCACCGTGTGCCTGTCCTTAAATGTTATCCTCATTTTCGCCATACCCTCTAATGGTATACGTTCCTTGTAGTAACCTACTGGACTAATGTCAGCTTTCTCTAGTTTAACACCATATTTTGCAAACTTTTCTTCAAACACACTTTTGTCATTCAAAGTATAAGGAGAGCACGAATCAGCATAAACTTCAAATTTCTCTCCATCAAGGGTAATTTCACATTTAGGATACTCATTACTTTCATTTTCCTCATCATCCCCCACTTGAAATACAAAGGTTTTCTCGCCCCCTTCTCCAAATTCTACATTTTCTACCATGTGTACTTTTGGATTGATATTCTTACACACTTTTGAAAAATGCCCTCTCCTGTTGCATTTCCTACACAACACATCCCTGGCAGGACACTTCCAGTTGTTTGCCAGATGATTTGGACTACCACATTTGTAGCATAATAACCCTTGTATGTTGCTGCGTTGATTGCTCCTTGCCCTTTCCCCCACTTTACAAACTGTCTCCCCATCATGTACCGCCTTGCTCTCATTTTTCTCTCTTGAAACCCCCTCATGTATTTTCATCTCCTACATGCACAACGCAGTGTGCTCCAAACCTTTGGCAATACTTAGTGCTTCCTCTAGGTCAGGATTTCTTGTAAGGAGTTCCTCCTGGATCCTAGGATCATTTGTACATCTAACAATCTGGTCTCTTATCATAGAATCCGTTAATGCCCCAAATTCACACGTGGCAGATAAACCCCTCAGGACAGCAACACAGTTAGTGACTTTTTCATTTTTCTTCTGCGCCCTTTTGTAAAATTTGTGCCTCTCTAGTACCACATTAAGTTTATCTTTAAAATGTTCCTCCAATTTCCTCAACGTATATTCATACACATTAGTCCCTTCTACCTCTTCTTGTTCATCATCTACCTGCCTGCCTGTTATGTCCTCAAACACCTTCCTGCCATGAATCCCTAAGTTATACAGTAATATATGTTGTTTTCTCACATTGTTGTAATTACCTCCCCCTATTGCTATGATGTATGACTTGAAAATTCCTTTCCACCTTTTCCCATACGATGTCCGGCTCACCAAGATCATTTAAGAAAGGTGGAGGCTGGCTCATTCCTGCCCCTGCCATGGCCATAAAGATAGGGTTCCCTCCAATTGAAACCTGTAACTGTCTCTTAATGCTTCACCTAAGCAGGGCCTTATAAGCCAGATACCTCTAAAACTTTGGGATGTGTCAATTAGATAGAAAGATATTAGTTTACACAGGAGGTGAAAATTACCTACTGTCAAAATGTGTTTCTACTTTCCCCTTTAAACACCCTTCATTTGGCAAGGTTCACTCCAGAAACCACTTGCAGAGAAAAAGAAATCAGTCCTCTTTCTTCCTCACTGAATTTCCCTCACCAGACCAATTTCAAATGATGACAAAGTTCAAAGGTGGGAACTTCCTGTGAGCAACATTGCAGACTCGTCAGGAACAGTCAGTCAGGCATCCAGCTCGCCTTCGTTCCTCTTGCACCACAGTCTGTTGCTCAAAAACGCCGTTTGCCACCACTCTCCACACGATCTTCAACAAACCGAGGCAGTTTCCTCACGGCGTTCACCAGGCAAACTTCAAGATAAAACGCCTCCGCTCACCCTTCGGCGTCAATCCGGCATGGAGCACTCCTCTGGTAACGGACGTGAAATCTCGCTCATTTCCTCATTCCTTTCGCAGGGCACTCCTCATGTGAAAGCGGATCCGCTGACCATCCGGCGCCAGTTACCGCTAGCAGAAATTCACTACGGCAAACCAGGAGACCTTCCACTCGCTCTGCACCGGCTCACCTTCCGTCTTCCGTCCACCTGATCCGCCTCAGGCAGGGGGCGCCTCGCTTGTAAAAGTTGCTGTACACCAGCCCTGACGCAAACGGCAGATCGCACCTTTCGCCCCCTTACAGCTGCTGCCTTATTTTATTTCTGCGTGCTTCACTTTCTCTGACCTGCTCACCCTGTTCAGCTCCCGGTTCAAACTGCAGAGGTGAACCACCCCGGGAAGGGTAAGTCTCAAATTATTTTCTTATCTCCGACCAAGCTTCTAAAACTGCTCCAGGGGGGAAACACCTTGCTGACCTTGGCTCAGCTTCCTTTCCAACGTCGCCAAAAATGTAGTAAAGAATATATCCAGGCCGATGGGTTCAAAGGTAGTTTATTGAAGTATATCAGTTTTGGTGCTTCCCTGCTTGTCGAGTATAATCTCAGTCAACTCCCAACGTTCTATCGCTGCCTTCAGCTGATAGCACGGGCTGAACCAAAGTGGAGAAAACGTAGGGGGGGGAACGGGAGGAGGTGGGTAAAACCATGGGAGAAGTTACAACAGCCACCATACGGGGGCCATAGGTCTAGCTACACCACTGGCCACTCCATCCAGCATGATTGCTTGAAGAAGGCCAAAAGTCATGGATAGAGCATGGTAAACCTGTTTACTCTAAAAGGCACTTGCCCATTCAAGGTAGGACATTAGGCCTTGTCCGTGAGCCACAAATAAGTAACACTAGAATTTTCATGATAAAATTTTTAAAACTTTGTTGGCTACTCGGCTGCTGTCCTAGAGGTTTGTGGAGGACATCATTACTGCTGAGTCCACTTTCTTTCCCCCCAATTCTCAATGCAGTGCTGTGTTTTTCTATGTGGTACAAAAGGGGTGGTGATGGACGGAGCATCTGAACCAATCAAACACTCACACCCAGTCAACAGATCTGGGTTTAATCCATCACCGTTCTTTAGCCCACTCTGCCACCCCAGTTCAGACATGGCCATATGCAAATCAGTCTGACCCTGTGCCTCATGGGAACAGTCCAGCCCGAACTGCCAAGCCATGTCTTCCCTGGACCGGAAACAAGCTTCCAAGGACCGGTTTCTGGCATTTCAGCCATCTTAAGCCCGGCATGCTTGAATCCAGTGGCAAAGTGAGCAAGGGACTCACATCTGAGCATACCCTGCCAACTTATGGCTAGTGGTACAAAAGGGGTAGTGATGGACGGAGCATCTGAACCAATCAAACACTCACACCCAGTCAACAGATCTGGGTTTAATCCATCACCGTTCTTTAGCCCACTCTCCCACCCGAGTTCAGACATGGCCATATGCAAATCAGTCTGACCCTGTGCCTCATGGGAACAGTCCAGCCCAAACTGCCAAGCCCATGAGGCACAGGGTCAAATCTGATTTGCATATGGCCATGTCTGAACTGGGGTGGTGTGGAGTGCAAAAAACGATGGATTTAGGCCCAGATCTCTGTACTGGGGTGAATGTATGACATTGTTCTGCATTCTGTCCATCAACTATTGTTTTTGCGTTTTTCTATGTGCCATCTGTTGTGTGCCTGCCTTGCACCTACTTTGTTTCTTCAGGGGCATGCTATCACTGAGCGTGCTGTTCCAGGAATGCATTTTGAGCTTCAGTGTCCTGTGCTATATTAATGATTGTCATTTGTAGCATTAAAGTGAGGAAGAGGAACATCTGTTTATTACATCACTCAGATACAGGAAACAAACTGTGCTATTAAGCTATTATATTTATTGGTATATGGTGGACAGCAGTAAATTGATCAAGGTGCATGAATCACTTGGCAGACTTCTAGTGAGAGCGTCTGAGTTGTGTCTACAAAGTTCGGATGGTCACAGCATGGTAGGGTGTGCTTGATGAGAAGTTGGTGGCTGACAACACAGAAGGTGACCAATCAGATTTTGGTAATTGGTGGAAAAGTTAGTGATCAGTTATCAAGACTAACTTTTTTGAATACCACAACTTCAGAGGAACATTACCAAAATACCAAGGTAATTGGAAATTGCCACTTTATGCAGAGTGTACTCTGGCATTGTATGAGAGGGGATTTGAGCATATGAGAAAGTGTAAATAAGGAGTCATAGAAATGAGAGAGTTACCAAAGAGGCAGCCAAACGTTTCAAAAAGTGCATATTGTAATAAGCATTGGCAAAAACCACTAGATCTTATTTGTGAGAAATCTTTCAATGCTTTCAGCCAGATTCATCAAGCTAAATTGCGCTCGCAAAGGGCCAGATTCTGAGAATCTGGCCCTTTGCGAGTGCAATTTTTGCATTTGGGATTCATCATCCCAAATGCAAAATTCGCTATTAAAGAATTCACACATTTGCAAGGAATTGCATTTAAGGAATCTCTATTTGAGATTCCTTACATGCAATTCATGAACCATTTTAAAATTGCGAAATCGCAATTTTGGGCCGCTATTTACCGCGAAGTCAAACCTCGTGGTAAATTGCGAAAACTTAGAAAAATGCATTTAAATGCATTTTTCTAAGTTGCATGTTACACACACACATGTCCTTTGGACATGTGTGTGCGCAACACCAATGTAGATTAATTACATTTCAGGGGTGCTACAGGGTGTCCTTTGGACACCCTGGCACCCTTGAAATCGCAATATTATTTGCGATTAGCTAATTGCTAATCGCAAATAAGGAATGACTCCCCATTCATTCCTATGGGCCTTTAGGCCCATAGGAATGAATGGGGAGTTATTCCTTATTTGCGATTAGCAATTAGCTAATCGCAAATAAGGAATCAGTGGCAATCGCAAAATCAATTGCGATTCCTACATGAATCCCGTTTTGCGAGTCCTTAATAGCGAATCCTTAAAATTCGCTATTAAGGACTCGCAATTCCTTACCTTGATGAATCTGGCCGTAAGTTTCCAAGAAAGCTACAGTGTGTGAGAACATGTGGTGTGTGTGAATGAGTTTTCTTATGCTTTAAGAAACTCCATTCAGAGATGGCTGACTCAGATTCCTACACATTTACAGTGAGCATCATTGAATTAATTTTCTTAAAACATAAGAATATTTACTTCAAGTTGATTGCCACGTATGAGTGTAACTGTGCATGCATAAGACATCATCTTAGAATGGTTACAAATAAAATTAAGATTGCCGCCTGCCAATACAGCAGCTGATGGCACACTGAGTAGAAGGTGGCTGAAGAAGGAAAGCTGGTTTATGGAAGTGTAATTTTTAATAAAGAGATGGGGTGGGAGAAGCAGCAAGAGTTAAATAGAAACCGTCCAATCATAATTATGGGGTTGACCAAAAGGCCACCCTACGTATTATATTGTTCAGACTAGGATATCAGCAAAAACTGTCAGTAGGCAAGACCTAAAAATGAAAGTCATCTTCCCAGATGTTTCAGTAAGTTTAAAATCAGGTACAAACAGTGTTTGCAACCAATTTTAAAGCACAGGTTTTACACAAGCTGTGCTTGACCCTGACTAGCAGTTCCTTCTGGTTGAATACTTTTTATTAGGTCATTTTCAACAAGGAGATAATACCACATCAAATAGGTCTCTCATCAACTATCCCAATGTCCAGAACACTATCTCACTTAAGGCAAAATATCCAAATCCAGTGAGACCTGTTTAAATGGGCAAACCATACCAGTATTCAGGCGGTGGCAGTGCCTTATGAAGGTGTAAATGCGGGGAGTCACCGGAATGAAGATTATTCCGGTGTGAAGATAACCCGCCCCACCGACCTATGAAGTGAAGACAATTGTGCTTTCACATTACAATATCCTGGAAATACCAGGGTGATCCGGTAAAAAACCGTGAGTCCTTTCTCTTTCTAGTACACTGAGGTTAGGGTACGCCTTAGCGTGTGTATACCGCCCAGTGTCGCAGTTTGGTCCTGAAGAAAGCTCGGCCAAAGGGGCCGCCATGAGCAGAAACATGTCGACCATTTGAACCTTTAAGCAGGACTGTTTGACTCAAATTTACAGTCAAGCCTGTCCGTCAATCCTTTTAACATCGTGCCTGCTTCAACCTTTATTAAAATTAAGTCTAGGTTGGAACGCGCACTTTTTTATTCTTACACTTGAAATTCACTATCACTTTTTTGCACTGCTTTTATTCTAGTAACCAGCTCCACTGCAGTTGCAGGTGTAGTAGCACACCGGGCATGCACTTGGCATACCCGGTGAACAACCCAATGATGAAGCATGTCACCCAATAGATGGGTGAGTGAGGGTTTTATAAAAATCATTGTGATTCTTTTTCTATTACACACCCACGTGCTTTTTCTGTGTCTCATTTTGTTATTTTTCACTGTTTGAGTCACTCCTTTGTTGTTTAAATGATCAAACCATAGCAATAACATGCAAAGCGCTCTGGATTGTGGGGAAATGCTACAACTCACACAAATAACCATAACGTCATACGCTCAAGTGCTAACAGGCTCATACCAGGATTAACTGCAGAAGGTACAATAAAAACAAAGAAAAAGGAGTACATTATGGGGCCGATTCCGATTCGGTAAAATCCCCTATGATTCGCCATACGGAGCGTTTTTCCCGTACTATTCGTACACCTTCAACGTCACCGTATGTATGATCAAGTACGATCCTCACCCAAAGCAGATCTACGTACGATTCGTACCAAACACCGTACGACACAAAACTACATACGATTTGTATCCGGTTCACGCAGTACGCTACGTCCGTAAGTAAACAAGCAGCAGTTTACGACCCAGCAAGTACGATTCGTCTCTGCGACACTCCGTAGAACCCTTTTTCTACGGGACCCGGAAACAGCAGTAAAAGCAGAGTCTGGCTCGAACCTCACCTCGGTAGGCGACATACACGCCATGAACCCCATCGTTTGTGTCATCCCAGTCCTGTACGCCTACGACCTGGTGCATAGAAACCGACGACGGCGCAGATGGAGAGTACAACGTACGTCAACAACGCAAGTGTACCTGTACGGTGCGTCATACAGGCTCGCATATACCACCCTTGCAATAGTGATACGAGCCGCACACTCGCCATGAATGTTGGGGTACAGTGCGTCACACGCGCTCGCATATACCACCATTGCAATAGTGATACGACCCACACACACGCCATGAATGTTGGGGTACGGTGTGTCACACACGCTCGCGTATACCACCATTGCAATAGTGATACGAGCCGCACACACACCATGAATGTTGGGGTACGGTGCGTCACATATGAGGGGTGGGTGGGTATGACTCCCAGCAGTGCCCAGACATTAGAGGGGTAGGTGGATATGACTCCCAGCAGTGCCCGGACATAAGAGGGGTGGGTAGACATGACTCCCAGCAGTGCCCAACAGTATGAGGGGTGGATATGACTCCCAGCAGTGCCCAGACATAAGAGGGGTGGGTGCAGAGGACTCCCAGCAGTGCCCAGACATAAGAGGGGTGGATGGATATGACTCCCAGCAGTGCCCAGACATAAGAGGGGTGGGTGGACATGACTCCCAGCAGTGCCCAACAGTATGGGGTGGGTGGATATGACTCCCAGAAGTGCCCAGACATAAGAGGGGTGGGTGGATATGATTCCCTGCAGTGACCAACAGTATGGGGGTGGGTGGAAATGACTCCCAGCAGTGCCCAGACATAAGAGGGGTGGGTGCAGAGGACTCCCAGCAGTGCCCAGACATAAGAGGGGTGGGTGGATATGACTCCCAGCAGTGCCCAGACATAAGAGGGGTGGGTGGACATGACTCCCAGCAGTGCCCAACAGTATGGGGGTGGGTGGATATGACTCCAGCAGTGCCCAGACATAAGAGGGTGGGTGCAGGGGACTCCCAGCAGTGCTCAGACATAAGAGGGGTGGTTGGAAATGACTCCCAGCAGTGCCCAGACATAAGAGGGGTGGGTGGATATGACTCGGGGGTGGGTAGATATGACTCCCAGCAGTGTCCAGATAGGGGGGGCATCATCATCATCATACCACAACTACATGGGGGTATGTGCACATCCCTAATTTGTGGCTTTCATGATAGTGCCATAGCAACACATCACTTACAGCAGTGTCCCACTCCACCGAGGATGGATTTATGTTGCACACTGCGAGACACACCACATGTGGGTATGATGTCAAATTCCACATGCATACCCACCCATGGAGGTTGCTGGCAACATACACACCCTACCATCATGACACAATAGTGTATAGTCATGTAACAGCCCACGAAACAAAGAGAGCGAAAGGGAACACACACTGTCATGTACATCCCTGGGCTGATATGAATGTCCAGGTGGTGGTCAAACCACCAAGATGTAGTCTCTCATGGAAGGAATAGGGTTGAAACCCCTTAGATACAATGCACTAAATTGTGAGTCATGTGCCCAAATACTCTGCATAACAATTTCCAACACAGGGGTAGGCTGTGATGACACAACTGCATAGTAGGAAAAAGGGTTAATGTATCCATGAAGGCATTTGTACATACTCAAAACACAAGTACAGTGAGTAGCATGGATGGCACAGACTAATGAGCAGTAGACATCTGTGAGCAGGCATGGCCATTGCTGAAGGGAACCGTCGCTAAAAAAAGAAACGTGCACACATGTCAGCACAACAATTGGGCAACTGTCTGAAGTGAAGATCTCAGGTGTCACAGAGGAAGGAACACTCCTTGGGACAATGTCTCTAGCCAAACTGAACACACACAAACAATGCTACATTGCAGAGACATTGTGATGGCACAGAGATACCAAGGTCCACCTCATTACCATCATAAAAATATCTTTCAGAACCCCAAAACATTACCATGACACCGACGCCTGGGGCCTCAGCACCTAAAGCAATGCAATAGTGTAGAATGAAAAATAAAATGCTTTATTCAGCTCCAAATGAAAATAAGTGCAACAATGAGTCCCAGCTGTAACAAGGCCAATGGCCAGTCCACATCAAAGTCTCTTAGGGGGACGTTGGGGAGGTCGTCGATCCCAAACTTGCCTGCACATGAATGACCTAAAGGGTTGTTGACCCGCGGGTCATGACCAGGCACCGCAGGGACAGTAGTGGGAAGGGTAGGTGCTGTGGGTGCAGGGGGAGAGGTATCCTCCTCAGTGGCTTGTGCAGCGCCAAAGGTGGAAAGAAACTCAATGCGCACACTGCTGCCAGTTCAACCAGACCACCACCTGCACCCGGGGACACTATGGGAGTGGAGGTAGAGGGCTGTGAGTCTTGCGGACTTTGTCTTTGGCTGCGTACCTGCCGTCTGACCTCAGTCCCTGTGGGTGTGCCTGCATCCCTCTGAGATTGCGTGGCAGGAGATGTGCACTTACACTTCTGTGGTGGTGTGCTGGTTGTGTCCGTAGGTGTGCGTGATCGTGTTGGTCTGCATGTGCTCTGGACAGGTATGGTAGAGGGGGGTGTGGATGGGTCTGAAGGAGGGGGGGATGGACCGCTGCAGGAGGGAAACTGCTGCCGTCAGTGAGGAGTCCATGGATGATAGAATCCGACGTTGGTCAGACATCGTAGCTGACATGCCCTCCATAAATGACAACAACAGTGTCAGTATCCAAGTATGGCCATGGAGGACAGTCAGCATTGATGTCTGACCAACCTGAATCTGGCAGAGTAGGTCCACAGAATCCGCACTGAGGACAGCAGGGAAAACAGGGGCAGGGGCTGCGGTGCCGGGGCTGAAGGAGACATGAGGGGCTGCACGGACAGAAGGGACCCTGGCTACTGGGAGGGGGGAGATGGGTCTGGAGGAGGCGGGGACAGACACAGTGATGTTGGATGCTGTTGTGGCGTATTCCCTCTCCTCCTGGGAGTCAGAAGCGGATCCGTTAGCATGGTAGGAAGTGTCGCCTTCCAACAGTTCCGCCGCCTGACTCTCCTCACCCTCCGTGCCACTGGCTCCCTCTAACTCCTCAGCTGTGGTGGCACTGTGCCTGGGTCCCTCCTCTTGGTCCGTGCTCATGTCTCCTCCTGTCTCTGTTAATGATGCTGTGGGCAAGGAGAAGAAACATCAGTCACCTGTACACATCTGACACATGAGCACAAAATCAGTAGGTCCACTGCAAATCATGGCATGCATCATGAGTTATAGCCACATAGCTCTGCACATATTTGAGACTTGTACTGCCCAGTTGGTATAGACAAATTGCTACTTGGACACAAGGATCCAAAGAACACACCAGGCCACAACGTGAATGAGAATTACACTGGGAAGCTTCTGTTTGTTTACAGGACAGCAGATGAAGTGATGCCACCTCAAGTTCACAAACAAATAAACAGTAGTGGTGCCCCTCAGGGCAAACTAACCCTCCTCACTCCCCAAGGTGACACCACACTCAGGGGCATATTACCAAGGGCCTTATCGCCGCTTTAGCGGGAATTATTCCAGCTAAAGCGGCGATAATTTAATCGCCCTATTACCTAGCTGTTGCTAACACCAGTTAGCGACAGCTAGTAGGAGATAGCGATCATCTTGGGGCCAACTTTGCATGTCAGCGATATTTATCGCTAATGGCATGCAAAGTGGGCGTGCCAAGATGTTAATGATTGGAAACAGTCGCTAACATCGCTATCTCCTATTACCTACTTTTGGAAATAATCGTGCTAAGCGCGATTATCTCCAAAAGCTAACGCCTGCCCAGAGCAGTTCTTAGCCATGTTATCCAATGGTAAGAGCATTTGCTCGGCAATGCATGAATATCGCTGACTTTACAGCGATATTCATGCATTTCGGCCGATTTTTACCGCTTTTGAGATATACCTTGATAATATCAAGGTATCTCAGCGGTAAAAATCGTCGGAGCGCTGCGATATAATTATAGCCGCTAACCATGCATAGCGCTATTGCTTGGTAATATGCCCCTCAGAGCCCTGTAAGTACATTTTGGTTAAAAATAACGTAACAAATTGTTGGCATCTTGGGACTCACAACATTCAACATGTATTGAATGTGTTAATTCTCCATCTTGTGAAGAGAACACGTATGTGCCTGCATGACAGATGTCTCACAATGAAATGCACACAAAAAACATTTACACATTCATTGAAACAGCTGGCACCCTTTAAGATGAAATACTGTTAGAAACTAATGGTGTTGCAGATGTGCCATATACATGGTCCAACGGTGGTCTTGATGGCTTGACACACATTAGTTTGTACAATTGACAACAAAGGAGTTTCAAGACCTCAAGACCACTGTGGGAACATGTATATGTATATGGAGATCAAGGCACAACATTTATCACTAACACTGGCCTCCTTCAAAAACTGTCTGCTTCTTCCAAAAAATTGCAAATGTCGTTTTGTGTGCACTACCTTGTGAGACAAATATTATGCAGGCACATAAGTGTTACTTACACAATTCGTCATATTAACACATTCAAAACATGAACAACTTTTAACAAGTGTTGGGAGTGCCAAGGTACAATCATCAATGTGAGACAACTTGAAATATGTCAGTCCTCACAGGGGCATCCATTACGTGATCATACAGGTGCTAGCACATAAGACCTACTGGCTGTCATGTGAAGTGGCCCACATGTCCGAAATCAGGACAATCCTTAAGCTAATGGGCCTGCAATTGTGATGAACAAAATCATTGCGGCATTGTGGACATACCCTTATCCCCATGCAAAATGTCAACACAGTAGTGTGCACACTAAGACAAAACAGTGTTGCACCAGAACTACATACATGTGGCAAAAATGAATGAGGCACAATCATGTCTGGAAACAAATGACATAGGCTGTCAAGCCCCAAATTAAAGCACTGGCCACCATCACAGGGGTCGTGAATGGTGAAAAATCGACCAGCCAATTCTCCCCCACAGGTCACAACTGCTAAGGCCAAATCAGGGAGACCCATTAGACCTCTCCTGCACAACACCCCCATCCCTCAGTCAATGTGATTGATACAGCTCAAGAAGTGAGAACTCAGAATCTGGGTAGCAAAACCTGTGCAGCAACAATTCCAAAAGTAACCCAAGCTCACCTCGTGGGGCTGGCAATACATACATTCATATGGCCATGTCTGAACTGGGGTCGCAGAGTGGGCCAAAGAACGGTGATGGATTAAACCGAGATCTGTTGACTGGGTGTGAGTGTTTGATTGGTTCAGATGCTCCGTCCATCACCACCCCCTTTTGTACCACGACAATACATATTAGTCACAAACAACCAACAACAGATTGTTGTGACTAGGCACACAGGCACTGCCCAGTGTGAGTATGCACAAGCCAAATCTTGTATCCATGTCCAGTGGGCACATGTAGCAGACACAGGATAAATACAAACTATGCCAGGGACAAATGCCACAGAGGCAGACCCATGCTGAACACACATAGAATGGGCACAGTGTTGGATGACACACATGATTAGGATGCCAGGGTGTCTCAGGGGACTGTAGTGGGCACACTGATCCGTGGGTCTAGAATGAGCTGACTGTTCCATGATTAACCGCCATGGCACTATGCATATCCCCCAACTGATGTACATCATGTCTGAGAACACAACATGGGTCATGTATGCTGCAAGGGTGTGCAGTTGAAACCTCACACTCCTATGTTGAGACTCATCATCAGTGCAAACAAATATGAAGCCCAAACACAGTGCACAGGTCATGGCACAGGCAAGGTCCCAACACATGCCACAGACCACCCTCCCACATAATGCGCTAATCAATGTGCAGTCTAATTACCTTGCACCCTAGATGAACATGTGCAAATGTGAATACACACAGACCAGGGGACACATGTGAAGGAGGGGAAGGGATGAAAAAGAGCATCAGCTGAATATGGGGAATTGAAACTACACTGCACATATAGCCTGTCTGACCAGACACCCCAACTGTGGGAGTGTTTCCAGGCTTCAGAGCACTTCCAGAAGCAGGTGACACACAACACAACAAACAGCCATGTACCTACCCCCTCCTTGCTGCTGTCTTTCCTGTAACTGCCTATCGAGGTCTGGAAAGACCACTGCCAGGACCCGGAGCATGTGGAGGGTGAGGTGAAGGCTTCCACCATGCCGGCGTAAAGGCTCTATCTTCAGCTGGACCCGGGCGATAGGCCGGGTTCAGCACCGGATGTCCTGCCACCTTTTCTGAATGTTGTGCAGCCGCCGGCGATGTACCCCCACAGACCTGACAGCCCTGACAATATCCAACCATATCTCGCCCTTCTCGTAGGCAGTTACCTGTCAGGAAGACAAAGTGAAACAACATCACTACACCTGCTCCATGTCCCAGAGACGCACACTTGCACTACATTGATAATGTGAACAGGGCATAGGATGCTGACAGGACTTGCAACACTGTAACACCTCAGTAAATTTGGGAAATAAAGCCACCAAGGTGTGGCACGGCGGAATGTGTCATTCACTATGCATTGAATGTCACAGTAAGCATAATGCAAGTGAGGAGTGAACGCACATGAACTACATCATGCTCTGTATGGGAGACACCACAATGTACACACCCAGGACTCACTCCAAACCACATTGCATGTCTGTCCCACCAATACACAATGCCTATTGTGACACTCACACAACAGGTGCACAGTCAAAGCTAGTGCAGTCAGCACTCACCTGCTCCCCTGGTCTCCCATACAGCTTGCTGTACTGTGGTAGGACGGCATCCAGCAGGGCCTGGTTTTCTTCCTCAGTGAATGCTGGTGCCCTCTCCATAGTACGCGACATAAAAGTCCAGGGAATGCAGAGACAGCAGCAGTGTGGTCCACTCCAATGTTGTGCAGGAAAGTGCTCTCTCACAGCCACATGCAGCCTTAAAATCAGTGCTGCTGAGGGGCTTTCAGTTTCAGGAGTACAGTGTGATAGGCCAGATTACTTTGCATCCTACGTTTCATCCAATCCTTTAAACATAAGGCTCTGACACACATTTGCATGGTTTAAAATTTTAGCTTCAGCTCCACATTCATTTTGCAACATTGTATATTTTTGCCCAACTGACCTTTGCAGGACACCTGTAGCACACACTCAAATTTCACTATCCATGACAACCAGGCTGCATTCAGGGCCTACTACTCATCCCCTAGGTGTCCCCTAAGTATTTTTTGAGATCCACACACGTATACGGGGCGTTTCACGTCGCGTATGGTACCATTTTAATAGTGAGATGATCCGCACACACGCACGTAATGCCGGGGTGCGGTTCGCTCGCGTATGGCATGATTACAATAGTGAGACGATGCGCACACACGCATGTGATGTCGGGGTACAGTTCGCTCGCGTATGGCACGATTACAATAGTGAGACAATGCGCACACACGCACGTAATGTCGGGGTACGGTTCGCTCGCGTATGGCAAGATTACAATAGTGAGACGCTGCGCGCACACGCACACGCACACGCACATAATGTCGGGCTACGGTTCGCTCGCGTATGGCACGATTACAATAGTGAGCCGATGCGCACACACGCACGTAATGTTGGGATACGGTGCATTTCACACGCATTTGTGAATGCAGGGTACGGTGCGTTTCACACGCATTTGTGAATGCAGGGTTATGATGCATTTCACACGCAGTTGTGAATGCAGGGGTAGGGTGCGTTTCACACGGTGCGTTTCACACGCAGTTGTGAATGCAGGGGTACGGTGCCTTTCACACGGTGCGTTTCACACTCAGTTGTGAATGCAGGGGTATGGTGCGTTTCACACACTCACGCATGGCACCATTGCAATAGTGATACAAGGCGCACACATGGCAGGGATGTAGGGGTACGGTTCAAACAAGGATGTGTATCAAGTTATTTTCATTTCATACTTACATGAGCAGGCCCTATGTGTGGCAGGCAGTGATATAGCACAGGGCATCTGATCTTGTTGCCCAATTGATGTGTGATGACCTGTTGACACATGTCATGTGTGATGGGGCACCATGTGGCACACATCGCCTTGACACTTGTCACATGTGTACCATTATGCAGATGTTGCCATGCACATCAACACTGGGATGGCACAGTCTTCACTATGGGCACCTGTCTCATGATGCCAGGGACCGGGGCACTTTGTCACTTGACATTTCACGCTCAGCATGACCCTATGTGACTATGTCCGGTGTGTGTCATGTCAAACCTTGAGCTTGTTGTTTGTGTTAGGTAAACTGCATCTGCTGTAATCATCTAACATGGGTCTGTGTTGAGATGGGAAATGGTTTCACATGTACGCACACTTTACCACATGTGCATTCCCATGGCTTTTGGGTCTGATGGCATCAGACATCATTTTTCCCAAGGCACACGTCTGCATCCTGACAAGGGCTGAGTCATTTTGTTGTCACATGCACACCTTTATCGCAATGTGTTTGATATATACTTTTGCTATTTCATGTGACCTGTGCATGTGCCTTGCAGTCAGCTGTCTGGATGGGTTGACAACCATCCACTGCAGGTTTGGTGATGTGTGTCACTCCAGTGATATCTTGGATTGTTCACTCAGACCAGACCCGCAGCTTGTTTCAGGGCCTGTCATGTTTATTGAGGCAAACAACAGGTGTATCTGGGTTTTGGTAGGAGTGCCAGCAAGCTGGCATATGTGTGCTGGATGTATTGCACACGCCAGACTCCATAGTGACATGATGTCTAGTAGCAGTTTTGCATGTGCTAGGTACCTTGCCATTGATGTTGTCTGACAGTTATTCTCCATTCTTCCCAAATATGTCCTGCAGGGCACCGCCTTTACCAAAGCCATTTCCAGACATGGCTACCATGAGGGAACGTGCCTGCATCCAACGTTACAGATTCACTCGACAGTTGATTCAGGACTTGACGAACAGACTGGAACCACATCTCCAACCGCAACACAGGTATCCTACTGCGCTGACCCCCAAGCTGAAAGTGATGGCAGCCCTCCAATTGTTTGCTACAGGTATGTTTCAATTAACCATAGCTGATGTAGGTAGAATGTCCCAAACGATGTTCAGCCGTGTCTTGCGTGATGTGTTAGCAGCCATGTTGTAGCACATTGATGAATTCATCAAATTTCCTACTCCTGAAGAGTTGAGAGATGTCAAGGGTGAATTTTATGCCCTGGAAGGGATGCCACATGTCATTTGGTCCATTGATGGGACACACGTGGCTTTGGTTCCACCACAGAATCAGGAACAGGCTTACCGCAACAGGAAACATTATCACTCAATAAATGCCCTGGTGGTGTGTCTTGCTAACATGCTGATTTCCCATGTTTGTGCACGTTTTTCAGGATCGTGCCATGATGCATTCATCATGAGGCGTAGCAGGATGCCAAGAACGATGCAGCTGCGCAACGATCGGGCATGTCTTGTTGGTGGGTAAACTCTGTTTGTCCTGTGTGTTTCAGTATCTTTTGCTCTGTCAGCATCTCATGAGCCACTTATTTACATGATGTATATTTGCTGGCGACTCGGGATATCCCAACATGCCATGGCTGATGACACCTCTCCACAACCCAAGAACAGCTGCAGATCAGCGATACAATGATGCACACGGGCAGACCAGGCGAGTGATAGAGCGGACGTTTGGCCTCCTGAAGAGCCGATTCCGGTGTCTCGATAAGACCGGCGGATACCTCACATATGCCCCGGCTATGGTCTGTAATATCTTCATCGTGTGCTGCATGCTGCACAACATGGCAGTTGAGAAGGCAGTGCCACTCATCCTGGATCCTGAGGAGCAGGAACATCCACCCATTGAGGATGAAGGGCTTGGTCACAATGCAAGTGATGAGGAGGAAGAGGATGATATCCGGAGTCAGCTCATACTCAACTTCTTCTCATAATGGTGAGTCACTGCGAATGCATGTGAAAGCTTGTAGCATTGAGTGGCATGTGTTGCAATGTGTGTGTCCAGCTAACTGTATGCAAAGTCACTTTGATGTGTGTTCTGATGTGTCACGCAAGTGCTGATGTCATGCCACACTGAAATGCACAATGACTTAGCTTTAAATTTACATGTGTACTACATTGTTCGTGTTTTGTACCTGCCCATGTCTTTAGCAAAGATTTTTAACGATGAGCCCTTGTGTGTCTGTCATTCCCAGGTTGCTGTGCCTGTTATCTGTTTGTGTCATCTCCTCCTGCTATTCCTCATTATGATTGCAACGTGGGCCGAATCAGCGTTCCATGCACGGACATGTGTAAATGTCAGTTCAGGTAAGAGATCCAAACAGGCTTTTTTGGGTTGGTATGGTTTGGGAATGTGTGGGAACTGTTTCTGTGCATATTGAAGAACCATCCATACATGTCTCATCACCATGGATCAAAAAACATGTTGCACTACTCACATGACAGGACAGTCACCCTTCTTGACAGTCATCTGTTGTGGAGTATTGACTCTGGTGAAGGCATCAATGTGTGTCAACCTTGACACTGACACATTGCGGATTCCACGTGTTGACATTGTGTGGGACATCACAACCACAGGCTCCATGGTGAATTGCAGTCTCACTGTGTGCAGCAGGATGTGTTTGGCTCATCCACTTAGTCTTGTGTGCCAGTACAGTTTGATTTCTAATCAACCATGTTGTGAAGGTGTGGGCCAGCGTATGTCCCACATGTTCTGTCAAGTGTCCTGTGAGTCTGTTCGTATGGATGCATTGCCCCTTGTGCCAGTATGTCATGTCACTGTCACGTTGTTTCCTCAGGGCAGGGGGGGAACACTGCTTTGCAAGCCTTCTCGGTCAGTTGATGTTAACTTTCTATTCCCATGATGCCAGGAACGTTGCGCTGATGACGCCACAACAGTGTGCTGTAGCAAATGTAAACGCTTCCGTTGCACCAGTCGGGTGACGTCAATCCCAGGATTCTCTTGTGGCGTGCTGCATATCCTGGTCACGGTAGGGTTGGTTTTGTGGCATTTCTCCTCATTACTCTCTGTTGATTTCTGGACCAGCAGCTTGTTATGTTAGGCATTTCAAAGCCCAGTTGGATGAGACAATGACTGTCTCTTGTGGGGCTTCCTTGTGTTTACGTAATTCCTTCCCTCATTGGATGAGCTTCGTAAGGCTCTTGCGGGTGATGCATAATTTCCCTTCTTGACCCTCACTGATTGCCAGGGGTAACTACGGATTGTTGCCTTTGTGTGAGTAGCACTGCAGCGCATTAGTATTTTTGAACATTGGAGCATTATTCATACACTGTGAGTACCTTCATTACTGCATGGCTCTAATTGCATTGAAGCAGCCTGCACAGCGATATACACCCTTCATTTGTGCAGAAAAACTCTGCTACCTTTTATGTGTCCGTGTTCAAACATCAGATCTAGTATAATTTTCATTACTGTGATGCCAAGTAAGGTACAGTGGCTGTTGTTTTCCTTTACAGGTGTAATAGTTACAGTATAGGTCCTGAGGTATTCTGTGATTCAGTGGCAAGATGTGTTGAATGCTTATGCTTGTTTACCTTTGTTTCAGATCTCCCTCCCTGCTGTTCCCTTCCTTTCCTTCCCTCGCCTGATCACCCTTTTGAGTCAGTAATTTATACTCAGACCAAGGGGCTATCGGGAGGTGGACCACTATGATCATCGCACCTTTATGAGGATTCATGGAACCAACAGTCCCAGGCAGTCGTGTGCACATTGTTGTACCAGCATTAAAGGTAAACTCCTTGCATGACTGTTATTTTCTTCTGAGCAATGGCACGGGACATGGACATTGGCTAAACCAGCATGGCCTCAACACAAACTTAATCCATTTGTATAGCAAATGTGTTCCACACAGTACAATGTGCATCATTACTGTCACCGCAGATCTCGTGGCAGTTTGCATGCGTCATCTATGGCATAATTGACAAAGATTGTGCATATGGGAGTATGTGTACTGTGGCAACATGCATGCTGTTCATCATAGCTAATGATCCATATTGTGCATGAAGTACATGGTTGTGTATGTATTGTTGCAGCTTGCTACACACAACGGGCAGCCCACACCTGCTGACGCTGTGTGTCCTGTGCGCAGCTTTGCCTTTTGGTGCCTGATCCTGTGCCCGTCATTTATGGTGATTGTTCTTCCATTTTAGTTCCGTGACCCATGAGTAACCAGACACTCCTTCCTTTCCATACACCGGTTACATTGTGCCTTTCAAACCTCCTTCTCTTTCTGTGCTAATTTTTGCATGGTGTCTCACCCCTTCCACCATCATGTGTTCACTCATTCCTGCTGCTACCTCCCCTGCGGCACTGCACCACTGAGTGCCCTGATTCTGCAACACACACATCTCCCAGATGCTCCTCCTTCCCTCCACCCATTGTTAATGCAGGCATCAGCTTGTCAGTGCCACTGTTGCGCCACCTCTGTGCCAAATGCAGGACCGTCTGCGCCTGCAAGACCCTCTGGTCCTTCCATAACGCAGGTAACACAACAGACTCATGCTCCAGCCACCCTCCAAACAGGGAACACCAGAAATTCATCCACCTGGTATCAGGCAATCCCTAAGCGCACCCATTACAGCTTTGCTGGCTGTGTGTGCAACTCCTACTGCCAACAACGCGCTGCCCCGCATGACAGACCATGTCCGTACAACCAGGTCATGTGCCTCCTACTGCACAGCCGCTACATCCACCAGCATGCCATTGGACTCTGTCACCTCATCAACACAACAGCCCCACACATCTCCTTCATTACAGTTACCTGGTTGAACGCATCCTCAGCACACTACATCAACATTGCCATCACAGACGGATAAGAGATCATCCGCAGAGACCACACCAACACTCCAGGACGATGACTTGCTATTTTTTCAGAAGTACCCCCTCAGAGTCACATACAACACCAAGGACACACTCAGCATTGTCAAACATCTTCACTTCAAGTTTCACACCAACACCCAGACCACCTTCAGTCTAACTATCATCTGCAGATCTTCAGGCCTACAACCACAATTCTGCTAAGCCATCTACAATTATTATAATAGTCATGTATTGAGCGCACATCTAAGCTACGGGGTTGTCCCAGCACTATATTGTGCCGAAAATGAGGCAGCATACGGAAGAGCAACTAATCTAGCAGGCTAAATTTCCAGGTCTTAAGGGCTTAGCGAGAATCATATTCATACAGAATCAGATGCAGCGGAAGAGGTAGCTTAGTCCAACAGTGGATGGTTCCTACCTGAGAGGTTTCACCTCCTGATCTAGGTTTAGCTAAGCAAGGACTAATGAGCAAGTGCTTGTCATTGGAACGTAGAGATCATGATTGACAATAGGGACGCAGTCTCCTCCTAAGGTAGACCGGACCACGGCCTTGTCCTGCCCTGAAGGCGAGTGTAAGCGCCTTGAATTCTATTTGAGTAGCCATGGCAGCCAATGGAGTAGTCTAAGGTACGGGGAGATATGTTGTCAAAGTGAGACTCCACATACCAGGCAGGCAGCAGCGTTTTTGCCCGTCTGCAGTATATGGAGCAGGGCTAATGTGAGACCTACGTATGAGTCTTTCGCGTAGTGGAAATGGGAGGTAATCAGTGTGCGAAGCACCGTTTTCCGGGTTACAATGTGCAGATAGTGTATAATTCTCTTGATGAGTTTAATCTTGCCAAAACAAGCGGCACCCGCCTCTTGTACCTGTGTGGCAAGGGATAGCTGATTGTCCCATCGAACTCCCAGATTCCTGACCAAGTCCTTGTGTGCCGGAGTAATGGCCAGTTCCTCTGGCCACCACAGATTTGAAGAGAGGGGAGAAGGTTGGTTAAATAAATAGGAACTCGGTGTTAACTGTATATCTCAGAAATTGTGGTACATCCAGGCCACAATAATCTAGAGACTATTTTCTAGTGTGTCAAAATTAGCGGCACACACAGCATTCAAGGTGAATAGCAGCTGAAGCTCATCAGCATAGATATGATTTTGACTTCAGACATGGCAATCGATGCAGCCAGCGAGGTTAAGTAAATATTACATAACAGGGGGCTCAGAGCAGAGACCAGCGGCACGCCCCACTTCAGTTATTTGACTGGGGAGATGGATGGATAGGTCTGGACCTGCTGTGTGCAGTCAGATAGCAAGGACGATATCCAGTTCACCATGAAGCCCCCCACACCTATGGTCTTAAGGAGGTTCAGAAGAATGGGATGGGCGACTGTGTCAAATGCTGTCGACAAGCCTAACAGCACCAACACCGCCTTGGAACCTCTGTCGACCACCCAGCGTATAGAGTCTGCCATTTCAATAAGGGCCGACTCCGAACTATATCCGGGGTTGAAGCTGGATTGAGAGTCGTGAAGGAGGCTATTCTATCTTCAACAAAGGCCATCAGTTGCTGCAAGAAATTGTTCACTTAAAGCTTGGCCGGAGCTGGTACGAGAGAGTTAGGTCTGTGATTGCAAGGAGATTCAGGGTCTGCGTTGGCTTTCCTTAAGATGGGCAGGAGGAACACGTGTCTCCACATATCCGGATTAGAGCACAATTTGAGGGATAGGTTCCAGATGGAGCTTAAATGGTGATTGGGACTCTTACCAAGTATGTGGTGTAGCTTGGCGGGCAAGGGGCCAGTAGGGGAACCGGATTTACACACCTGCAATTAGAGCAGAGAAGCTTCATATGAAAATTTGTAAAATATACTGAGATCACAGAGATGGGAAATGGCTTTACAGATTGGTCCTCAGACATTGGACAACTACATCAGCACGCAGGCCCTCACCTACACAGACTACATGGGTCAGGGAGACAGCAAGTCCTGGCTGGCGGACAATCACAGCACCATCCTGCATTGGTACATCAACATTTGCATCCAGTTACCCAAAAAAGAACACACTGCACCACACTCCGCTACAGATCCACCAAAAAAGATTGACTAAAGTCAACACAAACGAGCTGTGTGGCACCCTCACACAGGACACTCCAACCAACAACACCGTCACACCCTGCAACCGCACACACTGGATCAGCCACTGATCCAACACTCTTGCCACATTGGCGGAATTTCCTGTGAAGCACAACAACAGTTAAGCCACCCGGAACAAGGCAGACCTACTGGACTCATACAGGTCTAGCCAGACTCATGTGCAAACCTTGTAAAACAAACAACCATCAGTTACCTTTCAGCCCTGAAATCCACAACACACAGACATCACCATATCATCAGCATGGACAAGAGGACAACCTTCAGGTATGGCCTAGGTACCAACACACACAACATGAATGACCTCATCGGCATTGTGAGAGAACTATCTGACCCCAGCTCTCCATCCAAGAGACATCCCACCCTTGCAAGGCCAAGGGGATCCCTTACAACTTACTACCAGTGCAAGCTCATGGACGTACATGACAGCCTCGCCACACAGAGGCAGACAGCGCTATTTTCCAGAGGACATACCCCCCTCAGGTCCTGGACTCCCATCAGCAGCAAAGACACCACCCGGATCATGTACACCATCCACTCCGGCTCTCCATCTGGACCCTTCCCACACAACATCTCAATCACAGCAAACACCATCCTTCAGGCCCACCTCCGGGACGTCATGAATGTCTCCTTTGAGTATGCCACTTTCAATTGGAGCTGTAGGCATGCAGGAACCCAGGCCCTTCTTTGACGACGTACGGCAATACAGCAGGATCTCCTGGAACATCACCCTGCTTCCCTGCCCGGCAAATGTCATCAAGAAGACAGTCAACAAGCAACTGACCATCTCACTCCAAGCAAACATCTCCAGGCAACCCGCACCAGACCATCTTCCACAGTAATCACCCCACTGCAACAGCCCTCATTGCCACCACCAACATATTGGACCCTGCTCAACAATGGTGAGTACACCACCCTCACCCCATTGACCTCTCATCCAGCATTCTACACCATGTGGTACCAAAGTGTCAGATCACACATCTCCAACACTGGGATCCAGAGGAAGGCCCAGGATGAAAGCCTCAAGTACCTCACCAGTAAGGCCCAGGGAGTCCGCCTCCCCCCTTCGGCACGTAGTACACTGGTGTCATCGGGCCCAGGCCTCATCTCTCAGTGTGACTATCTACATTGTCTCCATGACCCCCCTCGTCAACATCACATGCGCACACGATCTCATCATCATGTCCTCTGCCATTGACACCATGCTGCTCCTCATCCTCACCAAAGATCCAGCTACTCCCAGATCCAACCTTCAAGAAGGCATGAGGTGCATTGACATATGGAGGAACATCAGCCACATGAGGCTGGACTTGGACAAGACTGGGCTCATCATCTGAGGAATGTCCCCTTACGGCTGGGACAACTCCTTGTGTCACAGCGGCCTCCGCAGCGCACAAGCACACATTGGCCACACACGCAAGCAGGTGCTCATCGTACACTCCTCGCTCACAATAACCATGCAAATCAATACCATCTCTACCTCATGCTGCAAGTCCCTCCGCATGCAGCAAATGTTTATTAGATAGATCCACTCCTAGTCAAGACAGACAGTCACCCAGGTACAAGACACCCGCCGGCTCTACTACAGCAGCGCCCTCTACACAGGAACAACAGCCAGACTCCAGGAGGACTTGTGCACATACAGGGTGCATCAGAACACCTCACCCTCAACATACCCTGCCACAGCCACATGACCGCCCACTCGAGATACCTACAATAGGCTCACTCTCAACAGCAGGATCACCTTCATACTCCTCAGCCACACTCAGGAGGCACTCCACAACCCCAGCCCCGAAGACGAACATGGACGTCTCCCATCCAACACCCCATTGCACCAACTCCATCCAGCCAACCTTGCCCTGTGCACCATTCCTCACATCCACAGTACAACTGCATGCGGAAGATAGTTCTCCCACATCAACATACATACCTAGTACACCCTCCCTGGGCACCTCCACATGACCCATGACCTCTACACCTTCATTACACTCTTCCAAAACTGTCGGTCTGAGTAGTATGGCAAACACCCCCCCCCCCCCGCCCTCCCAACCCCCTCAGCAGATTGAAACCATCACAGGTGAGTATAGCGCTCCATGTATGTATTTGATGATACATTGTGACCTATGTGTGTCCTCGACCGGACTCATATCCCAGTGTATGGATGGGTTGAGTTTGTTCCACACTGTGGCATACTTTGACATATCCCCACACGTATGTTGTAGAATGATGGTAAATGACTGTAACATCAATTTCACTAGTGTTGGTTTTGTTTATTTATCGTTCTTGTGTGGGAAACGTAAGTTAGTGATGGGTGCTGTACAAAAAGGGGGGAATCCAAAGTTCACAAAGGGAGATGTGATGCCTTCCAGTTTGAGTCACCACAGTCCAGACCACAGTGCTTGCCATCATTGGTCAGACTACAACCAGCAAGTCCATGTGGGAGAGTAGGACAGTCAATGAGGTGATGCTGTTGCACATAGACTCCAGGTGCCAGACCAGGTGTCCTGGGAGATGCGCATGGCCCGCTGCCTCTCAGTGTGTCTTACGTGGACGACCCACCTTCCTTGGGGGACCCTCATATGCAGGCCTTGACGATGCACGGGACGCTCCGTCAGACAATTCCTCCTCCTCTTCCCTCCCTGTGCCTGGTGGCCGTCTTTGCCTTGAAGTGTCTTGCCTGGTGACACAGGGAGGGTGCTGCATGTTGTCAGCAATACGACGGAGTGAATGGCTAATGTCCCTTTGCACCGCCAGGAGCTCAGCCAGTCTTGCCTCCATCCTTCCTTGGTGTTGTTGTTGACTGGCGTGTTGCTCGGTCTGCAGGTTTTTTATCTCTGTGAGGGCCCCCACTACCTGGCCGAACTCCCTGGTGTCCCGCCGGTATGCCTCCATGATGTTGCGGAGCTCAGACATACCGGGACCTGCAGCTGGCTGGTCAGGTTCTCTCCTCCGCCTGTTGCCACTCCCGCCACCCCTGCCCACACGAGCCTGGCCTGCCGTTGTGGGCACATCGGCTCAACGAGATTCCTGAGTGATGGCAGTGGTGGTGTTGTCTGCCCCGTCATGGGTGCCCGTCGAACCTTGCTCCTCATTGTCAGACTAGCTCAGTTCTTGAGTGTGGGCATGGCTCCGAGCTGTCTGCTGGGATGTGGCAGGAATGGAGGTGGCGGTTGGCGGAGGTGTGCCTGTAGGAGAGTAGGGTCTGCTATCCTATGGTCACCCCAATTTTTGCTCTTTGCTTCACTGGTTTTCGACTTAATGTGGCTGTGGGTCTGCTAATCAGACCCACAGCCTGCTGTTCTCTCTCTAAATTCATAACCATGTACTATAGGTACATCACCAATTTGGTACTGGACACCTTGTCAGCCCCTGTACCATGCACTATAGGTGCTCAAGGCATAGGTGCATCCAAGGCCTACCAGGGGCTGCAGCATATCTTTTGCCAAACCTGGCTGGTACTTAAATCCACACAACTGGCTGTTCACACCGCTGGGGCAAGGTGGTGTACTCACCCCTTGCTTAGATATAGTATACCTATGTCTAAACCTATATCTGGACACATATGCACCTATAAGTCACTCCTATGGCAGGCCTTTACAATCCTGGAGGCAGAGTGCTTGGTTTTATGTGAGATGGTGCTCTAGCATGAGCTGAGCCTTTCTGCAGTGTTCGGAACCATTTCCTTACTGCTGTTCCAGTGATACTGCCATACCATATACTCTTAAGTGCATTATAATCCTAGCGGTTAATGCTAACTTTGGTTTGGCTTTATCAAAATATGTCGTGTTTGGTGTCATATACTTTGGAATACTACCCCCTCGCCAGTTCTGGCGACGGGGGTAGCATTCCACCCGTCTAGAGGGAGAAGACATGTTACTTTACTTAAAACGCGGTTAATGCTAACCAGAGCCTCAGCATCACAAAATTGATGCTGCTGCCCCGACACAAGTCTGACCTCCTGCTGCTGACCGAAACTTGACAGGGGAGGCTGGGACAAAGGGTTTTCCTGTCACAGGGAGGTGCTACACCTCCCCAGACAGGAGATAGTGGATTGGAGCAGGGAGGGTTGAAAGAAACTAGACACTGCCTGGGGCACACAAGGTGTCCCATGCAAAATCCAGTCAAACCGGTTCTGGGGCACTCCAGCCCCAGCTCTGGTGCGAAACTGGACAAAGGGAAAGGAGTGTAACTACCCCCTTCCTGGGTCCCACCCATAGGAGGGACCTAGCAGGTAATCCAGCGCCTTGATTTGGAATAAAGCTAGGAGCTGTGCAGATGCACATCAGATTATCCTGACTGAAACTTATGAAACAAAACTCTGGACCCTTCGACATCCCTCTCGACTTGGAAGACTGAAGAATCTCCCTTGTGGTCAAGGAGTGACCACCCTGTGCAAACAGGCACCATCCTGCTCGTCACGATTTGCTTTGTTGCGGTTCCCTCCAGAACTCGAGCAACAGAGATCAACAAGACCCAACGTGCCTGCCTTCCAACAGCCCGATCCACAGTCCCTGCAAAGCTGAGACTCGTTGAGGTGACCTGAAGCGTGGGGCCCGCCATCTTGGAAAAACAACAAAGTGCTGACCATGCAGCATCCAAGGCTCCCTCGAAGCTGTGCATTGGAGTTTGAGAAGCTCCAGCCCCAAGCAGATTTTGCACCGAAGCTCACCCCTCCACACTCATTGAGTGCTGCGTGGGGCCCTTTTGCATTTTCCTGCTTGATGCGTAGGTTCAGTTGCTTGCCTGTTGGCTAGTGGCCCCAGTACAGACGAACCTATGAATTTGCTCTGCTAGTCTGGTTGCTCCAGACTGGCCCTCGCTCCCCTGAAAAGGAGCACCCGTTCTGACCTTGCTGGTCCGAGTAAGAAGCAATCTTTGAATCCTGCGTGGGTTGCATTTGCCAAGGCCTGTTGACACCGATCTGGAAGTCGACACCGCCGACAGTGAGAGCCTTTGTGGGACAGCTTGTGATTCACTCCAGGACATCCTCGGTGCCCCAGAGACAACAACCACATGTTTGCGCCCGACATTGCCTGGTTCCTTCCTGGTTCCTTCCTGGTCACTGGCTAGTGACCCAGACTCTGTCCCCTCTGCTTTCAGGTACTCTACATCTTCAATCCACCCTTGGATCCAACCGGACTCTTCTCTTCTCTACTGGCCGCCTGCAGCATCTTCATCTCCAGGCACCCTAAATCTTCACGACGAGACCCGACACGCTTTTGCACCTGTGCACCCGCTTCCTGGGGGTGAGGTAACTCTTGAACGCCAGTGCTCCTGTAGTGGTTTACACCTCTAGTGTCTAAGTCTAAAGTTTTGTCCTTCTAGTCCAGTCGGAAGACTCTTAAAACTGTGACTCGATAACTTTTACGCACCATTGACTTTGCATTGGTGCATGCGTGTGCTTTAAACGCTGCACCCGATTCCCGCGGGCTACTCCTGTCCTAACTGCTGTCAGTCCAGTGTATTCCCAGCAATTCCCAAGGCCCTAGGCCTTACCACTGATCGATTAGTGATACGTATACCACTTTTTTGATATATGGTTTGAGTGGCCAGCGGCCTCATTCATAATTCTGCAACTTTCATATGTTATACTGTGCTTTTGTTTAAACGATTGTGCTTCTATACTCATAAAGAGTACAGGGGATTATTCTAAGAATTAATACATATACTTTTATAATATATAACTTGTGTGGTGTCCTTTCATTTGATATTACAGGATTGCATATGGTAAAACAGCTGGCTTCACATGTCCTCTTGAGTTAAGCCTTTAGGCTGCTTAGTCCATGCTACCTCTAGGATAGCTTGTCTTTAAGGTTGACTTACAACCACCATCATAAGGGATTGTTTGGACTGATAAAAGGTGCCCCCAGAATTGGAGACATCATACATCAGGCCAACTTCTCACATTGGTGAGCAGCGGTGCGGATTTGAGCTTGCTGTCGTTTTACCATTGCAATCTTTTATCAAATTGAAAGATCACATTAAGTACCATAGGTACATATAAACAAAGCTTAACATATTTAAGTTCTACTGAACTTAGTAGTTGTAGGTAGAAGGGCTTAGCACAACCTGACTACAACTCACTAGCAAGGTACAGTAGGGAAACACTTAGTGTAGGGAAGTGCATCACTTACACCTCACTAGAGTCATGTCTGGCACAGGTGAAGCTCCCAGCTCTCTACCTGTGTTGGTTGACCTTCCACAGGCAACCTACAGCTATGACAAATTCAGGCACAGAGACTTGAGTGCCTTGTGCACTGCAAGAAAGCTGAAAAAGGGTCACAACCCTACCATTCTCATCCTGATAGGCATCCTGGAGAAGGATGATCTTGAGAAAGCTAGAATAGTTCCCTCAGGGTCAGGAGAAGGAGTGAATCCCCCAGATACTGAGAACACCACCCCAGAAGAGGAGGAGGAGGACCCAGAGTCAGATGAGGATATAGAAAATCATCAAGGGGATACCCAGGTACTAGTTGGGAGGCTTAGCCAAGCCAACTTGGTCCTACATGGGAATGGAGAAGGGAACCACTTCTCCAGACCCAATAGCAGAATTCTCCCAGGCAATAGAAGGGAGAGAACTCGTTCCAGGGATTCTCACACTTCTAGTGCCTCAAGAGAATCTCAGAGGGGAATGACTTCCCCTCAGAGGAAAGATCATAAGGCCAGGATGAGAGCTGTTAGACTCCAAATAGAGAGGGAAGAAGTAGCCCTGGCCCAAGCTAAGCTTGCCTTTGCAAGAGAACAAAGATTATGTGGGGAGACTCCCACTGGTGGCAGCATTATCCCTAAGGATAAAGACAGGTCCTATGAACATAGAAACCTGAGTAAGATTGTGCCCCCCTACAGAGATGGGGATGATATCCACAAATGGATAACTGCTCTGGAGAGGGCCTGCATGGTACAGCAGGTCCCTCAAGATCAGTGGGCAGCAATCTTGTGGCTCTCCTTTTCCGAGAAAGGGAGAGATAAGCTCCTCAGTGTTAGACCTGAGGATGCTAAAAACTACTCTGTCTTAAAGAGTGCTCTTATTGAAGGGTTTGGCCTAACCACTGAGCAATACAGGTTGTTGTTCAGAGACACCCAAAAAGCACAGACTCAGGACTGGACTGACTTTGTTGATTGTGCCACTAAGGCTCTGGATGGTCGGTTGCAGGGAAGTAAAGTCTCAGACTATACAGGATTGCACAATCTTATAATGAGAGAGCAGATCCTTAATAACTGTCCTAACCAGCAATTGCATCAACACCTTATTGACTCAGATCTGACCTCTCTCCAAGGATTGGGTAAGAAGGCAGACAAATGGGTCAGAACAAGGGTTAAGCAAAAACCCCAGAACCAAGGAGGTGATCAAAAGAAGGCAGACCAGAAGGGGGGAGATAAGAAAGAAAAAGACCAGAAGTCTTCTACAGGCCCCCAAAATAATTCTAATAAGGAGGGTGGTTCCCAAAATGGAAACAAGAAAAAGAAGGTTGATGGCCCAAAGAATCCTTGGTGCAATACTTGTAAGTCCACTTCTCAATGGGGAAGTGAATGCACTAAGAGAAATCCAGTTCCTACCACTGCAGCCCCTAAGGCACCTGCACCCCCTAGTACAGTTAGTAGTGGTAGTGCACAACCCATGGGTGATAGTAGGGTTAACCCTGGGAACTGAGATGGAGTCTGGCTTAGTCAGAAACCCTACTCAGGCAGTTCTGATCTGTGATGGGGACATAGCTATGTCTTCTACTATAAGTCCTAATACTTTGGGCAAGTACAGGCAGACGCCTTTAATCAATGAGAAACTGTCTCAGGCCTACAGGGACACATGTGCCAGTGTCACTATGGTGACACCTAACTTTGTGGACCCCGATCAGATGATACTAGGTGAGAACTACCTAGTGACCAATGCTAGCAATGCCACTACTACACATAGTGTGGCTGTTGTTAAATTCTCCTGGGGAGGGGTAACTGGCCACAAGAAAGTTGTTGTTAGTGCAGACCTCCCAGTTGACTGTCTTTTGGGCAATGACCTTGAGGAATCCTTATGGTCAGAAGTGGAGTACAGGACTCATGCAGAAATGCTAGGGATTTCAGCACATGTCCTTGCTGTAACCAGGTCCCAGGCCGAGAAGTGCCTACCTGAACCTGTGGTGGATCTTGAAACAATAGACCAACCACAACCCAAGAGAAAGAGCAAGAGGGTCAAGGCAGTGCCTTCCCACTTGCCCCAGGTTGAGGATCAGACCTCACAGGAGGGTGATTCTGAGATCCAAGAGGAGACTGTCCCAGAAGAGCTTGCACCTGATCAGGTTGAGTTTCTTGGGACAAGGGGACCCTCAAGGGCGGATCTGGGGCAGGCTCAATTAACTTGCCCTTCTCTTGAACCCCTCAGACAGCAAGCTGCTGCTGAGGCTGCTGGGAATGCTCAAGGTACCCATAGAGTGTATTGGGATGATGGGCTCCTTTATTCAGAGGCTAGAGACCCCAAGCCTGGTGCAGCCAGGAGGTTGGTTATACCTCTGCAATTTAGGGGCTTCCTTCTAACCTTGGCCCATGATATTCCCCTTGCAGGACACTTAGGCCAGAACAAGACTTGGGACAAGCTTGTCCCTCACTTTCACTGGCCTCACAAGTCAGAAGATACCAAGGAGTTTTGTCGCTCCTGTGACACCTGCCAAGGTAGTGGCAAATCAGGTGGCACCACAAAGGCCCCCCATTATACCTCTACCTGTGGTGGGGGTGCCCTTTGAGAGAGTTGGGATTTACATTGTTGAAATAATGGATCCCCAAACAGCATCTGGGCACAGATTTATTCTGGTGGTAGTGGATCATGCCACCAGGTACCCAGAGGCTATTCCCCTGAGGACCACAACAGCTCCTGTTGTGGCAAGGGCCTTACTTGGAGTTTTCTCCAGAGTGGGCTTTCCAAAGGAGGTACTTTCAGACAGAGGTACCAACTTCATGTCTGGATACTTAAAAGCAATGTGGAAAGAGTGTGGAGAGGGAGAGGTGTGGCGCCGCGGCCAGGGCGACTGACGCTGGAATCTGGGGATCACGGTTCGATCCCCAGCGCCGGCGGCAGGTTAGCCCAGCACCATGTGACTCTGGGCAAAAGTTTGCTTAATCTTCCCAACGGCCCCCAGCGCCTAGAGACCCTAACGGGTGATTGTGCGCTTTACAAATGTGGATTAGCAGTGTGAGTGAACTACAAGTTCACCACACCTTATCATCCTCAGTGCAATGGGCTTGTGGAGGGATTCAACAAGACCCTAAAGGGAATGATAAAAGGATTACCTGAAAAGCTCAGGCGTAGATGGGACATCCTTTTACCCTGCTTACTATTTGCTTACAGAGAGGTCCCACAGAAGGGGGTTGGCTACAGCCCTTTTGAACTTTTGTTTGGCCACCCTGTGAGGGGTCCATTGTGTCTTGTGAAGGAAGGATGGGAGTAACCTCTCAAAAAGCCTAAACTTGATATTGTGGACTATGTACTTGGCCTCCGCTCCAGGATGGCTGAATATATGGAGAAAGCAACCAAAAACCTGGAGGCCAGCCAAGAATTACAGAAAGCTTGGCATGACCAAAAGGCTGTCCTGACTGAGTACCAGCCTGGACAGAAGGTGTGGGTGTTGGAGCCAGTGGCCCCAGCAGCTCTCCAAGACAAATGGTCTGGACCCCACATCATACTGGAAAAAAAGGGAGAGGTCACCTACTTGGTGGACCTTGGCACCCCTAGGAGCCCCCACAGGGTGCTCCATGTAAACAGATTGAAACCATATGTGGACAGGGCAGACATGGGTTTACTCATGGCTACAGATGGGGAACAGGAGGAAGAGAGTGACCCTCTCCCAGACTTGTTATCCCAAAACCCTGATGATGGCTCAGTAGATAGAGTAGCCTTGGCAGGCAACCTCACTGACCAGCAGCAATGGGACTGCAGACAGGTGTTGCAGGCTCAGAGACATATGTTTTCTCTTACACCCAGTCAAACTAACTGGTGCACCCATGAGGTGGACACTGATGACAGTCTGCCTATGAAGAACAAGATCTACAGGCAACCTGACCATGTCAGGGATTGTATAAAGTCTGAGGTGCAGAAAATGTTAGAACTTGGAGTGATTGAGCCATCAGAGAGCCCCTGGGCCAGCGCAGTAGTCCTTGTGCCAAAACCTCATACCAAAGATGGAAAGAGAGAAATGAGATTTTGTGTGGACTATAGAGGTCTCAATGCTGTCACTAGGACAGATGCTCATCCCATTCCAAGGGCAGATGAGCTCATTGATAAATTGGCTTCTGCCAAATATCTGAGCACATTTGATTTGACAGCTGGCTATTGGCAAATCAGGTTAGCTGAGGAGTCTAAAGCCAAAACAGCATTCTCTACCCCCAGTGGACATTATCAGTTTGTGGTGATGCCCTTTGGTTTGAAGAATGCACCTGCCACCTTCCAAAGGTTGGTGAATCAAGTCCTTGCTGGGTTGGATGACTTTTGTGCAGCATATCTAGATGATATTGCTGTCTTTAGCTCTACCTGGGAGGATCACCTGATCAACCTGAAGAAGGTTCTGGAGGCCCTGCAAAAGGCAGGCCTGACTATCAAGGCTACCAAGTGCCAGATAGGGCAGAGCGAGGTTGTGTACTTGGGCCACCTAGTAGGTGGGGGTCAAGTTCAACCATTGGAGAGCAAGATCCAGGCCATACAGGACTGCGCTCCTCCAACTACCCAGACACAAGTCAGAGCCTTCTTGGGCCTGACTGGGTATTACAGGAAATTTGTAAAAAACTATGGGTCCATTGTGACACCATTGAATGATCTGACATCCAAGAAGATGCCCAAAAAGGTTCAGTGGACAGTTAGCTGTCAAAGGGCATTTGATGACCTGAAGAAGGCCATGTGCTCTGCACCAATCCTTAAGAGTCCTGACTACTCCAAACAGTTCATTGTTCAGACAGATGCTTCTGAGTTGGGGGTGGGAGCTGTGCTTTCACAACTTAATGTAGATGGTCAAGACCAGCCCATTGCTTTCATTAGCAGAAGGCTGACCCCCAGGGAGAAACGTTGGTCAGCCATTGAGAGGGAGGCCTTTGCTGTGGTTTGGGCCCTGAAGAAGTTGAGGCCATACTTGTTTGGTACTCACTTCCTAATTCAGACAGACCATAAGCCCCTCTTGTGGCTCAATCAGATGAAGGGTGAAAATCCCAAACTGCTCAGGTGGTCCATTTCCCTACAGGGGATGGACTTTACAGTGGAGCACAGACCAAGGACTGACCATGGTAATGCAGATGGTCTCTCCAGGTACTTCCACTTAGAACATGAAGACGTATCTGGTCAAGGTTAAGTTTAATGTCCCTGCGTTTGGGAGGGGGGGTTGTGTCGGAGAGTAGGGTTTGCTATCCTATGGTCACCCCAATTTTTGCTCTTTGCTTCACTGGTTTTCGACTTAATGTGGCTGTGGGCCTGCTAATCAGACCCACAACCTGCTGTTCTCTCTCTAAATTCATAACCATGTACTATAGGTACATCACCAAATTGGTACTGGAAACCTTGTCAGCCCCTGTACCATGCACTATAGGTGCTCAGGGCATAGGTGCATCCAAGGCCTACCAGGGGCTGCAGCATATCTTTTGCCAAACCTGGCTGGTACTTAAATCGACACAACTGGCTGTTCACACCGCTGGGGCAAGGTGGTGTACTCACCCCTTGCTTAGATATAGTATACCTATGTCTAAACCTATATCTGGACACATATGCACCTATAAGTCACTCCTATGGCAGGCCTTTACAATCCTGAAGGCAGAGTGCTTGGTTTTATGTGAGATGGTGCTCTAGCATGAGCTGAGCCTGTCTGCAGTGTTCGGAACCATTTCCTTACTGCTGTTCCAGTGATACTGCCATACCATATACTCTTAAGTGCATTATAATCCTAGCGGTTAATGCTAACTTTGGTTTGGCTTTATCAAAACATGTCATGTTTGGTGTCATATACTTTGGAATACTACCCCCCTCGCCAGTTCTGGTGACGGGGTAGCATTCCACCCTTCTAGAGGGAGAAGACATGTTACTTTACTTAAAACGCGGTTAATGCTAACCAGAGTCTCAGCATCACAAAATGGATGCTGCTGCCCCGACACAAGTCTGACCTCCTGCTGCTGACCGAAACTTGGCAGGGGAGGCCTGGACAAAGGGTTTCCTGTCACAGGGAGGTGCTACACCTCCCCAGACAGGAGATAGTGGATTGGAGCAGGGAGGGTTGAAAGGAACTAGACACTGCCTGGGGCACACAAGGTGTCCCATGCAAAATCCAGTCAAACCGGTTCTGGGGCACTCCAGCCCCAGCTCTGGTGCGAAACTGGACAAAGAGAAAGGGGTGTAACTACCCCCTTCCTGGGTCCCACCCATAGGAGGGACCTAGCAGGTAATCCAGCCCCTTGATTTGGAATAAAGCTAGGAGCTGTGCAGATGCACATCAGATTATCCTGACTGAAACTTATGAAACAAAACTCTGCACCCTTCGACATCCCTCTCGACGTGGAAGACTGAAGAATATCCCTTGTGGTCAAGGAGTGACCACCCTGTGCAAACAGGCACCATCCTGCTCGTCATGATTTGCTTTGTTGCAGTTCCCGCCGGAACTCGAGCAACAGAGATCAACAAGACCCATTATGCCTGCCTTCCAACAGCCCGATCCACAGTCCCTGCAAAGCTGAGACTCGTTGAGGTGACCTGAAGCGTGGGGCCGGCCATCTTTGAAAAACAACAAAGTGCTGACCGTGCAGCATCCAAGGCTTCCTCGAAGCTGTGCATTGGAGTTTGAGAATCTCTAGCCCCGAGCAGCTTTTGCACCGAAGCTCACCCCTCCACACTCATTGAGTGCTGCGTGGGGCCCTTTTGCATTTTCCTGCCTGATGCATTGGTCCGGTTGCTTGCCTGTTGGCTAGTGGCCCCAGTACAGATGAACCTATGAATTTGCTCTGCTAGTCTGGTTGCTCCAGACTGGCCCTCGCTCCCCTGAAAAGGATCACCCACTCTAACCTTGCTGGTCCGAGTAAGAAGCAATCTTTGAATCCTGCATGGGTTGCATTTGCCAAGGCCTGTTGACACTGATCTGGAAATCGACACTGCCAAAAGTGAGAGCCTTTGTGGGACAGCTTGTGATTCACTCCAGGACATCCTCGGTGCCCCAGAGACCACGTGGCAGCGGAGACAAGCTTCACAACAGCCACCTGATTGCGCCCGACATGGCCTGGTTCCTTCCTGGTTCCTTCCTGGTCACTGGCTAGTGACCCAGACTCTGTCCCCTCTGCTTTCAGGTACTCTACATCTTCGATCCACCCTTGGATCCAACCGGACTCTTCTCTACTGGCCGCCTGCAGCATCTTCATCTCCAGGCACCCTAGATCTTCACGACGAGACCCGACACGCTTTTGTACCTGTGCACCCGCTTCCTGGGGGTAAGGTAACTCTTGAACGCCAGTGCTCCTGTAGTGGTTTACACCTCTAGTGTCTAAGTCTAAAGTTTTGTCCTTCTAGTCCAGTCGGAAGACTCTTAAAACTGTAACTCGATAACTTTTACGCACCATTGACTTTGCATTGGTGCATGCGTTTGCTTTAAGCGCTGCACCCGATTCCCGCGGGCTACTCCCGTCCTAACTGCTGTTAGTCCAGTGTATTCCCAGCAATTCCCAAGGCCCTAGGCCTTACCACTGATCGATTAGTGATACTTATACCACTTTTTTGATATATGGTTTGAGTGGCCACCGGCCTCATCCATAATTGTGCAACTTTCATATGTTATACTGTGCTTTTGTTTAAACGCTTGTGCTTCTATACTCATAAAGAGTACAGGGGATTATTCTGAGAATAAATACATATATTTTTATAATATATAACTTGTGTGGTGTCCTTTCATTTGATATTACAGGATTGCATATGGTAAAACAGCTGTCTTCACATGTCCTCTTGAGTTAAGCCTTTAGGCTGCTTAGTCCATGCTACCTCTAGGATAGCTTGTCTTTAAGGTTGACTTACAACCACCATCATAAGGGATTGTTTGGACTGATATAAGGTGCCCCCAGAATTGTAACATCATACATCAGGCCAACTTCTCATAGTGCCTGATCCAGGTGCTGCACTGTTTGGGGCACCAGAGGGGCCAGGTCGGTCGGGGTTATCCATGGAGTGGTGAGAGGCGTCACTGTCGGTGGGATGAGAGTCCTGTAGAGCCGAGGACTGTGAATCATCTTCCCCATCATTGGGGTTCGATTCCGCACGTTGCCCTGTGGGTGTGAGAGACAGACAATGTTAATGCCATGTAATGCAACATCCATTTCTCATACACATTGTAGTTGGCACTGTTCCACCTGGTAGTTGTCCATGCTTTGGATTGTCCTCAATGTTCACTTGTGGATGGGTATGTTGTGGGTGCGATTGATATGTGCTCCTGAGTCATTGACATGGGGGGGCATATTTACTTACTCCCCTGCGCCAGTACACCTACTTGTGGCGCAGGGCTTTAGAATGTAACACATCTCCCAGATGCGTCACCTTGTAAATTACCAGCACCATGGTGCCTCTTTTGTGCCGCAGCTGTGTTACAGAGGTGACGCAACAGCGGCATGTAAGAAGCGCAAGTGGCTTGTGAATGTGCACCATGCATTTGTTGCTTGGATGCTTCATCAGATCTGAATTGGTTTAGTTGTGTTACATGACCATTGTGACAGTGGGGAACTCAATTGCCTGTCCCAGGTGGGTATGTTTGTGTAAGTGGTGTGTGTGACAGCCTGTGGTGGTAGTTGGAGTCTGAGTTGGCACTGGGCCTCCCTCGTGGTGTGGCTCATCCCTCTTTGGAGCATGCTGCCATGACAGTGGCTGTGAGTTCCTGCCCAAGATATTTGACCATGTTGTCCTGGTGTTTGTGTTTGCACTGGTCGCAGGAGGGCCTTGAGCTGCCTACACCGGGGCCCAGTGTCAGCTAACTTGTCAGTACTTTCACACTCCATGTGCATTGAGCATGGTGCATGGTTGTGTACCTGGGCCATATGGGATGAGTGCAATTGGACATGGGCATCCACAGAGATGTTTATAGGGGTGGGCAGATTTTTAGCTTCATCACCATCCCCCTTGCACCCTTCTCACCCTCTGCCTTGTACCCTTCTCACCCTCCCCCTTGCACCCTCCTCCACTCTGTCTTGTACCCTTCAGGCCCTCTGCCTTGCACCCTTCTCACCCTCCCCCTTGTACCCTCCTCCCCTCTGTCTTGCACCCTTCTGGCCCTCTGCCTTGAACCCTTCTCACCCTCCCCCTTACACCCTTCTCACCCTCCACCTTGCACCCTTCTCCCCCTCCCCCTTGCACCCTCCTCCCCTCCGCCTTGCACCCTTCTCACCCTCCTCCTTGCACCTCCCCTCTGTCTTGCATCCTTCTGGCCCTCTGCCTTGAACCCTCCTCCCCTCTGTCTTGCATCCTTTTCACCCTCCGCCTTGCACCCATCTCACCCTCTGCCTTGGACCCTTCTCACCCTCCCCCTGGCACCCTCCTCCCCTCCACCTTGCACCCTTCTCACTCTCCCCCTTGCACCCTTCTCACCCTCCACTTCTCACCCTTCTCACCCTCCCCCTGGCACCCGCCTCCCCTCGGCCTTGCACCCTTCTCACCCTCCCCCTTGTACCCTTCTCCGCCTTGCACCCTCCTCCCCTCTGCCTTGCACCCTTCTCACACTCTGCCTTGCACCCTTCTCACCTCCCCCTTGCACCCTTCTCCCCTCTGCCTTGCACCATTCTCACCCTCTGCCTTGCACCCATCTCACTCTCTGCCTTGCACAATTCTCGGCAACCCCCTTGCACCCTTCACACCCAATGGAGGGTGCTGCGACCTTGAACAATGGGACCATTTGTAAAGCATGATGGACTAGGGCCGGCCCCGGTTGGGCCCACACAAGAAACACTGGTGAACCAGGGGGGCCAAGAGCCCCCCTTGCCCCCTACGGACGCACAGGGAATTGGGTCTGATTTGGGGTCCCACAATTCATTTAGTGACACCCACCCTCTCAGAATACTGGCTGTCTATTCTTGGGTCTGTGCTTCCTGTAGCATGGGCCGTGGCATGGCCTTGGTTTGTCAATGGGGCATACACATGTTAGTGGCATTTGCCTTGTTTTTGCCTGTAGTTATGGGCAGCTGGTGCTTGGCGCTTGTTGTGGCCATTGTTTGTACTTGGAGTGTAGATGCCATTACCCCCATGTTACATGAGTTGTTTGTATACTCACCACGCTCTACGACTCCTTCAATGCCATGTACTCCCACTGGTGGTAGCAGGGCCAATGACCTTATCCTCCCAGGGATTGTACTGTACTGGTCTGCGGGGACCACCACCTGCAGTGTTTTGGCTCTGTAGGTAGTCGGCGTCCATCTTCCTCTTCACCATCCTCCGCAGATTGTACCACCTGGCCTGGCATTCAGTCCTGGTGCGTCTGATGGGTGCAACAGCATTCACCTTATTGCCGATCCTCTCCCACATGCGTGTTTTCTCAGCTATGCTGGTCCGTCTGACCAATGCACCAAACAGCTGTGGCTCGACTCTGAGGACTTCATATACAAGGATCTTCATCTCCTCCTTTGTGAACTTTGGATTCTTGTGTGCGGAAATGGTGTGGGGTGAATGTGATTGGGGGGTGAGGGTGCGTATGGATGTGGGTGTGTGGGTATGAATGTGAATGGGGGTGTGGGTCTGAATGTGATTGGGGGTTTGTGTAAAGGTGGATGTGTGCAGTTGTTTGTGTGTTGTCTGTCTCTGTGGCTAAATGGGTGTGTTGCAAAGGATCATGGTTTGTGCGTGTGGGCCCTTTTTATTGGTCCATTTGTGGGTGGGGCTTGGTTTGAAATGTTGGTGGATGTGTTATAAGGGGTGAATCTAAGTTAGGCCCTCTGTTTGCCTGTTTAGATCTGGCCAGGACATTCATTTCCAATGGTTTGTACACAGGAGATATGTTTCGTGGTGTTGTGCGAGGCGTTTGCACCCTCCTTGTGCTGTTTTAATGGGTTTGCATGCGCTTCGTTCATGGGGGGTTCGAATCGTATTTGATTGTGTGGCTCGCTCATCCGTGACGTGTATACGGGGTTCGCGTGCGCTTTGTTCAGGGGGGGTTCAAATCGTATTTGCTTTTCTGACTCGCTCATACGCGACGTTTTTCCGGGGTTCGCGTGCGCTTCGTTCAGGAGGGTTCGATTCGTATTTGCTTTTGTGGCTCGCTCATCAGCGACGTTTTTCCGGGGTTCGCTTGCGCTTTGTTCAGGGGGGTTTTGATTCGTATTTTCTTTTGTGGCTCGCTCATACGCGACGTTTTTCCTTAGTTCGCGTGCGCTTCGTTCAGGGGGTTCGATACGTATTTGCATTTGTGGCTCGCTCATACACGACGTTTATAGGGGGTTCGCGTGCGCTTCGTTCAGAGGGGGTTTGAATTTTATTTGATTGTGTGGCTCGCTCATACGCGATGTTTTCCGTACAAATCGCAGTTCATGCGAAAAGACGTTTTCCCGTACGAATCGCGTTCTCGGTCCCCGGTCAGGATCATACTTGTCGGGTCATACAGCATGTTTATGAATTGTACGGTTTATTTCCCGAGTCCATATCGTATGGATTCTCACTTGATTTTCGTACGGTTCGCAAGGATTCCGACATATTTTTGTGAAACGGATCGTACTACGCGATTCGGACGGAGTTGTACGATTCGTACGGAAACGGCTACGAATTCGAATTGTGTGACGGTTTTCTTTCCCGAATCGGAATCGACCCCTATATGTTAAGAAATCAAACAGGATAGGTTATGCAGAGCAAATTTAGGTTGAAATCTATGCTGATCATCATGTCTAAGACCCCTCAGCATGTCGTAGTGTGTAGAAGTCAGATCATTTGTGTTAGACTTGGCACCATTGGCGTGGGTCTCCCTTCCATTTTTTTGCTGTTGCCTCTGGTGTCTTTGCTTGTCTAGATGCTTTGGGCACTTTGCCAAAGCTGTTCAGTGCCAAAGTGCAAGTGCTCCCTGTTGTAAATTGTTGTTAGGGATCAGTAAGTACATGATTGGTTATTTGATTTACTTGTCAGACCCTTGTACAGCGCACCATGTGTGCCCAGGGCACGTAGATCAAATGCTGCTGGTGGGATAGCGGTACAAAAGGGGGTGGTGATGGATGGAGCATCTGCACCAATCAAACACTCACACCCAGTCAACAGACCTGGGTTTAATCCATCACCATTCTTTAGCCCACTCTGCCACCCCAGTTCAGACATGGCCATATGCAAATCAGTCTGACCCTGTACCTCATGGGAACAGTACAGCCCGAACTGCCAAGCCATGCCTTCCCTGGGCCGGAAACAAGCTTCCTAGGACCAGTTTCTGGCATTTCAGCTGTTTTCAGCCAGGCTTGCTTGAATCCAGTGGCAAAGTGAGCAAGGGACTCACGTCTGAGCATACCCTGCCAACTTGTGGCGAACAACGCGGTACAAAAGGGGGTGGTGATGGACGGAGCTTCTGAACCAATCAAACACTCACACCCAGTCAACAGATCTGGGTTTAATCCATCACCGTTCTTTAGCCCACTCTGCCACCCCAGTTCAGACATGGCCATATGCAAATCAGTCTGACCCTGTGCCTCATGGGAACAGTCCAGCACGAACTGCCAAGCCATGCCTTCCCTGGAACGGAAACAAGCTTCCTAGGACCAGTTTCTGGCATTTCAGCCGTCTTCAGCCAGGCTTGCTTGAATCCAGTGGCAAAGTGAGCAAGGGACTCACGTCTGAGCATACCCTGCCAACTCATGGCGAACAAAGCGGTACAAAAGGGGGTGGTGATGGACGGAGCATCTGAACCAATCAAACACTCACACCCAGTCAACAGATCTGGGTTTAATCCATCACCGTTCTTTAGCCCACTCTGCCACCCCAGTTCAGACATGGCCATATGCAAACCAGTCTGATTTGCATATGGCATATGGAAATGAGACCCAGACCCCAGAACTTTAGATCACTTCTGGGAAATCAAGAGGAACTTTTGCCAAGGAGAAGAGCCGGAGAAGCTGAGGAGGAATACTGCCCCTGTGCTGTTTGCTGTCTGGGGGTTGGCCTGCAGTGACTGCTTGCTGCCAAGGAAAGGAGAAAAAGGACTTTGCTGTTTGCTTTGTTACCTGCTTGAAGAAAAAGATCTTCAAGGGCTTGAAACTGAGCTTGCCTCCTGTTCGGAAATCTCTGGGACACAACGACTTCACCACCAGCTCCCCTGAATTTCTTTGCTGGGAATTCCAACCTTCAAAGAGGTGCCTGCTGCTGGTTAGGACCTCTAGAGACTGTTTGTTGCTGGGAGCTGGAAGATCGACGCAACGAGGAAGAAGCATTTCACATCCACACCTGTTTCTGATGCATCGCCGAGGCACAAGGAAGAAGCGTGCTGCATCTCCACCTGGTTCGACGCATCGCCGAGCCACGGAGAAGAAGCATTCACACTGGGTCCCGAAACATCGCCTAGAAAATCGTTGCAGCACCTGCTGTGCGGCTTCAAAAGTTCACGCATCGTACCGGATCGTCGCATCGCGCCGCCATTTTCTTGCAATGCACTGGATCATCACCACGCATCTAGGCGCCATCTTGTGGCATTGTAAACAGAGCGCAGTAAGAAACAGACGCATCCCCTCCTCTCCGGTAAGGAATAGATGCATCGCCTCCCCTGCGCTGCAGTAAGGAACAGACGCATCGCCTCCCCCAAAGCAAGGAACTGACGCATCACCTTCCCTATGCCCCTTTTGTTTGATTTGCATGACGCATCTAAGGTACTTTGTGGTAAAGGTGTTGCATTTACAACTTGCATTTAACTGAACTATTTATACCATTTAAGAGCCTTATTTTTGAAACAGTATTGTGGATTATTGTTGTTTGGTCTTGTCTTGGTTTAGATAAAGATAACTTATTTTGATAAACTGGTGTGGTGTCCATTCATAGTGCCTTCACTGTATTACTGTATGTGTTCACAAATGCTTTACACACTGCCTCTGAGATAAGCCTGTCTGCTTGTACCAAGTTTCCAAGGGGGTGAGCAGGGTATTTTAGGAGTGTATACCCCTTACCCTTACTAGAAGCAAGGGTCCCTATTTGGACAAAGGTACCTACCTCTGCCAACTAGAGACCCCCATTTCTAACAATTTGTCTCTCAGCTTATTAACAAAAGGTAATCATTCTCAATCTGGCCTCTGATGCTAATGGAAGAAGCTATTGTCTAGCAATGTCATTAGCATTAAGTTATCCAATAGAAGGACAACAGCAACGGAATTCCTGAGAGGGATACTCAGTGATGATAAAGGTTTGAGGAATGGATCCCATATGTCCTCAAATTTGAAGAGCTGGTCGTTCAGCTTATAGATCGATCTCTCAAATGAAGCCATCGTTGTGACTCCCTCGATCCTGTCAGATAATATTGGCAGGGACGCCGATTTCCATTCTCATAAAATGCACAACTTGACAGTGGCAAGGGAGGAATCGAGCCATCGTTTAGTGTGGGAATTAATACCCAGCACCTCGTTGGTATCATGAAGAAGGGCCACTTCAATTGAGGGCAGCAATAAATATTGTGAATGAGTCTCACTGCTTGTCTCTCACCTATAGACATCACATGGTAAATGGACTGCGAGTGTTGACCACCAGGGTCTGCCTTTTAAGATACGTCTGCTGTGAGGCAAAAAGGTGTAAGGGGAACTTGGCAGGTTGTAAGTGAACAAGTGAGGCCTGAGCGTGTGAGACTACCATTGTGCGTAGCCCTGTAAATACACACAGGTATCCTGGTGCAGAGGGGACTCTGCAGGGTAGATATTGACCTGTTGTAGGCCTTATATTATTAGTGTGCACTCATAGGTAAAGTTAGTATGGTTTACTGTTTTGTCTGCAGTGACACTATATTATACATATTAGGGGGAAGGTGCCTTAGAGTACAGTTTTCCATCCCTCTTGCCTACAAAGTCCTGTGAGGTTTAGACTTGGTGTGAAACGTGCACCCTGTTTGACTATGCAGGTCCAAAGATGAAACATGTACACTTGATGGGTTGTCCAGAATTTTTCACATTTTTCTGGCTCAGGTTAGAATCAGAGTCCGGGCCATTTGTCATTCTGCTAGGCCAAGTTAATTACGTTGCTTCCCAGCAGAGGGAACAAAGGCCTTCGCACACAAAAGGAGTAATTAGCAGTGATTCTTTCAGCTCTGAGGAGGAAAGGGTGGGGAAGTCTATCTGCATCTGTGAACTAGCTGTCACACTATATCAGGGCTGAGCTAGCCCAAGCCCACTTAACAAAGGAGGAAGCCCAAACAACTGGAGTCAACACAGGAGGTGGCTGCCCTTTGAAGCCTTGGTGTGAAAGACCCTAGCAGTGATGTCAGTTGGCGGTGGAGCTGACGCTCCCAGAAGACGTCGGGATGGCACCATATTGACCTGGCCCAGTATGCTGGGCAAGGGGTTTGGGACAAGGTAGGAGGGGTGATGTGGCACCCTATGGGTGGCCAGGGGTGTCTGGCTTCTAGAACCTTCCACCCTCATTTAAAAACTCTTGCACAAGGGAGAGAGTGTTTTTTGTTGTTGGCCTCTGGACATTGGGACTATGACGATGGCAGCAGTCACGACAAGTGGAAAGACAAGCCTCCTGATGCCCTAAAGGACTAAGGACTCTGTCCACAGTTGGCCACAGGACCTGTGGGTCTTTCCAAGGGAGAGTGAGGCTGATCCCATTACACTTCCTGAGGACCAGTTAGGAGAAGATCTGAACATCTTCACCCCAAAAGGAGGAAAGGAGTACCAGAGACCAAAAAAAAGGAGAAAGGCTGGTGCAGTGAGCTAGTGGAACCAGTTCCCTGCACATCACATCATGTTTGAGGCCTACTGCAACAGCTCCTGGTACCTACAGCTCACCACTAGGAGTACAAAGAGCCCATGGTCATCCAAATCGGCCTAACAGGACCGAAGGAATGGCCTATTGAAGGCTGGGGACCTTTGACCTGTACAGAAAATGGAGCACATGGAGCTCTGCTGCAAGATCTAAAATTACCTCCAAAGTGGGCCTGTGCTCGACGGTTGGTGCAAACTGTTTAATTATTATGAGCTCTGGAGGAGGGGCCTGGGAACCCATCTCCAGACCCCCGCCACGAAGAGGATCGGGGGAGCGCTGTTGCACACCTCCAACAAAGAGACCATTTATTTAATCTCCAGGCACCCACCAAACAAGAATTGGGGGAGTGCTGTTGCATCCACCCCAAGGAAAAATTAAGGGTCTTGAGACCCCCTCTCCAGGCCTACGACAACCAATGGAGCAGGGGGAGCACTTTTGCACTTATCACCCCTCCTACTGGGGGAATGAGGGGGACACCACACAAAGCACACCCTGCCCGCTTGGAGCAAACAGGGAGAACCACACAGCCAGCTCCCATGCCAGCAGAGATGAATGACAGCTGCGCTGGGGCAGCATGGGGTAGGCTCTATGAGCTTCCCCCAACGAAAATGCCACATGGAGTGCCTGGGTGGGACCAAGCACCCCCAACAACAACAAAAAGTAAATAAAAACAAAAAGATGCCGTTCGGCTCATGGCCGTACAGCTGTCTAGGAATGCGGACACAGATGGTAATATAATATTCATGCTCCCCATAATGCCCTGCAGAGCTTGTTTGATTTTACTAATCATGCTTTTTGGGGGCCCCATAATAGGCAGGGGCACCGCCAATAATGTTGTGGGGGCTAGACAGTGGCGGCACCTCCACTAAGGCTTAGGAGCGTCACCCCACTGCCAGGAGCAGCATAGAAAGGAAAAATTAAAATAATAATAACGCAATGTTATTATCATTTTATTTTTTCCTCCTGCTGCAGAAGTGTGTGAGGGGTGGGGTGGAGCTGCTAGGTAGGAGTGGTAGAACACTCCTGTGTGCACTTCCCTGTTCTCCCTGCAGGCTGCCAGGCGCGGTGCGTCCATTGGGGCGTGGGAGCGTAGCCCCCCTGCCCGCAGCTCCCTCGGCGTCTTTGAACTTAAGTAAACTGAATCAGTTTACTTAAGTGCAAAGACACCGAGGCAGAACTGACAATCATGTCAGTCAGCATGACGTCGGACCGCCCACCCCTTCAGAGTCTGCAGGGGGTGGGCGGTCTGGCGTCATGTTGACATGATTGTCAGACCAGTGGGGGGCGACAGGCAGCAGCACAACACAAGTGCGCATGAGTGGGGACGGAGGGCGAATTTTTTGCTCATGCCCAGTCATGCGCTCTTGTGTTTTCACTTGTGTGCGCATGCTCATTAGAAGCCCTTCGGTAAATCATACTATTCCTTATGAAATTCATTAATGGTGCATTTGGTGACTGCAACTGCCTTCTTTCATGGATTGACACACAGATTTTCTTTTTGGCTGACTCTGTCAAAGATGTTTCCCCAAATGTTTGTCATCGTTGGAGACACATTCTTCTTCCAAAATTTCCAATTCCAAATCAGAAAACTTCTCTTTTCATTTGCACCCTCCATCACGCCATAATCCTTGCCTTTCTCCTGGTTGGGCAATGTGACTATTTTCCAGCGCTCTCTTGCTCCACACTGATGTGTGTAATGAAAGTGCTAACCAAGCAATGAGAGACAAGTAGCTCACTTCCTGCTTCCTGCTTGTGAGGACATCAAATCAGTCTATTTGACATTTGGAATTAGCAATACTTTATTTGCGACTACTTCAAATGTCAAATATGGAAACGCTATTTAGAATTGCGAAACAAGAGAAATTGCTATTTATGAAAATAAATGTTTCAAACATATTTACCGATTCTGTATTTGTGATTCATTAGTTATTGCAAATAAATAATTGGTAAATTATATGTACATTGTAAAACCAAATATGTATTTATTCACACATTTTTAGAGCGCACACTAGAACCCAGGGGTATCAGCACACTGTGCAAGAATACGAGTGGAGTTAGATTTCTCAATACATAGAACACAGTGGTTATGAGCAAAGACAAATTCCAGGCACAGGTTTTTTAGCACCCAGTTTTGCACTCTACATCCATTACAGAATAAGTGCTAACACTGCTTTGCTTGATGTATTGCACATGAAGTTTCCACGAGTTGTACATGGACAAAGCGGGAAAATAACAGTGCAGCAGTAGTGGTAATGCTGTATGCAGAATCAGCCAAAGAAAAATAATTGTGCACATTAATCCCCATTATTTGCGCAAAAGTAATAATATAAACATGACTTCGTTCAGTATCTGAATTTAAACATGCAGGCATGCGGGGCATGATGTGCACACATGTGGGCGGTGAAACAGAACATGTTCCACAAGATGTTTGTTGACTTATGGCAAATAAACCAGAGAAGGTAGCTGGGACTTTAAGAATGGTGTTCAGACCAGCACATTGCCAGTGGTAGGTCATCTTTGGTACCATGGGGGGGGTGAATGTATTGGGGTGTTGGAAAAGTCTGATTGGGGACAGGTACGTTTCATTTAGGGATGGAAAGTGGTGGTGTGAGTATAGTGCTGAATGTGACACATTCACACCAACAGTAGGATGGGCATAGGCATAGTGATGGATGCAAAGAAAGCAAGATGGAGCGGGGAGAGATGCAGGTGTGTGTGTATGTCTATCCATTAGAAAGATAGGGTCTACATTTTTCAGTAAATATAGACGCATTTTATGGACCGAGTGCATTTTAATTTCATATGAAGACATCTCATGCAAAGGACCTCTGTGCACCGGAAATGAGCCCCCACAGAGGAGAAGATTCTTTGTGAGGTTTGGGGTGCATGAGAATGGTCTAAGAGCAGATAGGGAAGGTTGTTTTGGATAATATTATGGATTAGAAAGTATCACCGGGAAGGGTCTGTGTGAATAATCTGACTGACAATGGTCTAAATGACAATGGTTTGACTCCCAAATGGTTCATGTAGTCAGAGTTGGTAGAAGCTCTACCTTATGAATGTTCACACAATGTGCTTTTTTATTGATGAAAAAATCCGGTCAATATTGCCAAATAAGTATGTCTTGTGCACAGGTCCATTGATGAGGCCACAGTCAGGGACGCAGCTTCAGGGAGGGTGTTTGGGGTGTTACACCCCTCTAAAAATATATCCTGTAGTAAATAGCTGGATTCAAGCGCTTTCAGTCGGGTATGGTGAGGTGTCTGTTAGATTTTACCAGGCATTTTTACATACACACAGACAGTTAGTTTGAAAATTATTGTGTTTAAGTACTCCTAACACACTGCCCCTTAAGCCCCCCTTCGTGCCATGCTTCTCATATGATGTATTTTCACAAGATACTCCAGCGTGAAGTTCACCCCTCCTCCCCCAATCCTACAGACTAAGCTATGCCCCTCCTTCAGTCCATGCAGGCGGTGCTCAGTTTATGCCACTTGCATCATAAAACTTTAAAATCATTTTAAAATGTTTGATTGACACTAGTTAAGGGAATTTGGCCTGACTATCTGAACATGTGTTGGAATTTTTGGGTGATTTGATGTCTTTTTGCTAAATGTGGTCCATTGCAATCAGATTTTGAATCATGCATCACATATAGGTTGGGATAACGAGGTCCCATGTTTTACCCTCGCTAAGGCAGCTAACTCTTGGGGACAGAGTTAATAGAGATTACAATTGGAATCCTAGAGATTCCCATGCGAAATGTGGATTTACCTGGCTAATCGGTAAATCCGAGTACAATTGCTTCACTAATTTCTCATTTTGCTCTGTTGCTTCACCCAGAGACTTCATCAATCGAAATCTCAGGACAAAACACAACAAATCGATGCTGTTTGCATAGATCTCATAATTCTGATGGTGCAGATAACATTAGTCATGAGGCCCATAATTAAAATTCAATGGCAGCTCCTTTGGCTTAAACACTCTGACTTGAAGTGTTATGTGGGACAACAGCCTATTGCACGAGGACCAAACATCTTAAAGAAATCCTGAGATAAACCACCAACTGTTCAAGAAATAGACGATGCCCTGAAAAAACTGCTAAGGAGTCAAACTGCCCCAAGATGATGTTGACCTGATGCATGTCAATAAGCGCATCCTTGCGCTTTTAAAATGCAAGCTTCATAAATTCTCTGATGGCGTGTGGCTCCCGCCAGACAGAAGCAATCAATCTTCCTGACGCCTCCGGATCAACATCTCACCTGGAAAAAGACACAGAAAGCTGTCTCGGAAGAATAAAGTCCCCTGCAGTGGCGGCGTAATTGTGACTTCGAACAATGATGAAATGCAAGACTGAAGTTAATTAATCCCTGATGATCAAACACGTTTTAATTTGGTACCATAATTTAACAAGTGGCAGTTCTACTCTGAGATCATTAAACTGCAATTTATTTTTCGGCGTCAGGCAGCAGAACGCACTGAGCAATGTATGTAATCTGTCAAAAGCCTCAGCACCTACGGGGATTTGTCCAACACAGTGCGAAGCTGCGGGGACTCTTTGGCGAATTGAAGGATTTGGTTTGTTTAAAAACTGTAGAATACATCATAATTCAATATTTCTGTGTTACAGTGCTACGATTCCCGCTAGCAAGAAAATATGTATGTTAAATATCACACTTTCCACGAACAGTAGTTAGATTGTTAAATAGATGGTGTAGGAGTAAATTACATATTATGACCTTCGAGCCCAATAATTGGTCATTGGCTGTTTTTAAGAAATTGTTTTTGAGCAGTGGAATCTCTTGAAATGAATAAGGCCAAATATAAAACTGGTGGGGACATCTACAAGGGGCATTCAAAAGAATGCCTGTGTGTGTATAATTTGCACAAGTGTATGTTTGCTAAAAATATTTAATTTTAACTTTCTTCATATGTATAATATATCTCATGCAAAGTTAGCTTTAAACATTTTGAGCATATAATCATGTCTTGTTTAAATGTGAGTGTTGGAATTATGAACTGTGTTAACGTATTTACATGACATATTAAGGGCCTCATTAATGAGGTTTTGCCGTAGGGCAGCGGAGCAGACCTTCCTGCAGCACTGTAACACAGCAATGCTCTCGCAGCCACAAAAACAGTGTAAAATTATTTGAAAAACGACAATTAGTAGCAATACAAATGAAAGAAAGCAGCAGATCTTTCTGTTCAGGTTCTTTTTCAATGATGTTTTAATTGGATCCAAGCTCAGCCGACACGTGTTTCATCGTGTTAAAGTGGAGTCAACACGACTCTTCAGGGCTAGTGGATAGCTTCCGGCATCCACGGTTAGATGCGTGATATTCAGCGCGGTAGATGGCGTGTCCTGATAAGATATTGGCGAGTCTGCCAATATAACTAATCGATCAAAAACCTGGTTCCGGGTTCAGGAGTATGTATGACACAGGTAATTATGAAGTAAGCACACAAATTGTTGCACGTCTGCATTCGACGATGACTATGCACGAGTGCGTGAATAGCTGTACCGGGAGGGGACCCGACTGTTGGAGTTGCGAGTTCTAATTGTAGGTATAGGATTCTTCACGGGTAGCTTTAGGCTGACAGTCGGTGTCCCTCCTCCGTTGGTTCCCGGTCGCCGTGTTCCAAGAACGGTCCGTTCTTGGAACACGGCGACCGGGAACCAACGGAGGAGGGACACCGACTGTCAGCCTAAAGCTACCCGTGAAGAATCCTATACCTACAATTAGAACTCGCAACTCCAACAGTCGGGTCCCCTCCCGGTACAGCTATTCACGCACTCGTGCATAGTCATCGTCGAATGCAGACGTGCAACAATTTGTGTGCTTACTTCATAATTACCTGTGTCATACATACTCCTGAACCCGGAACCAGGTTTTTGATCGATTAGTTATATTGGCAGACTCGCCAATATCTTATCAGGACACGCCATCTACCGCGCTGAATATCACGCATCTAACCGTGGATGCCGGAAGCTATCCACTAGCCCTGAAGAGTCGTGTTGACTCCACTTTAACACGATGAAACACGTGTCGGCTGAGCTTGGATCCAATTAAAACATCATTGAAAAAGAACCTGAACAGAAAGATCTGCTGCTTTCTTTCATTTGTATTGCTACTAATTGTCGTTTTTCAAATAATTTTACACTGTTTTTGTGGCTGCGAGAGCATTGCTGTGTTACAGTTTGGGTAATCTCTGATTGTCTTAGAACGGTTTTTGGGTTAATCCGTTCGCTCTTTACGCGCCACACTCAAGAACTCATCTCCACATACTGTCCAGCGTATACTCCAGGCAGAGCGCCATTTTCTGAAATTTCTGGAAACCCTTCTAGCCTTTGTCTATATTGTTTTCAGATTGGTTGCCTCCACGTTTCCTTTACATATTAGTTCAACTCTCTCTTTCCCCATTATGAATAGGGACAAGGTAGCAGCGGACCTTTTCGATAACCTTGCTAAAGGAATGCCCACACACCAGGCATCTGCCACTACAGGTCCTGCACCTGTGGAAGGTCTCAGGGACAAGTTTCTCAAACTTGAGAGGCTAAAAAAGCAGGAGAACTCACGGTGGTGGGATGGAACCACCCTGAAGTACTACAAACGTATCAAACAAATTCCCAGAGGTTTACGTTCTCAGACCTTTCCCACCTATGACAATCTAGACATTGACCTCATGGTCAAGTGGGAAGAGTCTCTCAACCAAAATTCCATGAACCTTATGGACATATTAAAAAAAGGTCCGTTCTTGGAACACGGCGACCGGGAACCAACGGAGGAGGGACACCGACTGTCAGCCTAAAGCTACCCGTGAAGAATCCTATACCTACAATTAGAACTCGCAACTCCAACAGTCGGGTCCCCTCCCGGTACAGCTATTCACGCACTCGTGCATAGTCATCGTCGAATGCAGACGTGCAACAATTTGTGTGCTTACTTCATAATTACCTGTGTCATACATACTCCTGAACCCGGAACCAGGTTTTTGATCGATTAGTTATATTGGCAGACTCGCCAATATCTTATCAGGACACGCCATCTACCGCGCTGAATATCACGCATCTAACCGTGGATGCCGGAAGCTATCCACTAGCCCTGAAGAGTCGTGTTGACTCCACTTTAACACGATGAAACACGTGTCGGCTGAGCTTGGATCCAATTAAAACATCATTGAAAAAGAACCTGAACAGAAAGATCTGCTGCTTTCTTTCATTTGTATTGCTACTAATTGTCGTTTTTCAAATAATTTTACACTGTTTTTGTGGCTGCGAGAGCATTGCTGTGTTACAGTTTGGGTAATCTCTGATTGTCTTAGAACGGTTTTTGGGTTAATCCGTTCGCTCTTTACGCGCCACACTCAAGAACTCATCTCCACATACTGTCCAGCGTATACTCCAGGCAGAGCGCCATTTTCTGAAATTTCTGGAAACCCTTCTAGCCTTTGTCTTCCTGCAGCACTGCCCTAAGGCAAAAGAAAATTGCAGGAATGCACTGTAGCTATCAGATTCAGCGCATTCCTGTCCTTTTCCCCTGTGATGGACAACCTCCCTGCACAAAAGCAATCACAAGAAGCTTTTTCCTCTTTCTATGTGTGCTGCAGAATGCAGCACAGATTCTGCAGCACACATCGAAAAAGAAAAAACAAGGAGAAATAAAGATATTTCTCCCATTGTGCCTCCCTTACGCCTCCCCTGGGAGGCTTAACTTTTTGTCACCGCCTCAGAGTTACCAGTTCCCTTAAATCTGGGGCAGCGTCAAAAAGCCAAGGATGTTGCTGGGAATTCCTCCAGCCACAGCTATTTAACGCCCCTTTATTGCAGAAAACTGCATTAAAGAGAACAATATTTACGAGGCAGCAGTAATCCCAAAAAAGTGGCTTAGTGCTGCCTCGCAAGTATGGAGCAGGCTCCTGCGCCACAGAGCATCACAAAAAGTGACGTTCCAGCGGCGCAAAGGGCCTCATAAAATGAGGCCCTTAGTATATTGACCCGTAGTGTGAAGAGTTAATGTAGGAATTAAATGTAACTAGCAGAAATGCTAACATGAAGAAACGGTGTTGTGCAGACTGATTTCACTTATGTATTAGAAGTGTTTAACAATAATGATATTTTTCATAATTAGGTAAATGCGTTAGTTGAAATGCAAATCTAATGGTGCAACTTGTAATGTTTAAACAATGTATTCTTATGTTAGCTATAGTCATAGAACTGAAATGCTATCCTATGACCACTCCCGCTTTAGAATGAATGCTCAAAATTTCATGTTCACTATGGAACTGTTCTTTCTCATGTTTTGCATTGCAGGTGGAGAAGCATTCTTTAGGGAAGATAATGTCTTTGTTTTAGCAGCTATGACAGGAGAGAAGAAGTTACAATCGTATGACTCTAAGGCGATAAAGGAAATACGTTGGTTTCACATGGGAGAAGACCTGGGAATCAAGGAGGAATGGTTGCAAAAGATGTACATGGAAACCCCCGTGCAAAAGTAGGCTCATGACTGTACTCATCGTGAGATTCGTGCAAAGCTATGCATCATGTGAAACTACCTGTGGATAACTGTGTGTTGGAATTAGGGAGAGTGCCCAGAACTTTCTTGCCTTTGGAGATGGAACATCTCAGAGTGAGCTTTGTCTTTTTATGATGGTGGCGTTATGCTACCTGGCCCATCTTGACAGTGGGGAGATTTCTTAGGAAGACTCCACGACTGACCTTTTTCCTTTTTACTTGAATTGTTTATCCATTAGCCTATGGATGTCATTTTAGTGATAGAGTAGGCTAGATTTGAGGCTTTTAATCACCAGCCTTCGATGCAGGGAACTTTGTACTCCTGCTTCCTGATCATCTGCATCCTGTTTTTTAAAAATAATATTTCTGTTTATGTTGCACCATTTGAAATCGATGTGTAGATTTGGCTTCATGCTGTTTCTTTTGTATTTCTACACACTCGTGTTGAAGTGTTTTTATGTCCAACTATTTTTGGCTTTGTAATAAATCAAACTAACCTTTCTAAATTGTCCTTTGATTATTATGTGTTCAGAAGTAGTGGGTTAGATTGGTTGCCTACTAATTATTTTCTTCCCTTTACACTTTCGTACTGCTAAAAAGATCGGACAGCGTCTCTATAAAAGTCCAGACCAAATTTATGAGCCCCCTTTTACTCGCCTCTAGATTCACATATGTTTCTGAGAATTTTAGTCTGCAGCCTGTTTGCTAAGAGTCCTTAGGTTGTGTTATTATCATTTATTTAGTGCTTACTTGCAAACAGTATGGTGTCATTGCAATGTGGAACACCTTTGATGTGTGATTTTGAATGGCTATGGTGATTGTTCCTAACCAGAGCTGGAACCATCATGGGTAATGTGCTTCTGCAGTGCTTGTGTGTGAGGTAGAAATAGCAGAAGCTAGTTACAATTTGCTTACAGAACCTATTTATTTGATAAAAAAGTTTACTTCTGTCTCATGTTACTTTAAATATGGCACTCACAGCTCTGTGGCAAGTTTTATCTGTATTAGAAGTGTGTGTCATATTCTTTTTGTGAAGTAAATATCGGCTTGGTGTAGTAGTCCATAACCTATAAAACTCTAAGTTGACCTCTGCAAGATATTTTTGCATCAGAACCAGATTTCTGGTTGGCCAAGGCTTGCGCCAAAGCCAGGCAGAAATTACCAATCTAGTCAGGGCGAGTGAGTTCTACGCCAAAAATACCCCCTGCTCACCCCTTGGTAGCTTGGCACGAGCAATCAGGCTTATCCCGGAGGCCATGTGTATAGCATTTGCGCACGCACACAGCAACAACAACCCAGGCACACTACAAAAGGAACTCCACACAAGTTATATCAAAAATAGCCTTTGTATTCTCATAACACATTAGAATAGTATTCACACAATATACACTGTGCCAACTGGCACTGGGCAATATTTACAAGGGATTATCTACACATGACAGGGCCACATGGACCACTGTCAGAACCATCACAAAGCGAACTTAGTAAAAGTAAAACAGATCATAAATGTACAACCAGTAACCACTGGTAATCACTGTACTTAGCAACAGCCTGTAACACAAACTACATTATGCACAGTATCACATTAGGCGCAAATTACATTCTGCGCCAACCTCACCAGCATAAACACATTATGCAATCACCTCACAAGTATAAACGCATTAGACCCTAACCTCCTAAGCATCACTCACAATAGGGGCATAATTCACACAGTGAAACATAATCTCACTAGCATAAACCATGATATGCAAAATAACCTCATAATCATGAAGCATGGTTAGAGGTATAAAACAGGGTGCATAAAACATACTACTCACATTACATTTCCTAGCACCACATCACATTAAATCTAACAATCCCCCTGGCGAACGGGCCATCCATAAAGGGGCTCAAATGCCCTTTGTCCACAAAATCAGGGCTGCTGCTTAGGCAGCGAAAGTGAAGGGGTGCGCCACTGCGCAAGCCTAAACGTAGCAGCTGCCCACTAATTGCTGGGCAGCTGTGAAGAAAAGTATGGGGCAAAGGAGTGCATCTCACTCCTTACTCAAAACATGCCCCCAAAGAACTGTGCGCCGATATGGTGCAGCTGCCCACTACTTGCTGGGCAGCTGGAAACATTCCAATGAGGCCTGGCACCACTGTGCCGCTTCTGTCCCTCTCAGGGACTCTCTTAATAACTGCAAAAACGTGGGCACCACTGTGCCACACCACAGGGGAAAACATGGGCCCCTCTGGGTCCTCTAGGAGATAATTATGCCCATTGTTGGAGGCCACAGGCTCAGAAACAAAACATGCCCCACGCTGGAGCGGCTCGCTGCTAGACGGGCCGTTCTGACTGCCACGGGGCCTCAGGACCCCCTCCGGGGGCCCCTTTAAAACAAATATCACCACATTGGAGTGGCCCACTGCACACATGGGGCCGCTCTCACTCTGTGCCCCATGGGCACTACAATATCCAAGAGCCGTCGCCCCCACGGAGCCCTACTCACCGGCTCTGGTCGGGGGAAGCTCTCTCTCCGTGTGTGCTCCTCTTCGCTCGGTCCCCTTCCTGGGACCGGGATTTCCCCATAGAGCCTGGCGGCTCTGTCACTCCTTCCTTTACAAGGGCCCCCTCCTGGGATCTGGGGCTCCGCAGGAATTCTTCTCCAGCGCTGGGGCTCCCAACCGCTCATGGGAGCCCCGCGAGGCAGGCTCAGTCTCTGCAGCAGTGCGGGCAGGGCTCTCTCCACTCACGGGGGCCCCGTTCTTCCGCCAACCATGGCTTCCTCGGGACTTACTTCAGGCCTCACAAGGCCACGCCCATGTCCCAACAAGGTTGCCTGACTTCCGGGACGCATTTGCAGCGGCCGGGCAACTTTTCAAAAGCGGGTCGGGCTGCGACGGTCATTCTTCGTTTATCAGCAAATTAAAAATATATAGCGGGGTGGGCACCTCCTTAATTAAGGGCAAAGTCACGGGGTGGGCATCCGCTAGCCAATAAAAATGAAGGACATTGAAGACGCAGGGTGGGCACCTGCGAGGCATGAACGGGAGATCCCAACGCCGGGGACTCCCTCCAGGATAATGGTAATGCTCCTTCTTTGCTGCAGGGAGCACAGCGCCAGGGGAAAGTGCTTCCAGGACAAAATAAGCAAAGCGCTCACAGTGTGCTAGAGGTCAAAGCCAAAGGGTCCCAAAGAAGAGTCCTTGAAGTATCCAGGGGCAATGCAGGGCCCAGGGAGGCAAGCCCTTCTGGCAGCCCCTGGCCCAGCAGCAGCATGCCCCGCAAGGTCAGGATCCAAGAGCAGAACATTTTCATGGGGTCACAGCCCCTTATTTTATACCACATTTTCCTTTGTTCTAAAGGTGCAGGCAATGGGAGAACCAGATACAACTGGTTCAGGGGAGCTGTTGAGCAATTTGTTTTGCTCAGCTCCTCTCTCCCTTTCACAGGGCAGGCTAGGTGTTCAGATGCACCACAGGAGGCGGAGCCAGCATTGTGGAGGGAAGGCACAGCCCTATTCAGGTCCCAGGTGCAACTCCTCCCTCCCCTCTGCATGCAGATCTCCCTATTCACCACCGGGCTGACCCATCCTGGCTCCTGGAGCCACCCACATCATCCAGCACCTGTCACTCACAAGCCAGACAGGCAATTCACATCACACAGTACACATTACACAGAAATGCCAACTTCTAAAAGTGGCACTTCTCCACCAGTCACAATAAATCTGCTCACACCATTGCGCAGCATTTATTCTCACAAGTTCGCACATACCAAAGTCGCCCCTGCACTCCTCACATATCAGGAACTACGAGGGACACACATATCCCCATGCATTCCTGTGGGAGGGCAGGCCCACCTCACCACACATACACAGAGAGCGCAAGCACTTTACACTGGGCCACAGTCTCACATCATTGCCAGATCTCTCTCACTGCCTCTCTCTTAACTTTTCACAGAAGTACCCACCTTGTCTGTCAGTGTCCATTTTTTTTGTCACTGCAACCTCTCTCTTCGCTGTCCAGATCTCCCATCACTGTCCACCTCTGCAATTACAACCCATCTCCTGCCAATGCATTCTTTTGTCATCATAGACTAGTTGTCTTCCATCACTGCCCCTATGTCCATCAATATACATATTCACTTCAACTCCCTCATTTTGTCTCTTCTCCAATCAGTTTCCTCCTCTCCATCTGTCTTTCCCATCACTGCTTACCTCCTTCATCACTGCCTAGCTTCTCTGTCACTACCCAACTCTACAATCAATGCCCAATTCTCATCACTGCTCACATTTCCATTACTACCAACCCCTTTCATGTCTCCTGAAAATGTCCATTTCTCCAGTCAATGTACACCGTTCCTACGAATGTTCTCCTGCCACTGCTAGCTTCTCTTGTCAGAGCACACCTCTCTTATGCTAGCCTCTCTAGTCTCAATCTTCTCCCCCATCATTTAAATTTCCTCTCCCAAAACTCACTGTACATCAAGGAAACCACTTCCCTGTCTACACTGACCAGCTCCCCTTGTCACAGCAAATCTCATCTGCCAATGATGCATATATTGCTGTCCACCAATCTTGTTACTCCCTCTCCTTGTTACACCCACCTATACACTCTTTGCCTACTAGTTTTTATCCCTGAATGGTTAGTGACGCAGTGTTACAGGTCATCTAGCATGTGATGCATGCTCACTTTGGTCGACATGTGCCAGACGTTTACTACTGGCCTTTCAGAAGACGTATTATCCCCTTAGGTTTCCCTAATATGCACTTAGTGTGACTTTATATGAACTGCCTTCCTACAGTTGGTCTGAACAATAAGTCAGACGCTGACTGGATGTTTTTTAACAGTCCATACAGCTTTTACCTCATTTCTGGGTCATCAATGTCTTTCTTTGCCCAAGCAAGGTGTCAACGCTATTTGGATTTTTCTTAGCCCAAGAAAAAATTCAGCTAGAATCTGTTTGCTTTCTTGGGCACAGATATGTGTATCTTACACACAAATGCTGGGTACAGTGTTGATCAGGCAAAGTGTGGGAATGTTGAATGTTGGCACTTTTACCATTTGACAGAAGTTTCCTGTTACAGAAAAGTGGAGAAAGTGTCATTATATTGCCTATACGTACCTATTTTGGGGCATTCTTGGTAATCAAAAGTGCTCAGATTCATACAATCCACATCAATCTGGATTTCTCTGTGTCCTTAATTTGTAGAAATGTCTAGTATTGGTAGTATTCTTGGTATTTCAAACAGCCAAAATACTGCAGCCATCCAATATGGAAGCTCCCACATCCAAAATATTCCCTGGAGCTGTCATGATTCGCTCCCTGCGCTCTTGTGCCCACCACCAGGGGGCCGCATAGTTGGACTTTCCAGTATTTTAATAAGCTTCCCCTGCATGCATATCCTAACTTCCAGCCATTTAGACAATATTTGGGAATTGACATCCATTCCCAATCCATGCCGGGTTTTGTGGAAACCAGTCTGCTCATGCTGGAAACTCCTAGAATTCCCCGCTCACTGCTTCGTCTCCACCCCTGCAAGTTAAGGATAAGTGGAGGAATTCAGCTCACCTGTGGCTGCCTGCTGCAAGCCTGCTCACTCCTGGTGCATGTAAATATTATGAACTCTTTTTAAACCCAGCTCCCTACAGTCCAGGGTTGGTCGTTGTAACTGTGTTCCGTTGAGACCAATCCTTATTTCCTGAGCTTTTGCTTTCCTTGTTTCCTGAGATTTTGACCTACCTTGATTCCTGAGCTATAGTTATTACTTGTTCCTGATCTTGAGTTGCAACTATTCCTTGTTCCTGAATAGCACTGCTTGCAGTTCTTTCTTGATTCCCAAGCTACAGCTATCCTTGTTCCTGAACTAGCACTGCCTTCAGTATTTCCTTGATTCTTGTTCCTCAGCTGTAACTATCCTTTTTTCTGAATAAGTAACTGTCTGTAGTTCTACCTTGATTCATGTTCCTGAGCTCCTAAATTAGCACTATCTTCAGTGCTACCTTCACTCCTGATCCTTATCTATTCCTTGTTTCCTTGAATCCTGATCAAGTACTATTTAATGCATTATAAAATCAGCTCTCCTGTATTTCTCTTGTCCCAGTTCCTGCTTTTTTCCCATTACCTATGTTTCAGTCCTTAGTTTGCTGCTTTCCTGTTCTACTGTCTTACTTCTAGTTTCCTTGTATGCTTGTTATTTGCTTTCTGCCAAGTCTGTCCTTGTTTCCCTTCTTACCTGTTAAGCACTCTTCCTTGCTAGCTCCTTGTCTATTGTGCTTCTGTTTAGTTCTAACCCCTTCCTGTTACTGCCTTGCGTGTTCCTGTTTGATCGCCAGGATCCATGGACACAGCTGATAATCTAGGTGGTGTTTCTTGTCTAGTGTGACAATAGTCTTTGAGTTACATTTATAATATCACCCTAGGTAACAGCTCCACAGACCCTGCATTTGCATGTACATCCGATTGCAGTATCTGTAACAGCAATTGTGGGTGAGCAACTTACTGAGCTCCAGTCTTACTGTGTGGAGATCCCGAGTGCTCTACATTCCCTTTATTGTTAATGTTATGTGTACATATATTTATATGTCTTTCACGTTTGTCCTGAGTGTAGTTATTCTGAATGTTAAATTGCCTCTTGATTGTCCATCCTTTCTGAGTCTTAGCCATCTTGTTCACTTTTGCAGGCTTTGCTTTGGATCGCTTTTCTCCTCTGACGTCTAGTGTGATTCTGGGCAGTGTTGTACTCCTTTTTCTCCTTACGTTTTCTACCCTGTCGCCAGTCCTTGCCCAAGTCCATGACTGTGTTCCAGACATATTCCCGGACATTCCGTGGGAGGAGCCTCATTTGTGGATACCTGTCAAATCCATTCATTTCCATGAATGTTTCAGACCCCCACATTTATGAGACCCAAGGGGAAAACAAATGCAGGTCAGACTTCAGCAGAGATATCTTCCTGCTTAAAGAAAGAATGAATGGAATTAATATGTTTAGGGAAAAAATGCTGAAAATCTGGCAAATGTTATGTTTCGAGCAGTGTCCTCGCCAGCCACTCAGGTCGAGGCAGGTCTGCCACCCAGAGATATGATACTATGATGGTTAGATGCTGAAACTGTATAATTGTGAATTTCTTTAGAGCTTAGTGGTAATATACACAATCAAATGGCAGGTCTTCTAAATCGGCATTTTGCATTCAGTTACTTTCCAAATTTCCAAAATTCACTGCACCACACTTATCATCCGTGGGAACTTTGAACCTTCTGAAAACCTGCAAAAGTTTGATACCCACATGTTCAGGAAACCTAGAGGAAAGAAGTTGGGGGACAAGTTTTAGTATGGATATGTTCCTGCCCATGGGAGACTTAAGGTAATTTTCCATGAACACAACTGCTGACCTTAGTGCTGTAAGCCGGGCACCACGTTAAACCCCCACCAGGTGTTAGAACATTGGATGTAGCTGGATGGGTAACAAATAAGCTTTTGCATTGATCTTCGAATCATTACTGATTTTCTTCATTGATGAATTAGTTGTTGTGGACAATTCATTTTTCTTCTCATTAATTTACAGTTCACAGGGAATTGAGGATTCTAAAACAAATTCTAATATTCTGACAAATGGCATATTCAGCAAAATTTCCTGGATGAACAATAAAAGGGGGTAAGTTTAGCATCCAGCGAAAGAAACCTTAGGGTGAGCGCATGTTAAAAACGCATGGTTATGACATGTTTCCATAAAGCCCAGAGGAGACACATGGAAAGTAAAGACAGGTACAGTAAATTGACATTTCACTCTCAATTGCTTTCCAAATTTCCCAAATAGACGGCACCCAAGTTATCTCTTGAGGGAATTCCAACCCAATAAAAACCAAATCATGTCTTGTACCCCCATTCTCGGGAGACCAAAGGTAACACATATTTGGGTTAAACCTTAGCAGGGACATGTTTCTGCACAAAGCAGACAGAATGGAACACATGTTACACAAAACATGTGGCAAGCCTAACATGTCATCTCAGCTCATTTTATCAACTACCACTGCAGAGTGGGGAGATCTGTCTACATCTTAGGTAGCACAGAATCAGATATATATAGATTTTATACCTTCCAGACACACCTGAGATTGATGTATCTCGTCAAATGAACAGTCCACCATAAACAGTAATTCCTAACGTTACAATTAATTGTGCAGAAGTAGTCCGCAGGAAATGCACAGGAAATCGCACACATATTTAGTACTGCCAGACGTCATACGTTCAGGACAACATTTCCTTGGCTAGTGTTCCAGGATTTTTGTTTGTCCATTTGAGAAATGCAACAAAATATTGAGCAAGTGTGTTAAAAAATTAAATCAGCTACACAATTTATCATAATATTTGGGTTGCATTAAAACGTAGTTGAATTGTTCTCATGAATACATCGCCCCGAATGTGCCAAAAAAACAGACAGTTTGCATTGGTGCACAGGCCAAAAAGATAAGTTGTTTTAAACAACCTAATGCTGTTTTTTGGGAAAAAGCTCACTGAGAGTGAAAGGGTAACTGCCAATTGCCGTAAGGTAAATACATTTGCCAGACCACTGACAGTGTTTTTCAAAGTATCTTTCCCAGCACAGAAGCCTTATGTGGTTCTTGCCTGCAGAATCCCTCTAGCACCATAGCAAGCAGGTGCCACACACAGTCTCCCCTGGTGGGAAACTTTCTTTCATACTAAAATCCGGGCAGTGTAATTAACTTAGTGCAATTTTGGCATGCATGTAATTATAACGCCTGGTCCTCTTACAGTGCTGGATGGCACAAGTCCCTCTGTGCATTCCTCACTGCGCAGAACAATGCATTACCTCCTCGTCCTGTCTCCCCGTCCCATTCCTGAAACGTGAGCAGCTAGTCTGCTCCACAGAAACCCCTACCTAGCTGAGCTGTTTGCACTTCCCCCTATGATGATGTCACCATCACGTGACTACAAAGGGGGAAGTGCAGCAAACAACATCCTGAAAATACCAAAGATACCCAGAATGAAAAATACAGACAATCACCCAAACAAGAACCCAAACCAGGGAGGGAGGGAAGGGCTCAGGAATGGGACGGGGAGACCAGGACTCGGAGTAATGGATATTACCGGTGAGTAACCGGGCATTACCGTGCTGCAGGGCATTCTACCTGCGGTCCATCTTGTTTCAATGCAAGGCACGTGGATGCAAAATCAGCAGAAATGGAGGAATTGCTTGAAGCTTTACATCCTCTTATTATTTTTTTTAATGGAAGTGAGCCACCCCTACTTAATCAAAATCTCGCGCTGTATTCAGCTGCCTTTATGCATGCGGAATTTGGTGTGCCCTACTGTCCACATGTGACAGTGTGGAAAGGTTGGTTCAAGCTTTAGACCTCACTGTGCTGGTCCCATAAACCTCTGAACAAAGACAGACACCTGGGGCCGTAATATGCATTGTTATTGTTTGCGCCCGTCACACCTTTTAAAAGGTGTGGCAGCAGGCGCAAGCAATCACAATGCGCCCTATTAAGATGTATGCTCTGCCCCCAGGGCAGCCGCGAGCTCGTGCTGCCCTGGGGCAGCGCATACATGTGAAAACACAGAGCAGGTGCGCCAGGTTTTCACTCACGTGCAGGCGGCACCCGCCTGCACTTTTAGAGGGAATAGAGATCCCCGTGCAGGCAGGTGCAGTCAGTGACTGCACCTGCCTGCAAGGGGATGTCTGAAGGGTCCATGGAATCCCCTTTACCCCCTGCGAAGCGCAGTGACAGTGCGCCACCTTTTAAATGGCACACTGTTGGTCACCTCCTGAGGGCTCCTTTGACTCCACGCCCACATCTGTAATATGGCGCCGGTGCAATGTCAAAGGAATTCCCTCATTTGAATAGGGCACGCCCTTATGCAAATGAGGGAACACCCTCTCAAGGTAGCGCTGGCGCTTTAAGTGCGCCAGCTCTATCGGTATTATAGAAGGGGACACACACGCATCTGCACCACCTTCTATAATACCAAATTGCCCCAGGTCTGCGCAAAGTGGGCACAAACGCCCATTGCGCCCCCAGGGCACTTATTGCAAAACAGCCCCATGTGAGTGAGGCCACATGCATGCTGCTTTATTCCCCTGTTAAGTGGGCCTATATTAGGCAGGATCTAGTTAGTTTCTTTCGAATTAATTTCAGGCCCTCTTCACAGCAGATCCATAATGTTGCCACCTGTATCAATCCGCCTTTGGTTCACTTCATTAGTTCTCCAGTAACAATTGTATTTCGTGGAAACGCCTCACTAATCTCTGCTCACAAGAAATCACGCAAACTCAGCCAGGTGGAGTAAAGTTGAGCTCAGTTTAAAGGTTACATCAGTGGATCTGTCGATGATAGGTATCTTTTCAAGATGAAAACACACAGCCATGGACTTTGCGTTATTTCTTTTTTGACCCATAAACCAGGGACAGCAGTGGAGCAACATTTGCAGAACAATTCTGACATCACCATGAAGAAACACTCTGCTGCGGTGTGATTGACTGCACGGCGTAATCATAAATTGGATACCTACTGATGATGATATGAGCGCCTCCACCAAATGTTCTGCCTCATGAAGAATGAAGCATTAAAGTGCTGCACATGCAGTAGTAAGAAAGGGTTAGTGTGGCAGAAGGATTTTAAAGGATCATTGTTGGCTTTGGTGGCTTAGTGGACTAATAGGTCCCCTGTAGGTGCCTGCCTTTGACCTCATGGTCACAGGTTCAAATCCTGGCGGGTCCCCTCAGCTTTTCATCCTGCTGAGGTTGATAAAATGAGTACCATTGAGTTGGGTAACAATACAAATCTGTTATTCAGTGCCAAGATACCCTTGGGTGAGCGTGCGTTTGACAAACACACATTGTTGTTCGTTTTCTTGAAGATCAAACTGAAATATTTAGATGATTAAGATCTTCAATGAAAGATTTCTGTGCATTTAACTCATTTTTTTATTTAGGAGAACGCAGTATTATTTTGACTGGCCTGATGCTCATTAAATGAGCATCTAAGTTCAAAATGCACTTTTATGATCCTGTGCTATACACAGGGAAATAGTCCAGGACTGGCATATCCTGCACATAGTAGAAGGTTGCCATTAATCGATCCATGGGAAGGAGGGGATAGGGGTCACCGGCGGCCATGTTCTCCCAAGGGAGGGATGTCATCTGAAGGCACAGATGCCACGGGGCCTTCATGGGCCGAGAATGCTGGCTCTTTGTTCATAAACCCCACAGCAGTGAATGAACTCCTTACAAGACACCGGCCGCCGGGGCTATATTGGAAAAAACACTAGCCAATCCCCACCTGAATAAAATGGCAGAATTTTAAGCAAAAGATAATAGGATTACCTGAGAAACTGGACAAATGTACTGGTTTCGGCCCCTTGATGGGGTAATGATCTTTGTGGGTATAGAGCTAGCTGGAGGAAGGTTGTGGACCTTTCAGCCCTAACCTGGGTTACCTCGAGTTGGATGGCGGCAAGGCCCGGAATCTGGGCAGGCCACAGGCACACCCGACACGAACAGTGCATTATGTGGTGGCCATCTAAGTGTATTTTGTATCAACTTGTGTGTATTTTCTATCCCTCACATAGTCAGAGATGAAGCTGGTATACATGGATTTTGATGACATTATTTTTCCCAAAACCCTAGGTGGAGAACGTGAATTGTGGGCATTAGCTGGCTGCCACTGCAAGAGATGTAAATATAAACAATTTGCTGGCTGCTATGAATTTGTCAATTGTTTATTAGAGGACTGAGGAATCATGGCTAAAGGACTTTTGGTTGACCTACATTTTCAGCGACGCTGTACGATCTGTGTGTTGCCTCCATTGTTTCTTTGCTTCTCATATCTAACTTCTATGTAACTGCCATTCCATTCCTTGATGAATTTGCTTGATTAAATAGCTATGGGGCTTATTACGAATCTGACGGTCCACAGACCGCCAGACTCGCGGGGGTGCAGTGATGGTGGGCTTCCGACCACCCTATTATGACCAGGGCGGTTAGGCGCCCTGGGACCACTGCAAAGGTGGCACGGCAATCTTGAGGCCGCAACATGCTTGGCGGGGCCACAGCGGCTCTGTCAAGCATATTACGAGTTTCTTCACTGTCACACTTTTTATGGTGGTCCGACTGCCATGAAAAGTGTGGCATGAGGAATCAAAGGGGGTCCTACAGGGCCCCCTTGTGCCTCTACACCATAGGGTGCGTGCCGAGGAGGGGGTGGAGATACATGGTGTGCATCCCTGTCTGCATGCATCCCAAGTTCCTGCACAGAACAAAATGCACAACACTGTGCATTTTGGTCCGTGCAGGAACATGCTTTGACTTTCCCATTGCGGTGCCCATTTTAAAGGCACTGCCGTGGGAACACCAAAGAACTGCCTGCCAGCGATTTAAAAAGTTGTAATCTGATGGGCGGTCTGTTTTGGCTTTGGCGGTTTGGGAGAGGGAGCTGGGCGGCAGTGTGGCAGCCCCACACTGCCAAAACCATAATAAGTCCCTTGTTTTGTTCGAACAACACACTTGAAGTATGATTCTCATCTCAGGGGATTGATGAAGTAAGGGGAGGGTGGGTTGAGGTATAGGCAATATGTATGGTTGAATTTCTGTGACTTGCACATTGTGAGCACACTATAATGAAAATAGTGATGGGATTCATTATCCTGTGCAATTCACAATGACATCATACCTTATAATAATCCCGACTTAAAAGGTCAAGGGACCATGTTACAAAATCAACAAATTGACTTAACGACAGAGAAATATGCAAATACATTTTTTATGTTTAATAAATCGCAAGTATTTTTTCTGCATATCAAAAAATAACGGAGCTCGGAAATGGTAAAAAATGACGATTTTTCAACAGGCATGTGGCACTTGGTAATTTAGGGTCTCATTTATGAGGTTTTGCCATAGGGCAGCGCTGCAGGCCTTCCTGCTGCGCTGCAATACGGCAAAAGAAAAGGGCAGGAATGCACTATATCTACCAGATACGGCAGTCCTTTTCCCCTGCGCACAATGGGCTGCCGTGCGCCAACGTAGGCACCTTTGCACCATGGTGAAAGTGTGCCTGCGTTGCAGGGATGATTATTTTTGTGTTGGACGGGTAACCTTCCTGCACAAAAACAATCACAAGAGGCTTTTTCCTCGTTCTATGTATGGTGCAGAATGCAGCACACATAGAAAGAGGAAAAATAAAGATATTTCTCCTCTTGTGCCTCCCTTACTCCTCCCCTTGGGAGGCGTACATTTTTGCCGCTGCTTCAGATTTACGATTTCTCGTAAATCTGGGACTGTGTCAAAAACCCATCGATGTTGCTGGGAATGCCCCCAGCAACACCTATGGAATGCCCCTTTCATGCAGTTTTCTGCGTGAAAGGGGCACATATTTATAAGATCATGAAAAGCCATGTAATGTGGCTTTATGTGACCTTATACATTTGCCAGTGGCACATTGCACCACAGGAATATAAAAAAAAAGTGACATTCCAGCAGCGCAAACGCGTTGGTAGGGTTTTATTGAGTAAATTGAATATGCTCGATGTGTTATAAAATATTACATTTACTGTTAATGCGTATTGGTGTTTCTATCCACCTTCAAGTCACAAAACGTCTTCACATTTGCAGTTAGCAATAGAAAGGTTAATGCTGAGAAGTTCTCTCCTGCTCATATAACCATTAAAACATATCCCCTTCTGGCCCACTCTCACAAAGAAAAGGGGATGCTGCCAGTGAAGTGGAGGTTTATAAACATCACAAGGCCTGGTTAAACACATGCAGTGTTTGCAAAAGCACGCAGCTTCATTACTGGAGCATAAGGTAACATAAGGTAACACCTCTCATCCTGGGCTAAAGGGAACAGAGTCCCATTTCTAGAAATAGTGGGGGGACCCTCAGCAATGGCATCCACCCCCAGCTTGAGCCCTGGTGTCCATCTGTTTGTGTACATGTAGCCAGTCATTTACTAATTGGTTCTTGGCTGAGTAACCTGACCCTTACACCCCTTTGTTCCCCTGCCGAATACCTGTAGCTAATTTTGTTAACAGCTTTTTAAAGAAAAGTGTGACCGTTAGACATATAAACAATCTGCATTTTAAAGATGTTCCCTACAGTTGGGACCATTGCTAAATTTGACTGCCATCTTGAAATGGTATTGCAGCTGAACAATAGCACCACATTTAGGACCACTGACTAAACCACAGACTTCTAATTTGAACAAAGAGCAGTCCCACCACTCCTCCAATCGCACCATTCTGTTGCCAGCGAGTGCACAGCTTAGGGAGGCAAACAAGTATTTTCTGCCCAGGCAGTCAGGGACCATCAGAGGCAGCAGCATCAGTGTGGCAGAGTCCAGCAGTGAGTTCCAGAGGTTGACCCACCCTCCCCGCTGTCAATTTCACCCCAAAGTATACAAAAAGTGATGAATTGAATGCTTGAATGAATCTCAGCCATTGATAAATAATCTGACCACATCCCAGTCCATTGTTATTTTGCACACAATGCCACCTCAGTGTGGACCCAGCTATATGCTAAGCAGTCTTGACCTTGATCCAATTGGAACAGTCCAGCCCCCGGATTGCCAAGCCAGGTCCTCCCTGAACTGGAGCACAAGCATGCTGGGACCGGTTTTGCCCATGTTATGGGCTCATCAGTCAACTATAGCTTGGTTTCAGTGACACAGTGTGCATGGGACCCAAGATCTGGGTATACCCGTTCTACTTAGGGGGGGAAATGCTAAAGTATACAAAAAGTAATGGATGGAATGCTTGGAATTAACTCAGGCATTGATAATTACTTGGGGCCACATTCCAATTCATTGTTATTTTGCACACCATGCCACCTCATTTTGGAGTGAGCTATATGCAAATCAGCCTTCACCCGGCTCCAGTGGGACCAGTCCAGCCCAAACTGCCAAGCCAAGTCGTCCCTGAACTAGAATACAAGTGTCCCAGGACTTGTTCCACCCTTGATATGGTCTCTTCAGCCGAGTATAGCTTGGTTCCAGTGACATAGTGTGCCCGGAACACACGTCTGGGCATACCCGTCCCACTTAGGGCAACATACTCTCAGCCACAGGTAATTACACTGGATGCATCCCAATCCATTGTTATATTGCACACCATTCTGGTCTAGCTGAACTGGAACACAAGCCACCCTGGACCAGTCTTGGAACTTTAACCCAGCAATATTCGCTGACAGTGATAGTTTCCATGATCTCTCTGGAAGGATGTTTTGCATTAACAATATACTATGAAATCAATCACACTTGATTAAAAGCACTTTGAAAAAAATGCCACAGGGAACATTACCATTAGGGTAACAATTGACAGTGGATATTAAGTTGTACATTTATATGCGAACGCATGAGGCATAAAATATAGATTTCAACTGAGTTACATTGGTCTATTGAAATACATTATAGCTGGAAGAAAAACAAAGTGCTGGTGAGTATCTAAAACTGTATTAGTTACAAGAGAGAGTATTGTTCACTTAGTGCTGGCTTGCATGAAGGAGCTAATTTAACCTGCATACCCACAAAGTATTTGTGGGGAGAATATCTGATGCCTGGAAAGTATAAATATCAAATAATATGAATCTTTTCATCGAAACCAATGTCACTACCACACTGTGGGGCCGATTAGGATGGCGGACGGAAATGGGTACTGTCCGCCATGGTGGGGGAAATTTTACTCCCGGCTGCGCCGCGGAGAAACTGCGGTTGGGATTAGGATATTCATGTCACGAAACTCCGACCGCGGCGGACGGAACACAACCAACACCGTCCGCGGTGGACGGAACACAACCAAGTCCGTCCGCGGCGGACGGAGTCCAATGAACAACCACTGCCGCGGACGGAAATGACCGCGGAAAATAAAACATGTACCGCCATCCCTGAGAATACTCCGTGGCCGCAATTAGGATAAATCCGCCCATACAACGGAACTCACAGCCATCCACGTCCGCGGCGGAAACAATGCAACGAGAACCACAGCATCAGGGCGGAAGGCCAACACGCACAACATCCCTAGCGCCTAACAAATGTATGAAAGTGCACCGCAAGTCCTAAGCAAACATACGAACATTGACAAGGCCCCCCCCCCAGCACAAGCCACCATGACACGTCCCAATTATCCAATAATGCACACAAGTCAACACGCCCACCTACCACCTGACTGCCAACAACCATCGAGACACGACTATAAAAAGACACCCCCACACAACCACAATCCCTTGCACCACAGCATTGCTGCCAGCAAGAGGGCCATTCGAGACACTGCTAACTCACATAAAATCACATAGAAGACACCCACCCACCACCCTACCACACAAACACCCACCACACAAATCCTACACATCACACACCACACACCTGCACCTCCCAACTCACTCAACTCACACACTGAGCACCACACACCATGGCACCCAAAAAAAACCCCAAATTCACGGAGACAGAGTTGCGGGTAATGGTAGATGAAATTATCCGTGTGGAGCCCAACATCTTCGGGGCCCAAGTCCAGCAGACGACCGTGGCGCAAAAGAACCACATGTGGGACAGGATCGTCACTCGTGTGAATGCGTCGGGGACTGTGCCGAGGACCAAGCACGACATTCAGAGGCGGTGGCATGACCTTAAGACCAGGGTCAAGGGCATCCGAGCGAAAAACCACGCCAGAGCCAATCTTACTGGCGGTGGCACACCCCCGGAGCCCATACCCTACACCGATTGGGAGGAGAAGGTGCTGGTGATACTACACCCAGAGAGCCTAGACGGCCTTGACGAAGGAGAAGAGACTGGTGAGTACAAACCAAGCACCACGATCAGCACGACATGGTCAGGCTCACACAACTGAGAAGAAACATCCCCCACGCCCCAACCCATGCACGTCGGACACCAACACACTAACATGTCCATGGCTCCCAACAGGCCCCCATGTTCACGGGGAGGGTGGTGGTGGTGGTGGCGGTGGTGGAGGGTGGGGTGTGTGAGAGGCCCAAACTACAACTCCCAACAGGCCCCCATGTTCACGGGGAGGGTGGTGGTGGTGGTGGCGGTGGTGGAGGGTGGGGTGTGTGAGAGGCCCAAACTACAACTCCCAACAGGCCCCCATGTGCACGGGGAGGGTGGCGGTGGTGGAGGGTGGGGTGTGTGAGAGGCCCAAACTACAACTCCCAACAGGCCCCCATGTGCACGGGGAGGGTGGCGGTGGTGGAGGGTGGGGTGTGTGAGAGGCCCAAACTACAACTCCCAACAGGCCCCCATGTGCACGGGGAGGGTGGCGGTGGTGGTGGCGGTGGTGGAGGGTGGGGTGTGTGAGAGGCCCAAACTACAACTCCCAACAGGCCCCCATGTGCACGGGGAGGGTGGCGGTGGTGGAGGGTGGGGTGTGTGAGAGGCCCAAACTACAACTCCCAACAGGCCCCCATGTGCACGGGGAGGGTGGCGGTGGTGGAGGGTGGGGTGTGTGAGAGGCCCAAACTACAACTCCCAACAGGCCCCCATGTGCACGGGGAGGGTGGCGGTGGTGGAGGGTGGGGTGTGTGAGAGGCCCAAACTACAACTCCCAACAGGCCCCCATGTGCACGGGGAGGGTGGCGGTGGTGGAGGGTGGGGTGTGTGAGAGGCCCAAACTACAACTCCCAACAGGCCCCCATGTGCACGGGGAGGGTGGCGGTGGTGGTGGCGGTGGTGGAGGGTGGGGTGTGTGAGAGGCCCAAACTACAACTCCCAACAGGCCCCCATGTGCACGGGGAGGGTGGCGGTGGTGGAGGGTGGGGTGTGTGAGAGGCCCAAACTACAACTCCCAACAGGCCCCCATGTGCACGGGGAGGGTGGCGGTGGTGGAGGGTGGGGTGTGTGAGAGGCCCAAACTACAACTCCCAACAGGCCCCCATGTGCACGGGGAGGGTGGCGGTGGTGGAGGGTGGGGTGTGTGAGAGGCCCAAACTACAACTCCCAACAGGCCCCCATGTGCACGGGGAGGGTGGCGGTGGTGGTGGAGGGTGGGGTGTGTGCGACAGGAAACAGAAATGTCTACAAATCAATGTAACCATGTACTGTCCACATTACTGACCTGCTCGATCTTGTCCCTCAGGTGATCGTCAACTGACTGGGGAAAGCAGTACCCGGCCGCCAGCCTCGCCTCCCACACCTACAGGACTCTCTGCCGACGACGACACAGGCAGCTCCGGGGCGGAGGATGGAGCGGGACCAAGCACGCAGCCAGGGCCATCTGGCTCACAGGGACTCCCGGGACCGACCAACGTCGCATGTGTGACTCCCGCGGCACCCGTCTCTGTGATCTGCACAGTCCCCACCACCACCAGTACCACCAGTACCACCAGTACCACCACTACCACCACTACCACCAGCACCACGACTCCTGCCGGTGCCACCCAGCATGACCCAGCGCGCAACGCTGGTCCAACGGCCCCACACACAAGCAGGGTGAGTGGGCCACAAACACAGGCAACGGGACAACTGCCAATCAGGCGACCCACACACCGCCGGTCAGAGGAGGGACAGCTACCCGAGCCAGTGGCACAGTCCCTACAAGCTCTTGCCAGGTGCCAGGCCTCATACGACCGGTCCCAGGCAAACGCTGATCGTGTTCACGAGGACTCAGTGGACAACACCAACAGCCTGCGCGAGATCTCTGGCATCCTTGGCCAGATGTTGGTGATCATGGGCCAGCAGGCAACGATGTGGAGGGAATGGGTTGCCCGGAACAACCCCCCCCCCCTCCACCATGTGTGTCAGCGCCACCGCCACCGTCACCTCCGCCTCCCCCGTCACCTCCGCCTCCGCCTCCACCGCCGCCACCACCACCTGAGCCCCTGGCGACGGATGTGGCCCATCACCAACCTGCCCTCCCAGCTGCCTCTGTACCACCTCCGAGACGGAGGGGGCGGCCGAGGCAGGAAGTTGCTGAGAGCAGTGTTGGAGCGCCAGGCACACGCTCCAAGAGGGGACGACCTTGACAATGCCACTGCCTGTGCCAGACATTCACCCTGCAAACCATCCTGTCCCACATAGACAATCATTGCCACTGGTCTGCTGGACTAGCCTGACACCCCCCAATGTGGTGTCAGCACGGACATTTCATCTGCCATTACCTACAACTCCAACTCCCTCCCTCCCACTTACTTGTAAATATTCACCAGCACAAAAGCACAACCTGTCAATAAATTGCATTTACTCACACAATGATGTTTTGCCTCCATGTTTATTCACATGATTGCCATCAGATACAGACGTAAACAGGTACAGGGATCATAGTCGCACATGATCATGGCGCTGCGGGAGTGACCTAGAGAAAACCAGAGACAGCAAACACACGTCAGTAAAGAGATTCACACACATCACAACACAATGCACAGCAACATTACACAAACGACAACCATCACACAAGCATGGGATGGGAGCACACACATCATGGACACTCCTATGTCCAAAGACATGAAGACACACATGTGCAACCATCACAAACCACACCCAGCTGAATAACCCCATATCCACACAACACCAGAAAACATACATGAGGCATTGTCAACCGCCACTAGAGGTAGATACTCACATTCAAGGGAAGTAGCGATCAATGAGCTGGCGCCTCTGGTCCACACCTTCCTCCTCACCACTATCCTCATCAGTCGACATGGGTGGGATGGGAGGTCGAGGAACTCCTTCGTCTTCAGGGTCCAACAGCAGTTCAATGTCATTGCGTACTGCCAGGTTGTGGAGCATGCAGCAGGCAATCACGATCTTGCATACTTTTCCTGGTGAGTAAGGCAGTGCCCCTCCGGTCTTATCGAGGCACCGAAACCTAGACTTCAGCAGTCCAAAGGTACGTTCGATGACTCTCCGTGTCCTTCCATGTGCCTCATTGTACCGCATTTCACCCGCCGTCCTCGGATTACGTAGGGGACTGAGGAGCCAGGGCCGGTTTGGGTAAGCCGAGTCGCCTATGTAGGGGGATGACAGAGACAAACATCAGAACAAGATATGGTGGGTACCCCATGCAACACAGAGATCACAAGAGTCCCCACTGCACACTCACCAACAAGCCACGCTTGACCGGGTGGCAGATTTGCCATGAGTCGTGGGACATTGCTGGTTCGCATGATGTGGGCGTCATGTGCGGATCCAGGAAATCTTGCACACACATGGGAGATGATGTTGCTCGCCAGGCACACCACCTGCACGTTCAGCGAATGAAAGTGTTTGCGATTCCTGAACACTTGTTCGCGTGCCCGTGGTGGAATGAGCGCGATGTGCGTGCCATCAATTGAGCCCACAACGTGAGGTATGTGGCCCAGTGCATAGAAACCAGCTTTGACAGCTGGCAACTCTTCCGGACGTGGGAAATGTATGTACTCATCCTTGTACAGCATCATAGCTGTTAACACATCCCGAAGAACCGTGCTGAACATTGCCTGTGACATACCCCCGGCACCTCCAACTGTATACTGAAATGTGCCAGTAGCGAAGAAATGTAGTACCGCCATGACCTTTGCAGTGGGTGTAAACGAGCCAGGATACGTTCTACGTGGCTGCAGATGAGGAGCCAATTGAGCCACAAGCTCCAGCAACCGACGTCGATCCAGCCTGAATTTCCGAATCACCTCCTCGTCTACCATATCCTCCAGCTGAGTGTATGGGCGATGCACATTTGGAGCCCTCCTGTGTGGGAGAGAGATGTAACTTAGGTCAACGTACAAACGACGCATACGTGTACAACTCCATCACATGTGTACCTTACTGACATAACTCCAGTCGTCACCCTAATGTATCGTAGACACATCACAGACACTCATGCAACTGCATGCACACAAACGATAAGTTTACACACGCCATGTCATCAAGCACAAATGCCACCACCAATGATGATGTGCATACGGTAATGACATGCATGGTGACAGAACGTATAAATCACATACACAGAATGCATGTGTACCACCACCACTGTAGTCACCTCGACACAACAATAAACCGACAACAGATGCATGAATTGGCCACACAGCCGTGATGTACTGTGTAGTTGTGAAGATGTAACAACGTCTGTAGGGTCAAACCCGACGTCAACACGTACGAATGCACATCTGTTGGCCATTGTGTGCCGACCGATGTCCATTGTATGGACACACATGCTATATTGTATGACATATGACCTTTCACAATCACGCTCACATCCCTCATGACGCAACTGCACACAACACATCACGGTGCAGCGTCTGACAAGATCACATATTTGGCGCCGCCATGGCGGTGCTCAACTTCCGCTACTTCCCAAAGGCAGAATGCGGCCTGCGTCCCTCTTCCCATTGGCTGCATGTGCAGGGACCGTGACGGGCACACATCGGCAACCGCACGTGCAAGCTTCAGGCACGGATGCTTCAGTTGCAACAATGTACTATCACTGGCGCCTCCATGGCGGGGCACGTACACAGCGGGGGAGGTGCAGGCCTATACACCCTGCAGATGTACTCAATGGACATGCCAGTTCATGACCCCCCTTACAGTCACCTTGCATCATCCACCGTACACCGGCCGGAGCGGCCGGCCCATGAACAACCGCCGTGCCCGGCCATGAACACAACCGCCATGGCCGTGCCCGGCAATGAACAACCGCCGTGCCCGGCCATGAACACAACCGCCATGGCCGTGCCCGGCCATGAACAACCGCCGTGCCCGGCCATGAACACAACCGCCATGGCCGTGCCCGGCCATGAACAACCGCCGTGCCCGGCCATGAACACAACCGCCATGGCCGTGCCCGGCCATGAACAACCGCCGTGCCCGGCCATGAACACAACCGCCATGGCCGTGCCCGGCCATGAACAACCGCCGTGCCCGGCCATGGCGGTTGTGTTCATGGCCGGGCACGGCGGATGTTCATGGGCCGGCCGCTCCGGCCGGTGTACGGTGGATGATGCAAGGTGACTGTAAGGGGGGTCATGAACTGGCATGTCCATTGAGTACATCTGCAGGGTGTATAGGCCTGCACCTCCCCCGCTGTGTACGTGCACCGCCATGGAGGCGCCAGTGATAGTACATTGTTGCAACTGAAGCATCCGTGCCTGAAGCTTGCACGTGCGGTTGCCGATGTGTGCCCGTCACGGTCCCTGCACATGCAGCCAATGGGAAGAGGGACGCTGGCCGCATACGGCCAATCGCAAGTAGCGGAAGCTGTGCACCGCAACAACAGGGCCAGTCATTGGCCCATTTCACGATCACGCTTCCAGGGCTGACCAATTGCTGGCGACGTATGCCACTGACACGTGCTGAGGGCCCTATATATGTGTCTTGGCCAACATGAAACTTCCTACCCTGGGGACCAGTGCTGCCTGTGACCATCACCTCGACCTGCTGCTGCTGCTGAGCTGACCACCGACTGCTGCCTGTGACCATCACCTCGACCTGCTGCTGCTGCTGCTGAGCTGACCACCGACTGCTGCCTGTGACCATCACCTCGACCTGCTGCTGCTGCTGCTGAGCTGACCACCGACTGCTGCTCTAGTGCCATACTCCGTGATCTTGCCATGTCGAGAGGCAAAGAGATCCGGTCTCGACCCTTCACCGCCGCGGAGCTTGATGTCCTCGTGGACGGTGTACTCCGCAACTATGGACGCCTCTACGGCGCACCGGGACGGGTGGTAAGTGCAGTGTGGGACATGTTGGTGTGCATGAGGGGGCCAAATGATCAGGCCTATTTATATCTTAGCTGTGTAGTGTGGGCTAGACATATGTTCCTGATTGTGCATGGCTGCTGACAGTAACGTCTTGCCCCTATGTGTGTGACAGGCCACCTGTCCACTGACTTAAACCCTTTTGTCTCCCATCATGGTAGGTCAAGCTGCACCTTCGCAAGGACCTGTGGAGGACCATAGCACGGGAAGTACGGGCATTGGGGGTGTGCAACAGACGACATACACACTGCCACAAACGCTGGGACGACATTTCCAGGCTGAGCAAGAATGTAGCGGAAGTAACACTGGGCCTGATTCCAAGGACGCCCCGTCTGGCCCGACGCTCCATGACCCCTCTCATGCACCGTATCATTGCAGTGACGCATCCTAAACTGGCCGAAAGTCTGAGTGCCGATCAACAGCAAACTAGCGGTGAGCATACTGTCTGTGTAGGAAACTTGTGAGTGCTATGCATGTATTGGTGCACAGACACACTATTGAGTTCCGTGTTGCGTATGTATGCCTGTGATGGCATTTTGGTCCCATTGGGTGGTACTCATTTGACATCCAGGTCCGCCATGTTGACACGCCACTTGCTTAGTAGTTGAGTGTTAAAGCACATCCCCTAGTGGTCCATGTCCCCATGGCAGAAAATGTGAGGATGACTGGTAGGGGTGGGCCATGTGCAGGCTGAGGGCTCATGAACCTTTGTCTGCTATGTGATTTGGCTATCCTGTTCCTTCTGTACGTGAGTGTGCCCATGACTCACACATCTTTTCTGTGCATTTCAGCTTTGACAGAGGACACTCAGCCACAGACGGTGGAGAGTAGCCGAGGAAATGAGTCCGGCTCAGACTTCGCACACACGCAGACTGACACGGAGGAGGCCAGCGCCGGAGAGGGGGACAGGACCGTCCCTGAGGACTCGCATGTGGAGACACCATCGTCCTCCTCGTCGGACACTCTTGGTGAGCCTGCACTGTTGTCACAGACTGGGAGTGGGCACTCATCACCTTCTGTCGGAAGACAGCACACAGGGCCCACACTTCCGCCAACTGCACCATGTACTGTTCGTGGCCGGAGGAGTAGGGGGAGCAGAGTGGCGTTCGGTGCAGGCACCGCTGCCCCTGCCACGGTGAGCCAAAATGCACTGTGTGCTGAGGCCGTTGATCTGCTGCGACAGCTGTGTGTGGGTCAGACCAATATGACAAATGCTTTCCAGGATCATGATAGGAAGTTGGGGCAGGTGGTGGCATTCATGGAAGGGATGCATGGCGATCTTGCAGGTCTACACAGGACAGTGCAGTCATTGGCAAGCAGTGTGTCGTCTGCAATAGTACAGTCGAATGAACAGGGTGCTACTTCTGTTTCCCCATCTACACCGCTGGATGTCTCAGGGGGTAGTGATTATTCAGAGCAGGACTCAAATACAGGTTATTGCACTAGAAGCAGCGTCAGACAGCACGTCAGGGCACGCAGGGCACAGACCCCATCCCCTAGATCAGCTAAATCTGTTCACGTAGACGACGTCAGATGCACTGGAGTACACACACAGGATCCACAAGTGTTGTTGGGGGACATGCCTTCCGGAGCTACACAGGCATTCAACACGAAAGGTACTCCGAAGGCAAGGGATACTCACATGTCCATGGACTGTTCCTTGGACAAGGCCAGTCAGAAGACAAAGGCACCTACTGAGAGCAGGGAGACTCCCAAGAGCAGGCCCACAGCAGAGGTAAGGGACACTCCCAAGGACAGTGAGAAGACTAAGGCACCTACTGAGAGCAGGGAGACTCCCAAGAGCAGGCCCACAGCAGAGGTAAGGGACACTCCCAAGGACAGTGAGAAGACTAAGGCACCTACTAAGAGCAGGCAGACTCCCAAGAGCAGGCCCACAGCAGTGGATAGGAACACTCCCAAGGACAGTGAGAAGACTAAGGCACCTACTGAGAGCAGGGAGACCCCCAAGAGCAGGCCCACAGCAGTGGATAGGAACACTCCCAAGGACAGTGAGAAGACTAAGGCACCTACTAAGAGCAGGGAGACTCCCAAGAGCAGGCCCACATCAGTGGATAGGAACACTCCCAAGGACAGTGAGAAGACTAAGGCACCTACTAAGAGCAGGGAGACTCCCAAGAGCAGGCCCACATCAGTGGATAGGAACACTCCCAAGGACAGTGAGAAGACTAAGGCACCTACTGAGAGCAGGGAGACCCCCAAGAGCAGGCCCACAGCAGTGGATAGGAACACTCCCAAGGACAGTGAGAAGACTAAGGCACCTACTAAGAGCAGGGAGACTCCCAAGAGCAGGCCCACAGCAGTGGATAGGAACACTCCCAAGGGCAGCGACACACACAGGGAGCAGGTGTCTGCTGGAGGCAGGTGCACCACAGACGACAAGTCTGCTGGCAGGAACAGGGCGGCGAGCAGGGCACAGGCTACATCCAGAGACAACACTCCACCTAAGGATAAGGCACATCCTACGGACAAGGCATCTAGCATGGACAATGGCGCAATCAAGGACAGGCATACTTCACCCCTGGCTGCACTGAGGCTGATGTTTTCTACTAAACGCCAAACTGATGTCTCCGCGGCGGAGTCCCCCCATACCTCCACTCCCATCCAGGCCAGTCAGAAGCAGAGGAGGGTGTCCCCTGTTGTTGCATCCCCCATTACACATCATTCCGAGTCCAGGCGGCAGGCACAGAGCAAACGACAAGCAGGCTCCAGCACGTCCCCCGAAACCAGATCCCCGGCAGCAGTTGCTCCACCTATACTGGGTGGTGATTCTTTGGAGTCCCCACCACTTGGCAGTCCTGTCCTGTCCAGGGTGCACTCACACCTCCCTAAGAAACGCAGACACACACCATTGACACCTGCAAACCCCGATTTGGCTCTAGGTGAGCTATCCCCAGCTCCCAGGCCCACCCTGCCTCCTGGCCCATACAGCCCTGTGGCTCATCATTTCAGTTGTCCCAGTGGCGCCGGTGCAGTTGACTCTCATGTATCAGATGGTGGCACAGTGTCAGTTGTGCCCTCTCCTGTTGCAGGTCCTGGCAGTGTATCTGGGTCTATGGCTCACGTGTCAGTTAGAAGATCTGTGGCTGTGTTGCACACTCCTGTTTCTGGTGCTGGCAGTCTGTCTGGGTCAGTGGCTCACGTGTCAGTGACTACATCTGTGGCTGTGTCTCACACTCCTGTTGCTGGTGCTGCCAGTGTGTCTGGGTCCGTGGCACATGTGTGTGTCACTCGGGCTGTGGCTGTGTCTCACACTCCTGTTGCTGGTGCTGCCAGTGTGTCTGGGTCCGTGGCCCATGTGTGTGTCACTCGGGCTGTGGCTGTGTCTCACACTCCTGTTGCTGGTGCTGCCAGTGTGTCTGGGTCCGTGGCCCATGTGTGTGTCACTCGGGCTGTGGCTGTGTCTCACACTCCTGTTGCTGGTGCTGCCAGTGTGTCTGGGTCCGTGGCCCATGTGTGTGTCACTCGGGCTGTGGCTGTGTCTCACACTCCTGTTGCTGGTGCTGCCAGTGTGTCCGAGGCAGGTAGTTCACGCAGTCCCCCCTGATTCTGTGATGTGACGTGCTGTACACTTCACTCAAATGTTAATTCACATGGTGTGTCCATTGAGAACTGCGTGGCACTCTTGTGGTCCCTGTGACGGGTTGGTAGGGACACGTAGTTGTGCTGCCTCTGATGTACCTGCTCTGTACTCTACAATGCCCTGTTGATGCTCTGATACTGCAACCTGCCCTCTCGTTACCTGCCTCTGATGTACCTGCTCTGTAATGCACAATGCCCTGTTGATGCTCTGATACTGCATGCTGCCCTCTCGTTACCTGCCTCTGATGTACCTGCTCTGTAATGCACAATGCCCTGTTGATGCTCTGATACTGCATGCTGCCCTCTCGTTACCTGCCTCTGATGTACCTGCTCTGTAATGCACAATGCCCTGTTGATGCTCTGATACTGCAACCTGCCCTCTCGTTACCTGCCTCTGATGTACCTGCTCTGTAATGCACAATGCCCTGTTGATGCTCTGATACTGCATGCTGCCCTCTCGTTACCTGCCTCTGATGTACCTGCTCTGTAATGCACAATGCCCTGTTGATGCTCTGATACTGCATACTGCCCCTCTCACGTGCTGCCTCTGATGGGCCTGTTCTGTGCAATGGACTGTTGATGCACTTAGCCCCTCTCACGTGCTGCCTCTGATGGGCCTGTTCTGTGCAATGGACTGTTGATGCACTTAGCCCCTCTCACGTGCTGCCTCTGATGGGCCTGTTCTGTGCAATGGACTGTTGATGCACTTAGCCCCTCTCACGTGCTGCCTATGATGGGCCTGTTCTGTGCAATGGACTGTTGATGCACTTTGCCCCTCTCACGTGCTGCCTATGATGTACCTGCTCTGTACTCTACAATGCCCTGTTGATGCTCTGATACTGCCCTCTCGTTACCTGCCTCTGATGTACCTGCTCTGTAATGCACAATGCCCTGTTGATGCTCTGATACTGCATACTGGCCTCTCGTTACCTGCCTCTGATGTACCTGCTCTGTAATGCACAATGCCCTGTTGATGCTCTGATACTGCATGCTGCCCTCTCGTTACCTGCTATGTTGTACCTGCTCTGGTGCCCACTTTGCCCATGTTCACGCATACACTGTGATTTGACCCCTATTATTTGACAATAAAGGTAGTCTATCAAGTCTCGTGGTCTGTCGTTGTCATTCCTGCTTGCGTACTGCTAATGTGTATTCGTATATGCTTCTCATCAGTGGTTTCGGTAACATGACACTCCCCCTCCCTACGTCACGTCCCTTGCTGGTGTTCCCCTCCAGACAGCCAATGGTTTGTACCTTACCTGCGTCGTCGTCCATAGTAGGCCATGACTAGGACGTGGTGGATCGCGAAGAGCATCGGGAAAGCGTGTAGCGCCGGGTCCATGGTGGTGGTCAGCTTGCGGTGGGTATCTCGGCTGTGTCACCTATGTTCGCTGTGGGGATTCCGCCGTGTTAAGACAGGTTGTTTTTCCGCAGCGGTTTTATGTGTGTTTTACGCCATCTTGATTTGGGGGACGGTCTTCGACGTCAGTGCGTACGGCGGAGCGTTTGGATGTGTTCCGTCCGCCGCGTGGTCGTGTGTAGTTGGCCGGCGGAGCGTGTTTTTCCGTCGCGGACGGAAATTTGACACGTTTTCCTATCCTGATATGGCGGACGGAGTATCCGCGGCAGGCGGACACGGAAAAGGCTTTTTCCGCCTACTCCAGGGCCGCGGTGGCTCTTCCGTCCGCCATCCTGATCGACCCCTGTATGTGTAGATCTATAGGAAACGCATATACAAAAGGGAGACCTAGGAACCAGATTATAGGATCAATTGTATAGTAATAAATGGGAACCTGTAATCCCTTAATAAAAACCCATTTCTTATTTCCGTATTACAGGCGACATGTGACCTCTTACAATGGCTTCTGTCAGAGTCAGCAGCCATGGTAAAAGCCAGGTTGCGAACTATAATTACAGTTCCATGGAGTTCTATGACCTCAGGAAGTAACGCAGCCTTCCACCTCGTTCCTCGATATGATCATGCAACTCCTCCATGACTTGCAATATCCTTGCATTGTACCTCAGGAGGGTACTTTTCCAATATATAGTGGGAAACAGATTTTTGACGACTTTTAAACTTATTTCTCCATGACAATTGGATGAGTCCATAGAACTATGGAGTAAAATGTGCTTGTCAACATTGTTATGGAGTTCGGGAAACAGCCACTACAGTATGTGCTTGTGCTTGTGGTAAAGTAGGATACCACACTCACAGGTTAAATTTACAAGGCAGATGATAAAGATGCAAAAGGAAGAAGGAGGAAGACTTGATTTCAGCATTTCTTACATAATAATTCTAAAAAATGAGTAAAACCTCCCAGAATCATTTTGATTCGACAGGGGATGTTCCGTAAAAAAAGAAATGCACCAAGAAAAATAGCGATAGCATCTTGGCGAATGAGATGCCATAATGTTGTAGATGGGGGCTTATATTCAGAAAGATCTCAATGGTGGCATGCCATCTAAACAGTGCCTGTTTTTGACTCATGCTTTGAGAATCCATGAAAGAGAGAGGAGAAAGAGAGAGAGTGAAAGAGTGTAAGAGAGAGAGAGAGTGAGTGTATTTGTGTGTGTGGATGTGTTTGTGTATGTATGTGTGTGTGTGTGTGTGTGAGAGAGAGAGACTCTGACATACCATGCTGTGTGCTTGCCACAGTAGAGTGTTTGGTATAGAGCCCCTACAAATATAGCAGGACTGTGTATTAGACCAACACAAATTTCAGAGAATAGAGACTCAGGGCTTAATTATAACTTTGGCATTCTTGGAGCGGGCCGCCATGCCACCGCCCCACTCCAAGACCGCCAAAGCTGTACTGACACAACTCGGCAGATTATGACTTTGTTAGTCTCTGGCGGGTGGTTCTTTGGTGATCCCACGGCAGTGCCTATGAAAAAGGCATCACAATGGGAGCATCACACGCAGTTCCTGCACAACATTGACTAGTGCAGTCCATGCCATGCATGACCTGGGGAGCATGCAGATAGGGTGCACACCATGTACCCCCCTACATACATCCCATGGCCCTGAGGCAACAGGGGGCCCTGTACGGCCCCCTTTGTCTCCTCTCCGCCACAGTTTTCATTGCAGGCTCACTGCCATGTAAACTGTAGCGAAGAGGAAACTCGTAATATGCTTGGCCGTGCCGCACAGCAAGACAGGCACAAGATGCCGGTTGCGGTGATCCCTTGGCAGTCCGACCCGCCAACCTGTAATAGGTGCCCACACCGCCACAGTAGCTACAGCGGTCTATCGGACCTCCGTAGTCATAATTAGGCTGTCAGTACACATGTACCATGAGTGAGTGTTGGTGGGTTGCGGCTAGCTCACAGTACCACATCTAACTCCTTAACCAACCAGGGTAAGAAATGTTAGTGGCAACCTCGAACATAACACTCTGATTCCAAAGTAATCAGTGGAAACAGACCCTTGTGTTTGTTCACTTGTACATGCCCAAGGTAAACACAAGAAAGATTTGACAGTGCATTTGCCCTAAACAGCCTCTGGAGCTGGGGAAGGGCTTCCCCAGCTGCCGCGGCTATTTGGCTTGTTTCAGGGAAATGACAATGAATGCGCGCATTGCGCTGACGCAATTTCTCTGCAACCGAAACTGAAATGAGCCGATAGGCTCGTTTCAGTTTCACTTTCTACGTGCTCACGGGGCTATCTCATTCCCCCGAGCATGTAGAAAGACAGGAGAGGTATCATTGAAAAGGGGAGACTCTCCCCTTTCCAATGGTGACCCTCCCTAGTAGATCCCTGCTTGGGAATCACCTCAGGCGGGCAATCCCCAAGCATGGATCCACCCACTGGACTCCAGGGAGGGGGGAGCGGCCCCTTGGGCAAGACCCTTTGCTCTCCCATTCGTCTGAGGCATATTCAGTCTTTCTGTCCCCCCTGAGGGGCAGATGAGGACAGTAGCCTCCAATCAGACCACTCCGGAGGGGCAGAAAGTCCACTTGATGCCATTCTTTATTTATTGTATTAGGGGGGGCTACCTGAGATAGGTATGCCAATGCCCCCACTCCCGCACAATTTCACAGTCTTCTGCCCCCCCCGAAGGCAGAGGGCGCAATAGCCCCCTATTTGCCCCCAGGAGAGGCAGAAAGCACACTAGGCACCAGGGATTTTTTAATGCATATAGGGGTGGTGTGATGCCCAAAATGGGCATGTCAACGCCCTAATCCCCCAAAAATTACAGTCTTTCTGCCCCCTGCTGGAGGCATATGGGGAAATTGCCCCTGATCTGCCTCCCGAGGGGGCAGAAAGCCCACTAGGCACCAGGGGTTGTTTAGTTGTTATACATACGGGCTGCCCAAAATGGGCATGCCAATGCTCCCAACCCCTCCAAAAAATGGTCACAGCCTTTCTGTTTCCCCTGAGAAGCAGGTGGGGGCAATAGCCCCTGATCTGTCCCCCCAGGGGACAGAAAGTACACTAGACACCAGGGATTTTTTTGAATGTATATAGGGGTGGGACAGCCCAAAATTGGCATGCCAATGCCCACACACCTCCAACATTTTTACAGTCTTTCTCCCCCCCCAGGATGCATATAGGGACCGTAGCCACTTGTGTGCCCCCGGGGGGGGGGGGGCAGAAAGCCCACTAGGCACTAGGGAGTTTAATTTGTGTAGGGGTAGGGCTGCCCAAAATCGACATCCAAATGCCCCCAAAACAAATTGCCAGAGTCTTTCTGCCCCCCCCCCTGGGTGGTAGATGGGGCAATCGTACCTTATCTTCCCCCCTGGAGACAGAAAGCCCACTAGACACCAGCGATTGTTTCGGTTTTCATACGAAGGGGTGGGGGCTGCCCAAAATGGGCATGCCAATGCCCCCACCCACCCAAAACAATTGCCAAAGCCTCTCTGTTTTACCTGATAGGCAGGTGGGGGCAATAGCCCCTGATCTGCCCCCCCCAGGGGCAGAAAGCACACTAGACACCAGGGATTTTCTTTATGTATATAGGGATGGGCGTATCCCAAAATGGGCATGCCAATGCCCACACACCCCCAAAAGTTTCACAGTCTTTCTCCCCCCAGGATGCAGATGGGCACCATAACCCCTGGCTTGCCCCCAAGTGGGGGCAGAAAGCCCATTAGGCACCAGGGATTATGTTGTTTTTTATATGTAGGGGTGGGGGCTGCCCAGAATGGGCATACCAATGCCCCCCCCTCCCCCAAAAAATTATCAGAGTCTTTCTTCCCCCTTGGTGGTAGATGGGGCAATATTACCTCATCTCCCCCCCCCCCCAGGGGGACAGAAAGCCCACTAGGTACCAGGGACATTTCTTTTTTTATATGTAGGAGTGGGGGCTGCCCTGAATGGGCATGCCAATGCCCCCCCTAAAAAAATTGCCACAGCCTTTCTGCCCCCCAGGAGGCAGATGGGGGCAATAGCACCTTATCTGACACACTGAGTGGTAGGACATTTGTGTCAGCATGGTGATCCAACACAAAAATGTGGGGAAAAATTTGATTTTTTTCATCTAAATTTGAGGTTTGCAGGGGATTCTGGTTAGGAAAACTTTGGGGGATCCATGCACGCCATATCTCCCTAGACTCCCCAGGTGTTTAGTTTTCAGAAATGTGTAGGTATGGTAGGTTTCCCTAGATTACCGCCGAGTCCGGGGCCAAAAACGCAGCTGCCTCCCTTGCAAAACCATGTTGTTTTGTAATTGGTAATTTTGTTGTCTCTACAATACGTTTAGGGCTCTTGCCTGTCACGGGTACTTAGCCCACCCACACAAGTGAGGTACCATTTTTATCAGGAGACCTGGGGGAGCACTGGGTGATGGGAATTTTGTGGAGGCCTGGTAATCCCACACCTTTCCAACACAGGAACTTGATATTTCTTTTTTTTCAGCTAAATTTGAGGTTTGTAGGGCCTTTTGGGTGAGAAAACGTTGAAAAATCCATGAAAGCCATACATCCCTGGACTCCCCCGGGTACCAAGTTTTCAGGAATGTCTGGGTTTGGTAGGTTTCCCTAGATGGCCGCCGAGCCCGGGCCAAAAACCCAGGTGACCCCCCTTGCAAAACCAGGTTGTTTTGTGATAGGTAATTTTGATGTCTCTGCAATCTGTTTTGCGCCCTTTCCTGCCACGGGCACTTTGCCCACCCACACAAGTGAGACTTCATTTTTATCAAGAATCTTTGGGGAGTACAGGATGGGTGAAAGTTTGTTGATCCAAATAGATTCTAGAACTTTCCCTCACAGAAATGTGAGGAAAATTTGTTTTTTTGACAAACTTTGAGGTTTGCAGGGAAATCTGGCTAACAGAACCTGTCGAAAGCCACACAAGTCACCCCATCCTGGATTCCCCTTGGTATCTAGTTTTAAAAAATGTATAGGTTTGCTAAGTTTCCCTAGGTGGCTTCAGCGCTAGGGTACAAAATCCACAGCTAGGCAGAGTGCAAAAAAAGGGTCAGTTTCACTGGGAAAATGTGATGTGTCCACGTTGCATTTTAGGCAGTTTCCTGTCAAGGATACTAAGCCTACCCAAACAAATGACGTACCATTTTTATCGGGAGACTTTGGGGAATGCTGGGTGGGTAGAAGTTTGTGGATCCACGCAGATTCCAGAATTTTCCATCACAGAAATGTGAGGAAGATCTTTTTCTTACAAAGTTTGAGGTTTGCAAGGTATTCTAGGTACAGAACCAGGTGAGAGCCATACAGGTCACCCATTTGTAGATTCCCCTGGGCATGCAGTTTTAAAAAATATACAAGTTTTCTAGGTTTCCCACAGTGCCGGCTGAGCTAGGGTTCAAAATCCACAGCTAGGCTCATTGCAAAAAAAGGGCCAGTTTTCACTGCAAAAATGGGATGTGTCCATGTTGTGTTTTGGGCCATTTCCTGTTGTGGGCACTAGGCCTATCTACCCAAGTGAGGTACTATTTTTATCCACAGACTTTGGGAAATGCTGGGTAGGTGGAAGCTTGTGGGTGCTCGGAGATTCCAGAGCTTTCCATTACAGAAATATGAGGAAAATATGTTTTTTTACCAACTTTGAGGTTTGCTAGAGATTTTGGGTAACAGAACCTGGTGAGAGTCACACAAGTCACCCCGTCTCGGAATTTACCTGTGTGTCTAGTTTTTAAAAATGTATAGGTTTTCCTAGGTGCCGGCTGAGCTAAGGTCCAAAATCCACAGCTAGGCACATTGCGAAAAAATTTCGGTTTTCACTAGAAAAATGTTATATGTCCATGTTGCATTTCGGGCAGTTTCCTGTCGCAGGCACTAGGCCTACCCACACAAGTGGGGTACCATTTTTATTGGGGATACACTAATGTAGAACAACTGTTATTACCTATTGACTTTCTATGTATTTCTGCCTTCCTAATGTAAGACAATGTGTAAAAAAGATGTCACTTTGAAAAATGGCATATAATTCACATGCTAGTATGGGTACCCACAGTTTCGGAGATGTGCAAATAACTACTGATTTTAATCTCTATATTTTTTCCCATTTTGGAAATACATAGGTATCCTTGATACCATTTTTTTCACTCTTTATATTTCACCAAATGAATTGCTATTTATCTGGTACACAATAAAAACCCATTGCAAGGCACAGCTCAGTTATTGGCTATGGGTACTTATATATCACCACAACCAGAAGGGTCCAGTGGACATAACGGTATATTGTTTAAAAAAATATGCCATAGTTAGAAAAAGTTACAAGTGAAAATGTCAACACTAACTGCTGTTATTTCATCTCAATTTCAATATTGTTTTTATTTCAACTGACCCTTTGCTAAATTCAGAATTTTCTGAAATTTTCTGAAATTTATAGCTTTCCGGGATCCATTATTGCTTTCACACCCATTTCTACCACTAACTGGAAGGAGGACTAAAGCACAAAAGATAGTAAAAATAGTCTATGTCCCAGTAAAATGCCAAAACTGTGTAGAAAATGTTGGTTTTTTGACAAAAGTCTGACTGTCCCTGAAAGCTGTGAAGATGTTGATTTCAGCACCATAAACCCTTTGTTGTTGATAACAGGGTAAAATAGATGCTTTCTTCTGCAGCACTTTTTCCCCATACCCCCCAAACAAAAATGTTGCTGTATTTTGGCTAATTTCTGGATCCCCACAAGGAGAATTCGCAAACCCTAGAGACCTTTCAAATCCTCAGGATGTTGGAAAAAAAGGACACAAATTTGGCGTGGATGACATATGTGGACCAAAAGTTACAGGGGCCTAAGTATGAACTCCCCCAAATAGCCTAAAAAAGGCTTAGCACTGGGGGTTAAAAGACACAGCAGCGAAAGGGTTAAACATTTTAAAAAGCGGCACATAAATTCACCAAAATGTAGTAGCAAATTAGTGTGCCACAACAAATGTACTTCAGAGAAAGTCCTTGCGACTTGGAGATGAAAAGTTTCTCAGGCAGATGTCAGTGCCATGTTTTTTTGAAACAATGAGGCATTCAGTCGGCTTTCCCTATCAAAATTAACATTCGATATAGGGACTGCTGAACACAAGATAATTTCCCCAGCTGTATGTGTAGGTAAATATAATACATTCATACAGCACGTCACAGCCTTGGAAACGGTTACAATGTAAGGAACACCTGGCTTCATTTCAAATAAACCTTGGTCTCTCAGAATCAAAAAACTTTCATTAGAAAGTAATGAAAAAACTGGCTTGATCAAGGGGACGGGGACACCCTTCAAATAACACGTCAATTTGGCCATGGACACATTGTACAGTCCATGCAGTGTTATCTCTTTAAAAAGAAATTAATGTCTCAAGGAAACTCCCACTAAGAAACAGTTTGCAGTCACCACTCACGCAATTGGAAATGAAAGGAAGAAACCAGATCTCATGCAGAAAGTTACTACTCATAGCTGCCAACTTGAAAGTGTTTTAGACAAGATGAGAAATTAAACATAGAGATCCTTATAAAAATGAAATCATGTATTACCCATACATCTGAAGGGGTTTCAGTTATGGCGAAGGGCACTTTCTCTAAACGTTCTACATTAAGCAGTGTGTAAGCTCCGTCCTTCTTTTCCATGACCTGTTGCATCTGTGACAAGTTATAAGGCAAAAACTATTCTGTTGCGTTCAGATATTTCAATGGCATTCTGTTTGATTTTAAAACCTGCAATTTCCAACTCAATTGCAAAATCGATTTTAATTGACTTTGACCATGTAAAAGTGCAGATGTCATTTTGTACAATATCAAAGGAGGAAGACACAATATTACTCAATGCCTAATTACAAGTAGACAATGTGGTCATGCCATTATCAACAACAGCTAATGATGTTTCTAAATTTTCCTTATCAAGTTTTTGCAACCCTTGAGAAGCTTCTTGTTGTGAAATCTTCCAAAGTTCATTACAAGTTACAGATATGAAACATTTAGCACAGGTAAATCTGTGACCAAATAAACAATCTTGCACATCCATGCTCTCTGAAAGGAGGGAAAAATGTTGCTTAACCACAGACGATGTGGAATCTTCTAGCCATAGCTGACATAACTTACCTACACTATAGCTAGTTACTACACCAAGTATTGTGACTGGACATAACTGTGTTTCTGCTCTTCAAGCTTTAAAACCCTTAAAGGAGTTTTAAAAATGTGCATTACAGCTATTACTGTCAAGAAAAAGGCCACTATATCCACTCACCCGAACCATAAAGTGAAGAGTTGTATAAGCCATCCTGCACCATTTTATTAGGCTGCCCATCTGTAATGTTAATGTATTGTTTCCATTCATCAAATTGTGCAACCAAAGGAATGCTAGGTGTAATTAAGTTCTTAACATTAGCTAATCCATGGCACATAGTCTATCATTGGTTGAGACATTAAGCAAACCAGTGTCTTATACGCCAAACTGATTTTAAATCAATATTACTTTTCCGATAATCATAACCCTGCACAGTCAATTTTAAAATGAAAGAATCCGAATAAGTTCATTTTTTTGTGTGTCAGCATGTTTTTCGGTGCTTGGAAAGGTATACGTTTATAATAAAGTGAAACCGGGACAGTCGGGACATGACTAGTAAAGTAAGGAAACTTTTTCAAATACTGTTGGGAACTCCCTACATGTGGTGCTTGGCAGTGTTCCCAATGTGTATTGCTTAGATCAGCATTTGATGTACTAGCTCTTTGTAAGTAATGATGAGCCTAATGATGATAGCAAAACATTTCACCATATTCTGTAGAATTCAAATAGATATCCTCATTTTCACATGCTGTATAGGATTCTAATTAACATAACATGTTTGATATAGATACAATGTCTGATTCATCAGAGATGGAATTTATAGTAACACAATTGTCCATAGCAATTGTAAAAACATTTGGAAATTGTAAAGTTTCTATGGGACCAAAAATGTCACATGGGTCCTTATCCCAAACAATACCATCATGGACAGGAAATGCAGTAATTTTCACCAGGGACAAGTATCTTCGGACCTTATGTGAGGAAGAATGGGGCAAAAGTACTTCAGCTACCAGTTCTTGAGAAGAAGGTTCTGGGAGGAAGTATCCATTTAACAGTAGGAAAAACACTCTAACAAATACAATCCAGATGAAGAGAAAAAACAAGGATAGGAAAATTCAAAGGGAGTACCATGGAGGAACTAGATACGTTGGTTTAAACCAAGAGAACAGTGCGAGTGCACCATGCAAAGATGTATGGGAAGAACCTGAAGAAAAATCATCAGTGTCAGCAAAATAACCGGAGGCAGTCTGGACAAAAACAGGAAACTTGTTGGGCGAACAACAAACAACAGCATGTTAATAACTCCTAAGGTGGGTGATAATATGTACTGTCATTTTTTGGTGCCACAGTAGAAGCAGGCAAGAGTACATGTTCAGTATCAGAAGTCCCCAGCCGGGGAGCAGTTAAATTAGGACTACTTAGTGCATGTAGATGTTTTTCTTGTAGAGTAGTAAGAGGAGATAAGGAACCACCCAGATACACTTGTGCTTGTGACCTACTGTTTGGAACAGGCCACGTGCTGGAGCTTCATTAAATCAATGGGAACTTGTTTATTCTGTTCACACTTTGAGTACCTTTAACTGCAAGTACAGGCACCAGGGCACCATAAGATGTGTAAAATTATTTTTTTGTCTGTAATCTTCTCCCGGATCAAATTCCCACCTTTAGGAATCCAGAAAGAAGTCACTGTATGAATCTTCACTTCATCAGTGGCATGACGTTTATTATTCACATTCAAACTCTCATTCCGGAAGTCTTGTAATTCCTGTAAGACAGCGAAACGTTAATTGATGTCAAAGTGTGCATCAGCCACCACTGTGCCAGGGTTATACAGAATTGGAACACACATCTGAACCCCAAAGCGGACCTCATGGGGGGTCTGACCACCCAAAGGAATGTCTGACAAAATATAGAAAGACATAATATCGAAGTACAAAAATATCCCAGCATTAATATCGATGTCAACAATATCGACATCCTATCTACAACAAGGTAAGTAGAACAATAACGGAAAAAAAATATCGATATCAAAAATATAGTTTAAAAAAAAAAACTTTTTTAAATTAAAAAAAATATGTAAAATAAATTAAATAATAATTAAAAATATAATAAACAGTAAAGCATATTTTATAATATTTCAAATTAATAATGAATATACATAATTTAATAAATAATTAATTAAACATATACACATAATATATATATATATACTTACTTAATAATCATTTTTAATAATTATTGTAAAAAATTATAAACAATTAAACATATTATAAATTACAAATTCATCTATACACATAAAATATTAACATGAATAAAAAAGAAATAATTATGCAAAACAAATTTAAAAAATGAAATTTACTTTTAATATATTTTTTAATTAATTATATACTACATTAGCTAAAACTATACAAAATATATTAAAGAACAGAGTAAATAAAATACTAATATAACTAAAAAGAAATCAACAGTAAGTAAAATGTTGGATAGCGTAGAGGTAAAAATTACTATTCCCACTCCAAAGAGTGCAACAGTAGGGAAAGTGTGGGATAGCGTAGGGGTAAAAATTACTATTCCAACTCCAAGGATTGCAACAGTAGGGAAAGTGTTGGATAGCGTAGGGGTAAAAATTACCATTCCCACTCCAAAGAATGCAACAGTAGGGAAAGTGTTGGATAGCGTAGGGGTAAAAATACTATTCCACCTCCAAGGATTGCAACAGTAGGGAAAGTGTTGGATAGCGTAGGGGTAAAAATTACTATTCCCACTCCAAAGAGTGCAACAGTAGGGAAAGTGTGGGATAGCGTAGGGGTAAAAATTACTATTCCAACTCCAAGGATTGCAACAGTAGGGAAAGTGTTGGATAGCGTAGGGGTAAAAATTACCATTCCCACTCCAAAGAATGCAACAGTAGGGAAAGTGTTGGATAGCGTAGGGGTAAAAATACTATTCCACCTCCAAGGATTGCAACAGTAGGGAAAGTGTTGGATAGCGTAGGGGTAAAAATTACTATTCCCACTCCAAAGAGTGCAACAGTAGGGAAAGTGTTGGATAGCGTAGGGGGAAAAATACTATTCCACCTCCAAGGATTGCAACAGTAGGGAAAGTGTTGGATAGCGTAGGGGTAAAAATTACTATTCCCACTCCAAAGAGTGCAACAGTAGGGAAAGTGTTGGATAGCGTCGGGGAAAAAATTACTATTCCCACTCCAAAGAGTGCAACAGTAGGGAAAGTGTTGGATAGCGTAGGGGTAAAAATTACCATTCCCACTCCAAAGAATGCAACAGTAGGGAAAGTGTGGGATAGCGTAGGGGTAAAAATTACTATTCCAACTCCAAGGATTGCAACAGTAGGGAAAGTGTTGGATAGCGTAGGGGTAAAAATTACCATTCCCACTCCAAAGAATGCAACAGTAGGGAAAGTGTTGGATAGCGTAGGGGTAAAAATACTATTCCACCTCCAAGGATTGCAACAGTAGGGAAAGTGTTGGATAGCGTAGGGGTAAAAATTACTATTCCCACTCCAAAGAGTGCAACAGTAGGGAAAGTGTTGGATAGCGTAGGGGGAAAAATACTATTCCACCTCCAAGGATTGCAACAGTAGGGAAAGTGTTGGATAGCGTAGGGGTAAAAATTACTATTCCCACTCCAAAGAGTGCAACAGTAGGGAAAGTGTTGGATAGCGTCGGGGAAAAAATTACTATTCCCACTCCAAAGAGTGCAACAGTAGGGAAAGTGTTGGATAGCGTAGGGGTAAAAATTACCATTCCCACTCCAAAGAATGCAACAGTAGGGAAAGTGTGGGATAGCGTAGGGGTAAAAATTACTATTCCAACTCCAAGGATTGCAACAGTAGGGAAAGTGTTGGATAGCGTGGGGGTAAAAATTACCATTCCCACTCCAAAGAATGCAACAGTAGGGAAAGTGTTGGATAGCGTAGGGGTAAAAATACTATTCCACCTCCAAGGATTGCAACAGTAGGGAAAGTGTTGGATAGCGTAGGGGTAAAAATTACTATTCCCACTCCAAAGAGTGCAACAGTAGGGAAAGTGTTGGATAGCGTTGGGGAAAAAATTACTATTCCCACTCCAAAGAGTGCAACAGTAGGGAAAGTGTTGGATAGCGTAGGGGTAAAAATTACTATTCCCACTCCAGAGAGTGCAACAGTAGGGAAAGTGTTGGATAGCGTAGGGGTAAAAATTACTGTTCCCACTCCAGAGAGTGCAACAGTAGGGAAAGTGTTGGATAGCGTAGGGGTAAAAGTTACTATTCCCATTCCAGAGAGTGCAACAGTAGGGAAAGTGTTGGATAGCGTAGGGGTAAAAATTACTATGCCCACTCCAGAGAGTGCAACAGTAGGGAAAGTGTTGGATAGCGTAGGGGTAAAAATTACTATTCCCACTCCAGTGAGTGAAACAATAGGGAAAGTGTTGGATAGCACAGAAGTTAAAAATACCATACTTAAAAATAAATTAATATTTTAATTTTATTTTAAATTAATTATTAAAAAAATCTAAACTATTTACAAATACCAATACATAATTATTAAAAAAATAATTACCAATGAATAATTAAGAAAAAATACATTAATAAAAAATACCAATTAATAATAATTAATAACCAATTATTAATTAATCACCAATAATATAAATAACAAAAACAATTAATTAAAATTAATTGTTACCTAATTACATTTAAATTACTTCCCACCCTACTCCCCTATAAACTCATAACCCGCTGCAGAACATAATTATCAATTAATAAAAATTAATTACCAATTAAAATTTAATTAACAATTATAAAATTAACAAAAACAATCAATTTAGAAAAATTATTACTTAATTACATTTAAATTACTTCCCACCCTATTTCCCTATAAACCAATAACCCCCTACAGAACATAATTATCAATTAATCAATTAATTTAAATTTATTACCAATTAATAAAAATGTATTACCAATTAATTAAAATTAATTTATAATTCATAACAATTATTAATTAATTTAGTATAATTAAATTACTTCCCACCCTATTCCCCTATAAAGCCACAACCCACTACAGAGCATAGTTACCAATTAATCAATTAATTTAAATTAATTACCAATTAATAAAAATTAATTACCAATTAATTAAAATTAAATTATAATTCCTACAAATAATAATGAAATTAGTATAATTAAATTACTTCCCACCCTATTCCCCTATAAACCCACAACCCGCTACGGTACTCAAATACAAAATTTAAATAAACTACATTAAGAAAAATAATACCTATTAAATACATAATAATATACATAAAAATCATAAAAAAATAGATATTAGTAACATCGATATTACTAACATCGATATTACTAGCATTGATATAAGTAACATCGATATTACTAACATCGATATTAAAAAATTTGATATTACTTACCTTCTATATTCTGTCGCTTCGATATTTAAACATCGACATTATTGTATGTCGATATTTAAAAATCAATATTTTTTCTGCCTTCCCATCCAAAGAGCTTCTAGGCAGATTATTTAAAGCTCCCCGGGCTCCAATTAGGTGATGGATCCAACTACGACCTACTCTAGGACGAATCTAAGTCACATTTTTCTGCTCCAATATCAAATTTCCCTCAGGATGATAGGTTGAGGAATATTGCACAGCAACACCCAGGTTGCCCATTGTATCCTGGTAAACCTTAGAGGCAAAGGCAGGTCCCTGATCTGAGTGGATGATGCTACTGCACGTGTAAAGATAAAAACCTGCAAATCTTTGATAACAGTTCGAGCATCAGCCAATCAATATGGTCACACCCATAGAAATCAAGAACTTGATTCAACAGCCAATGAAATACATGTAAATGCACCATCTGAATGGATTGGTCCACAATGATCCAAATAGACATAATTTAGTGGTTTAGTAAAAAACAGAAGACGCTGCCACCAGTAGTGTTTCTGTGACTAAGAAATTGTAGCCACCACACCGGCATGGGCAGACGCTAATCCTTCATCTGCAGCAATTATTAGCTCTAACCTAAGGTCCTGGCTGGGTATCACTCGATCACCCACTGGGAATGCAGACAAATGCAATAGTTTGTGCACTCAAAAGATAGAAGTATTTTGTCGGAAGCATTTTAAGTCGGGATGTCCCACTAGCCGAAGCAGTGACTGCAGCCATAATGTCATCATCTATTCTTACATGTGAATGAGCAATTGCAGATACACAATCTGTCTCACCTGCCACTTTGGCAGCTTCCCTTAACGTGTACACCAACAGGTTGATGGCTCAATGTGTGAATGACATAAGCCCATGCAAGAGCATCTTTAAAAGCTGCCACCTTTCCCGAAAGCAACTTATTATTCATAGTGTTACCTTTAGAGTCTCTGAATCCATTCAAATGCCATTAGTGTAAATTTTCATTATTGGACTGGATGCACTAATAGAAATCACACACAAAGAGGGGTCGATTCCGATTCGGGGAAAAAATCGTCCGTACAATTCTTTTCCGGAGCCCTCTCCGTACGAATCGTGAACATGCCATACGAACCGACGAATACGATCCGGACTGGGGAATGAGGACGCGATTCGTACGGACCATGTCAGGTAAGGGCGGTACGGAAAAGCACACATTCACATACACACCGTACGGTGCGTACACCCCATGATCGCAGGGGTACGCACCGTACCCCTGCGATCATGGGGTGTACGCACCGTACCCCGCGATCGCAGGGTGTACGCACCGTACACCCAGCGAACATCAGGTACGGTGCGTACACCTTGTGATTGCGGGGTATGGTGCGTACACCCCATGATCGCAGGGGTACGCACCATACCCCTGCATTCATGGGGTGTACGCACCGTACCCGTGGGGGGTTCTGTACCGGTTTGGAGGCAAACTCTGCTTCTCCTGACATTTTCGGCTCCCATAAAAAAAGCGTTGTACGGTGCGTACCCGACACGATTCGTACATGCTGGGTCGGAAAAACCAGCCGTGAACCGTACGGATGTGGCGTACAGCCTGTTCCGAGGGAGATTCGTACGGGGATTTGATTCGTACAGACTCTGTACGATTCATACGGTCCTGCTCCTGGTACGAATCGTACTTCGTCGTACGTACGGGGGACATTGCAAGGTACGATTTGTATGGGAACAACGCTCCGTACGGCTATTCGGAGTAGTTTTTCCCGAATCGACCCCTGAGTGTTGGGAATTCTGGATCCGTATTCTGCAGTGCCAGAACCAAACCTTTCAGCCCAGCCATCTGAGCAGTACAGTCACCCAATGTTTCTGTAAATGGTTTTTGTGCCTGAAATTCATCATCTTTCATGACATCCTTCACTGCACCACATGTTGCTGAATACGTATGCTTAGTGTCATCTGTGGACTGGACTGAACCATCAGTATGTCTTCGGAAAGCATACTAATCTAGAGGTAAAAGTTCATTGATCCTGGGGTATTCTTGTCCATACTGGAGAAATTCCTGTGTTCGTAGCGTAGGGTCAAAAACATAATCTACATCAGTAACTGTCATGGAAGTGGCCCACTGGATCCCTTGTGGATGTAAGGCTTTCCCATTAGGAACACTTGCTTTTGTAACAGCCTCTCAAGCAAGAAGGGGAGAAACCACAATTATGCATTTCCCGTATGTCAATAGATGCTCCTTTAGGACAGCTGTTTGAACTCCAGTCAGAATTTTTTCTTTCAATGAAAAATGCATGTCTGCATTAGACTATAAATGTGATTTATATACATTCAGCACTGTTTCACCTTCATTAAAGGTGATATATGTATAGCCAGTAGAACCTGTAATGATGCAAATAACTAAATTAGTTTTGTTTGGATGCAAGCATGTCTGTTTGCAATGTTCTGAAAACCATAGGATGTTCTGTGGTCCAACGTTTTCTGAAAAAATATGGAAGAATTAAATTGTTCAACAGTTTAACTCATTGTGCATAATCTGATTTGTAGGTTCTATCAAAGTTTAGAAAGTGTAAGAGTGATTGTGGCTTTTTTTAAATGTATTTGGTGGTTGGAGAAGAGCACACTTCTCTAAGAAGTGTGGGGCAAGTCTTCTGCCTTCATTTGAAAAATAGGACACTAAGAAAGGCCGTCTTAGATTCTTTTAAATGTAATTTATACCCATGTCCAGCGAATCACAAAATTATGCGATCCAATCTGGCCAAGTGTGTGTTTAAATCATCATCTGTGAGGTAAACATCATCAACGTAAGACAACGTTTCTGAGTCAATTTCTTGCACAATTGATATTACATGGGCCGCTAACAGACATGGATTGTTTTTATACCCCTGTGGGAGCCTACAACTTTTAATTTGGTACCTTGAAGCAGTAAACACCATTATTCTCTGCTTTCAGGTACTATATTTTGAGAGAAAAAAAACATTGGAAATTTCCAATGTAGTATTGTATTTATTATGAACAATGTTGTTCATTAAAGCTGTGCTGTGAGAGTTTTGTATTGCAAAAGTGTGTGTATGACTGTTGAAATGACTATAGTCTAAGGTCCTTATGGTCACTTTGGTGGCCTCTGAGCTGGGCCGAAATGCGTCCGCCACGCTCAGAGTCCTCCAATGCCATAAAAAAAACACCCCCCCAGAGTATTATTTTTAAAGTCGCTTGTGCAAAAGCCCATTCTGTGGCATATGCTTCTTTAAATTCCTCAGGAACAAGAACTGAAAAGGAAGGTAATATTACCTCCTGCCCGTGTGGTACTTTTCTAAGAAACTCAGGCAGCCAATCTACTCCAGCCAAGAAAATGTCATGAACATTAGACAAGCTCTGTCAGAACATTACTTTAATAGTTGTGATATATCACCCTTGATATGGATGTCCAAATCATGAAGTCCAACAGGAGGGCTCAGCCGCTGATCTGGAGTTTCAACTTGAATATAATCATTAGTGGGTCTCACCACCAAAAACTCTTGAGGAGTATGGCGAATTATCATGACCTCTGCTTTGCTGTCGAGCAATGTTTTTGCTCATTTCTTGTTCAGGGGAAGAGTATTTGTGGCATATTTTGTGGAAACTCATGCCACTTTCTTATTTTTAAAGTGCATTTTTTGCTGTGGAAGTATCTCTTCCTTTTTTATGATGACATCAGAGGAGTGGTGCAAATCCTTTTTCTGTTTTACGTACATCTCCTATCTTTGTTTGCCTCGTCCGCCTCTCTGTAACTGTCTGTCTGAAGAGTTTTGAAAGGAACAAGAGGGACATGTATCAGAATACTGATACCTAACAGGCCGTTTAATTATATTATTGTTACGTAAATAATAGCGTTTTTCAGTAGACTCCTGTTTGGGAGATCCACTTCTTGTTTTCTGTTTATCTTTTATATTATTTTATCCCAGCGTTTTTTTAGAAGACTCCGTTGTGTGCATAGTGGTATCTGAATTAGATTTTGTTTTACGTTGTGGCTCATCAGACCTGGTTATTAAGTTATCACGACCTATAGAAGCATAGGTGCCAGAAATAATTTTCAGTGGCTCGTGTTCCTGATTTGCAGCAGGAATCGTCATGAGCCATTGGCGCATCGCCCATGATGCTGCCTCCCATTTAATTTTACTCAAAATCATTGAGGGTACTGTGGCAAAGTAGCCAAATAATTTTGTCTCCAAATCCAGGGCAGGGGCTACCCTGTTTATATATTGAATTTGCTTTAGCACTTCATGCAAAAAAGCATTTGATGGGATGCCGGGTGTTATGGTAATTATGGCAGCAAAAACAGTAGCCCATGTCATACAATTTTAATTGGGAGAACTATACCAAGTGTAATACACATAGGGGTCTATTACGAAGGTGGCCAGACTTTGTCCGCCCACCATCGTATCGGCAAATGGGACTACCCGCTATGTGTGCGGCGGTCCCGCAAATCCAATTAGGATGCGCTCGCCATACTGGCGGGCGCATCAAGCATTTTTTATATTGCACCGGGTGGTGCTTTCAGCAGCACCCGCCGCAATGTAAAAAGGCATTTGTGCATTTGCATGCACATCGTAGCAGGCACCGCGCGGTACTTGCCACGTTGTGCATGCAAATGCAGGGGGCACCATAGGTACCCCCCATGTGCACCCACAACACCCTGGGGGCCCGCAACGGGCCCCCACATTCAGGCACTGCATGCCTTTCCATGGCGGCAACGCCGCCATGAAAAGGCACTACTCCGCCTGAATTGTAATATGGATGGCGGACACCACCACCATATCCAGCCCCTTTTATGCCCAGTCGACTTGTCGACCAGCGGAAAACCAATGGACGGTCTTTTCGTCTGCCGGGGTCCCCCCCGCCATCGTAATATGGCGGGGGGAATGGGAGGCGGGTGGTGAATAATTGTGGGCGGATCACCACCACCATACGGGCGGTGGCAATCCGCCCGCCATTATAATAGACCCCATAGTGAGAATTATACATTTATCTTGGTGTCCCATATGGGGAAACACTACTTCAAGCTGATTTGTTCTTTGTGCTATCCAAAATGGAATTTCCTCCCGTTTTGTGGGTAATTTACCCATATTGGCAATAATAGTAACTGGACTAATGGCATGTGAAGCTAAATGTGGCTGCCCAGCTTGAACAGCCCTTGATGGGGCAGTTGTTTTTGTGTGGATACAAAATTGCATTACGCATCAATATAATCTAAGTGAGTCTAAAGACCAAGCAATTTAAAATTATTTAATGCACCTGCATTAGGAAATAGTGTGCAGCTGGCTAAGACTGACCATGTTGCCCCATCATTACAGAGAGGGCCCAGTATTTCATGTTGGAGTGAGTGTGGTAGGGCTCCTGGGAACCAATTTTGATGTGCCTTGTATGTTAATAATATTCATAAGGTCTACATGCAAGTGGAGCTGCTGCTACAGTGTGCGTACGAAATGTTTGTGTGTTAGCATCAACTGCAGGAAAGTTCACCCAGGAATAGTAAACTTCACATTTATAAGATTTCTGTGCCTTAATCACGAAGGTAATATCTTCCCTGCCATTGAGGAGCCCATATTGCAGTTAACTGAGTAGTTTCTGCCCGTCTAAAATTTACAGGAATATTTACTGCAGCACCATATTTACTGAATGGAATTTAAAGAAAGCTAACACTACAATGGGGGATCCTTTTTACAGGTTCAAGGTTGAACAACCTACAGACATAAATTGGTGCTTCCTATTAAGCTGAGGTGGATAAATCCATTTCAACATGGAAATCCCTGTGTAGAGGTGAAAAAGAGCCTTGAGCACTTGCGAGAAAACTACTTAGGGTACCCATTGATTAAGGGCCTGACCTAAAATGTTGTTGGCACCATGTTATGTGGTTCCTACAAATATAGCAGGACTGTGTATTAGACCAACGCAAACTTCATAGTAGAGATACTCAGTCCACATATACCAACAGTGAGTGTTGGTGAGTTTCGGCTGGCTCACAGCACTACATCCTACCCACATGTTGTTGGCAACCTTGAACATCACACTCTGCTTCCCAAAGACTCTGTGGAAACAGATCTAACCCTTTCATTAGGTCCCTCTTGCGTGTCCAAGGTAAACACAAGAAATTATCATATTCTTGCCTAAAAAGTGTGAGCTGTGATTATTAGAAAAATTAGATGTTACTGTAATCAGCATTATTAGAATGTTTAACAATGTGAACAATTCAAACATGTTAATTGTTGCTAGTGTTTCTCTCCTCCTATCTGTATCTAATACTATACTAAAGAGAGCATAGTGAGACCACCAGTCTGCCAGATCAATTGGGATACCCTCACCTCGTACCCTGGTCTCAGGTCTCAGGAAGCTGGTTGCAGTGCCCAGGTTATCTTTGTTAGCAGAAGGGAGTTTGGAATCAGCAGGGCTGCATCTCAGTCACAACGATTCAGTGAGAATTCCAACATGGAAATGCTCCTCTCAAAAGAGCGTTAGCACGGAAGCTGTTTATATAATAAAGTATCATCCTTATCAACTGTAGCAGAGGCGCAGAACAGATCATTTGGTTTCATCTAACTAAAATGAAGTGTCTCCTAACCAGTACAGAAAATGTTCTGCATGTACAACCATGGAGCTAACTGTACAGAATACAGGGCATCAGTGACTATCAGAGATAAATAGCTTTTCTGTCCAATAAAAACGAAATACTCTACACTTAGAGTGGAATGTGAACATTTCTCAATATATGTGAGCACATCATAACTATTTTATATTATGTTGTGTTAAATTCATTTAAAATACTTAGGGCCCAATTACGATGGCGGGTGGGCAAACCGTATTGGAAAACGGGACCGACCGACAGAGGTGCAGCGGTCCCGTGAGGCCAATTAGGATGCGACCGCCACCCTTGCGGTTGCATCCAGCATCTTTATCATTGCGACGGGCGGTGCTGTTAGCAGCACCTGCAGCAATATTAAAGTGGTATGTTGTGCATTGCCATACACAATGTGATAGACACCGCGCGGTGCCTGCCACTTTGTGCGAGGCAATGAAAGGGGATACCATAGGTACCCCCCAAGTGCAGTCACCCACCCCACCACAGCAATGGGCCCCCAAAGGGATTTACCATATGCCTTTCCGTGGCGGAGTCCCTCTCATGGAAAGGCATAGCCACCGCCAGCATCATAATATGGATGGCGAGGCAGCAGGGCACCGCCACCATATTGTGTGCCTTTTCCGCCCGGCCGGCAATCGTGCGGACTGGCAAAAAAGCGGCAGACGGACTTTCCATCCGTCGCGGTACCCACCGCCAGGGTAAATGGCGGGCGGGTGGGGAATTATGGTGGGCGAATCGCCACCGACGGTCTGGCAGTGGCGACCTGCCCGCCATCATAATGGCCCCCTTTATATCACCCTAGGTCCTCCTGGCACTGCAAAAAAGAACAATAACTTGGCTGGGCTCGAAAATTGACTATTGAAACGGTCAGTTGTTTGGTTTTGTTTTTCGGAAAGTAAAGGTTTTTGGAGGAAAACTGAATATTCTGTGGTAGCCTATTCCAAGGCTGAGGCGCCACAGTGAAGAGGAGCACCCGGTTAACCAGAACGTACTTCCTGCTCGCTTGTAAAGCGCTCTAATGCCTTTGGGCCAATTTCATTCAATGGAAAACCAGCAAAACCCACAAAAATAAAACAAGATTGTCTCTAGGGTATCTCCGTTTTCTACATGATTTCTTCAGTTAAAAGGTGGTCGTTGTGGGATCAGGAGTCAGAACTTTAGTTTGTTTGTAGGTGAAATTCAGGGGCGGAATACTGTCAAGTACATTAGAAATGTAGGTGCAATAAAGAATATATTTATCTATGGGATTGGGTATATTTGAAAATTACAATATTAGGCATCAATTAGGCGACCAAGGATTCAGAGTTGCTTGTGAACAAGTACACGTAAATCTAATGGAAGGGCTGGGGAAAGTTTACACGTGGCTATAGTTTCTAGTTGTCCTTTCAGTCAATAGAGATTTGACCACATCACAGAAATGGTCAGCATGTTAACCAAGCACTTTTCAGGTCCATTCATCAGGTCTAGAGTATAACCTGCAACATGTTGGTGAATAGCACAAGATGTGAGTAAAGAGGCACAATGAAAAGGGTAGAAATACTGGGAATTGAGAATTACTCTGCAACTTTCTTGATACATCCTCATGTGTGTGCATAGTACATAGATGCTTAGGGGGGCATTTGTTGCTCTGCCATGTCAGATCTGAGTGACAGGATGCACTGTAATAAAGAATGAATTTTAAACCTCTTGCGGGTATAACTATTTCACACTTACACTGAGAAAGCACAACTTCTGGATTATGGTGGATATGTTTAATATAAGGATAAAAACAGAGCAAAAAGTAAGCATATAAAACATGTCAACTTCCAGGACATTGAAGTTAAAGATTCATCACTTGCTATTTCAAAGGGCACAGACGAGAAAGTAAGCAAAGACTATGGACCTGATCATGAGTTCGGCTGTCGGACCGCCAGACTGCCGTTTTGGCGGTCGAGAGAACGCAGCCAAGCCGGTGGCATCCTGACTACGTATTGCGATTACAACCCGGGACTGGCGGTGTTGTGTCGGCAGTGCCACAGTGGCGGCATGCTTCCGCTCATAGAGAGCCTGAAGCATATGCCACCAGTGTGGCAGAACCGCTTGCACGTTGGGGACACTGTGTACCATACACCATGTCATGCATGTCAAATTGTACACGCACAATAGTGTAATAAGAGGGGAGCACAACATGTGCCTCCATACACTTTGGCCAATAGACAAAATTGCCCTGGGGCCATGCTTGGGGCCCCTTTCCTGCCTTTAAACCAACCTTTTCATGGTGGGGACCTCACCCTGGAAAGGTTTGAGGAAAGGCAGATCGTAATTGGGTCAGTGATGCCGGCATCGCCTCACATCCCCACTGCTTTCCCCACTACTGCCACGCCACGATCCAGGATCCTGGCGACTGTCAGACTGCCACCATGAGTTCAGTGGTCTTCGGACCTTCGTACTCCTAATCAGGCCCTATGTCTATCTAACAGAGCGGGGAGAGTGAACCTGCATACGTATGGCATCAAAATAAGCAACTTCCACATCCTGAACCAATTTCCTCTCTAATAAAAAACAAACATGCACTGTGTGGTTTACCATGCATTTGCTTATTATATCTGAGCTGGCCCTTGTGCACCTTTAACTCTTTTACGAATCATACGCAACTCGAACGTTATTGGCCTGTAATTTTAGTTCTCTTTACCAGCTGTGGTAGAGCTGGATCAATATTGGTCCTTATAATTCAACATGGGATGTAGAGCAGTTTAATTTATAAAATCTTACAAATGGGATCGCCACACAATTTGACAAAGAACCAGATAATTTCAAGAGGCCAATGCTCCCTAGAGTTGTAAATCTCTTTTAAGTAGAACTTCTGGCTTTCGAGAGCTACTGCACTGTGACCCAATCTTTCTCTGATCTGGACCATTGACCCCTTCTAGCTGTACAATCTCTTTGTTCTCTGTTTTTAAGAAACATTTTCACTTCAAAAGACATTTTCATACCGTGACTCTCTAATGTATGTGTTTTTCCTAGGAACTCGTTATTATCTCTTTAGTATTGGCTGGTAACACAATACCAGCTGTTCTTAATCACTCTCTATTATAACGAAGGGCCTTCATAGTTTCTCATTTTATTACAAAAAAAATCGAATTACTTCTATGTAATACCAACGTAAATTATGCCAAGGAGACAATTTAATTATGCTTGCAAAGTTTTACCTAATTAAAAAATTTCGCTTTCTGCTAAAATATTTGACATTTAGACCAATGCAATGTTGCATGCTTTTTGCACGATAAGCACAGAAAGAAATCGCCATGATCAATGCAACGCTACTTTGTGCGACCTTAACTGACTTGATGATGCGTAAAATCCAAATGGTCAAAACAGAGCACTATTCCTGATTTGTTAATACCACTCTTATTGCATGGGTCTCACGCTATGCGACGTTTATGCCTTCAGTCATGCCAACTTTCTGCCAAAATATACTTCTGTATTCAAAAGTTGATTGACAATGTTGTTTATACCACTTAGCACACTTTGCTTAGCATGTGCACCTGTGCTAACATTTAGTATATCTGGCCAAATTATATTATTGACGATATCATATATAATGCCACCACTGATGTCATTTAAAATTATGTTTGTGGTGTCCTCTGATGTCATGAACACTGCTAGAGTGGGCATTAACCCCTTCGCCACGGGGCAAATTCTGCCGCAGTGTGAGGGGGCGGGGTTGGGCGTGGGGCTCCCGTACTCAGGACGGCTCCCGGCCATCATAAATCACAGTGGGCGTGTTCTCATGACGGTTGGGAGCCGTCCGAACTCCGCCCACTGAATAATTATCTCGCACAGGCGGGGAATTAACATCGCGTGGGCGGAGCGGCAACGTTCAGATGGCTCCCGGCCGTCATGAGAACACGCCTACTGTGACTCATGACGGCCGGGAGCCGTCATGAGCACCGAAGGAGTTAAAATTGTATTTCACACTATAGGTAGGGACTTTCAGCAATGTTTAGTACTGGGCAATGTCATCATTCAGCTGAAGTTATTGGGAACTTTTCATGTTTCTCATAAAATCGGTTAGTTTGTGATTTTAGCAACTACCTCTAGCATAACCATTATAAGTTTGTAGTGAATGTTTTGGGTTTTGTTAATGGCCCCTGCCTGCAGTTCCATTTAAAGTACAGGCCTTGACTAGGAGCTGAAACCCCAACAATAGTACCCAATAAACACTTACATAGTTACTCTGACATATTCACTTGCAATGTGGGCGAGCACTTAGGTGCCACATAGGGTTATCAAAATACATTTTATAAACAAGCATTGGCAAACCAATAGGTCTGGTTTATGACTGAATTTGTGTGTTTAGTATTGAGAATAGTAAGAGAGTGAATGGATAAATGAGTAATGGGTGAGTGAATGGACGTTGTGATCGATTCATGCACTCAGTCACACGTATAAGACATACACATCATTAGATTTTTGTGTTTGTGTACATCAGCAGTATTCAAACTGTAGGTGGGTGCATCATTTGTATGCCTCAGTGTCAATAGTCACTTAAAGGCAGCTGTATTTGGACAAAGTATCAGAAAAAATTTGGTGATACAAATATATTGTGTCAAGAATATCCGGAGATCAAAATATCATTGACACAAATATCAAAAGTAAAAATATCATTTTGGTGTTGTTAATATTGTTGTAATAAATATTGATGTAGAACATATTGTATGTGATATTGTTTGTGTTAATTGATATATAATTTATTGTACTGTGTTTGATTTACATGTTTATTATTTTTATTTATTTGTGTTTTTAGTCATAGGATTTTTTAGTTATGAAACTGTTGACATTTGTATTTTTAGTTAGGATATTGGGTTTTTAGAGAATAAGGGTAGGCAGAGTTTGAATAAATGTAAACTCTAAAATACATTTTAAGGTAATAATTTTAAAGATATGCAAAATATGCAGACTAATATTTACATTTTCTTTATTTTATTTTGTTACTTTAATATTGTTAATACATTTTAATTACATATATGAATATATATATTTATGGTATTACATACAGCTAGAAAAATTAAATAGTATAACATTTAAAAATAGATATCAAAATGTGTGCAAGTTTAACATTTATAAATATTTTTATGTTACATTGTATTTTGTAGCAAATGTAAAAAAAATGGAAATATTTTACTTTTGTTTGGTTTTAAAATTGTAATATTATTTAAAAACTATTTTTTTATTTATTTCAATTATAAACTTTATTTAAATATTTTTTGCTGTATGATTGTACATTTTAGGCTATGATTTTATATGTCATTTTATGATTTAAACTTTATGAAGTGACCGCTCAGCCCTCCACAGGGCTTGGTCGCCCCACTCACTGCTGCCGCTCCTGCCTGCCTTTGCCGCCTCCTGCCTGCAGATTCCTTCGCTCGCTGCCAGCTGCTCCTGGGAATTTCCCGCTGCTCCTGGGAATTTCCCGCTGCCCGCTGCTTCTTGGAATTTCCCGCCGCTGCCTCCCTGCGGCCCCGCCCCCCTGTGATTCCATTCGCCGCCCCGCTCCCGCCACCCAGCTGCTCCTCCCTCCTGGCTCCTTACGTATGACGCCCCCAGAGCGACCGCGCAGCGGGAGCGCCGATTGAGCGCCGAAGGTGCGCCAAAGGTAAGCCCGTCTGCGCCCGTCCGCGCCTGGACCGCGCCCAGTGCCAGGACCCCTGGCCCTCCCCGCCGAGGCAAGACGACCCGACTGACCTACGATGCCGCCACTCCAACGCACTCAATGCCGGCCGGACCCAAGCCTGCTGCCGAGCCACCCCGAGACGCACCCACGGACCCTTCACCTGCTGCACCTGCAAGTTCACCTGCCTCCGAACCTGCCCCGCACCCGCCAAGACAAACACCAGCAGCAGCCACCTCAAGTGCATCCTGATCAACACCCGCTCCGTCCACAGACACGCCGTGGAACTCTGGAACCTCCTCGACGCTACATCACCGGACGTCGCCTTCCTCACGGAAACCTGGATGAACGCCTCCTCTGCACCCGACATCGCCATCGCCATCCCGGACAGGTACAAGATCCTCAGGAGGGACCGCATCAACCAGACCGGAGGTGGCATCGCCATCGTCCACAGGAACACCATCCGCATCACGACCGACGCCAACGACTCCTTCGCCGCAGCCGAACATCTCCACTTCCAGATTCACACCGACCCTAAGACGACCCTCAGAAGCACCCTCGTCTACAGACCCCCGGGACCACGCACACAATTCAGCGAAGACATCACAGACTTCATCAGCCCGCACGCCCTCCCCTCCACTGACTACATCCTCCTCGGGGACCTCAACTTCCACCTGGAGAACAACAAGGACCGCAACACCACCGCCCTGCTGGAAAACCTCGCCAACCTCGGACTCAAGCAACTGGTCAACACCCCCACCCACTACGCCGGCCACACGCTTGATCCCGTCTTCTCTTCCAGCAAGTACATCACCTTCAGCCACGCCACTGGACTCCACTGGACCGACCACAGCTGCGTCCACTTCAGCTTCAAAAGATCCACGACCCACCACCACCCGCAACAGGTACCTCACAGGAATTGGAGCAAGATCACCACAGACCAGCTCACCACCTCCCTCAGCCAGAGCCCACCCGCCAACACAACGGACCCCAACGAAGCAGCCCGCAACTTCACACAGTGGCTGACCGCCTGCGCCGACGACCTCGCGCCACTAAAGAACCCTCCCAGCAGACCCAGAAGCAAGAAGGCATCCTGGTTCACCGACGACCTCAAGGACTCCAAGAAGACCTGCCGCACCCTCGAGAAAGCCTGGCTCCTCGACCGGACCACCGACAACATGACCGCCCTCAAACACGCCACCCTCAAGCACCACCAGCTCATCCGCACCACCAAGAAGAAATCCCTGAAGGAACGACTGGACAACAACGCCCACGACAGCAAAGAGCTCTTCAATATCGTCAAGGAGTTCTCCAACCCCAGCACCGGCACCAACGACATCACTCCGTCACAAGACCTCTGCGACTCCCTCGCCTCGTTCTTCCACCGCAAGATCGCTGACATCCACAACAGCTTCGGCGCCCCACCCACGCACTAAACCGTCGAACCAATGCCCCCCACCGCCACCCTTCGCACCTGGACCACGGTGACCACCGAAGACACAGCCCGCACGATGAACACCATCCACTCCGGATCACCGACCGACCCCTGCCCACACCACGTCTTCAACAAGGCCGACTCCACCATCGCACTCCAACTCCGGAACATCATCAACGCCTCCTTCAACACCGCCACCTTCCCGGAGAGCTGGAAGCCCGCCGAGATCAGCGCCCTCCTGAAGAAACCTACAGTGGACCCCACCGATCTCAAAAACTACCGCCCCATCTCGCTCCTCCCTTTTCCTGCTAAAGTCATCGAGAAGATCGTCAACAGACAGCTGACCGCCTTCCTCGAGACGAACGGATCCCTCGACCCCTCGCAGTCCGGCTTCAGAGCCAACCACAGCACCAAGACCGCCCTCATCGCAGCCACCGACGACATCCGGACCCTGCTCGACAAGGGGGAAACAGTGGCCCTCATCCTCCTGGACCTCTCCGCTGCGTTCGACACGGTCTGCCACCGCACCCTAGTCCAGCGCCTCAGCAACATCGGTATCCAAGAGAAGGCACTGGAGTGGATCATCTTGTTCCTCGCCGGAAGAACACAAAGAGTCCGCCTCCCCCCGTTTCGCTCCGAGGCCACCGAAGTCATCTGCGGCGTCCCGCAAGGATCTTCACTTAGCCCCACCCTCTTCAACATCTACATGAAACCTCTCGCAGCCATCGCACGCCAGCACAACCTCAACATCATCTCTTACGCCGACGACACCCAGCTGATCCTCTCCCTCACCAGAGACCCCGACACCGCCAGAACCTGCCTACACGAAGGGATGAAAGACGTCGCCGAGTGGATGAAGGACAGCCGCCTGAAACTGAACTCGGATAAGACGGAAGTCCTCATCTTGGGATCTTCGCCCTCCGCCTGGGATGACTCCTGGTGGCCCCCAGCCCTGGGCACCACACCCAAGCCAACCGACCACGCACGCAACCTGGGCTTCATCCTGGACCCCTCCCTCTCGATGACCAGACAAGTCAACGCCGTCTCCTCATCGTGCTTCAACACCCTGCGTATGCTTCGCAAGATCTTCCGCTGGATCCCGACCGAGACCAGGAAGACTGTCACCCAGGCACTCGTCACCAGCGGACTGGACTACGGAAACGCCCTCTACGCCGGAACCACAGCCAAGCTACAGAAAAGACTCCAGCGCATCCAGAACGCCTCCGCCCGACTCATCCTGGATGTCCCCCGACGCAGCCACATCTCCAGCCACCTGAGGAACCTGCACTGGCTCCCCGTCGACAAGAGGATCACGTTCCGGCTCCTCACCCACGCACACAAGTCTCTCCACGACGTGGGCCCCAAGTACCTCAACCGACTGACCTTCTACACGCCCACCCGCCAGCTACGGTCCACCAGCCTCGCCCTCGCAGCCGTACCACGCATCCGAAGAGCCACCGCCGGAGGAAGATCCTTCTCTTACCTGGCTGCCAAGACTTGGAACTCCCTCTCCATCCACCTTCGGCTGACCCAGGACCATCTCGCCTTCAGGAAACAACTCAAGACCTGGCTGTTCGAGCAGTAGCATACCCCTCCCCCCAAGCGCCTTGAGACCCTCCTGGGTGAGTAGTGCGCTATACAAATGGCATGATTGATTGATTGATTATGAATGGTTGAAAATATTTTGAAAAATTTATTAAGTATGAATAGAAATTATTTTTATTTAATTGCAATGTTTATATATATTCACTATAAAACCATAGGTTTCAGGGACGTTATAGTTAGTTGGACATTTGACATATAAAACCAGAGAAATTCTCCCATTATAGTTAGTTTATTTGTTTATAGAGCTAACTATAACTCGCGGGTCCGCAATGCACTGCTGATGACATCACATATTACATCACACATGAAATGGTCAGTGACATCACTGATGACATCACTGATGACATTTCAAATGAGATCACTGATGACATCATCCAGTGAATGTGTGTTTCTGCAAAGTTTAGTATTTTTCATATATATCTATGCCAAGGTGTATTGAAGAATGATTATTTAGTAGGTGCGTAACTGACTGTATAAGTGAGCAATTGAACTTGTCTTACTGAATGCATGAGTTAGTGACTAAACTGTGTGAAAGTCTGTATTAGTCTCTCAGTTGGTGTGTAAGCGGCTGCATGGGTTGGTGACTGGCTACATGAGTGTCTATATTGGTTATTGATTTGTTGTCTGAGTATCTGTATGGGTGCCTGAGTGTCTGTGTGGGTGGGTGGGGGGTGTGTGACTGTGCATAAATGTCTGAGTTGGTGATTCACTGGTTGTATGGATTCAAAAGTGCATCTGGGAAGGTCTGTATGGGTGAGTTAGTGTGTGTATAGGTGTGTTGGTGAGTGAATGAATGTCTCAGTGGTAGATGTGTGAGTAACTACATATGTTTTAAGGCAGTATATGTGAGTGTTGGCATATATAAATGACTATACATGAGAGTAACTTATTTGAAGAGTAAATGAGTGTCTGCTTGTATCAGTGATTGTATAAGACAGTAAGTATGTGTTAGTATCTGCATAAATAAGTGATATGGTGTGTGTATAAATAACGGAGTTGGTGTGTATAACTGTATACATGAGTAAATGGGTATGTGATTGATTTTTTGCATGACTGACTAGGTGTGAGAGTAACTCTATGGATGAGTGGCAGAGTGTGACTATATATAGGCGTATGAGTGCATATTATAGTACTGTATTGATGAGCAACTGCATGTAAACGTAACTGGATGTGTTTTGTGTAGACCTAGGAAATAGTCAGTGGTATGTAATATCTGGCATTGTTGTGTGTATGGTTTCAAAAATAGTAATCTGTATTTTAGAGTGGTTGTATCAAAGTTTATGTTAGGGCATCAGTATGTGCATCAGACTATCACATGGATGATGTCATCAGTGATGTCATTTGAGATCTCATCAGTGATGTCATCAGTGATGTCATTGACCATGTCATGAGTGATGTAATATGTGACGTCATCAGCAGTGCATTGCGGGCGCGCAAGTTAAAGTTAGCTCAACTAACTATAATGGGGGAATTTCTCTGGTTTTATATGAGTCAAATGTCCAACTAACTATAACTTCCCTGAGACCTATGGTTTTTTGTGAATTTCAAAGGTTTTTTTAAATGCTAATTCCTAACTATAACGTCTGTAAAACTTATGTTTTTTTCAGTGAATTTCAAAGGTTTTTTAAATGTTAATTTCATATTTTAATATTTATAAAACCTATATTTCTTCTATTTTTTTGTACTGTTTTGGAACTCTATTCTTCTTCTTTTTTTTAAACTTGAAAAATTATATAATGTTTTATATCTTCCCAAAAAAATCTGTATATCTTTTTCATTTTTTTTTAGAAAGCTGCAGTCCCATACCGTTAGTGTACCAAGCTCCATCACCACGCGAATCCTAACCGCCATATTGCTAAACTCGTAAATGAAAAGCATTTCGTATCCGACGTGTTCATGGCACAGCGTCCCGCGTAACATCATATACGTATGAGTTTGCGCCAGCTGCTACTTTGGTATCCGACGGGTACGCAGTACCAAGCCATGCGTTACGTCATGTACGTATGGGATCATGCCCGCTGGGCATTGCGTACGTGACGAGTGCACGCTGCCAGGCCCTGTGTTACGTCATAGACATATGGAGTCACGCCAGGTACGCCATTCCCTCATTTTTATTTTATGTCGCAAAACTATATTTAAATACGTTTAAAGTGTATATGAGAGCAAGCGATAATCTAAAATATTTTAAACATTTATATATTTCTAACTGTAATAAACTTATATTATGATAAATATATTTTCTCAAAATCGCGTTGGGTGCAGCCTCCTTGTACACTTGATGCGCGATTGCCATGTGACCATAAAAAAAAAGCATTTGATTGGCTCATAACATTTCCCATTGTAACAGGTGGAGGACCCCACCCATTTTAGTCATTCTCTCTACAGCGTTTGATAAGAAACACCTCTTCTTCTTAGATAGCTTATTTGAAAAGTTTTTTGCTGGGTACACATATCTTATACTACACATAACATGCAACGATTATCTTGATCAATATTCATGGTCTATACATTAGCCTTCCACGTGTGATGGCCATGCATCTGAAAAGTTACATCAAAAAACAAATGTGTGTTACACGATGCCCCTGGTGTGTGTGTGCGCATTATTATGCTGCCTTTCGGCCTGGGTATTGGTGGCTCGTAGGAGTATCATCAGCCACGGGCACAGTGCACATCCTAGATCACATGTGAAAAACTGTAAAGAGTAATGTGCAGATTTGTGTTGCAGTATGCTCTGTTGTCAGGTTTTACCAGTATAGTAGTGTGTCATATGTGAGACTTTCAGAATCAAGTTTGACATGCATTGCTTGACTGTAATGAGCATTCACTGTGTATGACGTACCCTCACTGCTGATCCTCCCTCCATCCGAGCATATTCACATGTGTGCGCTTCGCGATAGCAACACTTTCAATAATACTGCACACCATTGACATACGTGTCTGCGCATATCCACAAGGTTGACAACGACATGTGATGTTAGCCATTCAATGTTTTCAAACAGCATCTCATTAGCGATAGTTGTCGCCCTCCTGGTACATGCTACATTAATGTAAATAGCGCATTCTGCGATGTCAAAACTCCAACAGGGACACACACATAAGTACACTTCCTGTCCAGGCAGGAACTGAACAACTCCTAGGTCCCCAGAATAATTATTCACACCCCTATGCTGGCCTGGCGTACACAAGCCCAGCCCATTTTGTGTACGTATAAATAGGATAACAACGACGCCACATGTCCCAGTTCTTCCACACTGCCTCCGGTGATATGGCCGCATCCTCCTCGCATATCACAATGCGCAATAAAAAGAGGGATCCATGAGGTGTACACCATCCTGGCAATCAACACTGGATATGAATTGTGAACTCTACTACCTGTCGTGTTTGGAAAGGGATCCATAAGGTGTAGACCATCCTGGCAATCAACACTGGATATGAATTGTGAACACTGCTGCCCGTCGTGTTTGGACACACAACACTGACAGCAGGTGAGCAGTGGGGCCTGGGTGCACAGGGACTGCAATTGAGTGCAGTGATGCGGGAGGGGTGGGGTGCATTATCCTGGGTGCGCAAGTGCGAACAAACAATGTTGCCGTGCGTAATGATATGATCTCAGACCTCATTCAATCACATATTTGTCTCATTTTAAGGACCTGCTGGAACGTACTGTAGGCCTGAGCCAGCGGGCAGTGCTGCCCTACAGACACGTGGCGTTGGCTTTTGCAACACTGTGGTGAGCTAATTACTAAGTGTACATGCACACAGGCCTGCAACACTGCATTACACACGCACACTTCTAGCATTCGCTCTGTTCCTTTGAATGTAAACGTTGGCATAACATATTATTATTTAACCTTGTTTATTTTCATGCACTCCAACTCCTCTTTGAACCACGATTACCACTAACGATTGATAGATCGTACTGCAAGAAAGAAGGATCCACTCAACTGGTGTTCTCTGTTAAGCTTGAAATATACCTTCATTTACCTCAAGACGTTTCCAGCATTATATTATGTTTCCCTTTTCAGACACTGAGTTGGTTGCACTAAAATGGGCGGAGCGGGTGCTCACCCCGTGACCATGCCCTGGGCATTCTGACGCCTTCCATCGTGGTATCTTGACACCGTCCCCGACGGGAGACCTACTGTGCCACCCTGAGAGAGCCACCCCGGAGTCGGAACTCCGGGGTGGCTCGCACCGGCACGTCATTGGACACACTGGTGGTGGCAGCAGTGAAGCCTCGGTGCGCATGAGCTGCAATTGAGCACAGAGTGGGGAAAGGGGCTGGGGTGCAGCAGCCTGGGTGCACAGGTGCAGGCAAGCGATGTTGCCGTAGGTAATAATGTAATCTCTGGCCTCATTCATATGTTTCATTTTAAGGACTTGCTGGACCGCACTCATTCTCGAGGACCCCAGCGTCCCAGACACATGGGTGACGGGAGGTGAACAGTGAGGGCTGGGTGCAGTAGGACGACGGTCTATCTCCTCCTCCCTCTGTTCTCTTGACTCTCCCTCTTCTTCTCCCTTCCACCCACTCCCCTCTGTCCCATTCTCACTATCTTCCTTTCATTCTGACTACCTTTCTTTTTCTCTTGGACATGGCACACATACTTATGTTTCTTTTTTGTCTTGCAGGTTTTGTACGCTGCTTCCGGAGGAGTCCCACTCACTTATTTCATGTTATACTGTTGTTTGTTTGAATAAAGTTGTGTTTCCATTTATTTGTTTTGTTTTTCTAAAGGTTATTTTTTTTACCAATAAATAAGTGAGTGTTTGGGTCTTCTTTTTCTGACAACACTTGTCTGTAGTTTATTGTACAAATCGGCAGTTTATATGAGGTTGTGAGGGAAAACATTTGTAATTTTGCGGTGCGCCTACCAAATATAAACCAACAGACTATTACATAAATGAAGCCTGGGTAATTCTACAACTGCAAGTGTTCTGTGAGTGTATCACTTTATAACACTATGAGTACTGCCCGTGTGATTACAAAACCAATAAGGCACTGCCTAGGGCCACAAAGGCTTCAGGGACTGGTGAGGCCCACCCTACATATTTAAGTAAAGTCCCGGAGGTGGCGATCCCTGAACTTGACCTCTAAGCCCCCCAAACAATTAGTAGACAATAACCGGGGAGGTGGCAATCCCCTAGGCAGCAAAACGTCTCTGTGCCCTCTCGTGCCTGATTTACATTTGAGATTAAGGTCCCCAGTGCTGCAGAGACCCCACAATATAATAATAGGATTGGCCCTGGAACATTACCCACCAGGGGGCTCAGTTAAATGAACGGGTGAGACCCCGCTTCATTTTTTTTCCCATTTTTACCATCAGGATCCGCTTTATTGAAGCGATACAAAGTTTTCCTCCTCTCGCTTCAACGAGGCAAACAAGGATTTGCTATCACAGGGTGGAAGCCATGCACCCGCCCTGTAATAGCAAACATAAATGTCTCGCAGATGCACACCCCGGGACAATATATGAGCTGCACCTAGGAGGTGTCGCTCCCTAGGGCCATGAAGCATTGTTACTGCATAACTACAGAATTAGTATAAACGCATACTAACACTACTTGCACATGTGTAGTACAGCGACCAGAGTGTAGTGAAGAGGCAGAGGAGGCCCAAAATAAAAATATATAAATCCTACCAGAGGTCGGATGACATAGTTCAATGAGCCGACGACCCTAAGATGAGCAGAAACAGCTTCATGAAGAAAACAGGTCTTCAGCAGAATGCAAGCAAGCTCATAATATTGGTGAGTGCTGCCTTCTTTTTACCTTCTCCCGCTCATTGCGAAATTTATGTAGTGAAGAGGCAGACAGCAGTGGATCCGATAAGAAGATTTATTGCAGGAAAACAAGACAGCTTAAACAGCCACTAACAAGAGCAGACAGCAAGGCAACCGTCTTCTCCCGCACCATGTACAAACTCCCCAATATTCCCCTCATGACAGCCCTATATTCTAACATTACATACTTACATTCTACTACCATTACATACTAACATTCTACTATGACTTACATTGGAATACTACACAGAGCACATGACTTTACAAAATTAAGCTCATGGTTTCATCCATGAGTCTAGAGACTGGTAGGGGTGAGTAGTTTGCTTCCCACTCCCTGTATTGTATAAACGCAAACTAACTCTACTTCCACAGGTATGCTACAGCTCCCAGATCACATCACTTTACAGCAATAAGCTCACGATTTAGGCTCACGGTTTAATCTCCGAGTCTTCAGACCAGTAGGGGTGAGTAGTTCGTTTCCCACTCCCTGTATAGTATAAACGCCAACTAACGCTACTTACACAGTTATACTACAGCGGCCAGTATGCTACAGTGCCCATAACTCATCACTTTACAGCAATCAGCTCGGTTTGATCCCCGAGTCTTCACACCGGTTGGCGTGAGTACTTTGCTTCCCACTTCCGGTATAGTATAAATGCATGGTAGGGGTCAGTAGTTTGCTTCCCATTCCCTGTATGGTATAAACGCCTACTAACACTACTTGCACACGTATGCTACAAAGACCAGACCATATCACTTGCAATGAGCTCACGGTTTAGGCTCTCAGTTTCGTACCCGAGTGTAGCAGCATCTCATCTCAGCACCATGTCACTCTGAGCAACACCGCACTTTCAGACCGGTAGGAGTGACTACTTCGCTTCGCACTCCCCCACAGAGGTTACAGTGCTCCTATCCTCCTATTTCCAACACTTTTTTCCCATTTTTCCCCTTACTCGTTTCAACGGAATCACAAAATGGCTGCCAACACTTCCTAGTTGCAACCACTCGCACCGCTCGCAGTCGATAAGTAGCAAGCTTGTGCTCGTAACGCCTCAGCCAATGAGATGGCAGAATTCCCTAATATCGATATCTGTACATTTCGATACTTCTCCAAAACTACTGAACAGATTTACACCAAATAAACAAAAGCGTGCGTTCTAGACCAAGACCCTTCTCCTTGCACAATTTGGGGTAATTCCGTTCACCCGTTCGACCTGTAGCCTTGTCCAAAGTTTCTTATGGAAATTAGCATGGAGAAAACACGTTTAGGGACCCCCCTTTTTTCTCTGCCCCCTTGACAAATCACCCCCAAACTTTCAACATAGGAGTTGATATGAACAAAGAATTAGTTTGGAAAATGTCATTAAGATTCATCAAAGGACACCAAAGTTATAAGCAAAACAAAAAAAATTCTTCCTATGGAAACTTGGTCCTAACTATAACTACCTACTGGCGACCACCAGTAGGTAATATATATATATATATATCCATGCTCTGGCTTGTTCCTGATAGGAGAGGCACTCGAACAAACAACACGAGCTGCAAGCATCAGACTCCTTTTTTAGGTACGAAGGAGCCGGACCCCGATCACTTTCGCAGCCAAATCACCTGCTGCCAACGCGTTTCGAAGTCTCCCTCCTTTGTCAAGGCTGGTAGTGAAATGGAAACACAGTCCGGGCACAGCCCCATATATTTACATAATTGCGCGCCATCTGTAGGCCGTTTTGTTTTTATTTTAAAACTTTCCTTGCTGTACGTAAGGATTAGTCTTCTGTTACGTTTTTTGCTTTGACAATTAGAGTTTCTGCTCTTGATATTGTTTTTGCTCGTTCCAAGCCTTCCTTTACATCTCTGTGTTTATATCCTCTCTTCATGAATCGACTTTCAGTTTCCTTAAAACTTTTTTCTGCCATTTCATCTGCAGACCAATTTCTCCTCATTCGTATGAATTCTCCGTACGGGATGCTTTTGATCAAATTGACTGGATGAAAGCTCTTCCCTTGGAGTATGCTGTTTGTTGCCGATGGTTTGCGATGAACTTTTGTTTGGATCTGATTTTGCTCTATATATACTTGGACATCCAGATATTCAATTATTTTTGAGCTGATGTTGTAAGTGAATTTGAATCCTATGTTATTGTTGTTTGAAATGTTGAAGTATTCTTTAAATTCACTCGGACTGCCATTCCAAATCAGGAAGAGATCATCGATATTTCGCAGCCACAGTTCTATTTTGTTTGTATACATTTCTTCTTTCCACGCAACAAATTTCTCCCACCACCCCATGGTGAGATTGGCGTAGCTGGGTGAGAATGAAATTCCCATGGCAGTACCACGTTTTTGGGAATATACCTTTTGTTTGAACAGAAATATGTTATTTTTTAGGCATAATTCAACCATTTCCGTCAACATCTTTGTAAGTTTCAATTCTTGGATGTTTCTATGGCGTAGAAAGTATCCTACTGCATTTAGTCCGATATCATGATCAATGGAGGTATATATTGCAACCACATCAATGGTTACCAGATGAAATCCTCTATGCCAGGCCGTGTTGGTTAGAGTTCTTAAACATTTTCCAGAGTCCTTTTTATAAGAACTCAAATGTGTTACTATTGGGGCAAGATATTGATCTACATAGATCGAGATGTTCTCATATAGAGAGTTGCAGCTGGGCACGATGGGTCTTCCTGGCGAGTCTATGACAGTCTTGTGAACTTTGGGGAGAAAGTATATAGTGGGCATTACAGGGCTATCATTGAGGAGAAACTTAGCTTCGTCATCATTTAATAAGCCCTCACTTTTCCATTCTCTGATCTTAACTTCAACTTCCAATGTCAGTTTTTTTGATTGGGTTTGAGGTCAGTTGAGTATAGCTCCCCTTGTCACTAAGTTGTCTCATGGCTTCATTTACGTAGTCGGTTGTATTTTGAATGACCACGTTACCACCTTTGTCTGCAGGTGTTATAGTTATATTTTCATTTTTCATTAGATTGTCCAGTGCCAGTGGTTCATGTTTGCTTAGGTTTTCATGCTTTCTGGATGATCGATTCTGTTGCCTGGATTTAAGATGGGACAGAACTTTGATTTCAACTTGAGGCCAGAACCCTTATGTTTTCCAGTATTTATATTTAGGTCCTCTAGAATTTGTGTTTCTGTCATATCTTCATCATTTAAATTCAACAATAGGTCATATGTTGTTTTTAAATTTGTGGCATCTTCCACTGTCAGGTTGTCTGAGTCTTGTACACTGGGTTGATCTGCTATCGCCATGTGTGATTTTTTGGCGAAGAACATTTTTAACTTTAATTTTCCTGTATATTTGTATAGATCGATCCTTGTATCTACATAATCATGGTGTTGTTCTGAGCAGAATGTTAAACCCTTGTTGAGGACACTGGTTTCATCTTTCATTAGTATGTGTTTTCAGAGAGGTTGATTATTAAGTTGTCTTTTTGTTGTGTAATTTGGCTTCTTACTTCCTCGACATTCTGTTGCGTAGAGGGTATCCTCTTGTTGTTTCCTTTCCCTCTTCTTGTTTTCCTCTTCATTTGATGCTGCTTCTTGGTTCATCTCTCTTCCTCTCCCACGACCCCTTCCTCTTCCTCTTTCCCTTGGGGTCTTTTGATCTCTGTAGATCAGCTTCATTTCCTCTAAAAAAGTTGTTCATCTACCAATTCTGATTGTCTGTTTTTCTTCGCTGAGGTCTGATTCAGATTCACTTGGCAATATTTTTTCTGATTCTATTAGTGTCAGTTTGCATGCATGTAGTTGTTTCTTCAGGCCATCAAAGCAACTTGTGAATGTACGGATGATCCAGATTCATAATCGTGTTCGTCACGTTTGAATGTCCTTTGTTTGCGCAGTTCAACCTCTTTGTATCTGTCCAGGTTTTTCTCCATTTCTTTACGTAGCATGCCACTTTCCTCTTGTTTGTTTAATGCTAGAATCTGTTCTTCTAGTTTTCTTATTTCATTATGCAACTCCTCTATATCCTGCTTTGCATATTTTATGATTATAAGCACCATATTTTTTAAACTTTGCATACTATTTTCTGCCCACTCCTCAAGCATCTCTGGTCTCGTGTCTGGGTGGTTGGGCAATGTAAAGATCCGAAGGCCTCCGGGAATGTGCTTGAATTACAAGTATTTCTCTAATGTAATTACCTCCCAGCTTTTGGATATTTCTTTCTTAAGCAATTTTTCTAAATGGAAAGACATCTGTTTTACATTTTTCTGGGACATGTCTGTACCTCTCATCTCCTTTTCACAAATGGTTTCCCCTGTTCCACTTTTAAACAATGTTTCTGCTTTTAATGTTGTCTTGGCTGCTCGTGCCTCCATCTGGTGCTTTAATGTGACTGTTTCTTTTTGGCAATCTCACTCTAAGTGGTAAAATCAATGGGTGGTGTATGCTTCTCTCAAACAACTTCTGAGTCTTCTGTGTACGATTAGCAGTTACACAGAAGGACTCGCTGGGGCGTTCAGTTATTAACTGGGTGTATTTTATGAGCGTCCCCAGAATGCTCCTTACCTGGCGAGTTCCCCGGTCAGGGGGTGTTCTCCGGCTCCGCTTTTACAGTGCTCCCACTCCAGGATCAGGATTGTCCTGTATGGGCGCCACTATTTTCACATCCAATTCTTCGTCGTTCGTGTTCCTTTCGCAGTTCCCGAATACTTTTTCTGAATGTTCAGCGTTTAAGCGCCTTCAAGTCCATTCGCTTTTCTGCTTTTAAACTTGGAAACAATGTATCCTTCCTACTGTCAACACATTCTTTCAGGAAGTTGTGGATGTTTAAAATACGTCGGGCGTCACCGATTTCTTTACTTTCAAAAACAAATGGTCCATGATCGGTGCGCACTTACGCTGGTGCTCGTGTCGAGGTCAGACCGTACCTCGCAATTAATTGCTTCCTCAAGGGATACTCTGCACTCCAGAAGTCGTTTAGGTTGAAGAGGCGTTATTAAACATAATCCCCACCACCATTACCACCACCAAATGTTTCGACCAAGAAATGGTCTTTGTCACGGTTAAGTGAGTCCTTTGTCACTTTCACCATTTAAAATGTTCTTTCATTCCCAGTTAGATTGCATTGTGGGACTTGATTTCCAAAGTAATCACAGTTCATTACACTTAATTTCTGGATAAAGATTACATATTGTTTTCTCCCTTTATATGCTGGCACTAATTCTAGTCATTTTATATTGCACTCGGTGGCATGTCAGTCAATTCACTATAAATTATACTTGGCATTGGTTGCTTATTTTCTGCAGATGGAAATTGCAGTCCATGATTTCATTGTTACACTTTATAGTCTTTTGTTTTTACATCTTGCTTGCTTTGTGTAGCGCAAGATACATTATTTGAGTCCTTGTTTTGTCCCATTACTTTGAGTCACGTCCTTATTTTAGATGATTAATTATTTCCGGGTTTAGTACCCAACCAAGATGTTTTGTGCCTTCAACAAATTTCTTGCAGTTTATGTAATTCCTCATCCATGTTCAACCCAAACAGAGGACCTAGAAATAAATTCTGGAAAACATAAGTGTTCTGGCCTCAAGTTGAAATCAAAGTTCTGTCCCATCGTAAGTCCAGGCAACAGAATTGATTAATTCCATGATCTTGCGACAACTGAACTAGAAAAGATGGAGAATACAACATCCAAAAAGCAATCCAAAAGCAAATACAAAAGAATTGGAATCAGCACCCATCAAATAATATTATTTTTTAAACTCCATATCATATCAAGTGTCCATGATGATCTAAAGAAATTGCCAGGTTCAGATTTTTGTTTGTAAGCAAAAATATTTTCTTTATTGATAAATAGGTTCAGTCGTTAAAATCCAATCACACATTACATTTAGCTAACGCGTTTCGTCTCAAAAGAGACTTCTTCAGGGCTATATGTTATGTAAGAGTTTTATATCCAAGTTCCAAAACGAGTAAAAGAAATCAATGAGACACATTAAGGTATAGTGTCACAGCAGTCATCTCGATATGATGGTCGTGAAGTAGAAATAGACATTAGCAGGCAAGGTGGCCAGCAGTAATTGTCTCAGCGTATGTTCACAGAATATTTTTGCCATTTTGTCAAGCCGGCGGTGACAAGAAATTGTCTGCACAGGGTACCAATTGACCTGGCTACGCCACTGTGTGCCATAAACCATGCGGTGTCTGTCATGCAGTGCAGGGATGAACACAATCTCCCATTTCCCTATGGGAGGTTGTGCTACGGCCGGCTTACGGCCATAGTTCAAGCTCCTGTAGGGAAATGGGAGTTTGTGACCACACCATGTGCGGTCACGTCGTAATTATGAGGTTGGGACTGCCGACTGGAGGTCGGCCGGTCCCAATTCAGCGATGATGTTGGTCGGTCGGAGGCAACTCCGACCGACATCATAATTGGCCACTTAGAGTCCAACATCTTACCCTAAATATGATTTAGATTGGAGAGGGAATAGTAAATGTCCCCTCTTTAGTGTCCAACAACTTCCCAATTTGTTTTAGCTAGGAGTGGGAATACTAAATGTGACCCCTGTAGTGCCCAAAACCTTCCCAAATTTGTTTTAGATTGGAGTGGGACTAGTAAATATCACGCTTTTAGCATCCAACACCTTCCTAGAATTGGTGGTGATTGAAGTGGTTATAGCAAATGTCACCCCTTTAGTGTCCAACATCTTCCCCAAATTGGTTTAGTTTGGAGTGGGAATAGTAAATGTTAACCCTTTAGTGTCCAACACCTTCCTCAAATTGGTTCAGATTGGAGTGGGAATAGTAAATGTCAACCGTTCCATGTCCGACTCCTTCCCCACATGGGTTTACTTTGGAGTGGGAATAGTAAAGGTCTCCCCCATAGTGTCCAACACCTTACTTAACATGGTTCAGCTTGGAGTGGTAGTAGTACATGTCACCCCTTAATGCCTAACACATTTGTCAAATTGGTTTAGATTAAAGTGATAGTAAATGTCAACCCTTTAGAGTTCAAATTTTTACCTAAATATCACCCCTTTAGTGCCTAACAATTTTTGTAATGATTATGTTGGAGTGTGATTATTTAGGTTTAGATTTTTTTCTGAAATATTTTATTTTGCTTTTATTTGCCTGGAGTAGAAATATTTTGTTATTTTAGTGGTAATGTTGGTGATTAGAAATATAATTTAAAAAATAGTTTGTTGTTGTGTTTGCAACCAATAGTAGCATTAATTACATTCTTTGGTATAATGACAAGGTGATACCGTTTTAAAATTTTATTTATGTTTCCAAAGCTTACATATTGTATATTTTTACATTTTTAATCATATATACTTCAAGTTACAAACAAACACCTATATCAAGTTCAATAAATACATTTTCTTTGTTTTCTATTAATAAACAATATGTAAATTGTATTTCATTACTATTTTATGTTGTATTTGTTTAACGTTTACTTTCCATTGTTTAGCAGATTTGTAACTTTTCTCTACCTTTTCTACAGAGATATTTTTAACATTATTTTACCATACATTTTTCAGCGTATATTAAATAATTGTACATATTTTCTATTATTGTTTAATCTATACTTTACAATTTGTTTACATTTTCTCACAACATTGTTTGATATGTTTTTCATATTTAATAATTGTTTACATTTTTTATACATTGATTTAACATTTTTGTAATATTTTCCAATCATTTCTATGGGGTGATAGCCGTTTTTTTTTCATTTAGTCAATCAATCAATCAAGTGGCATGCATAGCATGGCTACTCACCCATAAATGCCTCAAGGCAGTGGAGGGGAGGGAGTCGCAAGGCACTGTGGTTCAGTCAAAGAGCCAGGTCTAGAGTTCCTTCTTGAATTGTGACAGTGGCCATTTTTGTTTTACTGCTACCTTCTATAGTAATGTATTGTTACGTTATGTTAAATTGTGTTATGGAAGTTATATTTTATGATTAACTGTTATGCACATGTATTTTTGGAAATGTAATGGTTTGAGGGTGTTTTCTTTTAATTTACTTTACAGGTTTTTGTCTACTAGAGTGTGTTATAGGCATTGGGAGTTTATGTTTTTTTTTATTGAAATTATTTTTGTTTCTTTATTACACCAATGCTTTTTACTTTGATTTCACTGTTTTTGGGTTTCCTGGAGAGTTTCTTTTTTTCCAAGGACATTTTCGAGTTTTTTATAATTTCTAGATACTTGGATTGCTTCAAGGGATTTCTATAGGATTCATTTTATTTGTTATTTTTTTTAGGGGCTTTTTGGACAATGTTTTCCCATTTTCGGTGGATTTCTATTTTTTAACATGGATACAAAGAAAGATCTGCAGCTACAAAATAGGAAGTTCTATTTATTCTTTTCCTTTGGGTGGGAGATGTGATATTGTATTGTTAGTGTAGACATTATATGATTGCTATGTTGAATTGTTTGGTTCATGTGTTTCATGTAATGGATTGAGCTTGTTGCTAACTTTCTTGGTTAGTGATGGTTATAATTTTAAATATATATATAATTTTATTATATGAGTCTTCATTAATTTTGTAGGTTTTTGACTGATGTAATAAAGTAATATATGTAATATTTTAAATATTACATATTTGATGTGTTGGTTTTGAATTTGTCATCGTTTTTGAGGACTTTGGTAGGTTACTATTTATTTTAAAATATGCTTTTGGCCACGATTTCTAAGTAATCTAGGGGTATATTACCAACGATTAGCGATATTTATCGCTAACGATGCTTAGCAACGATTTTTTTAACGCTAAGCATCGCCGGAAATTATCGCAGAGATAACTTGCTATTAGCAACGTTGATCTCAGAAGTGATAAAAATCCTCGCGCTAACTGCCAAATGAGAGATTATCGCTGGAAAACCAACGATAATCTCTCGAAGTTTGGTGTTAGCTTGATGATAGGGGCTCACAAACTTAGCCATGATATCCACCTTCCATAGGATATCATGGCTAAGTCAGGAAAATACCAGGGGGCATATTATCAAGGGATTTATCTCCGCTTTTCTTGGCTTTAAAAGCCAAGAAAGCGGAGATAATATTATCTCCCTATTACCTAGCTGTCGCTAACACCAGTTAGCGACAGCTGGTAGGAGATAGCGACCATCTTGGGCCCCGCTTTGCATGTCAGTGAAATTTATCACTAATGACATGCAAAGTGGGCGTGCCAAGATGTTAGCGACTGGAAACAGTCGCTAACATCGCTATCTCCTATTACCAACTTTTGGAGATATTCGCGCTAAGCGCGAATATCTCCAAAAGCTAACACCTGCCCTGAGCAGTTCTTAGCCATGTTATCCAATGGGAGGTGGATAACATGGCTAAGAGCATTTGCTCGGTAATGCATGAATATCGCTGACTTTTCAGCGATATTCATGCATTTTGGCCGATTTTTATCGCTTAGGAGATAAACCGTGATAATATCAAGGCTCCTAAGTGATAAAAATTGTCGCTACAAGGCGATAAAATTATAGCTGCTAAGCCAACATAGCGATAATTCTCGCTAGTTGTTGGTAATATGCCCCCTGGTGTAAAAAAAGCAGTGCTAACCACGGTTAGCGCTGCTTGTTTTTATCACTAACAGGGTTAGCTAAATCCTTGATAATAGGAGAAATGTCGCTTAACAACATTTCTCCTATTATTTTTCTCTGGAACGCCCCCTTTGCATCTCATTAGAGATGCAAGGGGAAGCGTAGAGAAAAAGGGTGCTAACATGCGAATTTGTGTGTTAGCACCCTGTTGCTGATAGGGAGATAATTTTATCTCCGCTTTCTTTGCTTTTAAAGCCAAAAAAGCAGAGATAAATCCCTTGATAATATGCCCCCTACTCCTTTGTTATTTATGAAGAGTTTGACTATAAATTGTAATATCTTGTGCATCCTTTTGGTTTGTTTGCTAAGTTTAGGGCCAATTTGGCTAACAGATTGTTACAGATTGTTCCATTTGTGTTTCTTGCTAGCTTTGCTCTTATGAAATGTTTCCATAAATTTGTAGAGGATGGTTTGGGTTCTTCCTAGTGTGGATTGGAAGGCATTCTGCCATCCTTCCACTGTGTTGTTTGTTTTGGCTTCCTCTGCCAAGGTTCTGCCACAGACATTCCACCATGGTATTTGGAATTTGAGTTGACGTCTATGTCCGGAGAGATGCAGTCTGCCAACTGAAGTGTCTTCAAAAGAGTCCATTAGGGGTCTAAGGGGCATATTACCAAGCAATAGCGATAATTATCGCTATTGCTTGGTTAGAGACAAAAATTTACCGCTGAGCTGCGGTGATTTTTATCGCAGATAAACCTTGGTATTACCAAGGTTTATCGCAAATGCGATAAAAAACGGCCGCAATGCATGAATATCGCTGAAAAGTCAGCGATATTCATGCATTACCGAGCTAATGCTCTTAGCCATGTTATCCACCTCCCATTGGATAACATGGCTAAGAACTGCTCAGGGCAGGTGTTAGCTTTTGGAGATATTCGCGCTTAGCGCGAATATCTCCAAAAGTTGGTAATAGGAGATAGCGATGTTAGCGACTGTTTCCAGTCGCTAACATCTTGGCATGCCCACTTTGCATGTCATTAGTGATAAATATCACTGACATGCAAAGTGGGGCCCAAGATGGTCGCTATCTCCTACTAGCTGTCGCTAACTGGTGTTAGCGACAGCTAGGTAATAGGGAGATACTTTTATCTCCGCTTTCTTGGCTTTTAAAGCCAAAAAAGCGGAGATAAACCCCCTTGATAATATGCCCCTAAGTTTGTATTCATTTTGTTAGCGGAACACGTTTTCTATTAGTAAAGTGTAGTATTTGGCAAACCCTGTGACTGGGACATAGGCTAGTGCTATCATTTTTTTAATGTCAAAGGCAAATTTGCTGTATGTAGAATATTATGTACATAGTGCAGATTTTTGGAGATTTTGTATATTTACATGTATGTTCTGTTTAGATTTGTTTTCACACTGTTTTGTGGCTTTTCCGTTGGGGGTATTCTACTGTGGAGCAGGGGCTTTCTTTTCTGCTGGTTGAAAAAGAACAGTAAGTTTCATTTTAAATGTTAATTTGTTGGGTGTTTCTAGAGTTTTAGGCCATTAGATTTCTTTTTGCTTGCTATTTGGATGAGTTTATAATTTGTTATTAATTAATGTACACTTACTTTCTCATACCTTTTTGCTGGTTTGTGATAGTTATTTTCGGGCAATTTATCGGTTTTTCACATTGTAGTTTTTTCTTTTAGGAAGCCTATATTAAAAGATAGAAGTTGGAGAGTGTTTTAATATTTGTTTGCTATTTTAAATTTTAACTTTAATAACAATAGCGTTTTAGTTTAAATAAGTTTTCCTCACTTGGTTACGTAGTTGTTTAGATGTATATTTTTCTCCTTTGATGGTCTGGTGAGAGAATCCAGCAGAGTTTCCTCATTTTGCAGCATTTGTCGTTTTTGAAGTATTTAGTTGTTTCAATTAGTGTACTTTTATATTGTTGATTTATTTGTTTTTTGATTTTATTGGTTAAAGTTGATGATAGTTTTAGTTTGTTGCTTAGTTTTGTTTTAGTTAAAATATTTTTCATCAGTTGAGTCCTTCTAATGTAAATGCTAATTATGGTTTTATTTCTGGTGTATGATATATGGGTTGATAGTTCTAAATAAAAATGTATTTATTTACATATATTGATTGATATTTAGGTTGGGTTTAAATGCTTCTAGTTAATGCACATTATTTAGGGGAGTTGTATTGTCAACATTAAAATTTTATAATTTATTGAAGTGTTTGGTAAAATTTCGTTGATGTAATATATTTGTATTTAATTTAAAGTAAGGATTGCCCCGCCCCCAAGACTCGGCTCAGTGACAGCAATGAAAAATAAAATGATAATAAACTTGTTTCATTGTCATTTTATTTTCCTGTGTGCACTACTGAAAGAGCAGTGGGGGTAAAAGCTCCTCCACCTTAATGGGGAAGCAGCTACTGGGCGTTGTCCTTACTTTTTCTGTTATTTTGAGTGGCATTAGAGCTTTTCAGCTGCAGTGTCTGAGAGTATCAGGTTAAAAAATGCAAATTGAGCATGTCAGCTAGTATGACGTGCCTCCTAAAGCAAAGATGGCAGAACTGTGTTTAAGAGGAGATGAAACTGTGGCAAAAAACTCTTCATCAATGGCAGAGTCCCATGTCACGCAAAATGTTATTCTCAATCACACTCTTCGTGTGACATCACCCCCTGCCAAGCCCAGTAAATGTGACTATAGCTCTGTAGCTTACACTGGGATTGGACCTAGTGCGAACAGTATTGCATCCGCAGGCTGCAAGCTCTAATAACCTAATAACTACCAGTAAATGTGTGTCTATGTGTGTACGTGTGGTGGCATGGCAATAATCTATCCTTCTGCAGCGCTCGTTCAAATTGAGGTACAAGGATGCCATGGGCTTGGGACCAGAAGAATGAATGGTTGAGGAAGGAAAATCGCTGAAGGATTTAATAAGATACTGATTTTACACAGCGCTACTGTTTCAAAGCGCTGTAAATCACGGGTGTTACTGCTATCCAGTTTAATAGCACTCAATTTATCAACATCAAAAGGGCGAAACAATGAGTAAGCTATGCTGTCATTTGAACTTAAGAGTGGCATTGATATTAATACATCTATTTTGGAAACAATGCAGATGTTATTTTTTTAATGGCACATTTACTCCTGGCTTTTCTAGTTTATTTTAATGACATCACTTCCTATGCTTTCCCCTCCCATTAGTCGCTTCCTATAAAGAAATTTGTGTAATGTGTTATATTGCATTGCTTCCTCTGACATTATCAGAGTCAAAGGTTGTCTGATTGACTTATGTCAGGAATATTGCATCTGTATCTTTTTCTGGGTGAGACCGACAACCTTGAATGAAGCGACATTATCGCAGTTTCTACTGGGAAACGATTGACGACCCATCATGTATCGCTGAGCCTGTCAGAACTGAAACGAAGGCCCTTTGGCATTGAAACGCTTATTGGACTTTCAATTATAATGTATTGGGCTATTTTGGAACACTGAATTTAGCAATTGGTCTTTTTTAATTGAAACATTAGTAATTAATACTTCCAAACGTGACCCGTGTCATAATTGTGCCTTTGTAAATTGAAACTTTGCAATCTAAAATATCATATGCTGTTTTGTTTATGAAATACTGCTATTCATTGGGCACTTTAGTACCAATAATTTGTTTGGAAAGGTGCATGCTGTTATTGTAAATGTAATTCCTTGTAAATGAGCTTTCCTGACAACCATGAAAGAATCTGGAGGGCAAGACCTAGAAACTCTTCATTTATTTTAGAATACGATTCTAATTGAAACCTCCAGATGGGGTCCTTGATGTAAATGAGCTGCCACATTTTTCATCCAAAATACTGCGGGGGTTATTTACAAACCCATTGCGCCGCCCTTGCGTCATGTTCAAATTGGGAAAAAGTCAAGTACCGGTGGCGCAAGGAGCTTGTAAATAAGTCCATGCATATTTAAACTGTTATTTAACTCAGATAGCCTTGGTGCCAAAGGATTTCCAGATTCCCATCACTATTGATGCTAATTATACCATTGCCAATTCAAGGGCACTCATTGTATCAATTTAAGAAGCATGAATGGCAAAGTTCGCACTGTTGATGTTTTAACTTGTTGGCAGGGGGTAAAGCAAGCCCCTGCAGCCCAATCCTCGGGCCCCCAAGTCCTTCTGGGGGACCCCCTTCGAAACCAAGGTCAGTGAATATCTGTGAGATATGGGAGACTCATGGGGCTCTCTTTACTTTCTGAAGGGGAGCCCCATCATTTCGCATTACACCACTGCTTGTTGGATCTAAATTACTAAAACCAAGCCAGATTAGATAGGAGAAAGCTGAGGAGGGAAAAGAAAGACTTCAGAAATAAGAATGAAAGGTATGGAATGAGACTGCGATAATAAGTAAGATCGCAGAGGAAAGGAAGAGTGAAGGTGTAAAGAAAATGGGGAGAAAAACCAGTACATGATGAAAATGTGTCGTAAAATGCACGAATTTGCACCACATTTTCTGAACATTTATTGGGGGAAATATCATCCAAACGTCCCGTGTAGTGGAAGCTCAGTATAGTATCAGAGATACCATGGACCCTAGTGCAAGCAAGAAATATGCACCCTTTGGTGGCGGGGTAGTAAAATATACTATTTACAAGGGTTTAAAGGGCTCCCTGGTACTTCAGACCCTGGTGCCACTGCAGCTGCTGCACCAATGGCAGATATGCTCCTGGATGCTCTCACTTTCTCTGAGCACTATGGAGTCTGGTGTGGCATAGTTTACTAAGTTTGAGTTTGGCTCCCAGCCCTCATACTATGGCAATGGTCTAGCGCAATGGTCTGAAATTTAGGGGCAAATTTATCATAGTGCAAGGGCAATGCAACACTTAAGTTAGAATTATCAAGCCACACAAGGCCAGTTTGTGTGGCCCTGAGTGGATTGATAAATCTAGAATAATGAAACGCATCACAAATTGGTGCGTTGTGTTACTCTGCCCCAGGGAGGGTTCCATGGTTGGTCCGTGGCTGTTCCCACGCATACGCCCATGGATTTAGTTGCATTCCCAGATTTGCCACCACTGGTAGACCTTAGAATGTATCAAAATGCAACCCATCCCCAGGGGAGGTGTAACGAGGAGAAATGTCTTTATTTCCTCTCCTTTTTTCCTCTTTCTAAATGTGCTGCAGAAACAGCACACAGAGAATTGTATTTGTGCAGGAAGGTGCCCGTTCCTGCGCTAAACTAATCCTGCCTGCAGCGCTGGCAGCCTTGCACCACACACAAGGGTGCCTGCATTGGAGCTAGGCACCACATTGTGCGCCAGAGCAAGGAAAAGACAGCAATGCGTCATATAATGTTAGATGCGGCGCATTCCTGCTTTTCCTTTTCACTCAGCGCAGCACAGCAGGGTGGCTTGCTGCACTGCGTTAATCTTTGATAAATCTGCCCCTTACTATCTAATCGGAAACATGATGGCCCATTTCTTTCTTGCTTTCATTGGGTCCCATGACACCCTTGCCAGCCTTTGCAGCCATGCTGAAATCAGCCTAGAGGCGTCTGGCCTGATGTTGTGCGGATCACACAGTGACCCCACCCAGTCGTGCACAGGAACTGGCAGGAATCCAGACCTGTCCTCATTGTATGAAAGCGTTTCCAGAATATTTATTCAAGACTCTGTCTAAAATATCAGAGCTGTAACCTTGTTGAAATCTGCCCACGGTCTGCTTTCATTTCTTTGCCGAACGCCCACATATATGGGAAAAAAATGTAAAGGGCATAGACGTGTCAGGGGCTAAAATAGAGAGGTTACTTTCACTGTCTCCAGAAAGCTCCGTGGCAGCTGTGTCCGACGCCCCCACATTTTTGGGACAGCAAACCAGATATACATCACCGTAAAGATGAGTTACAACGAACGCTGCTGCCAACTGATGAAAACAGATCAAAAGGCCTGAAGACAAACCAGATGTGCGCACAGATGTAAAAGGTCACGCCTCATAGCCGGGGCTGGTTCTGCAACTGTCCAGTGACAGTTTGTCGACAAGAGGAGGAGGAAGGTTGCAAATATACATCTCAGTTCGTTTGCAGTTATTAACCGAAAAGGCTGCTGCCTGTCACTAAATGTGTCAGAGACATCACAGTTGGCCTGGAACGATGCTAAGTATTAACATCGTGAACTCAGAAAAAAAAATCAGTAAATCCGTAGACACCTAAGCTATAATTACGTATACATTCACAGTTAAATCAGTTTAGCAATTGTGATTTTTAATGCTCGTGTTTTAGGCCCTGATTACAGGCTGGTGGTATATTTTGATCGAAATACTGAACTCTGCGATGACTATCGCACACCCGCTGTTTTCCCTTGGCAGATGTCCGGGAAAAGTCCCAGAGAAAATGCAAAACGTGGGATTTGGGGGCATATTACCAAGATTAAGCGATATTTATCGCTTAACAAGGTTAGCGGCAAAATTATTATCGCCGAGCTCCGCCGATTTTTATCGCAGATAAACCTTGCTATTATCAAGGTTTATCTCAAAAGCGATAAAAATCGGCCGTAATGCATGAATATCGGTGAAAAGTCAGCGATATTCATGCAGTACCGAGCTAATGCTCTTAGCCATGTTATCCACCTACCATTGGATAACATGGCTAAGAACTGCTCCGGGCAGGCGTTAGCTTTTGGAGATATTCGAGCTTAGCGCAAATATTTCCAAAAGTACGCCTTTGTAGGTAATAGGAGATAGCGATGTTAGCGACTGTTTACAGTCGCTAACATCTTGGCACTCCCACTTTGCATGTCATTAGTGATAAATATCGCTGACATGCAAAGTGGGCCCCAAGATGATCACTATCTCCTACTAGCTGTCGCTAACTGGTGTTAGCGACAGCTAGGTAATAGGGCGATAAAATTATCACCGCTTTAGCAGGAAAAATTCCCACTAACGCGGCGATAAGGCCCTTGGTAATATGCCCTTTGGTGCTTTAAAGATAGATTCCGCCTGTTCGGTCTCATTTTCAACTGCAAAACGTGGAATCAAATGTATATGCTGAACCAAAAAAATACTTCATCCTGGGGTAATAGTATTTACTGGGTGTGGTAACTACCTCGCCGGCAGGTTGAAGCAGAAGTGTACATTTTGTTATTTGAGAGTGGACTACTGTAACCCTCTCCTTGCAGACCTCCCCAAAACCTACCCATCTCCTCTAAAATCCATTCTCCAATCGGCTGCATGTTTCGTCTATTGGGCCAAAAGACACAGTCATATTGCACTCATACTGATTTCACTTCTGTGGCTTTCCATTGAAGCTAGGTCAATATATAAGACTGCGTGCGTCAACCATAAAGCCATACACACTTTCACCCCTCATTACCTGGCAAACAAACTCAAAATATCAGGTGGCTCGCGACCTTCATGCGCAGTGCTAAAAATCCACTGCTCTAACCTCCAACTTTTAAAAGAGAAAAACTCATGGCACAATCCGTCTCAGGTAAGGTGACGAAAATTTCGAACTCACTACCTCCAAACATTTGCACCTCCACCTCTTTCTGCATTTCAAAACAGTTCCCAATGCCTCACAGTCCTTGCAGTCGAAATCAATAACGTCGCTGCTCTCCAAAGCAAAAAGAAAAGGCCCACTCCCTCAGCACCTTGGTTCAACAAATCCCTCTATGAAGAAAGGAAGTACCTAAGATCCCTGGAGAAACAATGGAGACAAGTGCCCTCCACCGATAGTTTGGCCACGCTTCGTTCAGCAAGATCCGAGTACCACAAGCACATCTTCCTTGGAAAAGCGATGCACTTCAGAACCCTCCTCGACTCAGCCAAAAATAGACCCAAAAAACTATTTGATCTCATCAAGAATCCAAACTGCTCTCCCCATCCTCCAAGGTGGAGGATTCTACAAAGAAAGCAGTGGAATTCGCTATATTCTTTGACGATAACAGTGAAATCACTTGTGGATCAGGTCAGTCATCTTACACCTCCAGAGGAGCGCAAATCCTTAGCCATTTGGCAGAACTTTGACCCCCATCTCCGTAGATGCCCTCCTCAAATGCATCCTCGAAACAAAGCCCTCCTACCATTCTCTTGCCCTATCCCTAGTGCCATTGCCATTGACTTCTATACCCATTCACCATCCTATTGGACCACTTTGGTTAACCTCTCCCTCTGTCAAGGCTTCCGTCCTGTTTCCTTCAAAACTGAGCAGGTCACCCCTCTGCTACAAGTGATGACGCGCTGTGGATACTCGATTCTGGGGAGTCTTGTCTTCTTATTCTCCTTGACCTTTCTGCAGCCTTTGACACTGTCAATCACACCACTTTCCTTAACACTCTTCAACAGAGAATGGGCATGAAGGGCAATGTGCTTAAATGGTTTGCTTCCTTCCTCTCTGATAGATCCCAAATGATCAAAATAGCAAATAGTCTTTCATCTCCTTTGGCGGTAGTTCAAGGAGTTCCTCAAGGCTCTATACTTGCACCCACATTGTTCAATCTCTATTTAGAACCATTGGCAAATCTCCTAAGTAAATCCGGGATCCACTATCATCTCTATGCGGACAACACTCAAATCTACCTCAAGGTTGCCTCCACTCACGATCACTCCATCCTAAGCTCTACTCTCGACTCCATTCAAAACTGAATGTTAACTCATCAACTGATTCGGAATCCCTCTAAAACTGAATTCCTTCTCCTCTCCTCCTCACTTTCTCCTCCCCCGGTTCAATCATGGATGGATCAGATGGATCTACTTAACAATAAACCCATCAGTGTCGACAGCGCAAAATCCCTTGGTGTCATACTCGACACAAAACTCAATCTACTCTCCCACATTAAGTCCATTGCAAAGTCTGCTTGATACCAACTGCACATTCTTTGGGGGATTTGTTGCTTCTTCCCGGAGCATGACCTTAAAACCCTGGTCCAATCGCTGGTTCTCTTCAGACTGGACTACTGCAACTCTCTTCTTACTGGCCTCCCCAAATCCCACCTGTCCCCCCTTAAATCTGTTCTCCATTCAACAGCTCGTTTCATATAAGGGGCCAAATGAAGCAACCACAACACACCCATTTTATCCACCCTCCATTGGCTTCCCATCGAGTCAAGATCTATCTACAAGACTGCCTGTATCACCCACAAAGCCTTGCACTCCTCCTCTCCTCGCTTCCTGGCGAATAAACTGAAACTCTCTGGAGGCTCTAGACCATCAAGTAATGCGGAAAACCTATTGCTTGAACCTCCCACTTTCAAGAAGGAAAGGTCGAGGGCCCAAGCCTTTTCAGGCAACGCGGTGAGAATCTGGAACTCACTTCCGCCTCAGCTCCGGATCACCACCTCTTCCCAGGCCTTCAAAACTGACTTCAAAGCTCTCCTCCTTCAAAGACACTTCCAAACTTAATTCACGCCCTCTCTATTATCTGAAAAAAGTCCCTCCTTTATAGGAAATTCTGTTCTACACGACTAGAAGTGCCTTCCCAATGTGTTCTTGTGGTTTGAGAGTCTGCCATTTATTGCAGTATTATGCTTCTACTTGTATTGTGTACTCCTTTGTAACATGCACACGTCACTTTTCCTCTTGTAACGTATTGTTTGCTACCTCTTGTATTTTGCTTGCTCTTGATACATGCACAATTGTCACTATTGCCTTATGTAACGTAACGTTTGCTCTTGTAACATGCTGACTTGCAATTTTTCCTCATGTTCCACTACTGTTCCTATTGTGAAGCGCTCTGACACCTTGGGGTAAAGTCCGCGCTATATAAACACGCATTAAATAAATAAAAAAATAAAGACCATAAAACTCTTCTCTTCCAACAGGCTCTTTTATCAATAATTCTCCTGCCAAGCACCTCCACCAGGCTCACTCCCCCTCATCCCAGGTCATAACCCTGATTGTAACGTGACACTCGCAAGAGCTGCTCCGACCCTCCGTCACAATTTTGTGAATATGTACTTGCGTTAACCTAATCGCTCCACCGTTCCTTAATGTGTTATCTTGATTGAAGATGTAACTTCTTAATATGTAACTCTCACCACGAGTAACTACGGTAGGCATATGTATTGTCACCTACTATAATGTTACTCTGAATTCCTTATGAAATTTACTTCGCACTACTGAAAAGCACTCTGATAGCTCTGGTTAAAGTATGCGCTATATAAAAATGCATAAATAAACAAATAAGTTGAGCTAATGGGAAGAAATGGAGAAAGAGTATGAACGTATGCTAAAGGACAGATTTTGTACCTCTGATGTCAGCTTCATAATCCCCACCGCATGCCGAAGAGGTAAAGAGATTTAAAACAATTGCTCAGAAAATAACAATTTTATATATTGAATGATTGTTTTGTTCATTATCATATGTTCACAGAAAGTTTGATTTCCCTGTCAATACAAGCTTCATGCTGGCTGAGTGCCTTGGAGTTTGGCCTAATAACGCTGCCTTCTCACGGTACTGTTACCCTGGAGTTAACAATAGGGGAAGCATTAGTAACTCAGGGATTCCGGGTGTGGAGATATCAGAGGGCCTCCTTAAAATTAGGAATAATCCGGAGAATCAGCAATTCTGCACTAATTCTCCTGGTTACTCTTCAACCCATCTCCATATTACACACAGATAGTCCACCTGCTTTGAGGATACCAAGGGGCATATTAACAACGGCCAGCGATAATGATCGCTGGGCATGCTTAGCGGTAATTATATTATTGCAGGCTATTTTACTGAGGTCCCACCCTGAAACGCCCTTTGCAGACACCTACTTCTCACCGGTCAATGGGGCCGTAAACATCGACATCATCTTCCACACTGCACGCAGAGCTCAATGGAGAAATACGTTCCTCTCTTTACTCACCGTATCTAATTCCAGGAAAACCGCTCATGGTCGAACACTCTCCATCACACCATCCCATCTCTTCCCAGGCAGAACCTCCATCATTATCTATAACAATGGGACTGTCCTAATCCAATCCACAGACAGGAACCTGGAACTACTAGACAACCTGTTCCCCATTTTCTTACAGCACCTATCCAATCCACGGACCCCCACTCATAGCACTCTCAGTCCGATCACCCTTGACCTCACAGACACCAACCATGACGATGCTTACCCAGCTCAGTCCCTAAACGACACGCACCTCTTCTCTACAACCGGCACCGTCGGCATCCACCCACCTACGGCAAACACCTCACACTCCTCAATCACGGACTTAGATCTCTCACCGACATACACCAACCGCACCCTCTCCCCTACCACCATCACAGTGACTTCCATTCATACCACTCCCATTCCTCTCTCCCCTGACATCACAGCCCCCAACAACAACGCTTCTAACATACCTCAGCCCCAAAACAACACGCACCTCTCACCTACCACCGACACCTACGGTGCGACCTCACACCCCTCAATAACAGGCATAGACCCTTCACCCACATACACCAACCGTACCCCCTCCCCCCTTTCACCAGCCCACATTCCCATTCTTTTCACTCATGACACCGCAGCTCCCACCCACAATCCGCCTAACGGAGTTCAGCACCATACCGACACGCACACAGACAAACCCCACCCTTTATCCCCCCCATTCTCAGCCCCCATTTCCACCCATTAACTAACGTTACTGATCTTGCCTCTATTATTTCAACTCCGCCTCCTCAAAAAAGAACTACATACAATCCCACTCCCCCCCCAATCTCACCCCCCACTTCCCTACGTGCGCCCCCATCACTACTAACACACGCCCATCCTCCACCATGCATTCCCCACCTAACACCAATACCCTCCTCCAGACCACCAACCTCCACCCTAGGTCATCCTCCTCCAACCCATCATTCCCCAACACCATCCCAAATCCCACACTAGACTACGTTACGGCCTCCCTCCTCCAGCTAAAAGAAGACATTCACATCATCAAACAACTACTCTGCACGCATTCCAGTCACTCCTCACCAACCACCCTCCTCAAGCTCAAACAAGACATCCACATCATCAAACAATTACTCTGCACACACCCCAGACACCCCTCACCCGCCTTCACCAGCACCACCCTTCCTAACAGGACCTCTACCCGGTCGGCTGACTCCAGCACTCAACGCCCCCTACACTGGACCTCAATCCCTGTTCGCAATCGTGAAAACCGTCCCCATCGCTCTTGCAACACACTATCGGACCTTGACACAGCCACCCTCCTCCGCTCCTACAAAACAGCTCCCCTTAACAACATACCCTCCACCCTCCGCGCCATTCTAACGATTCAGCCAAATCCCCTTAGACCCCCCACGCAAAACAACAGAATTTCTATCCCTAGTAACCTGAGAAAAGTCCCCCTCTCTCTAGAACTCCTTCCCACCCCTGACACACCCCGTCTCAAATGCACTCTCCTCAACTGCAGATCGGCCTCTAGGCACTCCTCTGCAATCGCTGATCTCATCTTATCACTGGACCTTGACCTAATCATCATGACTGAAACCTGGCTAACTGAATCTTCTACACCTATATTGGACATACTGGTTCCCCCCAATTACCACATCACTAGACTAGACAGGGTGGGTCAAAAAGGTGATGGAATCGCGTGTATACACAGGAGTAACCTCTCTGTCATGAAAGTAACCTCTCCCTCCCTACCCTCCCCATCCTCCTGTGAATACATCTGCCTCAACATCATCAGCGAGGGCAAACCGATATGCTCTCTTCACGTCATTTACCACCCACCAGGGGACAACCTTACTTTCTCGCAACAAATCATGGATTTGATCACAACCAATTCAGGGCGACAACTCACTCAAATATACCTTGGTGACTTCAACCTCCACTGGAACGATCATAATGACGCGGTGGTAAATAGTCTTAAAAACTTCCTCGACGCCCTTGACCTCACCCAAATATGCAACAGCCTGACCCATGAGAAGGGCTCTATCATCGACCTTATCATCTCCAAAGAGGACTCGATCCAACTTGATTCTATCCAACCCTGTGACTGGTCTGATCATCATATTGTCACATTCTTCATCAACGAAAAAGTCAAATTTAACACGGTTCAATCCGTCAAGCCCAAAGTCTGGAAAAGAGACCTGAAAAAACTCAACCCAAACTCTCTACCCCCCAACAGCTGCAATCTTTTACTTCCTCCTATTGGCGTTACTGATGTCCAATCCTTGACGGATCACTATCTCAACGCTATGACCTCTATAGTCAATGAAGCTGCACCTATGCAGCTAAAAAGAGCATCCACAAAAATGTCCAATCCTTGGTACGACTGGAGTCTCAATGACGACAGACGGGCCATGCGAATGGCAGAGCGCACCTGGAGATCAGCTCCCTCCGCACTGCACTTAAAAACTCTGAAGAAAAAGAGAAATGCCTACTTCAGGAAAATAAAACGCTCAAAATCCGATTTTTTCAGCCGTCAGCTCGACCAAGCCAAAAATCGTCCGCGAAAGCTGTTTGAGCTAATCAGATCACAATCCAAGGAACAACCCCAACAACTCAGCAATGTGGGCGAAGCTCCCTCCTGTGAAGACTTCGTCTCTTTCTTTATCCAAAAAACAGACAACATAAGGAACGATCTCCTCATTGACCTAAGTCTCTACCCCAAACCCCTCTGCACAGCACCCACTGAACCAAAAAACAATGCTACATGGTCATCTTTTGTCACCTACTCGGAAGATGAAATTGGCAGACTGCTCAGCACCGTGAAACCACCCAATCACCTCACGGACCCCCTTCCTGCCAACGCTGTCAAAGACCTTACCCCGTCGCTCCTCCCACTCTGGACTAAAATTATCAACAGCTCACTTCAACAAGGGACCATCCCCGACTCCCTCAAAGTTGGACAAGTCACACCTCTACTAAAGAAACCTACAGCCGACCCCTCTGATCTAAATAATTACCGTCCCATTACCAATATTCCGACTCTTGCCAAATTGTTGGAAAAATGCGCACAAACTCAATTGACTAAGCACATTAATCAGTTTGATCTACTCAACCCTCACCAATCAGGATTCAGAGCGGACCATAGTACAGAAACTGCTATGACTCACATAATTGACGACGCCCTCCAAATCCTAGATCAAAATGATACCTGCCTCCTTATCCTTCTTGATCTCTCTTCTGCATTTGACACAGTCAAACACGAGAACTTACTCGATCTATTAAAGACAAGACTGGGTATATCTGGAACTGTACTCAAGTGGTTCTCGTCCTTTCTACACAACAGATCGCAGAAATTCAAGAGTAACAACTTGATGTCTGCTCCAATACCGGTATCGCTAGGCGTCCCACAAGGATCCGCCCTATCCCCAACTTTGTTTAACCTAGTTATGGAACCTCTCACCACCTTGCTACAAGCATCCAATGTTCAGTTCCACATGTACGCCGATGACACCCAACTTTATCTCAAACTACAATCACCCAAAGATTGAATTCAACGATTAGAAGCACCCAATCATGGCTGGCCGCTAATCATCTTAAACTCAATGCTCTTAAAACAGAGTTCCTCTTGATCTCACCTCCTGTGAAGATCACTACCACTCAAATCTGGCTTAAACACCTAACCGCACTCAATGTTCATCCCACCATCGTGGACTCAGCAATATCGCTAGGCATAACACTTGATACCAACCTCAACATGCAGGAACACATCAACAAAGCAACTAAGGGGGCGAACTACCAGATCAATACATTAAGGAAACTCAAACCCTTCCTTCCAGCCAAAGATTTCCAAACTGCTGTACAAGCTCTAGTCATCCCTCGAATAGATTACGGCAGTATCGCCCTATGCGGTCTCCCCCTAACTACTACGGCGCCCTTAAGAGCTTCTCTAAACGCCGCAGCGAGACTCATCACCGGATCAAAAAAACACTCACACATTTCCCCTGATCTGAAAGCCCTGAACTGGCTGCCTTTTGAAGCCAGAATACATCTGAAAATCGCCTGCATGACGCACAAGGCTGTCCACCTGAGCTCACCCGGATACCTCGCCCAGAAGCTGACGATTTCGGGAGGCTCCAGAAACACCAGAGGCACAAACAATCTCTTGCTAAAGCCCCAAAGATTCCGCAAGGAAAAAACGTACAAACGCTCTTTCTCAGGAATGGCACCCAGGATCTGGAACTCACTCCCCCCTGAAATAAGGCTCATCTCCTCTACCATACTTTTTAAGAGAGAAGTAAAAGCTATCCTCATGGCTAAATACACTTGAATCATTACTGGGGATGTTATTTACAGACGCTGTACCACTCAGTTTCACAGATTTTTTTGCATTCTGTATTTACTTGTGTTATTGACCTGCCTATGGGTTTACGCTATCAATTATTTGTACTTGTATCATTATTGATGTATCTGGCTGACTATGCTCCCACATGTACCTCCCCCGCCCCAATTGTCATTTATTCACACGTTGTTCTTTTCGGCTGTGAAGCGCTCTGATATCTGCAAAGATCTTGTTCGTGCTATATAAAACTTTCAAAATAAATAAAATAAATAAATAACTCTGGTATTTAATGCCCTGGTAGCACGTAATTAACAATGCGTTACTCCAGGGTGATAAAAATTCCAGAGATAGCGAGGTTGTCGCCCTTTTGCAGGGAACAACGCTGGTTTTCCAGCGATGTTCCCTGCAAAAGGGTGATAACCTAGCTGATGCGACCCATAGGGTCGTATCAGCATAATCCACCCCCTATGTTAGGGAGGCTAAGTCAGGATTTTAGCAGACGTTAGATTTTGGCGAAAAGGGCAGTTTTCGCCAAAATCTAATGTGTGCTAAAATCATGTGGGCTGGCTTGTAAATATCGCGATTGAAACATCAGCGATATTTGCAAGGTAGTCCATCTGGGGTATGCCCAGTAACGCCCACTTTGCATCTCATTGGAGATGCAAAGGGAGGCGTTGGGAAAAAGGGTGCTAGCATGCGATAATGCATGTTAGCACCCTCTTGTAAATAGGACGCTGGGAGATAAAGCCCTCGTAAATGTGCCTCCAAGTCTCCATTAGGTAGAGGAGCATTGCCCACTGTCAAAATGCCCCATAGAAGAGCCCCAGGAATGAAAATGAAATGGTAATAAGTTTAATTTATTACCATTTTATTTTTCACCAACCTGTCCCGAACCAAGTGCCGGGACAGGGGCCGGGCCATTGCTGCAGCAGGGAGGTTTTGTGGGCTGGCTGTGCACTTAGGTTTAAAGTGTGCATGTCTCTTTGTCACACTGTCTTACGATGGCGAGCAGACCCGCATATTTTAAGCTTCTCAAAACCTGCTGACCCTGCACTTGCAACCAGAGGTGAGCTGGTGCCTGATGAGGGGGTAGCAGAGCAGCCAATGCCACATGCATTCTTTTCACTAGTGTTATGGGAAGGAATACTATGAACAAGTCTGCCCTTAAAACAAGAGGACAGGCCTTTCTAAAACTCAGCAAATTCTGCTCCAGAGAGGGTGCATCTTTATCATGCAAGTAGGGGAAAAGTGTCTACCCCTGCAGGTGAAGATGGGCCACCAAGACAGCCACCTTCTTGGTGAAGGTTCATGGTATATAACTGAGCCCAAATTGTGACTCCAAGTGTGGATATTGTCGACTTAGATGCAAAGAGAAGAAACAGCTGATGTGATATTGCCAAAGGAATGTGCAAATGTGCATCCATAAGATCGATCATCATGAAGGCCCGAGATGCCATCAGAGGAACAATTTTGTGCAGTATGTCCTTCTACAATGGGATGGTTTGAACCCTTCTTATAATACTTTTCAGATCAGGGACCATGTGATAAACATCTGCTTTCTTGGGGACCAGGTACACAATTAAGTAAACCTTGATCCCACATTCATCCAAAGGCACTTTTACCATTGCCCTCTGGTCCATCAGTGTCTGAATAACCTGGCATATTGACAGCTTCTTGTAAGGACATCAAAGCCAAGAGTAAGAATCACTCTTAAGCCTGGAGGGAAGCAGGAGGCAGGGCTAAGAATTTAATGTGGTTGCCTCCCTTCACCATCAAAGAAACCAAGGGGAATATTAACAAGGGCCAGCGATAAATATCGCTGGCCCCACATAGCGATAGAAATATTATCACCGGCTATCGCTGAAAATTATCGCCATGATAACGCTATATTTACAATGAATTGTGCTATGGTGATAATATTTCAGCGATAGTGCTGTTTACCATGGAACATCGCTGGTTTTCCATTTCCATTTCCATTAACATTGCTGATACGACCCTGTGGTTGTATCAGCATAATCCACCCACCATTATTAGTATGCCTTAGTCTGGAATTTAACAGACGTTAAATTCCAGCGCTAAGGCCGAGGTAGCGCGATTTTTTTTATCGTTGCACCTCCTTGTTAATATCGCGAAGCTGCCTTTGCGATATTTTCATGTGTTGTTTTCACAGCCACGCCTACTTTGCATCTCATTAGCGATGCGAGGCTGTGAAAAAACGGGCTCCACATCAAGGAAACACGTGCTCGCTAGCGTATCCTTGATGATATTGCGATATAATTATCGCCGCTTATCGCCCGAAAACAGCTGCTAAAGCGGCGATAATTATATTGCCAGCCCTTGCTAATATGCCCCCAAGTTTTCAAAGTTGATACCTCCCAAGTTGACAAAAAGTAGTATCAGGTGCTCCTACACAGCATGCCTCCAAGCCTGATGGGGTCGGGGACGATAAGTGGTGAAAAACAGCGCAAGGCCAGCAAGGGCCAAAGCCACTACCGAAATCCTCATCTTAGTCTGGCACAGGAAAAAAACAGGTAGATGATGGGAGAGGTGTGGCGCCGTGGCCAGGGCGACTGACTCTGGAATCTGGGGACCACGGTTCGTTCCCCGGTGCCCGTGGCAGATTAGCCCAGCACCATGTGACTGTGGGCAATAGCTTGCTTAATCTTCCCGACGGCCCCCTGCGCCTAGAGACCCTTATGGGTGAGAGTTCACGCTTTACAAATGTGGTTTATTATTATTATTGCTGACTCTCTTTAATTGCACTCATTGGGGTGAGGCATGTCTACAATTTTTTGCATAATTCCGAAGTATTTTCCTGTCTTGAGGTGAACCAGTTCATGCATAATGACTCAAATGAATAGGAGGCATATAGAGGTAATGTAGTGAAAAAAGCAATGATTTGTAATGATTAACCAAGATCCTAATATGCCAGGCAAGGGTATCATAGAACCTGGCAGAAATCAGAAAAACAAGACCATGAAATGGAACAAAAAGTTGTTGTTGAATTTTATCTGTTGTTATCAGTTGATGATCGACCTTCAGCTACTGCCCCATATTGGGATTTGTGGCTGTTAACAGACTTAGCACATCCACGTGCTGTTTGCCATTGGTCTGCCTCTTTTGCCGCAATACCTCAGGTGCTGGCCATAGGTATAAAAAAATAGCAAAGATTTCCCTCTGCAAACATTCAAAGCTCTGCAAAGTTTTGCAGATGTCATAAATGTTGCAAACCTAAAAAAAACATGTTGGAACAATTATGTACAAGTAGATTTTGTACAAGCAAATCCCACAAACCCCACTTTTAGTGGTAGGAAGTCCTTTCATAAAGATTTTCCTGGAATGTCGATAAGCAATATTTTTACTTGTAGTCAAAGTTTCCAAAGTTAACAAATGTAGCAGATTTTGTAAACTGCTAAATTTGTAAACTTCGCAAGTTTGGAGGTGTGATGTACATTTCATCCCCGATTAGAGATGCTGTCTTGCTTCCCTGCTTCATTGGCCAAACTTCTATCCCCAAAACACAATGAGGGGGCCAGAGGAGGTTTAAAGACCTGCAGGGATTGACTCCCCTACTTAGAAACCAGAAAACACACATGAACCCCTGGGTCTATAGAATATGGAAGAGTGCTTAGGGGGTGTCCCTTTTAAAGGACGATTTCCCTCACCCATCCGAAGGTGGCATGCTACATCATAGGGTAGCCTCCTTGCATTATGAACCTAGTCATACTGTGGGCTGCAATCCCCTCACTGACAGGGAGGCACTCAGAGATATTTTGTTGACAAGAGAGGAATGCTAAACCTTATGAGAGCACGGTGTGGCAAGGGGTGAAAAACAATAAAGTGCTGTGAAGTAAAACTAACTCAAGGGTGTGCAATAGGCTTTATAGGATTACCCCTTGGCCAGGATTAAAAACCAGAATGTGACTGGAGGTGATTCAGTCTGTCACAAGGTGAGGAATTATGGCAACATGTTTCAGCCTTGTAGCTTCATAGGAGGTGTGGTGGCCCTTGTCAGGGCCTATGGATAATTTTGTGCAATATTTGTAATACAAATTTGGAAGTTTACAAAACCAGTGTTTGGAGTGGAGAGCCACTCTATCAAAGGTCTACTGGCAAATGACACTCACAAAAATCAGGTATAGTGCCTCAACTTTAACTTGGCACAAAACTCAAGGCAGCATCAAGTCCTTTTCAACTTGATCCGGGTAGTGCCGCCCGCAATCAAGTTGTCAGGAGTGTCACAAATATATATGAGTAAATGCCATTTTCTAAAAATATGCTGTAAAAATGGTCTTAATAAAATAATATATCTACAGCCACGCCAAAGAGGTTGTCACATCAGTCAGTAGTTGATATGGATTACAAACTAAAAAGGGAAGGTACTGCTGTATGTCCTCATATATTTCTGTGCCGAAGCAGGACTGCCTCCTTTTTGACCGTTACATGTTCTGCTGCATTCTTGCCTTCTCGATGATGTGTCAGAATCTCAGTTAATGGAGAACATATTTAAGTCCTAATGCTGTAGTTTGTACAATGCTTGTGAGGTGACGTTTCCATTGCATTTTTTCATAAGGATTTGTGTGTATGTGTGGCACCCCCAGCGGTCCAATTTTCTGATGGGCATTATGCAAGGACCACTATATGGATTAGGTGATACCATAAGTGTTAATAACTGTTATTTAGAACGTATTTTTTATTTTTTATTTACAAAAATGTGTTTTAGCATGAATGTGTATTGAATGATCATGTACATCGCCCAATATTGTAATTTATACGAAACACAGGGGTATATTACCAAGCAATAGCGATAATTATCGCTATTGCTTGGTTGGAGACAAAAATGTATCGCCGACCTGCGGCGATTTTTATCGCAGATAAACCTTGGTATTACCAAGGTTTATCGCAAATGCGATAAAAATCGGCCGCAATGCATGAATATCGCTGAAAAGTCAGCGATATTCAGGTATTACCGAGCTAATGCTCTTAGCCATGTTATCCACCTCCCATTGGATAACATAGCTAAGAACTGCTCCCGCATTCATTGCGAGATTGCCTATTCCAGAGAGCACTCATCGCCCTCGCCAGCCCCAACCCCTGCAGGCTCCCTATGCCGATACTTGAATATACGATCAGCCTGCGCCTCCGTTGAATCAATACAATAGTTACAATTGATAGGTCTAGGACCATTGTTTCTTCTATATTACGATATACCCAGGTCCATGCCTTATGGGTTACCCCATTTCTCTTAATGGTTTCCATTGAATCAGCCCGGAGCACAGTTCTCTCACGCGACCGTTGTGTGCGTGTCTTGCACTGTATTCATCGACAACCTTGTCCTGATGACGATCCCGACTCACGGGGATCGAAACGCCGTCGACACCGCAGCATTATTTGTTGACGCATTTTACATTTTGTGCTCCAAAAATATTTATCGAATTTTGTAATCAAAGTAATTGCAATTTGAACTTGTGGAGCCATCACTGTACATATACTTTGTCACTATGCGTCGTTCACGCTGCTCACTATAGCACTTGCACTTTCACTTATTGTATATATCACCACTCACCAAGTGCCCTTTGGTTGTCACATGATTTTCTCGACACAGTGCTGTTTAACTGTATTTAGCCATGTGAAAGACCCTTTACAATCGCTGAATAATAAGCTTTAACAAAACTTCTTTGAGACTCCTTGGTTTTTCCTGTTTCTTGTAATGCTGACTGCATACATTGTTTAACTGACTTTCATTGATACCTGTTGGGAATTGTTTCTTGTCTCATTAAGAACTGCTCAGGGCAGGTGTTAGCTTTTGGAGATATTCGCGCTTAGCGCGAATATCTCCAAAAGTTGGTAATAGGAGATTGCGATGTTAGCGACTGTTTCCAGTCGCTAACATCTTGGCACGCCCACTTTGCATGTCATTAGTGATAAATTTCTCTGACATGCAAAGTGGGGCCCAAGATGGTCGCTATCTCCTACTAGCTGTCGCTAACTGGTGTTAGCAACAGCTAGGTAATAGGGAGATAATTTTATCTCCGCTTTCTTGGCTTTTAAAGCCAAAAAAGCGGAGATAAATCCCCTTGATAATATGCCCCACTATGTAATATCTTTAAATTTTCTAATTATCACATATACTTTTGTAGTCATGCCAACAGCTAGAACACCTGATAGTCTAACGCTGATATCTTCTGCGAGGTTGCAAGCTGCTGATGTGCAGATTGGAACAAATAGACAGGAACCTGCACAAACTCAATGCAATAGAGTTTGCATGTGAATTCGAAGTCCAGAACCTAATTCTTCCATTGAAGACGAACTAGTGCCCCAGTCCTCTGCAAAAGTACCAGAGAAGCATTAGTGACTCTTGACCTTACTGAGGATATTGGTAATGAGGAAGACATTTCCCACACAGTGCCTGAACTTCCAAGCTCACCTATCATGCAAAAATATTCTGATACATCCGCCACTAGCCAGGTCACCCCTAGACTAGTAATTGGAAAGGAAGACTATTTTGAGCAAATATCAACTTTAAAGTATACAACAAGTTTACAGGAGGGAAATCCACTGAGCTTCTTGAAGCTATAAATAGACAGTACATAGGAAATATATAGGCAAGCCACTATGTCAGCATATCAATATTCATGTATGTTACACAAAAGGGGAAAGAGTCTCACAGTCAGAGCCCTAGGAAAAGATATTCTCACCCAGTTGAGATATAAACCCATATTCCAGATTTCCTTTGTATATGAGTACCCCAGTAAAGTGACACAATGATTGTTGAGGGTGACACTACTTGTGTAGGTCTGAAATACTGTTAGAACAACATGAAGCTTTACCACGCCACCCCTGTTTTGGAAGTCGGCATAGTCAAACATTGGTTCAGGAAGAGAAGGTGAAGATTAACACACTAAGATTACACTTTTATTGCTTAAAAATCCTCTTACAAATCTAGCTGTAGGTTTCAATGACTGCAGTATAACCATGTATGCAATACCTTATTCATTTGTTATAGTCTTGTGAATGAATACAATTGTTTTTTTATTACAGTACAAGGAAAATGTAAGAATTTTGTGAAAAGAAATATTAAGCTTTGGAAATAAAACTACGGGGCTAATTTATAAGCCCTGTGCGCCGCCAGTGTGTCACTTTTTGTGATGCTCCGGTGGTGCTGGAGCCTGCTCCATATTTACCAGGCAGCACTAAGCCACTTTTTAGGTCTCGCGTCTAGCGTTCCAGTGAGCAGCGAGACTTCTTGTAGGTGCTTTCAGAACTCGCTTCAGATACTCACACACGTTGGGTGAGTGCTTTTACTTTTGCCCCAGGCTATTGGCCTTTGTGTGTGTCTTTTTAACAAAGCCAGCACGCAATTGGCCAAAGGCGGGCGCATGGCTCCGCCCATGGCCTATCGAGTCGGTTACCCGCACGGCCGCCATGTGGTTTCAATTATCGTGCCCAGACATGGGCGCGATAATTGCAACCACATGTGTCGCTTTGGCGCGCGCACACGCACCACTCGCGGGCTTGTTCACAGGCGGCTTCACTATGAACCAACAGAGTCATATATTTTTATTTCCGTAAGTGCCCCGATGCAGGCAGAGCGGGGAGGGGTTTGGACTCCATTGTATAGGTATTAACTAATCTTTTAGAACCCCCTGTATATTAGATGGAGCAAATAACATTTGTGGTATTTTGCTTGTTTTGTTTTTGTTTTTTTCAGAACAGAATTTATTGGGTTTTTTGTTTTGAGGGCATACATCATTTTCACGGTATCATTACATGCATGGTAAGCTCATAGCGTCCAAGTTATACAAGTAGACATAGTATAACATTGCTTCACCGTTTCGCCAGTCAGTTGCATTCTCTGCCCTTTCAGCGTGCCGTGCGCAGCCTTCCTTGAGTCAGGTGTCACAGCTTCGTCGCTTAGCAGCATATCTCCGCAGGACTCAAGCTATTTGGTACTCAAGCATACTAGATATAGTCGTCTTCCATTCAATAGATCAGGGAACCGAACATCCAACTCTCCTACCCCTCCCCCCTCCCCCCCAACCAACTCACACATCTCCCCCCACAAACCTTCCCCCCACCCTCCCCCTCCCCTCAGACATGCTGCTTCTCCAATATCATGCGTGTCGCTCACAATGTATTCCGCACACTCCAAATGAGACCTGTATCAGTGATCTAATCTCCATCCGGGAGAATGCACCCAATCAGGAGATCCCGCCTCCCGCCTACTTAGTCATCACACTGTCCGCAGCCGAGGTCCCAGACAACCTAAAGGGCACGTATGATCAGGAGGATCAGTCCTCTCCGTCATTCAGGTCTTTAAGTAGATCTGTCAGTGCTACCCAGGCTCTAGCTGTGTCCCATAACTTGTCATTGTCAGTTCTTCGAGCTAGTTGGAGTTGGAGGGTCCCCTCATAGTCCGCCCAACTGAGAAATTCTCTGAGCCAGCGCCCTACATTAGGGCCTGTGGCCGCTTTCCAATGACTAGTGATTTCGCGCTTGGCTAGAACCAGACCCAGATCCATAAACCTGCTGGTAGTCTTGTTGTGGGCAGTGTGGGGGAACCAGTGCAGCAGACATACAGCTGGACTGTTTTGTAGGTCCCTCTCTGTTACCTCAGTCAATTTAGTCATTATCTCTCCCCAGTACCCCCGGAGTATAGGACAATCCCAGAACATATGCATGTACCCTGCATCCTCCAGTCTGCATCGTGGACAGGCAGCATGAGAGTCGAAGAACTAATTAAGTTTGGAAGGAGTGAGGTACGCCCGATGGAACACGTAAAATTGGATGAGTTGAAATCTGGCGTTTCGAGAACATTTCCATGCTCTTTCCATCAGCGTTTCCCAAGGTTTAGGCTCGATGGGAGTTCCTAGGTCCACCTCCCATTTGGAGCGCAATATCACCAGCGGGGTCCTCAAGCTCTGTGTCAATCTGCAGTAGAGGCACGTGACCGCTTTGACCTTTTCCGCAGAGGTGACCATGTATTGGCAAGTGGGGAAAACCCGCGGTTCCTCTAGTCCTCCCTTCCAATGTTTGCGCATCGCAGCCGTCACGGCCGCGTGTAGGAGGAAGTCCCGTGCAGGCAGCTCATGCCTGTCCACTAGTTCTTGAAACGGTAGGAGTGCCCCATCTTCGTAACGATCCCCAAGGGTGGAGATCCCGAATTCCTCCCACTCGTGTAGCCGCTGCCAATTCCCCCCATGCGGGAATTCCATGCAGAGCCATATCGGAATGTCGGGCGAATATGCCGGACCAGGACCACCCTTATGGCGTCGTAGGGCCCTATTCCAGCAGAGCCTCAGGACCCAGAGCTCCCCGGGGACCTCCCTTTCCCGCAGCATGAGGCGCAGAAGAATCCGCGCCAGGTGGTGCATTTCTGCGTCCCAGCCTCTCTGAGCTATCTCCAGGCCCAGCCTCCCCGCCAATTTTTGGGTAAACCATTGAAATTGGGCCGCGTGGTAGTAGGGCTCGAAATCAGGGACTGCAAGGCCTCCCTCAGGTCTTGGGCGCATCAGGATAGCAGTGCCACTCTGCGTCTCCCTTAACCCCACAAGAAGCCCGAGATCATGGAGTTGAGCTGGGCAAAGTACCTCCCCGGTATCCAGAGTGGCAGAGTCACAAAGTAGTAGAGCAACCGGGGTAGAGTTATCATTTTTAGTAGTGCCACTCGTCCCGCAACCGACAGGGGTAGTGACCCCCAGAATTCGAGGTTATTCTTGGTGTTTTGGAGGGCCCGGCCTATGTTACCTTTAAATAAATAATCTGCGCCATGGTAAATCCGCACTCCCAAGTATGGTAAACAGCTACCCTCCCATCTCACATCCAGCCCCTCCGGGGGAGCACCACGGTCACCCCGCATCGGAAACAGGTAGGTCTTGGCCCAGTTAACCCTGAGCCCCGCTAACCTTCCCAATCTCTCCAGCAGTTCCCGAGCTCCACGGAGTGCGCCAATGTTATCGGCGAGGAACATCAGTAAATCGTCGGCGTACAGGGCAATATGGTGCATTCGACCCAGCACCTCTAGGCCTCTGTAGTGCTCCCCCCTCCGTGCACGCACCGCTAGGGGCTCCATTGCTAGGGCAAACAGGAGGGAGATAATGGGCAACCCTGCCTCGTTCCCCTACCTACCGCACATGCTGCCGAAATCACCCCGCCGTCCGGACCCTGGCCGTCGAATTGGAGTATAGGATCTGTGTCCATGCCACGAACCCTTCACCCAGTCCGAAAGCCCTCAAACCCCGAAACAAGTATGGCCACTCTAGGCTATCAAAGGCTTTTTCGATGTCAATGGATAGCACACATGCCTCTTCCCCTCCAGCCTCCGACGCCTGCAGTAAGTGACACAACCTCCTAATATTCACCGCTGTGTTCCGGGTGGGGATGAAACCAGATTGGTCCACCTGTACCAGGGTCGTCATGTGCACCATCAGGCGATGTGTCAATATGCCACTCAGTACCTTATAGTCAATGTTTAACATCGCGAGGGGGCGATACACTGTTCGATCCCACTCTGGTTTCCCCGGTTTAAGGAGCGGGACAATCACCGCCTCTCTCGTCGTGGTGGGCAAATAGCCAACCTGTTTTGACTGGTTGTAGAGAGACACCAGCTGAGGGGGCCAGTATATCAATATAAGCGACGTAAAACTCCGACGGGAACCCGTCCGTGCCTGAGGTTTTGTTCTTAGCCATGCGTTTAAGGGCACTCCGGACCTCTCCCACTTCCACCGGGCGGCCCAAGTTTTCTGCCTCCTCCTCTTCAATCTGTGGTAATTGTATACCTAGGAAATCCCCGTCCTCCAGTTCCCTGGGGTCTAACGCGCTACGATACAGCGTGGAGTAGTAATCTAGGAATTGCATGTTGATTGCCTGCTGCCCAAAGTGGGATGTCCCCCCCTCGTCTCATAGCTCAAGGATCGGTGTGCCCCTGCGGGCCGGATTTGCTAACCAGGCCAGGAGCCCCCCTGACTTATCGCGTTCCACATGTGCTCGCACCATGTAGGCCTTAAAATCAAAGCATCTCAGCCTCTCCACTTGTGTGGCCAGCTCCTCTTTTGCCCTTAGTAGCTGCTCCTGGACCTCTATCCGCCCCGGTCTTTCTCATTCCTTGTCCCGAAGCCGTTGTTCCGCCCCCTGTACCTCGCTCAATAGAGTTCTGCGAACACCCACCGCCTCTCCAATGCACCGCCCGCGGATCACCGCTTTGAACGCGTCCCATTCATTATGCAGACTGGAGGAGGTGCCCGCATTGTGCTGAAAGTACTCCTGTATGGCTGTGCCTATAGTGGTCCGGAAGACCTGGTCTTCCAAGGCCTCCGGCCGGAGCCGCCAGTTAGGAATCGCCGTTCTAACCCGAACCCAATTCAAGACCACCAGCAGGGGGTTGTGATCAGAGGCCGTTCTGGCTAGGTATTCACTCTTCGTAACCTGCATATGAACATCCGGGGAGCACAAGACCGCATCCAATCTGACATTAGTAAGAGTAGTCACGTTCCCTGGGGTGGTGGGCCCTCCAGGTGTCTGTAAGTCCCCAGCTCCACTGCCAATCCCGCCAGCCTTCTGCTATTCTACGAGTAGGGGCGTCAGGGAGTGGTGGGTGGGAACGGTCCAGGTCCACGTCTGCTACACAGTTAAAATCCCCCCCTATTAACACAGGTCCCGTGAGCATCCCTGCCCAGTTTCTGTGAAAGCTGTGCAAGAAAAGTGGATTGATCTATATTGGGGGCATATATGCTTCCTAACGTAATGTCCTGTCCATCTAGTCGCCCTGTAACCACTGTAAATCTACCCTCGGGGTCAACCAACTGCCTTAAACATTGAAACGGTACTCCTGCTCTTATCCAAACCAGTGTTCCCCTGGCGTATGCCGAGTAAGTGGTGTGAAAGACCTGGCTTCTCCAGCGACGTTGTAGTGCCTTTCCCTCTACCTCCGTCAAGTGGGTTTCCTGAAGGAGAGCGACCTGCACTCCCCTCTGTACCAGGTATGCGTGTATTTTGTGTTGTCTGCACATGGTATGCATCCCTCGGACGTTACAGGTCATGACATTAAGGCCTATGGAGGAACCCATGGATCTGTCATGCGTACAAATTTACTGCACCCCCCTAACGGCATGTCCGATCCTCCCCCAGCCCCCCCAACACATAAACTGCCCCCAACTCCCACTCCCCAGGACAGGCACGCAAGAACAGGTTCCCATCCAAACCAAACTGCCCGAAAGCATAACTGCAACTAGGAGGAAACTTTTGGCTCGCTCTTAATGCCCCCAGAGCTCTCCCCCCCGGCCACCCCCCTTAGGGAAAAACCTGCATAGCCAGCTGAGACCCCGGCATTCTCTAGATCATCACCAGTCGCGCTGCCCCATCTTCAATCGCCCCCCAAGAGCAGGTAGTGTAACCGGCCCAACATCATGTTTCTCCCATGACTTCTGCAGGCCCATCACCCAAACATTCCGTCCGCTGTCTGTGGGGTGACATTCGGTAGTTCCATGTCAAGAGGCCCTGGGGGCTGCCGGGGCCCGGGCTCCCCGTTCCACTCTTCGCTGCTTCAGTGACAACACTCGACGGGCTGGTCGCACCACAGCCCGGATCGCCTTGTCTCGTTCATGTCTCTGAGCCACTGGAGAAGTGGGGCTCCCCCTTGGCGAGGCAGATTCTTGTCGTTCTCGAGGTGAAGTTGGCCGCGAGGAACCCCCCGTCGCGCCATCCCCGCTCTCCAACCAGTCCCATGCTGTCTGCGGGGTAATGAAAAAATGGGTCCTCGCATCCGCCGTCACCTGCAGCCGTGCTGGGAAGAGCATGGCGTATGGGATGTTGAGCAGTCGTAGCTTCTTCTTGACAGCCAAAAAGGAGGACCATTGCCGTTGCACTTTCCTGGTGTAGTCCGGAAATATCAGGACCCGGCTGTTGCCTATTTGCAGGTTCTGTAGCTCTCGAGCCCTTTGTAGGATGAAGTCCCGGTCGCGATAACGCAGCAGCCGCGCCACTATCGGTCGGGGCGGTGTACCAGGCTAGGGCGGGCGGGCCGGGACCCTGTGCGCTCGCTCCAGCGCATAGAATGGGGAGAGGCCCTCTGGGGTAACCTCTGTCCGCAGCCAGTTCTCCAGAAATTGGACCGCATCTGGGCCCTCCTCGCGCTCCGGCACACCCACGATGCGGAGGTTGTTACGCTGTGAACGGCCTTCGTTGTCCTCCGCTCGAACCTCCAGGGCCTTGACTCTGTGCGTCACTTCACTCAAGGAGCATCGAAGGGCGGTCACCTCATCAGGAATACTTTTCATGTTGGTCTCCTGTGTCGCCACTCTCTCCTTGAGCTTCCTGTGGTCGTCTTTCAGTAGCGTGAGGTCCGTTCCAATGACGTCCATCCTTTTCTCCAATGCTTCGCGTGACGCCATGATGGCCTGCATTATTTCGCCCAGGGTAGGATCTCCAGGTGTACTCGGCCCCCATCTCTCTGTATCCCCATCTTCGTCTTCCATGTGGCGTTCCGGCTCATCTAGGCGCAGCACTTCAAAGCCTTTTTTTCTGGATACGCGACCCATTGTTGTGGGGAGGCGTTTTCAGTAGCAGCAGTTCTGGGGGGATCCCGCGTCCGCACCTCACAGCAGTGAGGCACCACCTCTAACCAGTCCCGGGTGCCCTCCTGGATCTGTTCAGGCTCGATGCCGCGTAGGGGCCCTGCCTACAGCCTCTCCCAGTTCCAAGCCGTCCGATCCGTAGCAGGCAATGCCAAGGCGGTGCCGCCCGCTATCCGTCTGGTCGTTCACACTTTACCCATATCTGTCACAAGCTTGCCCCCAGCGTCGGGCCCCTTGGCACCTCACAGTAGGTTGACGACCCCTCAGGATGCAGGGGTGTATGGGCGCGTTGTCCAGAGCTTTCAGCCAGGTGGGTCTTCTACAGTCATCCACCAGGGGCCCCGTGGGGGAACTCTCCCAGCGTCCCTGGGGCTTATCGTCAGTCGCCTCAACTGAAGGGCCGGAGCGCAATCCATATCACTGCTCCAGGGGAGCCCTCTGTCCGAACCAGGTCGGGCCGCAGGTTAGTAGCTGTCGCGTGGAGTCGGCCACTAGGTGTACCGTGTGCCTCGATTCCCTCACAGGCCGCTCTGCAGATCTCCTCAAGGCGCCCTGGGTCTGAGTCAGTGTAGGGGCCCCTACTGCCTTCAGTGGAAAACTTGTAGGGCCCTTAATAGACAAATTCGTGCTGATTCTCAAATGGCGCCCGTCCCGTCCCGGGCGCCGCCATCTTAAGGCCAGTCAGCCGGGGCAAAACAGATGCAATTGTATGGCCCCCGCCCGCCGGTGTGAGACACCTCCTCACCGCAGTCTCAAGCGGGAGCAGCAGCCTCTCCTCCGGTCTCAGCAGCAGGGTTTCAGCTTCTCCGGTGCGGCCGCCAGACCCGACAGTCCCCCTCACTGCCTGGCGCCAGTCTCGCCGATCGCGGACACCATCTTCCCGCCTGAAATCATGCTGAGCAAGGAGGGAGGTATGAAATCCCGGCTTTCGGCCCCTTCTCGCCTCCGCCGACCACAGCAGTAGCGCTCAAAAGGGGCACAGGACCTTCATGGACGGATTGTGGCGTCGGGTCACAGGATTGGTGGCCAGGATCAGTATTTTTGTGGAGGGCAGCCGCGGAGGAGCTCCGGAGCTCTCCTCTGCCTACATCAGCGCCTAAGCCCCCTAGGTATTTTGCTTGCTTTATTACTAGTTCTGGGCAAAATGATGCGTCTTTTCCATGAGAAATACACATAATTTTGTAGAAAATGATATGTAATATGCATGAAAATTGTACGCCAAAGTCACGACCACCCAGGAGGGGGGCGTGGCCAGCCAGGCAACATGGCGGACGCGACTCTCTAGAGCTCCGTCCGGTGGACCCCGAATTATCCTACAATACCCCTGTTAAAGTGTTCCCTACCCCTGGGTATAGAGTGGCGGGTCCGCGGAACCAACTGTGGAGCCCTCGAGCGAAATCTGCGTGGAGAATCGAGTCGCTGGCAGCGGAGGAGGAGAGGACTTGGTGAGGCGGCAGTGTGTCAGAGCTGACAAGGCGCGAAAACGCGCCCGAGACCCAACTGCTGCAGACGGCGGCTGGCGAGGACCTGGTGATGCCGCGCGGGGCTGAGTTTGCTGAGTGCTGTGAATGCCAGTGCGGTGCGATGGCAGACTCGAGTGACCCCATGGGGAGAGCAGAGGGCACCTGGAGTGGCCGTGCGGGGCTGCGAGCCGGGAGCGGCATCAACAGACGACGACCAGAGTCAGAGGTGCGGGAGAAAGGGCGGGCGGCGCCACGGAGGACTGAGGAAGCCTAAGGCAGTCTGCGAAGGACTCCCCCTGCCAAGCGTACACTTTGGGAGAACACGAGCGAAGGCGGTAAGCCTGAGAACTAGGGGAGAACTGAGTCTTCCCCGGGCGCTGCCTGGCTCTGGTATTCTCTGGGGGTTGTGTAGGGCGCTGCTTCCTGCCACGTGGCGCACTGCGGAACCGGGGGGCACTGCCGACTGCCGTGCACAGCCTGAGGAGTCCATCCACGATGGCGGAGGACAGGCGCTGTGAGTCAGGGTCGAGGTGCCTGGTCGATTGCCCTACCAACTGTGGAGCCATTTTGTCGCGGGCGCCATCTTAAGTCTCCCCTCTGGGTGGCCACGCAAAGAGCACGCCTGAGAGAGGACTGTACCCTGGGGCTGTCTGCACTATCTGGCATGACTCTAGTCGAAGTGGCCCTTGAGCTCTAGCTGCCCCATTTGAGACATTTGACGGCGGGGGACTGGTGTCGCGGCTCCCTCCCTACCTGTTTGCCGTGCGATGCTGCCTACGGACTAGCGGTGGTATACGGCAAGGAGACCTGTCCCGGTGGGCGCCAACTGCATGGCGCTGGTGTTCCTGCGAGGAGAGGCTGCCACAAGTGCCATGGTAGTGTAAGTTGCAGTGCCTGGGAACGCTACTGGCTGTGGGGGCAACGGACACTTGACTGGGGGCCAGGAGTCGCAGCATAGCAGCGGAGGGCAAGGACTGTGAGGCGAAGGTGTGGTGACAGTCTGCATGCCACGAAGGCTCAAAAATCTGTTTGCCCCGGGCGCCATTTTGATCAGCGCTGAGGTGTGAGACCCCTGTCCCTACCACATGTTCACCGCTCTTCACGCACTGCTTCGATCTGACGCCGGGGCTGAGTCAAAAGCAGGTACTGGACCAGGGGGCGGCCCTCTGGGTAGCTGAAGAGGGGGTGCCCTGGATAGTGGACTCACCTGCCTCATTGAGAAGGGGCGAACACGAGCTGTCGACGCTGGGCTGTGAGGTGACCGGGCTCCAGTCACTCCAGGCGAGGCATCCAGCGGTGAGGGGTGGCCGAAGCTGCCATTTTTCCTTTTCACCCCCCATCCGGTTGGCGCGCGACAATACCCGAGTGAGCCAGGCAGGCTCCCTCTCGAGACACAGGTGTGTTGATGCCTACAGCGCAGCAGCTAGTAATGGGCAGGCTACGAGACAAGACAACAGCGAAACAACAAGAAGGGAGTGGCGCAGATCCCATGCATGAACCGAAGCGGACTGCCGCAGAGCCTGTGGCCGACCTGGCGGCTAAAATGGACACTGTCCTGGCGGCAGTGGAACGCATTGGCGCCACTCTGGTACAAACCAAGACCTCCCTGGAAGCACGTTTGGACAAGGTCACATCCGACTTCACGCTGCTGTATGCGGATCATCGCAAGCTGTCGGACTCTGTTACAGCACAGCGTCAAGCAGTCCAAGAAATGCAGCCAGTTGTGCACAGCCATGCCTTGGCTCTGCAGGAGCTGGTCGACAGAGTGCATGCGCTTGAGGATCGCGCGGACGATGCAGAAGGGCGCTCTTGGCGCAATAACGTCCGGTGGTAGGCCTGCCGGAAGGTGAAGAAGGGAAGGACCCCGAGAGATACACTGAGGACTGGCTGCGGTCGCTCATGCCTGAGGCAGCGCTGTCCCCGCACTTCGTGGTGGAGAAGGCACACCGGGTGCCGGCGCAGGCCCAGAAGCCGGGAGTACGGCCTCGCCCATTTCTCTTCAAGCTGCTCAACTATCGTGACCGGGATGCGGTGCTTCGGGAGACCAGGACGATGAGCGACCTCAGAGTGGGCAGTAGCCATGTGATGTTTTTTCCGGACTACATCGCGACAGTGCAGAAGCGACATGGCTCCTACCTGCCAGTGAAGAAACAGCTCCGGGAACTGGAACTACCCTACTCTTTGTTGTTCCCCTCACGTCTGCGGGTGGTCACCAAAGAAGACATGCGCTTCTTTGATGCTCCATCTGATGTATGGCTAGAGGAGAAGGGACAATGGTCAGGGACGAGACCGGCGGGCCCGGAAGGGGGCGGATGGCAGGAGCAGCGCTCCAGGAGACGGAGGAGGAAGAGAGACGCCCGGCAGAACGCGGGCCCGGGGCTGGCAGCGCCTAGCCCGGAGAAGATGAGACAGGAGAGACGGGAGGCGCTCGAGGCGGTGGCAACGCTGGGAGTGGCGGATGCTAGTGACGGCACGGACTACAGGCATCAGGCTGAGTCAATTGCGAGCGGGTCGTCTTCGCCGTCCACTGTGATATCAGAGGACGCTATCCTGCCTGCAGTGACCCCACAGACGTTAGATTATGTTGCGTGATTGATACCAGACCTGCGATGTACCACTACTATGTCTCTGCTTCCCAGGCTGTCTGCTACATCCTTTACATGTTGGCTGGGACATGTTACTGGGGCTAGGTCCCGGCCTTGATGGCTTGTGCAAGTCTAGACTGTAGAACTGGTGGGGCAGCATAGCTATGTTGCGGCGCGCCGCCTGGGAGGGGGGGTTGGGTACCTGCTGCGCAGAGTGGTATCAGGGCTGGAATGCGCCACCCCGTCACATTGCAATTTGCCACTTGTAATGAACACATTTCAGATACACTAAGGGTCCTGGATAGGGGGATATCTGGGAGTAATTGATGTTCCTACCTTTCGGGTTCTTGCCGACACACTCACCTGGGTAGCCACTAAGCTGACCTCCTACCTCTACTGAGGGTGGATCCCATTGAAGTTTGGACATATGCCCCCTCGGGGATGCGCCCTTTTAGTTACAAGGTTCTTTTTTCACTGTTTGTTTAATATGCGGCACATTGACTTCCCCCCTAATGCTGTCCACTGCTCCCCCCGGAGGCCTACCCATGGCGAGGAGTGGACAAGGCACATGAGGCTACATGGCGCACACTAATATACTGACGTGGAACATCCGCGGTATGCACACACCGGCGAGGCGATACTCAGTATTTTCTTACCTGCAGCGACACGGGGTGGAGATCGCCCTCCTTCAGGAGACACACATGACGCAGGTTCAATCAATCAATCAATCAATCAGGAGTTTGTTAAAGCGCGACTACTCACCCGTAAGGGTCTCAAGGCGCTAGGGGTGGGGGGGTTTGGGGGGGTGCAGGTTCCATTCCATCAAGGAGGGGGTCTGTCGAAGAGCCAGGTTTTGAGGTTTCTTGCGAAGATGGGGAGCGATGTTGTCTGTCTGAGGTGGAGCGGAAGGGCGTTCCATGCTTTGGCCGCGAGGAAGGAGAAGGAGCGGCCTCCCGATCTGGTCTTTCTGGTGCGGGGGACCACAGCGTAGGAAAGCTGGGCTGATCGTAGGGTCCTTTGGGGTGCGTGGAATTTGAGTCGGCTGTTCAGGTATGCTGGTCCGGTGCCATGGAGGGCCTTGTGTGCGTGGGTGAGCATCTTAAAGGTGATTCTCGCCTCGACGGGGAGCCAGTGGAGTGTGCGCAGGTGCTGGGAGATGTGGCAGTGTTTTGGCAGGTTGAGGACCAGTCTTGCGGCGGCGTTCTGGATGTTCTGTAGCTTGCGGATGAGGTTTTTGTTTATTCCGGCATAGAGTGCGTTGCCGTAGTCGAGTCTGCTGGTGACCAGGGCGTGAGTGACTGTCTTTCGGTGTTCGAGGGGGATCCATTTGAAGGTCTTACGAAGGAGGCGGAGGGTGTGGAAGCAGGAAGATGAGACAGAGTTGATCTGGCGGTCCATTTTGAGCTCGGAGTTCAGGATGATTCCCAGGTTGCGTGCGTGGTCTGTGGGGGTTGGCGGGTTTCCGAGGGCGGTGGGCCACCAGGTGTCACTCCAGGCGTCGGGGTTTGGGCCCATGATGAGTACTTCTGTTTTGTTGGTGTTTAGTTGTAGGCAGCTGTTTTTCATCCATTTGGCGACGGCTTCCATGCCTTCTCGAAAGTTGCGTCTGGCAGTGTTGGGCTCGTTGGATAGGGAGAGGATGAGCTGGGTGTCGTCTGCATATGACACGATGTTGAGTCCGTAGGTTCTGACGATGGGGGCAAGTGGAGCCATGTAGACGTTGAAGAGCGTCGGGCTGAGGGAGGAGCCCTGGGGGACTCCGCAGGTGATAGGTGTGGGGTCCGAGAGGAAAGGGGGGAGTCTGACCCGCTGTGTCCTGCTGGAGAGGAAGGAGCAGATCCAGTCGAGGGCCTTGTCCTGGATTACTGCACCGTAGAGTCTGCGTATTAGGGTGCGGTGGGAGACTGTGTCGAACGCCGCTGATAGGTCGAGGAGGATGAGGGCTACTGTTTCTCCTTTGTCCAGTAAGGTGCGGATGTCGTCTGTTGCGGCGAGGAGGGCGGTTTCCGTACTGTGTTTTTTTCTGAAGCCGGATTGGGAGGAGTCGAGGATGTTATGTTCTTCAATGAATGTGGCGAGTTGGCTGTTGATGGCTTTCTCGATGACTTTCGCTGGGAACGGGAGCAGGGAGATGGGTCTGTAGTTTTTTAGGTCGGTGGGGTCCGCTGAGGGTTTCTTTAGGAGGGGGTTGACCTCGGCGTGTTTCCAGTCGTCGGGGAATGAGGCGGTCGCCAGGGAGCGGTTGATGGTTTGGCGGAGCATGGGTGCGATGGTGTTGGCGGCTCTGTTGAAGATGTGGTGGGGGCAGGGGTCCGTGGGGGCCCCTGAGTGGATTGACTTCATTGTCTTCAGTGTGTCTTCGGTGGTGAGTGCTGTCCAGTCATCAATCGCTGGTTTCCGGGTGTCGGGGGTGGTTGGTGAGGGTTCAGTGTGTTGGTTGTCTTCGTCGAAGTTGTCGTAGATGCTCTTGATTTTGTGGTGGAAAAAGATGCTGAGTTTGTCGCAGAGGTCTTGTGAGGGAGGGATGTCGGTAGACTCCCTGGTGGTTTGGGTGAACTCCTTGATGATGCTGAAGAGTTCTTTGCTGTTGTGTGCGTGGGTGGAGATTCTGTCTTCAATCGCTTTTTTCCTCGTTTCTCTGATGAGTTGATGGTGGGCGTTGGTGGCGGCTCTGAAGTTGTAGTGGGCTTCTGTGGATTTGGTGTTTCTCCAGGCCTTTTCGAGGCGGCGGCATGTGCGCCTGGACTCTCGAAGTTCGGTGGTAAACCATCTGGCTTTCTTGGCACGGGTATTGTTGTTTTTCTTGAGGGGGGCTATGGTGTTGGTGCTGTCCGAGATCCATCTATGCAGGGTTCGGGCTGCGGTGTTGGGGTCGTCGTTTTCCGCGATGGTTGGGGTGGAGTTGTTGAGTGAGGAGGTGAGCTGGTCATCGGTGATTTTGGTCCAGTTTCTTTGTGGAAGCAGGTGCTGGTGTCTGTGGATGGTGGGTGTTCTGAAGGTGAAGTGGACGCAACGATGGTCGGTCCATGGGAGTTCAGTGGTGTGGCTGAAGGTGATGGAGTTTCCTGTAGTGAAGAGGGGGTCGAGGGTGTGTCCTGCTGAGTGCGTGGGCTCGGTCACGATCTGGCGGAGTCCAATGTTGTGGAGGTTGTCCAGGAGGGATGTGGTGTTGGGGTCCAGTTGATTGTCGAGGTGGAAGTTGAGGTCTCCCAGCAGGGTGTAGTTGGTGGATGCGATGGCCTGAAGGGAGATAATGTCCGTAATGGAGTTGGCGAAGGGTCCGCGGGGTCCAGGAGGTCGGTAGATGAGGGTTCCTCGGAGGGCGGCGGTGGGGCTGGCCAGTATCTTGAAGTGAAGGTGTTCCATCAGTTCTGTGGACTCATCAGAGAGTGTGCTCAGGCGGGGGCTGGATTTGTGGATGATGGCGATTCCTCCTCCTGGGTGGATGGGGCGGTCCTTCCTGGAGATCTTGTATCCTTGGGGGATGGCGATGGCGATGTCCGGTCCCGAGGTGGTGTTGGTCCAGGTTTCGGTGAAGAATGCTACGTCTGGGGTTGTGCTGTCGAGGAAGTCCCAGATTTCTGTGGCGTGTTTGTGGAGGGATCGGACGTTGAGGAGGATGCATTGCAGGGTCTTCGGTTCGGTTGTGTTCTTGTGGGCGGGTTGTGCTGGATCCGTGTTCTTGGCGGTGCTGCAGGTGTGCCGGCAGCGGTGACAGCTGAAGGGTCCATGGGTGTCGGCTGGTGATGCTAGCTTGCAGTTGTTGTTGCAGCCTGGGTTGAGTGCGTGGAGTGCTGCTGGGTCGTAGCGTTGGCGGGGCGGAGGTCCAGGGTTCCTGGTGCTGGTCACGGACGGGTCGCAGACGAGCGCAGACGTGCTTGCCTTTGAGGCACCTTCGGTGCACCAGCGGCGCACCGCAGCCCGCGGCCGCGCAGCGGCCGCGCAGTGGACACCATTAAGTAGGGGTCGGGGAGGGCTGGACAGCTGGGAGGCGGGAGCGGGGAGGGGAGCTGGATTGGGCCGGTCGTGCTGGGGGGGGAGGGGCCGCGGGGGCAGCAGCGGCGGGGAAAGGTAAAGGGAGGAAAGAAGGGATAAAGAAAAAAGGGAGAATAAGCAGAAATAAGGCACAAAAGAGCAGAGATGCAGAAAAGAGCAGAAAGGAGAAAGATAGAAAGGGTAAAAAAACGAGTGAAAACGGGTGAAGGAGCAGAGGGAGTGAAAGGGAAAATGGGCAAAAATAAGGCACAAAAGAGCAGAGGGGCAGAAAGGTGAAAGATAGAAAGGGAAAAAAAACGAGTGAAGGAGCAGAGGGAGAGAAAGGGAAATGGGCAGAAATAAGGCGCAAAAGAGCAGAGGTGCAGAAAGGTGAAAGATAGAAAGGGGAGAAAAAGGAGTGAAGGAGCAGAAAGAAAGAAAGGAGACAGAGGTCCACTGGACCACCAGGGATGAGGCCATCACCAACACTCAAGAGTGCAAGGGCAGGGGCACCTCACTTAATGGTGGAGCTGCGAGGGTGGGAGAGCAATTTCACTGACAATGAGTCAGTGGTCTTGCTCGCCTGTCCCCGCAGTGGCCGCCATTAAGTAGGGGTCGGGGAGGGCTGGACAGCTGGGAGGCGGGAGCGGGGAGGGGAGCTGGATTGGGCCGGTCGTGCTGGGGGGGGAGGGGCCGCGGGGGCAGCAGCGGCGGGGAAAGGTAAAGGGAGGAAAGAAGGGATAAAGAAAAAAGGGAGAATAAGCAGAAATAAGGCACAAAAGAGCAGAGATGCAGAAAAGAGCAGAAAGGAGAAAGATAGAAAGGGTAAAAAAACGAGTGAAAATGGGTGAAGGAGCAGAGGGAGAGAAAGGGAAAATGGGCAAAAATAAGGCACAAAAGAGCAGAGGGGCAGAAAGGTGAAAGATAGAAAGGGAAAAAAACGAGTGAAGGAGCAGAGGGAGAGAAAGGGAAATGGGCAGAAATAAGGCGCAAAAGAGCAGAGGTGCAGAAAGGTGAAAGATAGAAAGGGGAGAAAAAGGAGTGAAGGAGCAGAAAGAAAGAAAGGAGACAGAGGTCCACTGGACCACCAGGGATGAGGCGCAGGGAAACCTGCGGGTGGAGGAGGGCCTCGATCACCAACACTCAAGAGTGTAAGGGCAGGGGCACCTCACTTAATGGTGGAGCTGCGAGGGTGGGAGAGCAATTTCACTGACAATGAGTCAGTGGTCTTGCTCGCCTGTCCCCGCAGTGGCCGCCATTAAGTAGGGGTCGGGGAGGGCTGGACAGCTGGGAGGCGGGAGCGGGGAGGGGAGCTGGATTGGGCCGGTCGTGCTGGGGGGGGGAGGGGCCGCGGGGGCAGCAGCGGCGGGGAAAGGTAAAGGGAGGAAAGAAGGGATAAAGAAAAAAGGGAGAATAAGCAGAAATAAGGCACAAAAGAGCAGAGATGCAGAAAAGAGCAGAAAGGAGAAAGATAGAAAGGGTAAAAAAACGAGTGAAAACGGGTGAAGGAGCAGAGGGAGAGAAAGGGAAAATGGGCAAAAATAAGGCACAAAAGAGCAGAGGGGCAGAAAGGTGAAAGATAGAAAGGGAAAAAAAACGAGTGAAGGAGCAGAGGGAGAGAAAGGGAAATGGGCAGAAATAAGGCGCAAAAGAGCAGAGGTGCAGAAAGGTGAAAGATAGAAAGGGGAGAAAAAGGAGTGAAGGAGCAGAAAGAAAGAAAGGAGACAGAGGTCCACTGGACCACCAGGGATGAGGCGCAGGGAAACCTGCGGGTGGAGGAGGGCCTCGATCACCAACACTCAAGAGTGCAAGGGCAGGGGCACCTCACTTAATGGTGGAGCTGCGAGGGTGGGAGAGCAATTTCACTGACAATGAGTCAGTGGTCTTGCTCGCCTGTCCCCGCAGTGGCCGCCATTAAGTAGGGGTCGGGGAGGGCTGGACAGCTGGGAGGCGGGAGCGGGGAGGGGAGCTGGATTGGGCCGGTCGTGCTGGGGGGGGGAGGGGCCGCGGGGGCAGCAGCGGCGGGGAAAGGTAAAGGGAGGAAAGAAGGGATAAAGAAAAAAGGGAGAATAAGCAGAAATAAGGCACAAAAGAGCAGAGATGCAGAAAGGAGAAAGATAGAAAGGGTAAAAAAAACGAGTGAAAACGGGTGAAGGAGCAGAGGGAGAGAAAGGGAAAATGGGCAAAAATAAGGCACAAAAGAGCAGAGGGGCAGAAAGGTGAAAGATAGAAAGGGAAAAAAAACGAGTGAAGGAGCAGAGGGAGAGAAAGGGAAATGGGCAGAAATAAGGCGCAAAAGAGCAGAGGTGCAGAAAGGTGGAAGATAGAAAGGGGAGAAAAAGGAGTGAAGGAGCAGAAAGAAAGAAAGGAGACAGAGGTCCACTGGACCACCAGGGATGAGGCGCAGGGAAACCTGCGGGTGGAGGAGGGCCTCGATCACCAACACTCAAGAGTGCAAGGGCAGGGGCACCTCACTTAATGGTGGAGCTGCGAGGGTGGGAGAGCAATTTCACTGACAATGAGTCAGTGGTCTTGCTCGCCTGTCCCCGCAGTGGCCGCCATTAAGTAGGGGTCGGGGAGGGCTGGACAGCTGGGAGGCGGGAGCGGGGAGGGGAGCTGGATTGGGCCGGTCGTGCTGGGGGGGGGAGGGGCCGCGGGGGCAGCAGCGGCGGGGAAAGGTAAAGGGAGGAAAGAAGGGATAAAGAAAAAAGGGAGAATAAGCAGAAATAAGGCACGAAAGAGCAGAGATGCAGAAAAGAGCAGAAAGGAGAAAGATAGAAAGGGTAAAAAAACGAGTGAAAACGGGTGAAGGAGCAGAGGGAGAGAAAGGGAAAATGGGCAAAAATAAGGCACAAAAGAGCAGAGGGGCAGAAAGGTGAAAGATAGAAAGGGAAAAAAACGAGTGAAGGAGCAGAGGGAGAGAAAGGGAAATGGGCAGAAATAAGGCGCAAAAGAGCAGAGGTGCAGAAAGTTGAAAGATAGAAAGGGGAGAAAAAGGAGTGAAGGAGCAGAAAGAAAGAAAGGAGACAGAGGTCCACTGGACCACCAGGGATGAGGCGCAGGGAAACCTGCGGGTGGAGGAGGGCCTCGATCACCAACACTCAAGAGTGCAAGGGCAGGGGCACCTCACTTAATGGTGGAGCTGCGAGGGTGGGAGAGCAATTTCACTGACAATGAGTCAGTGGTCTTGGCAAGCTTGGCAAGCTGCGCAGGCGCTGGGGGGGGCAAGTACATGGCACCACTTTCTCGGCACATGCGCGGGGAACATTGATATGGGTTAGAGCAGGGGTCCCAATCAATTGCAAAGACGTGCACTTAGACCCAGAGGGCAGATATTGCCTGATGCGGGGACGGTTGAATGGTCAGGAACTCTTGCTAGGTTCCCTTTACGCCCCCAATGCGAACCAGTCCTCTTTCCTAGAGTCCCTAAACCAGGTCCTGCATCCGTATGTTAGCCTCCCATGGTTGATAGGTGGGGATTTTAATATGGTGTTGGATGTCGGGCTAGACCGCTCTTTCCCCCGCTTCGCGCTACGACGGCAGCGTCCAGCGCGCAGGCGTTCAGAGACTGGCTTACACATTGGGGGGTGCAGGTCTTGTGGCGGGTACAGCATCCTGAAGACAAAGTGTACTCATACTACTCCCCTGTGCATGGACTGCATGTCCGGCTGGACCGGATAATCGGCACCCAGTCACTGATCCCCTTGATTACTGAGTCGGAGCACCTGGGGAGGACACATTCAGACCACAACCCCCTCCGGTTTAAGCTTACCTGGGAGGCGGACCGCCCACCTGGGCCTACATGGAGACTCCAACCGGCTGCGCTAAAGGATCCTGAGTTTCGTTCCTCATTGGGCACAGCGGTTTTGGATTACTTTGAAACTAATGAGGGGACTACTAGCAGCGCAGCGGCGGAATGGGATGCGCATAAATCAGTCATAGGGGGGCACTGTATGGGAACCTCATGGAACATTCGCAAGCAACTGTCCACCTCACTCACACGCTTGGAGAATGAGCTGCTGCGATACAAAAGGGAGGGCGAGGGGAGCGGGCCACACGCACGAACACTGAGCGACCTGAGAGCTGCGCATGCAACCCTCATGGAACAGCTGAGGTGCCACAACTATGTGGCACACACAGCCAGAACGCACGCCAAAGCGGACAGAGCCGGACGACTGCTAACCTGGTTGATCCAGAAGGAGAGCCGGGGAACTCCCATCGGAGCTTTACTTGCACTGGAGGGGCGAATGGTATACATGCAGCGTGAGATACACCGCGCCCTCGTTGGGCATTACTCGCAGTTGTACCGGGCCCGGGGCACTGGTACTGGGGGTGCACTAGGCGATTTTCTAGACCTGATCGCCCTGCCTTTGGTTCCTGAGGACCATCAGGGCACTCTCAATGCACCCCTCACGCTAGAGGAAGTGGGCGATGCGATACAATCCCTGGCAACTGGGGAGACACCGGGGCCGGATGGCCTGCCGGCTGAATATTATAAACCTATAGAGACACCCTGGCCCCCTTACTCCTACGCACCTATGCCGCGGGGATAGATGAGGGCTCGCTCCCCACATCCATGCGAGAGGTGTTCCTGGGCTCCCTGCCCAAACCTGATAGGGATCCGGCACATCGGGGTCCTACAGGCCGCGGCAATGCTCAATGTTGATTGCAAGATCCTAGCAAAGCTGCTAGCCGAACGGCTAGCGCCAGTGGTCCCCCATCACGCACGCTGACCAAAATGGGTTCGTGCCGGCGCGGTCCACGTCCCTGAATCTCAGGAGGTTCTTCAGAGTGGCGGCTGAGGCAGCGGGGAGGTGGCCTCGGGCGGGTTGCCTGATGATTGACCTGGAGAAGGCATTTGATAGCTTTGAGTGGGGGTATTTGGCTGAGGTGCTGGTGCGCTTCGGGTTTGATGCGGACTTCCTGCACATGGTTGACCTCCTCTATAAACGGCCTGTAGTGCGAGTGAGGTTAGGCCCAAACATCTCGGAGGAAGTGGCGGTGGGCAGAGGCACCAGACAGGGTTGTCCCTTGTCGCCCCTGCTGTTCGTGCTGGCGATAGAGCCCCTGGCGGCGGCAATGCGGCAGACCCTCGGCGCGGGTATTCCCCTAGGAGATGCTATGCACCAGGTCTCGTTATATGCTGATGACCTGCTGGTGTTCGTTAGAGACGTGCATGGTATACCGGAGCAGTTGGCCCAGCTACTGAACAAGTTTGCTGAAATCTCGGGCCTTCGGGTAAATGTAGCTACGTCCTGCTTATATGCATTCAACAGCGAGGTGGAAGATCCAGAGTTCTGCCTGGGGGACACGAGAGTCCAATGGAGGGCAGACACCTTTAAATATCTGGGGATTCAGATTTACCACCAGCCAGCTGACCTGTTTGATGGGAACCTGGGGCGAGCGGTGACAGCGCTCAAGTCCCAGATAAGTTTTTGGTCCACGCCCCCGCTGACAATTACGGGCAGAGTGGCACTGACAAAAATGATAATGCTTCCCAGACTCCTATACTATTTTGTTAACTTGCCTCTGTTTGTCCCGGCCTCCTTCTTTTCTAAACTTAACGTGGTCCTGCGTGATTTTATCTGGGGCACGTCCAGACATAGGTTAGGGCTGTCGAAGCTGTTCCTACCAACGGACAAGGGAGGATTGGCTGCCCCTTGCTTTGAGCATTACTACCTAGCCACGCAGCTGCAATGGATTGCCCGCTGGTTGGCAGACAGGGGCAGGGAAGACACTGCCACGACTGAACCACCGTACTCTTTAGGCCGTGTCATCGCTCTCTTCCATCCACTGGCGCCGCCTGAGAAGCCCACTCCGCCGCTGCTGGCGGTAGCATACAAATGCTTTCGTAGAGTCCTATTTCTCACCCGCAAGGTGCTCCCATATGCACCTGCTATACCATTAGAGGGCTCCCCTGGAAGCGGAGGGGCGACCACGCACCCTCTGCTGGAGCAGTGGGGAGAGGCTGATATCCGGACGTTGGGGGACTTGTACAGTGATGGAGAGCTGGTGGCCTACGACACGTTGATAGCTGAAGATGGACTACCTCCTGGGGGTTTCTGCTGCACCGCTCCCTCATGGCAAAGATGGCGGCTCGCTAGGGCGACATGGCGACGGAGCCTGCACAGCATCTCACAATGCAGTACCTGCACGTTATGGGGAGAGGTAGGCACTTAGTCCGTTGGGTCGTCGCTTTGCTGCGGGCACACACAGAGATTAGTTTGGCCCCGCTCAGAGGCAAATGGGAGAGAGACATGGACAGGGCGCTTACTGATAAGGAGTGGGAGAGGCTCCTTAGGAGCCCGATACGCATCCCCCGAAATATGCGCTTTCACCAGATACAGCTCTTCATTTTCCATAGAGCCTACCTGACGCCCGAGCTAATTAATGGATACTTCCACCACTGTGACGCGTCTTGCCCTAGGTGTGATGAGTTAGATGCGGGGCTGGTTCATCTCCTATGGAGTTGTCCCAGGCTGGGCGCTTATTGGCATACGGTGCGCGGAGCACTTGGGGCATGCACGGGCCGTGTCATTCCCTTCAACTGGCCTGAATACCTTCTGCACCAATTCAAGAGGAGACCCCAAGATAAGGCATCGTCCCATTTTCTAGATCTGGGTTTGGTGGCTAAGCGACTGCTAACGAGGAGGTGGAAGGCGCACGAGCCACCTGCTGCGCACTCCGGAAGGAACCCATGGCGGAGCGGTGGGAGCGCATGCTTAGTGCCTTACGGCTGCCAGAGGAGATAGACGTACACGATGCTAGAGCGGTCTAAACAGTTGCCCCGGGTGGCCGTGCATGCCATGGGTCACTTTACTGTGAGGGCGTTCTGCCATGCTAGGTACATCCGCATTTGGCCGTGTAGGGCTGTGATGCATACAGGCTCGCGCATAATGATATCCATGGGGTGGGGCGCCGGGGGGGGGAAGGGGGGGAGGCGGGGGAAGAGGAATGCCATGTGCTAATGTATGTGTTTTGCCGCAATAGTTTAAATGTTTGCATTAACTGTTGGATTAATGTCATTTCTGAGCATAAGTGCGCAGTAGTGGGATTCACCCTGTGAATATGTTTTCGTGCATGATTGGACCGACAGGCAGTCATATAACACATCAAGGGACACCGGGACTCACCCCTGCGTGTATATACTAGACCAAAGTGCATACACTGTCTGTATGTGTTAATGTCAGCATGACTACATGTGATATATCAACATTGACCTGATGCGACTGGATTGTCATGTTTTGCTACCTGAATCTTGCACTGTATTTTGAAAAATATAAAATGCTAATAAAACAGATTTGACAAAACAAAAAAAAAATCACAACCACCCAGATGGCTGCATTGACTTTTTGTTTGCACAATTTCAGCATGAGTAATCTCAACTGCGGCGTTACCTTTTGACTTGCTCCCGATTGTTTTGTTTTTCGGAAGTGGTGTTCTCGCTGGCCATGTCCTCCGTTGTACCCTGAGCTCCAGTCCCTCGCTCAGTGTTTACAGTTGTTAACCGCTGAGCCCGACCGTGTGCGGTGGAAACACTGTACACGGTTATATTTTTAGTTCCATATGGTGTCCAGTGCACGTGCACACCAACCTTTATAACCTGCGTAGGGCCAGCCAATCGAAGCATGCGCGGGCTGTCCCCATTCGTGTCACGGAAATGGATAGACTTGCGTTTTACCGCAGCAGATACACCATTTTCTTAGGGGCCGATTCTGATCCTGGATTTTTATTTTCCATACAAATAGGATTTGTATTTTTTTCCATACAAATTGTAAAAGTCCCTTCCAACCCATGTAGTACGATTCGTACGGGAAAAATACATACAGATCGGCCCAATCCTTACAAATCGGATCGGGAAAAGCTGTACGACCCGGACTTGTAAAAAAGACCATACAATTTGTAAAAAGGCTGTCCAACCCGTCAAGTACGATTCGTACCGGGTTGTCAGCATACGATTTGTATGGAAAATGGCCTGTATACAGGGAATGACTTGTACCGGGCAACGAAGCAAACCCCTATACGCCTTGTACCCTGGTATGACTCGTTCTGGGGGTACTACTCATACCGGGGTACGGGTCGTATAGGGGTATGAGGCGTACAGGGGTCCCCCCACATGCGAGGCGTGTGTATGGAGCGTACCTCAACATTGCGCATGTACGCAAAGTACGTACGTGATTTTGGGGTACTGGTCGTGTACGCACCGTACAAGCACCGTACCCCAAAATCGCGTATGTACGCACCGTACCCCAAAATCACGTACGTATGCGCCGTAGCCTAAAATTGCGTATGTACGCACCGTACCCCAAAATCGTGTATGTACGCACCGTACCCCAAAATCGCGTACGTACGCACCGTACCCCAAAATCGCGTATGTACGCACCGTACCCCAAAATCGTGTATGTACGCACCGTATCCCAAAATCGCGTACGTACACACTGTACCCCAAAATCACATTTTTGGGGTACGGTGCATACGTACGCGATTTTGGGGTACACTGCGTACGTACGCGTTTTTGGGGTACGGTGTGTACATACACGATTTTGGGGTACGGCGCATACGTACGCGATTTTGGGGTACGGTGCGTACATACACGATTTTGGGGTACAGTGCGTACGTAAGCGATTTTGGGGTACGGTGCGTACATACGCGATTTTGGGGTACGGTGCTTGTACGGTGCGTACACAACCAGTACCCCTTCATCGCCTATGTACGCACCGTACCCCACTTTCCGTGCCATCCGTACGCACCGTACATACGCACCGTACCCCTGTATTCATGGGGTGTACAACGCGTACATGAGGGGGTCTGTCTCGTACTGTTTTCGGGGCGTACAAGGTTTTTCCGGCACTTTTTGGCTCTTGCAAAAAAAGAGCTGTATGGAGTGCCGTTTGTACGAATCGTACTTGCTGGGTTGTAAACTGCTGCCTGGAATACATGGGAACGTTGTGTACAGAGCAATCCGAATCGGAATTGCTTGTATATACGAGTTGTATGGTCTTTTTTACAATTTGTATGGAGTGCGTCTATTTGTACGGATCGTACTTCCTAGGTTGTAGAGGCCTCCTTACAAGTACGAGTTGTATGGGGAAAACGCTCCATACCACGATTTGTACAGCGTTTTTCCAGGATCGGAATCGGCCCCTTAGTGTGCAGAATTCCTTTGTGATCGGGCGCAGGTTTTTTATTTATTTATCTTGAGGAGGGCGCAACATTCTCTATACAGGCATGTGCACGTTTTGTTTTTAAATTCCTGCAGAAATTATTGTTGCCTCCTGTAACACGGTTACAAAAATCTTGTTTTATAGCAGGCGGGAGGAACTGCTTAGCAGACAGAACTTGTGAGAGTGGGCGGCCCCTGAAGGCTGGGTCTGTGCCTCACAAAGCTGAAGTAAACACTACGTGTGCTGGGAGTGTTTGCAGGCTGCGCTCAGCCTCGCACAGCTGTTAATCAGGCTGGGCGAGCAGTGCGGGGCTTTAAACCGCGTTCTTTCATAGGACAGGCTGCCCAGGCTGTGACTTTTGTGCTGGCGAGGCTAACCTACCTCATCCCCTGTGTCGGGCATGTGCTCTGTCTCCTACACTAGGCTTGGCAGTGGGGCTTTTAACCTCCAAGTAGCTTGGTGTACCCCTGGCAAGAATAAAGCCATCCTAACCCTCAGAACCAGGAGTACAATTCTGTGAAATGTTGGCATAACACCGATAAATATCTGCTTTTCGCATTTGCGTTGCACCACAGCAGCACGAACGGCAGTTCAGGGCCTGGAGCACAACTTTTTTCTGGTTCAGAGGGGACAGGATAGAGTTAGCTTAAGGTAAATGAGAGACTCAAAACAGAGCCGTGGACTTGCTGGAGTGGTTTGATGTTTAAGAACGTATTTATTTTCCTTGTGCATACTCTGTAGCTTTCACGTTGTTATGAAAATGTAACTTGCATCATCAGCAGGGAGATTTCATGTGACAAGGGGCCTACTTGATTTGCACTGCAAATAAAACTACATAAATAAAAAAAACTGTGTCATTTATAACACCAATAGCTCTAACTTTACAAATGCGAGACCTATTGCATTGCAAATGCTTGTTTTAGCTTAATTCTGCCTTGCCAGTTTTCTGCGTTGAAGGGGCGTTCCCAGCAACATCCATGGCTTTTTGACACTGCCCCAGATTTACGAGAAATTGTAACTGTGAGGCACCTCCAAAAACATACACCTCCCCAGGGGAGGCTTAAGGGAGGCATAACAATGAGAAATATATCTTTATTTCTCCTCGTTTTTCCTTTTTCTATGTCTCCCTTATTCTGCAGCACACATAGAAAGAGGAAACATCCTCTTGTGATGGTTGTTGTGCAGGAAGGTTGCCATTCCTGTGCAAAAATAATCATCCCGCATCGCAGGCACCCTTGCATCACTGTGCAAAGGTGCCTGCATTGGCGGACAGCAGTCCATTGTGCACCAACACAAGGGGATATGACAGGAATGCACCGTATCTGATAGATACAGCGCATTACTGCCCTTTTCTTTTGCCACTAGGGTAGCGCAGCAGGAAGGTCTGCGGCCCTGACCTATGGCAAAAACTCATAAATTAGCCCATACTTCGTTAACAAAGGCAGTGTATTGTTTTAAATATATGTACTATGTACGAAGGTTTTAGAACATGTCATTTTAAAATGTTTCTACATATAAAATGTGATAGCAATGCACTGCCTGTGTTACTGTTCGGGCTGTTTCGGGGTCCATGAGGCAAGCAGGGACTACTGGCTCTCAGCTGTTGGGGTTGGGATTATTTGCCTGTGATGTCCTGATACCACTCTACAAACTGTCCAGAGTACATCCCTTACAGCACTTGGCTATCAGTGGTAGCAATAGCAAATGGTCACAGGCTTATAAAGGAGGTAGTGTGGGGGTGCATCATGCTCAGCACTCAGCATTTACTGCAATCGCTGCTTTTCCAAACCCACTGCTTTTCTTTCATAATAAAACAAAACTTGTATACACTTAAAAAATGACTCCACACTCCAATGTACAGATTCTAATCCCCTGACACCAGGACCTGTGGACTTAGGGTCCAGGGTCCATCTTTTCCTCCCCCTTCAACTTAACTTGGTGCAGAGTCTAATTTAGGCATTGTCTGGCACAAGTGATGTACTATCACTCTACAATTCTGAATCTTTGCACTCAGTTTCACAGTCTTTAGTCACAATATAATTATCAACAATGCAAGTCCTTAGCCCTCTATTTGCTGCATTTGGCCCATTGCATGCATCTAGTTCCTCCTCAATTTTCCTGGAGAAACACATGTTGTCTGAAAGTACATCTTTTTTAGATAGGAAAACAAAGGCTCCAGTGGATATGTTTAGACATACAATTTAGGCAATACGTAGGCACAATGGCAATACGTTTATAAAGGACTGAGGAAAAGTGTTCCTCTGATCGGCATCATTTGTACCGGGACTCCATTATTTTTTCATTGCCATCTTGTGTCAAACACTTCCACACGACCCACCAGGTCGTTTCTGCTGATGCCTGAGGAAAAACGAACTAACACGACAACAGCCATCTGACAGCCTGCATTTCTGCCCAGGAACTGTCGCACACCGACCCTCCCTGTTCTTTGCAGTTCAACTGAAAGCCACGAGATACTCACACCCTAAGTAAATGATTTGTTTTCCTCTCCTTCTCCCAGCCTGGTAAACATCCTTGACACCATGATCAGATTATCTGGACAATGGTCTGACTGCTGGGCTTTGATCAAGGTGATTGAACAATGACCTGAAAGACTGAACCTTGATCAAGCCAAGTGAACAATGATTTGTGTATCAAGCCTTGACCAGGTCACCATCTACAAACGTCGTCTGGATCTGGTTATCAACTGCAAACACTGCCCTGATTGAACAATGAACTAACAGCCAAAAGACTGGAATGAAAAAGTATAAAAGGCTTGTAAGCTGCGGAGTAAAGCAGCAGCCTCCTCTGTCTTGTTTCTGACGAGCTACGGGAATGACAACAAGTCTCCATCCGCCCAACCCCTGCGGTTTTACCCCTACACGCCCTTTTCCTACTTCCCCGTGGTCTAAAGTGAAGCAGGATTTATATAAATTGTTGAATTCCCACCGACTGGCTTCCTTGCGCTCTGCAGTCAGCTTTTCGTCCCTTCGAGAAAATGACCTACAGAGGCAACAGTGTGAATGTTGGATAAATAACGGGAATATTTATGCCTTTAAATAAATATGGTCCACCTTTTACCAGTGGACGATTATGGAGCAGACAACCTGGGCTGAATACATGTTTACCCTGGTCATGCAAAGAATTGAGAATGCGCTTATGAAGATACCCACCTGATTAATGGACCTTAGGTCGCAAATAAAAAGAGGCGATGTTCAGGGAGAGGGGATGTTTGGCACTGTGTCTGCTTTAATAGCTTATCGTGATATGACCGCTTTTCCCAACACCCCTCTAGAAACAGCTATGCCAATGAGAGAGGCGGCCCCTGTCTTTGTTAACGCACTTACCAATGCCCAAAATAGTGGCCGAGGGGCTGTTGAGGCACACAGGCGCAGGCTTTGGGTTCATGTTCCTTGGAAAAGGTCAGAAGTAATGCAGTTAAAAGAACAATTACCAGATCCCCGAAAGAATCTGGCTGCCTTTTACAGAGAATTAGGTCAGATTATATCTGCAGGTACTCTCGTTCTTGAGGATATAGATTTACTTTTTGGTACAGTTGTCCCCACTGAAATTTGGGACAAAATTCGACATACTGACCATGAACCGGCATTGGGAGGTAAATGGGCTGACCTAGAGGCTATGGAAGAAGCAAGAGTAGGAGGGACTAAACCAGAAGCTGCCATCCTGACTTTGCACGTTAAAATAATGACGTTTATGAAAACACTTTTGCCGGAAACTGTCATTAACTGGGATAAAATAAACACCTGTAGACAGCGAAAATATGAGAATGTGGCTGACTTCTTTACCCGTTTTGAGACAGAATACAAGGGACAAAGTGGTTAGGATCCCCGGACCCCAGGTTCTGGCCCAGTGTTTGTCGATAACTTTGTCAGCAACTTGCTTCCTGAGATCTCCGCCAGGCTCAAGAAAGTTGACAGTACGTGGTCTGCTTAAACTATGACTGGTATCTTGGCTATGGCACAATATCACGAGAATAGGTAGAATGAGGATAGAGACAACTAAAGTAAGAAGGTTATGGATCTTAAGAATAAGGCACTTCTGCAGCAGGCTTACCCTCCCCGAGGTCCTGATGCCCGCGGCAATTTCAGACCTCAACCCCAACCCCCTCTGAGGGCTCACCAGTCTACCCCCTCTAGCCCTCAACATACGGGAGCCCTCCAAACGGAACACTGTGCTTATTGTAAGGGGTACGGCCATTGGATAGATGACTGTCCTGTGTTAGCTGGAAACATCCCAACAGGGAAGACTCGGCCTTGCGCTCCCAGGGAGGGGAGGCCCACTAGGGACCATGGCCCACCCCATCCACAGGATAAAGAACATAGACCCAGGGATGACTGTCCCGTCCGGCAGCGCCCGGCCAATAGGTTTAATGGGTACGAAGCAACACACACTTATTACAATGATGATTATGATGAAGTTGATGAGACAGGGTCCTACCAAGCATAAGACGGCCAGGAAAGGGTTATTACCAGAGTTCGAATTCCAGTGGATCAAAGGGGCCCTATGTTCAAATGTCAGTTGTGGGGAACGATCAGAATTTCCTTTTGGATACTGGGGCCACCAGGTCTTCTATTGCACGTCTGTGGGTTCCAGAGGCACCCCTTTCTGGCAATATGAATGTCTCCGTGGGTTTTGCAGGAACACCTGTGACCAGCCCTGTCTCTGAACCCCTCCCTCTCGATATTGGCCCTGCACATGTTGATGCTCCCTTGGCCCTTACTACAGGTTGCAGTGATAACTTGTTAGGTATGGATCTACTGAAAGCTCTGTATGCGACCATATCATGTAGTCCACAAGGTGTATCCCTAACAGTTTCTCCCACCGCAGCTTCCTATATGTATATGTCTGGTCCCCTCCCACCAGAGTTGCAGTCTTTACCTTCCTCCCTCTGGGCATCATCAGACACTGATGTAAGGTGTCTCAACATATCCCCTCAAGTGGTACGCTTCCAGCCAGGTGCCCATCTCCCACCGCCTCCGGCAGTATCAACTGCCCGCGGAAGGAGAAATTGCCTTTTTAACAATAATATCTGAATTAATGAACAAGGGCGTAGTGGAGGAAACATGTGGCAATATCTGTAACAGTCCCATTATTCCCGTTCTTAAAAAGAGCAATGTAGATGCTCTCTCCCCTAAAATATACAGATGTGTAATTGACTTTAGAGCCCTTAACAAAATAACAATCTCCCAATATCTTGTTGTCCCTGACGGTAAACAGTCATAATATCGTTTCCAAAATATAGAATGGACATAATATCGAACTAAAAATATAGAATGGACAAAATATCGAATGGACACAATATAGTGGTTAAAAATATCGAATTTAAGGTAAGTAATATCGATTTTCAAAATATAGAAGTCAAAATATCGAAGTATACAATATAGGCATTAAATATATCGATTTTTTTATAATATAAATATTTTTAAAGTGTTTTGTATGTTAGTATATGTGTGAAAAGTGTATATTAATTTTTGTAATGTATGTTTAATGTATTTTAAGTAATGAATTTTATGTTATTTAATTTTTGCGTAATTTCATTCTGTAGCGGGTTGAAGGTTTATAGGGGAATAGGGTGGGAAGTAATTCAATTATATTAAATTAAATATTAATTTTTAGTAATTATTAATAATTTTTAATAAAATGTTGCTTTCTAGTTCTGTAGTGGGTTGTGGGTTTATAGGGGAATAGGGTGGGAAGTAATTTAATTGTAATTAATTAAATATGTTTATTTATTTAGTGGTATTGATTTTAAATGTATTGTTAGTTAATTTTTAATTGGTAATTAATTTGTATTATTTGCCAATTAATTTGTATTAATTGATTAATTGTTAGTTATGTTAATTTTCTAAATTTATTTTCTGTAGCGGGTTGTGGGTTTATAGGGGAATAGGGTGGGAAGTAATTTATTTGTAATTAAGTAAATAATTTTTTTCATTTATTGGTATTGATTTTAAATGTATTGTTAATTAATTTTTAATTGGTAATTAATTTCTATTAATTGGTAATTATTTTGTATTAATTAAATATTTGATAATTATGATAATTGTAATAATGTATTTTCTGTAGTGGGATGTGGGTTTATAGGGGAATAGGGTGGGAAGTAATGTAATTGTAATTAATTACATATTAAAAATACTTTTTGTGTATTGATAATTAATTTACTGTTAATTTTTAATTGGTATTAATTTTTATTATTAATTAGTTTTAGTTATTGAAAATAAATTAGTTGTTAAATAATTATGAATAGGTTATTAATTTTTATTAACTAATATGTAGTTGTATTTTTAATTAATTATTACATAATATTAAATTGTTTATTAATTTCAATTAATGTTTTATTGGTATTGATATTAAATTTATTTTTAATAATATATTAAATCATTACTTTCCCTACTGTTAACCTCACTGGAGTGGGAATAGTAATTTTCACCCTCCCGCTATCCAACGCTTTCCCTACTGTTGCACTCTCTGGAGTGGGAATAGTATTTTTTACCCCTACGCTATCCAACGCTTTCCCTACTGTTGCACTCCTCGGAGTGGGAATAGTAATTTTTACCCCTACGCTATCCAAAGCTTTCCCTACTGTTGCACTATCTGGAGTGGGAATAGTAATTTTCACACTCCCGCTATCCAACGCTTTCCCTACTGTTGCACTCTCTGGAGTGGGAATAGTATTTTTTACCCCTACGCTATCCAACGCTTTCCCTACTGTTGCACTCCTCGGAGTGGGAATAGTAATTTTTACCCCTACGCTATCCAAAGCTTTCCCTACTGTTGCACTATCTGGAGTGGGAATAGTAATTTTCACACTCCCGCTATCCAACGCTTTCCCTACTGTTGCACTCTCTGGAGTGGGAATAGTATTTTTTACCCCTACGCTATCCAAAGCTTTCCATACTGTTGCACTCTCTGGAGTGGGAATAGTAATTTTTACCCCTACGCTATCCAATGCTTTCCCTACTGTTGTACTCTCTGGAGTGGATATAGTAATTTTTACCCTTCCAATATCCAACGCTTTCCCTACTGTTGCACTCTCTGGAGTGGGAATAGTAATTTTTACCCCTACGCTATCCAACGCTTTCCCTAATGTTGCACGCTCTGGAGTTGGAATAGTAATTTTTACCCTCCCGCTATCCAACGCTTTCCCTACTGTTGCACTCTCTGGAGTGGGAATAGTAATTTTTACCCTTATGCTATCCAACGCTTTCCCTACTGTTGCACTCACTGGAGTGGGAATAGTATTTTTTACCCCTACGCAATCCAACACTTTCCCTACTGTTGCACTCTCTGGAGTGGGAATAGTAATTTTTACCCCTACGCTATCCAACGCTTTCCCTACTGTTGCACTCTCTGGAGTGGGAATAGTATTTTTTACCCCTACGCTATCCAACGCTTTCCCTACTGTTGCACTCACTGGAGTGGGAATAGTATTTTTTACCCCTACGCTATCCAACGCTTTCCCTACTGTTGCACTCACTGGAGTGGTATTATTAAATGTTACCCTCCTGCTATCCTACGGTAAACTATTGTACATTTTTTATTAATAACTTAAATTAATTATATCTTAATTTTAAGGTTATTTGAGTATTTTTAAGTATGTTTTAGTTAATTATATTTATTATTTAATTAATTTTAAATTACTTTTAAGACATTTAAAAAAATTTGATATTTTGACTGACTATATTTTTTACAGACTATATTTTGGATTCTATATTTTTGCACTTACCTGTTTGTAGATAGGAATTCGATATTTTGGCATTCTATATTTTGGTGACTATATTTGGGTAAGTCTATATTTTGTCATTCTATATTATGTCAGTGATCCGTCCCTGACATTACAGCCCTCTTAACGATGGTCCCTTCTGATGCAACGCACTGCTCTGTCATAGACCTGAGGAATGCTTTTTTCAGCATTCCTATACATCCTGGCAGCAGACATTTTTTTGTTTTCTCCCTTGGTGGGCAGAGCTTTAGATTCTGCCGCGCCCCTCAAGGTTCCACCGAGAGCCCCAGTATCTATAGTCAAGCCCTAAAAAGTCAACTAGATTCCTTGGAACTCCATGATAATTGCACACTATTACAATATGTAGATGAAATCCTCATTGCTGCAAATTCTGCCCCAGCATGTAAAGAAGCTACTCTCTGTTGGTTACGCCACCTTGCCCTCCGTAATCACAAAGTCTCTTTGAAAAAGTTTCAGTTTTGTCAAGAGAAAGTGACCTATTTAGGTCATCTCCTCTCGAAGGAGGGAAGGCAGCTCACCGCTGATCGTGTAGCCTTTATCAATGCTATGACGGCCCACGAACACAAAAGCAGGTGCGAGCCTTCATAGGCCTAACCTCATACTGTAGACAGTGGATTTCCAATTTTTTTGCCATGGTCAAACCTCTTCTTGCCCTCACCACTAAAGACATATCAGACAGTTCCTTTCCTTGGACTAGAGAGCATGCGTAGGCCTTCCAAGATTTAAAGAGGGCTCTGTGTACTGCTCCAGTCCTCGGTACTCCTGATTATAACAAACAATGTTTTTCTTTTTGTACATGAGACGGCTGTGCATGTGCTGTCTTGACCCAGATGTTCGGAGGTCACCATCGGCCATGTGCCTATTTTTCAGCCACCTTAGATCCTGTTGCAAGGACTCTCCCAGAATGCCTATGCGCGACCGCTGCGGCTGCCCTCATGGTCCGTCAGAGTGCGGGAATCGTCATGAACTCCCCCCTGACCCGATGGTCCTCCATTCTGTAGATACCCTCCTTAATAACACCAAGACACAGTACCTCACTAGCGCACGACTCACAGGATATGAACTGACACTCTTTGCCAGCCACATTAACATCAAGAGATGCACTGTACTAAATCCTGCCACATTACTCCCACTGGATACTCAGGATGCACCCTTAGACCCACATGACTGCATATTAAGGACAGAGGAGGAGACAAAGGAACGGGTTGACTTACAGGACACCCCGATAGCAGAACCAGAAGGTACACTGTATGTAGACGGATCATGTCTCAGAGGGCCAGATGGTAACACCTCAGCTGCCTACGCTCTCATGACATTAGGGCGAGTGGTAGAAAAACCTCTAATTCTGCAGTGCTCTGCTCAAGCAGCATAATTAGTGACCCTCACTAGAGCTTGTGAGTTAAGCAAAGGGATGAAAGTAAATATTTATACTGACAGCCAATATTCCTTCAGGGTGGTCCACAACTTCGGGAGGTTATGGAAAGAAAGGAATTGCCTTACTTCCCATGGGACCAAGATTCAACATGGCCCCCTAATTCACCGATTGTTAGACTCCCTGACACTCCCCAGAAAGGTGGCCATTATAAAATGTAAGGCCCATTAGAAAGTGACAGATGATGTTGGGAAAGGCAATGCCCTGGCTGCCCAGACGGCCAGACAAACAGCTCTTAGAAAAAGGGAAGGAATGTATGTAGGACGTCCCGCTAGGTGGGTGGCAGACGAGGGCATGGTTGAAAACACAGTACAGAGTGTGATTGATATTCAGTCCCATACTACTCCAAAGGAACTAAGGGTGTGGAAGGAGCAATTAGCAAAGGAGGGAATTGATGGTTGTTGGGTCCGTACAACTATGGAAAGACAATGGATGTTACCTGACAGTCACGTGCTACCAGTAGTTACGATGGCCCATGGTCCTGCTCACATCAGTTCAAAAGGTATATGTAAACTGTTGGAACCTACCTGGTAGCACTCTAAGACACCAGCATATGCTGACAAACTGGTTAAGCGAAACAAAAGGGGATGATGGACGGAGCGTTTGAGCAAATCAAACACTCACCCCCAGTCAACTGATCTGGGTTTAATCCATCACCATTCTTTAGCCCACTCAGCCACCCCATTTCAGACATGGCTATATGCAAATCAGTCTGACCCTGTGCCTCATGGGAACAGTCCAGCCCGAACTGCCAAGCCATTTCTTCCATGGACCGGAAACAAGCATCCTGGGACCGGTTTCGGATTCATAATCCTCATCAGCCAGGCTATCTTGAATCCAGTGGCCAAGTGAGCAAGGGACTCAAGTCTGAGCATACCCTGCCACACTTAGGGCGAACAAAGCGAAACAAAAGGGGATGATAGACAAACTGGTTAAAACATGCATGATTTGCCTAATGTATAACCCAGGAAAAGGCACAGTTACTCCTAAGGGAGGATTCTCTCCTCCTACCTTCCCTTTTGAAGTCCTCCAAATGGATTACATCCAGATGGACCGATGTAACAATTTGAAATATGTCCTAGTGGAGGTCTGTACCTTCAGCCGATGGATGGAGGCCTACCCCGTCAAAGACTGCACCGCTATCACTACCGCCAAAGTACTATTAAAAGAGTACCTCCCACGATTCGGTTTGCCCCGCTTGGTCTGGAGTGACAACGGGACTCACTTTACGGCTCAAATTATGGAATATGTCTGTACAGCATTGGGCATAAAACAAAAATTTCATGCAGCTAACCACCCCCAGTCAGCAGGTCTAGCGGAGGTGTACAAAGGCATCCTAAAAACTAAAATGGACAAAATAGTAGCCGAGACAGGTGTCACTTGGGTTGATGCTCTGCCCTTAGCCCTACTGTCCACAAGAACAACGGCCCACACCAGGATAGGGCTATCTCCTCATGAGATTGTGTTTGGGGTACTCAGACAAAATATCGAAAATAAAATATCGTAAAGACAAAATATCGAAGTTAAAATATCGAAGGTAAAAAATATTGGGAAGCAAAAATATCGGATACAAAAATATCGTAATAGGTAAATAAGTATAAATATTGATAATAATAATATCGTATGACAAAATATCGACAATACAAAATATCGTGTAGTAATGGAAAAAATAAATAGTATAGGAAAAAAATATAATAATTGTACATAAAAAATTGATAAAAAGGTCTATATTAAAAAATTAAAATATATTTAATAATTTTTTTTTTTTTTAAAACATATCTAGTTTTAGGAGCGGGTAATTGGGTTTATAGGGGATAAGGGTGGGGAGTGTATTAAAATGTATGTACAAATACCTAAAATAATAAAAAATATGAAAAAAAAGATAAAATTTAAAATAATATTTAAAATATTAATATTAATAAATAATAATAGATATCAAGTTTTAGGAGCGGGTTATTGGGTTTATAGGGGATAAGGGTGGGAAGTAATTTAAAAAGAATTAATAAATTAATATATGTTTGTAATTTTTTTTATTAATAATTAATTGGTAATTAATGAATATTAATTATTTAATTACTAATTTTAATTTTGGACATAATTTTAAATAATAACGAATTGGTAATTAAATATTAATAATTAATTGGTAATTAATTAATATTAATTAGTTAATTAATTAATATAATTTTGTACATAATTTTAAATAATAATTAATTGGTAATTAATTATTAATAATTAGTTAATTAATTAATATACATTTTTACATAATTTTAAATAATAATTAATTGGTAATTAATTAATAATAATTAGTTAATTATATTAATTAGCTTCATTTAGTTAAATATATTTTTTTACTTATTGTAAATTAATTTGGAAAAAATAATATTAATAATTAAATTTATTTATTTACAGCTAATGTGCTAATATATTTACTTTATTGTTATTGTTAATTAATAATTAATTTGTAATTACATAATAATAAATATTTTTGGGTAAAGGAGTATTGTTAGAGTTCAGGGTCAGTTTTCAGTTTTTGGGTAAAGGGGTATTTTTTGGGTTCAGGGTCAGTTTTCAGTTTTTGGGTAAAGGGGTATTTTTAGGGTTCTGGGTCAGTTTTGGGTTTTTGGGTAAAGGGGTATTTTTAGGGTTCAGGGTCAGTTTTCAGTTTTTGGGTAAAGGGGTATTTTTTGGGTTCAGGGTCAGTTTTCAGTTTTTGGGTAAAGGGGTATATATAGGGTTCAGGGTCAGTTTTGAGTTTTTGGGTAAAGGGGTATTTTTTGGGTTCAGGGTCAGTTTTCAGTTTTTGGGTAAAGGGGTATTTTTAGGGTTCAGGGTCAGTTTTGGGTTTTTGGGTAAAGGGGTATTTTTAGGGTTCAGGGTCAGTTTTCAGTTTTTGGGTAAAGGGGTATTTTTTGGGTTCAGGGTCAGTTTTCAGTTTTTGGGTAAAGGGGTATTTTTAGGGTTCAGGGTCAGTTTTGGGTTTTTGGGTAAAGGGGTATTTTTAGGGTTCATGGTCAGTTTTCAGTTTTTGGGTAAAGGGGTATTTTTTGGTTTCAGGGTCAGTTTTCAGTTTTTGGGTAAAGGGGTATTTTTAGGGTTCAGGGTCAGTTTTGGGTTTTTGGGTAAAGGGGTATTTTTAGGGTTCAGGGTCAGTTTTCAGTTTTTGGGTAAAGGGGTATTTTTTGGGTTCAGGGTCAGTTTTCAGTTTTTGGGTAAAGGGGTATTTTTAGGGTTCAGGGTCAGTTTTGGGTTTTTGGGTAAAGGGGGTATTTTTTGGGTTCAGGGTCAGTTTTCAGTTTTTGGGTAAAGGGGTATTTTTTGGGTTCAGGGTCAGTTTTCAGTTTTTGGGTAAAGGGGTATATATAGGGTTCAGGGTCAGTTTTGAGTTTTTGGGTAAAGGGGTATTTTTTGGGTTCAGGGTCAGTTTTCAGTTTTTGGGTAAAGGGGTATTTTTAGGGTTCAGGGTGAGTTTTGGGTTTTTGGGTAAAGGGGTATTTTTAGGGTTCAGGGTCAGTTTTCAGTTTTTGGGTAAAGGGGTATTGTTTGGGTTCAGGGTCAGTTTTAATTTAATGTACGCTGGATTTGGTATAGTAATAATTAAATTATTAGAGTCCAACATATACTCACATTTAATATACAGTGCAAAATTTCTAATAAGATTGTTACATTATAGTAAGATAATGATACAAATTGTTCAACATGATTGTAGAAACATTATTTTTATTTATGTTTCACAAATAAAATGTTATTTCATAACAAAAATATTTTTATTACATTTGGTTTTATAAACATATTTTATAAACACAATGATAAGCAACTATACAGAAGCATTATTATTTTCATCCTTTTTGTAAAAAAAAGAAAATTATTTATTATCTCTTTTACATATTGTAATTTCAGAAAGAAATGTAGAAATAACAAAAGTATTTTTTCCACTTCATTTCAATACATCAAATATTTATTATATAATTCACACATTTTTTACACATTTTTCAATTATTATAATTTGTGACAATGTACTTATATTTCTAGACATTGTTAACATAAATATTATTCTTTTTTTAATATGTATTTATTACATTCATTTATATATTTGTTAATCAAATCATTGTAGGATTAAAGTAAATATTTCTTTACAATAATAGAAACTTAATGTTTATTTTTGCCTATTTAGTTAAGTATAGATATTATATTTTATACTTGGGACTATTTTATTGCATTTGGGTGCTTTATTTTGTAACCGGGTTAGGTCGTTTTGGGTTATTTGGAAGAAGGGCTGATCGCGGTTGGGAGACACTTCACGTCGCTTCAGGTAAGGTTTATTTTATATGTTTTATGTGTATTTTAATGATGTTTTGAGATTAGTGACCTTATATTTTGTGTTGTTGAATGTGAGGGAGTTATGTTTTAGATTTCGAAAACAGATAATTACTTATGGTATATACACGTAGTGTTAGTTAGTTAAATCATTATATATAGAGTGAATTTTAGTCTTTTACGGTATATCTACAAGTGAAATCATCAATTTTAATATGTTTGTACCTAATTACTAGCTAATTAATGTGGGTGGGAATGTCTGTTTTCTATGTTTTTGTCATAGGTGTACGCTACATCGGAAGTTCGTTTTTTTTTTAAAGGAAGTGTTTGTTTGTTTAATTCAACACTGCTTTACAAACACTTCTTTACATTTTTCGGTTTTGCTGGAGCGATTCTTTCTATTTTTCCAATTTTTTGGGTTGTTTATGGTTATTCGATGGCTCTGGACAACGTGGATGTCTTAATTTTGGAACAGTTGTATTTTTACATTTTTTTGGGGGTTAATTTTGCACTACCTGGATTACTTTGGTGGAGAAGGACGTTATTGGATTGACAACATGGTTGGTAAGTCCTTGCTTTCTTATTTTGTGTGGGTGGGTAATGTTATTTTTATTATGGAATTGTTTTTTACTTGTTATTTAGTTTTAATGTGTGCATATATTATAATAATATCTCTATATATTGCATACATTAAATACTTTAGAAGCTCACGTTACATATTTTTGCATACTTAGGTGATACTTTTAGTGTTTTATAACATTTTGGGAATTAATTAGAGTAGTGTTTTGGCAATGATGTTTAGGTATTCTATGCCTTTTGTACTAGGGTAAAGTTTAACTTGTTCTTCCAGGTACTTGTGCATTTGTTTATTTTGCTTTGATGTTTTAGGGACAAGTTCAGTTACAGATTGGTCCATTCTAAATTCCTGGTAGCTCTGTTCTTTCTGTAGGCATTTAATGAAATGTTCTAGAGTTTGTTTGGTTCTGCCAGTTGATTGTACAAATGCATTGTGCCAACCTTCCACTGCATTGTTAGTTTTTGATTCTCCGTTAAGGGTACTTCTGTAAACGTTCCACCAGGGTATGAGGAATTTGGGATTTCGTCTGTGGCCAGATCTGTGGAGTCTGCCTACCCAGGTGTCTTCAAAGTAGTCGAGAAATGGACTTAATTTAGCTTCATTTTGTTTGTAGAAGGGGCTGTCTATAAGAATGTTGTAGTGTTCAGCTACGTCTGTTTCAGGGACATAAGCAAGTGCAATGAGTTTTTTAATTTGGAAAGCAAAAGATGAGTTTGTAGCATATTCGACACTTAGGTTAGTTTTTTGAAGGTGTCTCCATAAACACTGGTTTAAATGATAATGGCAGCCTTGAATGCAGGTATGGGGGTGGATTTTTAGGATAGTTGAGAGCATTGCTTGCTCAAAATCAAGAATGATTTTTTCAGGAGAAAAATCATTAATTTTTTGTTTAATTATATTTATTAATTCCATATATGTGGAATTATTTTTGTTTGGTAATAGTGCATATAGCAAAGGTATGTTGCAGTTGTGGTAGAGGCCATGTATTGTGTATAATTGGAAAAATGGTTTGGGACAGATGTTAAATGTTCCATCCATCATCCAATGTTGGCTTTGCTGCAGTTTAACTAAATTCATATTGGTACCAAAAATTATAAGCCTTTTGTCATTGTTTTCGTTGTCGTAAACTATAAATGGTTGTTTATTTAAAGTTATTATTTGGTTAGCAGTTACATTTATATCCTGATATGTTCTGGGAGATGGTGTTGTAGCAGTAGTAGCTTTTTTAGTTCGTGCTATAGTTCTTTTTAAGGAGAGGATATTTGGCATTTGAGTTGTGGCAGTTTTTGGGATTTTAGGAATGGCTTCTTTTAAAATGAAATTTGTTTGCTTTTGGGAACCTGTACTAGCTTCTTTTATATTTTCCAAAGCTGTTCTAACTTCTATTTCAGTAACATTAGGTGGATGATTGTGTTCCCTAGTATACAGTACTGTAGCTTCTCTAGTTGTTGCTCTGCCATAGCACTTGTTAGAATAATATTTACAACATTTCCAATTAACTTTCATGCCATATTGCTTTTCTTGTGTATAAGTGTAACCCATGTAGCATAGTAATAGTTTTCCTTTCTGGCTGGTCACAAATTCGGCTCCTTCGGTCATTTTGTACTTTGTATATCTATAAAATATATATATAATAGTTAATGTCAAATTAAATGTGATAAATAATCTATGTTAGTGATAAGTAGGAATGTTTATACTTACGTGTTTTAGAATTTACAGCAAAATTAGGAGTTGCTTGCTTCTTTTGTTGGGGATAATTGTTTGTGATGTTGTAGCTGTTATGAAAAACATGAAAGTAGTATATTATTAATTAATGTTTCGGTACATTTGCAATGTTAGAGCTCATTTCTACTACAAAAGTGTATCTTCATGATTCACATTGTGAAGATACTTACATATTTTTTTAGGTTGGTCTTTGCCAGCATAGTTGTTTCTTCAGCTTCTGGAGAGTAGTTTGTAGTGTTATCTTAAATAAAAAAGGAACATATGTGTTAGAATAATCACCATGTTGGTATGTTTTTTAATAGATTATCTGGTAATTATGTTCTTTAATATACTTACTTTGTGATTAGTATCTTTATTATTCAGAATGTGGAGTTCTGTATTATGTCTGTATATCTATTCGTTGTGTTTGCTCTGTAAATAAACAATATATAATAGAAAATAATTAGAACAGTTCTAAATGTTTGTATTGTTTTTCCACATTTATATCAGTTGCATAATACTTACTTAGTAAAATGTATTGGAGAAATAGTACTGATGTCCTTAGTTCATTAGTAGTGCAGTTTTCAGTAGTAGAATCTACAGAAAAAAAGAAATATGTGGGGCAAAAGTCATTATTTCTGTGTGTTTAGATTTATGTGCACATAATGAAACAATGTGAAATTACTTACATAGTTATTAGAATCTGTATTCCTATGCTTTGTTCACAGTTATTTTGAGTAGAATATTCAGTAGTAGTTGTATCTAAAAAAAATAGTTTCATATAATTATTTAGCATGTTAAGTAGTATGAATAAGAAAGGGGCACTGGGTATTTAGCAGGTAAGTAAGTAGTAGTAGCAAATAATGCAGTTTCTATTTTATTTACTTACTTAGAAGATGTGATAGTAGGTTGATAGTCTGGTTCTTCTAGTTGTTGTGCAGCAATTCGGATAGAGATAAATCTCCTTCAGTGACTTTTGGCAAGTAGTTTGTGCTTAGATTTTAATTGTTTATATAGGGGAGTGTCAGTAGTAATTACTTTGCTATTGGTTCATTAACAAAATTAGGTTTGTGATTGGTTAGTTAGTATATTTGAATTTCAGTTGTGATTACTTTGTAATAGAAGTGAAAAAGCAAAAAAAATAATAAAATTATACAAAGTAGTATAGAATATTTTTATATGTGTAGGTGATATAATTATACCAATAGGATATTTTTGACAAATTAATAGTGTGTCTATAGTATTAATTTAAGTATTGTGTGTTTATTTAGATGTGAAAACATATAAAAACGTTAATTAATTATGCAAACAGATGCATATAAAAAGTCGATATAGCTGATAATCCGATATTGAAGTGCACGATATTTTTGATGTCGATATTATAGTTAATGTCATTATTTTTTGTAGATAGCGATATTTTTGTTTTCCGATGTTAATGTAGTCGATATAAAAGTAAACGATGTTTTTGTATATCGATATTAAAAAATCGATATTTGTGTATATATCTAGTTAAGTATAGGAAGCCGATATATTTGATTTCGATATTTTTGCTCCGATATTTTTGTACGTCGATATTGTGAATGTCGATATTTTGTCAGACATTCGTGTTTGGGAGGCCTGCCAATGTATGGGGTGTCCCGGGGCCTAAGAACCTGTCTGACGTTGAATACCCTGTATTAACTGATTATCTGTACAGTCTGACTAATACCTTTCGTATTCTTTACCACCAGGTGCATGAGGCCATACCTGACAAAAGCGAGGGCCCAGGACACGTTATCCAACCTGGTGACTGGATCCTGATCCGGAATTTTCAACGGACTAAGAGCCTCGAGCCCCGCTGGACACAACCCCGTCAGGTGTTACTGACCACCCGCACCGCTGTGAAAGTAGAAGGTCGGAAGAATTGGGTGCATTTGTCGCACTGCAGGCGTGTGCCTCTGCCCCTCCCCTATGATCAGAGGGTGAGGGAAGGACTAGGAGACTCAGAAACAGAAACAGTCCCGACGTTTGTCCCATTCAGCACTGCATTCTACATCTGCGGAAGCAGAGAATGACAGCATACTGAAAGGAAGGGTGGAACCCTCCCTTAACTCTGCTCAACACCAAGAACAATTGTTTCCCGACCATACTGTCCCTACTTCCGACCGATACAACTTGCGCCCCCAAAGGGAAGGCTTGCCCTTGACTTCGCCAAGTACCTATAGGCTTTAAGGCTGTGATCTTCCCCGGCTGAGAGTAGTGCTGGTGTGTCAGACTAAGGTAAGCCATAAGGGCCCTTGGTACCTGCACCCAGTGAAGCAACCACCAATCACAGACAGCCACTAGAGGTCCCTGGATTAGCACAATGGCCGCCATCCAAAACACCCGAATCCAGAAACAAGATGTCAGCCTCAGACATAGTAAATGCTTCATGGTCACCATGGTGATGCTGTTTGTCTCCCTCATCCTGTCTATCCTTGGTTGGCTGTTACTAATCTACCATCCTGTTACCTCACCAACTCCTACCCCGACTCCTGCAGAACACCAGTATTACACGTTACTAGCCCACAAGTTACCCCACCGTGCAGAATTCTTCAACAACACCTTCATCCAAATGTTGCATCATCACCAGCTGATCATGAACACTTCCAACTTCTGGGTTTGTGGACTGATGCTGCATTTCATGATACACCCTGTCCCATTCTTTCCCTACCCCTTTTCCATCTCTGGGTCTTGTCTTGCATGGTGGATGTTGATGCAGGAGGCCTACACTGTCAATGGTACTGCCAATTCTGCCCTTGGAACATTTCGGGATGACTTCTGGCGGAACAGATCCGGTCATGCCAATGCTCCTTTTTGCCCGACCAGCTCATCCACAACGCTACTATCACCAGATGAACTTGGTGAGATGGTAGTATTCAACTCAACTAACCGACAAACATTTTCCAGATTCCGCACAAGAAGGATACTGCCTGATGAACGAGACACTGTGAATGTCATAAATGTGAAAGGCCGTGTCTGCATTCATGGCCTAGGGATTAAGAAAGTTGGTACCAGTACGTGTGATATCACAAAAACGTTAAACTCTATATCTCCTCCGAAGATGGTGGCATCCCCCAACACCTATTTCATCTGTGGCACTGCCGCCTAGACTTGGCTCCCCCGTAACTGGTCTGGTACCTGCTATCTGGCCTTCCTCCTTCCACCAACGCATTACACCCATGGAGGTTACCACCTGTCAATGAAGGGCGCTCTGCGCCGCTCACGTAGGGGCGTCATATCAGCCGAGGATATAGCAGGCCAGGAAACCGGGGACTACTTTAAAGGTTTCCTTCCTTTCTGGGGCCCCATGGCCAACAGTCGGGCTGTACGAGGACTGACCAGGGTCCTTGAAGCCACCATCACAGTAACAGCTGGTGCCTTCTCCAACATCACTACAGAGCTACAGGCAGACAGCCTCATAATGCTTCAGAACAGAATGGCCTTAGATATCATCCTTGCCGATCGTGGTGGTGTGTGTAAATTGATCAGCTCCAGCTGCTGCGTGTACATCCCAGACAACGCACCTACAGTGTACGATGCCATCCAACGTCTGCATCACCTTTCTTCCAAAATTCATCTGATAAAGGCAACTGGTCCCTCACAGGCTGGATCTGGGGCCTCCTTTCCCAGTGGGGGTGGATGAATCCTCATCTTCCTTGCCTTGGGAGTAACTGTCCTGGTCTCCTTCTATTTGTGCTTTCAGTGTCTGCCGGTGCTCTGTACAATGTGTGTCCAGACCATCAAGCCTCCACCCTCTAACATTCACAACACCAATATGATGATGATGCTCCAACAAGAAACCAATGGCCTTATGAACATTGACATTTCCTAAAGTATTTGCCACTCAATGGCAAAAGGAGGGTCTGAGTAAAAGTGTTCTTCTGATCGGCATCCTTTGTACCGGGACTCCATTGCTTTTTCATTGCCATCTCGTGTCAAACACTTCCACACGACCCACCTGGTCGTTTCTGCTGATGCCTGAGGAAAAACTAACTAACACGACAACAACCATCTTGCAGCCTGCATTTCTGTCCAGGAACTGTCGTACACCCAAGCCCCCTCTTTTTTGCAGTTCAACTGAAAGCCACGAAACACTCACACCCTGAGTAAATGATTTGTTTTCCATCTCTTGCTCCCAGTCTGGTAAACATCCTTGACACCGTGATCAGGTTATCTGGACAATGGTCTGACTGCTGGGCTTTGATCAAGGTGATTAAACAATGACCTGAAAGACTGAGCCTTGATCAAGCCAAGTGAACAATGATTTGTGTACCAAGCCTTGACCAGGTCACCATCTACAAACGTCGTCTGGATCTGGTTATCAACTGCAAACACTGCCCTGGTTGAACAATGAACTAACAGTCAAAAGACTGGAATGAAAAAGTATAAAAAGCTTGTAAGATATGGAGTAAAGCAGCAGCCTCCTCTGTCTTGTTTCTGACGAGCTTGGGACTCTGTTCCATAGCCCGGGCTATTTGAATAAATCTAGCTTCCTCCTGCAGATGAAGACTCCTATGTCTCCTTTTACTACGTATGAAGGGTATGGAAGGCGTGGGCGGTTCCCCCACCGCGGAGACCCAATAAGTGGGTTAGTCCGGTTCTTCAGGACTTAGTAATGTCAAAAGGCAAAAAGGACTCTCTGCACAGTTTGTTCATTTAGCGTTTTTATAGATACACAAAGAAATGGTATAAAACACTTTCTTAAATTCAAAAAGCGGTATACTTTGTGCGTTGTGTCCCCAAGTGTTACATGGAACCATAAGTGACTATATACAGTGTGCAATTTAAAACTGGAGGTTTCCATAAATACAAGAAGCGACCATTCTATTATACAAGATCAAGATCCTAGGTGTATAATGACACTGGCTATGTGATGGTCCTTTCTGTAAACTTGTCGACGATGTTTCAACCCTCTTATGGATGTGGGGTCTCCTCAGGACTGTTAATGTGGGGACATCTAAAAAGGTTTAGGGAGAGCATTAGGCCCTATTTACTGGCACATATGCGAAAAACTCAATGAACGGTTAAGAATGAGGGCGAATACCTGGATCTTAAAGGGCGCAGCTTAGGTGAGTGTGACGTGTCCCATGTGCAGTGAAAAAGGAAGAATGGACTCACGTGAGGACCCAGCCGGGTACTTCAATGGACATTCAAAAAAGGGGAAAGGGACATGGTTACATGGAGTATTTGCGAATAAAATACTTTGTGTAAGTGACTAGCATTGTAATTGGCCTAACTTCACTGTGGGGGAAGTTCTGTGAAGCTGGCTCTTAGAGTATGAAAATAAGGGCTTTTCCAGTGCCCTGCTACATCCTAGCATTGGATTCCTAAATTCGGAACACTGGAAGCTACCAAGTGCTGCAAAAGGAATGAATGTAATATTAATGATGGTTAAGGAATGGGTGGAAAGGAAACGCATTATCCATATAGTGGTGGAATGCATATGTTGACTTACTTCGTTGTGAGCAGAAGAATCTTCGACGGGCGTGGCAGGCTACTGGGTCCGCTGCCGCCCCGCTTCGCAATAAGGCTCTTGGTGCGATGACACAGAGCGCTCGATGTAAAATATGTTTTATGCTTGGTAAACCCTCTTCCCGCACTGTTACTCGACAGGGAAGGCGGAGGAGCGCTGTGTCATTGATCACTCGATCGATCGGTGCCTGGTAGTCATGGCAACCAATAAACGGTCTGCCGGCATGGGCGTAAATCGTAACCTAGGTCCAGTGCGCTGCCTAAGTGAATCTTTCTGTGGTTTGAGCAGCGGCGCTGTTGGCATATTGATGACGTGGTTATTTACAACTTTATTCTGAACGTGTCATAAATTCCAGCCCTGTAATCTGTGTGCAATGTGCGTGTGTTGTGCATTGTACAATGAAAAACAAATACATATTTTAGTAGAAGGCATATAGAAAATACCATAATAGCCTAATCGCACATTCTCAGTTATTTACATTTCAACATTTTAACAAGGGTGTGTATGACGTCTGTCGCCGACCCATGTTCTCAGGTTTGCGCTCCCATTCTTACAGGTGGTGTTATATTCAAAGATGGTTAATATTCAGGGCTAGTGTGACTCCTACGGAATCCTATGTGGTTTGGCAGAGTAGGGATGGAAGGTTGAGTGACCCTGCTTATTGGTACATGTGAGTGTGACCACTGCCATATCTAAAGCATTGCTTCTGAATGATGGCAGAGCCAGGTGTCTACAGAATGTCTGTCAGTGTAGTGTCGTAACATAACCTCTCCATTCCTCTGCTGAATTTAATCCTACTTCTATTAAATTGACTCTGTCGATCCATCTGCACTCTGTGCGCTGCAGCATTTTAGTCAAGTCTCCTCCTTTTACCGCGAGAGTGGCTATGGCTATCACTTGCCATCTCAGTTGGTCTGCGGTGTGGTTTTTCTCATTGTAATGAGACACCAGAGGGGCATTATGGACAGATCTGTGAATGCGGCTTCTATGCTGGCTGATCCTGGCCTTGACAGGTTGTTGCGTTTGGCCTATGTATGGAAGATTGCACGGGGACCAAATACAGTACACCGCATTACGCGTGTTGTAGTTTGAGAAGCCATTCAGGGTGTCTTTTACGTTGCCATGTTCGAAGTTAGTATTATTGAATATGAATTCATAGCACACGCAGTTACCGCATTTGTGGTGTCCTCTGATGCTAGGTAGGCACCCTGAGCTTGTCAAGGTATTGGGTGCCTTTACTCCTATGTCAGTAGCTGATCTAACAAGATGGTCTTTAAGGTTCTTGCCTCTTTTATACGCAAACAGGGAAATTTCACGAGTAGGGTCTTTGCTTTTGATAATACCCCAGTTTTTTGTGATCCGGTTGCGTATTTGGTTCGTGTGGATGCCAAAGGTGGTGACACACACTATTTTGCCCATGCTCTTTTTCTCTTTGGGTTTTAGAAGTTTATCCCTTGGACAATGCCAGGCCCACTTGAGCGATCTTTAGACTAGCCTGTTAGGATACCCTCTGGTAATTAGTTTTAGTCTGAGTATTTCAGTTTCTCTCATGTAGTCTGCTTTGTGTGTACAGTTGCGGCGGATTCTGAGAAACTGCCCAAAAGGAAGGCCGTCTCTCAGAGGCCGTGGATGATGGCTGCGATACGAAAGCAGAGTATTTCTTTCAGTTATCTTTCTGTGTAGGGAGGTGTAGAGTGCTCCATTCTCGTGACTGATGTTAAGATCTAAGAATGCTAAGGATGAGTCATGTGTGGAGGACGTAAACGTGAGATGTGTTTGAACTGTATTCAAGTGAGTGACAAAGTCGTGAAACTCACTGTTTGTTCCTGCCCAGATGACAAAGATATCGTCAATGTACCACTTCCAACATTTAATGTTGGAGCGGTACGCATTGTCATTATCAAGGACGTATTTGTGCTCTATGAAGTCCATGTAGCTATTTGCGAAATTTGGGGCAAAAATTGTTCCTATGCTTGTACCAGAGCGTTGCTCTTAGAAGTTGCCCCCAGAGACAAAGGGGCAGATTTATGAGGCCCTTGCCCCACGTTTACGCCGCTGTTGCGTCACGCAAGGCGGCGTAAATGTGGCGCATCCCTACGACCGATTTACAACGTGACGCATCTAGGCAGATGCGTCACGTTGTAAAGCCCTGCGCCGCTTGTGGGCGTTCCGGCGCAGGGTGGGCGTTCCGGGGCAGGTGCGCCTCGCAAAAGTGGCTGAGTGAAATCTATAAGATTTCACTCAGTCACTTTCAGGCCAATGCTGCGTCAAAACCCTGCGCCTGCTTGAAGCAGGCGTAGGTCTTGACGCAGCATTGCAAAGATGGGGCACCCCCGAGCCTTGCTGGAGCTGCGTCGCGCTTGCAACGCAACTCCAGCAATGCGCCACCTTAACGGCACAGATGCGTCACGCATCTGTGCCGTTTTTGCCCCATGGTGCGCCGCATTGTAAATGCGGCGCACCATGGGTGGCGGAGCAGCGGCGCAAGATAACTGGCGCATCCCTGGGGATGCGCCAGTTATCATAAATCTGCCCCAAAGTATTTGCATTGTAGGGCAATGCGAAGAAGGCTGATAATGAAGTTGCTGGGTACCCGAATGGGTCTGGGTCGTTTTTCCAGGAGGCTTTCTATTATTTTTATTCTCTCCTCTTGTGGTATGTTCGGATAAAGCAAACTTATGTCAAGGGTTGCTAATAGATCGCTGCCTAGAATAAAGGGCATGCCGTCAACTAGATTTATCATGTACATTGTATCTTTCACGTATGTGTCCTGTATAGGGACAAAGTCACGCATGAAGTAGTCTATGTATGCTCCTAAGGGTTCCAGGATGGAACTGCAGGCCGATAGTATTGGGCGACCTGGAGGATTGGTGATGCTCTTGTGTATTTTGGGTGTGGTGTATAGTACCGGGGTCCTAGGGATATCTGTATTTAGAAACTCAAACTCTTTCTGAGTAATGTACCCCTCATCTTTAGCCTCAGTGGTGATCAATAGGATATCCCTGCAGATTTGGGGCAGTGAGTTAGCGTTGACATTCCTGTAGTGTTTGGTCTCATTGATTTGTTTCTGAATTTCTGTCTCATAAACTGTGCAGCCTTGGACTACTATCCCGCCACCCTTATCTGCTGGTTTGAGAATTATAGACTCATAATTTTTTAGTGCATGTAATGCTTGGCGTTCTTGGAGTGTGATATTATATGGAATATAAGATCTCAAGGTTTTCATACTGTCAATGCCTTGTATAATAAATTTTTTAAAGGCTAGTAATTCCGGTGGCATTATCCCATTTGTGGGATAGAAATTTGAGGGAGGTCTCAAGCTGGTACATGAATCCTGTGTAAAAGGTTCTTTGTCCCCAAAAAAGCATTTCAGCCTTGTTTTCCTAAAGAATTGAAAGATCTCTGTTTTGAGAGAGAAGAAATTCGTCCTCTCTGTGATAACAAAGGATAGTCCCTTACTGAACAGCAAGATCTCTGCTGATGACATTACGTGTTGTGATAGGTTAAAGATTGGAATAGTGTCTGCTTGGTTGGTGTTATGAGCTAGTATGGTTGGGGGCCCCATTGATAGTGTTTCCTGCGGGTTTGTCGTTCCCCTGGGTGTTGATACCATGATTTTGTTTTGGCTTTGCCTCCCCGGTCTAAAAAAGACAGTTGACCTGGATGATTATCTGTACGGCTGGGACCGGCCTGGGCGTCAGAATCGTCCGAGCCCCCTGAGGATTCTGAGAATGTGACTAACTGATTACGTTGGAATCTTCCCCAGGTATTCTGTTGGTTTTGATTCCCAATGGAGGTATAATAATCCTCTCTAATGGAGGGATAAGCCCTTTCCTTTGAGTAGTTTTTTATATCTTTGCTCACCTTGTCTGCCTTTTTCTTGAGTTCAAAGGAGTTAAATTCTTCTATGGTTTTGTTGAGTTGTCAAGTAGTGCCTTGGCGTCAGTTATGGTGTCACTACTATGGAGTTCTTTTTCAAGTTCTTCAATTTCTTTTAGCTCTGCTTTAGCGTGTTCTACGCCCAGCACCATCCAGTGGCGCGAGCAGGTCATACAGATGTTGCTAAATTTGCCTTAAAATTTTGGGTCTTCCCTAAAGATTCCAGGGACGTTTCTAATTTGTAGCCCTTATGGGATTATCCCAGCTTTTAGGTACTCGGTTAGCATACGAGCATGAAGCTCGGTTCTCACATGCTTCTTTTTAGCCTTCTCAAGTTTCTCTAGCAACTGTTGCCTGGGATTGTTGCTTTGTATCGGGTTTACTGAAAAAAGTGAGGGTCCACTAGTTATTTTAGCAATATAATCTTCTGTGTAGAGAGGAGCTTCGTCCTCCGACATTGTAGCCTTTACTCAAGAAAAATAGAACCATATTTTAAATAGGGTGTGGAGGAAAAAATCTGGGTACTGGATAGATCCCTCACGGTGCAGCCACCGCTCGAAAAGTCACTGCTGAAGACAGGGGGACCCTACTCACAAGGAACCAGGGTGATAGTTTTATATAGGAAAACAGCGGCTCCAGTGGATACGTTTAGACATACAATTTAGGCAATATGTATGCACAATGGCGATAAGTTTGTAAAGGACTTAGTAATGTCGAAGGGCAAAAAGGACTCTCTGCACAGTTTGTTCATTTAGCGTTTTTATAGATACACAAAGAAATGGTATAAAACACTTTCTTAAATTCAAAAAGCGGTATACTTTGTGCGTTGTGTCCCCAAGTGTAACATGGAACCATAAGTGACTGTATACAGTGTGCAATTTAAAACTGGAGGTTTCCATAATTTTAAATACAAGAAGCGGCCATTCTGTTATACAAGATCAAGAGCCTAGGTGTATAATGACACTGGCTATGTGATGGTCCTTTCTGTAAACTTGTCGACGACGTTTCAACCCTCTTATGGATGTGGGGTCTCCTCGGGACTATTAATGTGGGGACATCTAAAAAGGGATAGGGAGAGCATTAGGCCCTATTTACTGGCACATATGCGAGAAACTCAATGAAGGGTTCAGAATGAGGGCGAATACCTGGATCTTAAAAGGCGCAGCTTAGGTGAGTGTGACGTGTCCCATGTGCAGTGATAAAGGAAAATTGGACTCAAGTGAGGACCCAGCCGGGTACTTCAATGGACTTTGAAAAAAGGGGAAAGGGACATGGTTACATGGAGTATTTGCGAATAAAATACTTGGGGGCATATTTACAAGTTCTCTGAAAATCAGCAGGGATGCGCCAGAACAGATGCGTCATGCAATCCCCTCCTTGTGCCACCACAGATGCGCCCCATTTACAGTGCGGCGCACCATGGTGCAAGGAAGGGTAGATGCGTGACACATCTCGTGGCGTACGGGCGACGCATTGATGGAGTCGCGTCGCAAGCACGACGCAACTCCTGCAATGCACATTGGCCACCTATACTCAATGTGGTGCGTCACTCCTTACGCCTGCATCAAGCAGGCGTAAGGATTTGACACAGCAGCTTCATAAAACTGACTCAGTGAAATCTTGTAGATTTCACTACGTCAGTTTTACGGGGCTTTCCTGTGAGGGAACGCCCACCTTGCGATGGGACGCCCACATGAAACTTGACGCAGGGCTTTACAACGTGACGCATTTGCCTAGATGCGTCACATTGTAAATAAGTCGCAACGTGGCGCATTGTTTACGTCGCCGCTGCGTCACAAAAGTGACGCAACGGCAGCGTAAAAGTGTCGCAAAGGGCTTGTAAATCTGCCCCTAAGTGTAAGTGCTAGCATTGTAATTGGCCTTACCTCACTGTGGGGGAAGTTCTGTCAAGATGGCTCTTAGAGTATGAAAATAAGGGCTTTTCCAGTGCCCTGCTACATCCGTAGCATTGGATTCCTAAATTCGGAACACTGGAGGGTTCCAAGTGCTGCAAAAGGAATGAATGTATTATTAATGCCGGTAAAGGAATGCGGGGAAAAGGGAGGAGGAGGGCGGGTGGAAAGGGAACGTATTATCCATATAGTTTTGGAATGCGTATGTTGACTTACTTCGTTGTGAGCGGAAGAATGTCCGTCAACGGGTGTGGCAGGCTTCTGGGTCCGCTGCAGCACCGCCTCGCAATAAGGCTCTTGGGGGTGTATTATCAAGGACGGCCGATACATTATCGTCGCTTTTATCGGCAGGAAACTGCCGATAAAGCGGCGATAATGGGCTTGATAATATGCTCTATGAATTCCTATCGAAGCCCATGTTAGATGTCTTCACATCTAACATGGGCTTCGATAGGAATTCATAGAGCATATTATCAAGCCCATTATCGCCGCTTTATCGATAAGAGCGGCGATAATGTATCGCTCGTCCTTGATAATATGCCCCTGGGTGCGATGACACAGAGCGTTCGATGTAAAATGGGTTTTATGCTTGGCGAACCGTCTTCCCGTGCTGTTACTCGACAGGGAAGGCGGAGGAGCGCTGTGTCATTGATCACTCGATCGATCGGTGCCTGGTAGTCATGGCAACCGAGAAACGGTCTGCCAGCGTGGGCGTAAGCCGTAACTTAGGTCCTGTGCGCTGCCTAAGTGAATCTGTCTGTGGTTTGAAAGTACATCACCACTCCATCTCTGATCTTGCACATATCGGCTGTGGGTCTGGTACCCAGGCACTCACTGTCTATATTGTTTGGCTGCTACTGGGTGACAATGTGTGTTAGAAAGGGAGATTCTTTACCGGCTAAGTTCTTGTCAGCTCTGCTAGACAGGATACTCTCAGAACTCTAGAGCTGCCAGGATGATGTTCAAAGTCTTGGGTGACTTAATTATATTAACATATCTGAGGCGCCCAGTTCTGAAACAGGGGATAAAGGACGGAAGAGCTTTGAAGACTACAGATGGCTCCCTATAGGCAAAAGAGATTTCCAACTTTCTAACTCCTCCTCTTCCATCCAAAACACATGCACAATCTAATCCCCTAGAGTGACATCCCACCGTATGGCACTGGCATCTGTCATCAAAGCCAGAAACTGAGGAAGAGAGAGCATGAGCCATTTGGTTGGATGAGCTGGGATCATCAATTCGTAGTTCTCTGACTTCTGATCACAACAAAACAACAGAAGGTACATCAGGGTAAAGATGTTGGCGTGTCCAAGGAAGGAGACAAAGAGAGTCACTCATGTCTCCCTGGACTTTCAAACGCTATCTGGCAGGGGCGTTGGCGTATTGTAGAAGAGCGAGATATCAGCTTCTCCTGACTCTCTGGCATAAGAAATACCACCCTAGAGTTTCTCATGAAAAGAGCTCCAATAAAATGGAGATTCTGTACTGAGATCAGAATGGACTTATCAAAAGAAATGTGTAACTCCTTAAGGTCTCACTTACCTGTTAGCCTTCATATCCATCAATAAAGAAGAAGCACACATTTGCCAATTGTCCATCTATGGAAAAACCAATAACCCTCGAGATTGAATAATTTCCACCAGAAAGGTCAGTACTTTGAGGAATAGTGGAAGCGAGGCCAAATGAAAGCACACAGAACTGGAAATAGGTACCCGTTACACAGAATGAAAGGAGCTTTCGAGAGTCTGACAGAACGAGAATGTGTAAAAAGGCTTCTAGAAGGCCTAGATGCCCAAAAAATCCCTGGAGTCATTAATAGAAGGATGTTTTGCAGCGCTACCATACTGAATCGCTGCTATGGAAGTAACACATTCATTTGTTAGATACAGGATGGGATGCAAGTCTCCCAAAGGCTCTTGGATAAGGTAAATTATTTAAGGGCAGCCCAACCCAAGTCCTACTCTGACACTAGCACCACTAGCCCCTTGAGAATCAAGTCATGAATGCCCTTCAGTCCTTGAAGACCTAATGGGCAACACAACGAAGGAGTTGACAGGAAAACAAACTCTTGAGAAGCTTGAAAACTGATGTGGATGCCTAATCTAACAGTTCGAAGAAGTCAGGCTTCTAATACTGACCCAAAGAAATGCAGAAGTCTCTCGGCCACTTTTTCAGCATAGCCATCATTCTGAAAAGACTGGGTCAGAGTGTGAGTTGACAGGCTGCAGTTGGGACTTGTCAGAGTAGGGCTATCCTCAACTATCAGCCAAATCTCAAAAGTGGTGGCTTGCATTTTCTGGTACTGCATAAGGAGGTCCAAATGAGTTGCAGAAACCAAACCCTCCAGTCCTAAATGGCGTACAAATTGGGATCAGCGCTTTACGGTCCTTCACTGATCTTTTAACTCGTTCTTCAAGTTGAGTACCGAAGTATGGAATCATTGAAGGGAAGATGACTTAACAGGGATACTTTTTAACTATCTGCACTCCTGGCTCTCATCCAGGTGTACTTCCTATCAGCTACTGTTGATCCTGATGCACAAGTTGCAGCACTTAGTCCCTGCACCAGTTTATTTATTTACAATTTAAGAACTGTTTTAGAACAAGAAACCCCATTCTCTGGTCTATTGAAGACTTCTGTGTTTAGTCTGACCGACTGAATAATTTACTTTCAAACGAATGCGACGAGAATATCTTGTTTGTTTACAGGGAACAACTTCTATTGGCCACCAATGTACAAGAGGTCTGAAAGAGCTGCTGGCACATCAATTACATGATGGCTGCTCTGTCTGCTCGAACTCGTTGAGTAAACAGAGACACATCATCTCAGATGTGCTTTGTCCTTCCTACTCCAGATTAACTTTGCAGGCCTGTGTCTCAAGTTTCTTGCAGGAGTTTCAAATATTTACTCATTTTTGGTGAAAGACACGTCCACGCTTGACAGAGTGAAAACTGGAGAGCATGATTGTGTACTTATTTATTGGACGGAAATTATCAAAGACTTGGAAGTCATTTGGAGTGGTTAGATTGTGTTTGATTTTCTCACTTGAGCCATGCCAAGTGGCATCGTATTTTGGGGATGATCACATGTGTTTACTTACACTGCACGTCTCAAACACTTGAAAATAAACAGACATAGATGTATCATAGTTTCTAGAGCATATGGCACTTTTCTATGGCACAATTTATACTACAGTGATACCATTTATGTGAATAGTGATATTCAGTTTGGGAGGCACCTTAAGACCATGCTTAATTTGAGACGGTGGTTGCAGGTGGGGACCATCGGCACTCATTTTTCGGAATCTTGCCTTTTTTTCTTCATCAGACATTCAGCTAGAGCAAGAAGAGAGAGAAAAACACACAAGAGGGAAAGCCATGACAAAGGGAAGCATGGAGGAAATAGGCCATGAAAGCCTGAAATAAAGAGGCAGAGGGGGTCTGGTGGTGGATGATTAAAGAGGCATGAGGTGGAATCAAGACTAGGCAGACTAAGGGCCAGATGTATTAAATTCTCACACAATGCAAGGCAGCAGCTAAGAATGCTGTGCTACATTGCATGAGAGGAAGAGAGCAGGAGAGCGCCTTATCTTCAGAGATATGTCTCTCTCTTCCCCTTTCTCGAGTTCCAGCGCAGAAGTTTGCTTCTGAGCAGCAAGCACTCATCTTTGCGCCATAGTGCAAGGGTGTGAAGTGTGAGTCTAGCATATGTATTGTATTGGAAGGGTTCCCTTCCGGTACAAAATACTATGCCTAGGCAACTTTTAAAACGTTTCCTACTTTGTATGTGTGCTGTACAATGCAGCGCGCATGCAAAGTCAAAAAAGAAAGGAAAAATGTAAACATTTCTCCTTTTAATGCCTATGTTCAAGTAACGTTACTTTTTGACACAAAACCCTATGTAAAGTTTTTGGTAGATAGGGTTTTGCGTCAAAAAACATGATGGCAACACCCATGTAACACCCATGTAACACCTTCTTAACGCTAAGTAACACAAAGCAGCTGCATTGCATTACTTTTAGGCAACTTTCCAGCGCAAAAGTAAGTAAGAAATAAAACATTTTGTGCTGGTTTGTGTCATATTTGCGATGCAAACATTGCCCAAAGTGTTTGTATATCAGTCCCTTAGTATTCATTACCTTCAGTAAGCTGACTGTGTGCCTCTGGCAAAACTTTGGGCCTCAGCACTTACTTTTCCCCCAAATTAAGTTACACAAGGTGAACAATCTTAAGTATACATTTAGTATTACACATATGCATTCTATCTTTGTACTCTGCGCTGATTGTCCACTTTCCTGGTCAGCCAGCAGTTGGAAGACATGGGAAGGGATGAGGTCATTACTTAATGTGAGGTAGGTAGGAGAGTTGAGAAAGGATAATGATGTTTGTAAACACTCCCTATCAAGCCCTGCCCTATCCTTGTGGGCACGATGCCACATGAAGGAGGCAAGGGCCAGCCAGTGCACCTGCACTCGAAGCAATGTGCTACAGACCTTAGCTCCCCGCTCCTATCTGGATCCCTAAGTTCGAGGGTTCCCTCATTCTGAGACTATCATCACCCTTGTTTTGAAGCAACATATTTAGCCTCCAACCTGCTGCTGAATTAAGACAATGTATGAACATCACCTTTATTTTCGACTCCTAGATTAGAACTTTCCTTAATGAAGGAGACAATCCTAAAAGGGTCCAAGAGGTGTATTAGACATCCACCCTACACCGAGAAGGGCAAAAAGCGGGCCCCAATGCACTGTCAGGGCACTTTTTATGCCAGGCTCTGGTCTTTTCAGGATATTTGCGATTCTCCAGCTGAATATCTTGTTTTCAGGTGTTTTCAGGTGTTCCATCTACTATCTCTTGGGTAATGCTCCACAAAACAAATAGGACATGTAAATATATAGAAAAGGAGGAAAGAGCCAAAGAAGTTAAACAAACCTTAACAAGCCCTTCCAACTCCCCCCCACACCCCCACCCCCAGTATTCTATCAATCTACCTTTTTGGCGCATCCCAATATATTGTATTCGGCAATACAGAACCCCAGATATTACAATTAGTATGAACCTTTTCATTTTTTCAGAATTGGTGGTTTTTCAATGGACTATGTTGTTTGAACATTTATTGGTCAGGCTATTGATTAATGTACAATTACAGGCGACTCACTGAGACATATTGGTGCAAAATATATATGAATATCCATATAAATTCACGTGTATGCACTTCAAAAGATATCATGCTTAGATATATCACATTAACATGAGGCCTGGACCTCCAAAGGGCATCGTATCTGACATTGACTGGACAAGCTTCTACAAGCTATTCTGTACCCCCTTAGAAGTCACTTTGCCTGTCCTGCCTACATGATATTTCTCATGCTGGCTGTGCAAGTTGCTTACACAGTGCCGAGCCAGCCTTTATGGTCTGCCCATATCAGGCTGTTTATAATTTGCATGGTGCAGACATGGCACATCCATGTTTGCCATATTTGGCTTGGTGCCTTATTCTAGTTCCACTGACATGGCATTATTCAATGTATATAGCACCTAGAAACCTGTCACTCTGGGAAGAAGCAGTCTGAGAGCCCCTAAGGCTAGAGACCTGACTTCTTCCTTGCTAATTAGCAATGATGCATGCTTTTGGTACCAATACATACATTTTCACTCTGTTTCTGAGCGAACCTGCTGTGTCTGGTGAGTTTCATTCATTTGCTCCTGGGAGGGTGCCAGTATTTCCCCATCAAAATGGTGTCAGAAGTGGGATATTGGAGGACTGTGATGTCACCAGTTGGTAAGTGAGATGTAAGCTAAATAACTAACTTGCCTTGCTTCAAGTGACCTTTCAGTCTTTCAAATGCGTATTTAACACATAGTAATAATAAAAGGGGCATTGACTGGCATTTAAGTAGACAATGTGACTGTAGAGAATGTTTTAAAAAATATTCCCTGTATCAATACTCTAATTGATATGTGGCATACACTGCAGGAGAGCCTGGGTTAGAGAATAATTTATGAGTACCTACACATGTAAGAAGTAGTGAAGCAGGTGACTGATAAATAACTAAGTTACTTTATGTCAATAAATATTGACAAATAGCTAGACCCTTCAGGGGTTTTATAAAAATCCATTGCAGTAGACCCTATGCTAGGATGGGGTATTGATTTTACCCAGAAAAAGAAACCCTTCTAGAATATAGTGAGTGGAGCTTCTGATTTGCTATTTGCACCGGAACACAGGGAAATAATTTTGAAATATGCGTAGTTATGTCATGGATGAATGACTGCATTTGAATAGGGCATTGAGCTTTAGTACTGGACTTCTATGTTTCCTTGATTTATATAAAAAATGGAGCGCATTAGTGCATGAGAGAAGGAAATTGGTTTTATATGTGATGTCTCTGGCTGGTCCATAACTGTTGATTTCCCTCTTTTGAACTCATTTTATCCACTGCCTAACAACTTTTACCTTGTAGGAGACCTTTTGAATTTATCTTTCAGGGTGTAAGCGGACATTGTGAGTAAAAAAGCTAAATTTCACAAGACAGGATTTCAGATGAAAATCATGGTAAGCTCAATAGACAGCTGTTTAAAAAACCGTCAGGTGAGAAAAATTCAAATGAAGGTAAGAATATGAATTATATAAAATATCTTAAGTGGCTGCACTCATAATGAGAAAGGTTGGAAATGTACTCTTGACAGTGGCAAACGAAAACCTCTCTCAGGGTTAGGAAAAAAATGGTTGGAGGAAAAGTGGACTTAGAAACATTCAGATTTTCACAACAGCAAATCTACCCATGTAAATTTGCTCATGGAAAAATGCAGTTCACAAACATTTTGTAGGAGTACTATTTCTTGGCCTACTTCTGTAAATTGTTCTGAATTCAAGGAAACCATATATATGCAAGGATATATACCATGCATGCACTTTTTAGACTTTCTTTAATAATTGGGCCTCTAATTAGGCCTGGTGTTAGCCATGACCTTTTGTGTATATTAAAATGATGCCTGTCACTCTCTCTCTATTAGTTGGCATCACTGTGAGTGACAGTATTCTACTCTTTCACAAGGAGCATATTGACACACAAAGTAGTTTTGTACAGTGCCCAGAACTCCTGTGGCAATTTGTACTTTTTGAGACCAAAAACTATTTTTGCTTTTGCCAATGCTTGTTAGAATGGTGAGAGCCCAGCAGTTCCAGCACTGATATGGTTTTACAAAAACTATGCCTAAAAAAAACAAAGTCATGCATTGACAAAAACAAAAGACTGACCTCCAATTTCATAGCTACTGGATTTGGCAATGCTTGTTTATTTTTGTTTCAATAAATGTATTTAAACTGGTTAAACTGATTTTCCATTATGAATATTTTGGGAAATACTAGCATACATCAACATGTTACTAAATAATGCTGCAAAGATATGGTATCTAAAATATTACAGTAGTTTAGCAAATTGTTTTTTCCTACTTGCATTTTTTGTGAACGTTTTATTTTGAAAGCAAAGAATCATCACACTTGCTTTCAAGCATCTGCAAATATTTGCATATAATAACAGAGCATTATGGGAGCATTACACATAGCCTCATATTATTAAACGTTGAAAATGTGTGCACAAATTTATACTGGAACCACTGTCAGTAGTGCAGTCAGAGCTTACAACATTTAAGAATCAGAGGCTTTTGGCAGCTGTTCACCCAGGATGTGTCAATGAGGGAAGAAAAGGTCCTAGGGTCAGACTGGAATAGATTTGTAAAGGAGGGGTGATTTTAGGAGCACAGAGCAAGCAGTTTGGTATGAGACAGACATGGTTAGCTCAGTGGGTCTTTAATACTAATTGTTACAAGGTAATGTTAAAAAGGACTTTTCCTAGGAAAAGGCACTAAATAGAAAAAAGTAGGCCTCACAGAGAAAAACGAATGTGTGTGTTTTTACAAAACTAGGACATAACAAATATTAAAAATAGATGCAAAATGTTGCAGCACTCTTATGGCATAGCACTTTAGAATGACATTTCACAACAGCCTGCTGATGTAATAATGATTTCATCAGGATGTATTAATGTGACAATATATGCATTTTATGCAAACATTGTGTAATGCCATCCAAAGATATGTAACTAATGTTTCCTTCATATATACATATATACATATAAATATTACCTACTGGCGGTCACCAGTAGGTAGTTATAGTTAGGACCTACTTTCCTTAGGAAATCCACAACATTCTATTTGGAATAACTTTGGTGCTGGTGGACGAATCTTTGTGAATTTCTCCAAGGAAATGGCCTGCTAGGCTCCGCTCCTTCCCTGAAAGTTTGGGGTTGATTCGTCAAGTGGGGGCCGAGAAAAAAAGGGGGTCCTAAAACATGTTTTCCCCATGCAATTTTCCATAGGGACCTTTGGCCAGGGCTACAGCCCGAATGGCTGAACGGAATTACTCCATATTTGGCAGAGAGGTAGAGTTCAGTTGGCAGATTGTGCTTTTTGTTAAATGGTGTAAATCCCTTCAGTAGTTCCTGAGAAAATTAAAAGTAAAATCATAGCGATATCTCGTGACAAAGTACCGCACACGTATGGAAATCCGTACAATTACGAGCACGAGCTGCATGCTGATTGGCTGTCAACTGTCTATCAACACTCCAAACCAGGCCAGTGTTGGCAGCCATCTTGTGTGTCGCTAGAACCGAGTCACAAGAAAACAGTAAAACAAAGTTGAGAAATAAGGAAAGGGGGTAGGGTAGAATCATGTTGACCCTCTAGGCCTGCTCAGGGGGTCCCACATGGATCTTTAGGCCCAAATATATATATTTTTCTTAAATTAAAAAAATGCGGCATAGGCGTATGTGGTGGAAAAGGAAACAAAAACTAGAATACTGTTTCCTTCTTAATTAGCCCCCGGGGGGCTAAATCCCGGGGGCATTTTTTTCCATAATGGGGAGCTTGTAAGGCACTCCGAGACCCGGGGAAAGGCACCCCCTGGGGTTTTATTTTGAAGTATGGACGCGCGGAGCCGCCTGGGATCGTGGGGGCATTGGGGCTAAAAAAAAACGTTCTTTTTGAGAACTAACTTTACTGGTTAAAAAGAGAGCTATATTTCTATGATAGTATGTAAAACTTTCCGTTTTTTTTGTGTACCAGTTGTACTCTCTACGCATGCGCAGCCTCGTTTCCAAGCCCATGTTTCTTTTTTTATCTTCAAGTTCGCCAAGCAAAGCTGTCCTCATTTCAGGCATTACATTTTCCGCTTTCTTTACCCGGGCCGTGTGTGTCATCTCCTGCTATACTTTTGTAATATATTAATAATCATATTCTATCTATATTTATTTGAAACGTATTGCCGAGGCACCAAACGTTGATTACATTCTCCGTCCACCGCCATTTTAGTAGTTTTCTTTCATTATTTTTTTTATACCTGCTACTTTCATTTTACCCTCGCCTAACTTCTCTGTGATCCATGAGATTTCCTGCCACAGACACCTTGGCCTCCGATGTTATCAGGCTTAGTCACACGCATACCTAAAAACTAATTTGAAGCACGTAAGCCACAGCCATTACAATGCGTGTCCGTCACCACAAAGCCATTAGGATGTTTATGGCTGTATTATGCGTGGTAAATGTATACTAGTTGTAAAAGTATGCGTGATAAAGCCATATGCATGCTAATGGCTTCGTGGTGACGATCACGCGTGCTTATGACCATGTTGTAATGGCTGTTTCCCCCAGGACACTGTAGGAACCGGGTCTGGGTGTGACGGAGTCCAGGGCATCAGGCGGTGGGCCACGCAGCCTCCCTCACACTATATAGAAATGTCCGGGGGTGGTCGATTTCGTGGTTTGAGGGGCGTCATTGAGGCCCATATAGTAAATTTTATAGGGGGTAGGTTTGCATGCGAAAATGTCGCAAGAGGTTTGTAAATGTGGTACATATTGTTTTACTTTGATTTCCTTTCTATGTTGTAGTCCATCCAGAGAAAATATAAGTTATTGTACAGCCAGTAATTTTTAACCCTACTGTCAAACATCTTACTATAGTACTTCAAATTATAAATATTATTTTTGTTGTAGACCGTCCCCCTCCCCCCAAAAAGACAAGTATATAATTTTATTTATTAATTTTTATTAAAATAACAATAACTGTAAACGTAACTTAAAGATAATGTAATAAACAACTAGAAAAATAACTTTAATAAAACAGTATTATAAACAAATTGTGATGTGGACTCTAAAAGACGTTGGGTAGGTAATCTGCAAAACAAAAAAGAAAAAAAGAGTTTAAAGTTATGTAGATGTGACTAAATAAGGTGAAGCAATACAAGTCAAGGTAACAGTACGATTTTACGTATGCAGTGTGCCTAATACATTTCACTTCTGTTATCATCCCGCGTTCAAGTGATGTCTGTATGGAAGTGCCTACTGCGTTAATGACACAAAAGTGGCACAACGGGATTGTAAATACGCCGACTTATTTCTAATGCATTGCAATGGAGGCATTGTATATCTAGGCCGCTGTGCTTGCCTTGTATAAACACTGCGGCCACCGGAGTTCACAACTTGTATTCAACTGTGCTTCTAAACGTCAAAGTAGACAGCAGTGTCTATAACTTTAAAAGAGAAAGAGAAATTATGTCACAGAGAGTGAGAGTGAGAGAGAGAAAGAGAGAGAAAAGAACATTAAAACTGTCTCGCAGAGTCTGAAGTTGAGATTTTTTCTTGAAAAGTCAGATGCAGATTTAGAAGCTCCTTGCTCCACTTTTCCCATGTTAAAAGTGACACAAAAGTGGTGCAATAAGTTTGTGGATCTGTTTCTCAGACTGTTGTAACCTATCTGTTGTCACTGCTCGGCGGTACTTATACATTTCTACACAGTCAAGCTGCTGCACACTACCCACTCTCTTTTCACAAATGAAGGTAACACTAGAATTTACGTGTGCAGTGTGCTAGTACATTTCACTTCTGTTGTAGTCCCGCGTACAAGTGGTGTCTGTATGGAAGTGCCTACTGCGTTACTGACACAAAAGTGGCATAACGGGATTGTAAATACTCCAACTTATTTCTAATGCATTGCAATGGAGGCATTGTATGTCTAGGCCGCTGTGCTTACCTTGTATAAACACTGCGGCCACCGGAGTTCACAACTGAATTCAACTGTGCTTCTACACGTCAAAGTAGACAGCAGTGTCTATAACTTTAAAAGAGAAAGAGAAATGATGTCACAGAGAGTGAGAGAAAAGTCAGACGCAGATTTACCAGCTCCTTGCGCCACTTTTCCTATGTTAAAAGTGACACAAAAGTGGCGTAATAAGCGTGTAGATCTGTTTCTGAGAGTGTTGTAACCTATCTAAGTGAAGGTACACTACGATTTTACGTGTGCAGTGTGTCTAGTACATTTCACTTCTGTTATAGTCCCGCGTTCAAGTGGTGTCTATATGGAAGTGCCTACTGCGTTACTGACACAAAAGTCAAAAGTGGCACAACGGGGTTGTAAATACCCCAACTTATTTCGAATGCATTGCAATGGAGGCATTGTATATCTAGGCCGCTGTGCTTACCTTGTATATTTAGTCTGACAAACAGTGCAGCCAGCGGAGTTCACAACTTGAAAACACCTTTGCTTCTACACATGAAAGTAGACAGCAGTGTCTATAACTTTAAAAGAGAAAGAGAAATGATGTCACAGAGAGTGAGAGAGAGTCTGTAGTTGAGATTTTTTCTTGAAAAGTCAGATGCAAATTTACAAGCTCCTTGCGGGGGGGCTTAACTTCAAGGAAAAAGAAGAGTGGAGGTGGAGGAGCTGTAAGGGGGTGGACATCCACGCCTCATTAACAAGCAAAATGTCTTTAAAAGACCTGTGAAGTACTCGGGTGCTACTGTGTGTGGGCCCAGGAAGCTATCTGATCCTAGCTGAAGTCCCGTTAGCCCAATGTGTGTTTTGCGCACCTGCTGAATACTACACATTCTCTCCTTTCACAGATAACTTGTCGTTATTTCGGAAACAAGCTTCTTTGCTCACCTTGTGCCATTGCGGTCGTACTTCTTACATAATCCATCGCGAAGCTCTACATCTAAAAGATATTAAAAGAAAGATGTTATGATTGGTAATTGTTACCATATTAATTTGGAGTTAGAAAACATTGCGCTTTTATACACGTTCATTCTCACATTTCTACAAACTGTTTGTATTGGTAATATTCCGGACATTTCAGCGATTATAAAAACGTTACTGCTATTGGGAAAAAATGTATGCATGTAAATTAATACACTATATAGGAGTGCGTTCGTCTAAAATACTAAGTCGCATTTTGTATCTAGTCTGCTACAACCCTGACTCCCTCCGAGGCGTACTCAAGCCTCACTGCTCACCTTTTTGTGGAAAAGACACCTTCTGCATGATGTAGTACCGATCTTCAACAAAGAAGTCTCATATATGGTGCAGATTCTTGATATCTCTATGGCTAACGACATAGGGTCACGTGTGTAGTGACGGATACGCTGAATGGGTGTGGGGGAGTGTATACCAGCCATGAGGGAGTGTGTGTGTCGATCTGACAACTAGACCTGCAACTAAGAAATCACTACAATGGAAATTTGGGCCTTGTACTGTTGCTGTATTTTCCTGGTAGCGTAAGAGTGGCTTTCTTTTTTCTATGTGACGTTACGATACAGTCACCATGTATGTAGCCTATTTTGTGACGCATTTTATTGTACAATGCGTTTCAAAAACTAGTTGTGGTAGGGTGCTTTTAAATTAAACTGTGTACTCTGCTTACGAGTTTGTTGAGTGTAGAAGTATTTTTGTTTTTTCTATTTTCTATTCTATCATAATTGTGCTGACTTTTCTCCTTTAGCGTGCAGTGCTATATTATTTTATAAAATGTATAACTGTTGAAATCATCTTTGAAAGAATAATGTAAGCATGTAAGCTGCTCTGTGTGACGAAAAGCAATGCCGGCTGCCGCAGGAAGTGGGGAGCCAGCTGGGACCGTGGAGGCCTTGGGGCTCTTCCAATCGTTTGCAACGTTACATTTGAGCCCCGGAAGTTGGGGTCCTCGGGGATTAAAAGAAATGATTGATAAAGGCTATTTTTTATGGTAGATTTATCGCACACGTACCAAGCACGTATGGACGACGTACGGTGCGAAGATTGGTAGTCGTCCCATAAGCGTACTGAAGGAAGAAAAAGAAGAATATTTTTCAGATATTCATGAAGTGTATGTGTTTAGATGTTGGGTGGCTATAAAAAGAGCCCTTGTGTTTATTGGGAGATTTTAGTACCTACAAGTAAGTACCAATGCAGGGTCTAAAGTTCAAGAGGAAGACTCTGTTACCCTCATCTGTAAAATGTTCACCGTCTCTCCTATAGATGTCATGCATATTGAAACGCAGATTGTTGTGGTAGATGGACCCCAGTCGATAATCTCGGAGAAAGGCAGAAACAGATTTATTCACATGTTTCCTAGCTTTCTCAATCTGTTGACAATAGTGGTTGGACCAGTTCCATTTCTGCCTTTGGCATATATCAGAATAGACAAAGGCAGTTTTGGGGAAAAGTGTAATCAATTGTGCAAAGGTGTCCTTCATAAGCATTTCCACACCTACCCCTGTCAAAGTGCCTAGGTCATTGCCACCACAGTGCACAATTATGAGGTCAGGATGTTGGAGATGTAAAAAGGATTTCACCAATGGCATCAATTGGTGCCACTTTAATCCTCTCTGTCCAATCCATTTAATGTCTTCATTTGGTAAACGTAGGTCTTTGTGAATTCTTTTCTGTTCTGCGTACCTTTGGTTCCAGAAAATATAGCTGTGTCCCACAATCCACACTGTAAGCATTTTGAAGAGAGGTCTGGATGCACTGTGATGGTCTCTGTAAATGAAATGGCAGTTTGAAAAGTAAGATTTTTCTAAAATGGTGGACAACATGCAAAAAAGAAAAGAAATGATTAGTTGTTTGACAACATTCTACACAGAGGTAGGATGAATGGGGCCGATTCACAGAACTAACTTAAGACAAAATCCTAAACTTACTACTTTTGGTATTCACAGAAGTTAGGATTTTGTCTTAAGTTTGTCTTAAGACAGACTTAAGACAGACTTAAGAAAAAATCCTAACTTAAGTCTGTCTTAAGACAAACTTAAGACAAACTTAGGACAAAATCCTAACTTCTGTGAATACCAAAAGTAGTAAGTTTAGGATTTTGTCTTAAATTAGTTCTGTGAATCGGGCCCCATGTTTCTGTTTTTTAAAAGCCTGATTTGTATTGGTTAAGAAAAACTGATAGAAAAGAACGTTACATAAAATAAGCTGGTATATTCTCAAGTCAAGTACACTTGCTGTTTTAATTTGCAACAATGTATGATGAACTTTTCACCTGTGTGCTCAGTTAGGTGTTCCCTGAAGTTTTTCTATGGTAACTGGGAGAATGTGGCATGGGGAAGGGTTGAAAGTTTTGTCAGTTGGAAAGGGTGCAAAAGTTCAAGCAATATAAGTGTGTTTCATTTTGATTTAATATAGGAATAAATGTGATTTTTTATTTAATTGTATATGTGTGTAGATTGAGTGTGTAGATTGACAGGAAAAGTTTGCTATTTGCTATAGGACTTCCTGACTCATTAGGAGTGCTTAGGGGGTTTTACAATGATCCCCAAGGTCAAAATCTTTGATGGCCTTTGTTGAGCCTTTGATAGCCCTGGGGAGCACCACCTTCGAGGTCCGACTCCTGTAGTGTTACGGGGTGCGTTTTCCCTGGACACTGCTGTTTGCTATGGTAGGGCGAGAGTTCTCTTTCAAGTAGGGAAAGCAGATTGCTTTTCGTCTGAGAGAGCAGCATGTAAGCCTATTTTGTGACGCATTTTATTGTACAATGCGTTTCAACAACTAGTTGTGGTAGGGTGCTTTTAAATTAATCTGTGTACTCTGCTTACGAGTTTGCTGAGTATTTTTTTTGTCTGTTTTCTATTCCATCATAATTGTGCTGACGTTTCTCCTTTAGCGTGCAGTACTATATTATTTTATGAAAATGTATAACTGTTGAAATCATGTTTGAAAGAAAAATGTAAGCATGTAAGCTGCTCTCTGTGACGAAAAGCAATGCCGGCCCCCGAAGGAGGCAGGGAGCCGGCTGGGACCGTGGGGGTTTTGGGGCTCCCCCCATGGTCCTGAACATTATATTGAGCCCCGGGGGATGGGGTCCCCGGGGATTGTAAAAAATTAGTGATAGATGCTATTTTTTTACAGTATATTTACTGTACGCGTACAGTGCGAATTCTGAAAGTCGTTCCATAAGCGTACGTAAGCACGAAAAAATCAATTAAAAATATATATTTTACATATATCTATCAAGTTTATGTGTTTATATGTTGGTTGCTTCTAATGAGACCTTTTCTCTTTATTGGTACTTATAAGTAGGTGTTTATGCATAGTCTAAATTTGTTGAGTATCAGTGTTTTATATAGTGCTGAACTTTTGACCTCTGTTGACAGTTGACTTTTGCATGATCTGTTGGGGGTAGGGTGGAAAGTTATGTCAGTTGGAAAGGTTTGAAATCTTGAACCAATAGAAATATGTGTTTCGTTTTGTATTAATGTGTGAAGGATTTTAATTGGTTATTTACATGTATGTATGTGTAAAATGAGAGGGAATCGTTCCATTTCGCGGTTCTGCTGCAAACACTGAACTAGAGAGAATCTGTATAACAATATCTACTGTTTGAGTGGGATTCTTGTTAATCTACAAATCAATTTTAAAGGTGAGTTGATAAGTTGTATGGGAATGTATGTGGTGCATCTTTGTACATTAAGGAAATATATTCGTCCCTTTTTAAACGTTTTATAGTAGTAAATGTGTTTTGCAATAATGCATGCTGTTATGTTTTTTTGTTTAATATCACATTGTGCGTGTGTGTACATTAAGGAATTATATTTGTCCCTTTTTCTATAATGTCTAGCCTCTCTATTTTTGTGCTCCCCTCTCTCTCCTCTTACTCCTTCCTCTCTCTCGGTACTACTCTATTTTTCTTATATTGTCCTCTGTGCTCATATTGCCCTTCTTTGTCTTTATATTTTCCTGTCTTTCGTCTTATTCCTTCTGTCTCCTCATTTTCTTCCCTCTCTTTTCATATTTCATTTTTTTCTTGATACTCCCTGTTCTGTCCTCTTTCTCGTTTCTCTCCCTCTGTATATACTCTGGGCAGATTTACAAGCTCTTTGTGCGTCTTTGTTGTTTTATTGTGTTAGTTTTTTTGATGTATTAGTGGCAGAAATAATGTAGTAAATTGCATATGTATTTGGAAAATGAGTCAGTGTTGTTCACTGAAATGTAGTAATTATATACGTGGAATATGTATAGTCACTTAAACGTTTTTCAGTAGTAAATGGTAAAATGCATGGTCTCATATTTTTTTGTCTAATATCACACTGTGTATCTGTGTGCATTAAGGAATTATGGGGCATATTATCAAGCCCGGGCGATAAAATTATCGCTGCTTTATCAGCAGGAAACTGCGAATAAGGGGCGATAATGGGCTTGATAATATGCTCTATGGAATTCCAATCGAAGCTCTTGTTAGATGTCCTTCACGTGTGTGAAACCTATGTTTTTTTCAGTGAATATATATATATATGAGACCAAGACCACGGACGTGGTCGAAACGCGTCGTCCTATCTGCCAAGAAAAATAAAGACTTAAACTTACTGCAACTGCTGTGGGCTCGCCTGAATTCCTTGTATCTGGAATCCTTGGATCAGAATATATATACATATATATATATATCCCAAGGCTAATCTCCATCTTGCGAGGCAGATATATATATATATATATATATTTATTTATTTTTTTACTGAAAAAAACATGTATTAGGGGTGTTATAGTTAGCTGGATATTTCACTCATACAAAACCATTGAAATTCCTCCATTATAGTTAGTTATACTACTCTCGCGCCCACAATCCACTGGTGATGATGTCACATATTACATCACTCATTACATCATCCAGTGAATTTGTGTCTTGCTGATGACGTCACATATTACATCACAGTAATAAATGTGTTTTGGTAAAATGCATGGCCTTCTAATTTTTTGGGTAATATCACACTGTGCAATTGTGTACATTAAGGAATTATATTCGCTCCATTTTGCATATTTTCTACACTCTTTTGTCATACTCCCTCCTCTCTCGTCTTACTCCTTCCTCTCTCATTATACTATCTTCTTTTTCTTATATTCTGCTCTCTTTTCATACTAGCTCCTATTTTTGTATATTTCTCCTACTCTTTATATTCTCTCTTGTCTTTATATTCACCACTGTCGTCATAGTTCTTACTGTCTTTTCATAGTACTCCCTCTCTCCTTATACGCTCAGTCTTCCCTTATATTTGTCTTTTCTCCACATTTTTGTCTCTGTGTCTCTTTACATTCCTTCCTCTTTGTTCATATATATACTCTTCTGTTCTTATATTCTCTGTTTCTTCTTATTCTCGCTGTTCTTTGCAGGTAGTCGTTATTGTTTTCTCATACTTTTCTTTTTCTTCTCATACTCTTGTCTCTGTAGTCACATTTCTCCTCTCTTTTGTTATACTTCGCACTCTCTACTAATATTGCCGTCTTTTCTTATTGTCATATTCCTCTCCTCATTTTCCACCCTGTTCTTATACTCCCCCTTGTTTTCATATTCTCCTCTCTCTTCTCTTACTTCTCCATGTCTCGTCATACTACTGCGTTTTTCTTATATTCCCTTTTGTCCTATACTCCTTCTCTCTGTGTTCATATTTTCCTCTTTTTCTTCATATTTCTTTTCTATTTTAATTTTATGTCCTCTCTGTTTATACATCTTAAATCTGTTCATATTGTTTGCTCTCTTCTCTTACTCCTCCTTGACTCCCTGCATACACTCTGCAGCACTTTCCTCATATTCTCTGTCTTTTCATACTGACCTCTCTCTTTATATTTTTTTCTCTTGTCATACTTCTGCCTCTTTCGTCATACACTTTTTACTCTTCATAATCCTCCATCTGTTGATACTCCTTTTTTCTCCTCATACTGTATCCTCTGTTCTTGTACACCCCTTTTTCCTTATGGTCCACTTTTCCTCACATTCTCCGTGCTCTCTTCTGGTACTGTTCTCTCTCTCCTTATACACGCTGTCCTTTGCTAGTATTCCTTTTTTGTTCTTATAGTTGCGCGTCTTTTCACATATTCCTTCTTTTTTCTTTATAGTCTTTCTCTCTCTTCTTATAGTGCCCCCTCTGTCGTCTCACTCTCTTTTTTAATTGTTATACTCTTTCTTCTCTCCTCATATTTCCATCTTTCTCTTCATACTCTCCCTTACCTATTCATACTTTCCAGTTCATTCATACTCTCTTTATCTCCTTATATTGCAGTGTCTCTTTATACTTCCCTTTTTATAATATTTTGCCTTGTTTCATACTCCTTCCTCTCTTGTTGTAAGTCCTTTTATTTTCATAGTCCCACGTTTGTCCTCATAATCCTCCCTCTCTTCTTATAAGTAATATAATAGAATATTTCATATATTTATTTTCGTAATGTTATATATATTTTTTTAGAATAGATTCTGTTTATCAATATTGAAAAAAATGTATCATGCCTACGAAAACTCAAAAGAGGAAACAACGAAGGAAAAGTGTTTATTTGAAGAGAAGTCATCCAGAAGATTTACATGAAGAACAATGTGTTAACAAAAAGAAAAAAAGTCCTGGTAAGAGAAGGAACACTTTTCTGAGGAAAATATTAAAGAGTAAGAGAAGTGTGCAGAAAGAGAAAAGTAGTATAAGTGTATCTGCAACGAAAAAGAAGCATAAAGAGAATCATGGAAAATCATCTGCTGCGAAAATAGTGTATAGTAAAAGGAGGAAAAAACAATTTATGGAGATTAGGAAAAAAAAATTTTTTAATAGAGTTGTTTCAAATTTATTTAAAGAAATTAAGGAATGTTAAAAAAACTGCATTTTATAAGAAGAAGAAGGGGATAGAAAATGTAGTTGAGAAAGCTTTCGAATTGAAAAGAAAACTATTTATTTTAGTAATCAATAGAATTCGATCACTAGATAAGCCAATCCATTTAATGAAGGCCAGAAGTAAGTGGAGAAGAGTAATTAACAGAAGTAATTTTTGTGAGTGTTTTTGGGGTGAATGGAAACATAGTTCAAGTTCTGAGCCTTTTTTTAATGAAGAAAGTTATCTTCAGAGTAATGATTTGTTGCATGCAGTTGACACTAGTGGTCATGCTTATGAGGTTGGAAATGGTTGTCCTATTGAGAAAGAGAAAATTGTTCCTAGAAATGCAGAAGAGGTGTTAGCTGATGAAGTTTTAGGGAGACGTCCTAAAGGTCCAGTACACTTGGAATTGTAGTAGTATTTGTAGTGTACATCAAGAATCTATTGATTTTTTACGCAATTTCTTACGTAACTATACTAAGAAAAGTGTTAAACCAAAGATTAAGGTATTGCAAGGACTAGACCCTTGCAGAGTGAGAGAAAATACTGGTTTGCAACGTCATTCTCTGGCTTGTCTTTCTAAAAAAGTATGTCGAAGGGTTTTTCACCGTTTCAGGATGTTAGCAGTACATCATTCTGAAATGAGGAAATTAGTCAGAAGATTGTATTATGCAAAAAGTCCAGCACTAATGTTAAAAAGGTTGAACAGTGCTCTTTTGCATGGATCTGTATCAAATGTAATGAACATTTGTGATGAAATTGAGGTTAGTCATTTTGGTCCTGAGGAAGACAGTGCAGAAATTGAGACATTAATAGAAGGAAATGTAGAAGAGAATGTACAAGATTGTAGTACAGAAAATTTTGAGCAAGAAATTACAACGTTTAAGGTGATTTCAGGTGAAAGGCCAAATTATTCTTGTATCTGTTGTCGATGAACTCATTATAAAAATCAGACCAGGACTGTTGATTTGTATTTAAAAAGTGAAAAGGAAAATAATAATGAGTGGAAGATTTTGCAACTTATTTGTTGGTAGAGAATTGTTTTAATTTGGGTTCTGACCAGCGTATTTGTAAATATTGTTATAACAAATTAGATGAGAACAAAATGCCTGCTAGAGGTGTGCATAATAATCTTGAGTTGGTAAATATTCCTTCTGAACTGATGGATTTAAATACCTATGAGTCTATTCTTATTCAATGTGTGCACCAATTTCAGGCTATTGTTCGTATGGAGCCTAAGGGCCCGATTCACAGAACTAACTTAAGACAAAATCCTAAACTTACTATCATTTTGGTATTCACAGAAGCACTTACTCATTTTGGTATTCACAGAAGGTACTTACTCATTTCGGTATTCACAGAAGTTAGGAGTCCTAACTTTAGGACTCCTAAATGCCTTCTGTGAATACCGAAAGTCTTAAAATTAGGATTTTTCTCAGTTTAGTAGTAGTAAAGTTAGGACTCCTAACTTTAGGACTCCTAAATGCCTCATGTGAATACCGAAAGTCTTTAAATTAGGATGTTTCTCAATTTAGTAGTAGTAAAGTTAGGACTCCTAACTTTCAGACTCCTAAATGCCTTCTGTGAATACCGAAATTCTTGCAATTTGGATTTTTCTAAGTTTATTAGTAGTAAAGTTAGGACTCCTAACTTTAGGACTCCTAAATGCCTTCTACGAATACCGAAAGTCTTAAAATTAGGATTTTTCTCAATTTAGTAGTAGTAAAGTTAGGACTCCTAACTTTCAGACTCCTAAATGCCATCTGTGAAAAAACTGAGAAAAATCCTAATCTTAAGACTTTCGGTATTCACAGAAGGCATTTAGGAGTCCTAAAGTGAGGAGTCCTAACTTTACTACTACTAAATTGAGAAAAATCCTAATTTTAAGACTTTTGGTATTCACATAAGGCATGTAGGAGTCCTAAAGTTAGGAGTCCTAACTTTACTACTACTAAACTGAGAAAAATCCTAATTTTAAGATTTTCGGTATTCACAGAAGGCATTTAGGAGTCTGAAAGTTAGGAGTCCTAACTTTACTACTACTAAATTGAGAAAAATCCTAATTCTAAGACTTTCGGTATTCACAGAAGGCATTTAGGAGTCCTAAAGTTAGGAGTCCTAACTTTACTAATACTAAATTGAGAAAAATCCTATCTTTAAGACTTTCGGTATTCACAGAAGACATTTAGGAGTCCTAAAGTTAGGACTCCTAACTTCTGGGAATACCGAAATGAGTAAGTACCTTCTGTGAATACCAAAATGAGTAAGTGCCTTCTGTGAATACCAAAATGGTAGTAAGTTTAGGATTTCGTCTTAAGTTAGTTCTGTGAATCGGGCCCTAAGACAGGAAAATTGCCTTCTTCAGATTTACAGAGAGGATTAAAGGGAAGAGTTGTATATTTTCGTCTAGATTTAAAGAAAAATATTGAAACAATTGGTGTAGAAAATCTAGAGGATGAACTTTTAGTTATTCTTGTTAATGGCGTTTCTACCAAGAGTAAGAAAATCTGGCAAGAATTAGTGGATGTTAGGAAAGTGAAAAAGGCAATGTTGTATCTGGTAAAAAATAATCAATATTATAAAAATATTTATGTGAGAGAAGAAGAAATAACTGTAGAAGAAGATAGTGTCTTGCCATCTGGACAAATTGAAAAAGTGGATGTGTCCAGAACTGAAGAAATCTACGAACATTACAGTGTTCATCCACTGCATTCTAAAGAGGTGATGGGGAATACTATATAGTTATTCCAAATGAAAGAAGCAAAAGGAAGTTCCATTAGTGTATGGGAAAAAGGCTTGGTAGGTTGTTGTTTCCCTCAGTCGTTTCCCACAGGAAAAGGAGGACAGTATGATGACCGACCTGTGCAGATTCCTGCATCTGAATACCTGACATCAAGATTATATGCAGAAGATCCAAGATTTTGACAATGTATTCCGTATTTGTTTCATCTTTTGTTTGAGATTGATTTGTCTGGACTTTCTTATGCAGTAAACCATATATTGAAAACAGGTGTACATCTGCAAAATGTTTCGGCAAAGGAATTTATGGATAAAGTACTGCAGAAAGATAATGTTTTGGATTCTCAGCTAATTAATCTCATGGCATGTCAGCGTGGTACTAATGAGTACTGGTACCGTCGTCATGGAGAACTGAAATGTATACTAAGGAACTTAGGAACTCCTACATGGTTTCTTACTCTAAGCTGTGCTGAATATGCTTGGGATGATTTTCTTCAATTTCTTCGAGAGGCAAATCCAAATATACTAAATATTGAATACAAGACACCTGGAGAATTGTCCTCTTTGGATCCAGTTAATGTATGCAGGTATTTCAATCATAGATTCGAAGCTATGATGTCTTTTATCACCAATAAAAAAAATCCTCCTCTGGGAGAGGTTCTGGATTTCTTTTGGAGAAAGTAGTATCAAGCGGGAAGTGCTCCTCACATACATATGCTAATATGGATCAAAAATGCTCCCAAATTTGGAACTGAGTCAGATGATGCTGTGCTGTCTTTTATTGAAGAATATGCTACATGTGATATACCCAAAAATACACAAGATAAGGACTTAAGCCAACAAGTCTTACGATTCCAAAGCCATCGTTGTGTGAAATACTGTTGTCGAAAGTACAAATCTAAGGACAAGTTCTACACCAAATATCGTTTTGGATTTCCACGTCCTGTAATATTGAAAGGAAGAATGAACAGTTTTATGTCATCTTTGCGACATACTATCACAAGAAAGTCTCCAAAAAATACCTACAACTTAAAAAGAAATGAAGAGTCAAAATACATAAATGACTACAACCCAGTCATTTTGTCCATGTGGAATGCTAACATGGATATTCAATATGTTGCGGACAATTCCATTGCTGTTGCTCGATATGTAACATCCTATATAACCAAATCAGAAAAGACAGAATTGAAGGAAGTGTGGGAAGAGATTTCCCATGAGAAGAGACTAAGTAAGAAATTATATAGTTACAGTTTGAAGATGTTATCTCATCGAGAAATTGGAGCGTATGAATGTTCAGATCGCTTATTATCTGCTAGTCTATACTCCAAATCTAGAAGAATCCTTTGGGTGAGTTTAGGTCTTGCTGCAACACGAAATTGAGTACTTAAATCTGTACAAGAAATTGAATATTTAGCTGAAAAAGAGCCAGAAGGTATAGATATTGTGAAAACAAATATGTTGGATACATATTATCCAAATAGAAGTCATCATCTTGAAAACATGTGTCTCTATAAAGTGCTTAAAAACTATATTTTTAAACGGCATGTTACAGAAAACATCAATAATGGTATATACGCCGTGGTTGGTTCTGAAGGAAGTTTGGTGAAACAAAGAAAAGGACATTTGATTGATCACCGTAAACTGAGTTGCGAAACACCTGACAAAAGGGAATTTTACTATTTAGCTCTTTTGCAACTTTTCAAGCCATGGCGTTCAGAATTGGAATTACTTGGAGATTTCGAGAGCTATGAAGATTCCTTCAACGCAAGTAAAGATACTATAGAATGTCCTGTTTTTGCTAATTATGTGAAAATGTTGAACGACGAAATAGAGCAAGAAGCTACAATTGCAGCTGAGATTGCTAGAGACAGTTCTCAAGACAGTCAAACTTCTGCTCCGTTGAGTCAGGAACCACTAGGAGAACCAATTGTTCAAAATGAAGCAGCAACTGCTATGGAAGAGGTGGAAACAGCAATGTATCAAGCTCAAGGAGATGTAACAAACTTAGGAAACTTGGAAGAACAACTAAATCTTGAGCTGAAACAAATATATGACCAAGTGAGAGAACAGATTGACCATGGATTACTTCATGAAAAGAAAGAGCGCTGTTGCTCATCATTTCAACCTATCCGAATGTACGTGAGTGGACAAGCTGGAACAAGAAAACGTTTTTTAATTAAAGTAATTACAACTTATCTACAGAAAACACCTGAGTCGCATTTGTCTTGTGTTGTCACTGCTCCTACTGGGTTGGCAAAATAATTAACAACAAGGGGTGGTGATGGACAGAGTCTCTGAATTAAGCAGAAAACTCTCACCCAGTCAAGAGATCAGGGCTAGATCCAACACCGTTTTTTAGCTCACTGCATCATCCCAGTTTCAGAACCTGGCTGTATGCAAATTAGTCTGTTCCTGTCCCAGTGCATGATGGGAACAGGGCAAACCAAACTACAAAGCCAATTCTTACACTGGAAAGGAAACAAGCTACCGGGGACCGGTTTCTGGCATTTCAGCCTCTTCGGCCCGGCTTGCTTGAATCCTGATGGTGCAGTGAGCAAGGGACTCATGTCTGAGCATACCCTTCCACGCTTAAGGTGGACAAAATAATTAACAACAAGGGGTGGTGATGGACAGAGTCTCTGAATTAAGCAGAAAACTCTCACCCAGTCAAGAGATCAGGGCTAGATCCAACACCGTTTTTTAGCTCACTGCATCATCCCAGTTTCAGAACCTGGCTGTATGCAAATTAGTCTGTTCCTGTCCCAGTGCATGATGGGAACAGGGCAAACCAAACTACAAAGCCAATTCTTACACTGGAAAGGAAACAAGCTACCGGGGACCGGTTTCTGGCATTTCAGCCTCTTCGGCCCGGCTTGCTTGAATCCTGATGGTGCAGTGAGCAAGGGACTCATGTCTGAGCATACCCTTCCACGCTTAAGGTGGACAAAATAATTAACAACAAGGGGTGGTGATGGACAGAGTCTCTGAATTAAGCAGAAAACTCTCACCCAGTCAAGAGATCAGGACTAGATCCAACACCGTTTTTTAGCTCACTGCATCATCCCAGTTTCAGAACCTGGCTGTATGCAAATTAGTCTGTTCCTGTCCCAGTGCATGATGGGAACAGGGCAAACCAAACTACAAAGCCAATTCTTACACTGGAAAGGAAACAAGCTACCGGGGACCGGTTTCTGGCATTTCAGCCTCTTCGGCCCGGCTTGCTTGAATCCTGATGGTGCAGTGAGCAAGGGACTCATGTCTGAGCATACCCTTCCACGCTTAAGGTGGACAAAATAATTAACAACAAGGGGTGGTGATGGACAGAGTCTCTGAATTAAGCAGAAAACTCTCACCCAGTCAAGAGATCAGGGCTAGATCCAACACCGTTTTTTAGCTCACTGCATCATCCCACTTTCAGAACCTGGCTGTATGCAAATTAGTCTGTTCCTGTCTCAGTGCATGATGGGAACAGGGCAAACCAAACTACAAAGCCAATTCTTACACTGGAAAGGAAACAAGCTACCGGGGACCGGTTTCTGGCATTTCAGCCTCTTCGGCCCGGCTTGCTTGAATCCTGATGGTGCAGTGAGCAAGGGACTTGTCGCAGGGTTTCTGTTCTCACACAGAACTGTGCACAGAGGAGTGGAACCTCTGCAAATTAGGGTGTCCCAAAACTCACCTTAGCAACCAACTCACCCCTTACCGAGCTAGCTACAGTGTCTCATTGGACATATCAAACTCCCAATGTTTAGACAAACCAGAACATGAACTTACAGTACCTCAGGGTACGTGGGACTCATGAATACTCTTTCGTTATATTATCATTACAAACCAGAACATGGAGTAAAGAAGACACATGTGCATTTGAAATGTTTATTTACTAATGCCGTCTTCTCAGGCGCAGTATCTTAGATAATACAAGTATACTTATTATCAGTAGCAAAATTATCAGCATAGTTACTAAGACATAAAAAGCGAATGGTGACAGCATGTTAACATACTGTAATGAATAAGAGTTAACAACACTTATATCTCACCCTCCCTAACACATATATTATATTATTAGCTAAGAAGGTCTCTTTGGGTTGTTTCAGGGCGGGCCCATACCTTAGTGTCCTAGCATGAAGGAATCACATCAGCATACACCAGCTCTCTCTGCATGTGCACCGCATCAAGTGTGTTCTATGTGCCTCGTGCAAAGCTATATCAATCCCGCCTGAAGCCAGAGTTGGCAAAGGCTGCACTTGTGTTATGACTATGAAGGCGTGGAGATCAGACCTCATAACAATTCCATATCGTGTTGTTCCTGAAACTTCAGCACTCTTCGTGCAGACATAGTTTATTAAGCAAAGCTGATATCAGAGCAATAACATATTATTCTCACATACACCACGGCAAACTACTAGGTTGAAAGCTAAGTCAACAATTAAGTGTCGTGTGCAGAAGTTGCAAGAAAGAAAAATGGCATTTAAACCTCAAATGTACCTATGCTAACTTAACACGATATAAGGATATACAGGAGCTATATGACACCCCCCCATGATCCGAGAACGGACAAAATATGATAACAGAAGTGCCATCTCATGAGAGCAGAACTCAACAGTAAACGAGCATGAATTGAAACTAAAGATCAAAAAGGTAATGCTAAAAAATAGCCCAAAAATATAATGTGGCTCAAGCCAATAGGCAAGAAAAATAAAAAATTCATGACAAATAAGTCAACGAAATGCTATAAATCAGCAAGTCAATTCGAAACAGTGTCTATGACAAAACTGTACATGAAAAATAAGTAGCAACAGCCTCCAATATGAAGTCACTGTCCTCATCCGAAAACAGTTCAGCCATCCAATTTAAAAGATGAAAGGAACATACGTGTTCCTCCAGCACCGGATCCTCTATAACCATCACAGGACAGCTCGGTGGGTTTTCAAGAAAACTCAGTTCCAAGAAATTCCGTGCTGCTGACAACACATCCCAGGGACCAATTAGTCCATGCGCCACTGCTAAGGCCATAATCCTCTCGTCAGAACAAACCAACTCGTGAGCAATGATAGGACTCATCAGTTGATTAAAATCGACGTCAGGAGAAACCGGTCCGCAGAGACACAAATCAATGGCCTACTGGAAATCACAGGTCAGGCAGTGAAAGACAGGCTGGACACAGGTGAAGTAGGAGAATCGAAAAGATAATCCATATGCCGTGCTCAATGTCGCCAACGGCAGTGTGCCATAATATTCAAGCATGCGGTTGCGAAACCGCGTCAGTAGCTGTTGCGCGGGGTCTTGCACAGGATGGACATCCATATTTAAAGAGACAAAAAACCACTAGCGCGCCAGCTGCTAATGCAAGTAAAAACGGGAACCCTCCAAACAAGGAAGAAAAAATAGAATGGAAGAAAGCAGGGATGACTCCAAAAATCTTTTCAAAGGAAGTCACGAGACCACTGCTAACAACTTTAAAAAAATGTGCAAGGCCTTTTGTGGAGGATGCGTTAAAGATAGTTCGAACCATCGCTCCGAAAAGCAAAGGCAAATCAGTATTCAAAAGAGCCTGAACCTCTGTACGGGTGTTTGCAATGTGAAGCACGAAAGTTTCACGGGCCGAGCTCAAGGCCACCTCTTTCTGGGACAAAAGAGCCCTTATTCTTGCCATGCCGCTGAATTCTGCTCCCAAGGTCGGTATCTGTGGCCAGATGGAAGACGCCCTATGTTCACGTGTGGGAGGATAAAGCACATTTCTGCAGCAAAAAACCCGCTCACTTACTGTTACTATGAAAGGAATACCTTTAATTAACCCACAACAGTCCTCATTATTGAGCATTAAACAACTACCATTCTCTAATAATTTAAACGTGGGGATGATAGCAGGAACTGGCGTGCCCTGTAAAACGCAAGCCATATTCGGTCGGTCCTTGTTGCATGAACCGTGTAACTGTATATGTCTACACATTAAAGAATGATCTGGCGTCTCAGTGCACTCCTCCCCTGTCAGATAAACTTCCTGGTCATCCTTAAAACATCTGTATGTGTATGGGAGCGACCAGACCTCATGAAGGAAACCGCTACCTAAAGGTTCATAACGACCTATGGGTACATATTTCATGCAATTTGAAAACTTATATAAAGCAAAAGGCAGCGTTATTAAACCGTGGATAAGCCACGTAGCAGCAGTTGCTTCAGCCACGGAAAAAGGTAAAGATTCTAACCTTTCAATATGTAACATAGAAAAGGAAGCATCACGCATTGAAAGTAAGCGTTGTTTGTCAGTCAAATTAAACGGTGCAAATAAAGAAGAAACGTTCATGTACCCCCAGGGAACTTTACCCATTTTCAGTGTTTGAAGGGTCCATGCAAACTGCATGATTGATCGTAATTGATTTTGACCATGGTATAATACTGACACTTCATCATGTATAATATCGACGACTGACGACACAATATTATCCAATGTGTAAATTCTAGAGGAAAGCACATTAATGCTATTGTCAACAACTGCAAGCACTTTCTCAAGATTTGCCTGATCAATGGCCCTAAGGCGTGTAGCAGCCTCAATCTGTGATAGCTTCCAAATTTCATTGTAAACCCCATACAACCACCTTTTCGACCTGCCACTAGCCGGGCCTTTAATGAAATCATTCAAGTCCACATCAGCATTTAGTTTAGAAAGGTGATTCTTAACCGCAGGCAAGGTTGAATGTTTCAGCCAGTTTTGACACAATTTGCCTACAGAATACGATGTGACAGTATGACCTAAGTCAAAACGGGGATCAGATCTAATAGTTTTAAAACCGTCAGTTAAATTCAAAAATCTATGTTGGCAAGAATCAGCACTACGGTGCCAAAGCAGCCAACCCTTAGGATTCACACTGGAAATGTTAAAGGAGGAATTAAGAAGTAGCGTCTGTAATTCTCTAATGGATAACTGAGTAAAATTACTCCAACCATCATATTCCTCCAACTCCGGGAAAGAAGGAGCGTTTAATTTTTTAGAAGTAGCCAATCCAAAGCATGTGGTCTGGGAAATTGTTTCATTTAGAAACAGCATATGATTCGGGATGAGACATGCACGGTGCAAAGCCTCAGTGCCTTGTACCTGCCAGGCCCTTGAACCCCAAACTGATTTAAGGTCTATCGTATCCTTCCATAACTCATAGCCTCCAGTAACCAATTGATCAAGGAAGGACTTGGAATACAACAATTTAGTATCGGTAAGTCTAACCTTGGACATTGGCATTTTTCGAAACTTAAAATAAAAGGACTCGGGATTGGACTGATTAAAGTCAGTGAAGTAAGTATACTTTCTCAGAAATGTTTCAGAACTCCCCTGATGAGGCGCTGGGCAATGTTCCCACTGAGTAAAGTTAACAGTATCCCTTCTGGATGATGTTTTGTGTAAGAAGTGATTGCCATAATGTTGGTAACAGAATAATTCACCATAATTAGCAGATTCTAAATATAAATCCCCAGCATCAAATGCAGCATAGTATTGCAAATCATAAAATAAACTTTCTACAGCTTTGACATCCCAGTCATCAGAACGAATGTTTTGTTTCACCACATCCCCCATGTTCACTCTAAGTACATTAGGGACATTAACGACTTCCGTTGGGCCATGAATCTGAAACCGAACTGCATCCCACACGATTCCATCAAGGACAGGCCATGCTGTGATGATAACCAAAGTCAAGTCTCTTTTCAATCTGTGTGTAGAATGTGAAGAGGAAAGTGGGGCCAAAGTTCCATTTAAATGAGTAATGCAAGTTCTCTCCTCGACATAGTGTCCATTCATAATTCGAAAAAAATAAAACACAAAACCAATTGACATAAAAAGGTAAACTGAAAAAAGGACCAGCCAAATGTAAGTCCAAGGGGGTATCAAAAAATGTTTTTTACACAGGCTAGCATAAACTGCAATTCGAGAGGGTTTCTTCGGGGCAAGGGAAGCAGAGTCAAATGAAAATCTGGATTCCGTGGCTAAACGAGCTTGCAGGTCAGGCATGGACAAATCAGTGGGGTAGGTATAGTCTAACTCATCAATGTTAGTTCCGGGTAAATTATTTAATAACGGACTGGAAACAGCAGGTAATTCGATGGCCACTTCAGGTTCAATATTAGAAGCAGTGTGCATAACTGAATTCCTCACAATGGAAGGACATGAAACAGCCGGTGTCATGCTAAGAAGAATCCGCCACTCTGTGTATCTTGACATTGTCAATTGAAATAAACCTGTTTTCCTTACGTCCAGGAAGTGGTGGTAAAATGACAGTTCTTGTGCCTTTCACTCCAAGGACTGGAACCGGAGCCCGATAGGAAGGACCAACTTCTTTCTTGTTATCGATCTTCTCCCGAACCAGGTCTCCAACTTGGGGTAGCCAGCCAACTACCGGGATCTGCAATGCATCATCCGACGTGGAGGGCAAATGTTCCTTTGCAAGACTGTCTCTGGTCTTTTGTAGATTCTGTAAAACATTGCAATGTTCATCTGCGTCAAAGGAAGTGGCGCGAACCACATAGTCTAGACCGTCAAGGTCAGGGACGTACATCTTGATGCCAAAGAGCATTTCGTATGGGGTCCGCCCACCCAGAGACCTTCTAGGGAGATTATTAAGAGCACGCTGCACGCCATAGAGGTGAGCCAGCCAGTTTCTGCCAGTGCCTATAACTCGGGCTGTCAAAGATTGCTTTAAATCACGGTTCATTCGCTCAACTACACTGTTACCCTCAGGTCTGTAGGGAGACGAAAACTTGACTTGGACCCCCAACGAAGTCATGGCATCCTTATACGCCTTAGAGGCGAAAGCCGGACCCTGATCCGAATGGAAGGTACCACAGGCAAAAATCCCTATAAAGATACGCAAATCTCTAATGACAGTCCGTGAATCAGCGCTGCGATGTGGCCATACCCACACAAAGCGTGTGCATGAGTCAACTGCTACTAAGATGTACTTATACGCAGTATCAGATGAAAAAGGACCGCAGTGATCCAAATAAACACAACCTAGTGGTTTATTAGAAATGTACAACTGAGTCTGTGGCGGACGCGTAGCAGTTGAAGGTTTAATCTGCTGGCATATGTCACAAAGAAGGACATAATCACGCGTCTGTTTGTAAGTCCCCGCCACCAGAAACGTTGTTGTAATTGAGTTACAGTGGCCGAGACGCCCGCATGCGCAGACGCCACACCTTCATGTGCCGCTGTAATCAAGTCTGCTCTGCGATCCGAGTTGGGAATCAGCCGTTCCCCAACGTCAGGAATTGTCACAAAAGGAACCTTTTCGGGACTTAAGTGGTATTTGTACTTCGAAGGGAATCCCGCAGGATGCTTACTTCCCTTCTCAGAGGCAGCAACTGCTGCCAAGATGTCGCTATCAATCTTGGTTTTTGACCTAGTAACCGCTGCAACTAAGTATGTAGATACTGCTGATTTTGCTGCTTCATCAGCAAGCGAGTTGCCAACAGCGTGAACTCCTACGCGCTGATGACCGAGAGTATGAATCACATAAACGAGTGGCAACATAGCCTTAAGCTCTGCCACTCGAACCCAGATCATTTTATGTTTTATTGTGCTACCTTTGGAATCATGAAATTCATTTTGAATCCAAAAGAACAAGTTCTCATTGTAAGACTGGACACAGTAGAAAGAATCACTTACAATCAGAGTAGTAACACTTGGATCTGCGTACTCCAACGCTAGTAAAAGAGCACGAAGCTCAGCTAATTGTGCAGTGCAATCGCCCAGGGGCAACGTGTGTACCTCCCTGGAAATGAATTCATCATTCAACATAGCACCAACCACAATAGCGCATGCGGAAACGTAGGCATGTTTAGAGCCATGCGCAACCTGCGCCGACCCATCAGTGTAAATGATGCAATGGAAGTCCTCCAAAGGTCGCATAGCCAGAGGAGCAGGATGAACGAACTCATACTGCAAGTACTCTTGCGACCGTAAAGAGGCGTCAAATATAAAAGTGACATCCGTGGACGTCAATGACGCTGCCCATTGAATCCACCGTGGGTGCAAAGCCTTCGAATTTGGTACACTGGCTTTCGTGACTGCCTCCAAATGAGGACAGGGTGTTACCACTAAAATGCGCTTCCCCTGTGACAGAGCTCGTTCTTTAAGAATCGCCATCTGTACAGCAGTTAAAACCTTTTCCACAGTGGGAAATCGCAATTCAGCCGAAGTGTACAAGTGTGACTTGTAAGCAATAGGTACTGTGTCTCCTTCATTAAAAGTGAGGTACGTGAAACCCACTGTCCCAGGAATTATTCTTATTACCAGGTTGGTGTGGATATCACGAGTCAGTAAGTATTTAGAAGCGAGCAGATCGGCCTGCAAAGATTGCAAAATGGCCGAATGCTCAGGCAGCCAGCATGATTTTGAAAAAGTTGGTTGTATCAAAGCATACAAAGGCTTGATACGCTGGGCATATTCCGGAACATAAGTTCTGCCGAAATTCAAGAAGCCCAGTAAAGATTGTAATTTCTTCAGTGTCGTAGGAGCGCGCAACTGTGCGCATTTCTCCAGGAAGTGGGGAGCCAATCCTCGACCTTCATTGTTCAGCTCATAGCCGAGGAACAACACTGTGTGTTCTGCAATGTGCGATTTTGCAAAATTAAACTTGTAACCCATATCAGCAAAGTTACAAATTATTGAATTCACCCGACACAGATGCATCCAAATATCGTCGTCTGTGAGATAAATGTCATCCACATAAGAACATGCATCTGGATCTATACTCTCCAATATAGTGACTATTCTTGAGGTGAAGACTCCAGGACTATTTTTGTAGCCCATTGGAAGTCGCCGGAAGCGTTTTTGCACACCAGCGGACGTAAAACTTGTCCATTGGGAGCTGAAGCTATCCAGTCTGTGTGCATAAAAACCGTTAGATATGTCAAGCGTTGTCTTGAAACGCTTACGCACTAGACTATCCACAAGCGCAGAGCCGTGAGTATTCTGTACTGCACAGTTACGGCAATGCGAGTTCAAATGACGGTAATCCAATACCAAACGATATGATCCGTCAGGTTTGGTCACAGTGAAAAGGGGATTATTCATCGGTGACACACACGTTTCAATAACTCCCTGATATTCCAATTGGTCAAGGATTTCTGCTACGGCAGCTTTAGCTTCACGCCGTATGGGATATTGAGGCTGAGGCTGAGGCTGAGGCTCAGACCGCAAAGGAATTTCGTGGGAAGGAGACAATTTATCCCAACCACATTGGTTGCGGTACAGAGCCGGTGCAAGAGCCCGAGCCCACTCTTCTGCAAAATGTTGCGCATGCTCAGTCGAGACAGTGTGCGCGAAACTGGGAAGGATTACCTCCTCCCCTCGCGGCGCTGCGAGCACAAAAGGTGGGGGCCAGTCAGCCTCAGAAAGCAAAATGTCGTACGTAGACGAAAGGATCTCCCAAAATACCCCTCTGACAGTACGCTGTATGTCACCTTCAATTAACAGGACAATTTCAAAAAGTCTTTCAGGGGGAGCCAGTCTTGTATCGGCTGTTTCAATTACAACGAACACTTCAGTCGCTGTCACCCTCAGTAGTGGACGCAGCGCCTCTCTGACTATGGTTATCTCCGCCGCGCTGTCCAGCAAGGTCAGAGCCCACGTCAGATTCCGAAGCCGCGTTCTCACTATCTGTGGCATATCGATGCGCTGTTAAGGCTGCGACTTTCTTTTTCGCAAACTGCGGTCTTTTAGGCGTAGAATCCTCCTGCTTCACTGCGCCGTCAGCTTGGCGGGACTGACCACGTCCCTGTTGGCCTCCACGTCCACGTCCACCCCCTCCTCCACCGGTCTTCGGGGCCGATGTTTCCTGAAAGGAACGAGGAGAGCGTTGATCAGAACCCTGAAATCGATCAGGTGATTTAATCATCGCGCGATCGCGCAAATCATAAACTTTCTCTGTCGGCGCAGGAGTCTGAAGTGCAGGAAAAGAATCCTGAGTCTGCTTATATTGCTTCCCCTGTGTCTTTTTAGTAGGCCAATTCTGTTTTTTGGACTTGGGTTGGACATCTGCAACTGCAGATTGTCCCTGAGGTTGTTTTTTCTCCTTTACTGTAAAATAATTCAGACCTCTACTTGTGCGGCCAATCGTCTTATAAGCGGCCACAACAATCTTTGCCAACTGACGGGGTTTATCGGCATCGGGCAGAGCAGCCAAAGCGTTCGACACCTGAAAGTTCACAGCATCTCCTTTAACATTGGAGAGAATGAGATCACATACAATCTCAAAAGAACCACACAGGCGCATACCCAATTCAACCGCTGCCTCAGGACCGTGATCATTCTGAACACGTCTAATGATGTCAGGCAGGGCAGTCATAGACGGGGTGCCAAAGCACCTTGTATAAACTGCCGCAAATTTTTTTCCCCAGCTTTCACAGTCAACAAGCTCAGGAGTTAAATCCTTCGGTAAAGTAATCGTCAACATTCTATGCTTATCAGCAGGAGTAGAATTCGGAAAAACCGCCTCCAGTTGATCAAACTTCTCAGCAAGCCAGAATGGGAAGTCATCGTTGTCAACTGGACGAGCACCAAAAACCGAATTAACCATCACTGGATTGAGACGCATTCCGCCTCGATCCACGGGAACAGCCGCACCCCCCTGGGGACCACCAGGCAGGTGGCGACCGATGTATTGCACTAATGCACGAATCACGGAAATGGAAACAACATGCAGCCTACGAATTTCCTGCAGGGTACAAGCGCAGTGATTCGGGTGCGGGGTAAAGCCACCCAACGCAGGCCAATTTGTACCTGGAATTGAGAGTGGACCTAACCTCGCAGCGGACAAAGAGTGGGGGAGGGCGCCATCAAACCAAACGCGATGCTGCCAATGATCAATAGGTATTTCCAATGCCCTGTACGGTGTATACTCAGCCGGGACAGCCGAGGCGGTGTAGGAGTGGAACAAACCAGAATTAGCGTCCACTGCCGGAAACGTAACCCAAGAGTAAAACAACTCGTAAGGGAACGCCGGATCTGCACATACCACGAAAATCACAGCCATCCCATCCACCGGGACCTGGTACGTCTGAAGATGGTTGCGTACCGCTACGCGACTATGCTGCGCAATGGCCACCGCCGCCATGACAACACTGGAAACAAGAAAACACAAAGAATACTTTGTAGCACAACTGGGTAGTAATTCAAAGAAACCGTTTAAGAAAGAATCAAGCTTGAATAACACCTATTTCAAAAAATAGGTAGGTTGCACCGACACCCCGCTTTCCGGAAACGGAGGTGAAGGGGTTAAGGTATGAACGATAAACTACTCGAGTGTCATGATATAAGACCACCGAATACGTTGGGCGCCATGTCGCAGGGTTTCTGTTCTCACACAGAACTGTGCACAGAGGAGTGGAACCTCGGCAAATTAGGGTGTCCCAAAACTCACCTTAGCAACCAACTCACCCCTTACCGAGCTAGCTACAGTGTCTCATTGGACATATCAAACTCCCAATGTTTAGACAAACCAGAACATGAACTTACAGTACCTCAGGGTACGTGGGACTCATGAACACTCTTTCGTTATATTATCATTACAAACCAGAACATGGAGTAAAGAAGACACATGTGCATTTGAAATGTTTATTTACTAATGCCGTCTTCTCAGGCGCAGTATCTTAGATAATACAAGTATACTTATTATCAGTAGCAAAATTATCAGCATAGTTACTAAGACATAAAAAGCGAATGGTGACAGCATGTTAACATACTGTAATGAATAAGAGTTAACAACACTTATATCTCACCCTCCCTAACACATATATTATATTATTAGCTAAGAAGGTCTCTTTGGGTTGTTTCAGGGCGGGCCCATACCTTAGTGTCCTAGCATGAAGGAATCACATCAGCATACACCAGCTCTCTCTGCATGTGCACCGCATCAAGTGTGTTCTATGTGCCTCGTGCAAAGCTATATCAATCCCGCCTGAAGCCAGAGTTGGCAAAGGCTGCACTTGTGTTATGACTATGAAGGCGTGGAGATCAGACCTCATAACAATTCCATATCGTGTTGTTCCTGAAACTTCAGCACTCTTCGTGCAGACATAGTTTATTAAGCAAAGCTGATATCAGAGCAATAACATATTATTCTCACATACACCACGGCAAACTACTAGGTTGAAAGCTAAGTCAACAATTAAGTGTCGTGTGCAGAAGTTGCAAGAAAGAAAAATGGCGTTTAAACCTCAAATGTACCTATGCTAACTTAACACGATATAAGGATATACAGGAGCTATATGACAGACTCATGTCTGAGCATTTCCTTCCCAGTGTAAGAATTGGCTTTTGTAGTCTGGTCTGCCCTGTTTCCATGATGCACTGGGCCAGGGACAGACTAATTTGCATACAGCCAGTTTCTGAAACTGGGATGGTGCAATGAGCTAAAAAACGGTGTTGGATCTAGCCCTGATCTCTTGACTGGGTGAGAGTACTCTGCTTAATTCAGAGACTCTGTCCATCACCACCCCTTGTTGTAAATTATTTTGTCCACCCTAAGCGTGGAAGGGTATACTCAGATGTGAGTCCCTTGCTCATTGCACCATCAGGATTCAAGCAAGCCGGGCCGAAGACGCCTGAAATGGCAGAAACCGGTCCCCGGAAGCTTGTTTCCTTCCCAGTGTAAGAATTGGCTTTTGTAGTCTGGTCTGCCCTGTTCCCATGATGCACTGGGCCAGGGGCAGACTAATTTGCATACAGCCAGTTTCTGAAACTGGGATGGTGCAATGAGCTAAAAAACGGTGTTGGATCTAGCCCTGATCTCTTGACTGGGTTAGAGTACTCTGCTTAATTCAGAGACTCTGTCCATCACCACCCCTTGTTGTAAATTATTTTGTCCACCCTAAGCGTGGAAGGGTATACTCAGATGTGAGTCCCTTGCTCATTGCACCATCAGGATTCAAGCAAGCCGGGCACAAGACGCCTGAAATGGCAGAAACCGGTCCCCGGAAGCTTGTTTCCTTCCCAGTGTAAGAATTGGCTTTTGTAGTCTGGTCTGCCCTGTTCCCATGATGCACTGGGCCAGGGACAGACTAATTTGCATACAGCCAGTTTCTGAAACTGGGATGGTGCAATGAGCTAAAAAACGGTGTTGGATCTAGCCCTGATCTCTTGACTGGGTGAGAGTACTCTGCTTAATTCAGAGACTCTGTCCATCACCACCCCTTGTTGTAAATTATTTTGTCCACCCTAAGCGTGGAAGGGTATACTCAGATGTGAGTCCCTTGCTCATTGCACCATCAGGATTCAAGCAAGCCGGGCCGAAGACGCCTGAAATGGCAGAAACCGATCCCCGGAAGCTTGTTTCCTTCCCAGTGTAAGAATTGGCTTTTGTAGTCTGGTCTGCCCTGTTCCCATGATGCACTGGGCCAGGGACAGACTAATTTGCATACAGCCAGTTTCTGAAACTGGGATGGTGCAATGAGCTAAAAAACGGTGTTGGATCTAGCCCTGATCTCTTGACTGGGTGAGAGTACTCTGCTTAATTCAGAGACTCTGTCCATCACCACCCCTTGTTGTAAATTATTTTGTCCACCCTAAGCGTGGAAGGGTATACTCAGATGTGAGTCCCTTGCTCATTGCACCATCAGGATTCAAGCAAGCCGGGCTGAAGACGCCTGAAATGGCAGAAACCGGTCCCCGGAAGCTTGTTTCCTTCCCAGTGTAAGAATTGGCTTTTGTAGTCTGGTCTGCCCTGTTCCCATGATGCACTGGGCCAGGGACAGACTAATTTGCATACAGCCAGTTTCTGAAACTGGGGTGGTGCAATGAGCTAAAAAACGGTGTTGGATCTAGCCATGATCTCTTGACTGGGTGAGAGTACTCTGCTTAATTCAGAGACTCTGTCCATCACCACCCCTTGTTGTAAATTATTTTGTCCACCCTAAGCGTGGAAGGGTATACTCAGATGTGAGTCCCTTGCTCATTGCACCATCAGGATTCAAGCAAGCCGGGCCGAAGATGCCTGAAATGGCAGAAACCGGTCCCCGGAAGCTTGTTTCCTTCCCAGTGTAAGAATTGGCTTTTGTAGTCTGGTCTGCCCTGTTCCCATGATGCACTGGGCCAGGGACAGACTAATTTGCATACATCCAGTTTCTGAAACTGGGATGGTGCAATGAGCTAAAAAACGGTGTTGGATCTAGCCCTGATCTCTTGACTGGGTGAGAGTACTCTGCTTAATTCAGAGACTCTGTCCATCACCACCCCTTGTTGTAAATTATTTTGTCCACCCTAAGCGTGGAAGGGTATACTCAGATGTGAGTCCCTTGCTCATTGCACCATCAGGATTCAAGCAAGCCGGGCCGAAGACGCCTGAAATGGCAGAAACCGGTCCCCGGAAGCTTGTTTCCTTCCCAGTGTAAGAATTGGCTTTTGTAGTCTGGTCTGCCCTGTTCCCATGATGCACTGGGCCAGGGACAGACTAATTTGCATACAGCCAGTTTCTGAAACTGGGATGGTGCAATGAGCTAAAAAACGGTGTTGGATCTAGCCCTGATCTCTTGACTGGGTGAGAGTACTCTGCTTAATTCAGAGACTCTGTCCATCACCACCCCTTGTTGTAAATTATTTTGTCCACCCTAAGCGTGGAAGGGTATACTCAGATGTGAGTCCCTTGCTCATTGCACCATCAGGATTCAAGCAAGCCGGGCCGAAGACGCCTGAAATGGCAGAAACCGGTCCCCGGAAGCTTGTTTCCTTCCCAGTGTAAGAATTGGCTTTTGTAGTCTGGTCTGCCCTGTTCCCATGATGCACTGGGCCAGGGACAGACTAATTTGCATACAGCCAGTTTCTGAAACTGGGATGGTGCAATGAGCTAAAAAATGGTGTTGGATCTAGCCCTGATCTCTTGACTGGGTGAGAGTACTCTGCTTAATTCAGAGACTCTGTCCATCACCACCCCTTGTTGTAAATTATTTTGTCCACCCTAAGCGTGGAAGGGTATACTCAGATGTGAGTCCCTTGCTCATTGCACCATCAGGATTCAAGCAAGCCGGGCTGAAGACGCCTGAAATGGCAGAAACCGGTCCCCGGAAGCTTGTTTCCTTCCCAGTGTAAGAATTGGCTTTTGTAGTCTGGTCTGCCCTGTTCCCATGATGCACTGGGCCAGGGACAGACTAATTTGCATACAGCCAGTTTCTGAAACTGGGATGGTGCAATGAGCTAAAAAACGGTGTTGGATCTAGCCCTGATCTCTTGACTGGGTGAGAGTACTCTGCTTAATTCAGAGACTCTGTCCATCACCACCCCTTGTTGTAAATTATTTTGTCCACCCTAAGCGTGGAAGGGTATACTCAGATGTGAGTCCCTTGCTCATTGCACCATCAGGATTCAAGCAAGCCGGGCCGAAGACGCCTGAAATGGCAGAAACCGGTCCCCGGAAGCTTGTTTCCTTCCCAGTGTAAGAATTGGCTTTTGTAGTCTGGTCTGCCCTGTTCCCATGATGCACTGGGCCAGGCACAGACTAATTTGCATACAGCCAGTTACTGAAACTGGGATGGTGCAATAAGCTAAAAATCGGTGTTGGATCTAGCCCTGATCTCTTGACTGGGTGAGAGTACTCTGCTTAATTCAGAGACTCTGTCCATCACCACCCCCGGTTGTAAATTATTTTGTCCACCCTAAGCGTGGAAGGGTATACTCAGATGTGAGTCCCTTGCTCATTGCACCATCAGGATTCAAGCAAGCCGGGCCGAAGATGCCTGAAATGGCAGAAACCGGTCCCCGGAAGCTTGTTTCCTTCCCAGTGTAAGAATTGGCTTTTGTAGTCTGGTCTGCCCTGTTCCCATGATGCACTGGGCCAGGGACAGACTAATTTGCATACAGCCAGTTTCTGAAACTGGGATGGTCCATTGAGCTAAAAAACGGTGTTGGATCTAGCCCTGATCTCTTGACTGGGTGAGAGTACTCTGCTTAATTCAGAGACTCTGTCCATCACCACCCCTTGTTGTAAATTATTTTGTCCACCCTAAGCGTGGAAGGGTATACTCAGATGTGAGTCCCTTGCTCATTGCACCATCAGGATTCAAGCAAGCCGGGCCGAAGACGCCTGAAATGGCAGAAACCGGTCCCCGGAAGCTTGTTTCCTTCCCAGTGTAAGAATTGGCTTTTGTAGTCTGGTCTGCCCTGTTCCCATGATGCACTGGGCCAGGGACAGACTAATTTGCATACAGCCAGTTTCTGAAACTGGGATGGTGCAATGAGCTAAAAAACGGTGTTGGATCTAGCCCTGATCTCTTGACTGGGTGAGAGTACTCTGCTTAATTCAGAGACTCTGTCCATCACCACCCCTTGTTGTAAACCTACTGGGTTGGCAGCACACAATAATAAAGGAATTACTTTACATCGTTTATTAATGCTACCAGTAGAGCATGAAAACCAATTAGAATACCACAATCTATCGGGAGAAGCTTGTTGTGAAGTTTCAAGAGTCTTGAGGAAAATGAAACTTCTCATTATTGATGAGGTAAGCATGGCATCAAACTTAATGCTTGCCTTGGTGCATTTAAGAATGCAGCAAATTCTTAAAACAGAGTATGACGTATTATCCGGAGGGTAGACACTATTGAATAAATCTTTGCTTTATTCGTCTGGCACTCGAAATCTCCCTTTATTTTATATATTTCAAAATATCATACGTTCATTTGTGCTACTGGCTCCTTTAAAGTGCTTTGTCTAGGAACACTCTGTGATGAATCAAAAGAATGGAGAAAGCGGAAATTCCACTTGCATGTGGAGCTGTGCACACTATTATCATGACCACAATGGTCTCATGCTTATATCTTCATCCTTTTATGTCAAGAATTTTCAAACTTTCTCTGAAATTTCACTTCATTTCATTTTTATTCTTTCATTTTACATGGTGAATTCAATTACTCCATTGATTTCAGGCAATTAATGATTTGAACATCTAACATCTACCCAATGCATTTCGGGTCGAGGTTGACCCTTCCTCGGGGGTCTGAAATGGAAACAAGGAATTTAATGAGCATTCTAGCTATTGCATCGGATTTTCACAATCATCAACTTATAATGTTCAATCCACTTACGAAACCAAGTTGAAATATATTATTAGACACTTCTAACAAATCCAAAATATATCACATTGCATATTATGGTACAAACGAATTTCCCAACATGAACGCTATTGCGAAAACAGAATAATCGAACTTTACTCAAAACTCTGCAAACAAGTTTCCCAACTTTTGAGCTTTTGTGAAAATGGAACGATCTAGCTTTACTTAAAACTCTGCAGTTATCAAGAACTGGTAATGGCATTATATTTTCTCACTCTGATGACGAGCTTTTCTTGCTAAAACTGTTTAATTATGTTTTAAAACATTTACCATATACATCTGAGTTATATATGTGAGAATTGAAATGTTTTGTTTTTCAAAAAAGTGGTTCCTTAAAATATTTGCAATTTCGAACTGGTTTAACTTGACATCAGGTAAATATGATGTGGCATTGAAATATTAATTTATGACTCATTCGTAATACCATAGTGCATTAGCGGGGGTTTTAAAATAACATCGACTTTAGATTATCATTAGACCTTACCGCGAGTTGAGTAGCGATCATGTGACCGCGAGCTGATCCAATCAGGATGAGAGGCACTAGTAATAACAGACTCCGGTATGTTTTAGACATAACGATTGGTTGAGCAGTATTGGCGCGTAACGCTGGACATTTAACAGTGAGTAACAAGAGCGGGTTGAGTTTACCGTGATACATTTGATTTTTGTTGACCATCAGAGTGAGAAAATATAATGCCATTACCAGTTCTTGATAACTGCAGAGTTTTAAGTAAAGCTAGATCGTTCCATTTTCACAAAAGCTCAAAAGTTGGGAAACTTGTTTGCAGAGTTTTGAGTAAAGTTCGATTATTCTGTTTTCGCAATAGCGTTCATGTTGGGAAATTCGTTTGTACCATAATATGCAATGTGATATATTTTGGATTTGTTAGAAGTGTCTAATAATATATTTCAACTTGGTTTCGTAAGTGGATTGAACATTATAAGTTGATGATTGTGAAAATCCGATGCAATAGCTAGAATGCTCATTAAATTCCTTGTTTCCATTTCAGACCCCCGAGGAAGGGTCAACCTCGACCCGAAATGCATTGGGTAGATGTTAGATGTTCAAATCATTAATTGCCTGAAATCAATGGAGTAATTGAATTCACCATGTAAAATGAAAGAATAAAAATGAAATGAAGTGAAATTTCAGAGAAAGTTTGAAAATTCTTGACATAAAAGGATGAAGATATAAGCATGAGACCATTGTGGTCATGATAATAGTGTGCACAGCTCCACATGCAAGTGGAATTTCCGCTTTCTCCATTCTTTTGATTCATCACAGAGTGTTCCTAGACAAAGCACTTTAAAGGAGCCAGTAGCACAAATGAACGTATGATATTTTGAAATATATAAAATAAAGGGAGATTTCGAGTGCCAGACGAATAAAGCAAAGATTTATTCAATAGTGTCTACCCCTCGTCCAGGCACCAACATTTCTACAATGAATCTAGAAGACATAGCTCAAATTACGACTAACAAAGCAGAGACTTTAGCATACACTGCCGATGAAGCTGAACAGATCTATGGGTTAATCAAGGAAACCAGAGCATTCAGCCCGCAAATAAGTACAGCTAATCAACTATTGAAACAGCTTGAATATATCAGCAAAAGAGAAATAAATCAGCGTCTACACGCTACGACATTGATACATTATCACAGAAACAAGCGAATCCCAAGGGGACTAAGAATTGCTTTAAAACCAATGTTGTGCAGGAACAATAAAGCTTTTTTAAATAGATGGTACCAAATACTCAATAAATGCAGTTTGGATCTAATTCTTTTGATCGTGGAGGAGCTTTCCAAAGAACTAAAACTAGTAGAAGAGGAACTACAGGGCATCAAACAAGAATTAAACCAGCATGAAGGTTTAACTGAATTGCTAGAGGACACCAATAAAAAATTGGATAAATACGCAAAAGAAATAGAAGAAAGGAAAATCAAAAAGTATAGGAGAGATACTATTGATTATAAACTGGAAGAGGTTTACAGTTGGGCAGAAGTGTATAATCAACGGAAGTGGCAACAACCATCAGCGGATAAGACTTCATCACAAGAGAGTGTGGTATCGGATTCTGACACAACCCAAAATAGACAACCAATTAAAAAACCAACACAAAGGGGACGAAGAGATGAAACTGATAAAACGGCTTTTTTAGAAATAAGTCCAGCAGCAAACAATGCTCCGTCCACGAGTGTAACAACAGGAGATCAATCAAAACCCGGAGGGGAAAAAGAAAAAGCAAAGGAATCAGAGGCCGAACGGACACTAAGATCCATGAAAAAGAAACCGATCTTGTCATAAACATATCGGAGAAGCAATTGACCACAGCACAAAATAAAGTGTTAAACAAAGGCTTGACCTTTGTTCCGATTTACAGATCCAATGCCCAGGAAACTGAAATATCTGTTTTCAAATTTCTTCGAGTTTTAAGATTAAAGAATGTTTTCAATAATATACAACCTAGTGAGGAACCGAAAAGTGATCTTAAAGAATTCAGAACAAAAAGTACTTTTTGTGCACCGACATCACACAAAACTATAGATGCTTATGAAAGAGTAATCACATGTGAGATGAAAAAACTAAACTATTCTAGTGGAACCAGAAGTAACTTTTCAAGGAAAGAATGGCAAACTTTAAAATCTCTAACAGACATGTCAGAAATTACAATCCAAAAAGCGGATAAAGGGGGAGCAATTGTAATAATGGACACCGAGTTTTACAATGAAAGTGTACGTGCTCACCTTCAAGACATCAACACATACCAAAAATTGGACGGAGATCCAACTAACACATTCTCTACAACTCTAAAAATCATTCTGGATAGAGCTCTTGAAATGAAATGGATAACGAGTAAAACTCATCAATTTTTGAATTGTAAATACCCGAGGAGGCCTCAATTTTACATGCTGCCTAAAATTCATAAGAATGCACTTAAACCACCATTCAGACCAATTGTGTCGGCATGTGGCTCACTATCTGAACCACTAGGTCAATACCTAGATTGGTTCTTACAACCACTTGTACAAAAATGGAGTACACATATTAAAGACACTACTTCTTTTTTGAATTTGCTGATGACACTGAATATCCCTTCTGATCAAGAGATATGGCTCTGTACGATTGACGTGACAGCATGTTACACGTCTATTCCTCATAACGAGGGAATAGAAGCGATGGAATGGTGTTTACTTGAAAATGACATCATCGGATCGGACAAAGTGTTCTTGCTTGAACTGCTACAATTCGCACTGCTACACAGTTATCTTCAATGGGAAGGAGAATTCTATGGCCAATGTAGTGGTACATCCATGGGGTTTGCGGGGGCACCGTCCTACGCAAACACCTTCATGGCTAAATTTGAACATGACCACATCTTGAACAACACGAACTGGACACAAAGTCTGATTACATTCAAAAGATATATCGATGACATCTTTATAATCTGGCGTGGTACTAAAGAAAAACTCGTGGAAAACATCCAAAACTTAAATTCACAACATGAGAGATTAAAATTTACGTATCAAATGGATCAGAATGAATTAGCATTCTTGGATGTGTTAATCAATATTGAACAAGGGAAGATCAGCACAAGCGTGTTCACAAAAGAAACAGACAGAAACAGCTGTTTACATTTTACAAGTTTTCATCCCCATTCACTTAAGAAACATCTACCTTTATCTCAATTTATACGACAGAAAAGGATCCCATCTGATCCCATAAATCTTGCCACCACGTTCGAAAAACAGATCCAGAAATACTTGCTAAGAGGATATCCAAAATCATTGCTAGAAGAATCCAAGAAGAAAGTATTAATTATGAACCGACAAACATTGCTATTACCTAAAGAAAAGCCTGATACAAAACCTACAGTTTGTGTTTTGAAATATTCTACCCAATCTAAGAGAATAGAGAATATCATGAGACAACACTGGCATTTGATCACGGATGAACCAGATCTACAACCGTTATTTTCTGAGAATATCACTTTTGCACACCAACGATCAAGGAACATGCAGGAATTGCTTAAAAGCAGGAAATCTGAGAATTCTGGAGTAGTTCACAAAGGGATGCAGAGATGTGAAAATTGCACACATTGCAATAATGTGATAGTGGGTAATAGGTTCACACATCCGATGTCTGGAAAACAGATTCCTTTATTACACTCAAGCACTTGTGACACCAAAGGTGTGATTTACGGCATCAAATGCCCGTGTGGCAAACTGTACATTGGTCAAACAGAGCGTAAGATCAAAATAAGAATTACGGAACATAAAAATAGTATTCGCTTAAAGAATGTGAAGTCAACCGTAGCAACTCATTGGGCTGAAGCAGGACATAATATAGCTCAATTACGGTTCACCATACTAGAGGTGATTAAACCCAGAATGGATCAGGACACTCACAAACAAAGACTGAGATCTGAATACTTTTGGATTTATAAATTGGGTAGTCTACACCCACAGGGACTGAATGACAGGATAGAGTTATCCTGTTTTTTATGAACAATGAAGAGGCTTTATTGAGATCTCTGTTCACAACTCACGGAAGAGTGTATTATGATCCCACTCCAAGATGGCCGATGAACAACTGCAATTTACCTGACGAGCTTTTCTTGCTAAAACTGTTTAATTATGTTTTAAAACATTTACCATATACATCTGAGTTATATATGTGAGAATTGAAATGTTTTGTTTTTCAAAAAAGTGGTTCCTTAAAATATTTGCAATTTCGAACTGGTTTAACTTGATGGTTGTTGCCACTTCCGTTGATTATACACTTCTGCCCAACTGTAAACCTCTTCCAGTTTATAATCAATAGTATCTCTCCTATACTTTTTGATTTTCCTTTCTTCTATTTCTTTTGCGTATTTATCCAATTTTTTATTGGTGTCCTCTAGCAATTCAGTTAAACCTTCATGCTGGTTTAATTCTTGTTTGATGCCCTGTAGTTCCTCTTCTACTAGTTTTAGTTCTTTGGAAAGCTCCTCCACGATCAAAAGAATTAGATCCAAACTGCATTTATTGAGTATTTGGTACCATCTATTTAAAAAAGCTTTATTGTTCCTGCACAACATTGGTTTTAAAGCAATTCTTAGTCCCCTTGGGATTCGCTTGTTTCTGTGATAATGTATCAATGTCGTAGCGTGTAGACGCTGATTTATTTCTCTTTTGCTGATATATTCAAGCTGTTTCAATAGTTGATTAGCTGTACTTATTTGCGGGCTGAATGCTCTGGTTTCCTTGATTAACCCATAGATCTGTTCAGCTTCATCGGCAGTGTATGCTAAAGTCTCTGCTTTGTTAGTCGTAATTTGAGCTATGTCTTCTAGATTCATTGTAGAAATGTTGGTGCCTGGACGAGGGGTAGACACTATTGAATAAATCTTTGCTTTATTCGTCTGGCACTCGAAATCTCCCTTTATTTTATATATTTCAAAATATCATACGTTCATTTGTGCTACTGGCTCCTTTAAAGTGCTTTGTCTAGGAACACTCTGTGATGAATCAAAAGAATGGAGAAAGCGGAAATTCCACTTGCATGTGGAGCTGTGCACACTATTATCATGACCACAATGGTCTCATGCTTATATCTTCATCCTTTTATGTCAAGAATTTTCAAACTTTCTCTGAAATTTCACTTCATTTCATTTTTATTCTTTCATTTTACATGGTGAATTCAATTACTCCATTGATTTCAGGCAATTAATGATTTGAACATCTAACATCTACCCAATGCATTTCGGGTCGAGGTTGACCCTTCCTCGGGGGTCTGAAATGGAAACAAGGAATTTAATGAGCATTCTAGCTATTGCATCGGATTTTCACAATCATCAACTTATAATGTTCAATCCACTTACGAAACCAAGTTGAAATATATTATTAGACACTTCTAACAAATCCAAAATATATCACATTGCATATTATGGTACAAACGAATTTCCCAACATGAACGCTATTGCGAAAACAGAATAATCGAACTTTACTCAAAACTCTGCAAACAAGTTTCCCAACTTTTGAGCTTTTGTGAAAATGGAACGATCTAGCTTTACTTAAAACTCTGCAGTTATCAAGAACTGGTAATGGCATTATATTTTCTCACTCTGATGACGAGCTTTTCTTGCTAAAACTGTTTAATTATGTTTTAAAACATTTACCATATACATCTGAGTTATATATGTGAGAATTGAAATGTTTTGTTTTTCAAAAAAGTGGTTCCTTAAAATATTTGCAATTTCGAACTGGTTTAACTTGACATCAGGTAAATATGATGTGGCATTGAAATATTAATTTATGACTCATTCGTAATACCATAGTGCATTAGCGGGGGTTTTAAAATAACATCGACTTTAGATTATCATTAGACCTTACCGCGAGTTGAGTAGCGATCATGTGACCGCGAGCTGATCCAATCAGGATGAGAGGCACTAGTAATAACAGACTCCGGTATGTTTTAGACATAACGATTGGTTGAGCAGTATTGGCGCGTAACGCTGGACATTTAACAGTGAGTAACAAGAGCGGGTTGAGTTTACCGTGATACATTTGATTTTTGTTGACCATCAGAGTGAGAAAATATAATGCCATTACCAGTTCTTGATAACTGCAGAGTTTTAAGTAAAGCTAGATCGTTCCATTTTCACAAAAGCTCAAAAGTTGGGAAACTTGTTTGCAGAGTTTTGAGTAAAGTTCGATTATTCTGTTTTCGCAATAGCGTTCATGTTGGGAAATTCGTTTGTACCATAATATGCAATGTGATATATTTTGGATTTGTTAGAAGTGTCTAATAATATATTTCAACTTGGTTTCGTAAGTGGATTGAACATTATAAGTTGATGATTGTGAAAATCCGATGCAATAGCTAGAATGCTCATTAAATTCCTTGTTTCCATTTCAGACCCCCGAGGAAGGGTCAACCTCGACCCGAAATGCATTGGGTAGATGTTAGATGTTCAAATCATTAATTGCCTGAAATCAATGGAGTAATTGAATTCACCATGTAAAATGAAAGAATAAAAATGAAATGAAGTGAAATTTCAGAGAAAGTTTGAAAATTCTTGACATAAAAGGATGAAGATATAAGCATGAGACCATTGTGGTCATGATAATAGTGTGCACAGCTCCACATGCAAGTGGAATTTCCGCTTTCTCCATTCTTTTGTATTATCCGGAGGAAAACACGTCATAGTTTTTGGAGATCTTCTACAACTTACTCCTGTAAAAGGACAACCAGTGTTTAAAACACTGGCGCATGAAGATACCAGAAAGTCTTTGGGGAGCATTAGAAATGTAAACATTTGGTCATATTTTGAGTATAAGGAACTTATTATAAATATGCGACAGGCAAATGATGCTGATTATGGAACTATTCTTCAAGATAAACGAATTGGAAAGTGACTGAATATGGCAAACAAGCTTTACAGAGACGATTACTTTCCAATTTGTTTCCAAATGAAAATATTGTCCCAGAGAAAATATACATGAGAATTGCAGAAAACAACTCTGTAATCTGCTTAATGCCAACACTGCGTGAATGTTCTATATTCAATGAAGACATGTTAAAGTTGGAAAATGAAGAAATTATAAAATTGGAAGCTATTGATAAAATAGAACATGAAGGAATCACTATTATTTTGACTGAAAAGTTGAAGAGGAAATTGGATTCTTTAGAGAAATCGAACAACTAAATCTTGAGCAGAAACAAATATATGACCAATTGAGAGAACAGATTGACCATGGATTACTTCATGAAAAGAAAGAGCGCTGTTGCTCATCATTTCAACCTATCCGAATGTACGTGAGTGGACAAGCTGGAACAAGAAAATGTTTTTTAATTAAAGTAATTACAACTTATCTACAGAAAACAACTGAGTCGCATTTGTCTTGTGTTGTCACTGCTCCTACTGGGTTGGCAGCACACAATATTAAAGGAATTACTTTACATCGTTTATTAATGCTACCAGTAGAGCATGAAAACCAATTAGAATACCACAAGCTATCGGGAGAAGCTTGTTGTGAAGTTTCAAGAGTCTTGAGGAAAATGAAACTTCTCATTATTGATGAGGTAAGCATGGCATCAAACTTAATGCTTACCTTGGTGCATTTAAGAATGCAGCAAATTCTTAAAACAGAGTATGACGTATTATCCGGAGGAAAACACGTCATAGTTTTTGGAGATCTTCTACAACTTACTCCTGTAAAAGGAGAACCAGTGTTTAAAACACTGGCGCATGAAGATACCAGAAAGTCTTTGGGGAGCATTGGAAATGTAAACATTTGGTCATATTTTGAGTATAAGGAACTTATTATAAATATGCGACAGGCAAATGATGCTGATTATGGAACTATTCTTCAAGATAAACAAATTGGAAAATTGACTGAATATGGCAAACAAGCTTTACAGAGACGATTACTTTCCAATTTGTTTCCAAATGAAAATATTGTCCCAGAGAAAATATACATGAGAATTGCAGAAAACAAATCTGTAATCTGCTTAATGCCAACACTGCGTGAATGTTCTATATTCAATGAAGACATGTTAAAGTTGGAAAATGAAGAAATTATAAAATTGGAAGCTATTGATAAAATAGAACATTAAGGAATCACTATTATTTTGACTGAAAAGTTGAAGAGGAAATTGGATTCTTTAGAGAAATCGATAAGTAAAACTGCTGGTTTAGAAAAGAATTTATATGCATGTGTAAACTGTAGGGTGATTTTACGATGTAATTTGAATGTGGCAAAAGGTAAATGGAGCAATGGGTGAAATAGTTAATTTTGTTAATTTTGAAAATAGAGATGGTATAGAATTTTTGAAAATCAAATCTGATGAAATTGAAGAAGTACAACAATTTAGTCATTGTTCATCTCGGTTTTTGCTTGTAAAAGATTTGTATGTTCGCAGAAAACAGTTTCCTATTTGTTTGGCGTATGCGGTGACCATTCATAAATCTCAAGGTTTAAGTGTAGTTAGTGCTTTAGTGAATATTGGAAGTACTGTCTTCAAAGAGGGTATGGCGTATTTTGCTTTGTCTCGAGTGAGAACTTTATCTGGATTGTACTTGATTGATTTTGATGAGACAAAGATTAGTGCAGATGCAAGTTGTGTGAAAGAGTATAATAGGTTAAGAAGAGAATATGCACCCAATCTAGGTCAATATCCAATATTTGAAAAGCGTGTGGTAGGTAGAAAAAGAAGATTTGAGAAAATCTCTAGTGAAGCTATAGAGAAAGGAAAAAACAAGATGAAGTTGTGATTGCAAGCAAAAAGAAAAAGGACAGTGTTGAAGAGAATGTTGGTTATCAGTTTGAAAATAGTTCTGGTGTTGACTGCTATGCTGATGTAGTTGTTAATGTTGTTTGGTTTCTTGAAAGTTTGCTACAGCAAATTGTTGAAAATCGGAAAGAAAGATTCTGTTCGTTGTTGTATTCTGTTTATGAGAAATGTAGTAGTGATAAAAGTAAAATACAAAGTGTTTCTGATATTCAAAATGTTTTGGACATATGTTCTGGTTCTACTCAATTTACGCAGCATATTCAGCAAGATTGTCTGGAATTTGTAATGTATATGCTTGTTGTATTGGAAGATGAAGGTATAGATATTGAAAATCTTTTTGGCCTTTCTTATAAATGGGAACATAACTGTGAAAAATGTTTGTTTACATGTAGCAGTAACATTGGCAGTGAAAGATTCATATATTTGACTTTACCTGACTGTGAATCAGTGTCTTTTAACAATCTAATTAGAGGAGCAAGTCAAAACATTGAGTGTGGACCATGTAAATCAGAAATGTCATAAACATTATTTATACAAAGATATGGACAGTATGTACTTTTAATGCTGCAACATTGTAGAGCTGATGGAAGAAAATTGGAAACTTTAATTAAAATGTTTGTAGCTGGTCAAGTTTCAATGTCAGGAAGAACTTTTGTAGCTGTTGCAATTATTTTTCATGATGGACCTTCTACAACATCTGGACATTACACTGTTTATTTAAAGTGTCTGAAAGGTTGGATACATTGTAATGATGGTCAATTGGATTTTAAACAATGTTTGCCTAAAGAATTACCAAATTCTTACCTAATATTTTTAAAGCCAAAATTTTGGGAACACAATTTGGCCTTTCAGGATTACTGCTGTTAAGGTAGGTTAGTCTGGTATTGTAGAGTATTTTGTAAGTGAGGGTGAGGAGCTTGAAGGTGATCCTCTTGTTGATATTGAGGCAGTGTAGGTATATTAGGTGGTGGGTGATGTGGCTGCAGCAGGGGACAGTGATGATCTCTCAGGTGGAGGTCTTTTGGATTTATTGTAGTTGTTGTAGGTGTTTGGCTGGAATTCCTGTGTAGAGTGTTTTGCCAAAGTGTAGTCTGCTGCTGATGAGGGCCTGTGTCACTGTTCTTCTTCTTTTGGTTAGGATCCACTTGTAAATGTTGCGGAGCATGTGGAGGGTGTTATAGCAGTACGAGGAGATGGTGTAGACTTGCTTACACATGGAGAGGGAGGAGTTGAGGATGAATCCTAGGTTGTGGACATGGTCGGTAGGTGTTGGTACTGTTCACAGTGCAGTCAGGTAGCATGAGTTGTCCGAGGCTGAAGGGTTGAGTCTGAGGATGAGTACCTTCATCTTGTGCGAGTTCATGTTTAGAGAGCTGCTCTTTATGTAGTTGGTGACGTCCTTCATTGTGTCGTGGAGGTTGCTTTTGGTGGTATGTGGCTTCTTGGTGAGGAAGAGGATGAGCTGGGTGTCGTTGGCGTAGGAGATGATGTTGAGGTTGTGATGGTGGGCCACTTGTGTGAGGGTGGCCATGTAGATGTTGAATAGCGTCAGGCTGAGGGATGAGCACTGGGGGACAAAGTAAATGATGTCGGTAGTTTTGGATCAGAAGGCTGGGAGGCAGACGCTCAGGATTACTATTGAACAATTTCCAAACTAAGAATTTGACGCATACTATTTGGCCATGCGGAAAAGTATGTGAAACCATTAAGGACTTTTTGTTGTATATTTTGTCAGCATATATTTGTAAGTAACATTATTTACAGTGTATGAAAATTAATCATAATGTTTTGGTATTTTATGATTGTTTGAGACGTGTCATATTTACGTAAGAAATTTCTCTTAGAACAAAACATTTAAGATATGTTTTACTTCTATTTTTTAGATTGTTATTGAGAATGTTGAATGTTTTTTTTTTTTTGTTTGTTTTTTTGCGGTGTGTACAAAGGGCAGGGACTTAATCAACGCGAGCTTATGACCCGCACTTACTGGGAATTCCTCGTTCATGGGAAATATTGCAATCCCCAATCCCTATCACGAATGGGGTTCAGCGGGTTACCCGCACCTGTCGGCGAAGGGTAGACACACGCTGATCCGTTCAGTGTAGCGCGCGTGCAGCCCCGGACATCTAAGGGCATCACAGACCTGTTATTGCTCGATCTCGTGTGGCTGAACGCCACTTGTCCCTCTAAGAAATTGGACGCCGACCGCTGGGGGTCGCGTAACTAGTTAGCATGGAGGATTCTCATTCGTTATCGGAATTAACCAGACAAATCGCTCCACCAACTAAGAACGGCCATGCACCACCACCCACAGAATCGAGAAAGAGCTATCAATCTGTCAATCCTTTCCGTGTCCGGGCCGGGTGAGGTTTCCCGTGTTGAATGGTTGTTTTTTAAGATAATCTTATTGATTGTCTTTTTTTTGCCCGCTGTTATGTGATGAGTACTATTGTTTTGTAAAAGATATATTGTGACTGTATTTTTTGTGTCTTACACAGATTGGAATTTTTATAATATATCATTTTTTTATTATTTATTATGCTTAAGGTAAGTACAAGTAAATGTTAAAAATGGTCGATGAAATGTGCTTCTACAGAGCTGAAGTAACAAAACATGGATGGAGTAGATTATTGTTTAAAGATGGTTTGTATCTTTTAAAGACATTTCAAAAAATGATATATTGAGTGTACCAGTGTTCTATACCTGTTGCTGGGAGTATTTGCGACTTATATAAGGAATTACTACTTTCTAATTATGTTAAAAGGTGAGTACTGGATAGGTCTTTAAGAGTTTATTGCTGTGATTAGACATGAAGTATTCAAAAACTAGTGTGATAATGGTACCTAAATATACACAGATACACAGTGTTATTCTGGACAACCAATAGTATCTCTTGCATTTTACTAAAACACATTTACTATTTTGGAATGTGTAAGGTGAATAGACATATTCTACATTTTTTAGTACAGCATTTTGCTATAACAGCCTGAGTCTTTTCCTATTGTCATAAGGAGTGACTGGTTTCAAAATTTAAGAAAACTTAAGAACAGGATATCCTTATAAGTAATTATATTTATATAACTTTATAAAGGAGTACAACTCTACCAATGGAATGTTATTAGACAATGGTATTTATATAATATATTTTTTAGGCCAAAATAGTTGAAAATGCTAGTTTTGTATTATATATTAAGAAAACTGATAAAGTGAACTGTTTATATTTTTATACAATGAGCTACAACATAAGAGAAAAATTATGGAAAGGGAACAGACCCATACTGAGGAGATTTTGGAAATTACCTTGAGTGTAATTGAAGAACTAATCGTATCTGTCACAGGCAATGAGAGTGAAGAAGGGGAAATTAGTACTGCAGACATGAGCTATGATTTCGAAGACGAGAGCTTTGATGAAGATTTTGTGGAAGCATTAAATTATGTTGAAATTTTAGAACAAATTAAAATCCGAAACTGCTAACGAGGGAATTGATGTGTATGCAATACCTGATGAACTTGTTTTAGAAGCTCTGTTAAATTGTGAGATGTTAGAAGAATACGTTTATTGTTTAAAAATAATAAAGGTTTGAGCACTATCTACTAATGTATTCATTGTACTAAAAGTGAAGCACTTATAGATTCAGTTATACATTCTTTACATTTTTGTATTGATTTAAAATATGCAAAGTGGGTCTGAGGGCATGGATTGCTTAAAATCCCTATGGACTATACATGCAGTCTTCTATGCGCCTGCAAACTTGTATTTTATACCTTCAATTCCCCAGTCTGTATCCTTCCACTTCCACTAAACACTCTCACACTGCTGTTTCAGTATTGTAGTGAGTAATTCAGCAGTATGTGCTTATCTATGTACTGTGGTAAAACTGAAGCTGTTATAAATTTAGTTAGGCACTTTGTTTGCAGAACTATAATCACCAAGGTAGTACTTAAGTATTCATGGAGCAAAGTAGGTCTTACACCATTGACTGATTTAAACCCCTATAGACAATGCAAGCTGTCTTTTATGCACCTGTAAACTTGTCTTTTATACCTTCAATTCCCCAGTCTGTATCCTTAGACTTCCATCAAACACTCTGACACTGCTGTTTCAGTATTGTAGTGAGACAGTCAGCAGTATGTTCTTTTCCATTGTACCGTGGTAAAACTGAAGCTGTAATAAATTTAGTGAGGCACTTTCTTTGCAGAACTGTAATCATCCACTCACTATCTAGATACTCGTGGATTAAAACAGGCCTTAGGCCATAGACTGATTCAAACCCCCATAGACTGTGTATGTAGTGTTCTATGCACCAGCAAACTTGTGTTTTATACCTTCAATTCCTCAGTGTGTATCCTTACACTTCCAGCAAACACTATCATACTAGTGTTTCAGTATTGTAGTGAACCATAGAGCAGTATGTGCTTACCTATACACTGTTTTAAAAGTAAAGCTGCTATACATTCAGCCACACACTCTGCTTGCGGAATTGAAATCATTCAGTCAGTACCTAAGTACTCATGGTGAAAGTGGGCCTTAGGGAATGGACTGCTTGAATGTCCTATAGACTATGCATGCACTGTTCTAAGCACCTGCAAATTTACCTTTTATATGTTCGATTCCCTAGTCTTTATCCTTACACTTGCACGAAACACTCCGTCATTCCTGTTATAGTTTTGTAGTGACTCATTAATCAGTGTGTAGTAATCCATTCACTACATTCAAACAGTAATCAGCAGATGTACAATAAGTGGTACATCCCCAGAGATATGCCAGTTATTGTGCACAGTGACATCACCACCATGGATGCATTGTATTTACAATGTGGTGTATTATGGGGCAAAAACGGCACAGATATGTGATGTATTTGTGTTGTGAAGGTGGCGCATTGCTTGACTTGCGTTAGAAACACAACGCAGCTCCAGCAATGCTCTTGGGGCCCTATGCTTACAATGCGGTGTCAATCCTTACACCTGTTTCAAGCAGCTGCAGGGTTTTGATGCAGCATAAGCGTAAAAGTGACTGAATGAAATCTTATAGATTTCACTTAGTCACTTTTAGGAGGCGTTCCTGCACCATAACACCTCCACCCCACCCCCCCCCCATCTTCGCAGGAAAGCATCAGTGATGTCATTTGAGATGTCATCAGTAATGTCATGAGTGATGTCACTGACCACGTCATGAGTGAAATAATATGTGAAGTCATCAGCAGTGCATTGCTGGCGCGCAAGTTATAGTTAGCTGAACTAACTATAACGGGGGAATTTCAATGGTTTTGTATGAGTGAAATGTCCAGCTAACTATAACATGTGTGAAACCTATGTTTTTTTCAGTGAATATATACATATATTTATATGCAATGTGGTCGACAGGCAGGATCGTTCAACAGCGGGTGCCGGCGTTGGGCCAGACCAGAGGCCAGGGTTAATTTTTTGCACAAAAGACGCCGCACTCAGCAACTTGGATTTTCAAGGTTTAATTAGTGCCCAGTCTGACACACCAACGCGTTTCAGCCTTACGGCCTTGCTCACGGTAGGTGGCACTACTTTCTTGCACAGTTTTATACAGTTTCCTGTTTTTAACATACCCATGAATTCTGGGACATGTAGTTCATTATAACAGACGAATTTAAATTTTTCAAAGTTTCAAAATGATGTCATTCTCAAAATCAGTTTCACAGTTTATCAAAGCAAGTGTTGCTTTTTGGAAATGGATAAATTAGAAAAACAAAATTGTTGTTCTAATAAAACTGAACAATTTCATGCATTTTGTGTATAGTACAAACATTATTTGTCAGTTTACTAATCATATGGGGCAGTTCTGGTATATATATATTGGTTTTACACTTATGTTGGATAGATCTATCCAAAAGGGAGGGTTGTTGCAAAATATATATGAATATCCATATAAATTCATGTGTATGCACTTCAAAACATATATCATGCTTAGATATATCACATTAACATGAGGCCTGGAGCTCTAAAGGGTGTCCTATCTGACCTTGACTGGACAAGCTTCTACAAGCTATTCTGTACACCCTTAGAGGTCACTTTGCCTGTCCTGACTACATGATACTTCTTATTCTGGTAGTGCAAGTTGCTTACACAGTGCCGAGCCAGCCTTCCTGGTCTGCCCATATCTGGCTGTTTATAATTTGCATGGTGCAGACATGGCACATCCATGTTAGCCATATTTGACTTGGTGCCTTATTCTAGTTCAGCTGACATGGCATTACGAAGTGTATATAGCACCTAGAAACCTGTCACTCTGGGAAGAAGCAGTCTGAGAGCCCCTAAGGCTGGAGACCTGGCTTCTTCCCTGCTAATTAGCAATAATGCATGCTTTTGGTACCAATAAATACATTTTCACTCTGTTTCTGAGCAAATCTGCTGTGTCTGGTGAGTTTCATTCATTTGCTCCTGTGAGGGTGCCAGTATTTCCCCATCACATATCGGTTCACTAGAACTAGCAGTGAGGCTGGGCTTTTCATGAATCACAACTAGTTCATGTGGTGCTCAAGTGCTGCAAATTCCTGTGCGCTCACAGCCCTAATAGCACAGAATGGGTCTGCTTTCGAGAAGGAGATGCTGTAAATTAAGTAGGTGTTTGGGCAATCATACAAAGAAGATTTTCATAATTTGTAATAAGTTGGGTTGGGCTGCCAAGTATCACGCTGGGTCCCAGTGAAGCAAGTAAACTGCACAGACAGACTCTAAGTGGACACAACTCCAATCATTTATATTTAAGAGACTATAGGGACAGGGACTGTATTGCTAAACCTGTGTGACATCATGAGCAAACAATACAAAATTACTTCAGAATCATCAGTAGCTCTGTACAGAAGCAAAGAAGAAGGTCCGGGCCGTGAATCCGGACGATAGGGCATATTATCAAGATGGGCGTTAAAATTATCTCCGCTTTAGAGGCAGGGAACAACCACTAAAGTGGAGATAATGGGCTTGATAATATGCCCATGAGAATTCTAATAGAAGCCCATGTTCACACCAGAACATGGGCTTCTATGGGTATTCACAAGGGCATATTATCAAGCCCATTATCGCCGCTTTAGCGACAGTTTCCTGCCGCTAAAGCGGCGATTATTTTATCGCTGTTTCTTGATAATATGCCCCTATATGCTTCTGTGTACAGTAAAGCTCAAAGTTGTCTTCACAAGAAGAGTTAGGGGGTCATTTAGCCAATGGCTCGCTGTGCTCCCTTGCACCAGGGAAGTGGAGGCATGTACTCTGCTGCCTTGGTTAACGGTAGGGTGCCATATTTAGAGATTTCTGCCTGCTAGGCAGAGATCTGTTTGCCTTTATAGGAGCTGATACCATAGCGGCTTCTCTGATAGCATTCAGAGTTTTCTGAGATGGGACCATGTGTCATGAGGTCTAACTTTTTACACTTACAGGCTTCCAAAGCTGTTTGTTATGCAAAATACAAAACTAATGACCGGAGGAGGTTTTTCCAATGGCGTTGACTCATATTTTTCTATTCTAAACCTCCACTGTTTTCCGCAATATGGAGGAAGGTCAGAGGTACTTACAAAGACAGTCCCAGGTTTGTCAGACCTTCAGCACAAGGCTCCCTCTAGTGGAACCACTGGAAGCCCAGCTTGCTGAAACAGCACAGCCCGCCTGCCTTTAAACAAAACACGCATTGCTGGAGTCATGTAGCAAGCACGACACAGCTCCAGCATTGCAGGGGGAGGCCTATTCTCATTGTGCTGTGTCACTCCTTACGCCTGCTTCAAGCAGGCATAAGAATTTGATGCAATGGTGTCCTAGAAGTGGCGCAGTGAAATCTTGTAGATTTCACTGCGTCACTTCTACGAGGCTTTTTTGCGTTTAGAATGCTCACCCTGCATACATTATACCTGAAGCAGGTAGGATGTGACGCAGGGCTTTACAACGTGACGCATCTCCCTAGATACGTCACGTTGTAAATGGGCCGCATTTGCTGCTGCGTCACAAAAAGTGACGCAACTGCGGTGCAAAAATGACACAAGGGTTTGTAAATCTGCCCCTCAATGTTTGAGGTTGGTCAACAAGCAGCTGACCATTGAGTTGGGCAATCACAATGTACCATATAAGTGACAATTCCAGGTAGTGCGGCTGTCTAATTCCATGGCTGCTTCCCGATCTTGTTTAGAGTAATTTCTCCATTGTGACTGACTTTTCGAGGTCAAATATTGCAAAACCCACGATTAGCAGGTGTAAAATTTGCTGGCTTGGCTCCCTGGAAATTTTGAGGAAAGCAGTTGCACCTGACCACTTCACAGATGAGGATGCTTGAAGTGGGTGAGGAGTAATGGCTTGATAAACAACACCAGTTAAATTCTGGTTGCATGCATGAATGAACTCAAAATGTAATTAGAGCTTACATACAGAAGGCATTTACGTGATGGAAAGGTAGTCATGGTGTGTATGACTTACCCCATACAAAATGTGGGTTTGGCTATTGGGTAAACCATTATTTGGTAGAGAAGTCAGTGTACAACCCTCTCAAATTTGAGTAGCTGTGCAAGATGGCCACCATTCTGAATCTTATATAGAGCTGATTGTGCATGTACTGCAAAGGAGGGAAGTGACTTTACTTTGTACTTGCCTCATCCCCCCTTTTTCTTGAAACAGACCATAGATAAATTAAGGGTTATTTTTCCTGTTTCTCTAGTTCTTTGCCATAAATAGCTAGTGTTAAAAGCCACAAATGGCGAGTGTCAAAACTGAGAATGAAAAGAGCATTTAAGAATATTATACGAAAAGCCCCACTGCAAGATGGCTGCCATTTGGGCTCTTACACAGAGCTGATTGCGCTTGCGCTGCAAAGGAGGGAAGATTTAAAAGCCGGGTCTCGTATAAGGCTCGGCTTGGCGGTGTTTAACGCGGAAAGAGGGACGTATGCCCAGAACACCTTTTTAAAGGTGAGCGCAGCCCGGATATCAATGTAATGTTTGACACATGGGTTTTGGCTTAATGGTTGTATTTGGGGGCACAATATACCTCACCATTGGTATGGGAAAATGACCATGGTTGGTGCTTTTATTTTAAATATTTTGAACGGAGGGAGTGTGATTGGTAGAAGCACCTTTACTCCAAGGCAGTCGCTCTAAGTGGTATGCTGCTGCATGCGCATGAACTTATTAATTTTAATTCTTGTGAGTATGCACTTGAACTCACGTGTCGATACATTAGAATTAATAAAAAGTGGTTACGTCGACCTTATATAGTAGCGAGATTTATGCATCGGGGGCTTGATTAAGAGAGAGATAGAACGTTTGTGATGTGTGCCCTAAATGCTTTAGGCCTTAAAATAATGACATTCAAGAATAATGCTGAATTCATAATAACATATTGATACATAACGGAAGAGCTTAGGTAAACTGCTTATCTTTCCTTGAGCATTAAGATAACAATACAGAACAAATTAGTCACTTTGATTGAAAGTATTGTGACCAACTCATAGAATGCGGCAGTAATAGCATAATGTCTAGATAAAATGTGTAACCCTACACTAAGTTTGATTTAAAACGTCACACGTAATAATGATTACTGGGGAATAGGTAACAAATCCTGCTAAGCTTTTGCTGCATTAATATTTGTCTGTTAAAAATAATAAAAACAATTACAATATGTAACTCTTATTTTTACGTTATAGTTACGGGTCAGCAATGACCATACACTGTTCAAGGGTATATACTCTATAATATCAGCTCAACTAAGACCTCAAAATAAAAGATGTACAGGTATGATTGCCTAAATGAAGACTGTTGAATGTAAACACTATATAACTGACAGTGAATTATTGGCAATTTTAAGATATTGACGGGCTGTACAGTATTTGATTGCCCGTATGCACACATTGATGATATGCTGCTATTAGTGATAGGCTTTGTGGGCAATCGGGCTGTCCTTTTAAATATAATGTCAGTACATGTTTGCTAAAATAAAATAATACAGATTGAGAATACATTCTTTTATTTATAAACATTGTGATCAAGTATGTGCTGTAACGGATAGATGTATACATTCTATCATGCAGCTACTGAGGCTGCCATTTCCCCGAAAGAAATCCTAAAAGGGAATAAAGTGATAAACGCTACTTGGATCGAGGATTTGAATACCATAGAGAGATAGGTATGGCTCCTCTGAAAAGGATGTTTGTAAATGTATAAATAGGATATATGTATAAATAGATAAGCTGCTAAGCGATTATAAAATCTGACATGATATTCTATTTTCTTTATATATCTCCCAGAAGAAGTATTGCAAGGTCAGCCCAATCTGAGAAGAGGGAACATTCATGCAATAAAACGGATAATTGATGAGGTAATCACATAATGTTAAAAGCCTCTGTGTATTGTCTTATCTATCACTAGGTTGTCCTGTCACAAGCACTTATGACAGTCTGTTGATCTCCCAATGATGTTGCACAAGTTTTTGTGCATTGCTTCCTTCTTTATTAGATTGTTCTGTCACAAGTTTTTACTAAAGCCTGTTGTTCTCCCGATGATGCTATTCAAAACTACATGAGCTTGTCTCGTTTGAAATCGCTTACTTAGGTATTTTTCGTTGAAATCGCTTACTTAGGCCTTTTTCGTTCAGCTTGTGTAAATGTATATAAAGAAAGTATATATTATGGTTTTAAAAGTAAGATAGTACTTATAATAAAAGTTTCCCATACTGTATTACTGATATGGATTTTGAAGAATATGTAATGATATTGTAAATATGAACAGACAACTTACAATGTTATGTCTAAAAATTATTGAACTATAGATTGGAGTTTGTGTAGGGATCGTGGCCTCCCAATGAACTGACTGTTCCGTCAAACAACAGTGTAAATATGTAAATAGAGCAGTAATGGATCTTTATATAACTTGTTATAATGTTCTTTAAGATGTACATATTAGTGTATATGAGAGGTTTTAAAACATTGTCTGTTGTCTATGTCTTGTAGCCTTGAAGAAGTCCTTCAAGGACAAAACGTGTTGGCTATCTGCGAAGAAAAGAGAATACAATTCAAAGAATAAAGAAATGTTTGAACAATTTCACTTGGTGGAACTGATTCTTTAACTAATCAACAACAAACTGATTCTTTGCCTTTAATGTGTACGGATCAAATCATCTCTGTAAATGTTTGATGTGGAAAGATTTTTCACATACTAGGAAACCATGGGGTCTTGTTTCCTTTGATCATTGCACCATATGCTAACAATTTCCCCCAAAAGAAATAAGTACGGTATTAAATCCTAGACTTCTTTTGTAAATCATTAATTTTTTTCTATTCTAAACCTCCAATGTTTTCCGCAATATGGAGGAAAGTCAGAGGTACTTACAAAGACAGTCCCAGGTTTGTCAGACCTTCAGCGCAAGGTTCCTGCTAGTGGAGCCAGTGGAAGCCCAGCTTGCTGAAACCGCACAGCCTGCCAGACTTTAAACAAAAGAGGAGATCCGTCAGTTTGGGGCAGAGTACCCTGAACACCAATGAGGCCATTCATTCTCAAATTGCTCTAAGAGGCCTGGGATTAAGCTGCTGACAAGCAGTTCTGTGTTTGCCTCTCTATTTATATATATTCAATGTTTGAGTTTGGTCAACAAGCAGTTGACCATTGAGTTGGGCAACATGCAAATCACAATGTACCATATAAGTGACAATTCCAGGTAGTGCAGCTGTCTAATTCCCTGGCTGCTTCCCGATCTTGTTTAGAGTAATTTCTCCATTGTGACTGAATTTTCGAGGTCAAATATTGCAAAACCCAGGGTAAGCAGGTGTATAATTTGCTGGCTTGGCTCCCTGGAAATTTTGAGGAAAGCAGTTGCACCTGATCACTCCACAGATGAAGATGCTTGAAGTGGGTGAGGAGTAATGGCTTGATAATCACCACCAGTTACATTCTGGTTGCATACATGAATGAACTCAAAATATAATTACAGTTTACAAACAGATGGCATTCACGTGATGGCAAGGAAGTCATGGTGTGTAAGACTTACCCCATACAAAATGTGGATTTGGCTATTGAGTAAACCATTATTTGGTAGAGAAGTCAGTGTTTAACCCTCTGAAAATTCAGTAGCTGTGCTCCTATTGGGGCAACAGATTCTGCTGAGGTGTTTTGTTGGGTGGTTAATGGGGTTGTGTGCTTTTAAAAGGGAATATTGTTTTGTGTTCATGGCATTCTAACTTATTTACTAATGTAATGGCAGGGTCACATGGTGAAAGAAAACGTTCTGATCCTGGTTCAATCATGGACTATGAATGGACTGATTAATAAAAGCAGGAGGGCAAAGGTTTTGCAGTCTCGAATATCTCATTCCCTATGCATGCCTTTGTTGCAGGACACACATATAATGGAAACAAATGTGAATTCCTGGGAAAATATGGTTGCTGTCGGGCGCTGCATGCAGGTTACTGCTATGGGTTCCAGGAGTGTCACAATTATTTGTAAAACCGTTTTCCTTTCTAAATTTATTAAATATGAGCCGATAACTATGGGCCCTATCTGAGGACCACCGCAGCGCAGAGCGGCAACGCAATGAGTATTCTAAATGTCTATACATCACCTTTAATGGGAATAGAGGTGCTCAAATCCTTGTGCAGACTTCAAGCACTTGTCTCCTCTGGGGTCTCACTCATTGGATTATTGTACATATTATATATGGAGAAACTGGACAAACATAGTGGGTGGGGGACTTGTAAACCCCTGAAAAAATGGATCCTACTGGAATTTATTGTTTTTCTATGACTCAGGGACATATGACGCAGGTGCACCAATGATGCTTGCATTCACCTTTTTTATTATGCACATTCCGCTTTCTCCAGGCTGGATTATTTTTTTTCCTACCTAGAACTGATTTTGAGTTAGTTTACAGCATATACAATAATATTGATGGGAAATTTCTGACCATTTCATGGTTAAATTCTGTTGGAAAGTGGATTATTAGTAGTGGCAAATATGCATCTACCACTGGCAATAATGCCAATAATACAACACATGGCTCAGAATCGGTCTCAGAAAATTATTCCCAAGCTTAATCCTTGGTAGCTCGGCTGTGAGCAGGCAGGCTTAACTTCAAAGACAGGTATGTAAACCTTTTCAAAACACCAATTCAGTAAATAATTAAGACACAACATAAAATGATAATCCAAAACCAATTTATAAAACTAGAAAATATTTGTATCTTTAAAATGACACCAAAACATAGAAACCTATAGTGCTTATTGTGACATCTGGTCACGCTAGACTTGGACACATTCAAAGTTTCAGGCTGACTGCGGTGGAGCCCTGCACGGCTACCCCTCGCGGTTGCTCTAGGTCAAAAGTTTTTATCGTCTGACTTAAAAACTTTTCTGGAGCTTTTCATCCAAGTGTCCCTCGAAGCTCTCAGCCAATCCGGATTTGGTGAGGGTTCACCCGCTTGGGTTTTGACCAACTTCTCGTCAAACTCTGGAAGTCGGACCTCCGAAGCTTTTCAGCAGGACGAACATGGAGGGCAGGCCTGCTCGCGGTTGAGGGTCACCGGCGTGGCTGGTCAGGTCAAGTCGGTCCACTTATGGAGCTTTTTTCAAAGTTGCTCCAAAGTTCTCCAAACTCTGGCACTTCTTCCTGAAGTTCCTTTGAGGGTTCCACAGTGTCCAAAACTTACTCCAAGGGTCTGTAAGCTCATAGAAGGTCCTAGAAATGTTTGGGACTTCAATTACCACAATCCACTTGGACAAAACCCTTAGAAATCCACTTGTAGTAATCCAGGCTGGGGATTCTTGGTGGTGAGGGTCCAGGTGAGCTCTGTTAACCCGTAGCTTGCAGGGAGTCCACTCTTTAGTCCTTTTGAAGCAAGTTAGGTCCACAGGTTGTAGTTCTAGATTGTGCAGCAGGTGCAGTCAGTCAGATTGCGGGGCCTGGTGGGAGCAAATCAAACTTCTCAGCATGGACCTTCTTCTTCCTCTTGTTTCAAGCAGCAGTTCTGAGAGGTACTGCCCCTCTCAGATACTTATTCAGTGCTCTCTGGAGTCATACAGAAGGACACCCCGTCCAATGAGGTGCAGGGCAACACCCCAGAGCATGACCATTTCCTCCAAAGTGTGGCACAATGGTCTCCCAGAAAGCACTATTTCTCCAAACTTCAATATGGCTGAAGTCTCAGTAGAAAGGCTAGAGCTGGCTAAACCAACCTCCACGATGGCTCATCTCATATTCTCCCTCCCTCTGGCATCTGCACATTTCTTCCTTAAGCCTGCCATCTGACTGGGTTCAAAGAGTACGGGTTTAAATGAAACTGGTTTCTTCTGCCTGTCCCCTCCTTCTTTTGAAGATCATGGTTTACGACCCCTCACCTTTGCCCTGGAATTCCTAGGCAGCAGAACCCACTCCTCCCAGAATGGCTCTTTCACCCCAGGGGCTACCTATCACCTAATCAAAGCAGCCTGGCTAATCTACATAACTCTGACCAATCAGGGCAGATCACTGGAAGGCTGACTTTTGGCTTACCGACAAGAAAGTCTTAACTTCTTGTTTTTACATTTTAGGATAAATTGAACAATAACATATGTTTGAATTTATCAATACCATTCTAGTAAGTCCTTGAATTATACTGGAGTTAATAATTAACACCTTCATGCCATGTTAACCTATGTGCCCGGGGATCTGCAATGGGGAAAATGAGCTGGGCAATTTCCCCAACACCAAGGCTTATAAAACATATTTTATAAGGTTGCTGCCTATACCTACAGGGCCCCCACCCCTAGAACACCTAAGGGAGACTTTAGGGGTTCTGAATATGTAAACATATTGCAGATTCTCACCCCAGAGTGCTCCTAGCATAAAAGTCGATTTTGGGAAGCAATTTACTACAATTTGGGAAGTGAAATGTGCAACGTTAATAAATCCAAGGCATATAATACGTATTGTATAAGGGTCCTCCTTATAAGTAGCAGGCCTCCCACCACTGGGACACCAAGGGGAGGCCCTGGGGTACCTAATATGCCACAATATTGTAGTTTAATAATTTTTAAGTGCCCCAAACACCAAAGTCGAGTTTGGGAACAACTTACATGTTAAAAGGCAGTCCTGCAACAAAGGGCTGGTTTTAAACTGACCTCAGGCCACATCAGAGCACACACGCAAGTGCAGAAATGGCTGCTGGCTTCTAAACTGCCATGCCCCATTATATACTAGGGACTTAAAGGTACTTTTGATCCCCCTGCCCTATTATGTACTAGGGCCTTATAGGTAAGATCATGCCAATCATAGGGGTTCCCTAACCCATAGTGTACCCTAGTGCATGTGGGTGTTTTCACTGTATTCCAAGAGTGTTTTCAGCATAGCACTAGCCCTGGGCCTGGCTAGACAGAGCCCTGGGCCTGGCTAGACAGAGCCCAGGTACGGTCAGAGTCAGATAACAGCAGAACCAGTCAGCAAAAAATGGGGGTGCCCAGGGCACAGGATGACTTTGCAACAAACTCCAAATAGGCCAGGGCAGAAAAGCAAATATAGGGATCAGGAGGATGATCTTTTAAAGTCTGAGGAAAATTAGTTTGTCATATTTCAGAGGACTGACAATTATTCTTACTTACAGCTCATTGTTGGATTGGTGGACTTTGTTGAAATGTATGGGAAGTGTGTCAATCTACAAATAGGGGGAAATCCAGGGCATTGGCTAGGCAAGTAGATCATGACATTAAATAGCGATATGGTTAAATTGGAGTCTCTCCTTCTTGAGATACAGCTTCAATAGCCATTAAGCATTGATCCTGCTAATATGAGTAAGTAAAGGGTCATTGACCACCAATGTAATTATCAAATTATTGTGAAAATCTGCTCTCTAAGCTGACATTGCGACGGATAGGACATGCCGAATTCATCCTAGACCACTCTTCGCTTTAGCTCAAACAGCTCCTCCGAGAGAAGTTGAAAGAAGAGGTCACTTTGGAGTAAATTATGTCAGCTATGGAACAACTCCAAACAGTAAAGATACTAAGACCTCCCACTGGAACTTTTAAAAAAAGGTTCATGAAAGGAGCTAGTGTTCCCATGTAAGGAATGATGAATGAATGTGAGGAAAGGGGATTCCTGCCACAGGCCTTGATTTAGGCAACTATCACGATCATACCTAAAGCAGACCATATACTAGACAAAAGTGCCTTACATAAACTCAAACACGCTAGCCAAAGTTTTGACAAATAGATTACTTAGGGGGATCTGGCGCATTAGGAAAGAATGGAAAAACTAATCATGTAGAGACAGCAAATCCCTTCATTGCTGAAAAGCGACAGCCGTATTTGATGCTTTTTGCCTGGACCCTGAAGAGTCACAATAAAATATAAAGACGGATAAGACATTTATTATGGATTTATTGTTATTATCATGTGTGCTCAACATACTAAACTTGCAGTGTGGTGCACAACTGGGCTTGTGTTTAAATGCATTTTGGCTCAAGTGATTAATCCCTCCGCACATCTAGTGGCAACAGGGTGAGTTGCCAGGTTGCACCCAAAGTTTCCAATATGTCACTTATTAGGATTGTTAAATAGTAGTCTAGCAGGTGTGCACAAGACTACGCCGTTTTACCTTGATTGGCTTTATTTGTATGAACAATAACATAGTGCTATAATACATTTTGATTTAAGTCGTCTGAGCCCTTGCTACGTCTCCATATTTATCATCCCATTTCTATATGTCTGCCAACATTTACTACAGCCAAGCCTGCGCGATTTAATAGACAGAGTGCTAAGTCTTTTATTTTTTTCAAATCAGATTATTATGCATGAGGGAGAGAGGTCACAGTTTAGATAAAAACTGCGATTGAGCCATCAAAGGCAAAATAATCTGAGCCCTAAAAGGAAAAACGGTTTATGTGAGGAGCACCTCCCTCACATTTTTGGTAACTTGCCTCAAGCAGCAAGGCTATTCACAGAGAAATTGATGGGGTGCGTGTACAGGAACTAAGCAAAAGCATAAAAGAAGAAAAAAGTAAAATGTAGCTAAAAATAGAAAATAATAATCTGTTAAGTGCCACAAAACGAAAAAAGGTTATAGAGTCAAAGCTAGAGCAATAATAGCAAGCCTTGGCAAAGTCACTGTGGCTTCTTCATAGAGGTAACTTTAGGCGTGAGTACATTTAAACTGCAAATATCCTCATTTATCAACCCCTTTTAATGTGTCTGCTATCATTTACTAAAGCTACATCTCATGTTATATTAATTTGTTGCATTACAGACTAAGGGACTCATTATGAGTTTGGCAGTGCGGGATCGCCCCACTCCCGCACCACCAAACTCATGTACAAACCTCCCGCCAGATTGGGGTTTTCTCCTGTATGGCAGGCAGTTCTTTGGCGTTCTTAGGGCAGTGCGCACCGCAATGGGAACGTCAAAGGCAGTGCCTGCACGGTATGGACTGCTGTAGTCCATGCAGTGAAGGCACTGGAGTGCATTTAGCAGGGGGCACACGAAGTGCCACCCCTGTGTGCATCCACATGATGTGAGGCACAAGGGGGCCCTGAAGGGCCCGTTTTGTTTTCTCACCACTACACTTTTCATGGTGATTGCACAGCTATGTTCCGCATCCCTAGATATACAATTCCTTGATTGCTTTAATAACTCCGCAAGTACTGAACGCATTTACACCAAATCACAAAAAGAGCTCTTTCTGGCCAAAGGGATAGCTTTCTGACAAATTTGGTGTATTTCCGTGCAGCAGTTTGGGCTGTGGTTGTGTTCAAAATCCCTATGGGAAATTGCATGGGGAAAAAGCGTTTTGGTACCACACCTTTTTCTTGCCCTCACCCCAAATCTTATCAGACAGCAGATAAACGCAGGCACATACTAGTTTTGAAAATTTCATGGAGATTCGTCAAACGACACCAAAGTTATTGGCAACAAAATAGCGCTTTTCCTATGGAAACTAGGTGCCAAATATAGTTTTATATATATATATATATATATATATATATATCTATATGGACTCGTGACTAAGGGAAGGAGTCCCGAAACGCGTCGAGTGACTGATGTTTTGCTGCTCAAAACGCTAATAAATGAACTTTTGAGAAAAACGCCGATTGCGTCCGTACTTCATACTGTCCTTTGGAGTTTAGGACTTCTGTGTGGATACCTTGGATACATATATATATATATATATACATATATCTTTGTTGTTTACACCAGAAACATAAAATCTATTGTTTATACCCACTACCTGTATGGATTCGCCCATCTATGGGCTCTATTGCACAATCTGTGATAATTCCTAGGTTGTACATACTGATATTCCAAGATGGCGCCTAGAGCGACTAGAGTGGGGTTGTCCTCTTTCTATATCTATGTATAGAGTAAGGAAGTGAAAATGTTGTATTTAATCCACCTAAAAGTGTTAATCACTGTTACCACACTGACGAAGGCAACGCGCCGAAACGCGTCTGTGGAGAGTGCCTGTGTGAAATAAACCTGCACGTTGGAAAGTACCCCTCGAGTGCTGTTGTCTTCTTTTGAAACAAAGAGGAATTGGAGCGTTATGTTATGCGGTGTCCTGCAAGCCGCTGACAGCACCCACCCACGAGTGAGCAGTTTTTCCCAGCAGGAAAGGAGCGTTTTTTCAACATAAACTGCGCACCGCCGCCTCCCGCCATCAACAGAGGGAAGCGATCTGCCGAGGGCGGAGTACGGAGGAAGACGTTCGGTTGCGGATCGCAGCTGGAGGCTTCCCGAGGAAGACGCCGTCTGGTAAGCGCTGCTAAAGGATGTTTACCCCCACTGTCTGTACATGCGTACAGTGAAGCGTACAGTGGAGCGGGCATTGCGGCAGGGTGTCCGAGAGCGAAATCGCACGGGCAGGGGCGCAGGCACTCTCACTAAGTCTCAGTGTAGCTCGGAGCAAAGAGTGCTCGAAACTACATAGTGAGACGTGGAGAACTAATTCTGCAGGCAGTTACTGACATGTTTACCGATGCCGAACGCCACACAGCGGCACAAGGAATGTTTAAACGGCAAGAACAGCCGCCGGCTACAGCGGCAGGTACATCAGCAGAACCGACTTGTGACAAGTTAACAGCGGTCATGGTGAAACTGGAGAGGCTCTATGAGCGTGAAGTACGCAAGTGGTGGGAGGCGACTAGCCTCACCAACTATGTAGAAGAAGGAAGGGTACCTAGGGGCTTGAGGGTGCATACAGTCCCATCTTATGAGCACCCGGATCCACAATTGCTCACTGACTGGTTCGAACATACAGCCACGTACTGCGAAGGGACCCTGAAAATCCTGATAAAATATGCATGGAGCGACCGTGAGAAAGTATTGGCTGAGATTTCATTAATCAATGATGAATTAGACAAAGAAAAGGACTCGAGTACCATATTGTTAATTACTGAGAAGAAAGAACAAATGAAAGCCCGTCTGGTGAAATATGAGACCAAAATAAGAAATCGGAAGCAAGAAAAGTACGAGCGGGATGCCAATGATTACTTAACAGGACGTGTCCTCACCTATGCCAAGAAATTTGACGCCCCACGCAAGGCCCTATTGAAAAGCTCAGGTGCAACCACTGGAACATCCACAACACCGGACATCGCCACCTCGGAGTCTGAGGTAACTGAAAACGAGTCAGGCGATGAGCAAGCTGAGCAATCACAACAACGGGGACAAAATCGCGGAATGCAGCAGGGCAGGAGTAAGAAAACCCCTTTTCAAGAGGAGTACGAAGTGATCAAGAGCACGTGGCTCCGGGGAGGAAAGAACAAACCCCCGGACACGGAGGAGCTGGGAACAGGAGTACCAGGAGGACGAGGAGGTCAGGGGGCGGAAAGAGGAGGAAGAGGAGGGACAAGAAACTCTCGCTGGGTCAACCGCAATCGCACCAAGAAATAGTGACATCAGATGCGACTGGCTCACAAGAACAAGCCAATCTAACAGTTGTTAATTTGACGTCCAAACAACTGACTGAACAAGAAACTGAAGTTCTCAGTTTAGGATTAACCTTCTGCCCCAATAAAGAACTGGAATATACCCAAACCAGGATTGACCTGTTTCGCTTTACGCGAAAACTAAAACTACATAAGTATTTTAAATTACGACCCCACACCCAAGATCCCAATAAAAAGAAGGGGGCTAGAATAACAGCAACAGATGCACTGAGCAGTAGAGATCTAGCAACAGTAGAAGCTCTGGAAGATCTTGAAAGAGAAGACATACTAGACGTACAACATTTGGATACTGCTCAAAGGGCAGAGATGCAAGGAATCGATCATGAGAGGGAGGAGAGTAATTTCAAACCTCCTTCCGTATTTGTTCCTCAGTCTCCGTGGGACGCTGTGGACGCGTTTAGTGAAGCTATGATAAATGACCTCATGAGATACCGCAAGTCTAACCACACCAGTCACAACTTCAACATCACTGAACAGCAATATGAGGCATTAATGAACCTAAAGAAAGACAATAATATCGTGGTGAAACCTTCTGATAAAGGTGGTAACGTTGTTTTATTGAGTAGGGACTATTACAAGACCGAGGCATTGAGACAGCTCTCTGACGATAACTTTTACATCAAGTGTACTATGAATACGTACCAACAGAGCATCAAAGAGTATGATACTCTTATCAAAAAATGGTACGACCTACAGATGCTGGGTAAAGATGAACACTTATTCCTACGCAACAACTGTCCAATGATTCCCACCTTTTATCATCTACCTAAGCTGCACAAGAGTAAAGAGAGTCCACCCGGACGTCCCATTATCTCTTCAATCGGCAGCTTGACAGAGAACATGTCACGCTTCATAGACAATATCCTTTTCCCTCTGGTGTTAAATCTAAAATCGTATGTCAGGGACACAAAGGATTTCCTGATGAAAATACAAGATCTGCAGTGGAATCCAGGATATCTGCTTGTAGTGCTTGACATTACAAGCTTATATACAATCATTGAACACCAACAGGGCTTGAAAGTAATAAGACATGCTCTAGAACAGCGCCAGGTGCGCTTCGCCAGACACAATCTCATGATACTGGAATTTGTTGAATTCTGCTTAACCCACAATGTATTCCTGTTCGAAGAACAACTGTACCTACAGAAGTCAGGGACGGCGATGGGTACCTGCTTCGCTCCCAGCTACGCGAACCTTTTCGTGGGCTGGTGGGAGGAGCAGGTACCCAGGAGCTGCAAGGTTGGGCAGGAGGTGGGCACTATCGTGTGTTGGCATCGCTACATCGATGACCTTTTCATCGTTTGGAACGGCAATGCTACAACAGCCACTGAATACATCAAGTCGCTCAATAACAACAATCTCAACTTACACTTTTCGGGATCTATTTCTCCTGTGGCAGCGGAGTATTTAGACCTGAAGGTGATTGTTGAAGATGGGCAACTACACACGAGCCTATTTAGGAAAGAGACTGCTGGCAATTCTACACTCTTTGCCAGCAGCAGCCACCCACCACAACTTATCAATAGCATTCCCTACGGAGAGCTTTTGAGAATTCGTAGGAACTGTTCCAGAGATTCGGATTTCGAGGCGGCTGCCTCTGAATGTGTATCCCGCTTCAAGGTAAGGGGATATGGCGAAGACCTACTACATGATACGCTGAGAAGGGTAAAAAAGATACCAAGAGGGAGTCTACTCACTGCCAGACCAGATGGATCAGGCCGTGATAGAAACAGAACCACTACCATCAATAAATTTAGGTTGATCACCCCCTATTCCACTGGAGCTAATGACCTGAAAAGAATGCTTAAAAAGAACTGGCATATTCTGCAAACGGACATTATATTAAAGGATGATCTTTCCCCTAATCCATTAGTTACATTCAGTAAAGCAAGGTCTGTGGGTGATATGCTTGTTAGCAGCCACCTGGAAAAACCTCCCCCTAGGGTGAACACCTTAAAAGATCAAAGAGGGTTTTTTCCCTGTGGGAGATGCAAAGCTTGTGCGAGTAGCAAGAGAGTTCTCTCGTACACTATACCAGATACAGGAATGAGCATACCAATTAGAAAGTTCATCACCTGCAGTACACAATACGCTGTTTACTGTTTGCACTGCCCGTGTGGCCTCCGCTACATAGGCAGCACCATTAAAGAACTGAAGCTTAGGGTTATGGAGCACTTGAGAACCATCGACAAAGCAGACCCCAGCTACCCAGTGGCCCGCCACTTCGCGGAGGTCCATGGACGAGACCGGAAACTGTTACAATATTTCGGTCTTGACACCATACCACCCAACGTGAGGGGCGGAGATCGCCTCAGACGACTCCGTAGACTTGAATCAAGGTTCATTATAGATCTTTCTACGAAGTATCCCAGGGGCTTGAATGCGGGGGAGGAGATGGCTTTTCACCTGAGCAAATAAAATAGGACTACATAGTACCGTCAAGGCCATGTAGCGTCCAAGTTACTTCCCTATCTGCAAGAATCAACAGGGAAGCACAGTAGTAAGAACTTTGGGTGACAAGATAGCCTATAGATGACTTCTTATATAGCTGCAATGTGATGTAGAATCCGATGTTCACTGAAGTAGCTGTTTGCTTGTTTTGTGAAGGTATTCATAACGGTTAATCGAGCATTTACCTTCTGTTTACTATTGTCGCCTAATTTACAGAACACTCACTAGATCAAGCCCCAACATTATGTTGAATGGACTTTGATCATTCCTCTAGAGCTTCCTCCTTTGCCTAGTATGGCATAGTATTTAATAACGTCGTGCTCTAAGGATTTTGGAACTCTCATTGATATAATATTATTGATGAATTGATATTTAATAATGTGAGTTGTACTGCTTTGCGACTTATATGGTAACAAGAGTTGTTGAATGTCTGCAGACATTGGTGGACCATTATGTGATTTATTAGATAGAGGACCCTAGCCGATCCACGGCTTTATCTTTGTTGTTTACACCAGAAACATAAAATCTATTGCTTATACCCACTACCTGTATGGATTCGCCCATCTATGGGCTCTATTGCACAATCTGTGATAATTCCTAGGTTGTACATACTGATATTCCAAGATGGCGCCTAGAGCGACTAGAGTGGGGTTGTCCTCTTTCTATATCTATGTATAGAGTAAGGAAGTGAAAATGTTGTATTTAATCCACCTAAAAGTGTTAATCACTGTTACCACACTGACGAAGGCAACGCGCCGAAACGCGTCTGTGGAGAGTGCCTGTGTGAAATAAACCTGCACGTTGGAAAGTACCCCTCGAGTGCTGTTGTCTTCTTTTGAAACGAAGAGGAATTGGAGCGTTATATATATATATATATATATATATATATATATATATATATATATATATATATATATATATATATATATATATATATATATATATATATATATATATATATATATATTCACTGAAAAAACCATAGGTTATAGACCATATATAGTTAGGAATTAGCATTTAAAAAACCTTATTTTACTCACACAAAACCATTGAAATTCCATATATAGTTAGTTGCACTAACTATATATTGCGCACCCGCAATCCACTGCTGATGATGTCACATATTACATCATTCATGACATGGTCAGTGACATCACTGATGACAACATCCAGTGACTATGTTTCTGTAAAGTTAAAATATGTCTTACATATTGAAGAATGAGTGGATGTATAAGTGTCTGGACGAAGGATTTAGTAGGTGCATGACTGAATGTATGAGTGAGTGATTAAATGTGTCTCACTGAGTGCATGGGTTAGTGACTAAACTGTCTTAATTTGTGCATCATTATGTCTGTTGTTCTGTAAACTGCTGCATGTGTTGATCAGTAGCTATATGAGTAACTATATGGGTTATTGATTGATTGCCCAAGTATTTGCATGGGAGACTGAGTGTGTGTGTGGCTGGATGGGAGGTGTGTGACTCTGTACAGATCAATGTGTACTTGTATCAATGATTGTATAAGAGAGTAAGTATGTGTTAGTATATGGTTGAAAACGTAAGGTGCTCTATGTTTAACTGTATAGAGTAGAAAATGGAAGTGTGATTGATTCTTTACAGGACTGACTAGGTGTGTGAGTAACTCCATGGATGAGTGGCAGAGTGTGAGTGTCTGTATAGGTGTATGAGTGCATATGATTGTGTTGTAAACATGAGTGATTGTATGTATGAATGATTGTATGGGTGAATGAGTGAATGTGTGTGTAGACGTAGGAATCAGTGAGTACGTATGTAGTAACTAGTATTGGTGTGTCAATGGTTTCAAAAATTATACTCTGTTTTTAACACTGGGTGAAACAGAGGTTATATTAAAATGTGAGGAGATGCATTGTATTGTCACATGAATGATATCATCAGTGATGTGGTCATTGATGTCAAATGAGATGTCATCAGTGATGTCATTTGAGATGTCATCAGTGATGTCATCAGTGATGTCACTGACCATGTCATGAATGATGTAATATGTGACATCATCAGCAGTGGATTGCGGGTGCGCAATATATAGTTAGTGCAACTAACTATATATGGAATTTCAATGGTTTTGTGTGAGTAAAATAAGGTTTTTTAAATGCTAATTCCTAACTATATATGGTCTATAACCTATGGTTTTTTCAGTGAATTTTCAAGGTTTTGTAAATGCTAATTCCTAACTATATATGGTCTATAACCTATGGTTTTTTCAGTGAATTTCAATGGTTTTTTAATAGCAAATATCATAAGCTGTCGAATGTCAAGTACGTGGTAAGAATTTTTTTTTTCGTGTTTATGCACACTGATCTGCTTTGATTGCTGCCCCCCACCCCTCATTTCTATTAGGAGTACTCTCTCTTTGCAGATAGTGAAGGGTAGTTAACGCAGCCCTTTCCCCCTTTGTAATCCGTCGTGCCTGCTTCTCTCTCCATTTGATTGATTGTTCTCTTTGGTTCATTCTCTATTTACAAACAAGCACAGAGTCGCAATACTCTGTTTAGTCTTTGCAGATAGCGAAAAATCGTGTAAAAAAACAAAAGGAATCGAGCAAAATCAGTAGGCCACTAATGGGATCTCTTTTTGACCTCGCTAAAATAGAAACATTAGGAACAACCTGTTGAAAATAGCAATGCGTATGTACATAAGCGGCGTTCATTTGTGTTCACAGTACCCCTTGTTGATTGTTTCAATCGAGCATTGAATTGTTCGATGTTAATTCTCTTAAGGATCTTCTCTACCTGCAAACGAGGAAGAATAGGAATATTCTCTCTCCCTTTGCAGATAGTGAAGGGTAGGTAACGCAAGCCTTTAACACGTCGTACCTATTTCATTCCTCATTGATTGATTGATTGTCCGAACATTGACTGTTTGGGAATTAGTTCTTTTTGGAGGTATTCCCTGTTTGCAAATAAACGTAGGAAAATCTTTGCAAGTAGTGAAAGGGTACGTAATGCGGACCTTTCTCCCCCGTTGTAATCTATCATGCCTATCCCCACTGATTGATGCACCTGTTTCACCCGGACCATTTACTAGACATACGTCATCTGGCCCGACCAGAGAGCACCCCTAGTGAAAAGGACATATGCAATAATAACGAAGTGATCACTGTATCCTGTTAACAGAAACTTTAGCATGAAACAACCTGGAAAGAAAAGAATAGGAAAACGAAAATCAGTAGGCCACTGATGAACATGAACTTTTATTAAACAACGAACAAAGAAACGATAACATAACGTAATGATAAAACCTATTAATGTCCTAGAAACAAGAAAACGTTAAAATATGCCAGTGGTGAGAGACCAGAAAAACAGTAAGAGAAACCAAATCACCCCTCGCTGTCCCACCGCCTGCCACGCCAAAAAAATCGATAGACTAGGGAAAATGCAAGTCAGTAGAACATCCGCCCCCACTCTGGAAACTTCCAAGGTGGGGCAGGGTTCCGGCTACGCCCAGCCGGGAGCAGCCCATATAAGGCAGGTCCTGCTGCCACGCCTCGGCCAGGAGATCCTAACGTAGGGTGTAGCCGGAGGAGAGGCCGAGACCAACGGGACCCGGCCAGGGGATTGCCTTTACAACGCTGAACAGTTGCAGGGGGGGGGGAATGTCTCCTCGACCCTCCCCTCTCTCTCCCAGTCCGGCCGCGGTGGCCCTTGAGAGTTGCAGGTAGTCCCGCCACATGCTCTTCCGGTCCGGCCACCAACGGTCGGGGGGCCGAGGCCGACGGAATCCGGCTGCAGCCGATAAACCAAGAAACCCGTTCATGGGGCCAGAGCCAGGGGCGTCCGGCCGACATCCACCGGAAGCCCGGCCCGAAGACGGACGGGACACTTCTTTCTTTTATAATGGCTGCGACAACACTGGGGGGGGATGTCTTGCACATGCCTCCGACCCCCCCCTCGTCCTCATCGCCTGGTCCGGCCATAACAAATCTCAAGCGAGACGCCGTGGGGTGCACTGGGAGGGAGAGACGGTGCGAACAGGCCTCTCCCGCCTCCCCAGTGTAGGCTTCCCAGCTGCACCCTCAGCGGTCCAGGCGCCCGGAAAAGAGTTCTTCCACTGTGGCCATGCTGCAACGTCTCGCCCGGCAGGGTGGAGCCCGTCCGTTCATTTGACCCCGCGATCGCCAGTAGCTACCGAACTCTCAAAATGGCGGTCGACCTGGCAAGAGCGGGCCCAGCATAAAGAAATGGCCCGGTCACTGGTTGACTCCACCACCGTAGTCCTCCACGACCTTGAAGATTCTAGAGGAGCCGCGGGAGTCTCCCACCCCCGATGGGGAATGACTGCCATGATCACCCGTGGAGTGACGAAACTGTATCCGCGGGACGTCGGCGCCAGCCTCACTTTGAATTACTAGAATCCTGCAGACCTCACTTCCGGTGAAAGCACAGTGTGACCCGGTAGGAAAAATTGTTGCACCCCCTCCCCTTTTTGACTGATAGTTCAAACCACCGATCCTTTCCTTTGCCCTTTTAACGGAACTTTGGACTGCCTCCCCCTCTTTTACATTTTCTAGAGAAAACAAAACATTAACCACTACATTAGCATAGCAGTTGACACCAGAACTGTTTTCAAATTGAAAACCAACAACATCTTCAACAGAATCCTTTTTGTTTCTGCTGTGACCCTGCTCCAGCACAGGCATTGTCCCCAGCAGTAATTCTGCAATGCCGGTAAGAATAGCTGTGGTGCCTACTGGACTCACTCACCCCCGCGGCGCCCCACGCCGTTATTTGCTGGGCGGCAACTTGCTAGACATCACCTTCGTGACATCCAGATTTCAGCGCGTTCTGCTGCCTTGGAACTATTCGCACAACAGACCGCTACTGACAAGAATATTTCATTATTGGTGCTGTCAATTTCAATAAATCTATTACTGTTTTTGTTTTGTTGTATATATTTATATGTTATTAAAGTTTTATATTCCTACTACTTTGTTGGAGTGCTATATATTTTTTATGTGACACATAATTGTAAAAACTTTGATGTACAAAGAGTCATTCCTGGAATCTTCCGCTTCAGGCTCGGTCCCCTCCCCAATCACAATACAGGATAGTTTTCAGATAGTAGGAACACGTGTGGTGTGACGGATCTCATCGGGTTTGGGCCTTGATCTACTATAACTCCTTTGAAGAGGGGTGATTCTTTACAGCTGGGGCCATAAACTACATCTGCAGGGCTAGCTGATAGCCTGGACAATCGGACACAGAGGAAGAGGAGTGTCACAGGGTGCGGTAGTGAATAGGGCGAAAGGGAGGTGTCGGGCGGGCACAGTGTGATTCTCAGGGAAGAGCAGCGCAGATGGGGGGAGGTTTATTGCCCATGCATAAGACAGAGAGCGGGGGTGACCAGTGCCTGGGGAAGATGCTTGCGAGGGTGAGGAGCCATGCTACGAATCGACAGCGTGCAGAGAGTGGGTCTGGTCAAGACATCTAAAATGGCTGCCGTGCACGACAAAAGTGTGGCATTTCAAAAAAGGCAAGATGGCGCAGACAATGTTTTTCAACACTTCCTCATTTCCTTCGAATCGAACGTTAACAGACGTTGGGGCATATTACCAAAGTTAAGCGATATTTATCGCTAACGATGCTTACCAACCAATTTTTTACCACTAAGCATCGTCAGAAATTATCGAAGATAAACCTTACTATTATCAAGGTTTATCGCAAATGCGATAATAAACGGCCGCAATGCATGAATATCGCTAAAAACTCAGCGATATTCATGCATTACCGAGCTAATACTCTTAGCCATGTTATCCACCTCCCATTGGATAACATGGCTAAGAACTGCTCAGGGCAGGTGTTACTTTTTGGAGATATTCGCGCTTAGCGCGAATATCTCCAAAAGTTGGTAATAGGAGATAGATATCTTGCATGTTGTAATGCAAGTTATTGTGGTATATGGAACTCATACCATAATCTCTCAGGAAAGCAGAAACTGATCCTTTTGGGACCGCCTAAAAAGGCCTAGGGGGTGAGGAGTACTCTACTTTGCCCCCTTTTCACGTTCCGAACTATTTTATTTTACTCTCTTCTGTAATTACACAAAATACCAGCGATAAGATGCATCGGAGACACACAGTGAGAGAAAGGAGGCCGGAGATGAAGAAGACATGTCAAATACACATTGGAGATAATATAGTGGCAGAAGGGAAGTAAATATGAGTAAACTTACCATGTAACATAAAAATGTTGCACTCTATACTATAAGTCTCATTTTATACTACAATCACTTCGCTACAACCTCATAAATTAAAAATAAAAATAAATAATGTCTCAAACAATTTTTGATTTCTAAATATAAATTTATTCTTCAAAATTTTCTAAATTTGAAACAACTAGTAACATGTCCTCATCAGTAATTTCCTCTTCAATCATCTCATCTGGAATCTCCTCATTAAAAGTCTGCAATGATGATTCTTGTAACTCTATGGTCTCCAAACACTCGATAAATTCGCCATCAAGAGATTGATCAAAAAAATCATTCAAGTCATCTCCTCCTTCTGACAATATTTCATTATTGGTGCTGTCCATTTCAATCAATGTAGTGGAATCATTCAAGTCATCTCCTCGTGACAATATTTCATTATTGGTGCTCTCAATTTCAATCAATGTAGTGGAATCATTCAAGTCATCTCCTCCTTGTGACAATATTTCATTATTGGTCCTGTCCATTTCAATCAATCTAATGGAATCATACAAGCCATCTCCTCCTTGTGACAATATTTCATTATTGGTGCTCTCAATTTCAATCAATGTAGTGGAATCATTCAAGTCATCTCCTTGTGACAATATTTCATTCTTGGTGCTGTCCATTTCAATCAATCTAATGGAATCATACAAGTCATGTCCTCCTTGTGACAATATTTCATTATTGGTGCTCTCAATTTCAATCAATGTAGTGGACAATTCAAAAGAAATTGCCACGGTCTCTTCATTGTGAGCCATTTTATTTTGAAATTGCTTGCTGTAAATTGCAGAAAAAAATAATCACTTTCATTTATCGTTTTTAGTAATACATAATATAAAACTAACTTCATCAACTATTTAGTATAACAGAAGGACTGCAAATAAATAACAGAAAACATTTTTCAAATTATCTTCAAGTGTACAACATAGTTCCCCTTACAAATTAACAACTCACCTTTTTAAAAGTAGCAGAAGTGTTAGTACTGTGTAAATCAAACACCAGAAATTCACCACCAAAAATTCCTCACAAATGTACCTCAGACAGTAGTATCACAAAATGGCTGTGGTTTCCTCTCATTTGACATATATACATAACCAATTAACTTTCATCACACACAAATACAAAACCAAAGTAACATTTTAATTGGTTCTAAATTTCAACACTTTCAAATGTGTTTTCCCCATGCAATTTTCCATAGGACATTTACATACGTCTACAGCCTGAATGGCTGAACGGAATTACACCAAACTTGGCAAAATGGTACATCAAACCTAAGAGGTCAGGAAGGATCTACTATGACCCCTTATGGTCATTTCCCCCTTCGCTTTGGCCTCCTCTTGTCTCTCAATCCTACCGAGAGACAAGATGGCGGCCGCTACGGACTGTTTGGAATGTTGACAGACGCCGGAGAACCAATCAGCTTCGCAAAGCTCCGTAACGCGAAAAGTACGCGAAGCGGAGCGCTGTTACAGATATATATCTTTTTTTGAACGTTAATTTCTCAAAATCCACTGGAGCACATATATTGAGACCTAGCAAAGGCACATCGGGCTACCAGTCCCTAATATTTTGCCAAGTTTCGTGCAAATCCATTCAGGTGTTCGATTATTATTATTATTATTTTTTTTTGCCCCGCGGGGCCCTTTTAAAACCTCCACATCAAACCTAGGGGGTCAGCGAGGATCTACTATTCCCCCTTATGGTCATTTGCCCCTTCGCTTTGGCCTCCTCTTGTCTCTCGATCCTACCGAGAGACAAGATGGCGGCCGCTACGGACTGTTTGGAATGTTGACAGACGCCGGAGAACCAATCAGCTTCGCTTCACAAAGCTCCGTTGCGCGAAAAGTACGCGTCCTAGGACGCTGCCCGGTCCGCTGTTACAGATATATATCTTTTTTTAAACGTTAATTTCTCAAAATCCACTGGAGCACATATATTGAGACCTACAAAAGGCACATCGGGCTACCAGTCCCTACAATTTTGCCAAGTTTCGTGCAAATCCATTCAGCCGTTCGGGCTAAAAGTGAGGCCAACCGCCCTATGGAAAACTCAATGTTAAAAACACGTTTTGGGACCCCCCTTTTTTCTCGGCCCCCCCTTGACGAACCCCCCCCAAATTTTCAAGGGCTGCTCAGAAACAAAATGTGCCATTTTCCTGAAAATTTCAGCCAATTCCGTCCACAAACGCCAAAGTTATTAGACATAGAATTTTCAAAAAACCCATAGAGAAAAAATCCTAACTATATATACCTACTGGCGACCGCCAGTAGGTAATATATATTATCTACTGGTGGTCTCTAGTAGATAGATATAGTTAGGGCCTAGTTTCCATAGCAAAAGCGTTTTTTGTTTTCCCAATACCTTTGTCGCCGGTTCACAAATCATTGCAAAATTTTCAAAACTTGTGGCCCACTCCGGTCAGCTCCTATCCTGAAAGTTTCGGGGTGATTCGCCAAGCGGGAGCCGAGATAAAAAGGGGGTCCCAAAACGTGTTTTTTCCATTTTATGCTGAACGGAACTACATCAAATTTGGGAAAAAGGTAGCCCTTGTTTCAGAAAGAACTCTTTTTGTTAAGTGGTGTAAATCCGTTGAGTAGTTCCTGAGAAATTAAAAAAAAAAGAGGGAAAAAATGCATTTCCCATAGGAAACTTTAGACACGGCTACAGCTCGAACTGCTGAACGGAATTACACCAAATCTGGCAAAAAGGTAGTCCTTGTTCAGAAAGAACTTTTTTTAATAAATGGAGTAAATCCGTTGAGTAGTTGCTGAGAAAATCAAAAAAGAAAAGTCTCGATATTTAGAGGCGCAGTGGATCCGGAGACCCTCCCGCCCACGAGCTTTAGTCTAATTGGCTGTCAACAATCCAAACCAGGAAGTGTTGGCAGCCATCCTGCGCCTCGGTAACCGAAGCACAAGAAAACTGAAAAATAAAAGGTGAAAAATAACAAAAGGGGGCAGTGTAGAAACACCCTGACCCCTGAGGCCTGCTCAGGGGCAAATAAAGCATTATTTTTTTTTAAATCGGCCGAATTCACGCTGGGTGCGCTAATCCGGCCAAGAAGATAAAAAAAAACAGGCTCGGGCACCCGTGCTTCATTGTATTGAAGCCTCCAGGTGGGCCAGGTCCTGGGGGCAGTGAAAAAAAGTGTGGGGGGGCCCCAATCCCCCCCACACTGCCCCGGGCATCACCACCTCCCCGGGGCAAGATAGTTGAGGCACGCAGCCCTACTGCAGCCCCGGGAGCAGCCACCCCTGGGGCTTTTTTTATAATTGGTGGGTGGGCCTTCAAGGCCCCCCCAACCCCCGGGGACAGCCACCCCTGGGGCTTTTAAAATATTTGCGGGAGGCACATGGCCCCCCCAGCCCCGGGACTGCCACCCCCAGGGCTTGTTTTAAAAAAAATTAAAACAACCTGTGTGGGATGGCGCAAGCCCCCCCCACACGCCCTGGGGACCGCCACCTCCCGGGGCTCTAAGTATTTAAATTTGGGGGTCCGTTACGGACCCCCGAGCCCCGGGGACCACCACCTCCCTGGGGCTGCGCATGTGATAGGAGGGGGGACGCGCGGCCCCCTCCTGGAGCCTGTGATGGCCCTGGGGATTGCCATCCCCCAGGGACAGCTCCTGCAGTGTCCCGGGGTGCCCATCCCAGGGACACAGCTGTTTGCTATGGCAGGGCTGGAACCGTGCGGCTACCACCCTGCCATAGCAAACTGTGGTTTGGGTTTTGAAATCAAACCAGATGCTTTTCCACACAGGGAGCTGCTTTTCAGCAGCTCCCCATGTGGAAAAGCAGTGCCGGTCCCCCTCCCCTATAAATCTTTTTTTATTTTTAAACGGCGAGGCCAGGCCCTGGGGGATGGGGTCCCCATGGTCAGGTTTGGCCTGAGGATGGGGGCAACGCGGCCCCCCTCACCAAATAAAACTTTTTTAAAACAAAGGCCTGCCCTGGGGATGGGGTCCTTGGGTCCTATGGAGACCACAGGAGGGGGCCGGCACGGCCCCCCTTCCTATAATAAAAAATTTAGCAATGCCCCGGGGAATGGGGTCCCCGGGCCGGAATTGGCCACGGGACGGAGGCCCACGTGGTGTGTATGGTGTGTTGCTGAAAGAATGGATGTCTGAATGGTACATGTCCAAGTAACTACATATATAAAAGGCTGTGTATGTGAAAGTTGAAGTATACAAATGTCTATACATGAGAGCCAGTAATTGTGAGAGTCGCTGCATGGATGAGTGTGTACTTGTATCAGTGATTGTAGAAAAAAGTAAGTATGGATTTTTTTCTGTTTGAATAACTGATGTTGTGTGTGTATAACTACAGTTCATTAAATGGAATTGTGATTGATTCTTAGCATGACTGAGTAGGTGTGTGAGTAAGTCTGGCTGAGTGGTGGTGTGTGAGTCTGTATACATGTATGAGTGCTTATGATATTGTTGTATTGATGAGTGACTATATCTATGAGCGATTCTATGGGTGAATGAGTGATGTGTATGTAGACTTAGGAATCAGTGAGTGTGTATGTAGTAACTGGTACAGTGGGTGTATGAAAGGTTATATTACAGTGTGATGAGGGGAATCAGATTTTCACATGGATGTTATCATCAGTGATGTCATTTGAGATGCCATCAGTGATGTCACTGACCATGTCATGAGTGATGTAATAAGTGATGTCATCAGCAGTGCATTGCGGGGGCGAGTTATAGTTAGCTCAACTAACTACAAAGGCTGAATTTCTCTGGTTTTGTACGAGTAAAATGTCCAACCAACTATAACGTCCCTGAAGCCTGTGTTTTTCTTCAGTGAATTTCTAAGGTTTTTTAAATGCTAATTTCTAACTATAACGTTTCTTGTTTTTTCTAAGCGTGGGCGTAGTTCAAGTGGAAAAACACGTCTGCCGCGCTACGCGAAGCTCCGTGAGCAGCGGAGTGTGTTAGATAAATGCCAGTTTGTGGTGATTTTCAGGTGCTTGTTCGCACTGTGCAATCATCACGAACAGCACCATGCACAGCGGAAGTGGGCTCTGCTTCCTTTCTGCTGCTCGAGTTGATTTTTACTTGAGCAGCAGCTTTTCTCAATACGAACGGACGGTTTCTCAACGCAATGAGAAATCTGACCACCCGTATTGAGAAATCTGATTGGGAGGTGGATATTCCTCACTCACTCTCGCCAACTTGAAGTTGATGAATGTGAGCAAGGAAAAAAATACAGCTGCGCAACGCGAAACAGAGTTTTTCGGAACTCTGTGAGCTTTGCATAACGCGGAGTGTGGAAAACTCCGCCCAGACTTATTTTTTTCAGTGAATCTATATTATATATACAAGTATGCCCGGATGTCACTGGTTCCTGCTTCGGCATTAATTTTGTTCTTCAAGGTATTGAAGGGTACGGGCCCGCCTTCGAGTTTGGGAGAAGATGTGACGGTACATAGAGGTTATCAACCTCGGGCTGGGCGGGATGCATTGTCATTAGTGCCCCCGCCTAATGGAATCCTGAGCACGGGAACTGAAGCGGTTCTGGGGCCCCGGGAGGTTGGTGTTTTAACGCAATGCAGAGTATCCTGCCTTCCGCTCATGCACTGACATTACGAGTAAACCCCATGCACCATTTACCTGGGAGTAAAATAGATGCATCCTGGGAATTACAGTCCACTGGAAGTTCGTGAATGGTGAGCATATCATTGGAGGGGTGGAGCGGACTATCACCAATCGCAGTGAGGCAAGATACATTTAAACGCGAAGCGCAAAGCCTCCTGAAACATCTTGGCGCTGACGAAGGCCGGAAAAGGCAAATATCAGTGCAAAAAAGAAGCAACATGGATCCTGGGGGAGAACCTAATCGCTACTGCCCCATCCTATAACTATCTGGGAGTTTGGGTGTCAGAGAGGGCCACTGCAGCTAAACATCTAAAGGAGCTAAAACCAAGAATAGATAAAACAATTCTGTTTTTAAGACGCCTAAGCTATCGCTTGGCCAGCCCCTCAGCAGAACCGATGTTGACAGTACTCAGGGCAAAACTGATTCCCTCCATTACGTATGGCCACATTGCCTACCCAGGTGCATTCGAGAAAGTGGTCAATGCAGCCCAGGCGAAAGCGTATAAGTTGGTGCTACAGGCCCCTAGACAGGCTAGGAATAACAGGCGAAGGCTAGAAATAGGCCTGAATCGACCGGAGTTGGCATTACTGGGGGACCTGATAAAATACTACATCAGAGTACTGAAAGCGCCCGAAAACACCCTAAAGCATTTCTTAAAACCTACATTTGGTGAAGTGGGCTCTCCATGGCACTCTAAGCTGGCACAAGGCATTGATCTATTGAAAATTGAGGGTAAGAGCTTGCACCTCAATGAAATACCATACTCAGCCTGGGCACAAGCCGTAAAGCGTCAAGTCCAGTCCATCTCGTTCGAGCTTGATCTTCTATCGCTACGGCACAACCCATTAACGTTGGCCCTGGATAAGTCTTATATTCTCGGGAAACCCCAACCATACCTGCGAGACTCACTAACAACTCATGCGAGAAAGAAAATCCTGTATCTGCGCCTCCTGGCTCTCATGATCACGGACTTTAATCCAAAATGGGCACGAACGGACGGTGCCATCGATTATGCAACTACCACAGAGAGTCATGGTTACACCTGCTATGTTGCTGTACAAAGTTGGCCAGCGATCGTCATCGTCTGCTGCGCCCGGCCCTACGGAATCTAGGCCATAGAACATGCAGAGAGGCCTCGGACTGGTGCTTCCCAGAAAACTACGACCTGCCTATTAGCCAGGGTCGGTAAGTTCACCCACCAAGCCAAAATGGCACTCGACCTCCATCAAAAGGCCATAGATCCTAAGAGTCTCGACACTGTGTAAGGAGCACCATCTGGAGCACAAATGAGTGTCAGCTTACAGCTAACTTAGGGAGCTCCCGCTAAGTAACTGGACCAACTGGACCCAGAAACTATACCAGGGTCGGACAAGGGTCCAATGAAGAACCCATCCTTGTTGATGCGCAGTGAAAACGTTCGTGTCAAACCTCCACACTTTCCCAAGACTCTAATTGCCGTGAAGTTAAGGAACAGACAAAAACCTTCCTTGCTCTAATAGAACTCTGATCGGACAAAAAGGGGCAAAACTAGCCATTATTCTATTTTAAAGTTGTACATATGGTTTTACTGGGCGACGGGCACATGGGGGGGGGGTGATGTTCTTTGTGTTTTATACTGTAAAGATTTTAAGTAATCGCACAGTTTAATAAAATTTATTTATTCATTTATTTATTCATCCTGGGAATTAATGTCCACTGGAAGTTTGTGAACTGTGAATGGTGAGCATATCATAGGAGGGGTGGAGCGGACTATCACCAATCTCAGTGTGGCAAAATACATTTAAACGTGGAGCGCAAAGTCTCCTGAAACATCTTGGGGCTGACGAAGGCTGGAAAAGGCTGAAATGCATTCGCTGAACAATTGAATAAAAGATGCTATCATGGTTCCCCTGCGTGGCCTCTGCTCTTTCTTCGGAGGAGTTCTTGGTGATGTTACGCGCGTCAACCAGAGACGCATTACAGAGGCCCCCGCTTCCTAAGTGGGCCCGGATGTCACTGGTTCCTGCTTCGGCATTCATTTTGTTCTTCAAGGTAATGAAGGGTCCGGGCCCGCCTCCGAGTCTGGGAGAAGATGTGGCAGTACAACGAGGTTATCAACCTCGGGCTGGGCGGGATGCATCGTCATTACTGCACCCGCCTACTGGAATCCTGAGCACGGGGACTGAAGCGGTTTTGGGGACCCGAGGAAGCACCTTGACTTTTAATTAACAGATTGGTGTTTAAACGCAATGCGGAGTATCCTGCCTTCCGCTCATGCTGCTCTCTGACATTACGAGTAAACCCTATGCACCACAGATGCATCCTGGGAATTACAGTTCACTGGAAGTTCATGAACTGTGAATGGTGAGCATATCATTGGAGGGGTGGAGGGTACTATCACCAATCGCAGTGTGGCAAGATACATTTAAACGCGGAGCGCAAAGCCTCCTGAAACATCTTGGCGCTAACAAAGGCTGGAAAAGGCTGAAATGCATTCGCTGAACAATTGAATAAAAGATGCTTTCATGTTTCCCCTGTGTGGCCTCTGCTCTTTCTTTGGAGGAGTTCTTGGCGAGATATATATATATATATATATTCACTGAAAAAACCATAGGTTATAGATCATATATAGTTAGGAATTAGCATTTACAAAACCTTGAAAATTCACTGAAAAAACCATAGGTTATAGACCATATATAGTTAGGAATTAGCATTTAAAAAACCTTATTTTACTCACACAAAACCATTGAAATTCCATATATAGTTAGTTGCACTAACTATATATCGCGCACCCGCAATCCACTGCTGATGATGTCACATATTACATCATTCATGACATGGTCAGTGACATCACTGATGACATCACTGATGACATCTCAAATGACATCACTGATGACATGACTGATAACAACATCCAGTGATTTTTTGTTTCTGTAAAGTTTAAATATGTCTTACATATTGAAGAATGAGTGGATGTGTAAGTGTCTGGACGAAGGATTTAGTAGGTGCATGACTGACTGTATGACTGAGTGATTAAATGTGTCTCACTGAGTGCATGGGTTAGTGACTAAACTGTCTTAATTTGTGCATCATTATGTCTGTTGTTCTGTAAACTGCTGCATGTGTTGATCAGTAGCTATATGAGTAACTATATGGGTTATTGATTGATTGTCCAAGTATTTGTATGGGAGACTGAGTGTGTGTGTGGCTGGCTGGGAGGTGTGTGACTCTGTGCAGATCAATGTGTACTTATATCAATGATTGTATAACAAGGTAAGTATGTGTTAGTATATGTTTGAAAATATAAGTTGCTCTATGTTTAACTGTATAGACAAGAAAATGGAAGTGTGATTGATTCTTTACAGGACTGACTAGGTGTGTGAGTAACTCCATGGATGAGTGGCAGAGTGTGAGTGTCTGTATAGGTGTATGAGTGCATATGATAGTGTTGTAAAGATGAGTGATTGTATGTATGAATGATTGTATGGGTGAATGAGTGAATGTGTGTGTAGACGTAGGAATCAGTGAGTACATATGTAGTAACTAGTATTGGTGTGTCAATGGTTTCAAAAATTATACTCTGTATTTAACACTGGGTGAAACAGAGGTTATATTAAAATATGAGGAGATGCATTGTATTGTCACATGAATGATATCATCAGTGATGTGGTCATTGATGTCAAATGAGATGTCATCAGTGATGTCATCAGTGATGTCATTTGAGATGTCATCAGTGATGTCATCAGTGATGTCACTGACCATGTCATGAATGATGTAATATGTGACATCATCAGCAGTGGATTGCGGGTGCGCGATATATAGTTAGTGCAACTAACTATATATGGAATTTCAATGGTTTTGTGTGAGTAAAATAAGGTTTTTTAAATGCTAATTCCTAACTATATATGGTCTATAACCTATGGTTTTTTCAGTGAATTTTCAAGGTTTTGTAAATGCTAATTCCTAACTATATATGATCTATAACCTATGGTTTTTTCAGTGAATTTCAATGTTTTTTTAATAGCAAATATCATAAGCTGTCGAATGTCAAGTACGTGGTAAGTGAAAACATTTTCGTGTTTATGCACACTGATCTGCTTTGAATGGTGCCCCCCCCCCTCATTTCTATTAGGAGTACTCTCTCTTTGCACATAGTGAAGGGTAGTTAACGCAGGCCTTTGCCCCCGTTGTAATACGTCGTGCCTGCTTCTCTCTCCATTTGATTGATTGTTATCCAAGTATTTACTGTTTTAGAATTGGTTCTCTTTGGTTCATTCTCTATTTACAAACAAACACAGAGTCGCAATACTCTGTTTAGTCTTTGCAGATAACGAAAAATCGTGTAAAAAAAAAAAGAAAAGGAATCGAGCAAAATCAGTAGGCCACTAACGGGATCTCTTTTTGACCTCGCTAAAATAGAAACATTAGGAACAACCCCTCATGACAAATACAAAACTAGTGAAATGAACTGAACTCCACACAATGATGGCTGCAAAACAGCTCGGCTCCGCCACCCACCCCGCCCAAAATAACGATAAAGAGCGGCTGCCATGATTGGTTGCGGAATGGCCACGACGGAGCTACGAAATGGTACTGCTCTCATGCTAACCCCAGCTTCAGTCTGAAACATCCAGAAACACTGTAGACTACCAATTCGATCAGTTCCGGTAGCGCCCCAATGTAACCCGGTAGAGAAGAACTAGCCCTCCCCTCTTTGACTGATGGTTCTTGTTGCCTGTCCCTTCTGTTGTCATTTAACAGAACTATTTAGCCTGCTGAAAGGGGTTATGTTCCGACCGCTGGTTGGTGGAGACATTTTGACTATATTCTGGACCTGCGTTGTCGCGTAATGCGTCATATGACGCGCCGCGTTAGCGCATCCGGAAGTCATCCGGGGCGCGCAGCGCGTAACGTAAGCATAACAAGTCATGTGACTTGTTAATAAAACTTTTTATTGGTTCATTTTACTTTTCTTCTTCTAATGATGAAAGGCTTGGTCATATGACCTCAAAATTACGCTTTTTATTACTTCCGAACATTATTTTTTCTTAAATATATGTTATAATGTTCCAGGCTAATGTACTTTCCCGGAAAATTTACAACTGTCCTGCAAGTAAAATATATTCTTTTTTCGAGAAAAAGAGCGTTTCTTCGTCCCATGACGGAGCCATTGAGCAAAAGAGGGTCGACCTGCTGTCTTAGTCGCCGATACGCCTGAATATGAGATTCTTATCGATCACTTTATGTTGCAGGAATAGAAAACACAACAGCCCTTGACCATTTATCTTTACTGTGTTCCTTCGTATTATACCTTTTACCCTTCATGTAATTGGTCTGCTTTATTTCACTTGCCTTTTAATGATTCTAAAACAGTGACTATTATTAAAAACTTTACCAATGTATATACTACTACCATGTTTTCTTTTAAAAACCTTTATTGTGAAAATTTCATTATACAAATACGAGCCTATAACCACGTGGGCCTGCCACGGAGCAAACTGTAATCGTATATGATGAGTAGACATTTACACTGTAGAGGAACGTAACGGGCGGGCCATTAGGTTGCAAGAACTAAGGTGTCTAACAGTTACGGAATCGGTGGACGTACATTTTATAATTAAAATACGACAGGGCCAGTTACAATAAAATTATCTAGATATACATTTGCGGGCAAGTACCATGGGTGACGTTAATTCGAACTTTCAATAGTACAGTAATCAATAACACATCAGAACTTAATATCAATAGGGATGTCGAAATATTCAATCAATTCTCGTCCCCGCCCGCCATGTGCTTCAAAACTGCATACGTATCTCGTGATTTCAAGGTTCTGCAACCAGTACACAACAAGGAGTTACGAGTCCCATTTATTCCGGCGCCATTTTGGGCGAGGACGGGCAGGTCCAGGATATAGTCAAAATGTCTCTACCAACCATCGACTATGATGATGTTCATATGCTGTATTTATTAGAGTAACACTCATCTGTCCACATGAAATTAATTTGCCACAATCTAAACATGTCATTTTAATCTTTCCAAAGTTCTTCTAAATATTTGGGACCGTTTCCCTTGCCTCTGATGCTGTCAGTGCCACTTCTTTGATGAATGTACTAGCAGGTCAGGGGTTCTCCTCCAAATCTATCTTTTATGCAGCACTATAATTAATTGGTGCCACCTCTCCATATGACGATGCATGGTATAGTTACCATAACTATATTTTTTTTCGGTTCCTCTGGAGAGTTCATCGTGGCAGATGAAGCGTGTAACGTACCGGGCATTTACCTTTTTTTGCATGTACAGGAAAGGAAAAAAAATCGAGCGTCCGAGTTCTAAGGTGTCCCAGGGCCATTTTAGTGGACCAGGCCCAAATCCAAAGAACAGGCCGCCATTTTGAGAGTCCTGTTGCAGCCGCCTGTCGCTGTAGCATCAAGAGCAGCCGAAACTCAGCTGAATGGCAACTGAAACGGTAAAGGGGCGCCCCACTACAGCAGACGAGCCTCCACCTAGGAAGGCCCGTTCACGCCGCCTCCCCCCCCTTCGGGCACCCCACGCCGTTATTCGGAGCAGTATTGTAGGATGGCCACACCAGTGCGGCAACTTGCTAGATATCACCTCGGTGGCAACCGAATCTCAACGCCTTGTGGTGTCTTCTATTCAGAAAACATTGTTATGCTGCCTTCGACCTATTCGCCGCAAGTGCGCACACAACTCAACTGCATAGCTTGCTAGACACCACCTCGGTGCCATCCGGATCTTGGAATCTCAGCGCCTTTTGGTGTCTTCTCTTCAGAAAATATTGTTGCGCTGCCTTTGGCCCCATTCGCACATCGGTCCGCTACTGACGCCATCTCACAGGCTAATGGGGCGCCCCACGCCGACTTTCAGCATTGTAGGATGACCACACCAGTACAGCAACTTGCTAGACATCACCTCGGTGCCATCCGGATCTCGGCGCCCCACTGCAGATGAAGTGCCTCTCAACTATGAAACCACCACGGTGACATCCGGATCTTGGCGCGTTGTGCTGCCTTCGGCCTATTCGCACATCGGTCCGCTACTGACGCCATCTCACAGGCTAATGGGGCGCCCCACGCCGAGTTTCAGCATTGTAGGATGACCACACCAGTACAGCAACTTGCTAGACATCACCTCGGTGCCATCCGGATCTCGGCGCCCCACTGCAGATGAAGTGCCTCTCAACTATGAAACCACCACGGTGACATCCGGATCTTGGCGCGTTGTGCTGCCTTCGGCCTATTCGACAGCTTGTTCCTGGGAGAGAGTGAGCAACACGGACCTTCTGTGGCTTGATTACTTCATTCAGAAAACGGGCCAACTTTAACTGCCGGCCTGAACTGAGGCCAGTGACCGGCCGCTTCCCTCCCTGTGGTCTGCATAGCCAGACCTACACGCGCAAAATAATGTGAGCCGCCCTGATACCTGCAAGCTTCTGAAGCCTGACACCACGCCTTAAGTCCTGCTCTGCGCCTATTGCAGGTGTGAACACGACATACCTACTCCACGGCAACCTTTGTGCCCGCGTGCAGAATCTGTTTCCCAGTCCCTGTCCTGAAGAGAACCTTAAATACTTAGGTTCGAAACGCGTCGACAATACCACCCTGTGGCTACAACAAAGGGTACCGCTAGGATGTAAATCATACCACCACTCTGTATCCTAGCCTTGCAACCCTATTTAACATTACACCACAGGCTTTCGTTGACAGGCAGGCTTGTTTTTGATCTCAACCCCGCCTGTCACTTGGTTTTTTCAATCTCTAGGACTGGTTCCCGTTTGTTCGCTTATGGATTAATCTCTGCACTGTATATAATTGCAATTTATTTGAATTATTATACATTTGTGATTGTCTTTTGGTGTGTCTAACCAATCTTTTGTTTGATTCTTTGTTGTAAATTTGTAAATGTGTGCATTTGTAGATACTGTATATATGAACCTTTTGAATTGACAGTGGTTTTGTTTGTGCTTGTGTTTCAAAAAATTGCTGATAAATGTAAAAAAGAAAAATAAACTTGTTTGGAAAATTAAATCCAGTGGTCACACGGTACAGATTGACTGTGTGTCTGGTGAATTGTTTCACGAATAATCCTGTCCAGCCACCCTGTTCTGTTTTTCCTATTGTTGAGATCTGGGTTGGTCAGATGTAGGATCCAATACCTTTACTGTTTCACAGTTCGGCCTATTCGCACATCGGTCCGCTACTGACGCCATCTCACAGACTAATGGGGCGCCCCACGCCGAGTTTCAGCATTGTAGGATGACCACACCAGTGCACCTTACTAGACACCACCTCGGTGCCATCCGGATCTTGGCATCTCAGCGCCTTGTGGTGTCTTCTATTCAGAAAATATTCTTGCGCAACCTTTGCCCCATTCACACATCGGTCCGCTACTGACGCCATCTCACAGGCTAATAGGGCGCCCCACGCCGAGTTTCAGCATTGTAGGATGACCACACCTGTACAGCAACTTGCTAGACATCACCTCGGTGCCATCCGGATCTTGGCATCTCAACGCCTAGTGGTATCTTCCATACAGAAAATATTGTTGCGCTGCCTTTGGCCCCATTCGCACATCGGTCCGCAACTTAGACATCACCTCGGTGCCATCCGGATCTTGGCATCTCAGCGCCTTGTGGTGTCAGTCAGAAAATATTGTTGCGCTGCCTTTGGCCCCATTCGCACATCAGTCCGCTACTGACACCATCTCACAGGTCAACAGGGCGCCCCACGCCGACTTTTACCATTGTAGGATGGCCACACCAGTGCCACAACTTGCTAGACACCACCTCGGTGCCATCCGGATCTTGGCATCTCAGCGCCTTGTGGTGTCTTCTATTCCGAAAATATTGTTGCGCTGCCTTTGGCCCCATTCGCACATCGGTCCGCTACTGCCGCCATCTCACAGGCCAACGGGGCGCCCCACGCCAACTTTCAACATTGTAGGATGGCCACACCAGTGCGGCAACTTACTAGACACCACCTCGGTGCCATCCGGATCTTGGCGCGTTGTGCTGCCTTTGGCCTATTCGCACATCGGTCCGCTACTGACGCAAACTCACAGGCCAACGGGGCGCCCCACGCCGACTTTCAGCATTGTAGGATGGCCACACCAGTGCTGCAACTTGCTGGACACCACCTAGGTGCCATCCGGATCTTGGCGCGTTGTATTGCCTTCGGCCTATTCGCACATCGGTCCGCTACTGACGCCGCCTCACGTGCCAACGTATTTTCTCCGCATTTTATACCCTATGCCGCATAACAGGTCATGTGACTTGTTTATAAAACTTTTCATTGGTTCATTTTACTTTTGGTTTCCTAATGATGGAAGGCTTGATCATATGACCTAAAAACAACACTTTTCATTGGATGAAAACTTTTTTTTTTTCCCAAGCGATGAAAGCCCCACCTTGTTTCTGGATGTTTCAGACTGAAGCTGGCGTCAGCATGAGAGCACCACCATCTCGTAGCTCCGTCGTGGTCATTCCGCGAGCAATCATGGCAACCGCTCCCCACCAGAAGCCTACAGGAGTCGGGGGCCCCCAAAACCTTTGATGAATCCTCAAGGCGGAGGGGACGCTTTCGAGAATGGGGTCCAAGACCTAGCAGACAAGCGTCCGATTTCCAAGGTGTCCCAGGGCCATTTCAGTGGATCAGGCCCAAAAAGGAAAGAGCCTGCCGCCATTTTGAGAGTCCTGTGACAGCCGCCTATCGCTGCACCGCAAGAGTGGGCGCAACTCAGCTGAATTGCGGCTTTTGACACAGTGGACCAAAAGCGGACGGAATGGCAACTGAAACGGTAAAGGGGCGCCCCACTACAACAGATGACACTCCACCTGGAGAGGCCCGTTCACGCCGCCTCCCCCGGGGCGCCCCACGCCGTTATTCGGAGCAGCATTGTAGGATACCAAAACCAGTGCGGCAACTTACTGGACATCACCATGGTGCCATCGTTCTGCTGCCTTGGAACTATTCGCACAACAGTTTGCTACTGATGACCCACCCCCCGCGACGCCCCACGCCGGAAATCTGGACGTTGTGCTGCGTTGGGACTATTCGCACAGCCGACCGCTACTTTGTTGTTTTTCCCTAAAAATGTTTATATGTTATTACTATTTTTGTTTTCTTGTATATATTTATAAGTTATTAAAGTTTTATAATCTTACTACTTTGTCGGAGTGCTATATATTTTTAATGTGACACATAATTGTAAAAACTTTGATGTACAAAGAGTCATCCCTGGAATCTTCCGCTTCAGGCTCGGTCCCCTCCCCAATCACAATACAGGATGGTTTTCAGATAATAGGAACGCGTCTGCTGTGACGGATCTCATCGAGTGTGGGCCTTGATCTACTATAACTCCTTTGAAGAGGGGTGATTCTTTACAGCTGGGGCCATAAACTACATCTGCAGGGCTAGCTGATACCCTAGGACCAGCCTGGACAATCGGACACAGAGGAAAAGGAGTGTCAGAGGGTGCGGTAGTGAATAGGGCGAAAGGGAGGTGTCGGGCAGGCACAGGGTGTGATTCTCAGGGAAGAGCAGCGCAGATGGGGGGAGGTTTATTACCCATGCATAAGACAGAGAGCGGGGGTGACCACTGCCTGGGGGAGATGCTTGCGAGGGTGGGGAGCCATGCTAAGGATCGACAGCGTGCACAGAGTGGGTCTGGTCAAGGCATCTAAAATGGCTGCCGTGCACGACAAAAGTGTGGCAATTGAAAAAAGACAAGATGGCGCAGACAATGTTTTTCAACACTTCCTGATTTCCTTCGAATCGAACGTTAACAGACGTTGGGGCATATTACCAAAGTTAAGCGATATTTATCCCTAACGATGCTTAGCAACGATTTTTTTACCGCTAAGCATCGTCAGAAATTATCGCAGATAAACCTTGCTATTATCAAGGTTTATCGCAAATACGATAATAAACGACCGCAATGCATTAATATCGCTGAAAACTCAGCGATATTCATGCATTACCGAGCTAATGCTCTTAGCCATGTTATCCACCTCCCATTGGATAACATGGCTAAGAACTGCTCAGGGCAGGTGCTAGCTTTTGGAGATATTCGCGCTTATCTCGAATATTTCCAAAAGTTGATAATAGGAGATAGCGATGTTAGCGACTGTTTCCAGTCGCTAACATCTTGGCATGCCCACTTTGCATGTCATTAGTGATAAATATCACTCACATGCAAAGTGGGGCCCAAGATGGTCGCTATCTCCTACTAGCCGTCGCTAACTGGTGTTAGCAACAGCTAGGTAATACAGATATAATTTTATCTCCGCGAAGCGGAGCGCTGTTACAGATATATATCTTGTTTTTGAACATTAATTTCTCAAAATCCACTGAGGCCCATATATTGAGACCTAGCAAAGGCACATCGAGCTACCAGTCCCTACAATTTTGCCAAGTTTCGTGCAAATCCATTCAGCCGTTCGATTATTATTATTATTTTTTTTTTTGCCCCGCGGGGCCCTTTTAAAACCTCCACATCAAACCTAAGAGGTCAAGGAGGATCTACTATGCCCCCTTATGGTCATTTGCCCCTTCGCTTTGGCCTCCTCTTGTCTCTCGATCCTACCGAGAGACAAGATGGCGGCCGCTACGGACTGTTTGCAATGTTTACAGACGCCGGAGAACCAATCAGCTTCGCAAACCTCCGTTACGCGAAGCGGACCGCTGTTACAGATATATATCTTTTTTTGAACGTTAATTTCTCAAAATCCACTGGAGCACATATATTGAGACCTAGCAAAGGCACATCGGGCTACCAGTCCCTAATATTTTACCAAGTTTCGTGCAAATCCATTCAGCCGTTCGATTATTATTATTATTATTATTTTTTTTTTTTGCCCCGCGGGACACTTTTAAAACCTCCACATCAAACCTAGGGGGTCAGCGAGGATCTACTATGCCCCCTTATGGTCATTTGCCCCTTCGCTTTGGCCTCCTCTTGTCTCTCGATCCTACCGAGAGACAAGATGGCGGCCGCTACGGACTGTTTGGAATGTTCACAGACGCCGGAGAGCCAATCAGCTTCGCTACGCGAAGTTCCGTTACGCGTAAAGTCCGCGAACCGGAGCGCTGCCCGGTCCGCTGTTACAGATATATATCTTTTTTTGAACGTTAATTTCTCAAAATCCACTGGAGCACATATATTGAGACCTAGCAAAGGCACATCGGGCTACCAGTCCCTACAATTTTGCCAAGTTTCGTGCAAATCCATTCAGCCGTTCGGGCTAAAAGTGAGGCCAACCGCCCTATGGAAAACTCAATGTTAAAAACACGTTTTGGGACCCCCCTTTTTTCTCGGCCCCCCCTTGACGAACCCCCCCCAAATTTTCAAGGGCTGCTCAGAAACAAAATGTGCCATTTTCCTGAATATTTCAGCCAATTCCGTCCACAAACGCCAAAGTTATTAGACATAGAATTTTCAAAAATCCCATAGAGAAAAAATCCTAACTATATATACCTACTGGCGACCGCCAGTAGGTAATATATCCAAATCCCACAGTAGGTGCCTTAAACAGTCCCGCCTCAGTGGGCAAATGCATGCAAGGCATGCTGGTACTTTGAGTTCCTATTGTTTTTTTACCACAGTGGGTGCACTTTAATCCAGATTCAAACCCCAGTGGGTTGAAAGGGAGCCCATGAACAAGAGCATCGTAATGCTTGAAAAGCGTTGGGCTGCCTACGAACCTGAGAGTGAGACTGTTACCCTGCTATGCCACAGCCATTCATTAAAGGTATTGAACTCTCTGCTGTGTAGCGTCTTCACTGTTTGGCAGTTTGGGATTTGGATAAATTCATATATATATATATATATATATATATATATATTACCTACTGGCGGTCGCCAGTAGGTATATATAGTTAGGATTTTTTCTCTATGGGATTTTTGAAAATTCTATGTCTAATAACTTTGCCGTTTGTGGACGGAATTGGCTGAAAGTTTCAGGAAAATGGCACATTTTGTTTCTGAGCAGCCTTTGAAAATTTGGGGGGGGTTCGTCAAGGGGGGGCCGAGAAAAAAGGGGGGTCCCAAAACGCGTTTTTCCCATGTTAATTTCCATAGGGCGGTTGGCCTCACTTTTAGCCCGAACGGCTGAATGGATTTGCACGAAACTTGGCAAAATTGTAGGGACTGGTAGCCCGATGTGCCTTTTGTAGGTCTCAATATATGTGCTCCAGTGGATTTTGAGAAATTAACGTTTAAAAAAAGATATATATCTGTAAGCGCGGACCGGGCAGCGGCCTAGGACGCGTACTTTTCGCGCAACGGAGCTTTGTGAAGCGAAGCTGATTGGTTCTCCGGCGTCTGTCAACATTCCAAACAGTCCGTAGTGGCCGCAAACAGTCCGTAGTGGCCGCCATCTTGTCTCTCGGTAGGATCGAGAGACAAGAGGAGGCCAAAGCGAAGGGGCAAATGACCATAAGGGGGAATAGTAGATCCTCGCTGACCCCCTAGGTTTGATGTGGAGGTTTTAAAAGGGCCCCGCGGGGCAAAAAAAAAAAATTATAATAATAATCTTACGGCTGAATGGATTTGCACGAAACTTGGCAAAATTGTAGGGACTGGTAGCCCGATGTGCCTTTGCTAGGTCTCAATATATGTGCTTCAGTGGATTTTGAGAAATTAACGTTCAAAAAAAGATATATATCTGTAACAGCGCACCGCTTCGCGTACTTTTCGCGTTACGGAGCTTTGCGAAGCGAAGCTGATTGGCTCTCCGGTGTCTGTAAACATTCCAAACAGTCCGTAGCGGCCGCCATCTTGTCTCTCGGTAGGATCGAGAGACAAGAGGAGGCCAAAGCGAAGGGGCAAATGACCATAAGGGGGCATAGTAGATCCTCGCTGATCCCCTAGGTTTGATGTGGAGGTTTTAAAAGGGCCCCGCGGGGCAAAAAAAATAAATAATAATAATAATCGAACGGCTGAATGGATTTGCACGAAACTTGGTAAAATATTAGGGACTGGTAGCCCGATGTGCCTTTGCTAGGTCTCAATATATGTGCTTCAGTGCATTTTGAGAAATTAACGTTCAAAAACAAGATATATATCTGTAACAGCGCTCCGCTTCGCGGAGATAAAATTATATCTGTATTACCTAGCTGTTGCTAACACCAGTTAGCGACGGCTAGTAGGAGATAGCGACCATCTTGGGCCCCACTTTGCATGTGAGTGATATTTATCACTAATGACATGCAAAGTGGGCATGCCAAGATGTTAGCGACTGGAAACAGTCGCTAACATCGCTATCTCCTATTATCAACTTTTGGAAATATTCGAGAAAAGCGCGAATATCTCCAAAAAGTAACAGCTGCCCTGAGCAGTTCTTAGCCATGTTATCCTATGGGAGGTGGATAACATGGCTAAGAGGATTAGCTCGGTAATGCATGAATATCGCTGAGTTTTCAGCGATATTAATGCATTGCGGTCGGTTTTTATCGTATTTGCGATAAACTTTGATAATAGCAAGGTTTATCTGCGATAATTTCTGACGGTAAAAAAATCTTTGCAATGCATCGTTAGGGATAAATATCGCTTAACTTTGGTAATATGCCCCAACGTCTGTTAACGTTCGATTCGAAGGAAATCAGGAAGTGTTGAAAAACATTGTCTGCGCCATCTTGTCTTTTTTCAAATGCCACACTTTTGTCGTGCACGGCAGCCATTTTAGATGCCTTGACCAGACCCACTCTGTGCACGCTCTCGATCCTTAGCATGGCTCCCCACCCTCGCAAGCATCTCCCCCAGGCAGTGGTCACCCCCGCTCTCTGTCTTATGCATGGGTAATAAACCTCCCCCCATCTGCGCTGCTCTTTCCTGAGAATCACACCCTGTGCCCGCCCGACACCTCCCTTTCGCCCTATTCACTACTGCACCCTCTGACACTCCTTTTCCTCTGTGTCCGATTGTCCAGGCTGGTCCTAGGGTATCAGCTAGCCCTGCAGATGTAGTTTATGGCCACAGCTGTAAAGATTCACCCCTCTTCAAAGGAGTTATAGTAGATCAAGGCCCACACTCGATGAGATCCGTCACAGCAGAAGCGTTGCTATTATCTGAAAACCATCCTGTATTGTGATTGGGGAGGGGACCGAGCGTGAAGCGGAAGATTCCAGGGATGACTCTTTGTACATCAAAGTTTTTACAATTATGTGTCACATTAAAAATATATAGCACTCCGACAAAGTAGTAAGATTATAAAACTTTAATAATTTATAAATATATACAAGAAAACAAAAATAGTAATAACATATAAACATTTTTAGGGAAAAACAACGAAGTAGCGGTCGGCTGTGCGAATAGTCCCAACGCAGCACAACGTCCAGATTTCCGGCGTGGGGCGGGTCATCAGTAGCAAACTGTTGTGCGAATAGTTCCAAGGCAGCAGAACGCGCTGAAATCTAGATGACACGAAAGTGATGTCTAGTAAGTTGCCACCCAGCAAATAACGGCGTGGGGCGTCGCGGGGGGTGGGTCTTCAGTAGCAAACTGTTGTGCGAATAGTTCCAAGGCAGCAGAACGATGGCACCAAGGTGATGTCCAGTAAGTTGCCGCACTGGTTTTGGTATCCTACAATGCTGCTCCGAATAACGGCGTGGGGCGCCCCGGGGGAGGCGGCGTGAACGGGCCTCTCCAGGTGGAGTGTCATCTGTTGTAGTGGGGCGCCCCTTTACCGTTTCAGTTGCCATTCCGTCCGTTTTTGGTCCACTGTGTCAAAAGCCGCAATTCAGCTGAGTTGCGCCCACTCTTGCGGTGCAGCGATAGGCGGCTGTCACAGGACTCTCAAAATGGCGGCAGGCTCTTTCCTTTTTGGGCCTGGTCCACTGAAATGGCCCTGGGACACCTTGGAAATCGGACGCTTGTCTGCTAGGTCTTGGACCCCATTCTCGAAAGCGTCCCCTCCGCCTTGAGAATTCATCAAAAGTTTTGGGGGCCCCGACTCCTGCAGGCTTCTGGTGGGGAGCGGCTGCCATGATTGCTCGCGGAATGACTACGACGGAGCTACGAGATGGTGGTGCTCTCATGCTGACGCCAGCTTCAGTCTGAAACATCCAGAAACAAGGTGGGGCTTTCATCGTTTGGAAAAAAAAAAAGTTTTCATCCAATGAAAAGTGTTGTTTTTAGGTCATATGATCAAGCCTTCCATCATTAGGAAACCAAAAGTAAAATGAACCAATGAAAAGTTTTATAAACAAGTCACATGACCTGTTATGCGGCATAGGGTATAAAATGCGGAGAAAATACGTTGGCACGTGAGGCGGCGTCAGTAGCGGACCGATGTGCGAATAGGCCGAAGGCAACACAGCGCGCCAAGATCCGGATGGCACCGAGGTGGTGTCCAGCAAGTTGCAGCACTGGTGTGGCCATCCTACAATGTTGAAAGTCGGCGTGGGGCGCCCCGTTGGCCTGTGAGTTTGCGTCAGTAGCGGACCGATGTGCGAATAGGCCGAAGGCAGCACAACGCGCCAAGATCCGGATGGCACCGAGGTGGTGTCTAGTAAGTTGCCGCACTGGTGTGGCCATCCTACAATGCTGAAAGTCGGCGTGGGGCGCCCTGTTGGCCTGTGAGATGGTGTCAGTAGCGGACTGATGTGCGAATGGGGCCAAAGGCAGCGCAACAATATTTTCTGACTGACACCACAAGGCGCTGAGATGCCAAGATCCGGATGGCACCGAGGTGATGTCTAAGTTGCGGACTGATGTGCGAATGGGGCCAAAGGTAGCGTAACAATATTTTCTGTATGGAAGATACCACTAGGCGTTGAGATGCCAAGATTCGGATGGCACCGAGGTGATGTCTAGCAAGTTGCTGCACTGGTGTGGTCATCCTACAATGCTGAAACTCGGCGTGGGTCACCCCATTAGCCTGTGAGATGGCGTCAGTAGCGGACCGATGTGCGAATAGGCCGAAGGCAGCACAACGCGCCAAGATCCGGATGTCACAGTGGTGGTTTCATAGTTGAGAGGCACTTCATCTGCAGTGGGGCGCCGAGATCCGGATGGCACCGAGGTGATGTCTAGCAAGTTGCTGTACTGGTGTGGTCATCCTACAATGCTGAAAGTCGGCGTGGGGCGCCCCATTAGCCTGTGAGATGGCGTCAGTAGCGGACTGATGTGCGAATGGGGCCAAAGGCAGCACAACGCGCCAAGATCCGGATGGCACCGAGGTGGTGTCCAGCAACTTGCCGCACTGGTGTGGCCATCCTACAATGCTGCGCCGAAAGTCGGCGTGGGGCGCCCCGTTGGCCTGTGAGTTCGCGTCAGTCAGTGGGGGCTGTTTGAGGATCTGACTGCATTGGAAAGCAATGTGATGCTGTGCGTCGCCCCCAAGATGGAGGTTCCTCGGCTGCAGTGGGGCGCCCCTTGGTGTTTCACTCGCTATGCAGCTGAGTTGCGTGCGCACTTGTGGCGAATAGGCCGAAGGCAGCACAACGCGCCGAGATCTGGATGGCACCGAGGTGGTGTCCAGCAATTTGCCGCACTGGTGTGGCCATCCTACAATGCTGCGCCGAAAGTCGGCGTGGGGTGCCCCGTTGGCCTGTGAGGTGGCGTCAGTAGCGGACCGATGTGTGAATAGGCCGGAACCAGCACAAGGCGCCAAGATCCGGATGGCACCGAGGTGGTGTCATAGTTGAGAGTTCTGAGCAGCGCTTGTAACACTGTCTGAAGCTTATTTGCACCTGCTGCAGCTTCACTATTGCCCTGGTGTGGCCTAAGATCGCCCATGACATAGGCGGCCACCTCCCGGGGTCCGGCGGAACTTTTTTCCTTTTCCTTTGTGCATCTTGTCCCACAATCCGTTTGACCTGAAGACACGACCAGGTCCCTGAATGTGTGCAGGTGGACGCTATTGATTGAATCAAAATGGCGGCTTCACACAAAGCTGACTCAAGCGTTGCTGCTGATGCTATACAGAGAAAAACTGGTTTTCAGTTTGTTCATTCTTCAGGATTTTTCCATCCAAGGCTGGTTGAGAGTTTGTATAACAATGGCTTCAGATTTTCAACATACTACTCTTCAACATTCTTCCTAAATGTAACAATGTGAGACTCACTAGGAGAACGGTGTAGTGAGGGCCACAAACGGCTGTTTGTCTTTCCTTTCAAAATGCTGCCAACAATATTTTCGGAATGGAAGACAACACAAGGCGCTGAGATTCGGTTGGCACCGAGGTGGTGTCCAGCAAGTTGCCGCACTGGTGTGGCCATCCTACAATGCTGCGCCGAAAGTCGGCGTGGGGTGCCCGAAGGGGGGGGGGAGGCGGCGCAAACGAGCCTCTCCCGCTTCTCCATGTGGAGGCAGTTCATCTGCAGTGGGGCGCCGAGATCCGGATGGCACCGAGGTGGTGTCTAGCAAGTTGCCGCACTGGTGTGGCCATCCTACAATGCTGCGCCGAAAGACGGCGTGGGGTGCCCGAAGGAAGTGTCCTTATCCAGGGCATTATCGCTGTATCATGTCCTCCACTAAAATGGCCCTGGGACACCTTAGAACTCGGACGCTCGATTTTTTTTTCCTTTCCTGTACATGCAAAAAAAGGTAAATGCCCGGTACGTTACACGCTTCATCTGCCACGATGAACTCTCCAGAGGAACCGAAAAAAAATATAGTTGTGGTTACTATACCATGCATCGTCATATGGAGAGGTGGCACCAATTAATTATAGTGCTGCATAAAAGAGAGATTTGGAGGAGAACCCCTGACCTGCTAGTACATTCATCAAAGAAGTGGCACTGAGAGCTTCAGAGGCAAGGGAAACGGTCCCAAATATTTAGAAGAACTTTGGAAAGATTAAAATGACATGTTTAGATTGTGGCAAATTAATTTCATGTGGACAGATGAGTGTTACTCTAATAAATACAGCATATGAACATCATCATAGTCGATGGTTGGTAGAGACATTTTGACTATATCCTGGACCTGCCCGTCCTCGCCCAAAATGGCGCCGGAATAAATGGGACTCGTAACTCCTTGTTGTGTACTGGTTGCAGAACCTTGAAATCACGAGATACGTATGCAGTTTTGAAGCACATGGCGGGCGGGGACGAGAATTGATTGAATATTTCGACATCCCTATTGATATTAAGTTCTGATGTGTTATTGATTACTGTACTGTTGAAAGTTCGAATTAACGTCACCCATGGTACTTGCCCGCAAATGTATATCTAGATAATTTTATTGTAACTGGCCCTGTCGTATTTTAATTATAAAATGTACGTCCACCGATTCCGTAACTGTTAGACACCTTAGTTCTTGCAACCTAATGGCCCGCCCGTTACGTTCCTCTACAGTGTAAATGTCTATTCATCATATACGATTACAGTTTGCTCCGTGGCCGGCCCACGTGGTTATAGGCTCGTATTTGTATAATGAAATTTTCACAATAAAGGTTTTTAAAAGAAAACATGGTAGTAGTATATACATTGGTAAAGTTTGTAATAATAGTCACTGTTTTAGAATCATTAAAAGGCAAGTGAAATAAAGCAGACCAATTACATGAAGGGTAAAAGGTATAATACGAAGGAACGCAGTAAAGATAAATGGTCAAGGGCTGTTGTGTTTTCTATTCCTGCAACATAAAGTGATCGATAAGAATCTCATATTCAGGCGTATCGGCGACTAAGACAGCAGGTCGACCCTCTTTTGCTCAACGGCTCCATCATGGGACGAAGAAACGCTCTTTTTCTCGAAAAAAGAATATATTTTACTTGCAGGACAGTTGTAAAATTTCCGGGAAAGTACATTAGCCTGGAACATTATAACATATATTTAAGAAAAAATAATGTTCGGAAGTAATGAAAAGCGTAATTTTTAGGTCATATGACCAAGCCTTTCATCATTACAATAAGAAAAGTAAAATGAACCAATGAAAAGTTTTATTAACAAGTCACATGACTTGTTATGCTTACGTTACGCGCTGCGCGCCCCGGATGACTTCCGGATGCGCTAACGCGGCGCGTCATATGACGCATTACGCGACAACGCAGGTCCAGAATATAGTCAAAATGTCTCCACCAATCAGCGGTCGGAACACAACCCCTTTCAGCAGGCTAAATAGTTCTGTTAAATGAGAACAGAAGGGACAGGCAACAAGAACCATCAGTCAAAGAGGGGAGGGCTAGTTCTTCTCTACCGGGTTACATTGGGGCGCTACCGGAACTGATCGAATTGGTAGTCTACAGTGTTTCTGGATGTTTCAGACTGAAGCTGGGGTTAGCATGAGAGCAGCATCATTTCGTAGCTCCGTCGTGGCCATTCCGCAACCAATCATGGCAGCCGCTCTTTATCGTTATTTTGGGCGGGGTGGGTGGCGGAGCCGAGCTGTTTTGCAGCCATCATTGTGTGGAGTTCAGTTCATCTCACTAGTTTTGTATTTGTCATGAGGGGTTGTTCCTAATGTTTCTATTTTAGCGAGGTCAAAAAGAGATCCCATTAGTGGCCTACTGATTTTGCTCGATTCCTTTTCTTTTTTTTTACACGATTTTTCGTTATCTGCAAAGACTAAACAGAGTATTGCGACTCTGTGTTTGTTTGTAAATAGAGAATGAACCAAAGAGAACTAATTCTAAAACAGTAAATACTTGGATAACAATCAATCAAATGGAGAGAGAAGCAGGCACGACGGATTACAACGGGGGCAAAGGCCTGCGTTAACTACCTTTCACTATCTGCAAAGAGAGAGTACTCCTAATAGAAATGAGGGGGGGGGGCACCATTCAAAGCAGATCAGTGTGCATAAACACGAAAATGTTTTCACTTACCACGTACTTGACATTCGACAGCTTATGATATTTGCTATTAAAAAACCATTGAAATTCACTGAAAAAACCATAGGTTATAGACCATATATAGTTAGGAATTAGCATTTACAAAACCTTGAAAATTCACTGAAAAAACCATAGGTTATAGACCATATATAGTTAGGAATTAGCATTTAAAAAACCTTATTTTACTCACACAAAACCATTGAAATTCCATATATAGTTAGTTGCACTAACTATATATTGCGCACCCGCAATCCACTGCTGATCATGTCACATATTACATCATTCATGACATGGTCAGTGACATCACTGATGACATCACTGATGACATCTCAAATGACATCACTGATGACATCTCACTTGACATCAATGATGACATCACTGATGATATCATTCATGTGATAATACAATGCATCTCCTCACACTCTAATATAACCTCCGTTACACCCAGTGTTAAATACAGAGTATAATTTTTGAAACCATTGACACACCAATACTAGTTACTACATACGCACTCACTGATTCCTATGTCTACACACACATTCACTCATACAATCATTCATACATACAATCACTCATCTTGACAACACTATCATATGCACTCATACACCTATACAGACACTCACACTCTGCCACTCATCCATGGAGTTACTCACACACCTAGTCAGTCCTGAAAAGAATCAATCACACTTCCATTTTCTCATCTATACAGTTAAACACAGAACACCTTACATTTTTTAAACATATACTAACACATACTTACTCTCTTATAGAATCACTGATACAAGTACACATTGATCTGCACAGAGTCACACACCTCCCAGCCAGCCATACACACACTCAGTCTCCCATACAAATACTTGTGCAACCAATCAATAACCCATATAGCTACTTATATAGCTACTGATCAACACATGAAGCAGCTTGCACAACAACAGACATACTGATGCACACTTTCAGACAGTTTAGTCACTAACCCGTGCATTCAGTAAGACGCATTTAATCACTCACTCATACAGTCAATCACGCACCTACTAAAACCTTCATTCAGACACTTATACATCCACTCATTCTTCAATATGTAAAACATATTTAAACTTTACAGAAACACATAATCACTGGATGTTGTCATCAGTGATGTCATCAGTGATGTCACTGACCATGTCATGAATGATGTAATATGTGACATGATCAGCAGTGGATTGCGGGTGCGCAATATATAGTTAGTGCAACTAACTATATATGGAATTTCAATGGTTTTGTGTGAGTAAAATAAGGTTTTTTAAATGCTAATTCCTAACTATATATGGTCTATAACCTATGTTTTTTTCAGTGAATATATATATATATATATATATATATATATATATTTTTTTTTTTTGCTACTCAATTACTTCCCTCCACACTCCTCTCCACAGTATCAAGGTTAGCAGTATTATCATCTTTTTATTTTTAACAGCAAAGTGCATGTGCATTTAGAAATTTTGAAAACAGATAGACTGACGTGTTTTGTCCAGAGGTCTTCATCTGGGTTATAGAGTTTAAAGTACAGAGGGGCAGATTTACAGTAACTGGCGCATCCCTGCATATCAGCAGGGATGCGCCAGTTATTGTGCGTAAGGGCTCCGCCACCATGGATGCGGCGCACCATGGGGCAATAACGGACAGCATCTGTGCCTTAAAGTGGGTGCATTGCTGGAGTTGCGTCGCAAGCGCAACGCAGCTCCAGCAAGGGTCCAGGGCGCCCTATCTGTACAATGCTGCGTCAATCCTTACGCCTGCTTCAAGCAGGTGCAGGGTTTTGACGCAGCATCGGCTCAAAAGTGACTGAGTGAAATCTTGTGCCGGAACGCCCCCTCCTGCGCAGGAACACCTACTTCTGTTGCAGGGCTTTACAACGTGATGCATCTCCCAGATGCTTCACATTGTAAATACCCCGCACCATGACGCCTCTTTTGCGCCGCCGCTGCGTCACAAAAGTGACGCAACAGTGGCGTAAAAGTGGTGCAAGGGGCTTGTAAATTTGCGCCAGAGTGTCTATTTAAAAGAAATAATTCAGTTCCTTCCTCGACCTGTGACATAAAATGTAAAGGAAACAGTCCACATTACTTTACATTTGTAGCTCGCAAACCTCAGCAGTATGTTTGTAATCATCTCTAGTGTTGGAACATAAACAAGATATCAGTCAATGTTTAAAGCATGGTAAAGTACTGAATTATTTACATTGTGTACCAAACCTGCTCTGATTAAAGTTGTGTTGGCGATTCACGCCGTATTGGTGTGAACTTGGTGAAGTACCTAATATCATCCCCCTAAGACTATAAGTTGTCACCTCATGTAACTTTTACGGTGGCATCTCGCTCGATTATCATAATTCCCGGACTTTATAATATTATAAATATGAACAAAATTAAAAAGTCTTGAAATTCTGTACAAACATCAGGACTTCTAATCGCACCATTTAATTACTATCAACTGTGCAAAACCTACAGAGAAAATTATTAAATACTTAACATACAGTTGTAATATATCATCAATTGTTTTCATTGTGCAATACTCGCAAAGTTTAAATATGCATTATTTAGGGTGCTCTACGTTGTGCATAAGCTGACAAATATGTTTCGTTATAATCAAAGTGCAAATGGAACGTGCTATTAAAGGCTGTGCAAATATTGCAAAAGATGTTCGAATCATTGTAAAGTCAAGTGCAATGCATACCAGTAAAAATATTAGAGTAAGGGGCCAGATAGGAACTAGGCACTGTCGAGGATTTAATCATTTATAGCATTCTCATCCTGAGAACCAATTGCCAATGTACCCAGATATCATCACGGTTAATTCCAGCACTATCAGAGTGTCAATGCAGAAACAGATCGTTTAAATTCATCTAAAGTAGAGTTGCCCAAAACGGTCTTACATGTCTTGAGCTCTAATTCAGGCAAGAGTTTTGGAATGTCCACAAAGAAAAATTCACATGAAGTACACTGAAAATTTAAAATCCGTAATGTATGTTATTTGCGTTGTCCGAAGCCATACTGAGAGAAATTGGAAATGTTGGTATCACTTTGGTTTCACGCCATCTTTTGTGTCCCTCTTTGAATAATGGCATACATTATGAGATGGGAGAAACATGAGAAATTGACAATTGTTCCCTAATAAGCAATTAGGCAAGCAGAATGGGACTTGCAGCACACCACTACATTAGATCATGCGCGAAACTGTTCTCTTAAAGGATGTGCAGAAAAGCAATTTAAGCTTCAGTCTATGCAATCTGCAGGCAAGCAATGCATGTTCTGCGTTGGTTTTTTTTAATTACCCTTCAGCTTCTGCCTTTGTCTACCCAATGCATTCCTAATGTGTGCACTCCGTGGACACTGGTGGAATTTTAAATGTGACATCAAAATGATTGATAGCATCTGCAATCAATGGAGTGGTATTCAAATTAAATATGCATGCCTGGGCAGCAACATATGACCTCCTTCTCCTCATCTACAACAGGCTTACAGGGTATGTAGCCAGTTTACACTCATTGTCACTTGTGGTATTCATACCTTATCACAATGAAACTAATAAAGTGTTGCTGTACTGAGAAATACCAGGCACTCTATGACATTTTGGACCGTACCTTTTTAGAGAAACAAAGGTCCTAAGATCTACCATGCTTAGGTTTGTGTGCTTGCTGAAAGGCGCAGCTGTTTTAAAGTCACCCTCCTGACATTGACGGTGACAGTGTTTTGGCATCAGAACAAATGAAACAGCCCTCACACAACAAATGGTTCCTAATTTCTCAGCCTTAGATAAGACAATGGTCTGATTCACCTGTTTAAACTTAAGACACACAGGGGCATATGTACAAGCCCCTATCACCATGACAATGTGATGTTGTGGTGGCGATAGGGGCCTCAACTTTTTTACAAGGCTGCGTTAAAGCCACTTAACGTGGTTTATCGCTGCCTTGTACATAAGGCCCCCTTTCACACTATGCTTAGCGATACGGGCTTGTACATATGCCCCTGTGTGCCTTAAGTTTAAACAGGTGAATCAGACCATTGTCTTATCTAAGACTGAGAAATAAGGAACCATTTGCTGTGTGAGGGCTGTTTCATTTGTTCTGAAGCCAGCGTGAAAGGGGTGGGCAGTGGGTGTTGCGGTGTGCGTTCCACCGCAACACCCATTGTTTTTGATGCTGCCCCCTATTTACAAGGGCAGCGTAAATAGGAGGCAGCGCCAAAATTAAAACCTGGAAAAACCTGGTCTTAACTTGGTGAAACGAAGAGAAATGCTTTATTTCTCCTTGTTTTTACTTTTACCATGTGTGCTGCCTTGTGCAGCACACATGAAAAAACCAAAACGCCTTGGATTGTTTATGTATAGGAAGGTGTCCCTTCCTGCACCTAAACAATCCTTTAAAAAAATGACATGTTGTAACTTCCATGTGTGCTGCATTAAGCAGCACACATAGAAGTGACAAAATGGCATTTCAGGATTGTTTATGTGTAGGAATGGTCACCTTCCTACACATAAACAATCCTCCCCCGCATCCAGACACCCTTGCACTATGGTGCAAGGGTGCCTGCAATGGCCAGCGCAGGGGGAAACGCAAGGCTGCACCATATCTTTTTAAATATGGTGCAGCCTTGTGTTTCTGAAGTGGCTGGGTGTGGTGTTAAGCCAAGGAGGCTAACGCGCGCTCCGCCACTTCTTTGTACATATGCCCCACAGGTTTGTTATGTTATGACTGTTTGTGAAGCGGGTGAAACACCCGTGAGGGTATTCAAACACTGCAGGTGGCAAGTCTCTGTGTTGATCTTGTTCGAAAAGCGAGATCTTCAGCTTCCTCCGGAACTCGAGAAGTTATGAGGATCTGATGTGTTGTGGCAGGTTTAAGCAGACACAGGACTGAGCACAGTTACAGAAGAAAACGATAAAAAAACTGTCAACAGTCCGAATATCGATTGAATTAATTCATTCCAGCAACCTGCATTTTGTCACCAAGGACAGAATTCTATGAAGAGCAACACAAAATGGCCCCCTTGCCTAGTTCTATTTATAAGGAGATTAATTCCCAGAAACCAATGGGGGAAAGGGGAAAATCCTAAGGGGGTTATTTATAGCAGGAAATTACCATGTCGAGGCATGGCTTACAACTTTAGTGCGGGTGTGTCTGTTGAAAAAGAGACCAGCTATTACGCAATAAAAAGCCTCGCAGAACACCTAGGGGCATATTAGCTAAAAATAGTGCAGTTTAGCAGCAGGAAACTGCCGCTAAAACTGCGATAATGGGCTTGCTAATATGCGTTATAGAATTCCAATAGAAGCACAGGTTAGATGTCCTGCACATCTAACCTGGGTTTCTATTGGAATTCTATAAGGCATATTAGCAAGCCTATTATCGCCGTTTTAGCAGCAGTTTCCTGCCGCTAAAACGGCGATAATTTTAACGAGGTTATTGCTAATATGCCCCCTGATTCTTTAACAAAGCTTGTGCGCTGGATTCACGTACATCCTGCTGTAGTTTTACAATTGTGACCCACAGTCAACTCGACGGACGCTATGCAGTTGGAAATGTCACTGGCAAAGCCTCTGCATCCAGGCCCGGACTGGCCGTTGCGGGCACCGGGCAATCCCCCGGTGCGCCGCATGCGTGGGGGCCAGTTTTGGACCCTGGGGGCCGTTTTGTTACAGGGCCGTTTTTGCAGCATAGCCGCAAAATTGGCCCTGTAACAAAAACGGCCGAAAACCGCCCCTGGCAAAGAGCCTGGTCGCACCCCCAGGGGCCCGGCCGAGCACTTTGCTAGGGCTGGTTTTAGTTCTCAGTCCGGCCCTGTCTGCATCACTGTTCCACAGAATAAACCCTCCCCGGAGAGTGCACGTGCACATCATAAAATGAAGCTTTGGGTCGGGAGGAAAACAAATGGTGGCTGTGAAAGCAACGCAGCTTGATTTCAGTTTAGGAGCAATAAAAAAATCTTATTTACATGCAAATCGAAGAACATAATATACTAAGGTTTGTGTAGCTTCCGAATTTTATGGGAAGATCAACTTGACTTGCCACTCTGCAGTTTGAGCGGTAAATGTTAGTAATATGTATATTGTGTTGATGTTAATTCTCAGGACACATAATCTGCTTATGTGTGTATGAGTGTGATATTCGTTTAGCCTAGCCGAAAGTCAGTGGGGCGCTGCACAGGCTTACCTGCAAACTCACTCTGATCTGACAATGTCACCGGCTTTTTATTTCTATCCACCCGCCTGACAGACAAAATTCCTCCATAGACTTTAATGGAGTCACCTGCTTTTCAAGTCTATATCTCCCTCCAAAAAGTGTTTATTCTCCTTTGACCTGAACTGTATCACGCTCCTAAATGCCTGACTTCACCCACATTTTTGAGACAGGAGATTGCCAGGATGTTGGAAGGTGGTTTATTAGTAGGAGTAAGTTTGCACCTACCAATTGCAATACCGCCACCAATGCAATATAGAGCCCAGACAGGTCTCAATTAATTATCCCCCTGCTCAACCCTTGGTAGATGGCAATGCTTAACTTAGAAGACAGGTGAGTAATGCATTTAAAAACACAAATATATTAAATAAGTAAGACACAACATACAATAAAAATCCAACACCAATTTATAAAAATTTTAGATGTTTTTATCTTTAAAATTACACCAAAACGAAAAAATCCAATGTAGGGAACTGGAGATATGTATTTTTAAAGAATAAACACTTTCTAGTGCTTAAAAAACAATAGCGCCAAATTGGGACATCTGGTCACGCTTTACTGGGTCAAATTCAAAATTTTGCGGCTTACCACAACAGAGCCCTGGTCAGATACACTAAGCGGGAGGCCCTGGTGAGAATTTTACCTTCACACTTACAAACTTTTGCGAAAGATTGTCTCTTGATGCTGATCAGGCCTCTCCAGCAGGCCGGATTCACAGCCGATTCATCGGCTTGGTACAGTGGGAGCCCCCGGCCAATATCTGGAACTCTTGAGGCTCCAGGACTTTCAGTGGGACGAAAATGAAATCCTGGCCGGGTTGCGGTGCAACATAGTCGGCTTGACTCTCGATGTCGGATTGGTCACCTTATGGAGCTTTATTCAAAAGTTGCTCCTAACTTTTCCAAACTTCTGGAACTTCTCCATAAAGTTCCTCCTGAGGGTTCAAAGTGTCCCAAACGCAAATCCGATGTTCCAGAGTCCCTGAGTTGATCTTTGGAAGTTAAGACCACCGTTCCCACCAGGGGCGTTTCTACCATTAGGCAAGACTAGGCGGCCGCCTAGGGCGGCAAAATGGCTAGGGCGGCAAAAGGGGGAATTCTTTTTTAATTTGAACCTATGAAAGTAAAGCTAGGTGGCCTAGTCTTGCCTAATCGTAGAAACGGCCCGCATGCACGCTGCTGACTACCACTACCTAATGCGTCAGATGAGGAAGTGTGCTTTAACATGCTCAATTGATAAACTCGAAAACATTACTGGTGATACAAGACATCTCTCAAACACGCACATTTTGCATCTAAACAAAATGTATTTCGGTAAACCAACAGCAAAGTGGATACATACTCAAATACGCCAACTTTTGAACAAAAATAACACCTCCTCTTCCTAGATTAAAAAGAAGAAGAACCTGTTGCATCGCCAGGACGCTTTGTAAGAAGGAACACAAATATGGGGGTTGAGAGACCAGCCACCAGGTGCGGTCAACGTGTGGATAGTTTTCCTGGAAATGTCTTATCTGTAATTTTTCCATGCAAAAAGTGGGTGAGCTGCAGTGAACAGCTCTTATTTTCACCGTTCATATCCCTAGGGACAGGCTATTGTGCTGCCAATCACCGTTATGCGTTTTTGCCTGGCCTGTAGATTTTTCTGCACGACAGCTTCCTATGTCTTGCCCTGTGTGCTCTGCATGATTTTTCTGTCCTGCAGATCAGTGCTGCACATTGTTGATCTCCACCAGACTGCTCGTCCCTGTCCTGCAACAATTCACTTGCGGAGTATAATGAGGAGAGAGGACCCGGAGTGGAGGTGATAAGACTTAGGCGTTCAGAGAGGAGAGGTGCATAGGAGGACTGAAGGGAGAGAGGGGGGAGAGGTGCAAAGGAACTGCAAACTGAGATGTGAGAAGAGTTGAGGGAAACGTGCAGAAGGAGATGCGAGGGATGAAGAGAAAGACCCACGGGAGGAGAGGCGCACGGGGTGACATGTGAGGGTCAGAGGGAGGAGCTATGTACAAGGGGCAGTGACAGGTGCAGAGGGAGGCCTCCTGGAAGGTTGCAGGGATAAGAAGGGAGCACAGGAGAAGAAGTGAAAGCTAGAAGGAGAAAGCAGGGAGCGCTCCAGGGTTAGCGGGAGGCACCGTGGGAGAAGCGAGAGCAGACGGGTGAAGGTGGGAGTACCGGTATCGGCATGTGCGATGAGAAGGGCACGAGGACAGAGTTCAACGATCCATGCAAGAGGAAAGGGGCACCGGTGACGTGAGAGCAAGGACACTACTGAGGACTGTCACTGAGCGAGAGGTGCTGAGGGGTACTTCCCACGGAGAGGCACTGAGGACTGGCACTGGTTGAATGATAGTGAAGGGCACGGAGGACTGGCACCGAGGATAGGTACTCATAGAGGACTGGTACTGAGCGAGGTGTACTGAAGACTGGCGCTGAGGACTGCTGCTAACAGAGGGGCACTGAGGACTGGTACTGAGCGAGGTGTACCGAAGATTGGCCCTGAGGACTGCTACTAACAGAGGGGCACTGATCACTGTCACTGGAGAGGGATTATGAGGACTGGCACTGAACAAAGGGCATTAGGGATTGGTGCTCACACAGGGCCACTGAGGGCTGTTACTGAGCGAGCAATACTGAGGGCTGGTGATTATTGAGGACTGACCCTGAACAAGAAGTACCGAAGACAACTATTAACGAGGGGAGGGGGTAATGGGTCCGAGGACTAGTATTTGTGATGGTCATTGAGGACTAGCACTGAGGGGAACTGAGAATGACATTGAGCGAGGAGCACTGAGGACTGGCACAATAGGGATGGGTATTAAGGACCGGCACTGACAATTGGTACTCACCGAGGGTCTCTCAGGACTGATACGGACCAATTGAACATTGAAGACTGTGTTGAGTGAGGGGTACAGAGAGCAGGTACTGACTGAGTGAGCCCTGAAGGCTGTGTTCACTGATGGGTACTGAAGACAGGTACCTACCGAGGGAGCATTGACAACTGTATTCACTGTGGGGTACTGAGAGCAGGTACTGACCAACTGAGCATTCACAAGTATATTCACTGAGGGGTATTGAGGTCAGGGGTTGGCCCAGTGAGCATTGAAAACTGTGTTCACTGATGGGTATTGAGGACAGGTACTGGCCGAGTGAGCCCCAATGTCTGCGTTCACTGATGGGTACTGAAGACAGGTACTGGGTGAATGAGCAATACAAGTTACTGTTGTGGTTCCGGATAGTAAATGAGAGTAATATAGAAGGGTTCGGCAGTAGAGGGTGTGCCTCTCTAGCCTGGATGACCGAGGGAGAGAGTGATGGTAGTAAAAGGGAGGGGGTGGCATTTTTCAATTCTCGCCTAGGGTGGCAAAACACCTAGAAACGGCCCTGGTTCCCACAATGCACCTGGCAAATCCTTTAAAGTACAGCTGAAGGTGGTCAGTTGGGCTTTTCTTGCAGGAGATGATGCAGGTGGAGCTTTTTTTTAACCTATTGGGTTTAGGGAGTCCACTCCTTTTCTTTTTGAAGCAAGGCAAATTCCTTAGGGCTGTAGTTCCTTAGTGTACAGCAGACGCAGTCATTCAGAGAGCAGTCCTCTTGGTGCAGGCCAGGGTTTCAGCAGGGCATCCCCTCTTTTTGTAGTTTCAGGCAGCAGATTTCAGTTGCTACACAGCTCTCACATATTCCATTCCATTCCATTCCAAACAGCTTTATTCAACGTGTTAAGTCATCAAAGCGCACAAAAGTGCATCTACAACAATTCATAAAACTTGTAAAATCATTTCATTAAACATCATGTCAAAAGTGGAACAGGCCCAAGTGGATGTATAAATACAATTATCATAAAATCATTATGTACAATTATGAAATACAGTAAAAGTTATTATGATGAAACTTTGTTATAATTCATAATGCGGTCTTCAGATTTCAGAGCGAGGTAGTTATTAAAAACGGCATGTATTCACACAGAGGAAAAATACTGTACAGCATGACATAATCATTTAATCTAATGCCTAATCCTGGTGACATGTTCTTATTGCCCAAACCCATCCCAGGAATTTCGCCATTGCTATGACAATCACTTCTGTTGTGTCAGTTTTTAGGATTCTTTCGGCCTCACTGGCCCTTCTTGTTCCCAAGAGCCTACAAATTGGTGTCAACCAGACGCAGCGGAGCACTATATCCTGTAAATTCGAACAATAGATGGGCCAGTGATTCCTTGCCATACTGGCATACCAAGCACAAGTCGTTGCTATGTTTGGACCATTTACTTGTACAAACTCTTAATGGCATTGTCCCCACCCTAAACTGGAAGTAAAGTTTCCGCTCGTGGGGCTTTGTCATAAAAACCCAATATTGTTCCAGCCTAGGAATAGGTTTACAATCCAGAAATAACCCTGTTAGAGAGGAAGAACAACTTCTCACAATATCAAGCTGGACCGATTCCCAATATCTGGTCTTCAGGATCTGTTTGGGTGGAAAAGTGGTGTTCATTTGATCCACCTCACATATTTATTTAATGTTCTGGGGCGGCAAGTAGGGGACACCCCTGACCAATGGGGTACAGGGTGCCACCCAAAGCATAACAGCTTCCTCCAAAGTGTGGCATATTTTTGTCCTACAAAGCACTGCACTTTATAATTCAATATGGATCATTTCTGTCCTTAGTAGTAAGACCTGGCTAAGCCAACCTACTGGTGTGGCTCATTTCCCTTAACACTCCCCATCCAGACCTGCAAATTCCATTCTTGGGGCTCTTGGGGCTCCCATCTGGCTGGGGGTACAGGAAGAGGAGGTAGGCCTGGCTGGCATTCCTTATTGTCCTGATCTTTTTAAAGCCCAGTTTGTTCACCCAGCCCCCTTTCTGTCCTGGTCTCTGCAGCTTCAGAGCTCACCCCACCAGATAACATCTGTCTCTATACAGGCCACCTATCACCTCATCAAAGCGGTTTGTCGAAGCCTCTTAAGGGCTGGCCAGTCAGAAGAGGCTGCAAGAAGGCTAGATTTTGGCTCACAGAAATGAAAGTTCTATAACACCTTTTCTGAATTACTTATGATAAATTCAACAGTGGCAACTGTTTGATTTATCATTACCAATCTTTTAAGTCCTTGAAATATAATTGTTCTCACTCCTATCAATAGTTACACTGTATTACAGTATTCCCCTGTTAGCCTATGAAGCTGAAAGGCAAAAAAATTACCAGAGACCTAGATCATCTCGGAGACATGACAAAGCTTTATTGTGTGTCCCTTGTAGGGTATTTTCAAACCCAGTGGTCTGAAGAAGAGGTCTTAAAGCCTCCACAAATACGCAATGTGTCAACCCACACGGAAAACTCTAATCCATGTGGATTAGCTTTGAGAACCCATCCTTAGCTAGATGTTCTGATTTGATCCAGGTGCCAAACAATCTCAGAGGGAGACAATCATAACCTGGACAACAAGGGCCCGATTTAGAGTTTGGCAGGTGGGTTACTCCGTCACAAAAGTGGTGGATATCCTGCCTCCCATGTTACACGTTCATTAGAATCTATGGTATTTGTAATATGGCTGATGGGATATCTGTCACGTTTGCGACAGAGTAACTTCTCTGCCAAACTCAAAAAACGACCCCTAATATTACTTTTGCCAGAACACTGGATAATAACAATGGCATCAAAGATTTTGTAACTCTGGGTTTGATGAATAACAGAAAAGATGTTCTGATCTAGACCAAAAGGCAAGGCCAACTTCCAGTCTTCTGCAACATGTTCAACAGCTCTTCCAAACATGGCACCAAAAGCATCCTTCAACATGACCTTAGTAACACTTTAGCCTTTCAACCTCTTAGCCTAAATAGCTCTTTGGCTGGTGCAATGGCCATGGGAACCTAATCATCAAACAAACCGGGAGAAATATACTAGACATGGTTCCCCACTCACTGTGACAGAAGAAAACAGTGTGAGCACTCTTCAACCGGTGCATGTATGTGTGCAAATCACTTATCTGAAGCTGTTGAATATACGTAAAATACTCCCCTTATGAAGTAGTGGAATGTAATAGCTGCATGGACTTATTGAGAAAGGGTAAATTTTTTTGTGAAAGATGTCTGATGGAGAATCATTTTCTTTTGTCACTGTGGTGTATTAAGTAAAACCTTACAGCGAAGCGTTCAGTTTAAGATACCGTTGCAATATATGCAATACTTGTAGCCTAAGACCTTGTGGCCAATGTCTTGTCTGGAGTAAACCCATGCGAAGTTCACGTACCTGCGCTACGCGGAACTCCGCGAATCGGTAAAAAAACTCTGCAACACTACGCGGAGTTCCGCAAGCATGCAGAGTTGCTTGTTCCACATGCCCGCGCATGTTCGCGAGACGCTTCTGACGTTCGGCAATGTGTATCGCGTGTTCAGGGGGAAATATCGCCTAGAGGCTAGTAATATGAGTCTCACCCCCAAACTGAATCCCCTTTATGTTGGGGTTGTCCCTGACCCTCTGTGCCAAAGGCTCAATGTAGAGGGCAAAGAGCAAGGGGGACAGTGGACAACCCCGCCTTGCGCCCCGCTGAATGGCGAATGGGCGTGAGGAAACACCATTCACTCGCATAGAGGCCATAGTACGGGTGTAGCAACAACTTACCCACTCTCTGAATTTCTCACCCAAGCCTACCTTCGACATAGTATGACTAAGGAACCCCCAATCTACTTGGTCGAACTCTTTTTCAGCATCGACCATCACTAGGAGTGCTTCATGTGCGTCTGGTGGGCCTTGTCTATTAGGTGGAGTACCCTCTTGGTGCTGTCCGCGCTCTGACAGGATTGAATAAATCCCGCCTGATCTGTCTCTATCAGATTCAGCATGCAAGGGCCTAGTCAAGCGGCAAGGATTCCTGTAAAAAGTTTTAAATCGACGTTAAGTAAAGATGTGGGGCTATATGAACCACAATATTGGAGGGGGCACACTGCCTCACACTCCAGTACTCAGTTTGCCTCGATGCATCATAATAAATGCAGTGCATGATAACACTTTCTTCGGTGTCAGGCTTTAGTTTTTCACCCTTGTTGGTGCAGCCAGTGCTGTGTATCTCTAGACACGTGTTTCAGGATAATTTTCCTTCTTCAGTAGAGAGGAACACTTTTTTGGGGGCTGCTGGAGTTGCTGCCCAAAGTATTCGCAGGTCTCGGCACCACTCGCTGGGTGCAGGTGCATCAACCAGAGCTCGTCAGATTTGTCTATCTTTACCTGGCTTAGGCAATACCACTATTGCCACTGCCAACCTTGATGTGGGGATTGGGTTTGCGCACCCGAAGAAGATGAACAGCCTCATCAGGACCGGGGCTAAGATGTGACAGAATTTCTTATAGAAAAGCGCGGAGAACCCGTCCGGGCCGGTGGACTTGAGCATCTTGGGGCACGAAATCACTGTGATCACTTCCTCAACTCGAATAGGAGCCTCCAGAGCTGATGCCTGATATGGGTGAGCGTAGACATAGTAACAGATTGCAGGTAGTCCAAGGTAGCAGATTCTGAGGTGATATCTGTGGTGTATATGTTTTCGTAGAACTCCCTAAAAGTGGGGGCTATCTCCTGGTCATCAGTGACCTCCCTCTGTTCTGTCCCCCTCAGTGAAGAGGCCTTAGTTTTCTGTCTTTGGGCCCGCAGCCTGTTAGCTAAGAGACCCGTATGGTCCCCCAATGTAGTAAGCGTGCTACAGCCTGACTGCTGCATACACAGCCCTATCCAGGTCTATTCCGGCCAACTGGGCCCAAGCTGCTTTTAGCTAATTCCAGACCCTGGGCGTGCCTGTCCTGCTATGTACTCTTTCCAATTTGTGTATTTGGGCCATCAAGCTTACTCTCAATTCCTTGCGTTCCTTATTTTCGGCCGCTGACAGTGCAATAAGCTCCCCCCGCACTACTGTCTATTTTGCTTCTCATAGTGTTGCTAATGATATGTCGGGTGTAGTGTTGATGGCAAAGTATTCCTGGATACTTTTGGTTAGCTGTTGTACCACTGTTGTCTTGTGAAGCATACTTTCTTTAAGTCTCCAGCAGCCAGCCGGGCGGAGGGCTGGACGGCAATGATATGTGTACGGTTAGTGGGTCATGATCTGAAAGGGCCATAGGATCTATATGCACCGCCGTGACTGCCTTGGCGACCTCCCTCATTCCTAGGAAGTAATCAATGTGGGCATAGGACTTGGGTGCATGTGAGAAGAAAATGTATTGGGTCGAGGTCGGGTGTTTCTCCCTCCATATGTGCACAAAACCCAGTTCCTGCAGCCACTTCTTCCCTTCCCCTGATAATTCTCCTTTGTTGCCAGGACCACGCATCAGGCGTGATACTAACGCATGTTTGGGCAGTGGTGTGCATCACCGCACAAAAATGTGAGGTCACGCATTTCTACCACCTCCTTGACACCATCGCCGGTGCAGAGGAAGAGACGAGCAGACCGAAATGGCTGCCCTCGCCAAACACTGCTAATGAGCAGGCAGCGGGGACCGCATGCTGCTCTGGCAGAGTGTCTCCCAGTAATGTCAGGTCAGGAGTGTGGCACCGACCACTAGTAGCGAATTGCTGTGCTCCCTGCAGCAAAGAGCGTTGATGGTTAATAGAGCTGCTGGGGCCGGCGTTCACGTGACCTGGTGTATCACCTGATTGCTACAACCGGTGTAGTCAGACTCTTCGCGCGTGGATGGTAAAAGTTTCTGTGCCGGTCACGGTGAAGTCATTATTTTGGTGCCTTCTGGATCTGGTGGTCACTGGATGGTGATGCGGGCCCTACAGTCCTGGCAGAGGCAGGAGCAGATGATTATTACAAGCGGTCCGGCCGAGGTAGCTGAGGTGACGAGCATGCTGACTCTCGCACCACCGCGGCCTGCCTCAGCCTCTCCGTGGTCATCTGGGAAGCGGCAGAGCAGTCAAGAATGCCATTAATTAGGTAAAGCTTTTGTTTCCGTTTGTCACAGCAGAAGGAAATATAGCGGAACACAAAAATATGGGCAATGGAGCCTGCACCTTGGCTACATTAGTACCCCAGCGAACAATGTGTGCTCTCAAGTGAGCCCCTCTCCCCCGTATTGCAGTCATTATGTTATTTTCTCTACTCGAAGTGAGCATGTAGCAGGAACACTGCGCCGGTTTTCAAAACAGATAATCTGACCATACTACAAGAACTGATTTTGCTGAAATTTAGCGAAACTTTCTTTTGTAGTGGTCTGGTGCAGCGTGCCATGTCAATGAGAGGGGTGCAGATCTGGTTTCTTTTTAACAGTACGATCAGTTTAGGAGGGCAGTAGGTGCTTCACGTTTTGGTGCTTTACATAAGTTTTAACATCTTCTTAGAGTGTCTTATTGCTCAGATGGATGTAATTGCTGATATGTATGACTCCCCAGTCTCCATTGCTTGATTTTGCTTCTGAAAAAGTATCACTCATAGTCGTTGAAATGTCACTCATAATTACACAAACATTTTGAAAACGTCACACATAGCAATCTGAAACCTTGGCAGCTATGGTCAAGGTTATGTGATTTTGTGGGGCCACAACGTCCGTCAGGGCTGTTCTAAGAAAGCATTCCTGCCCAGAGTTGGGAGCGTAGAGGGAGCCTATCACTATGGACCGGGAGCCAAATTGTATGGTATATGCCAGCAATCTTCCCTTCAGTTCCGCCACTTTCTCCTGTACCACCCCCCTACAGCGTTTAGATATGAGCAGGGCCACTCCCGCCTTTTTCTCTCCTGAAGAGGAAAAATATTGCTGTGGAAATGCCTTCGATCTCATGCGGTGGCAATCCTTTGCGAGGAGGTGCATCTCCTGCAGGACACAGATATTGCTCTCTTCATTTTCCAGGTATGAAAGGATCGCCCTCCGTTTGACATTGATTGTAAGTATCTTCACCTCCTCCGTGGGCATGATAGATGGATGTGCGGTGATTTGCTATGGCCCTTGAAGTAGATCGGTCTTCCCAGTAAGCCTAAGCTCCCCTCCCTTAAAGCTGATTGAGTAAAATCCCGGCATGAGTGCAAGTGAAATAGTTCCCAGAGCCTCAAGCAACCCTTGGATAAAAGCTTTGTGTGTACCGGACCCTCCTCCCTCCCCACCCTAACCCCAACAAACAGAACAATAGTAACCCCAAGCAATTGTCCAGAAGTCACGGTGTACCTCCACGTCAAATAATTGGGCCAGGAATGCTTGTGTGACTGGTTCCTCCATGGATTCTGGTGCACGCCCTCCCGCCACAGGTGGGGAAGTGCTGTTGTCTCCTCCGCTCGCTTCCAAGATCCTGGAAAAGGATCACTGAAATATTATCGACGGTCACATTATCGACTAGCAATAATATCGTTGAATAATTATCGACTACAAAAATATCGACTTTGTATACTTATTACACAAAATACAAAAATATCGACTACAAAATATCGAGTACTTTGAATATCGAGTACATAAATATCGTCTTATTAAATATCGACTACTAATATATCGTTGTTCATGAAATTACACCTAACACTACCAAAATATCGACTACTAAAATATAGAGTACAAAAATATCGTTTCTAAACAAATATCGAGTTATTTTTTGTACCCTTTTATGTCTAAAATAACATATTACTCGTCTATAAAAGTCATTGCTCTATACAAAAAACATTTTACATATAATACCTGTTACTTTTATAACATTACTATTTATCATCATTTCCTATACATTATATTAAAATCGTTATATCATTAGAAAAAGAATCTTTACATGTAACTAAAATTTTCATAATATTTTTATACTTACACATCTATTTTATTTAACAACTAACCTGCTTTAATGCGGAAACCACCACATACCACCATTCAGACATCAACAAACACACCAATTAACTTAAAAAAATTCAAACTAGCCTATACAATTCTTCCTTTCATCCTACAACCAATCAAATCAAAGCACACAAAATACACATACTATAAAAGGGATAAATCCATTCTACCATTTGCTGCTGCTAACTCTATGGAAAGAAGATGCCAACAGTATGAAGATTTTGTTCCTGAACAAACATCTTTAAAGATCCAGCTCACTAGCTAATCATTCAAGTAAGTTACATTGCATTATTTAAAAATCTAAATTAGTAGTCTACTTTTTTACTTATATCTCCTAACTCTTCCACTTATGTAATTTTTATCTCCTCCTACTTTTCTGATAGAAACTACTACAAACAAAATCCTAATACCTGCTCCTATTTCTTCCCCTGCAAAATAAGATAGTAAGTATATATTAATGCTCTGTTCTACAACAACAGCTGTTTTTAAACACTATTTCACTAGATTCATACTTTACTTAAAATATTTTATTCACAGATATTCAGCGATTTTCAGATTTCAACACTACAAATTTATAGAACTACACTAATTAAACATGTAAGTATATATGTTTTTGTTATTAAACAACCAAAATTTAAAATGCTAGTTTCTAAACAACATATCTTGCATATTACATCTTCCCTACAGATCCAATATAAACATCCAACATCAACTATACCAAAAGACAAGACTACCCTTGTTAAAAATGTAAGTATACATCAATTAGTCTAAAACTTCAAAAAAAAACAAGAACTATGTTCTTAACACCATGTTATGTATTTTATATTTCCTCTACAGATATTGTGAATACATCATACATCTATTCTACCTACAGCAAAGAAAAGTACATATTTAGAAGTTAGTATACTTTTAAATATTTCCAATTTCCCAACGGTTAAAAATAAATTTTATAATATGTGACATGTATTTATTCTATCTTCTCTACAGATCTAAACTTGACTACCTTGATGTACTCCACCAAATACTACAACTCAACTATTTAAACAAGTAAGTATATGTAATGTTCACATCAAATGTAGTACTAAGCAAATTAAAAAACTGCTTTCTCCTAGGAAAAACGTGTGTTATGTATAAACATTAACTTAGCATTTCTATATTTTCATACCAACAGTAAATAAAGAAATACATACAAGAAAGTCCTTCAAAATACAGTTCTGCATTTGTGATTACTACTTTTAGTAAACGTAAGTATAAATTCAACATTAATTATGTTTGCACCACTAAGTGAAATATATGTTATTTAATTTTGTTTCTTTCTACTCTTTCCTAGAACAAGTAAAACAAAATGACAGAAGGTGCAGAATTTGTAATGTCACAGAAAAATAAATTACTGTTATGTTATATGGGTTATGTTTATAGTCAGGAAAGACAAAGGGGTCGATTCCGATCCGGTAAAAAAAACCGGCTTACGATTCGTATTCGTAGCCGATTCCGTACGATTGGGAAACTACCGTCCGACCAGCGAATTCCGATCCGTTACCGTTGATTTCCGTACGATTTGCTAAGATCCGTACGATTGACATTCGTATACCCGTACGAATAAGCCTCGGGCAGACCACCGTACGATTCGTAATCAGTCCGTACAAACTCACTATTCCGATTCGGAACGACATGCCTGAGCGAGATACGTACGGGCCTAAGTATTCACGCTTCAACATTGAGTCGTATGGGACATTCGCCTCACTGCAAGCTCCACCAATACATACTACACGCACACCCCTCGGCCAAGCCTACGCGAACACCCCCACCCGCCAACGGCCCGTACTACTCACTGGCACGCACAAGTACGACACGCACCCCCCCCCAACAAGCCTACGCGAACACCCCCACCCGCCAACGGCCCGTACAACTCACTCGCACGCACAAGTACGACACGCACACCCCTCGGCCAAGCCTACGCGAACACCCCCACCCGCCAACGGCCCGTACTACTCACTCGCACGCACAAGTACGACACGCACACCCCTCGGCCAAGCCTACGCGAACACCCCCACCCGCCAACGGCCCGTACTACACACTCGCACGCACAAGTACGACACGCACACCCCTCGGCCAAGCCTACGCGAACACCCCCACCCGCCAACGGCCCGTACTACTCACTCGCACGCACAAGTACGACACGCACACCCCTCGGCCAAGCCTACGCGAACACCCCCACCCGCCAACGGCCCGTACTACACACTCGCACGCACAAGTACGACACGCACCCCCCCCAACAAGCCTACGCGAACACCCCCACCCGCCAAGGGCCCGTACTACTCACTCGCACGCACAAGTACTGCAAGCACACATAACGCCAACACCAAAACGACCACAAGGACCTTGCTAACAAGTCGCACTACCACACTGAACATGTCTCCTGTGTACACACCTTTGACAATCAATGTCCTGGTCACAGCCAAGCAGCCAAACAGAGGACAAAGCCAACACCCACCCCATATAACACCCACACCAAAAATTCAAATTAAGCCACACCCACCATTTGACCAATAAAAGGGACCACACATACAACCCATCATCCTTTGCAACATACCCATGCTTGCGAGGAAACAGAGAGCACATCAACAATTCCAGCCACATACCTTCACACATACACCCTATCACATCTACACCAACACCACCTCCTTCACTATCACAAACACACACCCTCATCCATACACACCATCACACCCTCAATCACAAACACCTCACACCATGAGCACACCCAAGAATCCTAAATTCACCAACCCGGAGATGGAGATACTTACTGATGAAGTCATCAGAGTCGACCCACAGCTGTTTGGCGCATTGGTCAGACAGACCAGCATGGCAGAAAGAACACGCCTGTGGGAGAGGATTGTAGACCGGGTCAATGCTGTTGCACCCATCAGGCGCACCAGGGAAGAATGCCAGGCCAGGTGGTACGATCTGCGGAGGATGGTGAAGAAGAAGATGGCACAGGATTACGCCAATGCACACCACACTGGAGGCGGTGGTCCCCGCAGACCTCCTGTATACCAGCCCTGGGAGGAGAAGGTCATGGTCCTACTGCCAGCGGTGGGAGTACATGGAATAGAAGGAGCCATTGAGTCTGGTGAGTGTACAAAAAACACAACTTACATGGGTAGACTAACAACAGTGCCCAGCAGCATGGGGTGGGTGGCCATGACTCCAAGCAGTACACAACCAAATGGTGGTAGTTGCAAGGGGGAGGCACATAGGGTGCAATGTGTAGGGTAAGAGGCTGCTCTCATGCCATATGTCCCAGGGACACACACAAGCATAATGCCCAATGCACAGGGATAGGTAAAGATCACACAAGATACTAGACCACAGCTGCTAAATATTAACATTTTGCTGACACACCTTTCAGAGATGCATCATTTTGTGACAAAGTAAGGCAGTGTAGCAAGAGAGCAAGCACAATCTACCTGTCTCCATCCCTGTCTCGCCCTCTGTCTCTGTCGCCCTCTCCCTCTGTCTCCCTCTGTGGCCCTCTCCCTCTGTCTCCCTCTCCCTCTGTCTCCCTCTGTCTCCCTCTGTCGCCCTCTCCCTCTGTCTCCCTCTGTGGCCCTCTCCCTCCCTCTCCCTCTGTCGCCCTCTGTCTCCCTCTGTCGCCCTCTCCCTCTGTCGCCCTCTGTGGCCCTCTCCCTCCCTCTCCCTCTGTCGCCCTCTCCCTCTGTCGCCCTCTCCCTCTGTCGCCCTCTCCCTCTGTCGCCCTCTCCCTCTGTCTCCCTCTGTCGCCCTCTCCCTCTGTCGCCCTCTCCCTCTGTCACCCTCTCCCTCTGTCGCCCTCTCCCTCTGTCTCCCTCTGTCTCCCTCTGTCGCCCTCTCCCTCTGTCGCCCTCTCCCTCTGTCGCCCTCTCCCTCTGTCTCCCTCTGTCGCCCTCTCCCTCTGTCGCCCTCTCCCTCTGTCGCCCTCTCCCTCTGTCGCCCTCTCCCTCTGTCGCCCTCTCCCTCCCTCTCCCTCTGTCTCCCTCTGTCTCCCTCTGTCGCCCTCTCCCTCTGTCGCCCTCTCCCTCTGTCGCCCTCTCCCTCTGTCTCCCTCTGTCTCCCTCTGTCGCCCTCTCCCTCTGTCGCCCTCTCCCTCTGTCGCCCTCTCCCTCTGTGGCCCTCTCCCTCTGTTGCCCTCTCCCTCTGTCTCCATCAGTCAGTGTTTGTCCCTCGGTCACCTCAACGCACATCCCTGAGGCACACACACAGTTGCACACAAGCACTGCACAGGCCTCACAAACTCCATAGAGCTGAATGTTAAGGGATGTCTCACAAGTACCAGCAAGCATCTGCCATGTGCCTGTAAGACAGCCACCATTTGCTGTCAACACTGTACTGTGTCAGGACACACATCTCAGAAAGCTCTATAGTACACAATGGGCACAGGTGTAGGCAGCACAAGTCCCTCCTGTGCTCATTGCCAACACAAACATCAGGACAAGGTCACACATGCTGTGCATAAACACAAATCCAACATAATGGCAGCATGCCACATGAGGGGACAGCCAAAACATGAACAATGGACGCTTGCAATTTGCAAACAAAGTAATAGCATGGCCTGTTGTACACACCCCTTACAGAAACTCATCCCCGGGGGACAGGCGTTGTATTGCAACACTGTCCCAATTGCCATGTACCACAACAAAACACGTACTCATATGAATATGCATACAACTCTTACATGCACATAACAGAAGCTCCAGTCCATTGTGGCCCTCTAAAAAAGCTAGTGCCCCATCTCATTACCTTTGTGGATGTACATAAGCACCAACATGGACATGGGTATTGACAAGGTGATGCGTCTCAGAGAAGTGCCAAGTTCTAAAGCCATGATCTCCAAGTGGGTGTACAGGTCCAGCGGTGTTGGCATTGTTTGGCCAGTATGGAACAGCAAAAGACATCCAAAGTAGTAGCTGACATGCTAAATAATGATGCTCTGTCTCTTACATCAACATGCTGCATCTAAACTCTGTGCATGCTTGACGCACACATAAGATTTTTCACCACATCCAGGATGTTGCGTGAAACTTACAAATTCTTTACACGTGTGGTGCCGGCAACACAAGACACAGCAATGGCTGTGTCAGTCATTGTCAAGAGATTGGAAGAATGTATATACCCCATCGTACTATTGTGTTTTTCTACCACTAAATACACAACTGTACAATGTCAACTATGTATAGCTTGTGGAACAGTGATGCTGATAATGGATAACCAAACCACATGTCACTTGATATAGCCCTAACAGTGTCTCTCTCTCTCCCACACACAGGGCAACGTGCGGATCGCCCCCCCAGCCAGGGGGGCCAAGGATCCCAGTCCCAGGCTCAGCAGGACCCAGACCCCACCGCCAGCGCCGTCCCTCAACGCACTGTGGATGACCCCAACCAACCTGGCTCCTCTGGATCCCAAACCCCTGCAGCAACTATACCAGCTACATCTCTGCCAACCACCGGACCTATTCCCACCACATCCCAGCAGACAGGTCAGAGCCCTGCCCATGATTCACAATCGAGCCAGTCTGAAAATGAGGGACACCCTTTGTCGGGCGCCCCTGAGGTTGGTGACAACCTCCACCCTCCCAGCACTCGGGGGGCCCGTCGATCGGATGTGCCCACAAGCGCAGGCCGTGCTCATGTGGGTCAGGGTGGTGGGAGTGGCGCAAGGCGGAGGCGAGAATCTGGCCAGTCAGCTGCAGGGACCGGTATGGCTGAACTCGATAACATCCTTGAGGCATACCGGCGGGACACCAGTGAGGTAAACCAGCTTGCGGAGACCCTCAACCAGCTCAAAGAACAGCAGGCAGAGCAAATAGCCAGGCAAGACCTGCATTATGGACGGGTGGAGGCACACCAGGCTCAGCTCTTGATGGTGCATAGGGACATTGTCCATGTGCTACGTCAGATGGCTGCCAACATGCAGCCCCCTCCCTGTGTCACAAGGCCAGCAACATCACGGCAAAGTGCAACACCAGCCACAGGGAGGGAGGAGAGGGAGGAGGTTGAACCCTCTGACGTAGCGTCCCATGCACCGTCCATGCCTGCACATGAGGGTCCCCCAAGGAAGGCGGGTCGTCCACGCCGAAGACGTTGAGGGCCTGTGGCCCATGGACTTCTCCCAGGACACTGGACCTGGCATATAGCCCCTGGGTGCAACAGCATCCCCTACGAGACTCTCCCACAAGGACTTGCTGGTCACAGTCTGCCCAATGATGTCAGGCACTGTGGGCTGGACTCTGTTGACTGAAACAGTAAGCCATCTCATCTCCAGCAGTGAATTTTGGATTCCCCCCCTTTCTGTACAGCACCTATTCACGTTTCATGCACTAGAGCACCCAATAAATAATTTAAACATCATACGCATTTGGTGAGTAATCTTTGAAACAGCATACATGTATATGTGTCAGCAAATGTCATAAATGCAAGGTATACAACAAACAGCAGTCATCCACACACTTGGATCAGAATCTGAGTGAGGACACACATTGGTCAGAAATTTCCACAAACTACATACATGGATGGTAAGACACACCTGTGTGGGACAGTCAATGCTGGAGGGGGGATTGAATCCCAAACAGCTAGCACAGGCAGGCCCAGGAGAGTCACTTTGAGGAGTACATGTCAGTGTCACAAAAGTAGTAGTCCATGTAGGGAGTACCTACAACTGTGTCCTCAGGTATGTGAGCTACCATCAGCATGATGCATTACGGTGTATGTGATTAATGCCGCACAGGATGACGGTGGCAGGACAGACTGTGGGCAATGGGCTGGAGCACTCTACACAAGCACACCTGATTAGGTGACCTACCCCTATGGAGCTACAAGTACTATACTACTGTAATGGGAGCAACGCATACAGAAAAACAACACACACCAGACAAATACCAACCCCGGAACGGCCAAATCACACCACACCCAAGAGACAGGGTCATGGTGTGTGTCCCATGTGCCAACTTGACTGACTGTGACAGCAATGTTGAAGTGGTGTGAGCATGTTGTGTTCTGGCACGTGACTGTAAGCTAACAGTTTTCGGATCTAGTGGTGTTGACAAGCTAACACTGTACAATAGTGTGCCTATGTAAGGTGTGTGTGTGTTGGACACGCCACATGACCTGGTGGTACGTAGACCCAATGTCATGTGAATCTGCATAGTTGTGCCAGTATGTGTTGCACACACACGCATAGCAGCAGCTATGACTGAGTACACAGCATTTTCATAGCACGAGGGTGAATGTCTGGTGTTGTCTGTGTGTAGGGTGGCCGGAGCATGCTCTATTAATGGATGGAAGGAGGGTCATCCTGTAGGTGTCTGTGTTCCTGGATAGTGTGCGCTGCATGTTGGCTGTATATGCAGCTGCAGCAATGAGTGAATAAATGACGGCAGGAGGGGTGTGACTAATTGCTAAACAAACACATAACACAAGGGCAGCCGCAATGCACAAAGTGACATGTGGATGTGAAGGCAGGAGTGTCTGCCTCACTCAGGAACACTGACAACTAAATGGCACAGTAAACACCACACATCACAGTCAGTGGATCAGGGCCCTTACGGTCAAGTGGGGCACAAGACACACAGCGTCTGCAGGTGTATACAAGAGCCAGTGTGTTCAAATCCAAACTGCACCAACAAAGACATCTACCTCACACACAACATAGTATTATAGCCTTCACCCACCCCATGCGTGTGGACAATACACAGTTACACACCTAACAAGCATGAGGTAACTAAGTTGAAAATAGTATATGTGCACATTAGACGGACATGTGTGTAGAGCCACAAGCAGGCACTAGATTCTGTAGGAGTCAGACGTCATGCACAACATGATAATCTACATTGTGAGCCCATGGAGCTATCACAATCATACATGTGCATTGTCAATAAGTCCAATTTACACTAATCATGATGTCACCTGTAATGCCGCTTTACGAATACCTACAAGGCTGTCAACGACTGGCCGTACCTTTCTTCATCAGACTGGTGTGATGCTCTAAGGGTTCCACCTCCAAATAGCCCATTGGTCTGAGTACAAACAACAGACACAAAAGGGTGATCAGGCGAGGGAAGGAGAGGATGGGAACTGCTGGGAGGGAGACCTGAAACAGAGGCAATTAAGCATTAGGACAACATTCTCATGTCACAGACACTTCAAAAACCTCATTAGCTACACTGTACCAGTCACACCTGTGAAGTGTACTGTCTGGTGACAAATAATGATGATTAATCATGCCATCACATCAGATTCGATGCTGTGACACAGACACATAAAAACTGGGACAGTCTGTCATCCATTAGAGTCATGTGTAACGCTCACAAGTGAGCACCCATGCAAAAAGATCTATGTAGTATAAACACATTCCCAGGCACAGATGAGGTAGACCTCAGTAACAAATGGAAACATATGGAAATCAAACTACCGCTAACTCTAAAGTCTGTATGTGATATTGGTTAGCCATAAGGGCCCTGTAAGCTAACTTGAGCAAATCCACTCCAGCTGTTAGTATCACATATGACGAGGAAGTTAATGATCGACATGCAATGAAGGCACTCTGTAGCCAGTCTTTTGGTGTGGCAAGTATGCATCACAATGCTAAACATGATATGCATGTACAACAAATATTAAGTGCAAGTGATGTCCATCCAAGCTACATAATCAGACCCTACAATAGCACAGTCATGGTGCCGGCGACCAGAGATTCATGTGAATGACCGCACTCCACTGGTGCTACACAGAAATTCACATATGCATCTTTCACACTTTTTACTTTGTCATGCTAAACATACATGGCATCATGTGCATCTAAACATCACGGCTACTCACTGTGAAGGCTGGCGTAGCAGTATTCTCAACCTGCACTGAGGTAACGACATGACAGTGACATGATATACTGCTGCAAGGGGCAATGCATCCATGTTAACTGATTCACGGGACAGTTGTCTTAAGATGTGGAACATACACTGGGCAACACCAACACCACATGGTTTCATGGTAATCACACTGGACTGGCCCACAAGCTGGAGGTGAGGATCCAGTCACATTCTAATGCACACAGTGAGGCTGCAATCCCCCACAGAGTCCGTGGTTGTGACCTCTGACACAATGTCATGCCATGGTATGTGCAATGTTGCTGTGGCAATGTCTCCACACATTGATGCATTCACCAGAGTATCAAAGTACAACAGATGACAGAAGGTGTGGTAAATAAATAAATAATACCTCTCTTTTTGACTAGACATATATCATAACAGATAGCTCAATAAATAAGAGTCAAGATTCGAGGTAGTAGGAGTTTCGCAGGTTTATTACAGCATAAAGGACAGGAACAGGACAACCTGCATAGGAATAGGATGACAGGGCCCAGCAGCTGCTGGGGCTGGATCTGGGATGAGCGCGCTGACTTTTAATAACAATACATGAGCATATATACATACACAAACACATAGCATTACATTGCAGTAGGCGTAGCAATGGGTGGAGCAGAAGGTGTGACGCGTAGCAGTCGCGAAAGATAAGGGCGAAAGTAGGTGTAACTGGGCGTACACATAGACATGTGATGCAAACGTAACAGAATATGTCATGAATGGGGCGGAAACCATGGAGAGGGCTACCTAAGGAGCCGGGACCTCTAACCTGATGGTGCGCGCAAACTAGCAATGACGTATCACTAGGAGAAGCTGGGGGCTATGAACTCTGTGCTAGGAGCAGAGACTGAAGTCTGGAGAGTCAGGGCGACATGTACCTAAACAGTATCTAGTATCTGATGTTTAGAGAACATGTTGATATAAACTAGAAGGCAGGAGGGGAAAGGCTAACTTGATTCTAAGACTGGACCATGCATTATTCTACATGTAGTGCGTGATGAAGAATATTAAATGACCATTAAATGCAGTATTTCTCTAACGTGGAGACGTGAAGGCTAGACAATGACGGAAACTATTGATGCAGTTCAGTAGCTTAGGAATGCAGAGAAGGAGGACTGAACTGATAACTGGAATCATAACATATTCTTGGCAGACTCAGAGACTGAGCCAGGCTGGGCCGGGCACTGCGAGGCAGGAAGTAAGTGAAGGGTCGAGGATACAGGTGGGGGCTGTATCGCTCCTCAGCGAGGCTTTAGGAGACAGGAGCTGAATCTGGTGTCCAGGCCCTTTTGAGGCCTAGAAACGGGGACTTTATAATAGAATAACGTGCACACTGAGAAACGTGGCAACGTAGCTTTACATAGGCCTGATATTCGTAGTATTCACGAGAACTGGAAACTGACATACTAGAGGTGGACACAACTATAATTGCGTCATTAATCGAACATGGGGAATGCATATGCATATTTAATCATGCACATATAACATATGATGGATGACACGTAGGGACACAGAACATGGCAAAATTTACTTTTCCACATTCCCTCCTTGTCACTACGTTTCCATCAGGAAACATCAATTTTCATGATACCGTCTATCATTTCATACAGTATCATTTGCTCGTCTCGAATTATCCTGGAACGGGATTGTGGTAAATAAATAAATAATACCTCTCTTTTTGACTAGACATATATCATAACAGATAGCTCAATAAATAAGAGTCAAGATTCGAGGTAGTAGGAGTTTCGCAGGTTTATTACAGCATAAGGACAGGAACAGGACAACCTGCATAGGAATAGGATGACAGGGCCCAGCAGCTGCTGGGGCTGGGTCTGGGATGAGCGCGCTAGGAAGGATAACCTTTTAATAACAGTACATGAGCATATATACATAACGCAAACACATAGCATTACATTGCAATAGGCATAGCAGTGGGTGGAGCAGAAGGCGTGACGCGTAGCAGTCGCGAAAGATAAGGGCGAAAGTAGGTGTAACTGGGCGTATACATAGACATGTGATGCAAACGTAACAGAATATGTCATAAATGGGGCGGAAACCATGGAGGGGGCTACCTGAGGAGCCGGGACCTCTAACCTGATGGTGCGCGCAAACTAGCAATGACGTACCACTAGGAGAAGCTGGGGGCTATGAACTCTGTGCTAGGAGCAGAGACTGAAGTCTGGAGAGTCAGGGCGACATGTACCTAAACAGTATCTAGTATCTGATGTTTAGAGAACATGTTGATATAAACTAGAAGTTAGGAGAGGAAAGGCTAACTTGATTCTAAGACTGGACCATGCATTATTCTACATGTAGTGCGTGATGAAGAATATTAAATGACCATTAAATGCAGTATTTCTCTAACGTGGAGACGTGAAGGCTAGACAATGACGGAAACTATTGATGCAGTTCAGTAGCTTAGGAATGCAGAGGAGGAGGACTGAACTGATAACTGGAACTATAACATACTTTTGGCAGACTCAGAGACTGAGCCAGGCTGGGCCGGGCACTGCGAGGCAGGAAGTAAGTGAAGGGTCGAGGATACAGGTGGGGGCTGTATCGCTCCTCAGCGAGGCTTCAGGAGACAGGAGCTGAATCTGGTGTCCAGGCCCTTTTGAGGCCTAGAAACGGGGACTTTATAATAGAATAACGTGCACACTGAGAAACGTGGCAACGTAGCTTTACATAGGCCTGATATTCGTAGTATTCACGAGGACTGGAAACTGGCATACTAGAGGTGGACACAACTGTAATTGCGTCATTAATCGGACATGGGGAATGCATATGCATATTTAATCATGCACACATAACATATGATGGATGACACGTAGGGACACAGAACATGACAAAATTTACTTTTCCACATTCCCTCCTTGTCACTACGTTTCCATCAGGAAACATCAATATTCATGATACCGTCTATCATTTCATACAGTATCATTTGCTCGTCTCGAATTATCCTGGAACGGGATGTAGAACGGGGCTTGGGACTAGGAATACAAGAGGTAGCACAAATGCCGCAAATCGCAGGGCCACATTGTATACAGAGGCAGCAGCTGAATATGATCGCTACTGAAATACCTAGAAAGGACAATATTTTCCATCCCCAGGCGGAAATTATATTCCAGAACCAACCGGACCATGTCCAGGTGCCTGGATCTTGGTGTATCAGATGGGCAATTTTATGGAGTCTGGTTATAGCTGAATAAACAGACGGCGCGTTATTTGGAATGAAAATGCAGCAACTAGATCCGATGACTCTACAGGCCCCGCCCCTATCGGCCAGTATGACGTCAAGGACGAGACGATTCTGTAAAACGACAAATCTCATAGCAGATTGCTCTTCGGTTAAGTTACCTAGAGCAGAGGCAGTCTCATTTACTACAGCTTCGAGGGTTCTGGTTAACCTACGGATCAGTTTACTATTCTGGATAGGTCCTATAAAGAAGAAGAAACCTCTGTTGAAATCTGTATACTGTTCTAGAGCAGTTTCAGTATAATCGACAATTGGGGACTCCCTTCTATGTCTAATGTGTACTAGATGTGTGTTTCTATGATAATCAGGTGGGGCTAGGAAAACTGGTGGCAGTAGGAAGGCAATGTAACAGGTTCCCTCCCAATCGAGGGGCAGACGAACATATGCGGTTTGACCACAAATAAAATAAGAATGACGTGAAGCTTTAAAGATAGATTTCCCACTGTCACTATACTTGACAATAGTAGTACAATCACTATGTCCTACGTGTATGGAACCCTTATTTCGGACACATAATTCGCCTCTGACTGGTAGTACTGAAATAGTAGGTAAGTCTGGAGTAGTATCAGACTGAACATTCAGGACCATAAAATTCGACGAATAATTACCTAAATTATACACTTCATTTTCTAGATCTAACCCTGTTCTGTGGGGGAGACCTTGCTTGTCTGGAAAACATGTATTGTTAAGAAAAGATATATCTGTTGAGGATGACGTTAACGTGGACCATGCTCCACACGAACCATTATGTGAAAATGGATAAGGAAAAAGTGGCAGGACTCCCTTCGGTATCTGGAAAGGGGGGAGTCGACCACACACCCAACAATTAGTGGCATTGCTGGTCTGGTGTGAGTAATGTAACATGCGGATAAATGAGTTATTTCGCATGGCGAGGCGGTAAGAGAGTTCATGAGGAGGCAGATCACTAAACGTGTGCTCTACTGTAGCATTAGCAGACTTATTTACATGAAGAACTGGGAAATACAAGAAAAATGCATAACTGGTGCAGGAAATCATAAGGCTGAGAAACAATATGAAACATAGAAAAACGATACATCGGATTGAGTTTTGACTAACTCTCTCACTATGGGGGTCTATTTTATACATGTCAGAAACAGTCTAACCGTTTCACCTAGGGGAGGACTTAGACAATCAAACTGACTGACTTATTTTACTAGACCGGAGTTTTAGCTTGTACTCCTGTTGTGGAGTTTTCTCTAACAGGGGAGGGGTTGTAGCAATGTCTTTTGCGGGACAGTCCTTGAGAACAATATTTTGGCAATCCTTCAAATCCTGGGAAATGTTCTTTAAGACGGGTTTCAGTCCATTAAAAAGTTTGACATGAGAAAGGTGTACCCAGCCTTTGCGTCCTTCCAACTTCACGGCTGTACGGGTGGTGAGGAGGACCTGTCGGGGCTCTTTCCAACGAGGTTCCAGCGGACTTGATCTGTCAAAGTTGCGGACCATCACCATGGATCCTGGAACGATTTCATGCGGTGCCACCTCGGTATTGTCTGGAAATGCGGCAGCAACCTGTGAACGACATGAGTTGAGGGCAGACATCAAGGAAGCTAGGTAATCTGTCAGCATATTACTTGAAACATCGGTAATACTTCGGGGTCTAGGAGTACCCCACATGTTAGGGGGGCGGCCAAAAACGACCTCATACGGGGACAGACCTGATCTGGAATGTGCGACCATGCGCATATAAAACAAAGCGACTGGCAGAGCTACTAGCCAGTCCACACCTTTTTCTTTACACACTTTTGCAATACGGATTTTCAGAGTCTGATTATGTCTCTCTACGAGACCGGCTGCTTCAGGATGGCGCACACAATGAAACTTCCACTGGTACCCTAATAACAGGGAAACATGCTTCATGAGTTCAGATGAGAATGGCTGGCCGTTGTCAGAATATACGATTCTAGGGAGTCCATAACGGGGGAAGAACTCACGAACCAACTGCTTGGCAGTGGTCGCGGCTGTGTAATCTGGGACTGGATATGCTTCTGTCCACCTGGACAAAGCGCATACAACTACAAGGACATACTTGAAACCTCGACATCGCTCCATCTGAATATAATCCATCTGGAGGACTTCAAAAGGGTGGTCAGGGGGCTGGAATCCACCTTGTTCCACCGGGACACTTTTACCTGGATTAAACTGACAACATATCATACAGGTACGGACTTTCTGCTTGGCTGCAGCTCGTAAATGCTTGTTGAACCAAATGTTCTGGATACTATCTAACATAGCTTTTTCTCCTAAATGTGCTGGACTATGTGCGGTATTAATAATGACTTGAACCATAGAGTCGGGGAGAAACCATGTGGCTCTACCCTTCGTTAACCATCCTTGATCTGTCTGGACCCCTCCTTGTTCGGACCATTTCTTGATTTCTTCGGGAGTAGCATGTAACTGTATGTCTATGACATCTTGTGTAGGGTCCTTAACTGTCATACATGTAGTCGGATCTGGAGTATGTGTCTGTGTCGGATTAACTTGAATGTCTGGAGTCTGTGCTGTAAGCTTGGCTGTGCGATCTGCTAGATCATTACCTTGGGAAATAATGTCAGTAACTTTCGTATGTGCTTTGCACTTCATGATAGCAATAGATGTCGGTAAATGTATGGCATCTAACAGAGCTTGAATAAGGAGACCATGCTGAATCTTGGTTCCATGAGAAGTCATGAAACCTCTCTCCTGCCAGAGCACTCCGAAGTCGTGTACAACTCCAAATGCGTAACGTGAATCTGTGTAAACATTAACTTTCAAGTTCTTGGCGTGTATACAGGCTTGTGTCAGAGCAACTAGCTCTGCTGCTTGAGCGGACAGGGTATCAATACGGTGTGTTTCAATAACTTCGGTGTCAGTAGTCACTGCATACGCAGCGACTAGTTCTCCTGTACTTGTTCTCATACATGAACCATCCACATAAAGTGTCAGGTCGGGGTCTGGTAACGGAATATCTGTCAGATCTTGTCTTGGCTTTGTCGTAATGTTAACTACTTCCACACAGTCATGTGTGGCAGAATTTGAATTAACTGATGGTAACAGTGTAGCAGGATTTAAAATGTTGCAGCGTCTGATTTCTATGTGAGGCTGGAACAGTGTCAATTCATAACCTGTTAAACGTGCAATTGTCAAGTGCTGAGTTTGTGTTCGGTTTAAAAGAACTTCCACAGAGTGTGGAACTTGTACTGTCAAGGTATGTCCTAAGACTATGGAATCACTTTGTCTGATAGCTAGTGCTGTGGCTGCAACTGACTTGAGGCACGCAGGCAGAGCCTGGGCTACAGGATCTAATGTGCTCGAAAAATAAGCACAGGGCTTGTATTGTCCTGCTTGATCTTGTGTGAGAACAGATAATGCTGTACCTTCACGTTCAGTAACGAAAAGTGTAAAAGGCTTACTGTAGTTCGGTGTCGCTAGAACTGGAGCTTGGCATAGGGCTTTCTTTAACTCATTGAAACTAAGTGTATGTTCAGATGTCCAAGGGAGGACAGTCGATACGGCTGCCTCCTGTGTCGTTAACTGTATCAGTGGTTTGGCTAGAAATGCATACTGAGGAATCCATTGTCTACAGTAAGAAGTAAGGCCGATAAAAGCACGTACCTCCTTCTGGGTCTTGGGCTGAGGAAGACTCGCTATTAACTGGATACGGTCTGGTGTCAACTGCCTACCCCTCTTGGACAGTAAGTGTCCTAAGTAGACCACTTGCTGGACACAGAATTGAAGCTTCGAAGGGGACACCTTGTGCCCCATCTCGGCTAGGAAATACAAAACTGTAAGGGATGCTCGCTCGCAAGCACGTTCAGAACGGGCTGTGATCAGTAGATCATCGACATACTGGAGCAGGGCAGTGTCAGTTGGCATGTGAATGTTGTCTAGTTGTCTCTTGAGTGCTTGACTGTAAATACTAGGACTTTCTGTGAAACCTTGAGGAGCTCGTGTAAACATATAGCTCCTTCCATTTAAACAAAATCCGAAAAGGAACTGGCTGTCTGGATGAATAGGAACACTGAAAAATGCGTTCTTGAGGTCTATGACAGTGAAGAACGTGGCTTCGGAATCAATGGCTGTCAATAGGGAAGAGATGTCTGGGACAACTGGGTACTGCGGAATAATACATTTATTAAGCTCTCGTAGGTCAATCACTAATCGATATACTGGGGGTGCATTTGGATCAGTACGTTTCATGACTGGAATGATCGGAGAATTACATACATTGGAGTCAGTTTCTACAACTACTCCTTGAGCGATGAGCTCGTCAATAATTTTGGATAAGGCTGCTACAGCCTCAGGTGGCAATCTATACTGTCTGATTCGTGGTAACACTACACCTGGCTTTAGAGTCACACGATAGGGTGTGATTTGCATGTAACCTACATCAGTTGGACCTTGCGCCCATAAGTGCTGCGGAACATTAGACAGTCTTGAATCAAAATCTCGAAATACATAGTGACCCTTGAAGTCACGTAGGAACAATCGTATTCCCTCTGGGGAACAGCATATAACTGCACCTAACTCTTTCAGTGTCTTAATGCCTAATAGGTTTTCTGGACATGACTTAGTAAGTAACAGATCAGTAGTGCGGGACAATGGACCTACTTCTAGAGTAACTGGCTTTGAAATCTCATTTACGATAGGTTTTCCTGAAAATCCAAGGGAAACATTTCTTGAGCCTGAGAGCGGAGCCCCTGGAACTTCGGCATGACTAATTGTGGTCCTACTTGCCCCTGTATCGATCAAAAACTTTCTGTCTTTCCCTAATACTTGACTGTGAACATAGGGACCTTCTTGATCTACAGGTATCTCGATGAGAGGCAAGCCTACCTCCCTCTCTAGGCTGTTTCATGAATACTCCTGGTACTCTGGATACTCAGACTGTGCATACTGGTACATCTGCGATGTAACATGCTGTGTTGCAGCAATAGGCTGCGGTGCGGTAACGGTCTGTGGTGCATTCTGTGGCTGAGGAATCTGGGAAACTTGTTCTTGTCTAGGCGGACGTGGTCTTTCTTTAGTCTTACCAGTAGCTATGTTGTGTTTCAGAACTGCACACTCATTTATAAAATGACCTGGCTGTTTACAATAATTGCAATTCCCTTTAACGGGAGCTGCAGGATGACTGGCTTGATTCGGACCCCTCTTCTGACTGTCTTGAGGGACAGATTGTGCAACTAGTACTTTCATTTTCGTGTCTTTCATACGTTTTCTCTCGTGTTCTTGCTCTTCTCTGATTCTGTTCTGGTGGTATTGAAGCATTTGCAACATCTGGGACGGGGTATTAGCTTGCCAGGTACTTTCGACTTTCAAAACTCGATTTTTAATTTGTGGGCTTGAATTCTCGACTAATTTAGTAACAAAAAGGTGAGGGTATGACTCACTACTTGTCTTGAGGCCACTGTTGATGCTGAAACATTTTTCAAATCTAGAATAAAAATCACTAATATCCTCGTCTTGTTTCTGTTTACAGGCTGAGATTGCATCCCAGTCTTCTGTTCTAGTTGTCAATAATCTAGGTAAAACTTGAATTAATAATTCTGGTAATTCTTTACATTTATCTCCAAGACCGGTACCTGGTACTCGTGCCTTATCTTCAGCTTCTAGAACTGCCCAATCGATCTTTTTCTCTCCCACCTCCCATTCTTTTTCCTTGAGCTTTTCATACACCCCTGCGGGCAGCAGAACCTTTAACATTTTAATTATATCTGGATATGTGTATTCTCCCATACGGAGCATGTCTTTTAATTCTCTATGGAACCCTGCTGGATCTTTGTCATGACAGGGAATTAATTTCTTCATCTCGAGGAGTTCCATCTTTGTAATCGGAGTGTATACAAACACTCGCTGCATTTCGCCACCCGTTCCTTTAACTGGGTGGACTTCTCGTAACGGATTCTGTCTCTCCATGTAAAATGGTTTACCTTCTGGAGGTGAGGCATGAACAAAATGCGGGTTCAGAAACGTTCTATATTTGTGGCGCTGTTCTAGAATGACACTAATTAAATCGGTACCTAGACCTTTCCATCTATACTGGAGTAACTCGTTCAGGACATCATGTAACGGGCCTGGATCAGAGTGTTGACCCTCATACAAAGTAATGAGGTGCTGAATCATATACATACCCACCAGTCGTTGCTCGGCTGGGGGCATTTTCAGAAACATTTGTGCCACTATTTCGTCTGGAAAAGTGGTAGAATCAGTAATCCATCGGACTGCTGATCGGGCTAGTTCTTGTTCATGCATGGTACTTAACTCACTGTAACCGATTCGTGATTTCAGAATGTGATCGGTAGCTTGAAACACTTGTTCTAGAGAACCTTGTTCTGGTGCTGGATGATGGAAAGTAGACTTGTGTTCTAGGCGTAAATGGCGATCTGGAAATCTAGATTTCCCTACATACGCTATTCTGGCGGGATTCTCGTCCTCTACCTCTTCAGTATCAGAGTTACTTTCTTTCTCGCTTACTTGTGCTGCTTTACGCTGTTCGTGTAATTTTATTATTTCTCTACGGATTTTCTTGTACATACTCTCCATAGCACCGACGGTCTTGTGCTTACCCTCGGCTATATTATCACTCCACCTTGTCAGGATTTTCATTTCGGCCGGATCTTTAGACGGGTAATCTTGTTCTCTTATTAGACAATTGATCAGAAACTTTAATATCATGAGCTGGATCTCGGCTTTCCTTTGAGACATGGCCTCGCTAATGCTTTCTGGATCATCCCCTGTACGGATGAAACGATATATTCTGTCTAGATCTTCTTTCATATTCGGTAAGGTGACTAGGTACTCGGCCACCTTTCTTACGCGGAATGAATATAAAACCATATTATCCTCGCCTGGGACTGGATCATAGCCGCATTCGGCAAGGGATTTTCTTATTTCTGCTACAGTCTGATGTCTAGGCGTACGCTGTGACGCTTGTGCATGTAATTCGGATAACGTTAAACGCTTGTGTGGCGGCGGGGTTTGAGGAGTACCTCCCCCTGCGGCCCCTAAACTGGAGTCTAGGTCTACTGAGGCTCTTCGTCCTGGCAGAGTGGAAAATGGAAATGCAGGCTGGACTTGTATGGCAGGCTGGACCGGGGGTACCGTAACAGGTACTCTGGTGTCTGGAGAAGCGGGAAGTGCCTGATTTACAGGGACTGGCGGAGCGCGAACAGGATTTGCATATTCTGGGACTGTGTCGTCCAAATAGGACGAAATAAAAATATCAGCTGCGGTCTGTTTGTGACGTAGTTTGGTCGGAACTAATGGTGGCGGGAAATTACTGGATGCCCCTGGGGTCGCTTTTGGCAAGCCCTCGGCAAAGAGAGGATACATACCCCTAATAAGGGCATGCCCCTGTCTGTCTGACTGTTCGGCTTTGACTTGTTCACCTATCTCGATTAGTTCTTTTTCTTGTGCTCGTTCTAAGGATTCTCTACTTAATTCTGACTTTCTGATTTCCTTTTCAGTTCTTTTATGAGATTCTTTACGCCATAACTCGATGGAATCTTTCTGTGACTGTCTGGCTTTCTTTTTCCATAATGCCTCTTCTACTCGCATGATGCACTCGGCATCCCATGTACCCGATACGGGCCATCTATACTTTTCTTCTAACTGTTTGGTATACTCTACCCATAAATCTAGATACAATATGGCGCTTATGCCATGTTTCTGATACATAAAATGACCTGGACTGTCCCTCGGCGGAACAGGAACTGCTTCTTCTAACAAACCCTTTCTAGTTTTTAGCTGACGTAATCTCGAAAAGAGAGACATTGTAAACTTGAATCGGAACACAATACAATACACGAGGAACAATAACAATTGGGAGAACAATTCAGGCATACCACGACATTGGAAATACATTGAACAACATCATAACATAACAGTTCGGACAGAATATTACCTGGAAATACTGAGAACAGAAACACAAGAATTTCTCGAGAACGGAACAGACTAGAGTTACTGGATGCACTGCTGAAACAGTACGGAACATACCGGTCCCATAAAGGGACGCATCAAGACCTGTATCCACCTAGGTGAACACTTCGTTTGTGAGTCTGTGTACCACCAACCCACGGACCAGAGTCAATTTAGATTGACCCTGTCTAGATACTACCCCAGTAATGGTACTCACCGGGCAGCAAGAACGGAAGGCCTCGGACTGGACTGGACTGCTACGACGACGGACGACGAACTTCGGACTTCAGTTACGGGTGGGCCTCCGGATACCTCGGACCTTGGACTCTTGGCTTGGGCTCTGGTCGGGACTCGCCGCGTTCCTCCACCGTCTCGTTTGGATGCTGGACCGCCTCCTCCGTCTCCTCCGTGGGCCTGAGGGATACTTGAAGCAGAAATATCTGCCGGTGCACAGAAGAGTTCCGTCACGACTGCAGAGGGTCAGGGGGTCGGCGTGGCTTCGGGCGCCATTATGTGGTAAATAAATAAATAATACCTCTCTTTTTGACTAGACATATATCATAACAGATAGCTCAATAAATAAGAGTCAAGATTCGAGGTAGTAGGAGTTTCGCAGGTTTATTACAGCATAAGGACAGGAACAGGACAACCTGCATAGGAATAGGATGACAGGGCCCAGCAGCTGCTGGGGCTGGGTCTGGGATGAGCGCGCTAGGAAGGATAACCTTTTAATAACAGTACATGAGCATATATACATAACGCAAACACATAGCATTACATTGCAATAGGCGTAGCAGTGGGTGGAGCAGAAGGCGTGACGCGTAGCAGTCGCGAAAGATAAGGGCGAAAGTAGGTGTAACTGGGCGTATACATAGACATGTGATGCAAACGTAACAGAATATGTCATAAATGGGGCGGAAACCATGGAGGGGGCTACCCGAGGAGCCGGGACCTCTAACCTGATGGTGCGCGCAAACTAGCAATGACGTACCACTAGGAGAAGCTGGGGGCTATGAACTCTGTGCTAGGAGCAGAGACTGAAGTCTGGAGAGTCAGGGCGACATGTACCTAAACAGTATCTAGTATCTGATGTTTAGAGAACATGTTGATATAAACTAGAAGTTAGGAGAGGAAAGGCTAACTTGATTCTAAGACTGGACCATGCATTATTCTACATGTAGTGCGTGATGAAGAATATTAAATGACCATTAAATGCAGTATTTCTCTAACGTGGAGACGTGAAGGCTAGACAATGACGGAAACTATTGATGCAGTTCAGTAGCTTAGGAATGCAGAGGAGGAGGACTGAACTGATAACTGGAACTATAACATACTTTTGGCAGACTCAGAGACTGAGCCAGGCTGGGCCGGGCACTGCGAGGCAGGAAGTAAGTGAAGGGTCGAGGATACAGGTGGGGGCTGTATCGCTCCTCAGCGAGGCTTCAGGAGACAGGAGCTGAATCTGGTGTCCAGGCCCTTTTGAGGCCTAGAAACGGGGACTTTATATTAGAATAACGTGCACACTGAGAAACGTGGCAACGTAGCTTTACATAGGCCTGATATTCGTAGTATTCACGAGGACTGGAAACTGGCATACTAGAGGTGGACACAACTGTAATTGCGTCATTAATCGGACATGGGGAATGCATATGCATATTTAATCATGCACACATAACATATGATGGATGACACGTAGGGACACAGAACATGACAAAATTTACTTTTCCACAGGATTTAGAACGGGGCTTGGGACTAGGAATACAAGAGGTAGCACAAATGCCGCAAATCGCAGGGCCACATTGTATACAGAGGCAGCAGCTGAATATGATCGCTACTGCAATACCTAGAAAGGACAATATTTTCCATCCCCATGCGGAAATTATATTCCAGAACCAACCGGACCATGTCCAGGTGCCTGGATCTTGGTGTATCAGATGGGCAATTTTATGGAGTCTGGTTATAGCTGAATAAACAGACGGCGCGTTATTTGGAATGAAAATGCAGCAACTAGATCCGATGACTCTACAGGCCCCGCCCCTATCGGCCAGTATGACGTCAAGGACGAGACGATTCTGTAAAACGACAAATCTCATAGCAGATTGCTCTTCGGTTAAATTACCTAGAGCAGAGGCAGTTTCATTGACTACAGCTTCGAGGGTTCTGGTTAACCTACGGATTAGCTTACTATTCTGGATAGGTCCTATAAAGAAAAAGAAACCTCTGTTGAAATCTGTATACTGTTCTAGAGCAGTTTCAGTATAATCGACAATTGGGGACTCCCTTCTATGTCTAACGTGTACTAGATGTGTGTTTCTATGATAATCAGGTGGGGCTAGAAAAACTGGTGGCAGTAGGAAGGCAATGTAACAGGTTCCCTCCCAATCGAGGGGCAGACGAACATATGCAGTTTGACCACAAATAAAATAAGAATGACGTGAAGCTTTAAAGATAGATTTCCCACTGTCACTATACTTGACAATAGTAGTACAATCACTATGTCCTACATGTACGGAACCATTATTTCGGACACATAATTCGCCTCTGACTGGTAGTACTGAAATAGCAGGTAAGTCTGGAGTAGTATCAGACTGAACATTCAAGACCATGAAATTCGACGAATAATTACCTAAATTATACACTTCATTTTCTAGATCTAAACCTGTTCTGTGGGGGAGACCTTGCTTGTCTGGAAAACATGTACTGTTAAGAAAATACATATCTGTTGAGGATGACGTTAACGTGGACCATGCTCCACACGAACCATTATGTGAGAATGGATAAGGAAAAAGTGGCAGAACTCCCTTCTGTGTCTGGAAAGGGGGGAGTCGACCACACACCCAACAATTAGTGGCATTGCTGGTCTGGTGTGAGTAATGTAACATGCGGATGAATGAGTTATTTCGCATAGCGAGGCGGTAAGAGAGTTCATGGGGAGGCAGATCACTAAACGTGTGCTCTACTGTAGCATTAGCAGACTTATTTACATGAAAAACTGGGAAATACAAGAAAAATGCATAACTGGTGCAGGAAATCATAATGCTGAGAAACAATATGAAACATAGAAAAACGATACATCGAATTGAGTTTTGACTAACTCTCTCACTATGGGGGTCTATTTTATACATGTCAGAAACAGTCTAACCGTTTCACCTAGGGGAGGACTTAGACAATCAAACTGACTGACTTATTTTACTAGACCTTAATTTCTGTTTATACTCCTGCTGCGGAGTTTTCTCTAACAGGGGAGGGGTTGTAGCAATGTCTTTTGCGGGACAGTCCTTGTGAACAATATTTTGGCAATCCTTCAAGTCCTGGGAAATGTTCTTTAAGACGGGTTTCAGTCCATTAAAAAGTTTAATATGAGAAAGGTGCACCCAGCCTTTGCGTCCTTCCAACTTCACGGCTGTACGGGTGGTGAGGAGGACCTGTCGGGGCTCTTTCCAACGAGGCTCCAGCGGACTTGATCTGTCAAAGTTGCGGACCATCACCATGGATCCTGGAACGATTTCATGCGGTGCCACCTCGGTATTGTCTGGAAATGCGGCAGCAACCTGTGAACGACATGAGTTGAGGGCAGACATCAAGGAAGCTAGGTAATCTGTCAGCATATTACTTGAAACATCGGTAATACTTCGGGGTCTAGGAGTACCCCACATATTAGGGGGGCGGCCGAAAACGACCTCATACGGGGACAGACCTGATCTGGAATGTGCGACCATGCGCATATAAAACAAAGCAACTGGCAGAGCTACTAGCCAGTCCACACCTTTTTCTTTACACACTTTTGCAATACGGATTTTCAGGGTCTGGTTATGTCTCTCTACGAGACCGGCTGCTTCAGGATGGCGTACACAATGGAACTTCCACTGGTACCCTAACAACAGGGAAACATGCTTCATGAGTTCAGATGAGAATGGCTGGCCGTTGTCAGAATATACGACTCTAGGGAGTCCATAACGGGGGAAGAACTCACGAACCAACTGCTTGGCAGTGGTCGTGGCTGTGTAATCTGGGACTGGATATGCTTCTGTCCACCTGGACAAAGCGCATACAACTACAAGGACATACTTGAAACCTCGACATCGCTCCATCTGAATATAATCCATCTGGAGGACTTCAAAAGGGTGGTCAGGGGGCTGGAATCCACCTTGTTCCACCGGGACACTTTTACCTGGATTAAACTGACAACATATCATACAGGTACGGACTTTCTGCTTGGCTGCAGCTCGTAAATGCTTGTTGAACCAAATGTTCTGGATACTGTCTAACATAGCTTTTTCTCCTAAATGTGCTGGACTATGTGCGGTATTAATAATGACTTGAACCATAGAGTCGGGGAGAAACCATGTGGCTCTACCCTTTGTTAACCATCCTTGATCTGTCTGGACCCCTCCTTGTTCGGACCATTTCTTGATTTCTTCGGGAGTAGCATGTAACTGGATATCTATGACATCTTGTGTAGGGTCCTTAACTGTCATACATGTAGTCGGATCTGGAGTATGTGTCTGTGTCGGATTAACTTGAATGTCTGGAGTCTGTGCTGTAAGCTTGGCTGTGCGATCTGCTAGATCGTTACCTTGAGAAATAATGTCAGTAACTTTCGTATGTGCTTTGCACTTCATGATAGCAATAGATGTCGGTAAATGTATTGCATCTAACAGAGCTTGAATAAGGAGACCATGCTGAATCTTGGTTCCATGAGAAGTCATGAAACCTCTCTCCTGCCAGAGCACTCCGAAGTCGTGTACAACTCCAAATGCGTAACGTGAATCTGTGTAAACATTAACTTTCAAGTTCTTGGCGTGTATGCAGGCTTGTGTCAGAGCAACTAGCTCTGCTGCTTGAGCGGACAGGGTATCAATACGGTGTGTCTCTATAACTTCAGTGTCAGTAGTCACTGCATACGCGGCGACTAGTTCTCCTGTACTTGTTCTCATACATGAACCATCCACATAAAGTGTCAGGTCGGGGTCTGGTAACGGAGTATCTGTCAGATCTTGTCTTGGCTTTGTCGTAATGTTAACTACTTCCACACAGTCATGTGTGGCAGAATTCGAAGTAACTGATGGTAACAGTGTAGCAGGATTTAAAACGTTGCAGCGTCTGATTTCTATGTGTGGCTGGAACAGTGTCAATTCATAACCTGTTAAACGTGCAATTGTCAAGTGCTGAGTTTGTGTTCGGTTTAAAAGAACTTCCACAGAATGTGGAACTTGTACTGTCAAGGAGTGTCCTAAGACTATGGAATCACTTTGTCTGATAGCTAGTGCTGTGGCTGCAACTGACTTGAGGCACGCAGGCAGAGCCTGGGCTACAGGATCTAATGTGCTCGAAAAATAAGCACATGGCTTGTATTGTCCTGCTTGATCTTGTGTGAGAACAGATAATGCTGTACCTTCACGTTCAGTAACGAAAAGTGTAAAAGGCTTACTGTAGTTCGGTGTAGCTAGAACTGGAGCTTGGCATAGGGCTTTCTTTAACTCATTGAAACTAAATGTATGTTCAGATGTCCAAGGGAGGACAGTCGATACGGCTGCCTCCTGTGTCGTTAACTGTATCAGTGGCTTGGCTAGAAATGCATACTGAGGAATCCATTGTCTGCAATAAGAAGTGAGGCCGATAAAAGCTCGTACCTCCTTCTGGGTCTTGGGCTGAGGAAGACTCGCTATTAACTGGATACGGTCTGGTGTCAACTGCCTACCCCTCTTGGACAGTAAGTGTCCTAAGTAGACCACTTGCTGGACACAGAATTGAAGCTTAGATGGGGACACCTTGTGCCCCATCTCGGCTAGGAAATACAGAACTGTCAGGGATGCTCGCTCGCAAGCACGTTCAGAACGGGCTGTGATCAGTAGATCATCGACATACTGGAGCAGGGCAGTGTCAGTTGGCATGTGAATGTTGTCTAGTTGTCTCTTAAGTGCTTGACTGTAAATACTAGGACTTTCTGTGAAACCTTGAGGAGCTCGTGTGAACATATAGCTCCTTCCATTTAAACAAAATCCGAAAAGGAACTGGCTGTCTGGATGAATAGGAACACTGAAAAATGCGTTCTTGAGGTCTATGACAGTGAAGAACGTGGCTTCGGAATCAATGGCTGTCAATAGGGAAGAGATGTCTGGGACAACTGGGTACTGAGGAATAATACATTTATTAAGCTCTCGTAGGTCAATCACTAATCGATATACTGGGGGTGCATTTGGATCAGTACGTTTCATGACTGGAATGATCGGAGAATTACATACATTGGAGTCAGTTTCTACAACCACTCCTTGAGCCATGAGCTCGTCAATAATTTTGGATAAGGCTGCTACAGCCTCTGGTGGCAATCTGTACTGTCTGATTCGTGGTAACACTACACCTGGCTTGAGAGTCACACGATAGGGTGTGATTTGCATGTAACCTACATCAGTTGGACCTTGCGCCCATAAATGCTGCGGAACATTAGACAGTCTTGAATCAAAATCTCGTAATACATAGTGACCCTTAAAGTCACGTAGGAACAATCGTATTCCCTCTGGGGAACAGCATATAACTGCACCCAACTCTTTCAGTGTCTTAATGCCTAATAGGTTTTCTGGACATGACTTAGTAAGTAACAGATCAGTAGTGCGGGACAATGGACCTACTTCTAGAGTAACTGGCTTTGAAATCTCATTTACGATAGGTTTTCCTGAAAATCCAAGGGAAACATTTCTTGAGCCTGAGAGCGGAGCCCCTGGAACTTCGGCGTGACTAATTGTGGTCCTACTTGCCCCTGTATCAATCAAAAACTTTCTGTCTTTCCCTAATACTTGACTGTGAACATAGGGACCTTCTTGATCTACAGGTATCTCGATGAGAGGCAAGCCTACCTCCCTCTCTAGGCTATTTCATGAATACTGCTGGTACTCTGGATACTCAGACTGTGCATACTGGTACATCTGCGATGTAACGTGCTGTGTTGCAGCAATAGGCTGCGGTGCGGTAACTGTCTGTGGTGTATTCTGTGGCTGAGGAATCTGTGAAACTTGTTCTTGTCTAGGCGGACGTGGTCTTTCTTTAGTCTTACCAGTAGCTATGTTGTGTTTCAGAACTGCACACTCATTTATAAAATGACCTGGCTGTTTACAATAATTGCAATTCCCTTTAACGGGAGCTGCAGGATGACTGGCTTGATTCGGACCCCTCTTCTGACTGTCTTGAGGAACAGATTGTGCAACTAGTACTTTCATTTTCGTGTCTTTCATACGTTTTCTTTCGTGTTCTTGTTCTTCTCTGATTCTATTCTGGTGGTATTGAAGCATCTGCAACATCTGGGACGGGGTATTAGCTTGCCAGGTACTTTCGACTTTCAGAACTCGATTTTTAATTTGTGGGCTTGAATTCTCGACTAATTTAGTAACAAAAAGGTGAGGGTATGACTCACTACTTGTCTTGAGGCCACTGTTGATGCTAAAACATTTTTCAAATCTAGAATAAAAATCACTAATATCCTCATCTTGCTTCTGTTTACAGGCTGAGATTGCATCCCAGTCTTCTTTTCTCGTTGTCAATAATCTAGGTAAAACTTGTATTAATAATTCTGGTAATTCTTTACATTTATCTCCAAGACCGGTACCTGGTACTCGTGCCTTGTCTTCAGCTTCTAGAACTGCCCAATCGATCTTTTTCTCTCCCACCTCCCATTCTTTTTCCTTGAGCTTTTCATATACCCCTGCGGGCAGCAGAACCTTTAACATTTTAATTATATCTGGATATGTGTATTCTCCCATACGGAGCATGTCTTTTAGTTCTCTATGGAACCCTGCTGGATCTTTGTCATGACAGGGAATTAATTTCTTCATCTCGAGGAGTTCCATCTTTGTAATCGGAGTGTAAACAAACACTCGTTCTAGTTCGCCACCCGTTCCTCTGACTGGGTGGACTTCTCGTAACGGATTCTGTCTCTCCATGTAAAATGGTTTACTTTCTGGAGGTGAGACATGAACAAAATGCGGGTTCAAAAACGTTCTATATTTGTGACGCTGTTCTAGAATGACACTAATTAAATCGGTACCTAGACCTTTCCATCTATACTGGAGTAACTCGTTCAGGATATCATGTAACGGGCCTGGATCAGAGTGCTGACCCTCATACAAAGTGATGAGGTGCTGAATCATATACATACCCGCCAGTCGTTGCTCGGCTGGGGGCAGTTTCAGAAACATTTGTGCCACTATTTCGTCTGGAAAAGTGGTAGAATCAGTAATCCATCGGACTGCTGATCGGGCTAGTTCTTGTTCATGCATGGTACTTAACTCACTGTAACCGATTCGTGATTTCAGAATGTGATCGGTAGCTTGAAACACTTGTTCTAGGGAACCTTGTTCTGGTGCTGGAGAATGAAAAATAGACTTGTGTTCTAGGCGTAAATGGCGATCTGGAAATCTAGATTTTCCTACATACGCTATTCTGGCGGGATTCTCGTCCTCTACCTCTTCAGTATCAGAATTACTTTCTTTCTCGCTTACTTGTGCTGCTTTACGTTGTTCGTGTATCTTTATTATTTCTCTACGGATTTTCTTGTACATACTCTCCATAGCACCGACGGTCTTGTGCTTACCCTCGGCTATATTATCACTCCACCTTGTCAGGATTTTCATTTCAGCCGGATCTTTAGACGGGTAATCTTGTTCTCTTATTAGACAATTGATCAGAAACTTTAATATCATGAGCTGGATCTCGGCTTTCCTTTGAGACATGGCCTCGCTAATACTTTCTGGATCATCCCCTGTACGGATGAAACGATATATTCTGTCTAGATCTTCTTTCATATTCGGTAAGGTGACTAGATACTCGGCCACCTTTCTTACGCGGAATGAATATAAAACCATATTATCCTCGCCTGGGACTGGATCATAGCCGCATTCGGCAAGGGATTTTCTTATTTCTGCTACAGTCTGATGTCTAGGCGTACGCTGTGACGCTTGTGCATGTAATTCGGCTGTCGTTAAACGCTTGTGTGGCGGCGGGGTTTGAGGAGTACCTCCCCCTGCGGCCCCTAAACTGGAGTCGTCTACTGAGGCTCTTCGTCCTGGCAGAGTGGGAAATGGAAATGCAGGCTGGACTTGTATGGCGGGCTGGACCGGGGGTACCGTAACAGGTACTCCGGTGTCTGGAGGAGCGGGAAGTGCCTGGTTTACAGGGACTGGCGGAGCGCGAACAGGATTTGCATATTCTGGGACTGTGTCGTCCAAATAGGACGAAATAAAAATATCAGCTGCGGTCTGTTTGTGACGTAGCTTGGTCGGAACTAATGGTGGCGGGAAATTACTGGATGCCTCTGGGGTCGCTTTTGGCAAGCCCTCGGCAAGGAGAGGATACATACCCCTAATAAGGGCATGCCTCTGTCTGTCTGACTGTTCGGCTTTGACTTGTTCACCTATCTCGATTAGTTCTTTTTCTTGTGCTCGTTCTAAGGATTCTCTACTTAATTCTGACTTTCTGATTTCCTTTTCAGTTCTTTTATGAGCTTCTTTGCGTCATAACTCGATGGCATCTTTCTGTGATTGTCTGGCTTTCTTTTTCCATAATGCCTCTTCTACTCGCATGATGCATTCGGCATCCCATGTACCCGATACGGGCCATCTATACTTTTCTTCTAACTGTTTGGTATACTCTACCCATAAATCTAGATACAATATGGCGCTTATGCCATGCTTCTGATACATAAAGTGACCTGGACTGTCCCTCGGCGGAACAGGAACTGCTTCTTCTAACAAACCCTTTCTAGTTTTTAGCTGACGTAATCTCGAAAAGAGAGACATTGTAAACTTGAATCGGAACACAATACAATACACGAGAAACAATAACAATTGGGAGAACAATTCAGGCATACCACGACATTGGAGATACATTGAACAACATCATAACATAACAGTTCGGACAGAATATTACCTGGAATACTGAGAACAGAAACACAAGAATTTCTAGAGAACGGAACAGACTAGAGTTACTGGATGCACTGCTGAAACAGTACGGAACATACCGGTCCCATAAAGGGACGCATCAAGACCCGTATCCACCTGGGTGAACACTTCGTTTGTGAGTCTGTGTACCACCAACCCACGGACCAGAGTCAATTTAGATTGACCCTGTCTAGATACTACCCCAGTAATGGTACTCACCGGGCAGCAAGAACGGAAAGCCTCGGACTGGACTGGACTGCTACGACGACGACGGACGACGAACTTCGGACTTCAGTTACGGGTGGGCCTCCGGATACCTCGGACCTTGGACTCTTGGCTTGGGCTCTGGTCGGGACTCGCCGCGTTCCTCCACCGTCTCGTTTGGATGCTGGACCGCCTCCTCCGTCTCCTCCGTGGGCCTGAGGGATACTTGAAGCAGAAATATCTGCCGGTGCACAGAAGAGTTCCGTCACGACTGCAGAGGGTCAGGGGGTCGGCGTGGCTTCACCGACGCGTGGGGAAAGGGCAAGTCCCTGTTCGGGCGCCATTATGTGGTAAATAAATAAATAATACATCTCTTTTTGACTAGACATATATCATAACAGATAGCTCAATAAATAAGAGTCAAGATTCGAGGTAGTAGGAGTTTCGCAGGTTTATTACAGCATAAAGGACAGGAACAGGACAACCTGCATAGGAATAGGATGACAGGGCCCAGCAGCTGCTGGGGCTGGATCTGGGATGAGCGCGCTGACTTTTAATAACAATACATGAGCATATATACATAACGCAAACACATAGCATTACATTGCAGTAGGCGTAGCAATGGGTGGAGCAGAAGGTGTGACGCGTAGCAGTCGCGAAAGATAAGGGCGAAAGTAGGTGTAACTGGGCGTACACATAGACATGTGATGCAAACGTAACAGAATATGTCATGAATGGGGCGGAAACCATGGAGGGGGCTACCTAAGGAGCCGGGACCTCTAACCTGATGGTGCGCGCAAACTAGCAATGACGTATCACTAGGAGAAGCTGGGGGCTATGAACTCTGTGCTAGGAGCAGAGACTGAAGTCTGGAGAGTCAGGGCGACATGTACCTAAACAGTATCTAGTATCTGATGTTTAGAGAACATGTTGATATAAACTAGAAGGCAGGAGGGGAAAGGCTAACTTGATTCTAAGACTGGACCATGCATTATTCTACATGTAGTGCGTGATGAAGAATATTAAATGACCATTAAATGCAGTATTTCTCTAACGTGGAGACGTGAAGGCTAGACAATGACGGAAACTATTGATGCAGTTCAGTAGCTTAGGAATGCAGAGAAGGAGGACTGAACTGATAACTGGAATCATAACATATTCTTGGCAGACTCAGAGACTGAGCCAGGCTGGGCCGGGCACTGCGAGGCAGGAAGTAAGTGAAGGGTCGAGGATACAGGTGGGGGCTGTATCGCTCCTCAGCGAGGCTTTAGGAGACAGGAGCTGAATCTGGTGTCCAGGCCCTTTTGAGGCCTAGAAACGGGGACTTTATAATAGAATAACGTGCACACTGAGAAACGTGGCAACGTAGCTTTACATAGGCCTGATATTCGTAGTATTCACGAGAACTGGAAACTGACATACTAGAGGTGGACACAACTATAATTGCGTCATTAATCGAACATGGGGAATGCATATGCATATTTAATCATGCACATATAACATATGATGGATGACACGTAGGGACACAGAACATGGCAAAATTTACTTTTCCACAAAGGGGTGACTATCCTGTCATGGGAGTGGCCATACATGTCATGAGGTACATAATGGAGTAGCATGTATGCAAGATGACACCACATGCACATGAACATGTACCACACATTTCTACACATACCAATGCTAAACAGCCTCATATGAGTCCTTACCCAAATTGACTCCTCCACATGTTCAAGCATGCTCCGTTGATGTGGCTGACGTTGCAATCATAATGAGCAGTAGCAGGATGACCACGATGTACCCCAACGGACAACAGGCAGGGCGAGCTGTGGATGAGAGTGGCACACAAGGGGTCACGGTCGGTATAATGTCATTTTGACAATGTCTGTTGAATAGCCAGATGTAGTATGACACCTGTACATTCCGAGTGCACTCATAGCACGTATGTGTGTAGCATTCCAACTGAACATGTGACACAGCACAACACACATCCAATTGATCTTGCTTACAGTCTGTTGCATACATAGCATGCTACCCATGCTACTCTATAGTCCATCTTTTACTGAAAAGATGAAAGGACTCACCATCATGAAAAGAAGTTGCGGATGAGGTGACCGCGGATATCATCTTCACCCTCCTCATCACTGGCATCCTGGCCAAGGCCTTCATCCTCAACGGGCGGATGTTCCAGCTCATCAGGATCCAGGTAGAGTGGCACAGCCTTCTCCACTGCCATGTTGTGTAGCATGCAGCACACGGTGAAGATGTCACACACCTTGCGTGGGCTGTATTGGAGGGCTCCGCCTGTCTTGTCCAGGCACCTGAAGCGGCTCTTCAGGAGTCCAAAGGTCCGTTCGATCACCTGCCTGGTCTTCACATGTGCATTGTTGTAACGCTGGTCTGCAGCTGTCCTGGGGTTGCGTAGCGGAGTCATTAGCCACGGCATGTTTGGATATCCAGCGTCTCCTGCAATTTGACAACATGTACAAGAGTCAATCATATGATGCAGATCATGAAGTTGTGACATACTGACATACAGAGCTCACAGTGTATACTCACCAACTAGACATGCCCGGTGGTTGTGCAGCTGCAGCATCATCTGTGGTACCCTGCTACGCCTCATGATGAAAGCATCGTGGCACGATCCTGGATAACGTGCACAAACATGTGAGATAATCATGTTGGCAAGACACACCACCAGGGCATTTATCGAGTGGTAGTTTTTCCTGTTGCGATACGCTTGCTCCTGAGCCTGTGGTGGGACAAGAGTAACATGTGTACCATCAATTGCACCAATTACATGTGGCATACGGCCCAGGCCATAGAATTGCCCCTTGACATCTGTCAACTCTTCTGGAGTAGGGAATGTAATGAAATCATCAAGGTGGAGCAACATTGCTCCCAAAACATCACTCAATACCCGGCTAAACATGGTCTGAGACATCCCTCCCACATCAGCTATGGTAAATTGGAAGGTACCTGTGGCAAAGAAATGGAGGGCTGCCATCACCTTCACCTTGGGTGTCAGTGCACTTGGATACCTGTGGCGTGGTTGTAGGTGAGCCTCAAGCCTGCCCGTCAGGTCCTTGATCAACTGTCGGCCGAAGCGATATCGACGGATGCAGTTGCGCTCCCTCATGGCTTCCAAGTCAGGCAACGGCCTTTCCAGAGGGGGTGCCCTGCAAGACACAATTTTAAGGAAATGTCTACAACTGTCTGACTAAGACTATAACAATGTACATGGCACAAGCAACACCTCTTCAAATGATGTAGACAATTTGGAGTGTGGTGTGGGATACACACAGATGCCAGCTCCCACACACTCCTCCGTGGCGAAGGTAAATACCTGTAGTGTGTGGAATGGATGTGACATGCATACAAGCCTTCAGATGTACAGGTCTAAGTGACCATGACAATGTATCATGTCAGTGAGACACGTCATGTCAATGTCAGTAGGAGGTTGTCTGCACACCCAGAGGGCAGACTGCAATACACACACACACCACATGTGCAATCATTTGCACTGTTCAGCCTTAGTCATGTCGCGGTGTGTACTTTCAGTGACAATTACATGACCATCATCATACAGCATGATAATTACATTTGTCACTGACGGCCTGTAATGCCATCACACATGTGAACGGGTCATTTACACACGTGGCATGGTGTGTGTACATTAGTCACCCTGCCATCACAGCAAGGACACAACATAGATGCTCCTACAGCAGATGCACAGTACTTTCAAGGACTAGTTACTTACCTTTTGTAAACCAATATCTGTAAGGAACAGTAGGCAGTAGCAAAGTGTCACATTTCTATACATACATAGCTTAGGACTAATTAGCCTCCCTGGGTGTCATTGATCTGACCAGTGAGTGGTGGCTATCCAGGCCACACCGGAACAAAAGTAGTGTTGTTGATTGGCATCCGACAAGGGCGTGGCCACGTTTTGGCTGTACCTACAACGCATACACTGGCAGCTGTTACACAAACATATCCCACAGAGAGTGTGGGTAGCAGGCAAAGATGCATGTCAAGTAGCTAAACATCACTCCCAGAGTCAGGGAGGATGATGCCATCTTTGCGTAGTGCCTGTACCTCTTGGATACCCTCTACAGCGTAGGTAACGTGAATGTGTTCTGTGGTTTTGAGGGCTGCATGCAGATGCTTCCTGGGATGGGGTGGTAGGACAGGGAACATGGTCAGTCCGGGTAGGGCAGTGGGTGTCTGACAACGTGCCTATGTACAGACAAACATGCTGCGTGGCTGTACATGCTTGCAAAAATACATACAGTACTCTCATCAAGATAGGCCTGCAGAGGCTCAGCGTAGCGTTAGTGTAGTTGAAGGACCTGAGTGACAAGTTGGTCCTCACCGCAACAACAGGGAGATGAAGGGCCATGGTTACAACCGCCCACATAAACACTACACTGAACGTTGCCAAATCATCCAAATACATCTTTTGAGTTGAGACATCACCTGTGTCTGGCTAGGTGTCCACAACACTCGCATCCCCCAGTCCACCTGTCCTGTGGTGTTGGGACTGACACTCACGTGCCAGTGGGTCTTCTTGACCCTCCCAATACTCATTAGCGCCAATTGTAATGAGGTGTGGCCAGCTCATTGATGTTTACATTCCCATGCAGCATTAAGAGCGGTGTTCTGCCACACAGTTACCACGGCGGAGCAGTACAGTGTGTGTTATCGGGGCCAGCACCACCCCAGAATGGCGCCACGGCTGACACCTGGGGGTGATCTGGCAGTGAGGTTGTGAGTTGCACCAGCGGGGACCTGGATGAACATTCCGATCATGTCTGTCACAGCGGTTCTGGGACGTATGCACCGCCTGCGTCCGTCACTCAGCGAATGATGGCGTCAGGGGCATATCAACTGAGGCGCAACTGCCCCCTGACGGGTACGGTGGGCCAGAAGCTGATGCAGAGTCACTGGCCGGGGTGAGGGACATCATGGACATGAGGAAGTGCACTTACTCCTCCTGTGTCACATGCAGGGCTGGGACCGTAGGTCGTGGTGCTGGCTACGATGGCTGCTGTTCTGATGGAGCCGTGTGGTCGCCGTCACCCTAATCCCATGCAGCATTGCACTTGCATCATGGTTATTTGTCAATGCAATTACACATCTCTGACTTTTGTTGTTTACCTGACGAGTTTCGCCTGGGGAATGATGTACTAATGAGGGGCTCACATGTCTCCACACCCACACACATGCACTGGTCCTACATCCCAACCATGAGCTATTGTGCTGCTGTGCCAACTGCTGGAGTCTAAGTGGCTTGTGGGACATATCACACCTGGATTCATATGTCAGCTCCCCGCAATTGGAGCAGCTCTTGTTGTTGTGCCTGACGTGAAAACCGTGGAGACACAGACGGTGAGGGTCACTCACCAACATGAGGCCTTTTCATTCCTCACAGGCTTTGTAAGTGACATCCCTATTGGCACGGTCTTGAGTATGACAATAAAAGGTAAATGTTCTGAAGTGTTAGTACAATGATTTAGGGTACAAAATGTGTAAGCTTTAACTTAGACCGGACCTGCGTTGGTGTTGAGAAACAAACAGAGGACCTGACGTGTGGACGCAGAGGTGACATATGACTACTCAGATAACGTCATCAGGGCAGACACAACGCCAAGGATACTTGCAGAGCCAGAGGAATTATACACCAACACACAAGTGTACGGTATTACGGAAATTGCCATGTCCAGGATGACATGTGTGTATATTCTGAGGTGAGTAATACTTTACTGACCTCTTCATGGCATATGCTAACAGCATGCACAATGTAGCACAAGGCACACACATGACGTGGTCACACAGGGTCATGCTGTGCGGCTATGACACCTCTGTGACAGTGGGCATGTTCCTGTCATCATGTGGCAGTTCCCTGTACTGAATTGTGGCCCATTCGAGTGTTCATGTGCCACGCTACAGGTTGCAGACGTTAATCGTGTTGAAATTGTTGAATGCATGTGATGCACATGTGCATCATGAATGATGACATGTTGTGCAAGCTATTTACACATCAACTGAGGCACAGGGTCACAATCCCTGTGCTTCTTCAATGTCTGCCAAACCTGGCACATACTGATGTATGTGTGCCATGCTGATGTATGCATCCACATGGTTGACATGAGTGTAGACTACATCCCTGCTGTGTGATTTCCTAGTGTGACTCTGCCAATGGTGACATGAAGGTGGACAGGGACGCAGCCTACACAATCGTTCACATGACCATGTCTGACTCAATGTACCCCAATGGTACGTGCCTGTGTATGCATCGTTTCCCTATCGCCTTTAGGCTCTACGCGAGCTCAGCGTACCCCAATGGTACGGGCCTGTGTACGCATCGTTTCCCTATCGCCTTTAGGCTCTACGCGAGCTGAGCGTACCCCAATGGTACGGGCCTGTGTACGCATCGTTTCCCTATCGCCTTTAGGCTCTACGCGAGCTCAGCGTACCCCAATGGTACGGGCCTGTGTACGCATCGTTTCCCTATCGCCTTTAGGCTCTACGCGAGCTGAGCGTACCCCAATGGTACGGGCCTGTGTACGCATCGTTTCCCTATCGCCTTTAGGCTCTACGCGAGCTCAGCGTACCCCAATGGTACGGGCCTGTGTACGCATCGTTTCCCTATCGCCTTTAGGCTCTACGCGAGCAGAGCGTACCCCAATGGTACGGGCCTGTGTACGCATCGTTTCCCTATCGCCTTTAGGCTCTACGCGAGCTGAGCGTACCCCAATGGTACGGGCCTGTGTACGCATCGTTTCCCTATCGCCTTTAGGCTCTACGCGAGCTGAGCGTACCCCAATGGTACGGGCCTGTGTACGCATCGTTTCCCTATCGCCTTTAGGCTCTACGCGAGCAGAGCGTACCCCAATGGTACGGGCCTGTGTACGCATCGTTTCCCTATCGCCTTTAGGCTCTACGCGAGCTCAGCGTACCCCAATGGTACGGGCCTGTGTACGCATCGTTTCCCTATCGCCTTTAGGCTCTACGCGAGCAGAGCGTACCCCAATGGTACGGGCCTGTGTACGCATCGTTTCCCTATCGCCTTTAGGCTCTACGCGAGCTGAGCGTACCCCAATGGTACGGGCCTGTGTACGCATCGTTTCCCTATCGCCTTTAGGCTCTACGCGAGCTCAGCGTACCCCAATGGTACGGGCCTGTGTACGCATCGTTTCCCTATCGCCTTTAGGCTCTACGCGAGCTGAGCGTACCCCAATGGTACGGGCCTGTGTACGCATCGTTTCCCTATCGCCTTTAGGCTCTACGCGAGCAGAGCGCACCCCAATGGTACGGGCCTGTGTACGCATCGTTTCCCTATCGCCTTTAGGCTCTACGCGAGCTCAGCGTACCCCAATGGTACGGCCATGTGTACGCATCGTTACACCATTCAATGTGTAGCAATGGCAATGTCACCGTACTTGTGTGTGGATTTTAAAAAATGCATAGGGATCAACTAGGGGAACAGTGTACTGTTCCAAATGCAACCAGGTTGTCATGGATACGGAGTTTTTTACACTCCTACAGGTGTCCTGGAAGATTCAGTTAGGAAAAAGTATACAATGTTGCGAAAGTTGTTGTTCAGCTCTGGCTCTATTTTCAAACCATGCATATGTGTGTCATGGGCTTAGGTGTGATGTGATTGGATGGAACATAGGATGCAAAATATGGTGGCCTATCACACACTACTCCTTGGACTCACAGACCCTCTGCAGCACAGATATAAGGCAGCATGTGGCTGTGGGAGGGCACTTGCCTGCACAACATTGGTGTGCTAACCACAGCTGCTGTCTCTGAATCCTCTGGCCCTGATTAGCTGAACATGGAGAGGGCACCTGCATTCAGTGATGGTGAGAACAAGGCCCTTCTGGATGCCCTCCTGCCCAACTTCAGCAAGCTGTATGGGAGACCAGAGGATCAGGTGAGTGATGTGTGCAATACCTTGGAGTGTGCACCTGTTGTGTGTGTGACATCATAGCAACTGTGTAGTAATACTGGATAGATGCAATGTTGTTGTGAGTGAGTGCCAGGGTGCACAGTGTTGTTAGAAGAGAGTTATTTGTTGTAGTGTGGTGTGTGACAGCATGTCACGTGCTGCATTGCACCCAGATATAGCATATCTTGTTCAGTGAGTGTCATGCTCAAAGAGTGTTTTACAGCCCTCATGTAATCTGTGGATTTACTATGTCATGCTAAGCAGTTTTGTTAGCACACAGGCCACATACTCCTGGACAATGATGCTAATGTGTGTGCCATACGTTGCCCTATTGTCATCATGTATTTTGTGGACATATGGGTGTCTTGGGAACATGCACCAGGTATACTGATGTTCTGTAACTTTACATTTGTGACAGGTATCTGCCTATGAGAAGGGTGAAATCTGGGTGGACATCGCCAGGGCTGTCCGGAGAGAGGGGGGGCCTCGCAGGAGGCTTCGAAACATAAAGAAGAGGTGGCAGGACATCCGGTGCTGGAGCCGCCGCATCGCCCGAGTCCAGCTGAAGCTGGAAGCTCCACGCCGGCATGGCGGCAGCCGGCAACTCACCCCCAACATGCTCCGGGTCCTGGAAGTGGTGTTCCCAGACCTCCATAGGCAGTTGCAGGAGGGACAGCAGCACGAAGGGGGTAGGTACATGTCTGTTTGTAGTCATGTGTGTGAGAAATGGTACCTGAAGAGCTCTACGGCATGGTCACACTCCCATAGTTTGAGTGGTGTAGTCAGACAGGCAGTTCATGCATTGGAATTCGATTGTCCCTCTGTCAGCAGCTGCTTCTTTACATGCCTTGCCCTACTCCACAGTAGAGGTTTGCTTTGGCTAATGCTTGTTTTTGACATGTACTCCTATGGTGCAGTGTCTCAAGTTGCATCTTCCTTTGCACATCTTCATGTTGTAGGGGGGTATGTGACACCTGTTCGTACCTTAAATGTAGCACCACATGTGCACTATGTCTGCCCTTCTTCATATTGTGGCACTGTTCTTGAGTCTCAACAAGTGTTTTGTGCACAAGTCAGCCTCAGTGGCCTTTGTCCATGGTACACTTTCTAATTATCTTGTGTTAGCTGCAGGTGCACAATGTACATGTGCTATATTTTGGACTTCTGCATACTCACACTGGGCAGTGCGTGTGTGCATATTCTCTCCATCTGTGGCATGTTCTTTGTACATAGTATTGATGGTTTCCCACACAATGTGACTTTGGATGTACAAAGCGGTGATGGCAGTGTGAGGTGATGGAAGACTTGTTTCAGGTCCCAGGATGGCATCACATGGCAGTTTGCCCAGGACTTTTCTAATGTGGCACAGAGTCAAAGCTAATCAAACATGACCAGGTCTTGATTTGGGTGGCAGGGTTGGGTAATGAACTGTTATGCATCATCAGCTATCCTGTTGTCAGGCAGTGGCTCATGATTGTGTCTCTCATACAAGTATTTTCCTTGCCTATACCTTGTCTCCTACCTTACATTGAGCTGTGTGTCTCTGACATTTCTCCACAAGTAGAATTGTCATTATGAAGAGTTATGTGTCATGTGACTCATGATGCATGCCATGTTGACGAAAGAGGCCATATGATTTGCAGCTGATATGTCTGATGTGTACAGGTGACTGATATGTTTTAATTCTTCTCCTTGCTCACAGCATCATCATCTGAATCTGGAGGAGACAGAGGCGCGGACCAGGCGGAGGGACACACCGACAGTGCCACCTGCTGGGAGGTGTCAGAGGGAGGCAGTGGCACAGAGTGGGAGGAGAGTCTACAGGCCGCACGACATGTGACTGACATATCGTACCATGCCGACGAATCCGAGACAGACTCTCAGGAGGGGGGGGAATATGCAGCAATGGTCACTCATACATCTTTGGCTGCCCTCCCCTCCTCCAGTCCCATCTCCAACCTCCCACTCCTTGGTGTGCCTAGGGTCCGTGCTAGCCCCCGTGTCTCCTTTGTTCCCGGCACCGCAGCCCCTGCCCCTGTGTCCCCTGCTGCCCTCAGTGCTGAGACAGTGGACCTACTCCGGCAGATTGCAGTAGGTCAGGCATCCATGCTGTCTGTCCTCCATGGACATACACAACTGATTACACAGGTGGTGTCGTTCATGGAGGGCATGTCATCAGCCATGTCTGATCTGCGTCGGAGTGTGGCTGCCATTGAATCAACGCTGACGGCAGCTATGTACACCCAGCAGCATCTGTCCCCCCCCCATCCTTCCGAGCCATCCACCTCTGCCTCTCACATACCTACACAGCATACACGCACACGCCACAGGTCAGACACACCCAGCGCACACACACAGCATAAGAAGCTCAAAGCTCCACGCACACAGTCTCAAGGGCAAGTAGGCACACCCACAGGGAGAGGGGAGACACCTCACACACACATCCACACACCCAGTAGGACTGACTCACAGCCCTGTACCTCCACCCCCAATGTGTCCCCGGGTTCAGGTGGTAGTTTTTCCGCCCTGGCTGAGGTGTGCAGCCAGGTTTTTGAATCTACTTTCGGCGATGCCCCAACCAGTGTGGATGAATCCACTACACCTGCACCCACTCCACCTGTCCTTCCCTCTCCTGTCCATGCGGTGCCGGAGGATTCCACAGATGGTGCCCCCGTAGTCAGCACAGCTGATTAAACGCCATGTGCAGGCATGTTTGGGTGAGATGACACCCATGGAGGCACAAGCTATTGCTGAGACTCTATTGGACTGGCCATTGGCCTTTAATGAGCGAGGACTCTCATTTGCTTTTCTTTTGTGATTCCGCTGAATAAAGCTGATTTTTTCTTTTCAGATTTGTAGTTTGTGTGATGATGTCTGTGACTGCTGGGTGCCTGGGAGCTGGTGTGATGTTCACATTTAGGTCTACTAAAATGTGTCTATCTCCTGAGGGTAATGAGGTTGACAATGGTATGTTTATGATGTACGAGCTGGGCAGTGGTGGGCACTCTGATGCTGGGCAGTGGTGGGCACTCTGATGCTGGGCAGTGGTGGGCACTCTGATGCTGGGCACTCTGATGCTGGGCACTCTGATGCTGGGCAGTGGTGGGCACTCTGATGCTGGGCAGTGGTGGGCAGTGGTGGGGACTCTGATGCTGGGCAGTGGTGGGCACTCTGATGCTGGGCACTCTGATGCGGGGCAGTGGTGGGCACTCTGATGCTGGGCACTCTGATGCGGGGCAGTGGTGGGCACTCTGATGCTGGGCAGTGGTGGGCAGTGGTGGGGACTCTGATGCTGGGCAGTGGTGGGCACTCTGATGCTGGGCACTCTGATGCGGGGCAGTGGTGGGCACTCTGATGCTGGGCACTCTGATGCGGGGCAGTGGTGGGCACTCTGATGCTGGGCACTCTGATGCTGGGCACTCTGATGCTGGGCAGTGGTGGGCACTCTGATGCTGGGCAGTGGTGGGCAGTGGTGGGGACTCTGATGCTGGGCAGTGGTGGGCACTCTGATGCTGGGCACTCTGATGCGGGGCAGTGGTGGGCACTCTGATGCTGGGCACTCTGATGCGGGGCAGTGGTGGGCACTCTGATGCTGGGCACTCTGATGCTGGGCACTCTGATGCTGGGCAGTGGTGGGCACTCTGATGCTGGGCAGTGGTGGGCAGTGGTGGGGACTCTGATGCTGGGCAGTGGTGGGCACTCTGATGCTGGGCACTCTGATGCTGGGCAGTGGTGGGCACTCTGATGCTGGGCAGTGGTGGGCAGTGGTGGGGACTCTGATGCTGGGCAGTGGTGGGCACTCTGATGCTGGGCACTCTGATGCGGGGCAGTGGTGGGCACTCTGATGCTGGGCAGTGGTGGGCACTCTGATGCTGGGCAGTGGTGGGCACTCTGATGCTGGGCAGTGGTGGGCACTCTGATGCTGGGCACTCTGATGCTGGGCAGTGGTGGGCACTCTGATGCTGGGCACTCTGATGCTGGGCACTCTGATGCTGGGCAGTGGTGGGCACTCTGATGCTGGGCAGCGGTGGGCAGTGGTGGGGACTCTGATGCTGGGCAGTGGTGGGCACTCTGATGCTGGGCAGTGGTGGGCACTCTGATGCTGGGCAGTGGTGGGCACTCTGATGCTGGGCAGTGGTGGGCACTCTGATGCTGGGCAGTGGTGGGCACTCTGATGCTGGGCACTCTGATGCTGGGCACTCTGATGCTGGGCAGTGGTGGGCACTCTGATGCTGGGCAGTGGTGGGCACTCTGATGCTGGGCAGTGGTGGGCACTCTGATGCTGGGCAGTGGTGGGCACTCTGATGCTGGGCACTCTGATGCTGGGCACTCTGATGCTGGGCAGTGGTGGGCACTCTGATGCTGGGCACTCTGATGCTGGGCACTCTGATGCTGGGCAGTGGTGGGCACTCTGATGCTGGGCAGTGGTGGGCAGTGGTGGGGACTCTGATGCTGGGCAGTGGTGGGCACTCTGATGCTGGGCACTCTGATGCAGGGCAGTGGTGGGCACTCTGATGCTGGGCACTCTGATGCTGGGCAGTGGTGGGCACTCTGATGCTGGGCAGTGGTGGGCACTCTGATGCTGGGCAGTGGTGGGCACTCTGATGCTGGGCAGTGGTGGGCACTCTGATGCTGGGCACTCTGATGCTGGGCAGTGGTGGGCACTCTGATGCTGGGCAGTGGTGGGCATTCTGATGCTGGGCAGTGGTGGGCACTCTGATGCTGGGCAGTGGTGGGCACTCTGATGCTGGGCACTCTGATGCTGGGCACTCTGATGCTGGGCAGTGGTGGCACTCTGATGCTGGGCACTCTGATGCTGGGCACTCTGATGCTGGGCAGTGGTGGGCACTCTGATGCTGGGCAGTGGTGGGCAGTGGTGGGGACTCTGATGCTGGGCAGTGGTGGGCACTCTGATGCTGGGCACTCTGATGCGGGGCAGTGGTGGGCACTCTGATGCTGGGCAGTGGTGGGCACTCTGATGCTGGGCAGTGGTGGGCAGTGGTGGGGACTCTGATGCTGGGCAGTGGTGGGCACTCTGATGCTGGGCACTCTGATGCGGGGCAGTGGTGGGCACTCTGATGCTGGGCAGTGGTGGGCACTCTGATGCTGGGCAGTGGTGGGCACTCTGATGCTGGGCAGTGGTGGGCAGTGGTGGGGACTCTGATGCTGGGCAGTGGTGGGCACTCTGATGCTGGGCAGTGGTGGGCACTCTGATGCTGGGCAGTGGTGGGCACTCTGATGCTGGGCACTCTGATGCGGGGCAGTGGTGGGCACTCTGATGCTGGGCACTCTGATGCTGGGCAGTGGTGGGCACTCTGATGCTGGGCAGTGGTGGGCACTCTGATGCTGGGCAGTGGTGGGCACTCTGATGCTGGGCAGTGGTGGGCACTCTGATGCTGGGCACTCTGATGCTGGGCACTCTGATGCTGGGCAGTGGTGGGCACTCTGATGCTGGGCAGTGGTGGGCACTCTGATGCTGGGCAGTGGTGGGGACTCTGATGCTGGGCAGTGGTGGGCACTCTGATGCTGGGCACTCTGATGCGGGGCAGTGGTGGGCACTCTGATGCTGGGCACTCTGATGCTGGGCAGTGGTGGGCACTCTGATGCTGGGCAGTGGTGGGCACTCTGATGCTGGGCAGTGGTGGGCACTCTGATGCTGGGCAGTGGTGGGCACTCTGATGCTGGGCACTCTGATGCTGGGCACTCTGATGCTGGGCAGTGGTGGGCACTCTGATGCTGGGCAGTGGTGGGCACTCTGATGCTGGGCAGTGGTGGGCACTCTGATGCTGGGCAGTGGTGGGCACTCTGATGCTGGGCACTCTGATGCTGGGCACTCTGATGCTGGGCAGTGGTGGGCACTCTGATGCTGGGCACTCTGATGCTGGGCACTCTGATGCTGGGCAGTGGTGGGCACTCTGATGCTGGGCAGTGGTGGGCAGTGGTGGGGACTCTGATGCTGGGCAGTGGTGGGCACTCTGATGCTGGGCACTCTGATGCGGGGCAGTGGTGGGCACTCTGATGCTGGGCACTCTGATGCGGGGCAGTGGTGGGCACTCTGATGCTGGGCAGTGGTGGGCACTCTGATGCTGGGCAGTGGTGGGCACTCTGATGCTGGGCAGTGGTGGGAAGTGGTGGGGACTCTGATGCTGGGCAGTGGTGGGCACTCTGATGCTGGGCACACTGATGCTGGGCACTCTGATGCTGGCCAGTGGTGGGCAGTGGTGGGCACTCTGATGCTGGGCAGTGGTGGGCACTCTGATGCTGGGCAGTGGTGGGCACTCTGATGCTGGGCAGTGGTGGGCACTCTGATGCTGGGCAGTGGTGGGCAGTGGGGGGGGGTTTAGCCATACACACACTCTGATGCTGGGCACAGGTGGCCAGGGGGGGGGGGGTCTCAGACACACACTCTCATACTTACACATACAATTACTTAGCAGACGTATGTCCCACACGTCTATTGCACTGGTGTTGTGCGGTGAGCTGGATGACGTACATCGAGCTCGATGACGTACATGCGGCACGTATAACACTGGTGGAGTGCGGTGACGTACCGTACCCCGAAGTCGATGACGTAGGTGCGGTACCTCTCCGTATTACACTAGTGATGTGCGGTGACATACCGTACCCCGAGCTGGATGACGTACATCGAGCTCGATGACGTACATGCGGCACGTATAACACTGGTGGAGTGCGGTGACGTTCCGTACCCCGAAGTCGATGACGTAGGTGCGGTACGTCTCCGTAGTACCCTGGTGTTGTGCGGTGACATACCGTACCCCGAGCTGGATGTCGTACATCGAGCTCGATGACGTACATGCGGCACGTATAACACTGGTGGAGTGCGGTGACGTACCGTACCCCGAAGTCGATGACGTAGGTGCGGTACATCTCCGTATGACACTGGTGTTGTGCGGTGACGTACCGTACCCCGAGCTGGATGACGTACATGCGGCACGTATAACACTGGTGGGGTGCGGTGACGTACCGTACCCCGAAGTCGATGACGTAGGTGCGGTACGTCTCCGTATGACACTGGTGTTGTGCGGTGACGTACCGTACCCCGAGCTGGATGACGTACATGCGGCACGTATAACCCTGGTGGGGTGCGGTGACGTACCGTACCCCGTAGTCGATGACGTAGGTGCGGTACGTCTCCGTATGACACTGGTGTTGTGCGGGAGTGTGTGGTGCAACGTACCCAGACATGACAGTCGTGCAATGGAGATGTGCTCGTATGGCAACACGTACAGGTATGTTGGAGTTCGTTGTACTCACCTTCTGCGCCGTCGTCGGTTTCTATATACGAGGTGGTGGGCGTACAGGATAGGGATGACACGGACGATGGCGTTCATGTCTTGCTTGTCGTGTACCGGGTGCCGGGTTTGCCGGAGTGTGGGTTTACGGTAGTTTAGAGCTCTCGTAGCAAAAGAGCCGTACGGAGTGTGTTCGACACGGATCGTACTTCCTGGGTCGGAAGGCGCGGTCTATTTACGTACGGACGCTGCGTGGTGCGTCAGCCGACTGCAAATCGTAAGGATTTTCGATTTGTACGGTGTTTTGTACGAGTCGTACGGAGCCACGCATTTATTTGTGATCGTACTTGCTGAATCGTACGGGGACGCCTACGGGTGCTATTCGTACGGGGAAAAACGCTCCGAACTGCAAATCGGAGCGCTTTTTACCGGATCGGAATCGACACCAAAGTGGTAGAAAAGTTTTCTGGAAATGTACAAAATATTACTCAAACAAATGTTATGGAAGGGCTACTACAGAGGAAACTAATGTGCTATTTACCAGGGAACACAATCATCCCCCCAATGTCACAGAAATTGAAATAAGAGATGCTTTAGAAAGTATAAAGACTGCTAGCACACAAAGTGATAGACCAACAACACAAATCCTTAAAGAGGAACTGTTAAAAGTCCCAGCCCATGCTTCAGGTCAACTACCCTCTATTGACTCACTAAAACGCACAATTGCATACACTAAAAGACGCACTTCCACAACCCCACCCAACCCTACTACTTTTGAGGAAATTATTATTTCACCAGAAATGTCCATCACACACAATAAAGACAAATTTATCCTTTTTGACAATGAAAGCAGTACAAACAGAATCATAATGTTTGCAACTGCAAGTAATTTAAGAAAAATCCAACAGTGTCCCCAATGGATGATGGATGGCACATTTAAACCATGCCCAAAACCTTTTTATCAACTATATTCCATCCATGGGTTATACCATAACTATAACATCCCTTTCATTTACTGTTTGCTACCAAACAAACAGCAAAACACTTGCACAGAAATATTAAATGTTCTCAAAAATGAAATCAATAATAATTTTCCAGAAAAAATAATTATTGATTTCGAATTAGCTATGATTAATAGCATTTTGAAAATATTTCCCCACACAGCAATACAGGGTTGTTACTATCATTTCAATAAGAGCATATGGAGACATCTCCAAAAATCTACTTTAAGTATTTTGTACTCAACAGATAGCACCTTTGCCTATCAAATTAAAAAATTGATAGCACTGGCCTACGTTCCTGTTACCGATGTAGCGGAACACTATAATTTATTAATTGACAGCACATATTACAAGAGAAATGAAGAGAAACTAACCCCATTACTGGATTATTTCGAAGATACTTGGGTGGGAAGGTTGCACAGATCTGGACATCGACGCCAACCCAAATTCCAAATCCCTTGGTGGAATGTCTATCTTAGTACTTTAAACCAAGAGGCAAAAACCAACAACAGTGTAGAAGGGTGGCATAATGCTTTCCAAGCTACCACAAGCAAAACCAGACCCACATTCCATAACCTACTACAAGCTTTGATAAAAGAACAAAGCTATCAAGAACTAAGAATGGAACAATCATTGACCCAAATTGGTCCAAAACTAAGTAAACAAACTAAACAAATGTTCCGACTACTGCAAAGTCAAGTCACACTATACCCTACAACTAGAGGATTAGAATATCTGTCAATAATAGCTAAAACCCTACTATAAAAATGTCTACAAAATATACTAATATCTTCTTACAATAATGGTACATATAACAATCATAAACATTTCTAAGCAATTATAAATAATACATATTTGTTTTACAAACTTATCAAAAATTTGAACATTATTTCAGAACAAATATGCAATATTTATAATTACATCACACATACACATTACATAAAGATCGACATTTCCCACCCAATAAATAGAAATATAAAATGACTTACAATTGTTGTAGATGACAGAGACGTAATGAAGCAAAATACAATCCATACAATCCATTACAAAGTAAGAGAAATCCAATATGGGAAACCATCAAAAACCCGAAAATAATGTTAAAATAAAATAAACGCTCCAGGAAATCCCGAAAACAGTAGTGTGGACACTTTATGATTTAAAGTGATATACACACAACTTTAAAAAAAACGTTGACGCATACCAATGTAGCAATCCAATACGAAACCCTCAAAAAACCCGAAAAAAGGTAAAAATGATTAAAATCCGCTCCTGGCAAACACGAAAAATAGGAGATACACGAAAAAATATAACCATAATAAGTCATACATTAGTATCTCAGAAAAAAAACACGCTTCCTTCCATGTAGTTTTCATGCGAGGAACCGGAACCTGTAAAAAAACATACATAACGAAACCCACCCACAAATAGCACATAAAATTATTTGTAAATACACTCACAATTAACATTAACCATGTAAGAAGACATTTCCTAACAATTCAAATAACACTAGAACTAAAACATACACGACGCATCTATAACGACGACATTACACCTAAACGCTACATAAACAATTCATACATACACTCAAAAACACAACACAGTTCGAATATACCCTCAAACATTACCACTCAGTCATAAATAGTATATAAAATTTACCTTACCTCTCTCCACACGAAGCAACACCCAACCGCAAGCTTCTCCAGTCCTGAATGAAGCTCAATAACCTTACGCGGTAAAAAAGTAGTCCCCTTAAACCAATTTTGAGAAGGTATCATAGAAAATACAATGTTATAGTCAAAAAATATAATACATACACATTGTTATTGAAACAAATTAATACAGTAGACTCATTATAATTTAAACAGTTTAAAAAAAATGTATTTAATAATAATTAATATATAGTAATTAATATATATTAATAATATTAAATAAGTATGTAACACTTGAAATAATATATGTAAAAAAATTATTTTTGTGTACATTTATAGGAAAAAATTTGTGTTTCTTTATAACTAAACATGATTAATTGTTTTGTTAATAATTATTAATAATGAATAATATAACTTATTTATTATTATTAATATAAAATTTATAACCATTTACTATATAAATAATTGCCTTAAATAAAGTATTTTTATTTCTCTGAATGTATGTATTTCTGAAAAGAAAAGATAAATGTTTAAGTGAACTAATTAATAATAATAATAATAATAATAAATATATTTGTTATTATTTTTATTAATTAATTTTAAATTTGTAATAATAATGTCAAAGTATTATAAAAGTATATAATTGCATAAATAATCTTTTACCAATACCAGATATTATTATTATACATATTCTTCCCCTTTACAGTTATAAAGTTGACAACATAATATATTTATATGTATAATTTAAAAACAACATTGTCAGAAATATGTGTAAAAAAATGTCTTAATTAGTATTTCCATATCTTGAGCAAATATAATAATTGTCATGTTACTTTATACAAATGTAAATATTAAAATTAAATATTTAATAATATTAATATATAATATTAACATTATGAAATATAAATGGAAGAAACAGAAAAATAACTGGTATTTTATTTATTTCAATATAAATACTTGTAACAGAAAGTGATTGATAATAAGATTTTGTTTTGACATAAAAAATGTTGTGAACATTTTTTGTGTCACAAATTAAAACATGTACATAAATGATAATGTGTTATTCTACAAATACAACATTTCCAAAAAATGTTAATGTTATATTTGATAGTGATTGTATTGTATTACACATGAAAAAAAAAATTGTAATAAAGTTTTGTGAAAACATCCATTTTGCATTGTCTTGTAATATAATAACACACTAAATAAATTTATATGCAAATGTACTGGACACTGACCAATTAATAATTGCTATTCCTACTCCAGTCAAAGTATTATCAGAGAAGTTGCTGGACACTGACCAATTATTATTTCATATTCCTACTCAAGTAAAAATAATATTTGGAAAGGTGCTGAAGACTGACCATGTATAAAGTAGAATAGCTACTTTAGTATAATGTTATTGTGTAAAAATTGTCAAATATTTATATATATTGTATAATTATTATAAACATAATTTTTTAGTATATTTTTTGCTGAGTAGTTCAAAAAAGTTATTATTAGCATAAAAAATAGCAACTACTGAAAACTGACCCTGAACATTAATTATACCCCTTTCCCCAAAAACTGAAAACTGACCCTGAACCTTACATATACCCCTTTACCCACAAACTGAAAACTGACCCTGAACTCTTAAAATACCCCTTTACCCTAAAACTGAAAACTGAGCCTGAAACAAAAAAATACCCCTTTACCTAAAGAGAGAAAACTGACCCTGAACACAAAAATTTCCTCCTGTACCCAAATGTAATTGATATTATTTAATTAACTATTAATGAATTATTAACTATAAATAATAAGTTAATATATTAGCAAAGTAGCTGTAATTAATTGAATGTAATTATTTATAATATTTATTCCCAAACAAATATTTAATAATAACAAATTATTAAATATTTTTTTTTTATAAATAATAATTGAATTAACTAATTAATATTAATTAATTACTAATTATTTACTAATGATAAATATGTACAAAATTATATGATTTATTTAAAAAAATAATATTTTATCGTTACCAATTAATTGATACTATAAATTTATAAGAAACATATCATAATTAATTATTTATTTTAAATTACTCCCCACCCTTATCCCCTATTAACCCAACATCCCGCTCCTAAACATAAAGTACAATTTATACCAATAACAACGATGAAAATATTTTAGCACATTAACTGTAATTAATTTCATTTAATTATTAATGAATGTTTCCCCAATTATGTAACAAACTATAACAACTTTTATATATATAACAATTACTCTAAATAATGTAATTAACTAATTAATATTAATTATTTACCAATTAATTAGTAATACAAAATTAAAACAAAATTATAATAATTAATTAACTAATAAAGAATATTTATTTTCCAATTAACTAATTAATAATAATTATTTACCAATTAATTACTACTTAAAATTTTATTACCAATTATATTAATTAAATAACTAAATAATATTATTCAATTTCCAATTAACTAATTAATAATAATTAATTACCAATTAATGACTACTTAAAATTTTATTACCAATTATATTAATTAATTAACTAATTAATAATATTCTATTTCCAATTAACTAATTAATAATAATTAATTACCAATTAATTACTACTTAAAATTTTATTTCCAATTATATTAATTAATTAACTAATTAATAATATTTATTTTCCAATTAACTAATTAATATTATTTAATTACCAATTAATTACTAATTAAAATTTTATAGAAATTTATATAAATTAATTAAGTAATTATTAATAATTATTTCCCAATTAATTAAATAATAAAAATATTTACAAACATATATAAATTAATTATTTATTTTAAATTACTCCCCACCCTTATCCCCTATTAACCCAACATCCCGCTCCTAAACATTAACTACAATTTATATTACTATTAAAAATTATTTATATTTTTTACCTTTTTTCAACATAATATCGATATTTTTTCCTTTCACTATTAATCGATATTTTGTCATGTCGATATTTTTGAGTCGATATTTTTGTACTCGATATTTTATTATCATTATTGTAATCGATATTTTAAACAACGATATTTTTGTTATCAATATTTTATCATATTCGATATTTTTAACTCGATATTTTGTCCATTCGATATTGTGGAGTCGATATTATGTCTGTGCACCCCTGGAAAACATGTCTTTCACGTTCCTATCTTTCTTGGCACGTGTCTGGGACATATCCGATTTGCGGCCTGGCATGGGAAGCAGTGGTGTGAGGGTATGCCCCAGGAACAGGGCCGGCGAGTTGATCTATATGTATGGTGGCGGGCACTCCGTAGTGGGCAGTGGTACGTAAGCAGGGGTCCCTGTAGCCCTGTCCTCTACGACTGCCGCAGTCCCTCTTCAAGATGCTGCGATGGCGAGCCTTCTGGCCCTTTCTAGGCAGCGCATGTAGGTGTTTATCGCTCTGTAACTGAGGCAGGACGGTGGAAGGGCGGCCCTGCTTGCTGCTCCAGTCAAGCGGTGCCACTAACTCGCCCGCCTGTCAGTCTAGACCTCGACAGCATCGTCAGTCGGCCCACTTAGCTCCAAAGTACTCAGGCCTCCATCAATTATGTCCCTTGTAGGCCTCCTCAAAGCCTCGGGTGTACCCCTATACTGGTGATTCGCCGGCCTGAAGTGTTAATGTTTGTTGCGCATCGCCGGTGCCGTGGCACCGCTCTGCACATGACGTGACCGAGGGCGCCCGGACCCCAATATCTCTCTAGTCGGTATCAGCTCCGCTGAATGCACTTCCGCAGACACCGTGAAGGGGGGCACGTTAAGTCAGGGTAGTGGTCCCACTAGTGCCATCAGTTGCTTCTGGGCCCACCAGCGTAGTCTTGCAGCTTCGCCCAGTATCAGAGGTTCTGCCCGCATAGGCCATAGTGGGTGGTGTGCAAAGCTTGGTCCACCCAGCCGCGAGGCGCTTCCCATATGGGCCTATACGATCCTGGTGGGCCCACGCTCTCGTTCCCTGACCCCAGTAGATCCACTATCGCGGCGAACTGATGCCTCAGCCACTCTTCGCGCTCTCAGTTCCCAGGGGTGCCATCGGGCCCCATTGGCCCAATTAGGGCCGCTGACCTGGAGCCAAGGTTCGCCGCCTGGCAGACCTCACGAGTTGACAGAGAAAGCTCTTCTGCGCTGCTCACCTTCAGGGCCCAGGGACCCATTGGCCGCTGTCTGCAATCGCATCAGGCGTGTGGAAACGGGACCGGGTGCCCCGCCTGCCTAGCTCTGCTCGGGCCTTCGACCTCCTGTGCTCTGCTATGCCAGTGCCCTCCATCGCCTATGCACTCTTGGGGTAGGCGCTGCACCTCTTCAATTGGCCTTGAAGGCCCGGCCCCTGAGCGCCTAGTCTCCCAACTCCGAGGCCTCCGATGCTTCTGTTCGGTGTGCAGCTCCGCTACTTTGCCCATGCCGCCTTCTTGAGTCGCCAGAGCCGAGCCACTCGGCAGTGCTTCTGGGAACGTTTCCTTGGGCGCAGCTAGTTGTTATGCACCCCCTGAAGTTCTCGCTTGTCTGTGGTGCACAACTAGGGGTCCGACGCTCTGCAGCAGTGCCGGGAAGATAGCGGGCAGCTGACGGGAACGGGGAGACCAATGGGACAAGTCTTATCTGCTCCCCATCTTGGCCACGCCCCCTCTTTTTCTTTTTAAACAGTTTTAACACTCAGATTCACCAATAGCTTTAGCCACTGAGTCTAGTCCTTTGGGTTGTCCTCTTCTTGAGAGGCTTTTCGAAAATTGGCACCAACAAAATTCCCAACCAAATATTTTATTATTTTTGATAGGATAGGACATACTGTCTATTCTACTCTACTCTAGTAAACTATTTGTACTAGTGAGGTGGGTGGTAAAAAAAAAGGGGGGAGGGGTATATGGCATCCAAAAAATGTGTAATGTTTTTTTCTAGGCGTACCGACAACCAGTGCTGGGGCCAGTGGGGAAGGCGACGCCAGCCAGGAGGGAGCAGATACGGCAGCTGCAGGAGGTGAACCAGCAGCAGTGGCGGGCGGTGGTCAGTTATATTCCTTTCTTATTGGCAATATGCACTCGCTGCAAGGGTGTACACTGTACTGTTGAGAGAGACAAAATTGTTGTGAACAACGGTTGAAGAAGACACCCTTCACTTAGCATTAGCAATAGCAATAGCATTAACGGCAGGAGTAGAGTAACTATTTACCTCTTCTATCTGACTTCAACTCAGCTGGGAAAGTTTTATGAAGACTAAGAGTCAGACAACCTTGATGGATGGGTTGAACGAAAAGGGAAAGAAGGAGGAAGGACGAGTGACATGTAATATATCACTGGCAGAGAAGGATGCATGGGTGAAGGAAGTTGACCCGGGATGCATAGGTGGCTGATAGGATGATTGGGTAGTTGAAGGATGGGTGAAAGGTGAAAGAAAGGATGCCTGCCAGGGTGGGTGAAACTGTATGGGTGAAAGGAATACTCCAGGGGTTTGATGGGTTAAACTCAAAGGCAAGCAAGGGTGCATGGGTGGCGGTTTAAAATAAAAAAAGACAAATATATGTTGTTGGTGAAAGGTTTGTTGAGAGATTTAGAAGAATGATAGCCATGTTTACTTTGAATGGATGGATACCTGGATGGTATTCAGTCATAGAATAGGTGGAGACTGTCATTGGATGAAGAGAATATAAAAGAAAAATAAACCGTGCCAGAGTAGCAAAGCCAAGGGTGAAAATAATAATAAGATTAGAATAAAAAAAAAATAATGCTAGAAGAGTAGTGCAAAGATAAATGGAAATATCACTGGGAAGAAACAAGGAATGTTATTTTTCAAGGTTTTTATTCAAGGTTGTATTTCAGAATACTCCCTTGACTCACAGTAGTTTGCAAGCACCACATATATATTGTGTATGTATGTACTCATACCCACCCATTATCAATCGCCTCCCTCAGACTCCGAGAGCCCACTCCCTACCTATATCATTTTGACTTTGTCAGCCATGGGCGGCCAATCGGCTGCATGGTTACATGATCAAACCATAGTAGTACCTCAGTCACATCGCCCCATATATAATCATTCATATCAGATATCATCTGCTTTGTTTTAGTACACAGGATGAAAGTGACATTGAGCAGTTGTCATTGATTCAACAGAGTATGACAATAATAGAAAAATAGATACTTCTGTAGTTTTAGACTACAGCTGCCCCACCTCCAGACAGACAGTAGAGTAACGTGAGTCTGCAACTGCGACGCAAATATGTCTATCTAAGGTGCAAGCTGACTGAGCTGGCATGCCTACAAGGTTAATTTAGCTAAACAAGAGATAGAAGAAAAATACTTGTCTACTCCAAAGTGCCTGGCAATGCCTGAAACTCCCACAAGTGTTAGAGGCAGAGGAAGTGGGAGGATACCACAAATGTTATGTACTATTCCTGCTAGTGCTACTGTGCCACTGTCTACACTACCCATCCACATCCAAGACCATTTCGAAATGTTTTCCTTTTTCCCTGCTGTCCATTTTTTTATTCAACTTTTACATAAAATCTCTGACTGGTTCTACAAATGGAACCATGGAGTTTGAGCTGGAAAGTTGGAAGATTGTACAGTGGGCCATTTCAAAAGCTTCTGCAAGGAGACAGGGATACCTGCGCAGGGAGCCACAAGGAAGGTGGAGTTTCAAAAGGCACTGAGGGCCTGAGCAGAGACCCCCTCCCAAGAGAATGATCGATTGGAGGAGCCTGAGAATGTCTCTTCTGAGGAACCACCTTTAGAGTTGAGGGGGACACCCCTGGATTCGAGCTCCCTGTGAGATCAGGAAGCAGTGTCTCTGCCTGTGGCCTATTCCCAGAGGAACTGAGGGAGAGGAGGGAAGAGAGAGAATTCAACCTGAAGACAGCAAGATTGACAATGGAAGCTGAGGGGAGGAGGTCTGAGGCTGGAGGAGCCTTAGCAGAGAAGAAACAACTTTAAGCTCCTGAACTGAGTCTAAAAGAGCAGAAGATCAAGGCTAGGCAGGCAGAATCCAGCAGTTATGGTGCCAACATACACGCAGTGCCTGATGGCGTCAGAAGAGTCTGTATACCCAAGGATTTGGAGCCCAATTATGTGGTGGTTGATCACCTTGATAAGTGGTTTTCTGCTTATCAGGTTGCACTCAAAGCAAACTGGGTTCCTGAGGAGTACTGGAGGGACGTCTATGGACACACATGCCTACACTTGGGAGGACACACTTCTGGCATTAGAGGTTGGGGATCAAACCAAGTACACTCCTATGAAACCATTTTGATTGCCAAATTTGGGCTGGCTCCTGAAAAGTATCACCAAAGATTCAGGGACCACCAATCCTGGGTAGATTTTATTGATTACTCCAGTAAGGCACGGAATGGTTGGGCAAGGGGCAGCAAAGTTAAGGATTTTAATGGGCTGTATCATTTGATCATGAGAGAGCACATACTCCAGCACCAAGTTGACAATAAGCTGCAGACTGACCCCTAGAAGCTTGCTGATGAGGCAGCCCTCTGGGTTAGCCCCAGAGTGTCCAAAAAGGTATCTGGGGGGGACACCCACAAAGGTGGTGAGGGTTCCCAACAGAAGTAATAGAGGGAGAAAAATGTAAAACCTAGGAGTTCTCATAAGATCCCCAAAATAATTCCCAAGGGAGTAGTGGTAACCAGTCCCAGTCTGATCCAAAGAAGAAGGGATTATTTGACCATAAGACAGGGAGGTGTGTACCCCAATGTACAGAGTGCTATAAGTATGGTCACTCTCAGGGTGACTCCAAATGTTACAGGAGGAAACAGCCCCTCACTGGTGGGCACTCACCCAGGTTGGCAAGTGTAGCTCTCAGGGAAGAGAAATGGTGCCAAAAATCCACATGCCTGCAAATCCTTCAAAGTATAGGCAGTGGGTCACCATAATGGGCAATGGGTGGAGGCTCTGCGAGACACATGAGCCAGCATGACTGCTGTCAAGTGTCAGCTTGTATCTGTAGAGCAGGTCCTAGCAAACACATTCCACTAAGTCCTAGTCACTGAGAGTCATGAGAGCCATCTACTGGTGGCTCTGATTCCTTTTGAGTGGGGGGGGTCTCAGGTTCTCTGAAAGTAGCTGCAAACCCTGCCAGGCCTGTTGATTGTCTGTTAGGCAATGACCTGGAGCACACTACCTCGAGGAATATAAAGCTTAGGTCTCACTTGGAGATGATGGGATTGCCTAAGTAGGTCCTTATGACCACAACAACCATGGCTGCTAGGAATGGGAGCCAAGGAAGTCTGGAGCCTGGAACAATGGCCCAGACAGCTGCTAAGGAGAGGGGCAAGGAGCGTGGGAAACAGGTCTCTGAAGTTCCTGCTGTGAAGGATGATGGGGTCCCAGAGAAGGGACCCCCGTGCCAACCGGAGATGACATAGCCACCTTAAGTGATCTACCTGAGCTTGCCAGCTGGCAGGTTGAGGGTGGGTCCACCAGGGAGGAATTTTGCCAAGGACAGAAAGTGTCCCACTCTGGAGGGCTTGAGGCGCCAGGCCTCAGCTAATGAAGCAGGTGAAACATCTAGGGATCACCTAATCTACTGGGAGAACAATCTCCTTTACAGTGAGCCTTAGGTTCCTAGTGCTGGGGCAGCCTATGTGCTGAAGGTCCCCGGATGCTACCGAACCTTCCTACTGGTTCTGGCTCATGACATTTCCCAGGCAGAGATATGTGGCAAGACAAGACCTTTGCCATGCTTGTCTCTCCCTTTTATTGGCTCAGAATGAAGACATCCTCAGATGCATCCTGCAGGTACTGTCCCACCTGCCAGGCCCGTGGAAAATCAGGGAGAAAGCACAAAGCTCCCCTAATCCCATTACCCGTCATTGGCACCCCCTTTGAAAGTGCGGATATCAAAATCATTGTACCCTTCGACCCCCAAGACAGTCTTAGGCAACAGGTTTGTCCTGGTTTTGGTGGACCATGCTTACCCACTACCTATAGGCAATCCCCCTGAGGTCAGTGACCACACCAGTGGTGGCAAGAGCTCTAATGGGGCTCTATACCCATTTTGGGTTGCCCAAGGAGGTAGTGTTAGACAGAGGTACTAACTTCATGTCTGCGTACATTAAGTCCATGTGGGATGAGTGTTGGGTGACTTACAAGTTCACCACACCCTATAACCCCCAAACCAGTAGTCTGGTTGAAAGATTGAACAAGACCTTGAAAGGCATGATAATGGGTTTAAATGGGGGTGGGGTCGCACACTACTCACACACCGGCGGTGTCGCCCCTAAGGACTCTGGTCAATGTAGTTAAGTGTTCGCGATGCATCATCTTTCGATCTTCTGCTATCTTCGCTGTCTTCGCCATCCCTGGACACGTGTTTCGGGGTATCACCCCTCGTCAGCAGGGATAGGCCGTGTACTGGGGTTGCCGATGGCTGCCAATATCTGCCAGGTATAGTACCACTCAGGCGCGTAGGTGCGGGATCCCAGGCTCGTCAGCCAACTGCTCACGGGAGCTTTAAAGTTACAAATGGGGGTGGGGTCGCACACTACTCACACACCGGCGGTGTCGCCCCTAAGGACTCTGGTCAATGTAGTAAAGTGTTCGCGATGCATCATCTTTCGATCTTCTGCTATCTTCGCTGTCTTTGCCATCCCTGGACACGTGTTTCGGGGTGTGGGACCCCACCCCATTTGTAATGTTAAAGCTCCCTCGAGCAGTTGGCTGACGAGCCTGGGACCCCGCACCTGCGCGCCTGAGTGGTACTAAACCTGGCAATATTTGGCAGCCACCGGCAACCCCAGAACACGGCCTAATCCCTGCTGATGAGGGGTAAATACCCCGAAACACGTGTCAAGGGATGGCGAAGATAGCGAAGATAGCAGAGAATCAAAAGAAGATGCATCGCGGAACACGAACTACACTTACCACAGTCCTTAGGAGAGATGCCGCTGGTGTGTGAGTAGTGTGCAACCCCACCCCATTTATAATGTTAAAGCTCCCTCGAGCAGTTGGCTGACGAGCCTGGGACCCCGCACCTGCCCGCCTGAGTGGTACTAAACCTGGCAATATTTGGCAGCCACCGGCAACCCCAGAACACGGCCTAATCCCTGCTGATGAGGGGTAAATACCCCGAAACACTTGTCCAGGGATGGCGAAGATAGCGAAGATAACAGAGAATCGAAAGAAGATGCATCACGGAACACGAACTACACTTACCACAGTCCTTAGGGGCGATCCCGCTGGTGTGTGAGTAGTGTGCGACCCCACCCCATTTGTAATGTTAAAGCTCCCTCAAGCAGTTGGCTGACGAGCCTGGGACCACGCACCTGCGCGCCTGAGTGGTACTAAACCTGGCAATATTTGGCAGCCACCGGCAACCCCAGAACACGGCCTAATCCCTGCTGATGAGGGGTAAATACCCCGAAACACGTGTCCAGGGATGGCGAAGATAGCGAAGATAGCAGAGAATCGAAAGAAGATGCATCGCGGAACACGCACTACACTTACCACAGTCCTTAGGGGCGATCCCGCTGGTGTGTGAGTAGTGTGCGCCCCACCCCATTTGTAATGTTAAAGCTCCCTCGAGCAGTTGGCTGACGAGCCTGGGACCCCGCACCTGAGCGCCTGAGTGGTACTAAACCTGGCAATATTTGGCAGCCACCGGCAACCCCAGAACACGGCCTAATCCCTGCTGATGAGGGGTAAATACCCCGAAACACGTGTCCAGGTATGGCGAAGATAGCGAAGATAGCAGAGAATCGAAAGAAGATGCATCGCGGAACACGAACTACACTTACCACAGTCCGTAGGGGCGATCCCGCTGGTGTGTGAGTAGTATGCGACCCCACCCCATTTGTAATGTTAAAGCTCCCTCGAGCAGTTGGCTGACGAGCCTGGGACCCCGCACCTGCGCGCCTGAGTGGTACTAAACCTGGCAATATTTGGCAGCCACCGGCAACCCCAGAACACGGCCTAATCCCTGCTGATGAGGGGTAAATACCCCGAAACACGTGTCCAGGGATGGCGAAGATAGCGAAGATAGCAGAGAATCGAAAGAAGATGCATCGCGGAACACGAACTACACTTACCACAGTCCTTAGGGGCGATCCCGCTGGTGTGTGAGTAGTGTGCGACCCCACCCCATTTGTAATGTTAAAGCTCCCTCGAGCAGTTGTCTGATGAGCCTGGGACCCCGCACCTGCGCGCCTGAGTGGTACTAAACCTGGCAATATTTGGCAGCCACCGGCAACCCCAGAACACGGCCTAATCCCTGCTGATGAGGGGTAAATACCCCAAAACACATGTCCAGGTATGGCGAAGATAGCAAAGATAGCAGAGAATCGAAAGAAGATGCATCGCGGAACACGAACTACACTTACCACAGTCCTTAGGGGCGATCCCGCTGGTGTGTGAGTAGTGTGCGACCCCACCCCATTTGTAATGTTAAAGCTCCCTCGAGCAGTTGTCTGACGAGCCTGGGACCCCGCACCTGCGCGCCTGAGTGGTACTAAACCTGGCAATATTTGGCAGCCACCGGCAACCCCAGAACACTGCCTAATCCCTGCTGATGAGGGGTAAATACCCCTAAACACGTGTCCAGGTATGGCGAAGATAGCAAAGATAGCAGAGAATCGAAAGAAGATGCATCGCGGAACACGAACTACACTTACCACAGTCCTTAGGGGCGATCCCGCTGGTGTGTGAGTAGTGTGCGACCCCACCCCATTTGTAATGTTAAAGCTCCCTCGAGCAGTTTGCTGACGAGCCTGGGACCCCGCACCTGCGCGCCTGAGTGGTACTAAACCTGGCAATATTTGGCAGCCACCGGCAACCCCAGAACACGGCCTAATCCCTGCTGATGAGGGGTAAATACCCCGAAACACGTGTCCAGGGATGGCGAAGATAGCGAAGATAACAGAGAATCGAAAGAAGATGCATCGCGGAACACGAACTACACTTACCACAATCCTTAGGGGCGATCCCGCTGGTGTGTGAGTAGTGTGCGACCCCACCCCATTTGTAATGTTAAAGCTCCCTCGAGCAGTTGTCTGACGAGCCTGGGACCCCGCACCTGCGCGCCTGAGTGGTACTAAACCTGGCAATATTTGGCCGCCACCGGCAACCCCAGAACACGGCCTAATCCCTGCTGATGAGGGGTAAATACCCCAAAACACGTGTCCAGGGATGGCGAAGATAGCAGAGAATCGAAAGAAGATGCATCGCGGAACACGAACTACACTTACCACAGTCCTTAGGGGCGATCCCGCTGGTGTGTGAGTAGTATGCGACCCCACCCCATTTGTAATGTTAAAGCTCCCTCGAGCAGTTGGCTGACGAGCCTGGGACCCCGCACCTGCGCGCCTGAGTGGTACTAAACCTGGCAATATTTGGCAGCCACCGGCAACCCCAGAACACGGCCTAATCCCTGCTGATGAGGGGTAAATACCCCGAAACACGTGTCCAGGGATGGCGAAGATAGCGAAGATAGCAGAGAATCGAAAGAAGATGCATCGCGGAACATGAACTACACTTACCACAGTCCTTAGGGGCGATCCCGCTGGTGTGTGAGTAGTGTGCGACCCCACCCCATTTGTAATGTTAAAGCTCCCTCGAGCAGTTGTCTGATGAGCCTGGGACCCCGCACCTGCGCGCCTGAGTGGTACTAAACCTGGCAATATTTGGCAGCCACCGGCAACCCCAGAACACGGCCTAATCCCTGCTGATGAGGCGTAAATACCCCAAAACACATGTCCAGGTATGGCGAAGATAGCAAAGATAGCAGAGAATCGAAAGAAGATGCATCGCGGAACACGAACTACACTTACCACAGTCCTTAGGGGCGATCCCGCTGGTGTGTGAGTAGTGTGCGACCCCACCCCATTTGTAATGTTAAAGCTCCCTCGAGCAGTTGTCTGACGAGCCTGGGACCCCGCACCTGCGCGCCTGAGTGGTACTAAACCTGGCAATATTTGGCAGCCACCGGCAACCCCAGAACACGGCCTAATCCCTGCTGATGAGGGGTAAATACCCCAAAACACGTGTCCAGGTATGGCGAAGATAGCAAAGATAGCAGAGAATCGAAAGAAGATGCATCGCGGAACACGAACTACACTTACCACAGTCCTTAGGGGCGATCCCGCTGGTGTGTGAGTAGTGTGCGACCCCACCCCATTTGTAATGTTAAAGCTCCCTCGAGCAGTTTGCTGACGAGCCTGGCACCCCGCACCTGCGCGCCTGAGTGGTACTAAACCTGGCAATATTTGGCAGCCACCGGCAACCCCAGAACACGGCCTAATCCCTGCTGATGAGGGGTAAATACCCCAAAACACGTGTCCAGGGATGGTGAAGATAGCAGAGAATCGAAAGAAGATGCATCGCGGAACACGAACTACACTTACCACAGTCCTTAGGGGCGATCCCGCTGGTGTGTGAGTAGTGTGCGACCCCACCCCATTTGTAATGTTAAAGCTCCCTCGAGCAGTTGGCTGACGAGCCTGGGACCCCGCACCTGCGCGCCTGAGTGGTACTAAACCTGGCAATATTTGGCAGCCACCGGCAACCCCAGAACACTGCCTAATCCCTGCTGATGAGGGGTAAATACCCCGAAACACGTGTCCAGGGATGGCGAAGATAGCGAAGATAACAGAGAATCGAAAGAAGATGCATCGCGGAACACGAACTACACTTACCACAATCCTTAGGGGCGATCCCGCTGGTGTGTGAGTAGTGTGCGACCCCACCCCATTTGTAATGTTAAAGCTCCCTCGAGCAGTTGTCTGACGAGCCTGGGACCCCGCACCTGCGCGCCTGAGTGGTACTAAACCTGGCAATATTTGGCCGCCACCGGCAACCCCAGAACACGGCCTAATCCCTGCTGATGAGGGGTAAATACCCCAAAACACGTGTCCAGGGATGGCGAAGATAGCAGAGAATCGAAAGAAGATGCATCGCGGAACACGAACTACACTTACCACAGTACTTAGGGGCGATCCCGCTGGTGTGTGAGTAGTGTGCGACCCCACCCCATTTGTAATATTAAAGCTCCCTCGAGCAGTTGGCTGACGAGCCTGGGACCCCGCACCTGCGCGCCTGAGTGGTACTAAACCTGGCAATATTTGGCAGCCACCGGCAACCCCAGAACACGGCCTAATCCCTGCTGATGAGGGGTAAATACCCCGGAACACGTGTCCAGGGATGGCGAAGATAGCATAGAATCGAAAGAAGATGCATCGCGGAACACGAACTACACTTACCACAGTCCTTAGGGGCGATCCCGCTGGTGTGTGAGTAGTGTGCGACCCCACCCCATTTGTAATGTTAAAGCTCCCTCGAGCAGTTGGCTGACGAGCCTGGGACCCCGCACCTGCGCGCCTGAGTGGTACTAAACCTGGCAATATTTGGCAGCCACCGGCAACCCCAGAACACGGCCTAATCCCTGCTGATGAGGGGTAAATACCCCGAAACACGTGTCCAGGGATGGCGAAGATAGCGAAGATAACAGAGAATCGAAAGAAGATGCATCGCGGAACACGAACTACACTTACCACAATCCTTAGGGGCGATCCCGCTGGTGTGTGAGTAGTGTGCGACCCCACCCCATTTGTAATGATAATGGGCTTGCCATAGCCTATAGGGCATAAGTGGGACGTCCTCTTGCCATGCCTTCTCTCTGCCTACAAGGAGGTGCCACAGAAAGGAGTGGGGTTCAGTCCCTTTGAACTCCTCTATGAACACCCTGTTAGGGGACTTCTTAGCCTTGTCATTGTCATCATCATCATTATCAAAAACATTAGTTGGTATTTCCAACCATGAAAGTACAAAAACTAATATAAGACACATGCATCAGATAAAAGAGCTAAACACAAGAGCTCAGTACATACAATTAAAATATAAAATCGTCAGATAAGGTGTAGACTAGTGCAATAGGGCCTATAAAAACCACAATAATATATATATACATATATATATATATATCATAAATATATTAAAAGAGTATAAAATAGCAAGTGCTGGCATAGGATGGACCGAATAAAACACAAACAGAGTGAATAAAAGTATATACTTCAAATGTAAAACATATATGTAATATGGAAAGAACTAGTCTGGCCCATAAAGTGGCCAAAAACAGAACTAGCAGAAAAGTTTACCAAAGTGGAGACATTATGAAATGACCTCTGAGGGGTCATTCCATTGTTTTACATCTAATGGCCCAGCTCAAATAGAGAAATATAGACACTGACAGTTTACCAAAATGGAGACATAATGAAATGACCTCTGAGGGATCATTCCATTGTTTTACATCTAACGGCCCAGCTCCAATAGGAAATGTAGACACTGCACACACAACTTTTTGCAAGGATTCTGTGCAAAGGAGCTGTATTGCAACCTGGAGCTATCTGCAGCCAAGTTGTTTGCAAATTAGTATGATCCAAGCTTTGCAAGATGCGCACATAGACAGGTGAAAAACGGTAAAATGAGCCAATGTTTCCTCTGCCTGCTGACAAGCTGGGAATGTAGAACTTGTGAAAATTTGGGAGTTCCACTTTGCTAGAAAGGACAATAGAGGTAAGGTGCCATAGCAACATTTCAAATAGAGATGCTTTGCAGGTGGTGTGGTAATATCATCTAAAAAGCGCTCAAATACACGGTCAGGCTTAAAATCTAAAAAGGCGGAGGTACTGGACCCTTCAGGCACATTGCTAATTTCACTGGCCCAGAAAGCATCCTTGAGGTTGGCCCTAGACAAGTAAATAGTAGATGTCTGAGAGCCCCTAAGTCTAGAGGAAATAAAAGCTTATTCACCTGGGATAGCCTCTTGATTTTACCAGAGCTATCCAAGGAAACTACGTCCTCCAGAGCTCCACGATACACCTCCAAATCTTGAGAATATTTCAGCCTTCTCCAGTATAACAGCAGTCTGAATTGGGCCTTGTGTATCATTGAGTCAATGCCAATATCCTATCTAAGGGATATTAACGTAGTATTTTTGGTGAGGTTAGTTAAAGATCTCAAGAATGTATTCTCAGCCACCCCAAGCATGGCCAGATTTGAGTTGCCCCATAATTCGGCCCTGTATAAAGCACTGCCCTCAGCCTTGGCCCTATAGGCCTTGAGTGCAGGTAAAATACTTCTCTTCGGGAGGACTTATAGCATCTTAGGATAGCAGCAGAATGGTTAGTTAGGTTCAGGCTGCTCTTTTGAACCTGGGGCATCCATGATATAGTTTTGCTTACCCTAATTCCTAAGTAGTGACACTCACTGACCCTATCCAGCAAGCTATCCCCCAACATTATTGAACCCTGGAAACATTTGTGGGGGCTATTAGCATAAACTTTGTCTGATTTATTATGAGTTCCCATTCGACACAGAATGCTTCAAACTTATTCATCAGACATTGAAGGCCTCTAGGGGTGTATTAGATCGGATGGATGTCGTCTGCGAATAATAGGAGGGAAGTCTTGGTACCTCCCAAACGAGAGCCATCATTTATATCATCCTCTACAAAAGATACCACACCATTTAAATATAGAGAAAATAGGGTGGGGGCAAGGACACACCCTTGTTGGGACACTTTCTGGAGTCTATCCGATCGGTCAGCTCCCCAATCCAGCCCCATCTCACTTAGGTATATGTATCCTGGTGGAGGTGAACCAAGACATCCAGAAGATCGAGCAGGACCCCGCTGCTCTCAAGAACACCCCCACAGTTTATATCGAGGCACAAGGTTGAAAGCAGATTTTAGGTCTACAAAGACCAGATATAAATGTGCCCTCTGAATAACCACTGTTTTCCATTACATTAATAAGAACCTGAAGACTTGGACAATTGTACTGCCCACTGATTTGAAACCTGCCTGTAGATGGGAGAGGGCCTGGAGATAGTCAATCCAGGATTCAAACTCGCCCAAATTTTGTCTTGCAAATACCATTTGGGCTACATCTATGAAGCTAATCAGGCTGTAGTTTAGGGAGGATTCAGGCCCGCCCTCTTTGAAAATGGGCACAAATTCAGCAGCCTTCCAGCTAGTGGAAATGCTTCCCCCCTCCAAAATGTAGTTTGATACCAAGCCCAGCCCACGATGTTGGCAAGATAAAGATCACCAGGATTACCATCAGGCCCTGCAGCCTTTCCCACTGGAATGACCTCTATCGCAGTAACTGATTCCCTCAGGTCTATCATAAACGGCACAATGGGTGGTACCTATCCCGTGCAGCTGTGCAATGTCATTAATAACAGTCACCTTTGGTAGACTATAGAGGCACAAGAAATGAAGGTGCCAAATGCCTCGGGGTCACTGGCCTCCCTTGGCCACCAACTTCCAGAATTTCCTAGTGCCATTAAGCACAGCTGCTTCATTGGTATTTTCCTATAATTCAGACTGCCAATCCTTGCATGCTCTATCTTGAGTCAATTTGTATTCGGTTCTTTTAGTTCATATCACTGAGGTACCACCAGTGTTAAGGGACTGACAAAGCTCGTTCTTTTTGTTGTTACAGGCCCTATTTTACCAAGTTCGTTCATTTTTGATAGGGACCCTAGAGGCCTAGAGGTATTACAAGAGGGCGAAAAATGGTTTCCCAAAGTTTCAAAGAAGTTCTCAGTAATCTCTAAGCATGGGCGGATCTAGCGGATCTCGCGTACGCGAAATTGCGGATTTACGGATTCGCAATCCGCGAAGATACGCGAACTCTCGCGGATTTGCGGATTTTCCCGTTTTTTGTGTTGGCGCGCGTTCGCGACGATTTTGGGACAATTTCGCAATTGCGAACTTACTTTTCGGCACGCAACGGCCGCGACTAAGTTGTTTCTACGTCTGGTTTATCATCACAGGTTCACAGCACCCTCTGTTTCACCACTGCCACCCTCTGGGACACCCATGCCACCCTCTGGTACATCCTCACTGCCACCCATTAGGTTTGTTTATCACTGTAGTTTATGGGGGTGAAAAAAGCAAGCACACCTCCCCTACTTCAACTGCCATGAATTAATTGGGGGTTGATTAATGTGTCAGTTATTTAGAAAGTTCCAGTCTGGCTGGCACCTGCTTCCTTCCTTATCTGTAATTTGCTTTCTGTTGCAGTTATTTTTTTTTTCACAGGACCTTTATGGTCTACTTGTAGCTATTCTATGAGCCTGCTGTTTGGGTCATAGCAGGGTCATAGAATAGTTGCAAACTCTGGAGGGGCCCCTCAGGAAGCACTACAGTGAATGTTACAAATGTTAAGTTTGAACTTTTGCACCTGCTCATTGCTTTCAGTTTAGCAAAAACCGTTTTTTCTGCAATTTCGTGCGTTTTTTGGGGCGCGAATCCGTGCGAGATCGATTTCGGGAGCCGCGAATGCTTGCGAATATACTTATTTTTTTTGCGACGTGTATGTTCGCGTGCTTTTGCTCGTGTTCGCGAGGCGCTTGTAGCTATACGTTTGCCAAGTTACCCTAGCGGTCGTACACGGGCGCGGCCATCTTGTTTGCGTGACGTAATTCCGTTTCCGGCCGCTATGTGTAATCTCGCAAACTGTGCTGCTCGCTAGTACAATTTCGCGCGTGCTCGCGAGGAAAATCTCGCGCGAACTTACCCACGCGGTCGGGAACGGGCGCGGCCATCTTGTTTCTCATTCATTGCTATGGTTCTGGGCTTGCTTTCTGTATCCTCTCTGAATCTCTGCCATCCTTTGCTTGTTTGAAGTTTATTTAATCTATTTTACTTATTATTAGGGCTCCCGGTTTTATGGTATTTATTTTTTTGCCATTTCCGTCTGTATTTATCCATATTTATTTTTTGGGCATTTTATCTGTATTTATCCACATTTATTTTTGCGACAAGCAAAAGACGACGCAACAGCTAGTATTTTTCCACATTTACTTAAATTGACACAGGAAGGAGGCTGTAGGACATAAATACTGGTTGTGACAGAGTGAGCCCCATGCTAAACGTTAGCTCTAACGTGGCTTAAGTGACCCCAATTGTTTTTACTGGAAGCGGAGTGGACTAACCCATAGCTGCCAAGGCCAGGTCACCCAAATTGTCTCCCCCCAAAAATTAAAATTGGAGGCTATAGTCCTACTTTGATATTTTAAAATAAAGGCGATTCTGACAATAAAGTTTAAAAAAAAAAAATAATAAAGGCGATGTTTCTCTTTCTCTCCGTAATTTATTATTATTATTATTCTGCAGCCCTTCCTGTGCGGTGGAACCCTTTCACGAGTCCGGTCTCTCCCTGCTCCCCCAGAGTGAGTCAAGTCTGAGCCGGAAGTGATGCAATGAACACGGTGTGTTTTTGAAACACAGCCCAGTACATCCGAAACTCCCCATCCTTCCCTAGGGCTTTGTGATGGGTCGTGGGCGGGTATGACTCGACCTGATCATGCGACTGGCAGCCTGTGCTGAGGAAGGTGTATTGGACAGCCAGTGGGAGTTGGATCTGTTAATCAGGCAGGTGCTCGAACACACAATAGCTGGGTAAATCGGAGACCTCACCATATAAGTGGCGCACTGAGTGTTAGGGTTGGAGACAGATGGGCCTTCAGGTCGTTATCACCCAATTAATCACATGACTCGCTGATCTGCTGCTGGAAGACACTCCCCCGTTTTCAATCTCGCAGTTTGTGGTATATGTAGGGTCGGGCCTTAGGCCCTCATGCTGTTACTCAATGCGACACAGGACACACTGCATACATGGTGCAACTGGCCCAGAGCACGTGCGCTCGGCCTCTTTTATTGGTACTGTGTCACATGACCTGTGACATCAGTGGTGGGTGGGTGTTCAGTGTAGTTACAGGCTCAGCACTAGAATGCTGACTTGTGCTGGGCATTACATCCCTCCCCAAATTGGTTAAAAATTAAACCAAACATGAAAAAGTCCAAACACCTGTGGGGGAAAGAAAACACAGAAAATAACATTGGACTTGCGCTTTCAAAAAGAGTCTCTTTGGCTGCTTGCAAGCCGCAGGCAGTATAGTTCTTGCGTTTTGAATTAGCAGTTCTTGGTGGCACGGTTCTTAGTTGTTCGGCGGGTTCATTCTTTCTCTGTCGGCTGTTCTCAGCCCTGCCTTTTGCTTTGCTCTCTTGGTGACGAATGGTTCAAGAGAGATGGATGACGTGGTTGTTGTTTGCCTTCCGGCTTCTTTTCTCCAAGCTGGTTGCGTGATGTTTCCAGGCAGGCTTCAGTGTGTTTCTTAGCAGGTGAATAGAGTAGGTGCGAACATCCCTCTCACTAGGATGCCCCTCTCGCCGGTTTTCTTCTGCCACAAGATGTCCGGGAGGACCTCTTTGCCAGGTTTCCACTGGACTGGTGTTTTTGGTCGCGTTGCTCTACCATAGCCTTCGGGCCGTGAGCAGGGCGCTCCACGAGCCTCACCGTCGTGTCCTAGTTCCACCTGAAGGTTGAGTTGTCTACTCTCTTCATTGCTCTCAAGGCTTTCATCCTCTTGGGTCCTGCAGACGTGCTTCTCTAGATCTGTCTCCCGTGCGGGACTTGCTGCCACCAGAGTCCCTTGAGGCTTCTGATACTGGTCTGCCACGGGCTGGTGTGAGGTAGGTCAGGTCCTCCACTCCCGGAGTCCTGAGTAGTCTCGCCATCCAATCTTCCGCTCAGACCCCAGAGGTAGATGTCGCCAACAGTCTATCTTGCTCTCTTCTGCGTTCGCCATGTGGATGGATGGCTCGTAGGTGGTTGTCTTTCTTCTTTTCTTAGTGGCGGCGGCCACTCTGTTCTTTCTTCCCTCTTCTTAACCTGACAGTCGTGCCACTCTGATTACTTCTTCCTTCTTTTCTTCGTAGTGGCGGTGGCCACTCTGTTCCTTCTCCTTTATTTGGTGGCGGCATGCCACTCCGAGCTTTCTTCTTCTTTTCTCCTCGCGACGTACCCTGGTCCCCTTTTCTTCATCTTCTCTGGCCAGGCTTCCCCATGCAGCGCGCGCACTCTGCACGTGTATTCCTGGTCTTGTCCTAGTCCTAAGACACTGTCTTCTTGTCACTCACTTCCAGGGTTAGCGTCGCGACCTTCACACTTCTTTCTGTCGATTTCGTTAATTAGTGTGGTTGAAGTTCGTGGGTCCAGGTCCTCGGACCGCGCCTTGTCTGAACTTCTAGGACCTTGTGCTGGTCCCTTCTGCCGAGGTCTGGCAGGTGGGTTTCGTGGTGCTGAACTTCTTGGACCTCGTGCTGGTCCCTTCTGCCGATGTCCGGCAGGTAGGCTTCGTGGTGCTGAGCTTCTTGGACCTCGTGCTGGTCCCTTATGCCGATGTCCGGCAGGTAGGCTTCGTGGTGCTGAGCTTCTTGGACCTCGTGCTGGTCCCTTCTGCCGAGGTCTGGCAGGTAAGATTTGTGGTGCTGAGCTTCTTGGACCTCGTGCTGGTCCCTTCTGCCGATGTCCGGCAGGTAGGCTTCTTGGTGCAACCATCTGGCTGGTCGACTTCGTGCTTTGTGACCAGGCTGAGTGGTCAGGTAGTTTCTGTGTTGAATCTTCAGTTCTGCGGGTTGTCTGCACAACCATTTTCTTTTCATCTCAGTTCAATTGCTTTGGTGCGCAACTGGGTGCGCTCTTCGGGTGTTCCCTTGTGACTTGCTGCTTTGGGCTAGTGCTGTCCGCACTGCTGCGCATTTGCGTCATGCGCTTTCGCACTTCCTGGTGCTGGGTTCTAGAACCATCGTTGGTTCGTGTGGGGTGTTCTTACTTTCGCCATTCTGCTGCAGCGACGGCCTGTGGCCACCAGGCATCGCTGTCTTCTCTTCTGGCGTGGCGTAGATGCTTCTGGAGGGTTGCATCACCACTCCGTTGACATTCTTCTGGTCTTGCTTCTTCTGTTTGGTGTTGGTTGCGATTCTTGTGGATTTTCTCTGGGCGCACTTGCGGCGTGCTTTCGAGTGTCTTCTGAGGAGTTCTTGCACTCCTGTTGGCGGAGGTGCTCTTTGCGTTTCTGGCGCGCTCCTGCGCTGTCGCCTTTTGCATCTGGGTAGTGTCTCGGTACTACTGTAGTCAGTGTTGCTGTGCATTTACCTTCATGCATGGTTGTGTTCTCAGTTGTGCTGTGGTCTTGTTCTGTTAGTACGGTGAGCTTGTTCGCTTTCTCCTTTGCTTGCCTGGAGGAAGCTGGTTACTTTTCCTCTAGAATGTCCTGCGTGGAGTTGCTGCACTCCTGACGTGCTTCTGGGGTCTCTGGCGCGTTCTCGGGGTCATCACTCTTTTATCTCCTCGGGCTGTGTGATGATTTGGTGGCGTTCCGGTGTACCAGTGTTCTTGCGCTCGGTCAGTTTATCCTGGCGTTGTTTCGCAGTCACCTGGTGCGGAGTCCCTTCACTCCTTGCGCCGTTTTGTGCAGTGTTATGCTATGCTGTCCTGGTGGCGATGGTGTGTCGCTGTGCAGCGTCTTTGGTCGGGCTTCCTTGTTGCTGTGTGGCGTTCCTGTTTCAGTCTGGCGTGGCGCGGCGCAGTACCACTCTCTGTGTTCTGAAGTCTTGTGGTGGCGCGGCGCCACTGGCGTGTCAGGTAGTACTGGTTTGCACTTTGCTTCGTCCTTTTGAGCGCTCCCCAGCTTGTTCTCCTCTGTTGGGCGTCTGCTTTCGTTTGGTGCGCTTGGGGCTATACTACAGGGCTGCGGTGGTCAGTTTACCTTATGAGTCGGTCTGGGCTGCAGCAGCTTGCTCTGTGCTGCCTTATTTTCCTCCTGGCACCCGGTTGCCTGTTGGCTCGTGTCGCTCTATGGCATGTAGGTTGCTGCCATGGGGTAGCTCCTTCGTGCTGTTGGGTGCAGTGTTTGGCTTGTTGCAGGCTTGTTTATTTTCATCTGCTGCAATATTGAAAAGATCCACTAGATGGCAGGGTTGCTCCTTGGCAGGCATTGGCAGTCTTTCCCTTGCTCTGGGTCCTTCACTATTTCGCCGGTGTTTGGCTGTGTGCTGCGTGGTGTCCTAAAACTTCAGGCTAGCGTGGAGCTGGAAGTTCTTCCTGGGACTGCATGTCCAGTGGCACACGGTGCCGGTGAGGCTCCACCAGAGGGTTCCTTGGAGCATTGGTGAGTGTCTGTGTGCTTTGTGGACAAATGCACTCACGATCGGCACTTTGCTGCAAGTGCAGTGCTTCTCTCAGTCAGAGCAGCTTCCTTGTTCACACGCTGCGCTGGGGGCCAAAACGTAGGCGCTATTGCTGGGGCTTGTCTGCTCTGTTGGGTTGCGGACCACGCGCTGTCTTCTCGATTTCCCCGCCCGCAGCAGCCTCTCATTTCACACGCTGCGCGGGGCGGGGGAAGAGGTCAACGCGGCTCCCGGAGATTTCTGATCTCCTCACGGGCAGTGTTCAGAGTCTTCGCGGGTGGGCTCCACTTTCAGTTCTTGCGGCACTGGGGCAGTCGCATTGACGCGGGTGGGCACCCGCTTTGTTTATTCACACCCGCAGCTCTCCACACGCTGCGGGCTATGCACACAGTTTCTCCGGGCAAGACGTCATTTTCGATGCGGGTGGGCTCCGCTTTAATCATTCGGCGCCCGGCAGCTCTCCTCACGCTGCGGGCGCTCTAAGCTAAGGTTCTTCACCCCGCGGCGGGGGACGCTGTAGGCAGGCCGCGGGTGGGCTTCGCGATCCTCGCTTGATCTCGGGGGCAATAGCGGCCGATGCCGCGTCGCAGCAGGCAGGCCGCGGGTGGGCTCCGCGAGCCTCGCTTAATTACGGGGGCATTTGCGGCCGATGCCGCGTCGCAGCAGGCAGGCCGCGGGTGGGCTCCGCGAGCCTTGCTTAATTACTGGGCTAATGTTCTGTGCCGCTCGCAATTCAGGGGGCACATTAAGTGTTCGTAGTTTATGGCGGGTGGGCTCCGCTTTTGGTGCTTCACCATCTGGGGCTCACCTTCGGCCGACGGGCCTGTTCTTCCGCGGGTGGGCACCGCGATGGCTTCTTCGTCTTTCTCGGGGCACCGCCTCGGCAGGGCGGGCTACGGCAGGCTCCAGAGGTGCGGGGTGAGCTCCCGGTCACCTTCTCCTTTTCCTCCAGGCCCGGGGCTGGACACACGCCTCGTGGGCCTCTCGGTGGCCAGATCGATTCTTCTCAGGGGTGTGCCTTTGCAGCAGGCAGCTCTCCTTCCCCTTTTTCTTCGAAGTGTTCTTTTCAGCTGTGGCACGCTGGGCACAGCTCCGCCCTCGTCGCCATTGTAGGGTCGGGCCTTAGGCCCTCATGCTGTTACTCAATGCGACACAGGACACACTGCATACATGGTGCAACTGGCCCAGAGCACGTGCGCTCGGCCTCTTTTATTGGTACTGTGTCACATGACCTGTGACATCAGTGGTGGGTGGGTGTTCAGTGTAGTTACAGGCTCAGCACTAGAATGCTGACTTGTGCTGGGCATTACAGTATACATTCAGAACCAGTTACATAATCCAGAAGGGCTGGGACAGGCAGGGTGGAGTGATAAAGGAGTAATGGCAGTGCTAAGGATGAAGTAGGGTCTGCAGTGGGTCGAGAAATGCAGTGTAGGTGTGCCTGGCGGTGTTTAGTGCCCTTGAGCATCCGAGCACCACTGACTATGCCACGTGAAATCTGGGTCAGCTCTCCTGGGGCGCCCTGACACTGTGCCTGCTCTAGGCTGCCAAAGTGCCTCGTGTGCGATTACGTTATCCATCTGCAAAGCGCCTGCACCCTCTGACTGCTGCCTGCAGGACTGCGGAGGTGTTTGCAGAAGGATCACCTCTGCTGACCTGGGAGGCTGCCTCCCTGGGCACGCCTCCTCTCTCCAGGCCTCGCTTCAAGACTTTCCTTTCGGGTTCATCTTTCACTTCTGCAGCGTTATCCTTAACCTCCCTAATCCTACTCTCCATGCCACCTATGTGTCCTTGTGTAATGTAACTGGTACTCATTTAAAGCGCTCCAGTACCTTCGAGAAAAAATGCAAAAAGAAAAAAACCAATCTATATCTGTGAACGAGATTGGATGCCCTCCGGAGGGGCCTCTCGCACTCTTCAAATATGCTTTGATTTCATTTGACAAATGAAGTTTAAGAGATTGCTTTGCTGTTACAAAAATACAACACCTGTTACACGGGACAGCAGCATTGTTCATTTGGAGCGTCGGTAGCAAAATAACCGACGGCAGCACGGCAAAATGTGCTAGTATTTTGCCGCTTTTAAATATAAATACAGACAAAGGAAATATACATTTCCGTCTGTATTTATATGTAAAAATCCGTAAAAACGGAAAAACGGGAGCCCTACTTATTATCTATCCCTCTATTTTTCTAGCTGTATATTTTTGTGTTTTCTGCTACTTTTAGTTACTTTTAAACTACTTTTTTAAACTCTTTTCTTTTCTTCTTCACTATTCTATTTCTTCTTTATCATTTAAGTTTATTTCTGCCCAGACCATGGTAAAGGGAGCCGGGAAGCACCCTGAGAAGGGGAAGGGTCCCGCACCCCGTGCCCGGCTCCCGTGCGGGCGTTTGAGGGGGGAGCAAGTGGTGCCGCGGGAGATCTTCAGCGCGGAGGAAGTGGCGGCACTCATCTTCCACGTCCAGCGCCGCCTCCCCAAGACGATCCTGTGAGGCGGCAAGATCGCGACTGGCTATGGCATCCGGGAGCGCCGGAAGCGGTGGGAGAAGGTGTGCCGGGCCATGTATAAGCTCTCTGGGGTCCGGCGCACATATAACCAGGCCACCCACCGCTGGACCGATGTCATGGACCGGGAACGGGACTTGCTGGACGCGCTCGGCGTAGAGGTCCCCGGGCTTGGTGAGTACTAGTAGTAGTAGCTATTCATCACTACTCTGTTTTATCCGGCTCTGTTATTTGCAAATCTTTGTTCTTTACCAAGAGCTATAATGCTGCCGATTACATTGTAGGTAAATTATATTTCAAAATCTTCTATGCATTTCAGGTGCACTGCTCTCCTTCTCAGTAGCCTTGCTTGCTACTATGCTTATTTGTTTTGTACATTGTGTTCATTTCATTGGCCTGAGAAATTATGTATGAGTGTAGTGTAAAGATAAGAACTGCGTAATGCTAGACACTAAGGGTCATATTTTCAATTACCGGCGCATCCCTGCAAAGTAGCAGGGATGCGGCAGTAATTGTGTGCCATGCCACCACCACCCATTGGCCCAAAACGTCACAGAAGCCTTACGCATCTGTGCCGTAAGGCGGCGCATTGCTGGAGTTGCGTGCCAACGATGGCGCAGCTCCAGCAATGCTCTGGGGTACCCTATCTCCCCAATGCTGCATCAAGCCGTACGTCGGCTTCAAGCGCGCAGGGTTTGACTCATGCATCATTGTCTTAAAAGTGACTGATTGACATCTTGTAGATTTCCCTCAGCCACTTTTAGGATTCGTCCCTGCGCAGGTACGCCCTCCCTTGCGCCGGAACGCCCCCTGATGGTGCAGGGCTTTACAACGTGATGCATCGCCCATAATTTCTTTTTTTTTAATATATACGCCGCACCAACACCATGGCGAGTCTTTTGTTCTGCCGCAGCGTCACAAAAGTCACGCAACAATGGAGGAAAATGAGCCGCAAGGGACTTCTAAATCAGCCCCAACAGACTGAAGTCCACTCCTTCCTTTAGACACATGGCTATAAGAAGAAATAGTGGTGGTGGTGGGTGGATTGATAGTTTGAGTATTCACTGATCTGCAAGCAGGATGGACTTTGTCTGTCACTTCGCGTGCTGCGGACTGCTGCCTGCAGTGCCAGGCCTAGGCAAACCTCTTTAGTAGTCTGTTTATTGAGTTACATAGGAACTTTCTAAGTCAACGGTCCGCAAATCAGGCAATACGAATAACGTAGTATACCACATGAGATAGATCCCGTGGAATAGTTGTCTATCTATTTGCTATTTCTCCAAAAAATGTTGTTATTGTTCTTTTGAAATGGTTGATTTGGTTGACAAATCTCATCCATGTTTTCTGGTCTTTCTTTCTTTCATGTTGTACATCAGCTCCCCCAAAGGGCAAGAGGACACAGGAGGAGGAGGGTGCTGTTCAGGATGCAGGCCAGGATCGGGCAGGCGAGGGCTCCTTTGCTGGCCCCAGTAAGTTTTAATTGTAATAAAGAGTACCTATTTTTTCCTAGCGTTCCTCATTCGATTTTTTCTAAATCGTCTTTGATCTTCTTGTAGACTGGATATAAATTCTTATCCTGGCTCTAATATGACTCCCTGTGGTATTACTAGATTATTCTTATTAGTCTGTCTGTGTAGCTAACTAAGATTGGACATTTGGCAATTCCATTGGACTCCCATTCTATTCAGCAATAGCTCTATGCACTGTCTCCTTACTGACTAGATAGTGTGGCAGAGTCATTCAGCTCCCGAAGTCACCGATTATTGATCCCCAATGATCTCTAGATTATCGTACGCAGGACAAGAGAGTACGGAGTCACAGCACAGTCAAGAAGTGTCAGAGGCACTCATGCTTGCAAAAATTCCAAAACCTTTAGCTCATCCACTCTAGTCTGGAGGACCAAAACCACAGAGTCTATTTAAGTTTAAAAGCTTTATTAAAAGTAAACACATTTATTAAAATCTACTTTGTCATAAAACTATTTAACTGAAAACGGAAAAGTGGTTAGTGCTGACGATTAATTGGACACATTTCTTGTGGTCGAGCCGAGCTCTCACCTGGTTTGAACTTGATGCTGGTCGTGTTCTTAGGAGTCAAGCTTCTGTCTGTTAGGAGAAAAAGTGGTGCGTGTTAAAAATAAAAAGCAAGCATTCATCAGTTGTGCATAAAAGTGCAGCAAGACAACAGCCTTCCCTGGAAAAAGGGACATTTTTACTTTGGAGTAGACAGTCACAAATTATTACATTGTATTCTGTTTTTTTAACATTTCTCCTAGACCAAATATTATATAGTAGTGAGTGGTGTATTCTAACATTCTTAAATGTACTTTGTAGGTGTAACATCTGGTGACGGGGCCAGCGCGGAGGTGGCTGTGTTGGGCGAGGACTCGGAGGACTCTGGGGAGGAGGCGGTGCAAGAGCCGGCGGACGGTCCTGTGGGGGTTCAAACGGTGGTGGCGGAAACAGGTAAGCTATATATTCCTTACTTATTGAGATTGAAGACTGCATAGTGTGCTTTCTGCACGGGTGTATTACAAATCAACCAGGTAGTAGCCTCCTCGAAATGTACTTCGACTTAGCTGTGAAGTTTTTGGTGAGAAGAATCCCAATAAGTTCTTAGACGAACGTGATGGATGGGATGAACGAAAAGCGAAAGAAGGGTGTAAGTAAGTGGGACGCGAAATTGTATGATGGCTGGCAAAGAAGAACGATATGTGTTTGCTTGGCCCCCGAGGTGGCTGGGAAGGAAAGAATATGGTATGGTGCATGGCTGGGTCAATGATGAAGCAAGGATGGGTGGAAGGACAGCAGCCTGGGTGGGTGAAACAGAAACTGTATGTGTGCGTATACTTTGACTGAATGGATGCCTGGAGCATGGTATTCTCTGACTCTTAGATAGCACATGTGTATCTAGAGAGAGTAGATGGTCGCTGGATGAACTAAGTGTTACCTTGAAGAGCATGTACCACCGCACCCGCACGTCCGTTCCAGTGCAGGGAAGGCAAGGAAAAGAAATTGTAAATGTGTCCAATACTACCATGAATAGTAGCAGTACTTTGTATTGCGTCTGCAATCCCAGCATATATCTGGTTATTAGGGACACTCCGTACCTCTCTTAATAACTTTAGTTTACTTGTAGTACGTCATTCATGTGTGGGTGTATCACTGTTCACTCAATATTAAGCAAAGCACCTAAAGTCATCCCATATGTCATCAAATACGTCCCATGTGAAGTGATAGATAATCAAATTAGTTAGCTTCTTCATTTTCCTTTTCTAGTACTCATTTCCACTGTAGGGTGAAAGGTAAATTAATTAAGCAGTAGCCCTTGTAACAGAGTATTCTCAGTGCCACCCGTAATAGAAAAGTAATAGCTTCACCACCTGCATGTACTGGACCGGTACAGTAACGCACGTCTGTCTCACTCATCATGGTGTGCAACTTTTTTTCTCGGGTGCAAGTTCACTGTGCTGTCCATGTCATTCTGCCGGCTTGCATAAGATAACGTACCAATTTTCCTAAACAAGAGAGAAGAAGAAGAATAAGACTGGTGTACTGTCATAGTCGACTGTAATGGAAGTCCATAGTGGTCGTAGAATTTGTTCATTAAACTACCACTAATGTTAGAGCAAGGATGCAGAAGTGGGAGGTTACATAGATACTGTCCTCAATAGTTATGTACTGTGCTTTCAATTTGCTACTTGTACTGTGACCCAACTTTCGGCTCAATCACTTTGTGTTATTAATGCTAAGGAGCATTGGTTACAGACTATGTCTTTCTTTCTTCATATAGTTGCTCCTTCCAAATCAACAACACGGAGGGAGCAGGCTAGAATGGCCCGGCAACGGAGGCTGGATGCCACTGTCGCCGAATATCGGCGGCTGGTGGCCCTGGAGGAGGAGGAGGACACGCAGTCGAGCGGTGCAACAACAACATCCTCGGCTGGGACCGCTGCATCCTCCTCCGTGACCCCACGGGACGCCAGCATGCGCAGTGCTCCAGCGGGACCGAGCCGGGCTAACAAAGCCAACCGCCACCGCCAAGCAACAAAAAAACCAGCTGCCCCCCACAGGAGCTGCAAGGAACGCCAACGCCGCCTACGAGTCCGAATGTCCAACCTGGAGCAGGAGGTCCAGAGGTATAAGAACTTGGTGAAGGGCCTCCGCTCCGAGCTTGCCACCCTCCGCAAGGAGTATGATGCCCATGCCGCAAAATGCACATGCACCCTCCAGTAGTGGAGTGTCCCTTGCCCTTTTTTTATAGACTTTTGGGGGGTGGGATTTGGGAGTTGGGATCGTTTTGGGACGTTTCAAAGACAATCGTTGGGGTTAGGGTGGGTCTTGAGGGAGATTATTTTGTTAGGGCTACATAAATATACATTTTTAAACTTTATCTGACCATACCTGTTTTTTACTGCTTTTCAGTCTGGTGGGTGGGGGACGGGGGTGTAACAGTAACTTTCTTTTCCTGAACAGTCGTAGGACTTTAGTAGTACAACCGTCAATCTCTTGTCTACTCCGAAATAATACTCCATTATACTACCTCCCACCAAACGCTTATCTTACCTGTAATTTGTGTTAGAAATTAGGGCTAGGCCCAGGGCTGGCTCCACGTGAAATGGGGATTAACGTTGTCAATCCTGGGCGGGTGACATTTCCTCATTGCGGTGGTACTAGTGGTGTGACACAGTGGCAGTTGCATGCCTATGGAAAAAAAGAAAACTAAACCTTGTTTGTCCTTACTGTAGCATTACAACGGTTACGGTACGATCGAGAATATAGCAGGTGACAGTACACTAGAACAGTGCCATAATGTAGCCTAACAAATGGTAAAGTATTTGCTTGCAAGTATAACTAGTACTTGCGTTGAATTTATTTGACATTGGCTACTACTACTAGAAGATATAGTACTGAAGCTGAGTAAGTCTAGAAGATATCCTCGTATTCCTTCACCAGCCTGTTGCTATGACCTTATCCTCCCCAGCAAGTGTGTGGAATTATTGATGTCATTTTAGTCAGACATCAAGCAAAACAACACAGCCCGGGGGAAGAGGGTTAGGGTTTGTAAAATGGATGGGAATGGGGGTTTCTTTTTGGGTAGGTTTTGTTGAGAGAAGAAAAAAAAAGCAGAGCATGGACAAACAATAATTGAAGATAAAGACAATCTTTGGTTACAAACTAAAGCTAAGCACATGCAGTCACACTCATAGAATAAAACAATGGATACTGTATCTGTATTGCGTATGTTGTTGGAGTTGTCCTGTTGAATTTGGTAAGTAAGTTGCATGCAGCAAACAATTCCTCTTATTGGCGGCACTCCTCCATTCCAGCTGACGCTTCGTCCATCAATGTTGGTGAACACTGACAGAAGACACCCTGTCCACTGCCTGCCTGGCGGATGTTGACTGAAACCCGGCCTGTAATTATTGAACGGAAAACAGGAAGTGCTATTACAATACCACTGATAAATAAATAAAAGGTATGTACGCTGTGTGGTTCAAAAAGTGACACTTTGATTTCCCTAATAGACAGTACAATATTTTTGAAATTGCGTGCTCTGTCTGAGTCACCTTTTTAAGGATAAATAAGTATGGCCAAAATATTATAGCGGATCTTTCCCCTCAAGGTAGGTGTACTGTAAACTGTGTTTTAGAACAAAATTTGACCTTCCCAGCAATGCTCCCACCAAGACCCTTACTAAAGCCAGTCGCAAAAATGTAGAAGAACCCCAATCAGATCTCCAAAAACGATGCCTAGCAGAAAAATGGTTACAAAACGTACTTTGAAAGTAACAGTAGGCCCAAATACAGACCGTGGATTGTATTCAAACCACTTGCAAGCAAGCAAAAGTATCCATAGCCAGCATCGCTCCAACAGTCCTCTACAACACCAGAACTGCGTTGCAATAGAACCCCCCGAAACACATGCAATCCTGCTGCTAGGGCTAACCCTAACGAACCCTAACGTACAAAAAGTACCAAAACTGGTGTTTCCTTATGGATTTTGTCCAAAACACTTCTAGCCGGTATTAGACCTTCCCAGGAATGCCCCAGGCAAGACCCGCCAACCCACCCGAAAAAAAACACCCGACAACACCCCCAAACAGCGAAAAAGCGAAATCTCATACTTACAATATCTCTCGGCCTTCGGTCCAAACGCGCCGCTGTGCAGCTAGGTCATCATCATCAATCATCATAACTCCTGTTTTCCACCACGGATTTCCTGAAAAGCAAATGCAATCAAGATTAGATTGTCGCAGCAGTGCTTCGACAGAGACCCCGGCCGCAACCCACCCACGAACAGCAGGAAGCCCCCCAAAACGCAACATTGAGCAAGATGACAGAAGAAATAGCAAAAAAAAGGCTGTTCCTTAAGGATTTTGTCCAAAACACTTCTATCCGGTATTAGACCTTCCCAGGAATGCCCCAGGCAAGACCCGCAAACCCACCCGGAAAAAACCACCCGACAACACCCCCAAACAGCGAAAAAGCTAAATCTCATACTTACAATATCTCTCGGCCTTCGGTCCAAACGCGCCGCTGTGCAGCTAGGTCATCATCATCAATCATCATAACTCCTGTTTTCCACCACGGATTTCCTGAAAAGCAAATGCAATCAAGATTAGACTGTCGCAGCAGTGCTCCCAGACACCAAAAATCACCCACAAACACCCGGAACCCCGCCAAAGAGCACCCCAAAGGCAAGCAAGTCAGCAAAAACGGCAAGAAATTTCCACCTCATATTTGGTCCAAAACACTTTTGTCCATTACTAGAGCTTCACAGCAATGGGCCCAAATCCGTCAACTCACCCGCAAAGAAGTACAACACCCCCACAAGTGCTGAGTCTTTCTTCATTGGGCGTAATCCAGCACTCTGCTTTGAGGGAAATCGCAGTCTGGAGGAGGAGGATAGAGGAGCATGTTCTTCAGAACTTGTGAACCTGAGGAATGTAGACTGCGGCACCTTCAAATCAATGAGCAAACAAGTGAAGACAGTTCTGCTGATGGTCTTGTTTTTGGGATTAGGTGATTAAAGTTTGAATTAAATTAACTGTGCAAAACAAAGAAAGAGAGACAAACAGGAATAAAAGTGAATAAGGACGAAAAAGAAAGTTATTGATTCATTGTCTCATTTTCAGGCCTCGGTGTCAGGGAATAAGAAGAAGATTTCGTCATCATACTCTGCGAATTCAGGCAGGATGAGGTCAGTGCCACCGAACAGAGAACAAATCCCCTCATCTACGTTGCCGTCCTCCTCGTCTTCATGCGGCGTGCTTTCTCGTACTTTGTAATCTGGTGGTATGAGGTGCTGATTCATCTTGATCATTGTCAGCCGCGCCACATTTTTGGGCAGAGGCGGCTCCGTTTGGGAGTTACAATGCCACCAGCAGCACTGAAAACACGTTCTGAAGACACACTTGCGAGTGGGCAAGACAAATAGTTTATAGCCAGGTTGGAGAGCTGTGGCCACAATTGTTTTTTGCCATGCCAATACTGCAATGGCTCATCATTAAGAAAGACCTCTGTTGAGTCATTCAGATAGTCCTGCACCATCGACTCAAGGTCATCAACGGTTCCTCCACTTTGCTTACTTTTTGCTGTGCCTGTGACATTTTTTCGAGAACCATACCCAAGCAAACTTAGCCAATCCTCCACAGCAGCCACTGTTAGTGTTGTGTGTGGTGCAGATGATCCACTTGCCGGTGTCTTTAACGGCTGAGAGGTCACTTGTGCCCCAGCCACAGGTGCAGAAGTGGATTCTTGTGACTGGGGATGGCCTGCTGATGCTGATGCTGATGTACTGCCTTCTCCTTCAATAACCTGCCGTTCTTTTTCAAACCTCTTGGCTGACCAGGCTAGCCAATGTTTGTAATTTTGAACATCTTCATCAGCAAAAGGAAAGAATGCTTCGCCTGCCAGCGCCTTTTTGTAGCGTGGATCCAGAATAGTAGCACAAATGTAATGCTGTTCTGACTTGATCTTTTGAAGACGTTCATCACCACGTAGGCGCTCTAATAATTTCTCAGACAAAATAAAATGGTCTTTTTTTTGTACATCTTTTTCAAACTCAGAAGACACCGCCATCAGTTGGTGCTCCAGCATGCACAACAATGGGATAGCTTTTCCCAAATTACAGTCCTCCTGGCTGACTGCACGCGTGAAGAACTCAAAAGGACGAAGCATGTCTGTCAGGCTTTTAACTATGTCCCATTGCGCCGCACTCATCCGCAGGTCCTCCTTCTGAGATGTACCCTCTGTGAAGAAATAGTGATCGAGTACCGTATACTGCTCATACAGACGCTCAAGCATGTAGAAGGTTGAGTTCCAACGTGTTGCCACCTCCTGGATGAGTGCTTTCACTGGTATTCGACTTTGAAGTAGCAGCCTCCTCAGATGCTTCCGGGCCTTAAAAGAATGGCTGAAATGGTTGCACATTTTGCGGCAGGTGGCCATTACCGCGAACGCTGCACTGTCTCTATCACTCAAGAATTTTTGAACTACCAGGTTGATACAGTGCGCCAAACATGGCACTCTGAAATAGCCACCCTGCGACATGGCCTTAACTACATTGGCGCCATTATCCGTGGAAACATAACCAATCTTGCGTTTTTTGGGGGATAGCATTTTCAAGACCTTTTTGTCAAACTCTTCCAAAATGTTTTCTGATGTGTGACTTTTCTCCAAGCCAAACATGGCTAGTGTTGCATGTTTCCGAGCAGCTTTGAAAACTTTGTCCGGGTCAACACCTGCGTTTAGCTTTGCTTTAACACCTGAAAAAGAGACCCAGTGTGCAGTGATGCACATGTAATCAGCGCCTGCGCCACTGGTCCACATGTCTGTTGTCAGATGTATTGTGTGAACAGCACTCTTCTGCAAAGCTGCCCCAATCGCCTCCAGCACATCTTCATGTAGTGCTGGAACCGCAACTCTGGCAAAATAGAACCGGCTAGGAACCTTCCATTTAGGGCAGAGCGTTGCCACTAATTCTAGAAAACCTACCGCTTCTACAAAAGAAAAAGGGAGAAGGTCCACAGCTAGCATTTTAGCCAGCTTAGTGTTATACAGACGCGTCAGTGGGTGGTTGCGTTCATATGGCACGTCTGAAGTAAGCATTGTTCTAATGTTGCCCTGGACCAAGCATTTACGGGCTGATAATGATTTCGTTGACCCAATTTTGCTCGCTGGTGAACTTTTGTGCGTTGGTGTCTCACTCGCTCCAACACTCTTAGTGTGCCTCACATTGGGTGTGCTGCTGACAGGGGTACTGGGTGTAAGGGAAGTGTTTGACACGTCTTCTTCCTCCTCGTCATCATAAGATGAAACATCAACGTTTCCTTGAATTCGGCCTTTCTTGATCGCATCTAGGTGCGCAAACCATTTGACAGTGTGCTGTCTCCTAAGATGACCTCTCTGGCCTCCGGTACCATAGTTGGTACCTGGCTTACCACGACTAACTGCAACCTTACAAAGGGTACAAATGGCAAACTTTGGATTTTTTTGACAAACAGTAAAGAAGTCCCAAACTGGGGACTTCAAGTGTCTGTGGGACCTGGAGGAGGCGGCGATAGTGGTGGTGGTGGTCATGAAGCTAATGTCAGATGAAGTGGAGGATCTGGATTGCCCAACTTTTGTACGTTGTGCACTTTCACCGCCACTAATTAAGGTCGAGGTGGATGGAGGTCTCTTCTTGCCAGAAAGAAATATGGAAGCGGGACGAGTTGGTGTACTACTTAACTCCAATGATTGTGGTGTTTCCACTGCCTCCTCATCGACAACATCATCATCATCATCACGCTCAGCAGCTCTTCGGGCTAGGGTCAAAATGTCTGTTTGCTGCATGCCCGCTGGGGCTGCAGTGACCTTTATGATGACTGGGTCGTCGTTGGCAGAGTCTTCATCAGCAGCAGTATCCGCCACTTCTTGTTGAGCCTCATCACACTCCATAACTCTGAGACTTTGGACGAGCTTCCTTTTACGCTTAACTACCTTTGTCGGATCATGGTGTGCCTCACTCTCAGACGGCTGTGGTGCTGGTTCCCAAGTTTGATCCGTATCATCAGAAGGAGGTGTGCTTGAAGAAGATGTAGACACCACCCTTGATCTCTTCCTTGCTAGCGGTGTGGAAGACAATGAAGGATCATCAGGAGGAGTGGCTTCCTCAAATGATACCTCGCCTTGATTGTCGATTTCCTGATGTGCCCCTACTTCGGGAGGAACAACTATTGTGGGCACTTGTGACCCTCCATGCACCTCTGCTTGCGCATCTCCTTGCGCTGCCTCTCCTTCCACATGTACTTGGGCTTGTACTTGCACATGTGATTGTTGTTGCGGCTGTGGTTGTTCAACACTCGTCAGATGAGCTACAACAACCTGTGTTGATTGAGGGACATTGCTGCTGCTTTCTTGCGATGAGCCAACATCACTGGTCGATGGTGATTGAAGAACTATACTGGCTGCCTCTGCAGCACTCAAGGCCTTGGACTTAAGTTGGCCTGGTGGTGGTGGTGGCACTGAGCCCAATGGAGCGGGGGTGCTGCTGCCAGCTTGGTCCCCAGCAGATCCCGCTGCTGCTGCAGGCATACTTTTTTTTTTACTCCCAAAAAAAGGGGCGGGCGGCACACCAGTGTCCTTGGTAACTTGCTTCTTCTGCTCCTTACTGGCACCTTTCTTGCTAGAGGAGCTACGGGTTACTTTTTTGGGGACATCTTCTTCAGAGCAGGTCAGCAGGCAGCAGTTGCACGAGTTGCAGAGGGTTCTGTGTCCAGACGTGACGTCGCGTGACGTTATGCTGCACACACACACCGCTGCAGGACTTCTTCCTGGCACTGGTGGTTCTCTTGAGTCTTCTTGTGCACCTAAAAGCAATGGAAGACAGAGGAACATCAGTTCAGTTATACACCCCAAAAAATCGACAAAACACAGAAAAATGAGCACAATCCCATGCCATCCATGATGTTTACATTGAAGACACCCCACAGAAAGACTAGGGACATGCAAGTATGCAACACTCACTACCCCTGGGCATAATGGATGAAAAGTAGGCAAAATAAGTGCATGCCTCAGACACTGCCTCTCTTCAAAATGGCCCCTTACACCCCAAGCACATGTTGCCTGTACCAGCCAGCACTCAAGATGGCCACCACCACCACCCACATGGCCAGTCCACATCAACAGTACACCCCCAAAAACAGAAAAACAGCCAGAAATCACCACAATCCAATGCCATCCATGATGTTTACATTAAAGAGAGTGAGACCACACCACAGGCACACTCAGTCCATGCACCACCACCCCTGGGCAAAAGGCCACACCAGCAGCCCCCAAAAAATGACAAAAAAACATTAAAATAAGCACAATCCCAGCCCATCCATGGCCTCAATTATGTTTAAGTTCAAGAAGACACCCCACAGAAAGACTAGGCCCATGCAACACTCACCACCCCTGGGCAAAGGGCCCCACCAGCAGGCCCAAAAAAACAACAAAAAACAAAATCAGCACAAGCCCAGCCCATCCATGGCCTCAATGGTGTTTAAATTCAAGAAGACACCCCTCAGAAAGACTAGGCCCATGCAACACTCACCACCCCTGGGCAAAGGGCCCCACCAGCAGGCCCAAAAAAACGACAAAAAACAATAAAAACAGCACAATCCCAGCCCATCCATGGCCTCAATGGTGTTTAAATTCAAGAAGACACCCCTCAGAAACACTAGGCCCATGCAACACTCACTACCCCTGGGCATAATGGATGAAAAGTAGGCAAAATAAGTGCATGCCTCAGACACTGCCTCTCTTCAAAATGGCCCCTTACACCCCAAGCACATGTTGCCTGTACCAGCCAGCACTCAAGATGGCCACCACCACCACCCACATGGCCAGTCCACATCAACAGTACACCCCCAAAAAACAGAAAAACAGCCAGAAATCACCACAATCCAATGCCATCCATGATGTTTACATTAAAGAGAGTGAGACCACACCACAGGCACACTCAGTCCATGCACCACCACCCCTGGGCAAAAGGCCACACCAGCAGCCCCCAAAAACGACAAAAAACAATAAAATAAGCACAATCCCAGCCCATCCATGGCCTCAATTATGTTTAAATTCAAGAAGACACCCCACAGAAAGACTAGGCCCATGCAACACTCACCACCCCTGGGCAAAGGGCCCCACCAGCAGGCCCAAAAAAACGACAAAAAAACCATAAAATCAGCACAATCCCAGCCCATCCATGGCCTCAATGGTGTTTAAATTCAAGAAGACACCCCTCAGAAACACTAGGCCCATGCAACACTCACTACCCCTGGGCATAATGGATGAAAAGTAGGCAAAATAAGTGCAGGCCTCAGACACTGCCTCTCCTCAAAATGGCCCCTTACACCCCAAGCACATGTTGCTGCCTGTACCAGCCAGCACTCAAGATGGCCACCACCACCACCCACATGGCCAGTCCACATCAACAGTACACCCCCAAAAAACTGAAAAACAGCCAGAAATCACCACAATCCAATGCCATCCATGATGTTTACATTAAAGAGAGTGAGACCACACCACAGGCACACTCAGTCCATGCACCACCACCCCTGGGCAAAAGGCCCCACCAGCAGCCCCCAAAAAACTACAAAAAACAATAAAATAAGCACAATCCCAGCCCATCCATGGCCTCAATTATGTTTAAATTCAAGAAGACACCCCACAGAAAGACTAGGCCCATGCAACACTCACCACCCCTGGGCAAAGGGCCCCACCAGCAGGCCCAAAAAAACGACCAAAAACAATAAAATCAGCACAAGCCCAGCCCATCCATGGCCTCAATGGTGTTTAAATTCAAGAAGACACCCCTCAGAAAGACTAGGCCCATGCAACACTCACCTCACCACCACCCCTGGGCAAAGGGCCCCACCAGCAGGCCCAAAAAAACGACAGAAAACAATAAAATCAGCACAATCCCAGCCCATCCATGGCCTCAATGGTGTTTAAATTCAAGAAGACACCCCTCAGAAACACTAGGCCCATGCAACACTCACTACCCCTGGGCATAATGGATGAAAAGTAGGCAAAATAAGTGCAGGCCTCAGACACTGCCTCTCCTCAAAATGGCCCCTTACACCCCAAGCACATGTTGCTGCCTGTACCAGCCAGCACTCAAGATGGCCACCACCACCACCCACATGGCCAGTCCACATCAATAGTACACCCCCAAAAAACAGAAAAACAGCCAGAAATCACCACAATCCAATGCCATCCATGATGTTTACATTAAAGAGAGTGAGACCACACTACAGGCACACTCAGTCCATGCACCACTACCCCTGGGCAAAGGGCCCCACCAGCAGCCCCAAAAAAACGACAAAAAACAATAAAATAAGCACAATCCCAGCCCATCCATGGCCTCAATTATGTTTAAATTCAAGAAGACACCCCACAGAAAGACTAGGCCCATGCAACACTCACCACCCCTGGGCAAAGGGCCACACCAGCAGGCCCAAAAAAACGACAAAAATCAGCACAATCTCAGCCCATCCATGGCCTCAATGGTGTTTAAATTCAACAAAACAGTTGTATCATGCACCCCTAACCAACCCTGGTCCTACTGGATACTGTGGCTACCCACAATATAATTTATTTAATGTTCTGAAAAAGTTCCAAAATTGTACTTGCAGCAACTGTAATGCCCCAAACAAACTTACTTGTGAAAGTTGATTTCTAATCCAAAAGTGATCCAAAGACAGTCAAAAAGGCCTCAAATCCAAATATCCAGCAGCACCCACAAAAAGTAATCCTTCCAGCTCCAGATCCAAATGAAAGTGACCAGGAGATGGACAAAGCACTGGGAGGAGCCTGCTGGACAGGAACAGGAAGTTGGAGACTGTGGGGCACTTCCTTCCCCCCCCCCCAAAAATGGACTCCTTGCAAAAAAAAAGGCCATGCAAATGTCAACCTGAGGAGTGATTCTGATAAAAATCATAATTTTCTGAAGGTTTATCCTGTTTGCTGGTGATTTTCTTGTGCAGAATTGCAAAAGCTCTATTTCGCGAGTGCGAGATTGTTCCTTTCCGCCGCAACTACGTGTTCGCAATTGCGAACTCTCGCGAGGTGTGCTGTGCAAGGTGGCAAGCCGCGATTACGTATTCGCGGGCGCCAAACTCCCGCGGGATCACGCAGCAAGATCCAAAATGGCGCGGCACTCGCAAAGAAAAACAACTCGGCAAACGCTAAATGACGGAAAGTGAACGCCGTGCACCACGCCGCGCGCCGCAACCAAGCAAAAAATCCGCCGTGAGCGGATTCACGGATTTTCGACAAATTCGCGAGAGTTCGCGGATTGCGAATTTGCCGAAAATCCGAAAAATCCGCGATCGGAGCGGATTTTACGCCCATGCTTAGTAATCTCAATAATTTTAGTGTCCCAAGGCTTTTCAATATGGAGTGGGTTTAAGGTGTCTAACTCTACGATGGCATCCCTTGGGGCCAGGTTCATTTGGTCTCTAATGTGGGCATTCTGGACTATATGGTCCCACTTGAGCCTTTGCCTCTCATTGGAGGGCACCAGATTTGAACTTAGGGATATGGGGACATTGGCCATATAGAGGAATAAGCCTTTTAAAGAGTATTGAAGGGCATCATGATCTCTATCATCCCTGCTCAAAATCTTAATATCCACCAGGTTGCTCTATAACTGGAGAGGGATTAAAATATAATCAATTCTAGATGAGCGACCAGGGCAATTAAAAATATGAGCGGTTTGGGGATCTGAGACTGTGTGGCCATTGCATGCTCTCAGGCCACATGCTAAGGTGAGAGGCGAAAGCTGATATGCAGCACCCGTCCACTGCTACCCTGGTGGAGCATTAAGTGCAGGAATCCCCTATTCTTCATGTTTTTTAATTGGCAGGGGAGAACCTTCCCAGATCCCAGGGCTCATATGTTGTGTTAAAGTCACTCGCTATAATAGTGGTATCATGTGAATAGTAGGCAGCTCTATGTGTACTAAGGTCATGAATCACTTGGGCATTTCCCTACCACCCGATTATGAACATTGTATACATGATCGGCGCAAGTGTCATCCCTGGTGATAGATATGCACAAGATGTCATGTGAGATATGGGGCAACAGGCATATTTTGGTATTCAGGGTTACTTTGGCCCAGATGAGAAGGCCACCCGAAGGGCTACCCTTTTGTGTGCCATGGGCTAGAATATGATACATCAAGGGACCAGGGACCGTATTACTGGAGTACCCCAGGTGCCCACTTTGCACTCCTCAGTGCACTTTGGTATTACAGAAGGGGCCACAGATGCTTGTGCGTCCCCTTCTGTAATACCAATAGCGCTGGTGCACATAAAGCGCCTGCGCTATCATCAGATGGTATTCCCTCATTTGCATGGGGCAGTGACCCCATGCAAATGAGGGTAACGATTTGTCTCAGCGCCCGTGCAGTATTACAGATGGGGTGCAGAGGCAAAGAAACTGTCAGGAGGCGCACTGACAGTGCAACACCTAAAAGGTGGTGCACTGTCAGTTCGCCCCCTGATGGCAGCCCTCTGGAGGGGACGAAGGGGTTCGTATGGACCCCCAGACATCCCCTTGCAGGTGTGTGCAGTTTATCACTGCACCCGTCTGTATGGGGATCTCTAATCCCCTTTAAAAGTGTAGGTGGGTTGCTGCCTGCACTGTGAAACAGTGTGGCTTCAAGCTAGCCACTCCGTTTTTCACCTGAATGCGCTGTCTCGACTTCCCTGGGGGCAGCGGATTCTCTATAATGCTGTGTATTTTCCTGGTTAGTGCTGGGCGCACCTCTTGAAAGGTGCGCCCGGCGCTAACTGGAAAATGCACCCGTCCCATAATATGGCCCCTGGTCTCCTGCAGGAGACACAAATCATATTGGCCAATGAAGGTCCCCCAGGCCATATCACCCAACTTAGCCTTGATTCCCTCTATATTCCAGGCGAGGATGTTAATAATTGGGGGGGACGCAGAGGTAATGATCACTATTTATAGCCAGAAATTAGGGGTCACTGTTTAGTAGCAATTGTTCTGGGTCAAGTGGGGGATCCCTTCTACTAGTGGTGGAGACCATTTAGTCTACCATAGATGTCACCATAAGCTCCTCTTGCTTACCATGGATTCCCTTGCTTTTAGCTGATGGGCCACAGTGAGGCAAGGGTTGCGTTTTAACCTAATGAGCGTACCATCAGGGGTTGCCCTGCTCTATTCCATGTTTACTAGACCTGTCCCCGGGATTTTGATTTAAGCTTGAGCATGATGTAGTCATAGCAACCTGGTGGTCCTGTAGGGTCCTGATACCGTTTCACACAAAGAATGTCAGAGCGGATAACCGAGAGTGACAGTCATTAACAGAGTGTAGCTGATGCATATATTTATTTACAAGGGTCTCGTTATCTGCATGCACTGACCTGGGTATAGTAGGAACCTTTACCATATATAAGGGAGCTGGTTTCCCCGTCAAGTCAATCTTCACTAAATTAAAATTGCCCCTGTCTTTACCTCCCTGTTGGGGACAAACACGCTGGACCCGCCTGTCCCAACTTTTATGTAGGGGAGCTATTTAATGCGAGGTGTTACTTGATGTCAGGGACATGGGCCGAGAGGGGGGAAGAGCATCAGGCACTTGGAGAGTACAAATGTGTGCGCGCTGTTTAGTGACACTGATTTTTCACAGTGTTCATTTGGGTTATTAGAGAAGATTACATAGGGTAAATCACACTTGGGGTAGGTTTGGTAGTTGATGACCCAGCCAATAATCTTAGCTCCCCAATTTCAGCTAATTGAGACTTCAACTCAGAGACCACAGTCTGAAGACTTTTCACTGCAGAGACAATGTGGTTTAAACCCATCCCCCCAACCAAACTCAAATCAGATCTGTTAGAACCGAAGTGGTCATTAAAAAAGTGAATCTTGAAGGTACCTCACTGGGTTTAGATGAGTCCTTTGTGGTGCCCGACTCAAAGAAAAGGGTTGCTAGGTGTGGAAATCTGTTAGCATACGTCATAATGAGAGACAATAGTACAGGCATATTCTCAGGAGTACATGAAGATTTAGACGAAATAAAAGATGGATCATCCACACCTGTGGAAATAGCGACTGAATGTTTCTGTGCCAGAGATACTTTAGTCTCATGTTTCTTTAAAACAAATAGCTAAGTATGGGCGAATTTTGCGAATTCGCAATCCGCGAAATTGCGTATTTACAGATTCGCATTCCGCAAAATTCGCAAACTCTCGCGAATTCTGCGGATTTTTTATTTTTGCGTGTTCGCGGGTGTTCGCGGGGCGCTTTGCGTGTTCGCGGGGCGCTTTGCATGTTCGCGTTTTTTTTTTTGCCTGGTTCATCACTGCCACCCTCTCGTTTTTTATACCCTTTTGCCCTCTGTACCACTTGTTTTTGTGCTTTTCTGCCCTCTGCCCCACTCTTGTTTGTGCCCTTTTGCCCTCTGCCCCACTGGTTTCTGTGCCCTTCTGCCCTCTGCCTAACTCATGCCCTCTGTCCCACTTTGTGCCCTTCTGCCCTTCTGCCCTCAGCCATAAGTCAGCTTCAACAGGAAGCACTAATAGATAAAGTAAAGCAGGTGTTCGAGTTGAAGGTCAAATTAAGTTACACAGTCATTAATCACCCCAAGTTTGGGGTGATTAATGATTGTGTAACTGAATTTGAGCTTCAACTCTAGCACCTGCTTTACTTTATCTATTAGTGCTTCCTGTTGAAGATGACTTTTGTAACTATTTTAGAGGTTCTGGCAGCTTGCTGGCGCCATTCTAAAATAGTTACAAAAAGTCAGCTTGAACTTTTGACCCAATCCGTTCCGCTAGCGGATTTTGCGGGAAATTCGCGAATCTCGCGGATTGCGAACTTACCGAAAATCCGCAAAATCCGCGAGCGGAACGGATTTTCCGCCCATGCTTACAAATAGCAGGTACTTTCTTAGGAGCTGGGTTACTCCAAGGGGCAGAGGTTTTGGTTCCTCCCAGAAGAGTTTCCACTTCCTCTATAAGTATATCTACCTCTTTGTGGGTAGTGCTCTCTGCCACACCATCAACAGAGTGGGGTGAAGCCAATTCGGGCTTTTTTACCCTTTTGCCCTGCAAAGTGTCAGTTGCCTTTCTTTCCCCATAGCAATCAAGGGTAGGTAGTCTGGCAGGCTCCGAAATAACAGTTATTAGGGTTAAAGATGTGTGTGGAGAGTGCCAAAAGGAGGTTATGAGTAAGTAGGTGGTGTCACCTCAGTAGGTTTCCATGAGGAGCACCCAGAAAGTCACCCTTGCTGAATCGTACAGTCAACATCCAACTAGATTCACATGCCCACACAAATGTTCAGAGATTGCCAAACAATGAATGTGCGGAGGGCAGACCTAGTAAATAAATGTAACAAGTTACTCAAAGTGAATATAAATATTTGACTCTTACCCCTTAAAAGCAGGAAAAGACATTGCAGTGGAGGCCCCGGGGGTGGCCCTGCTCTGCCTCTTCCTGTTGCTGACCGACGCAGGATGGGCCCGCCATTGGCCCGGGCTTTGCCAAGGTATGTCTTGCGCAGCAGGGAAGCCCATAGCGATTTGAGAGCTTGATGAAGGTAAGCCCCACCCCTTGCAGTCTCACGGTAGCTGTGCCTCCTGGTCGTGGTGTGCTGGGGTTTGAAGTCTCTCCCCTCTGGGGGGAAATGCAGCAGTGATGGCAGACACACGGGGCTCTAAGCACCCTCAAACCTTGGTATATTTAGCCTTGTCAAGGAGAGGTAGGTGAAAACTCCCAAAAAAACAACCTCCCCCCCAGGTTGTGATCAACTACATACTGGCCCTCTGCAACCAGATGCACTGCATCTGGAAGAAGGCAATAAGTAACCAAGAGGCAAGCCAAGAGGCGATGACACTCTGGTACGACCAGAAGGCCACACTGGTGGAGTTTCAGACTGACCAAAAGGTATGGGTCATGGTACCAGTAGAGCCCAGAGCTCTTCAGGACTGCTGGACTGGTCCATATGAGAAAATGGAGCAGAAGGGTGAGGCAACCTACCAGGTGGATCTCCAGACCCCTGGGAACCCCCTAAGGGTGCCCCATGTCAACTGACTGAAGCTTCACTTCTAGAAGTTCAAAGTTGCATGCTCCGAGTGACAGATGAGGGATTGGAAGACGAGAGTGAACCTCTCCCTGTCCTCTTCTCTGCACAGGAACACGATGGGTCAGTGGAGTGTGTCAATCTCTCTACCACCCTGACCGCACAACCGCAAGGTGACTGCTACTAGTTTATGGCACAGTTTCCCCCATTGTTCTCCCTCACCCCTGGACTGACGCGTCTGTGCATCCATGATGGCAACACTGGGGACAGTCCCCCTGTAAAGAACAACATTTACAGGTTGTTTGACAGAATGAGAGCCAGCATCAAAGAAGAAGTCTCCAAGATGCTGACATTAGGGGTAATTGAGCGATCTAATAGTCTGTGGTCCAGCTCTGTGGTCTTGGTACCAAAGGCTGTCCCACCAGGTGCCACACAAGAACTCCAGTTCAGTGTTTACTTCAGAGGTCTCAACTCAGTCACCAAGATTGATGCACACCCCATCCCCAGTGCTGATGAACTCATTGATAGGCTGGGTGCTGCCAAATTACTCAGTACTTTTGATTAGACATCAGAGTACTGGCAGATCACCTTGAATGAGGGGGTAAAACAGAGGTGAGCATTCTCAACCCCAGAGGGTCATTAGCAATTCTGGGTGATGCCCTTTGAATTGAAGAATGCCCCTGCTACCTTTCAATGGTTGGTTAAAAGGGTCCTGGCTGGTAAGGAGGCATTCTGTGCCGCCTACTTACATGACATTGCCATTTTCAGTTCTGGCACTGCTAAATGAGTACACTTCTGGACCTGTGAATACTCTGCCAGGAAGAGGAGCTGCTGTGCTGCTGAACAGACTACTCGGCTGGATTGCTGCTATGCTGAACTCTCACCTTGCTGTGTTGCCCTGCTGCCTGCTGCTGCTCTCTCTCTCTGCCTGGGCGAGGAGGACTGGACCTGCATCACTTGAACCCAGAGTGACTCCAAGGGCATGCTGGCTTGCCTCCCATTGCCTAAGTCTCAGGGACACAAAAGGGTTAGAACCCTCCTGTTCCAACCCTTGGGCTCATCTAGTTGTGCGTCTGTCCTACCAAGTGGTGCCACCCCAGTCCTGGACTCTTGGAAGTGGACCTAGAGGATTGGTAAAGTGGAATTGATATATCCTCTGCTGCGACAGCAGAATCAATGCATCACCACTGATGCGAGAACCGGACTGGTGCTTTGGACACGGAACCACCACATCGTACTCGGAACCACCGATTTGGAATCAATGCATCTCCACCACCGCGTGGAAAAGATCAACAGATCGCCTCTACAGCATGGAGAACCTGCTGCACCACATTCGGACCAGTTGCACTTCGCAATCAGCGAATTGCTCACGAAACACCAACGCATTGCAGACTGCACAGGAATCATCAACGCATCTTGCTCTTGCGACCAGGATCAAGGTCCCAGTCCAGCACGGCCAATTAACTCTTTACGCGCTACTTACTTCTAAGCACTATACTTTTGCAATAATCTTTACAAATTCACATCTCGACTTCTACACGTTGGATGTTTGCCGTTTTGGTCTTGTTTTATTTATAAAATCATAGTCTAGTTTTCTAACCTGGTGTGGGATCTTTTTGTTGTGTTTTCACTGTGTTGTATGAAGTGTTGCACAAATACTTTACACATTGCCTCTTATGTTAAGCCTCACTTGTTTTCAGATGGCAGACAGGTCCATCATATAAATGTGTCTATTAACATAAACAGCTGCTCTTTATTAACTTATCAATCACATAGGCACCTTATAGTATAAAAGTTACTTTTCTAGCCACACTAACCATTTACCACTCTCATATCACACAGTAGCACACCCACTTCAGTTGTTTTTCAGTTATTTTTTTACCAAACTGTCTGATAGAAGAGCCCAGAGTTTCCGAAAATAAGTCAACAGTTATGGTGCATGAGGTAATTAGGGTTGAGCCACCTTTGTTTGACGGCTTGGTCGAGACAACAATCATGAATCAGAGAAGGCAAATATATGACATAATAGTGGATACGATGATTTCTGCCTCCAAAACCAGGAGTTCACAGGAGGACATCAGCAAGTGCTGAAATGATCTGCAGGGAAGAACATGTTTCTGAAAAAACACAAAGAAACTAGCGGTCTAAGAAAAGTGAAACAAGGATTAACAGGAAGGCCAATGTGTCTGGGTCATTCACAAACATAATGAAAGGAATCCCATCAGCCCACCGTGATGGCTAATCTCATCATCTGGGATTATCTCTTGATTGCAACACTAATACAACCAAAAGAGCTAGAAGTAGGACTAAGCTTGGTTCAAACCCCAGTGATTGGTAGAGCCAAAACTTTGTTACTTCCGAAAGTGGTGCTGATGGTTTGCTGTGCAAAAAGTGAAAGTGAAAAGCGTTCGAAGATTAAAATTGACTACTAGGACACAAAATATTTAATGGGCGCTGTCCAAGTGTCAAGTCTAAAAACAATGCGTGAACAGTCTGAAAAAATAACTGTTGAAAACCGTTGAAATGGCAGGTCTACATGTCTCAGCCTCAAGGATAATCTATATCCAGGCTTTCATCAGGACCAATATATCATAACGCTACTGCATAATTGCCGTGCAAAACTGTGCAAAATAAAATACAAAACAAAGAATCAATGGTTGGTATGATACAGCTTACCATCACCTGTGTATCCCGACAGAATATCGGATGCCTGTCCGTTCGGTTACCTCCCCTTCAGCTCAGTGCAGCTCAGGGTACCGACGGACAGGTAAGGAGCAGGCAGCTTTCCGTGACCGGTCATTGCATTCTGTTCTCCTCAGTATGCGGTCTTTAGTTTTAGTTCTAGTTGGGCTTTGAGATCAACAAAGATCTTGTGTTTGGCCAGTTATATCGGACTAGCAGTGGTTCATTCACAAAGAGACCGACAATAATGAGGCTTTGACGCGAGTTGCGAGGTTTGGTGTTGGTTGTTTGTTGAATGTGTTAAAGAAAGTTACCACCATTATACTAGAGGGAGAGTGTTATAAGAAGTTATTCTTTGCCTAATTACTTTCTAGGTATTATTAAAATTGAAGCTGTACGGGAGATACTATGGTGTGACTCTCAGTTTCAGGATTTTATTTTCATCACTAATTAAATAAGAGGGACCTGTAGAAAAGGTTATGGTTTTTCATTGTTTTAATATGGCAAAGTTTTGTGTAAAGATGGGAAACTAACTTGCAGGGATTATACTCTGTTGGTGATTTTTCGTGTTTACCCACTATGTAGAGTGGGGCCTCATTCCCTGAGCCAATGCCAGGTGAGGTGAGGAGTACTCCCACATAAAGCTGGGTGAGTTAAAATGACTTTTCTTATCTAATTATGAATCTGTGAAATGTGATATTGGACGAAATCGCCATTGTTTTGAATTTAAAAATATGAGATATTGGACGGCAGGTTTTACTTTGTGTACTGGGTCATTAATATAATTCATAATTATTTTTTTCTAGGAATGAATTCAAGAATACTATTATATTCTGTTGGGATACACAGGTGATGGTAGGCTGTATCGTACCAACCATTGATTCTTTGTTTTGTATTATTTTGCACAGTTTTGCACGGCAATTTTGCAGTAGCGTTATGATATATCGTTCCTGATGAAAGCCTGGATATAGATTATCCATGAGGCTGAAACATGTAGACCTGCCATTTCAACGGTTTTCAACAGTTATTTTTCCAGACTGTTCACGTATTGTTTTTAGACTTGACACTTGGACAGCGCCCATTAAATATTTTGTGTCCTAGTAGTCAATTTTAATCTTCGCACGTTTTTCACTTTCACTTTTTGCACTGCAAACCATCAGCACTACTTTCGGAAGTAACAAAGTTTTGGCTCTACCAATCAATGGGGTTTGAACCAAGCTTAGTCCTACTTCTAGCTCTTTTGGTTGTATTAGTGTTGCAATCAAGAGATAATCCCAGATGATGAGATTAGCCGCCACGGTGGGCTGATGGGATTCCTTTCATTATGTTTTGTGAATGACCCAGACACATTGGTCTTCCTGTTAATCCTTGTCTCACTTTCCTTAGACCGGTAGTTTCTTTGTGTTTTTTCAGGTTCTAGAGTGGGGATAGAATACTGCCTGGTCTTTAAATATTAATTCCTCTGACCCTCTGTGTAAAAAATGTGTTATAATTGAATAACATGTTTCCCTACTTCCAGGGCACACCGAGAGGCCCTGACAACTGGTGGTGGTTCACCTAGGCCCCTCAATCTCATGCCCTGGGAGGAAAAGGTGTTGTCCATACTCCACAATGAAAGCATTGTGGGAATTCCTACTGGAGTGGAGACTAGTATGTTCCAATAATGCTTCTCTAACCCCAATCAATTAACCTTCTCTTCACTCTTGCATCCCTATTCTTTAACTCAAACCTCTTCACTAATGGCAACCTATTAAAGTAACTTTTAAACATGATGTCTGTCACCACTAAATATATAACTTAATTTTTGACTGTATGGAAGTGAATTATTAATTGAGGTGGATGGATGTCCACCACAAGTACCTAAAGTCACTAACCTGCTAGGTCAAGTCAAAGGTTTCAGCGACTTAAAAATGACCTCAACTCCGAGTAGCTATGGCATCGAGCAGACAGACTTAACTTAAGGAAAATAAGAATACATTTCGAAGCACCAAAATAGTTAAAAGTCATAGACCGTAAAACAGCACTCCAATGTTGATGGAACCATCTGTTAAACTTTCAATGCATTGACAGGAACTCCCATGACGACGGATCCTGCCAGTGCAAGAAATTTCCACTGGGCCAGCAGACATCTCTGAAGTTGGTGGGCAGATTCTCCCTCAGGATAATTGAGTACTTTACTCCATCACCCTGATGGAGTAAATCCCATCCCCCAAACTCTAAATCGTGCCATAAGGGGCTTGCAAATATGCCCCTAGGTGCTTCCAATGGCCGTTTTAACGGGAGCCACCAGCATCTTGAGATCTGCTGGTCAGAGCTCAGATTTTCCAATGACATGGGTGCCTATGGATTGGGGAACCCACAATAGGCATCAGAGAAAGACGAGAGGTCAGGAAAAGGCGACCTTGACCTCTGCTTCAACCAGTCGTGTATCTAGAACCTGATTGGCTGGGACAATGATTTCAACCACTCAGGACAACCCTACCAACCAAAGAGATAGAAATCCAAGCAGAGCATTGATGTAAACATTTTTCAAGACCTCCGTTTGTGGATGAGAAGGTCAGTAGAGGTACCTCCTCAGTTCATGGTCAGTTACTGATAATGAAGGCCCATTGTTCATATTCATACTAGTGAAGGAGATTTAGATGTCCGACTATGAAGGCTCCATTGTGTTTGTTCTTGGGCAGTTGGCTGGGCTGACCCGTGTGTCCTCGATAGTTTTTTCATGTTCATATATTTTTCATAGACATACCATGATTTCTAAGCAAAACATTAGTCATCTTTTATTTTCATTCTTTTTGTCATTTGTTTTCTATGATGCAATAAACCGAGCACAATAAAAAAGCAAACAAAGCAAGCTGAGAAACGGTGCAAAATTTGCACTGGTACCCTTGTTGCACGAGTGAAAAGTTTATGTATATATATTTAAAATGGTAGCAGCTACATTGGGAATAAATCATATTGCATCTAGCATTTAAATGTATAACAACGTTACTATTCGTTTCAAGATGTTTAGTGTGTGTGTGTGGGTGGGTGGGTGTGTGTGTGTGCGAGAGAGAGAGGTAGGGAGAGAGAGAGAGCGAGAGAGAGAGGGGGTAATGCGTGCTTGTACGTGTGAGTGTACAAATCTATTAGAACTACAAATCCTACACATTATGAACATTTATATTTTTGTACAGTAAATCCAGTGTATCCGAGACCTCTATAACAAACGCTCCCATACATTTTGCATTTTACATATAAGCGGGGGGGCACAACTAACTGAACATCAGACCTGGATTCCAAAAGGCACATCTCGCTTTCAAAAACAATTTACGATTTGGCACGGCTCTTTGCACACATGAACAATATTAGTATTGGAGAATGCTGAAAGGAAAATGTGAATAGCAAAGAAAACATAGGAGGCAAATCTAGACAAGCACTTGAAGTCGGATGTGCAGGATTTTGTGTTTATTTGTGTCATACATTCTCTACCCAGCCATAAGAATAAACAAAGACGTCTGTATTCAGTTTGAAAAACTCTTACATGTTGTGAACTTTTACCGGTTTCTGGACGAGCTTGCCACATTGTGAAGAATGTCTTTTCCTTTGTCCTAACAGAGCCATGTAGTGAATAACTCGGCACCCCCTTTTATTTTCAAGATTGAAATACGCAACCCCTATTTACAGCATTCAACAAAAGACACACACCTTTTTGTCGAGGTAGATCTTCTTATCATGAAGTCGATCTTGACGTTCCCAAAGCAGTGTGGCTTTTATTCAAAGTTGAAAAGGCCAAGGAGAAGGGGTAGATTAACTTCATTAGAGAGTAATGGCAGATCACGCAAGGAGTTTTTATCTTCTCGGAAACCCCTCTTAGGTCTCAGGTATGACAAGGCGGCTTTTGATATCTTTTTGTAAATGCAGGAGGAGAGGATGATTTTATATCTTTGCACAACTATGTTCACCTCTCTCCATCCTGTAAAACCCATTAGGGCCCTCATTACAGAACAAGCAGAAATCCCATACTGGATTACAACTGGTGCCCACAAACAATACTTATCCAGGTCCTCATTTATAAGATTTTGCCGTAGGGCAGCGCAGCAGGCCTTCCTGCTGCACTGCCCTACGGCAAAAGAAAAGGGCAGGAATGTGCTGTATCTACCACATACGGCGCATTCCTTTATGTTTCCCTTGCGCTGGAGCACAATGGGCTGCCGTGCGTCAACGCAGGCACCTTTCCACCATGGTGCAAGGGTGCCTGCGTTGCAGGGATAATTATTTTTGAGCAGGAAGGCTTGCAATCACAAGGGGCCTTATTTATGAAGGCTGTGCGACACTTTTGTGCCGCCGTTACGCCACTTTTTTGTGACGCAGAGGCGGCGTAAACAATGCACCACGTTAAGCCATATTTGCAAGGTGACGCATCTAGGCAGATACGTCACCTTGGAAAGCCCTGCACCTGCTTCAGGTATAATGTATGCAGGGTGGGCATTCCCATGTTAAAAAAGGGTTGTAGACGTGTCGCAGTGAAATCTATGAGATTTCACTGTGACACTTCTAGGACACCACTGCTTCAAAACCCTACGCCTGCCTCATGGCAGGCGTAAGAGTGATGCAGTGCCATAGGCACAGCCCTACTACATGCATTGCTGGAGTTGCGTCATGCTTGCGACACAACTCCAGCAATGCATGATGTTTGCGCCGACAGATACGTCAGGATGCCTGACGTATCTCACATTCCTTGCGACAAGGAGCACCATACATTAAATACAGCGCATCCATCGTGTCACAAGGAGGATGCAGAGAAAACTGTTGCATCGCTGTTTTATCACAGTAAAGCGACAGTTTTCATAAATAATGCTCAAGAGGCTTTTTCCTCTTTCTAAGTGTGCTTCAGAATACAATCTATCAAACCAAGCGGGCCACCTTTTATTCTCCCGAGTGGCTTGATAAATCTGGAGTAACGCAACGCAGAGCAAATCGCTGCATTGCCTTACTCTGCCCCAGGGAGGCATTTCATGGGTAGTGTGTGGGTGTTCTCATTTTGGTGCATTTCCAGATTTACCATTACTGGTAGACCTGTGAATGTGCCAAAATGCTACGCCTTCCAGGGGAGGCATAACAGGGAGAAATATCTTAATTTTTTTCTTGTTTTTTTCTCTTTCTATGTTTGTTGCAAAAAGAAGAAAATACCTCATGGGATTGTTTTTGTGCAAGATGGTGTCCTTTCTGCACAAAAACAATCCTGCTTACAACGCAGACACCCTTGTACTATAGTGAAAGGGTGCCTGAATTGGCGCTAGGCAGTGTATTGTCTGCCAGCACTGGAAAAATATTCCTGCCCTTTCCCTGTCATGCAGCACAGCAAGGTGGCTTGCTGCACGGTGTGACTTTTTTTATAAATATGTCCCTTATAGATAAGGAGCCATGTTTATCATAGGGTTGCATCACTTTTGCGCCATGCAACTGGGTTCAAATGTGACACAACCCTTTTTGTTTATTTTTTTATTTTAAACTTTATTTGTCAATTTCTGAAAGAAAATAAAACAGATGCAGTACAACATCACTTGATAAGACATGAGCTCCGAAATATGACTCCGCGCAGGGTGTAGTAGCATTCCCAAAAACAGCCATGCACAATACCAGTGGGTGGTGAAAAAGCAGCCTGCATTCCGTTCAGGCAATGATGTGGTGGCGCTATGCCAACGTATTGTCCGCACTACTGGGCATGACCAGAACCCCGGTGGGAGCTCCAGAATCAAAGGTGCAGCTATGACCAGAAAGGGAATGGGCAGAAGTCAGGCAGCTGCCAGCACCGGCAGCCACCACGGGCCAGGGGCCGGCAAGGAGCGCGGGAGCGACAACAGCGAGGGGAAAGAGCAGGCAGCGCATGCATGGGGCAGGAACAAAGGGGGAGATCAGGTATTGGCCGCCTCCGCGGCCGCCGCGGACCCAAGGCCGGTGGGTAGCGCAGGAGATACAGCACCAATGGAGGAGGATCGGGCGAGGGGATAGGCGACCAGGGGACCCCAAATGTCAACAGGAAGCGATTTAGCGGGCACCAGATCCCAAAATTCGGAAAGGAGCGTTTGACAATGGATGCATCTGCAAGCCAGTCAGCAGCAACAGGGGCGGGCCAGCGGCCCCAGCACATCGCAACCCTGCATCTCGCCAGCAGCAGGAGCATATCTATGAGCCAACGGGAAGCGTCTGGACACGGCTTGACAAATCCGAAAAGACATAGGAGGGGTCTGGGCCCACAGCGGCGCCAGAGATTTCAGATATTGTAGAGCAAACCTCCATCCAAAACCTCTGCACCCTCGGGCAGAGCCAGGACAAGTGAGTGAAGTCAGCAGCCGGCGCCGAGCATCGCATGCAGGAGTCCTCCGGACTCAGTCCCAAGCGATGAAGAAACGCCAGAGTGCAAAAGAACCTATGCAAAAACTTGAAGTGAATCAGGCGGAGATGGTAATTCGGGGAGAGCTTAGTGGTCTGATTGCAGCAGTACGACCAGTCGGCGTCGGAGATGTCCATGCCGAGGTCTGCGCTCCACGCATCCCTCGCCCGGGTTGATGAGATGGGGGAGGCTTCCAGCGCGAAGGCATATAACCTGGTGACAAGCTTGCGCGGGGACTCCGAAGTATATATGAAGTCCAGTGCCGGGAAAGTGGGCGGCGGGCTCGGGAAGGTCGGGTGCAATTTCTGACAGGTGGCACGCAGTTGATAGAATAAAAGCGTATCCATCAAGGAGGGGGACTCAGGGAGGGTGTAAAAGGAATCATTCGGATACAAATCCGCAATGGTCTTTAGTCCACGAGATGCCGCGTGGCGAGACATGCTGGACGACTGCAAGGGCGGAAGATCGACGATGGGCATGGCGTTAGTGGATAGGACGGAAAGACCTGATAGACGGCAAAGGTATAGCCATGTGCAGCGCAGCGTCTCAACGGTGTTTATCTCCGCCCGGGGACGAACCCCAGGAGCGAAAAGTGCCGTGGATAGAGGCCAGGGGGAGGTGACATCAAGCTCCACTGCCACGTGGGGCTGGTAAAGGGTAGGATGCAACCAAAAATGGAGGAAACTAGCCTGCGCGCAAAGAGCGTACAGTTTAAAATCCGGAGGGCCCAGCCCGCCGGCCGACATAGGCAAAGTGAGAACAACGTAAGCAATCCTGGGTTGTCGCCCGGCCCAGACCAGCGACACAATCAGCGACCGAAGATGGTGAAAGAAATAGGAAGTGAGAGGAATAGGTATGTTAGAAAAGAGGTAAAGGAATTTGGGGAGTACCACCATCTTGGCTATGGCTACACGGCCCGCCAGTGAGAGTGGGAGCCGGCTCCACTGGGGGACCTTAGACTCTAGCCAATCCACAGCCCGGCCAAAGTTGGAGAGCCAAAGCTCGTCCGGGTCCCTGCTCAGCCAAAACCCAAGATAGCGTTTGGGGCCAGCCGCCCATTCAAAAGGGTAATCTAGCCCAAATGAGTGAGTGGCGTCAGTCAGGGGAAAGAGCACTGATTTTTTCCAACTAATCTGAACGCCCGATAGGCCGCCGAACCGGATCACCTCCCGCACCAAGGGACTAAGATTGTCTTCAGGGTGCCGAACATAAAGAGTAACGTCGTCGGCATACATGGTGAACAGAAGGGAGCAAGATGAAAAACCGATACCCCTGTGGGTATGGTGCTGCCGCAGCTGGGCAGCCAGGGATTCCATTGCGATAGCGAAAAGCATAGGGGACAACGGACACCCCTGCCTGGTACCGCGCGAGATGGCGATGGGATCCGACATCAGTCCATTTCCCTGAAGTCGAGCCGTCGGAGCAGTGTAGAGTAAACGAATATTCTGCAGACAGTGGGCACTGAAACCCATTCGGGATAGGACGTAAAAGAGAAAGGGCCATTCCAGGGTGTCGAACGCTTTCGTGGCGTCGAGCAACGCCGCTACAGCCGGGAGGTTGGGGTTAATTTGGTGCAGTACAGAAAAGATGGTACGAAGATTATGTGAGGTGGCCCTGCCCGGAATGAAGCCTGATTGATCGGGCAGAGCAATGGTGGGCATCAGTAATAGAAGACGGGAGGCAATCAGTTTAGCAAAGATCTTGTTGTCAATGTTAATGAGGGAGAGGGGGCGGTAGGAGTCGCAGCGATCAGCAGGTTTGTCGGGCATGAGAAGGAGGGTCAGCGAGGCCTTGCAGAGAGACGGCGGGAACACACCAGTATCAAAGGATGAATTGAACATTGCGGCGAGATGCGGGACCAAGAGAGTGGCGAACGGTTTATAAAAGGCTGCGGGCAAACCATCCAGGCCAGGTGCCTTGTCGCTCGGGAGGCTGCTAATTGCTGCCAGGATCTCCTCCCTCGAGAAGGGCTCATCGAGAAACTTTCGATGGTAGTCCGCTAGCCAGACCAAGGCAATAGATTCGAAGTATTGGTCAAAATCCGCCGAGGAGGGGGAAGAGCCCGCGGAGTATAGGTTAGAATAAAACTTAGCAAATCGGGTCCTGATTTCCTCCGAGGACGTAGTACGATCCGGGCCACCGTCGCTGAGGGCGGTAATGTACGAAGCCACTTGCAGGGGGCGCAAAAGGTTGGTGAGAGTGCTCCCAGGACGATCCCCCTCTCTGCCCAAAAAAGATAGCTCACGACCCGCCTCTTCAGAAAATTCGGTGTGTTTTTGGCGCAACTGCGCAAGTGTTTCAGGGCTGGGATTGAGCAGCAGAGCGGTGTCCAAGTCGCGAATCTCACCCTCCAGACGAGCTAGCGCAGAACGAATAGACCTGAGAACGCCCGATTGCTTGGAAATGCGTTCACCACAAATAAACACTTTAAAGCTCTCCCAGAGGGTGGAGGCAGAGTCGACCGATCCCACACTGAGCTCAAAAAAGGTAGTGATGGAGGACTGAATTTCATCACAGAATACCACGTCTCTAAGGGCATTCGGGGAAAGACGCCCGGAGAAAGGCTGTCGCTGAGAACCAGGTGGCCGAAGGATGAGCTGGACCGGCGCGTGTTCGGAAAGGGTGCGAGTCATATGAGTGGCATCAACCGTCCAGGACAGTACGTCTGGCGAGGCGACCCAGAAGCCTATTCTTGACCAGCAGCCCCGCGCCCCTGGGATACAAGTACCCTCCCTGGCGTCCGGGCGCAGATGGCGCCAAACATCCGAGAGCGCATTATCGGTGAGGATAGAAGTCAGAGTGGAGGTGGCCCGCGGGCTAGCCCGGGAAACTCCCGACATGTCCAGCACCGCGGAGAGGGTGACATTAAAATCCCCACCCCAGATAACAGCAGCAGGACCGCAAGAGGAAATCAAGTGCCACATGTGGTGGAAAAAGTCGGGGTCGTCAGAGTTCGGGCCATACACCGCGGCGATGGTAACCGGTTGCGCCAGCAGGAGGCCATGTAAAATCACATATCTACCCACAGGGTCTATGCAGGCCTTAGAGGTTTTCCAAGGAAGGCCGCGGCGCAGCAAAATGGAGACCCCTCTGGCGTAGGAGGAGTACATTGAGGAGTGGGTTTCTCCCCAGTTGCGCGCCTGGAGCCTAGAAACCGAGCTGGGAAGTAAATGGATTTCCTGCAATAGACAAACATCCACGCAGTGGCGCTGTAAATGAGCATGGGTTAGGCGGGCCTTACGATAGTCATTCAGGCCTCGGACATTTCATGTCCAACACTTCAAATTAGCCATGAGGGGACGGAAAAAGGAAACACCACTTGGGGAGCGCAGCAGGGGGACTAACCAGGCCGCATGGCCGGGTACCGCGGAGCAAACTGGCGATCCAATGAAGGGATCATGACAGCCTGCAGCCCGATGAAAAACAGGCCACTCCGGGGGAGGCAGGGTCTTGCACCTGTGGAGCAGAGGACTAGGGCCGTAACAGGAGCGCCAGTATGATGCTGCAGACGGGTGAAAGGGGCCAAGCCAACGCCATGGCAATCGGGCGCCGGACCACATCGGGGAGCCACCCAAGCCAGACAGAAATGAGCAGAATTGCAAGCGCAGCATGGCATGTATCATGGAGCATTCACAGCTAAACAGAGGCAACATAGAGACAATTAGACAGGTCGACCATCCCACAAAGAAACAACCCCACCCCCAATCCCTCCCCGCAACAATGCACTCACTGAAGAGCAAGGGGAGAAGTAACCTTAAACATGGCATAGCAGGAGCAGGAGCAGTAGCACATCCGGTAACACAGAACATCAATAAGCAAGCTGCGCGACAAAGCCTCAGTTCTATCAAGAGAACAAAACCACCAACCCGCCCCCCCGCCGATCAGAGATAACCCCAAACATGGCATGCCAGGAGCGTCAGAGCGTGCAGTACCACAGAGCAACAGTAAAAGAACAATGCAATGGAGCCACAAAGGCGACCAAAGAACAAGACCACCCACCCACCCCCCGCAGACCTATGTCCGCACAGAACAGAACAAGCAGAAAAGACCCCCGTTTCCCCCCACCACCGCCCACTCCAACCCCCCAATCAGGTTGAGAAACCCCCCCACCCCACTCCAGGGACCCCAAACTTGGACAGGGTAGCAGAACAAATGAGTTGGGATTCATCCCTGGTGGGGCATGGCAGGACTCGCCGAACACCCCCGCGGTAAGGCAGGGTGGCCAAGCTCAAGAAGGACAGCAGCCTATTAGCAAGCGAAGAGCTAGTGGTATGTCCACACTGCCCAGGCACCACAAGCATAGGCAAAGGTAAAGTCTACCTGCGGGGGAGGAGAAACAAAGAACGAAAAGGGTAGCGCCCGGCAACGACATACCATCTAAGAGTACATTATACACAATGCAACAAAAGGGAGAAGTCCCAGGAGCAGCAGGAATGAAAAAGAGATGGGGAAAGGCGAGGCCAAACCCCGGTCAGCAGAGGAGGAGCAGATAGCAATAACGGAAGTAACTAACATAATGTAGCCTGCAAAGCCCATCAGTCATTGTCACTCAGCTGGTTGGTGGCCTCGCGTGAAGATCCGGCAGGAGAGGGTCTGGATTCCTTGTCCAGGCACTTGGCAAAAGCGAGGGCTTCCCTTAGGTCCGGGAAAATCAGCGTTTTAGTGCCTTGGCGAACTCTCAGTTTTGCCGGGTAAGCTAGGGAGTAAGATACCTCGTGCTTCTGGAGGATTTTCTTGGCTGGTAGGAATTCTCTTCTTGCAGCTTGCACTGACATGGTGTAGTCAGGATAGAAAGAAAGAGTGTTGCCTTGGTGGGTGATGGTGCCCCTGTCCCTGGCCGCCCGGAGGATGGCATCACTGTCGCGGAAATTCAATATTTTAGCCACAATGGGGCGCTGGGGCATGCCAGGACGAGGGCGCGGCCCCAGCGAGCGATGTGCCCGCTCCACCACGAAGAAGGATGAGAGGACGTCGCCAAACAGCTGTCTGAGGAGGTCCTCCATGTAGTCCTCCATCTTAGAGATATTTGTGGATTCCGGAAGACCCGTCAGGCGGAGGTTGCTCCGACAGGAGCGCGCCTCCAGGTCCGCGTTCTTCTCACGGATAATAGCCAGGATTTTGTCCATCTGGATTAGCTTCTGTCTGTCCTGGGTGGCAGCGTCCTCAGCGTCCAAGACCCTGGTTTTGTCGTGAAGCAGACGATTGTCATGCGAGTCCACCCGGGCTTTAACCGTGTCGAGGCGGGCTGAGAGCTGCTCCAGTTGAGAAGCAATGCCGGTAACCGCTGACTTCACCTCCAGCATAATCGCCTTGAGATCGTCACCCCGGCCCGAGGGAGCCTCTGGAACCCCGCCAGAATCCGTCGTCTTAAGGCCCGCGCCATCCTGGCGGGAGGACCTGCGCAGGTCAAAGGCGATTTTGGGCTGCTTGGGATGCGACTTGCCCATGGCGCGACCGAGCATCGTGGAGCCGATAGGCAACAGAAGAGGCGCCAGGGCTCAAGATGGGATATAAGGTGCAGGGTGATTAGGATCGCAGCCAGGGGACCCAGGGAGCAGTCAAGGCCACCAAGCGCCAGCACCTGCCACTCTGCGAATCCGCACAGTTGAGGAAGAGCAGAGCTAGTCCGGCATGGCCAATCCCACAAGGCCAGCTGCCTCAGGGGCCCCAGGGCGGCACAGGGGGCGCGAGGTGGAAGCACTGAAGATTGACTGATTGACCAGATAGGGCCAGGAATGGACCCCTGGAGAGCGTCCACACTGATCAGCGCAGGCCCAGAACCCAGGACGATAGCCTCCAGACCAGGCAGGGCCACAGCAGGACTTCAGCTCCGGGTTCCGCCACTAGAGGAGGCCTCAGAGCCACAACACCAGGGGTGGGGATGCTCCCCACAGCACAAGGGACCCACTGGACACCCAAGCAGAAGGTGATAGCAGAAGAGGAGGCTCACAGGCAGAGATGAGTCCTAGCGGAGCCAGTTGCAGTGTGAAAGTTGCGGGGCCAGAGAGCTGGGGCCCAAGCAGGTGAGTCGCAGCGTTACCGAATAGGGCCTTCTCGTGAGAGCCGAGCCGGGGATAAGCCGCAGGCAGCAGTTAGAGGGGAGAGGATGCCGGCCGGCGCCCCCCAGCGCCGCACCGCGCTGCCGATGCGATGCCTCTGTGCCTCCGAGGAGGATGGAAGGACGGGTCGGAGGGACTCACCCGGGAGGCCCTGTAGCCGCCGGAGCCGCCGCACCACCCCAGCCGGGAACGCGCCGGAAGCCCCAGCCGCTCGCACACCGCGATGGCAGGACCTCCAGCTCAACCCAACCGCAGCCCGCAGGGCCCAGAGGCCCGAGTCCCACGGAGGAAGGCGCGGATCAGGCGGGGCCCGGGACCACCGCTGCACCACCACACGACAGGCCCGCGCCCAGGCCGGGACCAGGCCGCCGGGCAAAGCCGATGCCGCCACTAGGCCCCCAGACAGGCCGCGATCCCCCAGGAGCGGGACGGGCAGCAAGCAGCCCACAGCCCGCCTCCAACCCCCCCCAGGGGGGTGCCACTCACCGGAGGGCGATGGATGTCCCGCCGCGGGCGCCTCCTCAGCGCCGCGGCTCCTGACACTGGCGCCATGAAAGAGATGGCGGAGAACAGCTCCAGTCCAGCAGCCCCGTCCTCGACCCCGGGAGCCCCAGAAGAAACCGGAAAGGCAGCAGCAGGTTCCAGACGTCCCCACAACCAGGTAGGCGGTACAGGAAGGCAGCAAAGGGTACTCAGGCTGCAGGATTATGTCAGATGGAAAGCTTGGCCGGCAGAGCCCACTCAAGGTGCGGCCATCTTGCAGCCGGCCAAGCCATGACCCTCAAAATGTGACACAACCCTTAAGTGTAATTTATCAAGCCACACAAGGCCACCTTGCATGGACCTTATGTTGCTTGGTAAATCTGGAGTAAAGCAACACAGTGCAATTCGCTGCATTTAGTTACTCTGTCCCAGAGAGGCCTTCCATGGATGGATGTGTGGGAACACCCACACACCACCAAGAGAACACCTCTCTAGAACGGGAGTAATGTAACACATCGATTTGCACTGTGTTGAATTACTTTGGATTTATCGAGCCAAGCAGGGCCACACAAGGTTGCCTTGCGTGGCTTGATAAACCCTACTTATGTTTTGCTTCACCATTGTGCCCTCTTGCGTGGAGGAAGGGTAACGCAAAATCTGCATAACTATGTCTCCTAGTATGCCGCTGACCGTGCGACACGCAGGGGATCATGGGCGGGACAGCGCCCTAGTCCCACACGACGGGCGAGCAGAGCCCTTAGCACGGCACCCCTCCCTGAGCCGACCTCCTACGCAAGCAGCCAATAGGGAGGGCTCACCTGGGGATGGGGGCATCCCCTATGGTATAAAGCGGCCCAGCAACCATGCTCGGCCTCTCTTTCCCACCGATTGTTCTCCTGTCCGGCCGTGGCCGTCCTGCGCCTCGTCCCCGATGCCGAGCAGCGGTTTGTGTGGCCTGGGGGGCCGAGGGAGAACGTGCCGGGTGGTGTCTGTTCCGGCGGTGTTGGAGAGATGCTCAGAGGTAGAGGTTTGGAGCCGCGGCTTTGGGAACACTTGCGCCGTTTTATGTGCAGTGGAGATTGCCCTTAAAGGGGCGGGCTGAACGCCCAGGTTGTAGACACTGGCGTTCGGGGCATTTCACCCGAAGCCGCGTTTCGAAGCGCTTGGCGAACGCTTGAGGTTTCTTGTGCGAGGTGTGCATCCTCCTGTTGATGTGTCTGACTGGCCGGGAACGCGGTCGTTGCTTTAGGTTGGCCTCGCTGATTTAAGGCATTTGTCGGTGATGTTTCTTGTCGGAGGGGTCGGGACGGGTGCACGATTACTTCGCAGCGGTGTTTTCTACCCAGCGCAGCGCACTTGGGGAGCGGTCGCCGGCACGACTTCGCCTCGATGTATAAGCACAGAGGTTTCTGTATGATGACATTTCCCCTGTAACTGGCACGATCTTGAGTGGGCGGAGAAGAACATAAACGAGCCAGTGTTTGCATGCAGACACACAATGGTGAGGGGGCTAGGTTGGCGCCTTAATTCACTCGGGCTGGTCCTTTTAAGTGAGCAAGGTTAGGTTGGGGCTGTTTGCAAATGATAATATTCGGATTTGCTTGCCGTGGGAGTTACAGAGAAGTTACGTCCTTTGATCTCGTTGTGTGGGTGGCGCTGTTGGTGGGGGAGCCCGGGACAGCAGATGTGGTGGGCGGTCTGAGCATGATGCTGCAGACGTGGCGGCGGTTTGGCGTCGGTGGAATATTTGCGGCATAGTGCTTGTTTGATTTACACTGCTGTAGAGAATAAATGACGCAATTTATATCTTCTTGATTCTCTCCGAATATCGGGCTTGCATTCTGCGGAATTCGTGCTACAGGCTGCGAATGCATTTTCATTGTTGTCTAGGCGGTACCGCTTTTGGCTGCATTTGTCAAGACTCGGCTCGGGAAGGGCTAGCGGTTCTATCTATAGTAGAGTACTGCTTGCTTCAATGCCTGCAAGGAAAGTAAGCGCTATGTACATACTAAAATTGTCATTTCAAGCGGCAGTCGTAAGGCATCTGCATAAACATGTGCGTTTTAAATACCGCTTAGGCTTTCTGGTTGGTCGAATTCTGGATCCGAGCGCGCGCTGCACATCCCCGTAAAATGTCTGATGTCTCCCACTTGCCCGCTAAGAATTTTGTATTAGGCCGGAGGTGTGTTTCTGTTGTCTACCGCTTTCCCGCTGATTTGGATTTAGCAGAAAGTATGTCGTTTATGGTCCCGCATCTGACCGCCCTGGTGGTGAGCGCACGTTGTGCACCCCCTCTTTAAGGTTTGGGTGTTTCCCGCTACAAGATTTGTATTTAGACGACAATGTGTTGCTGTTGTCTCCCGCTTTCCCGCTATAAAATTCCGAAGGTGTGTTTATGTTGTCTACCGCTTTCCCGCTAATTTGTATTGAGCGGAAAGTATGTAGGTTATGGTCCCGCATCTGACTGCCCTGGTGGTGAGCGCGCGTTATACACCCCCTTTTAGGTTTCTGGCGTTTCCCACTTTCCAGCCAAAAAATTTGTATTTAAAGTTGTGTTGCTGCTCCCGCTTTAGTGGTGCTTGACTATAGCTTATTTGGCATCTGACCACCCTGGTGGTGAGCACGCGTTGTACCCCCCCCCTTTTATGTTTTGGTGTTTCCCGCTTTAGGGTCTCTACATCCTCTGGTAGCACGCCACATCTGGGAGGACACACGATCCCAGCCGTAACTCTAAATGTGCACAAGGTACACATCAGAGACAGTATGGAATGGAATGGAATGATCTTTATTCGGATTTTGATAAATCCATAAAAGTACATACAGAATGAAGCATATTAAAACACATAAAAACATATACAAAAGTTAAAAATAGCCCAATTGGGCATGAGCAGCATATATGGCGTAAAGTGCATGATACAAAGTATAAGACATTAAACAGTTAACAAATGCAATCATAAATTTCTATTTAGCCAATACCAATATTCATGAAATCCATACATATAATTAAGCCACTATACAATTTATATTTAGATTTTAAGGTGCGTTATGCATTCATAGGCCATTATCCGTGTTCCATACTTGCCCTCGATCTCACACAGGCTTTTATGAAGCAACTTATAGTGTATATAACATCGTCAGTTGGTAACATTTGTAGAAATCTCAATGCCAATTTAAAGTCCCTTAAATTATATTTTCTAAAGATCTGCATTAGATAATGATGAATATACAATTTATAGTGGCCACAGAAAATAAAGTAATGCAATAGACTTTGTTTCCCTCCGACAGAGCACGGACAATCCAGCTCTTCTAAATTCTTATTATAGCCGAGTGGGAAACTCAGTAAATTGACAATGCTTCCATCCCGGAACCTAAATAAAAGGCTCCGGTTCCATCTTCCTGTTGGTATTGACAAGTATCTACAGGGCTTGTTTGGCTTATTTAAATTATTATTACCAGTATCAGTTAGTGGGAAATATTTAATATTAGCTGGTTTCTTTAGTTCAATTCTCATGCGTTCCTCTTTATATATTTCAAACAGTGCCCGTTTTACATTATTCTTGTGGGCGGGGACAATGGTGTTTGGGGAGCTAAACAAAGAGCCATGTCCCACGCTCAACAGGCTATTCTTGACAGCATTTAGCCAAGGTATGAGATGGGATCGCTCATGTAACAGGCAATCTGAGATTATACTGCGGGTCAAGGAAGCCGCTGGATTTGTCCATATTTTTATCCAAAAAAGCGTAGGCCTTGACCTAATAAAATCAGCTATATATGGCAACATAAGTTCTTGATGACAAATGAATGTGGGCGCACAGGAGGTTCCACCCAGCACCTTCCTACAGAATCTATTTTCCTCCAGCTGCAAAGGCATGCTGTTACAATAACCCCACACTTCTGATCCATATGTCCCAGTTGGCTGACATTGGGTGCGATAAATATTTAACAGGGGGGTAATCACATCGGCCGGTTTCGGTTGACGAAGAGATAAAATTGAATTAATTGATTTACCAATTTTATTTCTTGCGTAGGCAGCATGATGCTGCCATGAGCATGTATTGGAGAATAATAACCCTAAATAGGGGAAAGTGCTAGTACATTTTAATTCATTGTCGCCAGCTTTAATTGAAGTAATGTTGTATCTTTTTGGTCCACAGTTCATGATAAAAGATTTTTTAAAATTGGTATTTAAACCTAAATCAGACATAAAAGCAACAAACCCTGTAATTAATGAACGCAAAGCATTTGGAGTACGCCCCATTAATACTGCGTCATCCGCATAAAGTAAGGTAGTAATGGGGGAACCATTTATAATTGGAACATCCTTAGAGTTCTTACTCAGGGCAGGGCTCAGCCCGTTAATATATAAAATAAAAAGCAATGGGGCGAGTACACAGCCCTGTCGAACTCCTCTTCTAATAAAAATATCATCAGATAGTTCACCATCATTATTAATACGTACTCTTGCCTTAAGATCCCTATGTAAATATGAAAGAAAATATACCAACGAATCATCTAAACCATAATCAAGCAAATGTGACCATAACCTAGAGCGATTGACAAAATCAAAAGCGGAACTCAAGTCCATAAAACCTAAATAAAGTGGGGACTTTTTAACAATAATATATTTGGCCATGATCAGATTCAAGTTGAGACACTGCTCAACCGTTCCCACATGGCTTCTGAACCCCAATTGGCTGCAATGTAGCACATTATTATCCTCAGCCCATTCCCTTATCCTCTTAAATAGTACCCTACCAAGGACTTTTAATGTATTGTCGATCAGTGAGATCGGACGGTAGCAGGCCGGATCCGACCTGTCACCTTTCTTGAATATCGGTACAATGACACTGTTCGACCAGGATTCGGGGATTGAGCTGTCCGTCAAATTGTTAAATAGGTTGCATAATAAAGGGGCCCAAAATTTAATTTGCGATTTAATCTGGTCAATAGATAGACCGTCGGGACCAGGGGCTTTATTGCTAGCACTCTATAAAATTGCATCCTCCACCTCAGATATTGAAAAGTTCAGTTGTTCAGCATTATTTAATAGTGGGGCAGAATCTATAGAAAGGGCTGTTATAGCATAAATTTTAGAGAAATGCTCCACCCAAACCTCACCGTTTATATTACAATTAATTGGTTGGATGTTAGAACCAAGAGATCTGAGTGATTTGACTTCTCTCCAGAACCCTGCCGTGTCTTTTAGCGAAGCAGTCCACGTGAGTGACTCCCAGTGGTTAACCACTAAAGCCTCTGATCTTATCCGTAGGGCGAGTTTGTATTTAGATCTTTAATTCTCTCACTAGGTTAAAATCCCTAGGATTTTGTTTTAAGGCTGCCCTCAGTTCTCTGTTGGCCTTTGAGCACACGGAGTCAAACCAGCGAGGGCTGTGATCTATATTGGGCCTAGATGGTTTAGATGATTCACATTTAATAGCCCCACAAAGATTACTAAATGCAACAACCAATGCTTCGCCAGTACTATTAAGTGACAGGCAGGTCTCTATTAACAGAGGATATTTTTTAATTACCTTGACTAGGATAGCTTTATTATCCACCCCTTTCCATATTAGTCTTAGTCTATCAGTAGACAGTGCCAGATTTTGTGGCCCATTCTCAATTCTCAGAGCAGCCTTTATGGTCTGTGGATTATCTAAATATATTCTGAGCGGGTAATGGTCACTATATGCAGAGCAGATAACCTCAGCCTTTCGAGTTATATCACACAGGGACAAACAAAGAAATATATAATCTATCGTGGAAGCGCAGCCTTGACCTATATAGGTGGGTGTAAATATATTTTCAGCACTAATACCAGCGATTTCCATAGCATTTACTAAATTGCGGGATGCTAATAGATTTTTCAACTCTTCACCGTTACGACATGGAGCACTAGTGCGATACATATGAGCGTTAAAATCACCTCCGATGCAGATACCATCGAAGGACCCATACTTCAACCCCTCCACGATATCATCAATAAAATTAAACAAAGACAAAAAGTTTGCATTGGGATGATTAACAAAGTCATTATTATAAAAATTAATTATGCATAAAACCATCCTGTTAATGTATTTCATAGCCATGAAACATTTGCCCGGTGTAGGGATCTGTTTAGTTTGTACCCCGGGTTTTATCTTAGACCAAATTGATAACCCCCCACTGGGGCGTCCCATAGATGAAGCAGAGGCCTTTAAATTATAGCAACAGAAGCCCTCCATTATGGGATTAGTTGTGCACCAGGTCTCTTGAAGCAACAATATGTCACAATTATTATTGACCCAGTCAGACCATTCTTTGATTTTCAGTTTAGAGTTAAGACCCGCTATGTTCCAACTTACAAGGGAGAGTACAGAATCCTAAAGGTTTTTGTTCATAGGTTGGCCTCTTGCTGTAGTCCCTATCAAGGAATGTGAGGCTTCCTGATTTTCATTGATTGGAGTTGGTGATGGACCAACTGGGTTAACTGACTTAATCGGAGAGGGTCAGTCTAACATATCCAAACCTGACAAAGGTGCAAATCTATTAAATGTGTTAAGAGGGAAAGCAACTGGCTGAAATTGCATAGCAGGTGGCTGAAAATACCTGGATGGAGGGTGGAATTGCATTAAAGGTGGTCGAAATTGCATAGGGGGTTGTCTATAGAAGTAGCTTAGAGGTAACATAGTTGCAACCGTAGAAATGGCCGAACAGTTACCACTTCTATTAAGCAAATGTCTTACAGTTCCGGGATTTTTGAAGTTAAGAACTATACAATCTCCGTCCTTATCTTTAGGTAATGGTCCAATCCAAGACACCCTGCGAACCGATATAATTTCTCTTAATATGTCGTATCCAACCCCCTTGTGTTTAGTCAGCCAGTCTATACACTTGTTTCGTAGTTGTACCCAGGATTCCCCCTGACCCTCCCTCAGCGATGGTACTCCTGCCAAAACCAGGACGAAAGGACAGGCATCCGGTGGCAAGTGTAAGGGTAAGACAGGCCCTTCGTATTTACGAGGCCTATTAGACCCTGCTTGGGCAGTACCTTTATTCTTATCTACAGTTGATGTGGTTGTTGGAGTAGATTGAGTAGAGCCATCATTCTTACTGATGGCATTTTTGTTAATAGTAGCCACAGGGGCAGTTTTTCTAGGTGCAGGAGTTGGAATAGATTTAGCAACTGTACTGGGTTTTACACACTTAACCCCTGTATTAACAGTCTGGGGTTGAATTTTAGGTTGTATGATAGACGGTAATGATGTTCCCGGGTTATTCATGCCCTCATCCAATACGATGCGAGCATCCTGTTCTTTTAGTGACAGAGTGTTGCTTAGGGATTCAAGTTCTTTTAAGAGACGGTTGGCTCTGATTTGATCCAAAATAATAGACCCCTTCCTTTTAGCTTCATCATTTTTAACCAGGTTATCTAGTCTGTCCAGTCTTTTAAAAACATTATTAAACTGGTTGATCATATGTTTTTCCAATCGATTAAAAATAGTATCCACTATAGTTTCTATAAGGTTCCCGTTTTGTCTTGAGAGATTATAATTATCTCCCATTAATGAAGTTTGGGTCCATATAGTATTAAAATTCCCACTAGGGTGCATAGTGGGCGAAGGAGAATTGCTATCCATATGCGCTAACTCTTTATCCTCCATAGAAACAGTTACCGCCCCCAAAGATTTTTGTTTAGTCCAAAGGCTTTGTGGTGTGGGCTGACTCTTGTTCGATAAAGGTTGTTTCCTTTTATTGGCCCTTTGCTTAATAGTACCTCTTTTTCTTTTTTCCCCTCCCAGTTTGTTACTACTAGAGTCCGTAATATCCAGGGTAATAACGTCATCCTGGGAAACAGTTGTAGTAATAGGGATAGTTTCTGTTAGCAGAGGTACTGGAGGTGTTGGAGACAATACCGGCTGTGGAGTAACAGCAGCTGTTATTAGGGGAGCAGAGTCCGCTGCTATATAGGTAACAGTATTTTCATCTTCCAGGACAATAGGCACGTTAATAGACGGGTGTGATGGCTTAACCACAGTAACCTCAGGGATAATGTGTATATTCCCATTTGCCTAGTTAGTACCACTCAATTTGTTGTTGATAGCAAGTGAGCCCATGGAAAACCTCCTCTCAGTCGCCACAATTTCATTAAAGGCAGTTTCAATCAAAGTTTCAAAAGATGTGATGAGACAGTCGGAGGTATCAGCACCCTGGGTTAATACATCAGTATGGGTAGTAATAGCAGTGCAGTCACCCATGTTAGTACCTGAATATAGAACATACGTTTGAGGGGAGTCTTAGGGGGGTGGCCCGCCCGACCACTGTCGTCCACGGACGGCCACAGACGGCCCGCCCTTTGCCCGGGCTTCTCCCGCGCGCGACTCGCGGGTGCGAGAGGCGTTCCCTGCTAATGAAGCGCCTCCTGGCGCGTGTCCGTCGTCACGCCCGCCGCGTCCACCCCCGGGGCAGCTGGGTGATGTAGTTCCCCAGCTGCTGCTGCACCGGGTGGATGGCGGTGGATGGCGGTGTGAGCGCTGGCCGTTTCCCTCACGGCGCGGTTCTGGAGCTGTGCAGGGGTAAGTTTGCAAATCAAGTTGGCCGTTCCCCTCACGGCAGGTTAGGCAGTGTTTGAATGTCCCCAGAGCGCTTCGGCGCTCCCTGCTAATGAAGCGCCTCCTGGCACGTGTCCGTCGTCACGCCCGCCGCGTCCACCCCCGGGGCAGCTGGGTGATGTAGTTCCCCAGCTGCTGCTGTACCGGGTGGATGGCGGTGGATGGCGGTGTGAGCGCTGGCCGTTTCCCTCACGGCGCGGTTCTGGAGCTGTGCAGGGGTAAGTTTGCAAATCAAGTTGGCCGTTCCCCTCACGGCAGGTTAGGCAGTGTTTGAATGTCCCCAGAGCGCTTCGGCGCTCCCTGCTAATGAAGCGCCTCCTGGCGCGTGTCCGTCGTCACGCCCGCCGCGTCCACCCCCGGGGCAGCTGGGTGATGTAGTTCCCCAGCTGCTGCTGCACCGGGTGGATGGCGGTGGATGGCGGTGTGAGCGCTGGCCGTTTCCCTCACGGCGCGGTTCTGGAGCTGTGCAGGGGTAAGTTTGCAAATCAAGTTGGCCGTTCCCCTCACGGCAGGTTAGGCAGTGTTTGAATGTCCCCCAGAGACAGTAGTCTGTATACTTTTTATGTAAAGCAGGTAGATGCATGCAGGTTTCGGAGCGGCGCTATAATTCGGCCACCATTAGCTGGCCACCATTGTCGGTCCTTTGCCCCAAGCCCTGCGGTAAGCGGGCTGTGGTGAGCGCGCTGAGGTCGGTGGCGAATATTGATCCATCTTAGCGGCTGTCCGAGTTGACATGCGGCGACTGCCTTTTAGGGAAGTCGGTACCAGCGGTCTGTCCTGCAGTTACATAAATATCGAATCCAACTGAATAAATGAATTGCAGGTACTGTGACCAGTGGGCTGCTGGCTGTAACACTGTACAGTCTCCATTCTCCCCATCTTTTGTCCTTTAATTCATACACCAACTCGCCCCTGCTTGTATCAGGTCCCCTTACATGATTAGACTGTTCGTGTGCCCGTAGTGCAAGGCCGCCTAGGCATATTCGGTTCTCGGGGGCGGCGGGGGGAGAATGCAAGTGATGATCGTTTCACGTGATGATACATTACACAGTACCTGAATCTGCGTCATGTAAGAAATAACTGGCGGAAGAGAATGTTCTTTTGTATTGAAACCTCTTGGGGGATAGCACATGTACGTCTGTCTCCGCACGGGTAAAACGTAAAAGTCTGTATTGCATTTTATATTATAGACTGAGCTTATATTTAAACTGCTAGCGTTGGCTTTGCCAATGATTGTTTTCCTTCAATCAGGCCGACAGGACCAATGCTTGTTTCCTTCAATCAGTCCGATAGGAAGTTGAGCTATTCATAGCAACAGCACAGCAGCAGCGCGTGCTGAAGGGAGTCAGGGCAGAGGTGTTCGCATCGTGTATTCCTCAGGTTATAGGCTAAATTACTAAAGCAAAATGCGACGGAGGGAGTAGCATTTTAACTAACGGAACGCCGAAGAGTGCTTAATGCAGAACACAATATGACTGATTGGGAGCAGCGTACTCATACTGTGTTTTAATCCACGCATTCCCCAAAAACAAGAGTCACGGAGCAGGTAATCGACCGCTCCATTGCTCAGCATGAGTACATGTCCTCTGCTAAATTTTTGCACTTTCTGAGTACTTTCCAGTGTAATACAGTTCGTTAATTATTAGCCTAGTTTCATATGAAGCCTGCAGGATGCTAGTCTGTTGAATTCGTCACTTGGGGAATCTACAACAATTAAGGGAAATATTTACACTGTGAGAGAAATCTCATCTATTAGCAGTCTGCAGAGATATAGTACCTTGAGGGCTTAAGGTAGTGTTACGGTTCTGGGGCAATAAATACATGCACGTTTTACATCGTACACGCTGCTTAATTCATGCCAAAATATTGAGATATAATGTAGCAATTTCTCGGTAGCGATTAAATAGTAGAGAGAGGACCACTTGTCGTAAAGTACTGAGGCATTGCTGTTTGAGACTGGTCGGTGTTGTTAACGTTTAAATGGCTTTACTATCTCGCAGCCGTCTAATTCTTGCACGTGGAGCCCTACAAAATACTAATACTATCTTCACAGCAAAGACTGCTTTACAAATACTTTGATTAAGGCGTGCGTCATGAACTGCATTTATAAAAAGTATTTTATTTTATACTGCCTCCAATACCAAACACGTAGGTAGATCCCTGGGACTACAAGGTCTGTGGTCGTGGTCCCGGCAACGGCTCACCGTGATCAGAACTCATCATATGCTCTGGAGGAAACTTCTAAAATTGGAGCTTTTCTTACTCTCTTTCCAGAGAGACCACACACAAGCAACAGAGAGACAGCATTTAGCATTTTAATTAATAAAAGCAACCCCGAAGGGATGCAAAGGCGGTCCGCGATTGGTACTACTTATCTGAAGGGTACTCATGTCACAAACATTCTCGGGATGGAGAGGAGAGAGCCCTCTTGGGATTCAAGCGTCTACCCGCAGGTTCAGAACTGATAAGTGCACCCTCTGAGTAGCCGCACCAGCTGAATGTATGGACTTAAGAAACAATATCCAATTGTTTAACAAGCCACAACCTTGGACATTAAAGTAGTGACAGACACAAAGTAGGCACGGCTCACGGACAGGCAGAGACACATAGTGGGAGTGGGTATTGGACAGACCGAGCAGGGTCACAATGTTTTGCAATCTATAAAATGATCCTAAGCATGCAAATAACAGATACCTATTTAGGGAGAATAACGAGCGACAGAATTTTAATTTTAGAACTTGAATCCATTCTGTCTTCTGGGCTAAACGGATAAGCGCATTTCACGCTCCTCAGGAAAAGTTTCCAAAAATACAGATATTTGCACGGACTGACATGTCCTCATGGAATCACAATAAATACTTGGACGTCGGGCCAATATGACTGATATAGAATTGCTGTTAGATATCTCTCACTTCCAAGGCACAGAACATGTTTCTTGCAGCTTAGCTTCGCCTGTCAGTTACCATCCCTGATGCAGTTTGTGAACATGCCCTGGTTCAATCTTCTGTTGTGTACTAATAATAGTTCAGTCCCCTTGTTATACTGGAGAACCAGAGTATTGCAATCCCTTAGTGCGGAGTCCCAGACACTGCCATCACCAGACAGTCAAAAAACCTGCCAATTAAGGACCGATAGTGTAGATCTCACCCCACGACTGAAATCACAGGCGCATCATCCTCATGACGAACATTTATTAGATACATAGCTTTATGATACCCTGAAAAGCTGTTGTGAGAAATCCCCCGAAACAACACAACCAGTCTCATGAGTTTCCTTTAGTATGTAAGTGGATAACGTGCAATGCGGGGCAAGCGCTGGCGGTGTGGGCACTATGCACTAGTCCTGGTCAGTGCTTTTCAAGATGACCGTTGCCTGGGTAGCATTCTAGGACCTCTGGTTTGCCTGGTCCCACTATCGGCGTCTGCCATCAACAGGACATCCAAGCACCCTCAGTGGCAGAGGTGAGGAGTTTAATCTGCATAAAACAAGGGGGACATTTACCAACTCTGCAGGCAACGCAGCGCAGCCCTCCGCTAGACTGTGCTGCATTGCGCAACAGGGAGAGAACTGGAGAGCGCCATATTTTCAAAGATATGGCTCTCTCCTCCCCTTTCACTGGCGTTGATTACAGCTGCCGCGCACCACCATACACCTTAGCGCCATAGCGCTAGGGTGTGTGTGAGTGCAGCATAGGTTTTGTACAGGAAGGATACCCTTCCTATACAAAATAGTATGTCTAGACACCAGGGAAAGCTTTTCCCTCTTTGTATGGGTGCCGCACAGTGCAGTACGCATGCAAATTCGGAAAAGGAAGGAGAAATGGAAGCATTTCTCTTTCCTTGGACCTAGTTTAAAAGGGCACAGTTTTCTCACTCTAAACCCAATCTATTGTATTTGGTAAATTTGGTTTAGAGTGAGAAACCTTGGGTGGTTGCATGGGAACGCCCAAACACCTCCCTTGGCACACCCCCATGGCGCAAAGTAATGCAAAGAAGCTCCCTGCATTGGCAGAACTATTATGTTATTTTCAGTGTATAACAAATTTAGCGCTGAAAAGTAAATTAGGAAATAAGATTTTGCGCCATTTTTTGTCAGCTTTTTGATGCAAACACAGCGCAAAAGCTTAGTAAACCTCCCCCTAAAATGCATACATGAATTTGACAAGTTAAAATCAGTAGAGCTTCAGGAGGACAGAGGAAGACGAGTTAGAAAAAAAGAAAAGAGAGGAATTGTCATGCAACACAAGTCTCTGAGTTTTTGAATTCATCTCATGCCATGAACATGTTTTTCACATTTTAGTAGATTGTTTACTCCTAAGACAATTTGTCTGGGCTTGTGCAGAATATAATTACGTTTTCATTCTGACTTTCTGAATACTGGTGACATCCTGTGGCTGAAAAAGATGCACACGTTCTCAGTATTTTTCTTCCAAGGTTCAGTTTACAAAGGATATTTAAACACAAAATCCAAGTCAAAGGGACAGCTGGAATCGCCTTATCCTATAATTACTCTAACCACAGGATGATCGCTCCTCGAGAACTGTGAGCAAGTGTTACTTGCTTGCCTTCACATGCCACTTTTTGTAATTCAGGTGTTACTGCGCATAACACGTTGAGTTTGCAATAACTGTGAACTTTGCGGTTTTCCACATCACTGCTTAAGTATGCCTTCTGGGCTTATTTGAGTCACTAAAGTAACTGGCTAAAAGCAAAGATGGGTTTGGCAATTCTGAGAACATCTGTAAATCGGTTCTTACCAGACAAATGCATCCAAAAGGCCAATGCAGTGGTACTAAAATAGACATAGTGGCCCTTTCGATCACCCCTTTCAGATAAAGCAGCACATTTGAACCTTTAAAGCCCTTTTTTCGAAATTTATCAAGAAATGCTATAGCCCATTTTCGGCAAAAAAAACTCGAGAATTTGAAGCAACACAGATATAAGATCCAAAGGAGTGCATCTCAGAAGTCAATCTACCCTCCTTTTTTAGGGTTGAGCCAGCAAGAGCATGCGCTAGTGCATGCTTTTCGCTTGTTAGACACTGTTGATAACAAAAAGTGCTTCGAGCCCGCCAGTTGCTTACCATTTGTTGGCTTGCATGGCGGTGTTCTTTACAGGCTCGTAATTTGTTAAGGCAGTCCTAACATAATTTCCGTTCCTCTATGTGGAGCAGGGACCAAGCACTGATTGATTCAACTTAATCAGTGCCGGTCCTCTGCTCCTGACGTGATTGATGTACTATTTTGTTCTGTTTAATTTCTAGTGCCCTATGCGGTGATGGGAGACTATGTGCGCTATGACCTGTGCTGTTCTGGGCGGACTCAACAGAGGAATTAAATAACTTGCTGGGTGGTGCTAAGGTGTGGTTATTAACGGTGATGACATAATCAGAGTGCAGTGTGTGCTGGTATGCTAAGGAATAAAGACATCTAATACAGACCTCTGTGTGTGGAATATTCATTTGCATGCTCCCAGGCGGGAGAGGATCCTACAACTGACGACGAGTAGTGGATATACGCATTGAAGAAACAACATTGCTCTCCCTGAGAGTTTGCAATATACAGCAAACTGCTTATGCATGCCACGTTGCACACATATTGAAGAGAAGTAGTTTGAAGTTGGCATGTGTGGAGCCGAAGCCCCGCTCCAGCCCATATACGGCCCTTGAAGATGTTGAAGGCCCTGCGGAGGAGTGCATTAAAAAAAACACCAGAATCCGTTGATAAGGCTGAAAGAAGAAATACTGCATAGCGTCATAACACAGAGCCATTATCCATGCAAATAAAACTCTAAATGCAGCGATAAAGAGATAGGAAATATACACGTACTTACCAGAATGAGCGAGGGAAGTGCCACATGACCTCGAATCAGGTGTGACAACCAAGCCAGGTTGAGCTGCTGATGCATGTATGGCAGCAAGTGGCATCCAGTGCACCGTTAGCCATCAGAATACTGACATTTTTCAATGACTGCAGAAGGGAGAGAGTACGACCCACCAGTGTTTCTGAAACTACCACTGCCATTCGACATTGCTATGAAGCAGAATATTGGCCCCAGGTAGACTTCATGGTTCGAGAAGTTCAATGACTTCACAGATGCCCTTGATGAAGCAGATGATAAGAATATCATTAACTATTTGAGGAATCTTGCTGCAGACGAAGTAAAAGAAGTGCCAAAGAAAATTTCACAGACTGATGCAATATTGTCCTTTCAGATCAAAGAAATATTGGACACCAAGTTCAATCTGATGCTGAATGTAGACTACGAAAGGTAAATTTTCATTCAAGCGAGACAGCAAGCTGGTGAAACAATGGATGAGTTTTTTTAAAGATTAAATGATCAAGAAGCCATACAGCTCAGAGTCATCAGAGGCTGTCTTTCAGACTCTTCCAGAAGATCATGCTGAGAGATGCTCAGTTTAGGGATGGAACTAATGGCTGCACGGGCCAAGCAAAGAACAGATTGACAAGCTGCTTATATGGAAGCTGGAACAGCTTAAAATTAATCAGCATTGGTCATGAAAAGCAAGCACACGTGCAAAGAAGATGCATGCAAGTCGATGTCTCCAAAGAAGTAAAAGTTGTGCTTAAATGTGGGTTTTAATAACCACATGAAGGCAAATGTCCAGCCATAGTACTGATGTGCACAATTTGCTGGAAAGAAAACCACCTTAAAACAGTTTGCAAAGAAAAAGAGAAACTGAGAAGAGAAAATGGACGCCAGAAGGTTCCAGAAGCATTCTCTCCACACCCACAAGGAAAAAAGGCAACTTCAGTTACAACAAGTAGAAACTGGACGAAGTCTATAATCATCAAGTTCATCTTACAAAGGTACATCAATGTCATTATCATGCACCAGTGAAGAAGATGGATGTGTTATAGTATCAGCCAAGGATCGACAAGCACATGTAGGCTTGGCTGCTTGCAAGAAGGAACAAAAGACAAAAGTGAACCACCTAACGAAACAACAGAGTTCATTTGGAAATTGCCCCAAGATTACAATAAAGGTCAACATTTTCCCCATGACCTTTATCATTGAAAGTGGTGTGCCGATTAACATCATGCCAGTGGAAAAGTTCAACAGTCTATCTCCTGTACAATGCCTCAACACATCAAACATTAAAGTATACATGTGAGCTGCTTCTAAACTGTTGCAGAGCCAAAGGTCATTCACAGCGACAATGAGACATAAGCAGTTTCAGTGCAAGTACCAATTCACGTTCTTCAAGGAACTTCGCCCAGTGCATGGCTTCTCAGTTATGCCAACACTACTGATATGGAACTGATATCTCTGAATTACAACCTTTACACTCAATCTGAAATTGCGAGTCAGTGTCCGTCGTTCTTTCTTGGCCTAGGCAGGCTCAATCCAATGAGGACATTCACCCTGTTGCTCCAGTGGCACAGCAGAGGCACTTTTCACTTGCAAATAACTGTTGAGAAAGAACTGAAAAATGCTCTAAAAGCATGGCATCATAGAGCACTCCACCGGTTCTATGCCATGGGTTTCACCCATAGTGGTGGTGCCAGTGATGATGTGCGCCAGGCTAACAAAGCAAAAGTGAGAGAAAGGTATCCTGCCCACACAAAGCAAACATGATTATGCAACTGAACAGTGCCAAAGTCTTCTCCCATCTTGACCTTGACAAAGGATCCCATCAACTCGAGTTGAACGAGAACTGCAGGTACATCACTACTTTTTTGCTGGTTTGTTCAGATACAAAAGGTTGAGTTTTGGAGCGTTGTCAGCTGCAGAAATATTTCAGGATGTTATGCGTCGAATAATTCAACCTGTCACGCATGCTTTTAATTACGGTGATGACCTACTGGTATTTGGAGAAATGCAAAAGGAGCATGACAATGCCCTTACACATGTGTGCCAGTTACTTACTGATGCAGGTCTAAGTCTGAACACAGCAAAGTGTGAGTTTCACAAAAGCAAACTTGCATTGTTTGGATACATATTCTCTAATGGGGGAATGACTTCTGACCCCAATAAAATGCCAGCACTGTCAGCTACTTGCCCCCCACAAGATGTCTCTGTACTGCGATCCTTCTTAGGCAACGCCAGTTATTGCTCAGGGTACATTTGTGACTTTGCTACTGTGAGCGCCCCATTGAAAGACGTGACCAAACAAAATGTCCCATTCCAATGGTCAGCTGAATGTGATCAAAGCTTAAAAAGAATAAAGCATGCAATGGAGAATGCAACCAAGATGCCTATTTTGACGCAGGTTACAGACTGAGATCACCAGTGGTCCCTATTTTGGAAGGAAAAATAGAGAAACACAATAATCATATGCTTAAATGTATCGTATGTCTTTTGTCCAGCCGGACAAGAATTTATTTTCATATAGGTTCAATTAATTGTGATTCAAAACATTAAATAACAAGTGAGCACAGCCGTGACCCATAGAACACAAGACAAACCAACGAAAAACAGAATGGCCAAAGGCAGGGTATAAAATGTGTCTGTATGTTTGTAATCACTTATGACAGACTTAAATAACCAGTTGCACACCATTGATCATTACAATATTATAAAATCATATTGCATATGGTGTTTTTAGTGTCGACGACGTTTCGATGCTATTCACAACAGTATAAAGCATCATCTTCAGGACAAAAGATAAATCATTGTTGTCTTAAACGTAATCACATGTATAGCCTATATCGCATTACTGTATCAACATTGACAACGGAATAAACAAGGGGAAGGAAAGATACAAAAAATTAGAAATAAGTAAAACTGAATTGCTAGGCATCTGATAGGTGACTTTAGTGAGGGTGAAGGATATATGCTTTTGAACTGGGACCTAATCATGCAGTCCTCGTGTGGCTTTTGAACTTGGATAAAATCGCACAGTATTCGTGTGGCGCATAAGCATGGGCGGATTTTGCGAATTGGCAATCCGCGAACTTGCGTATTTACGGATTCGCAATCCGCAAAATCCGCGAACTCTCGCGAATTTGCGGATTTTTTTTTGTGTTCGCAAGGGTTTCTGCCAGTTCGCGAGGGTTGTGTACCAGTTCGCAATTGCGAACTTACTTGTCGGCTCGCAACGGCCGCAACTATGTTGTTTCTACATCTGGTTCATCATCACAGGTTCACAGCACCCTCTGTTTCACCACTGCCACCCTCTGGTACACCCATGCCACCCTCTGGTACATCACTGCCACCCTCTGGTTGGTTTATCACTGTAGATTATGGGGGTGAAAAAAAGCAAGCACACCTGCCCTGCTTCAACTGACATGAATTAATTTGGGGTTGATTAATGTGTCACTGAATTTAAACTTCCAGTCTGGCTGCCACCTGCTTCCTTATCTGTAATTTGCTTTCTGTTGCAGTGCAATTTTTTTTCACAGGACCTTTGTGGCCTACTTGTAGCTATTCTCTGAGCCTGCTGTGAGGGTCAGAGCAGGGTCATAGAATAGTTGCAAGTAGGCAACTGAACTCTGAAGGGGCCCCTCAGGAAGCACTACAGGGAATGGATACTAATGATAAGATTGAACTTTTGCACCTGCTGAGTGCTTTCAGTTTTGTCTGTAATTGCTTTCTGTTGCAGTGTAATTTTTTTAACAGTACCTTTGTTGTATACTTGTAGCTATTCTCTGAGCCTGCTGTGAGGGTCAGAGCAGGGTCATAGAATAGTTGCAAGTAGGCAAATGAACTCTGAAGGGGCCCCTCAGGAAGCACTACAGGGAAAGGTTACTAATGATAAGATTAAACTTTTGCACCTGCTGGGTGCTTTCAGTTTTGCAAAAATCCAAATATCCAGCAGCATCCACAAAAAGTAACCCTTCCAGGTCAAGATCCAAATCAAAGTGACCAGCACATGAAGAAAGCACTGGGAGGAGCCTGCTGGACAGGAACAGGAAGTTGGAGACTGTGGGGCACTTCCTTCCTCCCCCCCCCCAAAATGGACTCCTTGCAAAGAAAAAGTGCAGGCAAATGTCAACCTCAGGAGTTATTCTGATAAAAATCATAATTTTCAAGGTTTATGCTGCCTGCTGGTGGATTTCTTGTGCGAAATTGCAAATTTTGCAATCTCGCAATTGCGAGATTGTCGCTGCCCACCGCATCTACGTGTTCGCATGTGTTTACTCCCGCGAAATTGTATAGTATTCTAGTTGGCAAGTGCGACCAAGCAAAAAATCCGCTTCGCAAGGATTTTACGAATTTTTGGCAAGTTCGCGAGAGTTTGCGGATTGCGAATTTGCCGAAAATCCGCAAAATCCGCGAGCGGAACGGATTTTACGCCCATGCTTAGTGGCGCAGTGGTTTGTAGTTTAAATCCGGCAGTGGAGATTGAGACCGTAATAGCAGTGAAGGCGGCGAGTTTTAAAAGGTGCAGGAACTAGTTGGCTAGTAGCGTATCATTCAAGGGTGGTGAATCACAAGTGGCGGCGGAGGACGACGCAATGCACGTGCGGTGAAATTTAAAAACAACAACTGATTGTGCCGTAGATTTATTAATGATCGAAGCAAGCATTAATGTTACGTTACTACTGTTGGCCTTGTACTATGCGGTCCAAAGCAGAATTATGAACAATCCTTACGTAGGAAGGAGCAGGTAGATGTACCGGTAATGGACCGCACTTTAGGATCCATAAATAGCGGCGGCAGTCATTAGATCTGAGGTGACAGAAGGTCTATATTAAAACCGGCTTGCAGATGTGATTATTTAGAATGTGCTTAAAACGGCGCAGTGAAAAGTAATTTACCATTATTAGGCCGTCGGCCTTCCTCGAAAAGTTTAAAAAGTTTAAAAAACCGTTCCCCTGGAGGGTTCGGGGGGTGGCCCAACCCCCCGAACCCTCCAGGGGAACGGTTTACCCGCCGCCAACACTACCGTTGGTAATTTCACCCGAGGAGACAAACACAGCGAATGAGACAGAATTAGAGTCAGATCTTCTGCCCATCTTTAACCTCACCAGACACAGTCTATCGGATAATGAAATGTCTCTCCTCAGTAAAGGGTTATCATTCGTCCCTACTATACGCCCCAATTTCCTAGATGCCCAAACAGAACTATTAAGATTTTTCAGGTAAATAAGACTATACAGCTTTTTCTTGTTAAATCACAGCCCACCGAAGCATCACAATACCCCTTTCAAGCCACCATCCAAGTTCTCCCCTACAGCTGGGATGATACCACCTGAAATTCCGACCTTTGAAAAACTAGTCCTAAATGACCTTACAGTTTTAGAAAACAAGAGGAGTTTCATCCCCTACAATATTACGATAGACGAGAGAAAAGCCATTTCCTCCCTCAAGAACAACCAATCCCTGGTTATAAAGCCAGCGGATAAAGGTGGAGGGATAGTCATTTAAGAACTTGACCATTACAAAAATTAGATACTACGACAACTAGGTAATAATGAACATTATTGCAAATTACCATGCAACCCTACCACCGAAATTCAGAAACTAATAGTACAAGTGACTACAGAAGCATTAGATTCGGGTTTCCTATCCAAAAAGGAATTTGATTTTCTTAATACTAAGTCACCACGCATACCGGTAATTTACTGTCTGCCCAAAATACACAAAAACTCTGACTCTCCTCCGGGACGTCCAATTGTCTCTGGATGTGGCTCGGTTCTTGAACCCCTTGGGCATTACATCGATTTCTTTATAAAACCATTTGTAGCTTCAACCACATGCTACATAAAAGACACAATGGACATGATCAACATCATAGAGGACCTCCCGTTTGATCCCACATCCAGCACCATGTGTACGCTGAATGTGGAATCACTCTATACGAACATTCCTCAGTATGAATCATTACGTGTCATTGAAAACATTCTTGAGACACGCCCCGACCACATAATGTTCCATCTATATTCATTCTCCAATTGTTAGAGATCTGTCTGATGAAAAACTTTTTTCTATTTGAAGGTCAGTTCTACGGCCAGGTAAGGGGCACCTCAATGGGAGCTATTTTTGCTCCAAACCTGGCCATTCTGTACATGGACCATCTGGAGACATCCCACATCCTGGATGTCTCAAATCCTTTCTACAGGGGCATAGCCCTGTGGAAACGATATATTGACGACATCTTTTTACTATGGTCAGGATCCCTAGACAGCCTTACACAGTTCCACCACTGGCTTAATAACAACAGTGCAGGATTGAAATACACACTTACCTCCAGCAAAGACTCACTACCATTCCTAGACCAAGAAATAAAACACATTGATGGTCGCCTTTTAACAAATCTACACCGCAAACCTACAGAGAGAAACACCCTGCTCAACTATGCCAGCCATCACCCTCGTGCCTTACGTGACTCTCTCCCGTTTTCGCAGTTTCTACGCATCAGGAGAAACTGTTATTTCATGGAGATTATTTCACAGAGGTAAAAGTTCTGAGCAAAAAACTCAGGAATAGAGGATACCCACGTAAACTGGTACGTAGGTCTCTCAAACGAGTATGGTACTGTCCCAGGGAAACCCTCCTTGAACCCAAATCTAAACAACCCCAAGACAGGCTTATATGTGTGACCACATTCACTCCAGCATCTAATGCTATTAAAAAAAATGTGTTAAAACACTGGCCGGTCCTAAACGCCGGCCTGCTGAATCTCGAGCGTCCAATGTTTGCTTTTAAGAGGGCGAAGAACATAAAAGACCACTTAGTTCGTGCTTCCCTACCACAACAATCAGTAAAGACCATACTCAATGATGCATGGGGATTTCCTACTCTTTCGGGGCATGCCAAATGTGGCAGCTGCATCTGCTGCGACTCGACCTTAGAAGGGAAATGCTTTGAATATGGCAACATTAAATTTCAAAGAAAATATTTTTCCAACTGTAATTCGCCCAATGTGGTATATGCAATTCTATGTCCCTGTAATCTCATCTACATAGGTCAAACTACACAGAAGATCAAACTAAGGATTTGCAACATCGGAGTAGGATACGCTGCAAGACAGCCAACGCCCCACTTGTGGATCACTATACTGAGAAAGGACACAATGAGAGGGATCTTACGTGGACTGTCATAACTATGATAAACCCCCCCCCTAGGGGAGCTGATGTCTCAACATTACTTAACAAGGAGGAACTTCACTGGATTCTGAGGACTAATAGCATTAGGAATGGACTCAATCGTATTGAGGACTGGACCTCTTTGTTATAAGCAGACATTCAGTGATACTCCTTCAAGTACAGAAACTAGATCCTAATGTAACATGTTACTCAATGTGTTGTACTAAATCATGTTGAAAATTGCATAATCTAAGTCACTTGCGCCGTTCTTAACACTCCACCACTTTCACTGGTTTTAGCCCTATGCGCCTATAGCACCACTTTCACTGTTTTCCACTCTCCTAGATAGCAAATTTGCCGTTCCAAGATGGCCACGGCCCCTGAACCTCGAGGCTGTTAGTCCTTTGCCTCTTTCCATTACCCAATTTTGGCTCTAAAAAAACACAATATAAACTTGGAGTCGCCACTTCACGTCACCCGCTATTCAGCGCGAGCAGGAGCTTCCAGGCCCTGACCATCCTCTGCTATTCAAGTAAGTAACACTGGCAGACCATGTTTATAAGCACTCCCTTTTAGTTTAAAAGCAGGAGATCTAACCCCAGTATTGAATGCTTTGTATTTTAGGAGGTGCAACTTGGACGATCCAGTGCGATCCGGCACTCACTCATATCGATATCAGAAATTAAACTTTTTGAGGAAGGCCGACGGCCTAATAATGGTAAATTACTTTTCACTGCGCCGTTTTAAGCACATTCTAAATAATCACATCTGCAAGCCGGTTTTAATATAGACCTTCTGTCACCTCAGATCTAATGACTGCCGCCGCTATTTATGGATCCTAAAGTGCGGTCCATTAACGGTACATCTACCTGCTCCTTCCTACGTAAGAATTGTTCATAATTCTGCATTGGACCGAATAGTACAAGGCCAACAGTAGTAACGTAACATTAATGCTTGCTTCGATCATTAATAAATCCACGGCACTATCAGTTGTTGTTTTTAAATTTCACCGCACGTGCATTGCGTCGTCCTCCGCCGCCACTTGTGATTCACCACCCTTGAATGATACGCTACTAGCCAACTAGTTCCTGCACCTTTTAAAACTCGCCGCCTTCACTGCTATTACGGCCTCAATCTCCACTGCCGGATTTAAACTACAAACCCCTGCGCCACACGAATACTGTGCGATTTTATCCAAGTTCAAAAGCCACACGAGGACTGCATGATTAGGTCCCAGTTCAAAAGCATATAAAATTGTAAATTGATACTTGTATAGCACACTACTCACCCGCAAGGGTCTCAAGGCGCTTGTACGAATACCGCTGTGGAACCCATCCTGGCTTTCCCTGTGAGGTGTCCACTCCTGGGCACCCCCAAGGTGGAGGCCAGGCATCCTTAGCGTTGTGGGGGCCGTTGTGGAGATTAAGCAAGCTATTGCCCAGAGTGGGACTCCATGATTGGAATAGGCACCGAGGCGAGAATTATCAGGTCTGTGGAATTTTTGAGCCCAAGACCCGCCGAGGCGGGGAATTGAACCCTGGTCCCGGGCTAGACCTCTGCATCAGGGTCTGCCGCTCTAACCATTGAGCCACACTTCTCCCTTCACCCTCACTAAAGTCACCTATCAGATGCCTAGCAATTCAGTTTTACTTATTTCTAATTTTTTGTATCTTTCCTTCCCCTTGTTTATTCCGTTGTCAATGTTGATACAGTAATGCGATATAGGCTATACATGTGATTACGTTTAAGACAACAATGATTTATCTTTTGTCCTGAAGATGATGCTTTATACTGTTGTGAATAGCATCGAAACGTCGTCGACACTAAAAACACCATATGCAATATGATTTTATAATATTGTAATGATCAATGGTGTGCAACTGGTTATCTAAGTCTGTCATAAGTGATTACAAACATACAGACACATTTTATACCCTGCCTTTGGCCATTCTGTTTTTCGTTGGTTTGTCTTGTGTTCTATGGGTCACGGCTGTGCCCACTTGTAATTTAATGTTTTGAATCACAATTAATTGAACCGATATGAAAATAAATCTTGTCCGGCTGGACAAAAGACATACGATACATTTAAGCGTATGATTATTGTGTTTCTCTATTTTTCCTTCCAAAATAGGGACCATTGTTCTTTAAAATACGTTACTGCCCAAGGTCCCTATGGCATAGCTTCTGGGTTTCCCTTGTTTTGTAAAATAGTATTGAGATCACCAGTGGGGCTGGGGGCAATCCTTGCTCAACGTAATGGCCATCCGAATGCTCAGAGACACATTGTGGCCTATACCAGTCGAAGCCTGTCTGACACAAAACGTGCCTATTCTCAGTCAGAGAAGGAGAGTCTGGCTGTAGTGTGGGCCTGCGAACATTTTCATGTTTTTCTATACAGAAAAGTTTCACTATCATTACAGACTACCAAACACTGCTCACCATTTTTGGAAACCTGAAGCTATGATTGCCCCCATACATTGAGAGGTGGGAGGTCGCAACTGCAACAGTATGACTATGCAATTGCATTTCATGAGTACTGCTACCTCGTCACAGTCGAGATTGAAAACAGCTGAGAAGTTCATTAGCTTCATTGTGAGGACCACCCAGTCAGCAGCCCTATCCATTAAACAGATTATTGCTGCTACTAATTCTGAAAAGAACATGCTTATCCTCAAAGATATCTTTCAACCCAATCATAGAAGAAGAGTGCTCAACCTTTTGTAGACGATGTTGAGTTTCAAATATTCAAAAATTTACAGGATGAACTGTCCATGACCAGGGAAGGTGTTGTATTGAGAGGCTCAAGAATTGTCATACCTGAGAACCTAATACAGTAAGTCATTGAACTAGCTCATGAAGGACACCGTGGCATTGAGCCACCAAAAGAACCCTAAGAGACCGAGTGTGGTTTCCGTGCTTAGACGAGCGAGTTGAGAGAGAACTAAAAGAGTGCCGTCTTTGTAACTGCCTTTCTCCCAAAGTGACGCAGCATCCATTGGCAATGTCTGATCTTCCTGCACAGGCTTGGGAAAGAGTTAAAGATGATTTCTTTGAGTCCTTATGAAATGGACATCATCTAATGGTAGTCACTGATGAACATTTACACTTTCCTTTAGTAGAGGAATTATCAACAACCACCCATGACAATGTAATGGAGCGGCTGGATGACATCTTTGCAGCCTGGGGTATCCCCACCATTCTCAAATCTGACAATGGTCTGCCATTCAATAACAAAGAATTAGAGGAGTTCCTAGTCAGCCTAAATGTCAAGCATCAACAGAGTACACCTTTGTGTCCCCAAGCCAATGGTGTTGTGGAATGATCCATGGGTACACTCAAAAGGGTAATTCAATGAGCATCAATGGAGGAGGTTGAGTTAAACCAGGCTCTGTGTCACCGTTCAAGTCCTGCCACCTTGCTCTTTGGGACAGCCATCTGAGCCAAACTGCCACAGTGGACAGTAGACAGACCCTTGAATGGTGATAAGGTTTGTGTCAAAGATACCTCTCAAAAGAGCATAATGAAAACATATGCTGATCAGCATCAACAAGCCCAGGAAACAGTCTTCGATGAATGTGACTTGGTCCTGGTCAAGCAGAAACGAAAGCGGAAAACATACTCCATTTGCTGTCGATCCTCTGAGGGCTTTGATGTGCAAAGGACACATGGTGGCGGCGCAGTGCACAGACTTCTCACACTTTAAGCACCTACCTCGATGATCATCAGCTCCTACAATTATGAATGGGGTGATCTCTCCTGACTGTCTAGATCAAGCATCAGAATCTGTATCATCGGTGCATGATCAGAGTGCATTTCAACCACTTCATGCCACTCAATCTGGCCAACAAGTGTGAGCACCATGATGACTTATTGAAGAAATATAAAGTGACTGTTGTTTGAAATTTTGATTGTTTAAAGGGGGAGGTGTAGTATCCTATGTGGGCTAGGACCCTTGGGGTTCTGGGTGGACTCAAGGGAGGAAGTACGTAACTTGCTGGAAGGTGTTAATGTGTGGTTATTACAGGATATGCCATAATCAAAGTACAGTATATGGTTGTGTGCTGAGAAATAAATATGTCTAATTCAGAGTTCTGTGTGTGGCTTATTAATTTGCATGCTCCAAAGCTGGGGAGGATGCTAAACTCTGCAAACAGAAGGCATGTGACTGGTAAAAACATGCCCAGCAGGACAATCAAAATTGCAAAGATTTATTTTCTATAGTTAACTTTCTTTTATTTTGCCAAGTCTTTTATCATTTTGCAATCGTGTTTGCTTTTGTTTTTGCTTGTGGGTGCTGTTTTTAAACAGATGAGTATTATCTTATTGCAAAGAAACATTGTGTATCTTCTGAAATTATGCCTTAACACATAATCATGCAGTACACCCCAATCTACTTCACTCCAATCCGCCCCACTCCAATCCACCCCACACCAACCCATCACACTCAATCCAATCCACCCAAGGCCAATCAAATCCACCCCACCCCACTCCAAATCATACCTCTAACCCCAATCCCATCCACTCCAGTCCAACACACTCCAATCCTTCCAACACAACGCACTCAAATCTGCTCCGCCACAGTCTGCCACACTCCAATTTTCTGCACTCTAATCTGCTCCACTCCAATCCAAAACAATCTGCCACGATCCAATTCAAAACAATCTGCCCCACTCCAAACCAAAACAGTCTCCCCACTCCAAACCAAAACAATCTGCCCCACTCCAATCCAAAACAGTCTACCCACTCCAATCTGCCCCGCTCCGATCCAAAGCAGTCTGCCATATTTCAAAACAATCTGATCCACTCCTATCTGCCCCACTCCAATCTAAAATAATTTGCCCCACTTCAATATGCTCCATTCCAAACCAAAACAATCTGCCCCACTCCAATCCTAAGCAATCTGTCCCACTCCAATTCAAAACAATCTACCCCACTCCAATATAAAATAATCTGCCCCACTTCAATGGGCCTCACTCTAATCTGCCCCACTCCAATCCCAAACAGTCTACTGCACTCCAATCTGCCCCACTCCAATACAAAACATTATGACCCACTCCAATCTGCCCCCACTCTAATCCAAAACAATCTACCCCACTCCAGTCCAAAGGAATCTACCCCATTTAATTCAAAACAATTTGCTCCATTGCAATCCACTCCAATCAGCCCCACTCCAATCCAAAACAATATGCCCCACTCCAATTCAAAATAATCTACCCTATTCCAATCTAAAACAATCTGCCCTACTTTACTCTGCCCTACTTCAATCTTCTCCATTCCAATCCAGAACAGTCTGCTGCACTCCAATCTGCCCCAGCTCAAATCCAAAACAATCTGCCCCACTCAAATCCAAAACAATTTGCTGACTTCAATCTGCCGCACTCAAATCTGCCTCACTCCAATTCAAAATAATCTGCCCCACTTCAATCCATCCCACTCCAATTTACCTCACTCCAATCCAAAACAATCTGCCCCACTCCAATCTGCCCCACTCCAGTCCCAAACAATCTGCCCCACTCCAATGTGCCACACTCCAGTATGCCCCACTCCAATCCAAAACAGTTTGCCCCACTCTTATTCAACCCACTCCAATCTGCCCCACTCAAACCTAAAACAGTCTGCCCACTCTAATCTGCCTCACTCCAATCCAAAACAATCTTCCCCACTCCAATCCGCCCCAATCCAATCTATCCGCTGCCATATCTGAAACAATCTGCCACACTCCAATCCTCCCCGCTCAGATCTGCTGCACTCTAGTTTCCCCTACTCCAATGCACTGCACCTCACCCCAAACCACCCACTCCATACCGATTCACCCCACTCCAATCCACCACAATCCACCCCACCCCACCCAACTCCAATCCAATCCACCACAATCTAGCCCAATCCAATCTACCCAACTCCAATCCAATCCACCTCACCCCAATCCATTCCACCCCACTCCCTCCCCAATCCACCACACTCCAATTCAATCCAATCGACTCCAAACAAAAACACTCTGCCCCACTCCTATCTGCCCCACACCAATCTGTCCCACTCAATCCGAAACAATCAACACCACTCAATCCAAAGCAATGCGCCCCTCCAATCCAAAACAATCCAACCCAATTACTCAAATCCAAAACAATATGCCACACTCCAATCCAATCTGCCTCCCTCCAATCTGCCCCACTTCAATCCTTAACAATGTGCCCACTCCATTCAGCCCCACTTCAATCCAAAACAATCTGCCTCACTCCAATCTGCAGCACTCCAATCTTCCCCACTCTGATCGGCCCCATTCCAATCCAAAACAATTTGCGCCACTCAAAACCAAAAACTCCACCTCACTCCAATCCAATCTACTTCACTCCAATTCACCTCACTCCAATCCAATCCTCCCCACCACAATCCAATCCACCCTAATCCAGTCAAATCCAATCAACCCCACTTTCATCCATTCCACCCCAGTGGACTCCAATCCACCCCTTTCCAATTCACTTCAATCCAATCCACCCCATCCCAATCCAGTTCACCCCACTCCAATCCAAAACACCTTAATCCAATCAACCCCAATCCACTTTACTCAATCCAATTCACCTCACTCAGGTCCAAACCACCCCACTGCAATCCAATCTACTCCACTCCAATTCATACCACTCCACTCCACTCCATTCTACCCCAAGCCATTCAACCCCAATCCATTCCACCTTACTCCAGTCCACCCCACTCCAGTCCTCCCCACTCTGGTCCACTCCACTCCAGCCCAATCCACCCCACTCCAATCTAATCCACTCCACTCCAGTCCACTCCACATCAATCCAATTCACCCCATATTTCAATCCACCCCACTCCAATACACGCCACCCCACCCCACTGCAGTACATTTCACCCCACTCCAATCCAGTCCATCCCACTCCAATCCACCTCTCTCCAGTCCAGTCCAATCTACCCCACTCAATCCAATCCATCCAGCTCCCCATACACCAATTCACCCCAATCCAATCCACCCCACTCCAATCCAATCCACCGCACTCCAATCCAATCCACCTCACTCCAATCCAATCCATCCCACTCCAATCCACCTCTCTCCAGTCCAGTCCAATCCACCCATCCACTCCACTCTAATTCACCTCACTTCAAATGAGCCTGCTCTGATCCAATCCAATCCATCCCACCCCAATCCAATCCACCCTACCTTAAATCAATGTATGCATCCCAATCCAATCCACCTCACCCCATTTCAATCCACCACTTTCAGTCCACCCACTCTAATCCACCCAACTCCACTCAATCCAACCCACTCTACCCCAATCTAATCCACTTAAATGTACTCCAATCCTTTTCACCCTGCTACCTCAATTCACTCCAAGTCACTCCATCCTATTCCACCCCACTCCAGTCTATACCACTCCATTCTACACCACTCCACTCTACTCCACTCCACTATATGATAGTCCACTCAATGGCACTGTACTCTATGACACTCTGCCCTGAATCACTGTACTCTACTCCTCTCTACTCAGCTCTACGACACTCTACTGCCCCTACTCCACTCTACGAGTATCCTTTGGTAGGCTTGTAGTGTAGTTCCTATTATCCCAATAGGCTCTGCGCATTGGAATAAATCTTCAATAGTATAGACCTAGGGCAGAGGTTAACTAGGTCTTCTACCGACGATATTAGACTTAATGTTTTGTGTTTGCCAGCTAGCTCAGAGTTCACTAGAAACTTTCTCGAATAGGCAAGGAGGATTTTAACCTCCCTGGATAGACAAGAAGGGATTTAGTTTCTGACAACCATAGAACATGACAACTTTGCTCTCCCCTAATCAAGAGTGTATCTCTAGAGTCTTGTGAAAACAATAGACAACTTATTTTACTCAGTCAGTACGTGCATTCTTAGTTTCACCAGTTTGTAGAGAAATAAGAGATGGGCGTGGTTCAATAAAAGATGTTATTTATTGATCAGTCTCTTTTCTCATACAAGAGAAATGAATCGCTATTATTGCAATACTTGTAGTTAAGTAAAGTGCATACAGTAGAGACAGAATTATAAAATAATACTGTAAAAGCATTGATATGGTTTCTGAGCCATATGATACTTTAAAATGGATAAAATAGATACATACATATATACATTTGACTAATCGTACTCAACTGGTGCTTCTAACCACGCCTACCCCAATGTACCTGACCTAAGCCTAATACGTGGGCGGGAGTAGATAAGTAGCAGTTTAAGTTAAGTTTGTTTTGCCAAGGGACTGATTCGAGAATTCTCTGCAAGGGGTTATTCAGTTCTGTACCTGAGATCTAGAATGATGGAGGGCTGGTATCTCTTATCCCAGGTCTTGATATTCCAGCTGCCTGCGAGGGCTGCTTGGAAGCGCCGGAGCTGGATTTCTCGGCAGGAGAAAGGCAGCGTCTCGTTCACAGCGCGTCAGGAAGGCGGGGCAGCGTCTGTGGGCTTCGCTCTCTGCTGGGCTCCTCAGCACGTCTCGCTGCTCCGATCTCGTCACCACCGCATGTGTTTGCTTAAGGCAATGTCGGTAATATTTATACCTAAAAGGTGCCGAGATTGACGTAAGGATGGACATATATACGTCAATAAGGATGTCATATGAACGGGCTCGTTCGCACATTCTTTTGCTGAAGTTCTCGGTGAAATCAAAACAATGGCTATGGGAATTTCCCAGGTCGCTGTAAGTTTGATTTGTTTTGAGAACTCCGTATGCCTTTTCAGGGGCTGGAGGAATATCGCTTGTCTAATTAGATGGCATGCGTTATGACCTAATCAGATAACGCGCTTCTGTGCCGTGGTGTGGCTTAATCAGATAACGGTTTTTGCACCGTTGGATGGCTGCTAGTTAATTATTAACCAAACCAGGGTCAGGAATAGGGGAATCGATACAGTACCTATAGGAATACATCACACCCACTCCACGTAGACTATGTCCATATTTACAAATCTAGGCATAGTGAATATCAGTAGCGTTTGTGTATACCGTACCACCCCAAAATACATTTATATGCATTCCGAAAATTGGATTTTATAAAATATACGAAACACAATCACATGTACTGTCACGTATACTATAAGCACAAGCAGTCTAATAATGCTACTCATATGTTAAAAATTCAGCATAATCTAAATGCGAAAACCACACATGAAATGGCTCTTAATACAGAAAAAAAGTGCGAGACCATTTCATCACAATCATAAATTTATGTATAACAGTGCTAGCATAGCGAATGTCTTGTGACTACCTAAAAATAGAAATTTAGTTCTCTAAGAATAACGTCTACTTTAAGCAGAAGATAAGTGTCCCAAAAATCGTAAATATTTTGGAAATGGGGAAAAAGTTCTTGCAGTCTGAAAAAAAATTATGAGAACATTTTTTCATATCGCTTTTCTTTAAAAAGTTGAAGGCCAAATTCAGCATGTAGGGAACTCCGAGTGCTAGTTTTCTCAAAGTTATTCCTGCTGCTCTGGTGAAAACATCATATCATTTAGACTGTTGAAAAAACTGTCAACAGCTTCTTGCGTAAGTTCCACTAATTCGGAAAAGGTTGTTACCATGCATTCATGAGCCTGAGCATGATTGCCTCCATTGATGTTTTGATCAGCATAGCTGACTGAAGGTCGTACCTGATCGATGCTGCTTTCATCTTGTACTTCACTACCCCTCAATCGTAGTGGTGAAGACTCCACGAATGCCGTCATCAGGATTGGTAGCCGCTGGGGACAGCACAATGCATGAGCCGTTACCGGACCCAACAAGGTATCTGCGTCCATTGGCACATCCGATTGTAGTGCCAGACAGGTGTCCAACACGCATTCTTCGCCGCATAGCAAGCACCTTAATACAGGCATAACACAACTTTGCCACATTGGTCTAAATGAAAGAAACCAAGTCATGTTCAGGTCTCTAAGCCGGGATAGTCCAAGGATTTTAGTTACCCGGCCCCGGTAGCCAATGGCTAGGATCATTTCTTCCCTTGTCGCAGGTGTTTTGTCTGTGACATGGTTTGCCATAGCGAAATAACAGGATCAAAAATAGAATACCCGCTACTAGTCCTAAAAGGAGAGGAAGTCCGCCAAAAATGGAATGGACAAAGTCTGGAAAAATACCCAGGATGGCTTTGAATGGAGTTAAAGCACCCGAAAACACTGCTTTAAATACACTGGAGATACCAGTGGTATCAGAAATATTTAAGATTTCGTTCAGTATTTCTGCGAAATGTATGGGGAAATTAGTTGATAATAATGAATGAATCTCTTCTGTTGTCCTTGCAACTTGGAGATCATACGTTTCTTTTGATGACGTGAGCCTGGTCGGCGTCTGTAGGAGCACAGTCTTCATTCTGCTTAAAGTATCTATTCGAATAGAAGCAACTTTCAAATCGGGCCATAACCTTGCCTCCCTGTCTGGAGAATCGCTGGGGAACAATACATGTTCACAGCACATGACCTTCCTAGTCACAGTTATGAGATAAGGTTTTCCGGGCAGCAAACTACAACATCTGCGATCTACTATTAGAATGTAACTCCCGTTCGAGAGTCTCCTAAAGAATGGTTCTATTCGTGTTGCAGGTGTGCCTAGCTGGTAACATGAAAGGTTATTTGAAGTCCCTTCACAGGCTCCATGCAAACTAATACCCTGACACAGAAGTGTACCGCTCAGTGATCTTGCACAATTATCGCCACTGAGAAACACTTTCTGGCCTTTATTGCTGACACATTCGTGTGTATAGGGCAAGTTCCATATTTACTTAATGTATCCTTTACCCAACCTTTCATACTGGCCTGCCTGTATATATTTTTGGCAGAATTGAAACTGGAAAGTAGTTATCGGAATATTTATTATTCCATGTATTATCCATTCAATGACAGGTCGTTCTGACATTGTCAATGGTAATCTCTCAAGTTTTTCAATGCTCAGAATTGTATAGTCAGCACCCTTCTGTGCCAAACTGATTTGTTTATCAGTGAGGTTAAAGATATTAATTAATAACGTTGTGTTGATTAAACGCCAAGGCACATAGCCAGAACGCAAATTTTGTAACGTCCAGCCAAGCTGTACAATAGAACGCAATTGGGACTGACCGTGTTGTAACATCAGTAAGTCTTGCGATATTATATCGATTGCTGAAGACACAATGCTGTCCAGAGAATATATTCTGGAGGACAGAGTAATTAACCCATTGTCCACCACAGAAAGTGATTTTTCCAAATTAATACGGTCAATTTCCCGTATTTTTTCTACTGTCTCAATTTGAGTTTCTTTCCAGACTTCGTTATAAGCTGCATATATAGAGGCCGCTATGAAACGTTTTTGACGCTGTTTGCGTGGTCCCAATATGAAATCACGCAAGTCAGCACCTTCTGTAAGTAAAGTTAGGTGTTGCTTAATTTCAGCCAGTGTGGACGTTTGTAGCCATTGAAGGCAGAGCTTGCCCACGCTGTAGGTGGTTACTATCCCTGGATGTTGTCTTTGGGAATATCTAGGGTCTGGCCTAGTCAATGTGAACCCCTGTACTTTGTTCAGGAATCTGTCTTGACAGTTATTTGTATCTGTGGGCCAGATCAACCATTTTTTCTATTCAGGATGTGTTCTGTTTTGGTTTAATATATGGTTTACATCTATCTCAACATCTATAGAGCTATTACTGTTCACTGTTGGCTTTGGAATAGACGGTTTGTTCAAATCTTTGATTTTGGCTAAGCCAAGACAGGTAGTTTGTTGAATAGTGTCGTTCAAAAATATAATTTGTTCTGGGATCATGCAGGCTCTAAACAATGATTCTATACCTTGTACTTGCCAATCTCTTGTACCCCAAACAGTTTTTGTTTCAATATTATTGTTCCAGAAATCAAACCCAAATGTATTCATTTGTTCAAAGAATGAATCGGAATATATCAATTTTGTGTTTGTAAGCATGGTCTTCATACCTGTCTTATTTGACAATTTGAAATAAAATGTTTCTGCATTACTTGTGTTAAACCCTGAAAAGTATGAATATTTATCATAAAATGTTTTCGAGCTATCTTTTGGAGGAGTAGCACAATGTTCCCATTGGTTATAATTTAAAACATTTCTAGGTTGAGCAGATTTATGTAGATAATGGTTACCATAATGGTTGTAGCAGAACATCTGATCATAATTAGACGAACCCTGCAAATAATCATGTTCTGTAAATTTAGCAGACATCACAAGATCAGACATTATATCATTAATACTTTCAAAGTCCCAATCATCAGCAAATGTGCTTGGTTTTACAAAGTCACTCAATGAGATCTTGAATTGGTGTGGATACTTCAGGATTTCAACCGGACCATAGATTTCATAATCAGTTTTGTCCCATGCTACACCGCCTGGTATAGGATTGGCTGTGAAGTTCACTGAAGAAAGTTCTCTTTTCTCGATGTGTGAAGATGTGTGTGGTTTAAGGACCAAGTTGATTTTCTGGCTTGCTGTGTCCATTTTAGCATCTTTTCCTTCAATGAAATGTCCCAAACATAGTACTAAGATGAGTTTTAATTTGGGTTTTAAGAGGTTCAAGTTCCATTGCTTTGTTGCATAGTCCTTGTTGATTCACTGTAGATTTTCCAAATGTGATCAGTCTTCCAGTTTGAGCCTCTGTATTTGTAGCAAACATTGGTGTTTTGCTACTTCTCGGGAGTCCACTTGGCCTACTGTTTGTTATCGGCCACATGATTGTGGTTTTACCAGGTCGATGGATATGACTCGGTTCTCCTTTTTACCAGCAAGGGGCGGTAGTACTACTGATCTTGTCCCGTTGATAGACAAGACAGGAACTGCTTTTCTGTAAGAAGGCCCAAATTCCTTCTTTACCGCGATCTTTTCTCTGACTAGATCCCCGACTTTTGGAATCCAGACAGGCCTTGCTGGGACAGGTGGTTTCTCTTCAGTGGTTGTTGGCTGTTGTTTCAGTTTTATGTTGCTCAGGTCTTTTCTTGTTTCATTTAAGTCCCGTAAAATAGCCAAACGATCTTTGATATCAAAGCTTTTGTCTTTAACCACTGAAGTCTGACTATCAAGATCTTGGATCATCATTCTAGTCCCGAACAATAGTTCGTACGGACTGAACCCTTTCAGAGAATTCCTTGGCAGGTTATTTAGACTACGTTGGACACTTATTAGATGTTTGACCCACCCAGCACCCGAACCTAATACCTTTTCCGTTATAGATTGCTTTATGTCTTGGTTTTTTCTTTACACCATCCCGTATCCCTCAGGAAGGAAGTGAGAAGAGTCCCGTTATGCTATGCTCATTTGGCCATGCTTCCCCATAAGCTTGAAGGCTAAAAGGAATACATTAGTCAAAACGTAGCATGCTCCTAGCGTATATGCCATTATAGACTCGCAAATCCTTTTATAACAGTCCAGACGTCAGCCGAGCGCTGGGGTCTACATTATAAGTGAAAATTAGTCTTTTTATGTTAATATAACGCTTTTTTTTCATGATGGGGGCTTTCTTATTGTTGTTGTTTATCTGGAGTGAAATGCCATGGCAATAGTCCTCCCCGCTCGCCACTGCGATCTCTATTGCAGTCTGGGCAGTTTTTTACAAAAATGTGATGATGCAGACTCATGCCTGGCCACCAGTACACTGATTGTAATTCTTCCAGAGAATCTTTTTGTTTAAGGTGTCTGAGACCCTCACCCATATGTGCGTCTGCTATTAACAAGCCTCTCCTGTCCGTGTTTGGAATCACTCTATCCCCCACTCCAGGGATTCGAGCAAAAGGGACTGAGTTTGCATCGATTATGTATGTATAATTGAGTGGATAATTGATCGGTAGCGCCGAGCAGTCGCCTTTTGATGACGTTTTCACCGCCAGCACAGTTTCACCGTCAATGTGTTTTACTGTACGCTTTTTTGTAGCTACGGAAGCCGGTTTAGTTGCTACCGCTGTGGCTGTCTCAGCCAATGAATTCCCTGCAACGTGAACGCCATCACGCTGATGACTCAGTGAATGTATCACGTGAGTTTTTGGTAGTTCTTTCTGTAAAAGAACTACTTGTTCCCAAAGCACTTTTTGCTTTATTGTTGCACCTGTGTCATCTTTATAACCGTTTTGAATCCATTTCTGTAAATCGTTATTGTATGATTTGACGCAGTAATACGAATCGCACACAATAAGTGTTGGGAATTCGCGATCGGCATTATCTAGCGCCATTTTTAACGCTATTATTTCAGTTTGTTGTTCTGAATTATTTTCCACTGAGTGTGTTTTTGTAAGTAGAGGTCTTAATTTACCTCCGCGCCACACTTCTTTTACAATTTCGCATGTGGCCTTGTAAGCCAGCTCTCCCCAAACTGAGGGTTGAGCATGCCGGTCTGTATGTATTACACAGGCGTACTGTCGTAAAGGCAGAATGTCGATTGGCAGAGGGTATTCTTTCTCATATTCTAGATATTTTAATTCTTTCATTTCCGGGTCAAAATAGTATTTTACTTTGTCTGTAGCAACAGAATTTACCCATTGTATCCATTCTGGATTTAGTGCAGTTGTCGGTAAATTACATGGTGTTGTTAATGCCTCAAAAGCTGATTCTGCTGTTCTGACTGTAACCTGTCTACCGTCTGCTTGGTATTTTTCTTTTTCTACAGCTGTTTGAACCGCATGAACAATGTTTTCCTTAATTCTGAACCTTTTTTCAGCTTCTGTGTACAAATGTGATTTGTATGCTATTGGTACCTTCTCTCCCTCATTAGAGGTCAGGTATGTGAATCCGCATCTTCCTGGGATGACTCGAATCACAAGGTTGCGTGTGTTGTCACGTGTTTGTAATTTTGTTTTAACTAACATATCCGTTTGTAAAGATCTCAAAATGTCTGTGTGTTTTTGAGTCCAATTGATTCTTTTAAAATCTGGTTTTATTAGATCATAGAGAGGTTTAATTCTCTCTGCATAATTTATAATGTAAGTTCTTCCGAAATTTAGGAAGCCTAGAATTGATTGTAAGTTTTTTAGTGTTCTAGGTGCTTGGATTACAGCACATTTCTCTAGGAAATTGTCAGCCAGGCTTTTGCCTTCACTTGATAGTTCATATCCTAAAAACAGGACTGTTAGATGGGCAATTCTTGACTTTTTAAAGTTAAATTTGTAACCCTCTGCTGCGAACCCAAGTATTATGGTGTTCACTCTTTTCAAGTGAGTATCCAAGTCATCATCTGTTAGATAGATGTCGTCAACATAAGATAATGCCTCGTCATCATATGTTTGTAGTAATTCTGTTACTCTCGCTGAGAATAATCCTGGGCTGTTCTTGAACCCCTGGGGCAAACGACAGAATTTTTTTTCCGTGCCATTTATTGAGAACGCCGTCAAATATCTGCTCTCTGGTGCTATATTTTGACAAAAGAAACCATTAGAAATGCCTAAGGTTGTTTTGTATTTTTTGCGCACTATGTTATTCATTAGTGCAGCACTGTGCGAGTTTTGTACTGCAAATGTTTTGCAACATGAGTTAAGGTGTCTGTAGTCCAAAACAAGACGATATGAATTGTCTGGCTTGGAGACAGGAAACAAAGGGTTGTTCATTTGTGAGGTGCAGGTTTCAATCACCCCCTGGTATTCAAGTTGATCTAGGATCTCTTTTACCTGTTTTTTAGCTTCTTGCTTAATCGGGTACTGCCTCTGTGCAGTAGGTTGTGATTTTAACTGGATTTTGTGAGGAGGAGAGTCCTCATCCCATCCCACATGATTTTTATATAAGGCAGGGGCTTGAGCTACTGCCCACTTTCTTGCAAGTGTATATTTTTTATGAATTGGAATATGGTTTGAGAAGGCAGGCATAATTATTTCCTCACCATGTGGGCACTCCCTGACAAACTCTGGAGGCCAGTCTCGTTCAGCTGGAAGGATGTCATAGCCCTTGGACAGATTATCCCAAAATAGTACCCTTATTTTTCTAGTCTTATCCCCCTCTATACGCAATGTTATTTCATATATTTTATGAGGTTTGCTAACTCTGGTATCTGCAGTTTCCACCTGAATGTATTCATTCGTGTCCACTGTCTCCAGATGATTCATAAGGACTTTGCGAGCTATGCTCACTTCTGCTGCGCTGTCTAGCATTGTCTGAGCCCATTCTCCGTTTTTCAGCTGTGTCCTCAGTATTCTCGGCATTGTTGATTACTTTAATACTGGCTACCTTCTTTTTTGGAAATTGTAATTTTTTATTCAGAGGAGCAGGTTCTTTGTCTTTGGACTTGACGTGCTCTTCCCTTTGTTCTGATCGTCCTCTTCTTTCCGATTTCTGCGAGGAAGTCTGAAAAGATTGAGAGGGACGTGTATCAATATCTTGATATCTATCAGGTTTCTTTATATTATCCCTATTTCTAAGGTTGTATTTTTTCACAGAGGGCTCCCGTTGGGGAGACTTGCGTCCTTGGTCGGGAGATCTTTCTCTCCGCCAAGGAGACCTTCCTCTGGACTGGAATCTTTTTTCTTTAGGATTGGATTGTTTATTTCCATCCCAGCTCTTTTTTTGAGTGTTTAAATTATTTTTTATAAATACCTTTTCAGGACTTTCAACTAGTTGGGGTTTCACTGGTATTCCACCCAAACTATCTCTTCCTAGTTCTTCATAGGATTGTTATATGATTCTGGCAATTTCCGATGGTTGGTCTGCTATATTTGTCTCTTTTAACCTCTGGCGAATCGCCACATTTGCTGATTCTCCCTTTATGTTGGCTAATAATATTGCAGAGACCTGCTTGAAGTCTTTCAGTAGTTTCATACCGAGAGTTAAAGCGGGTTCTGGACCGTATTCATCTTGAATCTGTTTTAGCACATCTGGTATTACTGACATGGATGGTACACCATGTGTTTTTGTGTAAATGGAAGCAAAGACTGTTCCCCAAGTGTCACAATCCTCCACATGTGGTGCGATTCCCATTGGAAGACAGATAGTCAGAATCCTATGTTTCTCAACAGGGGTGGTATCTGGAAACACCGCCTCTATTCGAGTTATTTTTTGTGCTAGCCAGAAAGGAATTTGTTCCCGTTTTGCGGGTACCTTACCTAGACAGGACTGTTTGTTCTGTGGTGTAATTTTATTTGTGTTCCCCTGATGACTGGTCAGCTGTGGAATTTTAATTGCTGGTTGGATTGTTGAAGTCCGCATTACATATTGGACTAATTGTCTATGTATTTTTATTAATTGTTTTGGCTGTGCTAAAAGTTCTGGTGCAGGCATTTCTTCAATGTCTGGATGTGGTGTGTATCCGGCTAGGACCGGCCACGTTGCTCCTGGTCTACCTAGTGGACCGAGCCTGGTGATGTGATTATTATGTTTTAGGGCGCCATTAAACAAGAGCAGATGCTCTTGGAATTTGAGTGGTATTTCCACCTCCTCGAAAGGAGTGTACTCATTAGGAGGTTCCTCTATTTTGTAATAGTGGAAGTCCTTTGTTACAGCGTTTGCTGCTGGAAAGTTTATCCATGAATAGAATACCTCTGTCTGCCGATATTCGTGTGCCTCAATTACGAATATGACTGTACCACCTCTTGGTGTCAGTCCATTTTCTATAAGTTTTAAAGTTATAGATTTTCTTATGTTGACCGGGATGAGTATTATATCCGGGTCATTTTGTAGCAGAGTATTATCAGCTGCTATTAGTTCAGCTGCTAGTCTAGCTGTCTCTCTTTCTTCTTCAGTTTCTGACATTTTACTGACATGAAGGTTATTCTGTTTGTTTGCAGATCAAGTTTCCACGGAATATAAAGATTAGATGCGCAATATTTTGGAGCAGTGTATCCTTCAACGTTGAATAAACCAAGAACCATACATAGGAGTCTCCTCCTGCGAGGTTTGGCGGATATGACCTTTCACCCACTCCAGACGTCTTTGGAGTATTATGGGAAAAAAGGGGTTCTGTGTGAAAAAGCACGACTGAGTTACTCTAATGTCTTGCGTTAGTTTTATCGCCTATCCAAACGTTGGGCGCCATGTAGTGTAGTTCCTATTATCCCAATAGGCTCTGCGCATTGGAATAATATCTTCAATAGTATAGACCTAGGGCAGAGGTTAACTAGGTCTTCTACTGACGATATTAGACTTAAAGTTTTGTGTTTGCCAGCTAGCTCAGAGTTCACTAGAAACTTTCTCGAATAGGCAAGGAGGATTTTAACCTCCCTGGATAGACAAGAAGGGATTTAGTTTCTGACAACCATAGAACATGACAACTTTGCTCTCCCCTAATCAAGAGTGTATCTCTAGAGTCGTGTGAAAACAATAGACAACTTATTTTACTCAGTCAGTACGTGCATTCTTAGTTTCACCAGTTTGTAGAGAAATAAGAGATGGGCGTGGTTCAATAAAAGATGTTATTTATTGATCAGTCTATTTTCTCATACAAGAGAAATGAATCGCTATTATTGCAATACTTGTAGTTAAGTAAAGTGCATACAGTAGAGACAGAATTATAAAATAATACTGTAAAAGCATTGATATGGTTTCTGAGCCATATGATACTTTAAAATGGATAAAATAGATACATACATATATACATTTGACTAATCGTACTCAACTGGTGCTTCTAACCACGCCTACCCCAATGTACCTGACCTAAGCCTAATACGTGGGCGGGAGTAGATAAGTAGCAGTTTAAGTTAAGTTTGTTTTGCCAAGGGACTGATTCGAGAATTCTCTGCAAGGGGTTATTCAGTTCTGTACCTGAGATCTAGAATGATGGAGGGCTGGTATCTCTTATCCCAGGTCTTGATATTCCAGCTGCCTGCGAGGGCTGCTTGGAAGCGCCGGAGCTGGATTTCTCGGCAGGAGAAAGGCAGCGTCTCGTTCTCAGCGCGTCAGGAAGGCGGGGCAGCGTCTGTGGGCTTCGCTCTCTGCTGGGCTCCTCAGCACGTCTCGCTGCTCCGATCTCGTCACCACCGCATGTGTTTGCTTAAGGAAATGTCGGTAATATTTATACCTGAAAGGTGCCGAGATTGACGTAAGGATGGACATATATACGTCAATAAGGATGTCATATGAACGGGCTCGTTCGCACATTCTTTTGCTGAAGTTCTCGGTGAAATCAAAACAATGGCTATGGGAATTTCCCAGGTCGCTGTAGGTTTGATTTGTTTTGAGAACTCCGTATGCCTTATCAGGGGCTGGAGGAATATCGCTTGTCTAATTAGATGGCATGCGTTATGACCTAATCAGATAACGCGCTTCTGTGCCGTGGTGTGGCTTAATCAGATAACGGTTTTTGCACCGTTGGATGGCTGCTAGTTAAATATTAACCAAACCAGGGTCAGGAATAGGGGAATCGATACAGTACCTATAGGAATACATCACAGGCTGCTGTTCCATAACCTAATCGCAAGTGTTAGCTGTACTATTTAATTTGTTCAAATATTATTTCTGAGTTGTCATGAATCATAATGAGGTCCAGGTATGCATGTGGCATTGTATGGTCACACATTGCACCAGACAACCTCCTTATGCTTCTGTTATTAGGAAGAGGTATGTTTACTGGTACACAAGACGTCTGTCACTTGTCTTCTGACCAGTGATCTGCGTGATTACAATATTTTGCCCAGTAAGTTATTTGGCTGTGGCAGATTTTTGGGGTCTACCAAAGTGTAACTTGTTTTAGCATGGGCAACTATTGTCCCTATACCACAATATGATTCACCCTACAATTGGTGGCAACTAGTTCTCAAAGTGGCTTCAGGCCCTGTTGGACCTGGGGTTACCAGTCCACATAGGGTAGCCTAGCACAGAGTGAAGAGACTTATTCCAAAGGCAATTGTGTAATGCTTGCGTCACACTCATCACAGCAACCCAGCTCCCATCCACTAAAAATGACACTACACCAGTTTAGAAAAATACAGTTTGCTTTATAAAAATCTTTAGATTGTCTTTGTCTTTCAACAGTGTATAACCTTAACACAGTAAATATCTCCACCTTCGATTACTGGTATCCATAAGGCTTTACATTGCATTAATTAACACTTTTTCCCCAAAATGAAAAGATCTCAGTAGTAACCCTTGCACCTTCACTTTTCAGCAACAGTATCACAGTTTGGATGAGGTAAACAGCAAAAATAATGCTTTCCTATGAGGAAGCCAGTATGTGCATTACCCTTAGGGACTCTTTGTCAACAAGAACTGGAAGTTACAGATGCTCAGCAAACAGTTCCCCCAATGGCATACTTGTGAATTGATTCATGCAGCTATATTTCTAAATGGAAACAGGCAGGTTATTTAATCATTTTCATATAGACATTTAGCTTGCTATAGACCCGCATGGGATGGCTGGGATACCACAGTACACTTCTAAGCCCTGAATGATCTGCACAAGGATATCCCCTTAGCACCGTCTTTTCCTTATTCCCGTGTCAGCCCTATTGCCCAGGCCTCCAGTAGCTGGTGACTGTACTTATGCTCGGAACTCTCTCTCCCTCACAAACCACTCCTGCCCAGGTTCGGTAGTCACTGGAATGAACAAGTCCGGTATTTATGGGACACTATCTGTGGTGCAGTTAGTCTGGTTTAAGACGTCTTAGGCTTGTGTGTCACTACCACCAATTCAGGACTAGACACGATCTTCTCCACCGCCCCCCTCCGGTTTAGGTTCCCCGCTTACTTTCTTAACGTAGTTCTGTCCTTCAATTTCCAGTCAGAGCCCGTTCTGAGTCCTCTGTCAGAGGAAGGCTCCGCTACCGACTTGCTCGACTTGCCTTCCTGAACGAGTTTGAAGTCCGACGTTCTTCGCTCCACCGACCTTTGGGGGCGTTTGACAGAGTTTCCGTGGTCCTCCTCTTGCTGGCTCCACCCGCGAAGAACTCCGCCTACGCCCGGCCTCCTCCAGCTTCTCCCCGCCTCTTCCGACGTCGCCGCCAATTTGCCTTCGGAGTTCAATCAGCTTCCGCCGTCCTCAAACTGCGCCTGCCAGCCTCCGCTTTGCCACCACAGCAGGAGGATTCCGCGTCAGGGGCAATTCCACGCAGAAGGGGATGACAGCTGGCACAGTGGGTCTTTCGCACGGTGAGTGTTACTTCCCGTTTTCAGGGCCAGATCCTCGCTTTCCTCCCGCTGCGTGTCTGTAGTAATCTGTGCTCCGAGCTGGTAAAGTAAAGGCTCACAGCACTGCCGGTTAAAATGCTACAGGCGGTATTAAGGAAGAGTCTGATATTACCGCTGTGTTTGGTGTCCCTTTTTAACCAGACGTCCCTACTTCTGAGTTCCCAGGCCAGTTTTCCTCAGCTCTCCAGAAGTAGCGCAAGGTCATTTTACCAGGAGCATTGAAAGAAAAGGGGGTTTATGGAGCTAGTGGTAATACCACAATGGCCGGGTTCAGTCAACAGGTGGGGGGGTCACGTCATTACAGAAGAGCAGCCGGCCCATGGGACGATCTAACCCCTCACAGTGCGCCTTCCTCCCCACGATGTCGCCTTACTCCTCACCAGGTCCAACCCAAGCTCTCTGGTCACTCTAAAATGGCCGCCCTGGTTATGTCTTTTTATAGACTGGGCTCTGGTTGCTAGAACTAGCTGGAAGGCTCTGGAGCCTTCCCATTGTAGCCCTATGGCTCAGGATCCTGAGGTAAAAATTTGGCAGTTACAAGCCTCCATTTTGTGTCTCACTACTCTCCATTTTAAAGGAGCACCTGTGCCTCAGGATATGTGGAGTGGATGAGGCACCCAAAGCCCCAAGGACAACACCAAAAATAATAGTGGACGCAAAAATAAACAAGGGTTAGGAGGCCAAAAAGGGGACAAAATAAATAAATAAATAGGAGGGACCACCCAAAGGGCTGACAGGTCTAACACGCGTCCCCCCCAGCTGAAAGTGGTGAGAGCTACCCAACCCCTTGGGGGTTCTCATCACCGAGGCGGAAATACCTAGAGAGACCATCTGCAATGGCGTGGTCCACTCCAGGCCGATGTTCCACCCGGAAGTCGATTCCCTGTAGGGAGATGGACCATCTCAACAACTTGGGATTCTCTCCCTTCATTTGCATCAGCCAACGAAGGGGGCGGTGGTCCGTCTGTACAAGGAAGTGCGAGCCAAACAGGTATGGCTGCAGCTTCTTCAGAGCCCATACCACCGCAAAGTCTTCCCACACTATCACACTCCACCTCTGTTCCCGGGGAAGCAGTCTCCTGGACAAGAAGACCACAGGTTGGTCCACGCCCTCTTCATTGAGTTGCGATAACACTGCCCAATGCCATGCTCTGATGCATCTGTTTGGACGATAAACTCATTAGAAAAATCAGGGGCCCTTAGGACTGGAGCTGCGCACATTGCTTGCTTCAAGGTGTCAAAGGCTTGTTGACAGGCCTCTGTCCAGACTACCCGTCGGGGTTGCTTCTTGGATGTGAGCTCAGTTAGGGGGGCCACAATTGTGCCATACCCCTTCACAAAGCGACGGTTTTATCCTGTGAGGCCCAAGAATGCTCGGACCTCGGTTTGGGTCTTGGGGGGCTCCCAGGCCTTGATAGCCTCAATCTTAGCCTGGAGGGGCTGCACCGTTCCCCTGCCCACCAAGTGGCCTAGATACACTACCGACCCCTGCCCAATCTGGCATTTGCTGGCCTTGATTGTCAAGCCAGCCTGTTTCAGGGCTTGGAGAACAGCCTGTAGGTGACACAAGTGGTCCTCCCAGCTGCTGCTAAAGACAGCAATGTCGTCTAGATAAGCAGCAGAGAAGGCCTCCATCCCGGAGAGGACCTTGTTCACCAGCCGCTGAAAAGTGGCAGGAGCGTTCTTGAGCCCAAAGGGCATCACACAGAACTGGTAGTGGCCCTCAGGCGTGGAGAAGGCTGACCTTTCCTTTGCTCCATCTGTAAGGGAGATCTGCCAGTACCCTAATGTGAGGTCAAAAGTATTCAGATATTGGGCAGCTCCCAGCCGGTCAATGAGCTCATCCGCTCTAGGGATTGGATGGGCATCAGTCTTAGTCACTGAATTCAGTCCCCGGTAATCCACACAGAACCTGAGTTCTGGAGTGGTGCCCGGCGGGGCAGCTTTTGGTACCAGAACGACCGGACTGGACCAGGGGCTACTTGAAGGTTCAATCACTCCTAGCTCCAGCATCTTAGTGACTTCACTGTGAATGCTGGCCTTCACCTTATCTGACAGCCGGTAGGTCTTAGACTTCACAGGTGGGCTGTCTCCGGTGTCCACATCATGGGTACACAGGTGGGTCCTTCCCGGGATAAGGGAGAACATCGAGGAATATTGCTCCAGGACTTGGCGGCAGTCCCTCCGCTGTTCAGGAGTTAGGGATGGTGAGAGAATCACTCCCTCCACAGACCCATCCTTTTCTTGAGATGAAAATAGATCAGGGAGAGGCTCACTTTCCTCTTCCTCTGCTCCATCAGTCACCATCATTAAGATGACCCCGGGCCTCTCATGGTGGGGTTTGAGGCGGTTGGCATGGAGCACTCGAGGGGGCTGCCTGGGGGTCTTAAGGTCCACTAAATAAGTGGCCTTGCCCTTCTTCTCAATCACCTAAAAGGGGCCTGTCCAGCGATCCTGGAGGGCACTAAGCTCTCTAGGCTCCATCACCCACACTTTCTGACCAGGCTCCAACTCCACCGAGTGAGCATTGTGGTCATACCACTCTTTCATAACTGCCTGGCTGGCTTCCAAGTTGTCAGAAGCTTGATTCCACAATTTAGCCATTTGGCTCCGGAAGGCCAGCATGTAGCTCATCACATCCTGGGTAACCTTCCTGGGAGTCTTTTCCCATCCGTCTTTCACCAGGCTGAGAGGTCCGCGAACAGGGTGCCCATGCAGAAGTTCGGAGGGGCTGAAGCCCACTCCTTTCTGTGGCACTTCCCTGTATGAGAACAACAGACACGGTAGGAGGACGTCCCATTTTCTCCGCAGACTCTCTGGCAGACTTCTGATCATGCCCTTCAAGGTTTTATTGAACCTTTCCACCAGACCATTGGTCTGGGGGTGGTAAGGGGTGGAGAACCGGTAGGTAACCCCACACTCCTTCCACATAGCCCGCATGTAGGCTGACATGAAGTTGGCCCCCCTGTCAGACACAACTTCCTTAGGGAAACCCACTTGGGTAAAAATCCCCATCAGGGCCCTAGCTACTGCAGGTGCAGTAACGGTCCGCAAAGGAATTGCCTCTGGGTACCGAGTGGCGTGATCCACCAGAACCAGGATAAACCTGTGACCAGCTGAAGTTGGTGGATCCAATGGCCCAACAATGTCGATGCCCACCCTTTCAAAGAGGGTGCTAACGACAGGCAGTGGTTCCAGGGGAGCTTTTAGCTTAACCCCTGTTTTCCCACTGGCTTGGCAAGACACACACGTCCTACAATAAGTGTCCGTCGCTACCCTCATTTGAGGCCAGTAAAAATGGGAGACAAGCTGAGCAAAGGTCTTGTCCTGACCCAGGTGTCCTGCCAAGGGTATCTCGTGAGCCAATTCTAAGAGAAAGGCTCAGTAACGTTGAGGGACGACTAAAGCCCGTGACGAACCGTGCACTGGTGCCTTGGGTTCACTGTAGAGAAGACCATCCTCCCAGTAAATGTGGTAGTTCCCTGCAATGTTACCTGCTGCCTGGGCTTCGGCCTGTCGTCTTAGACCCTCAAGGGTAGGGCACTCCTTCTGGCCCTGACACAACTCTTCCCTGGTAGGCCCCCCCTCCATGTGTCAATTGGCAGGGATCGGTAGGTTCTCCAGGGAGACAACATCCCCCTCCGTGGACTCCAGGTCCACCACCACAGGTGGCCCATCCATCTCACGGGGCGTGGATGCCGAGGCAGGTGTCTCCTGTCCCCGGATCTTTCCCTTTTTGACAGCTGGCTGTGCCTTTGTCCCAGGCTCCAGCCCTGGCGAACTCCCCCTTCGGGTAGTCGCGGACCGTGTGCTGACACAGGTCCAGTCAGGTGTACCCAGCATCTCTGAGTGAGTCCAGTATTCCACCTCCTTCCAAGCATTGTGCTCCATATCATTTCCCAACAGACAATCGACTGGCACGGCAGGGCTTACGGCAACTCAAAGAGGACCTGCGACCCCTTCCCACTCAAAGGGAACTTCGGCCACAGGGTAGTGACCTAGTCTGCCGTCAGCCATCGTGGCGGGGTGGAGTACGTTTGGGATCACCTGCTCTGGGGACACCAGATGACTCCTTACCATAGTCATACTGGCACCTGTGTCCCTCAGAGCTTCCCCTCTTTGGCCATTGATGGTGACCCATTGCCCATACTTGGTAGTATTTGGGGGCACCTGGATCTTGGGAACCATCTCTCCGTCTCCCAGGGACACTAAAGTGACTCCCGCCCACTCCCCTCCCTTATCTAAGGACAACTCTTCCCCGAGCACTACACTAGCTACTCCCGGGGTTTTTCCTCCAGTGGGAGGGGGTGGTCTCTTTGGGCACTTGACATCTCCTTTACAGTGCCCAACGCCACCACATTCATAACAGCTGACAACCCTTGGCTGCTGACTATGGTCAGGATGAGGGGGTCTTTGTGGGTTGGCTCTAGGAGTGAAACCTGATCCCTTTCCTTGGAAACTGTTTTAGGGGGCTTTTGAGAACTCCCTCTCTTTGTCTCCCCCCTCTTTCTTCTGGGGAGCGCCCTGACCAGTCCTTTGGGAATCCCCTCCAGTCCCCTTTGAGGACACCCGGGTACTTGCCCAGATGTCCGCCTCCTCAGCAAGCTTCTTGGGACTGGTCAGCTTGCTGTCGACCAGGTGTTGTTGCAGCTCTGGAAAACATTTCTCGAGTAGGTGCTCCTTTAGGATTAGATCATACAACCCCTCGTAGTCCCCCACCTCGCTGCCTTGCACCCAACCCTCTAGGGCCTTCTTGGCATAGTCTAGGAAATCCACCCAGTTCTGTGGAGCCAGTTTGTGGCTGTTAGTGAATTTCTGTCTGTATTTCTCAGGAGTCAGCCCAAACTTCCTGATCGGCGCCACTTTCATGGTGGGATAGTTAGTCTGTTCCTCCTGCTCTGGGGCTAGAAGTGCATCCCTCCCTACTGGAGGCATATATTTATACAGGCCACCCCCCCAGTGACTTTCTGACATCCCATGGGCTCTTAGCGAGACCTCATAGGCAGCCAACCATTTGGCAATGTCGTCCCCTACACTGTAACTGGCGACTACGTCTTTTGGCAAGTAGGGTCTGGGTTCCCTGATGATTTCTTTGGGTATGCTGCCACCAACAGGAGTACTAGGAGTCCCCATTTGCAGGGCCTTGAGTTCTAACTCCTTTAAACTTAATTCATGAGCCATCCTCTTTTCCTCCCTCTCCTTCTCCAACCTAGCTAGCTCCCACTTCAACTGCCTTTTCTCTCTCCGGTCAGCTAATTCGGCTTCGGTCAAGCTCCTTACAGAGACACTACTGCCCTCCCTCGAAAGTGTCCTAGGACCTGTTAGTAGGTTCCCCCCTTTGGTTTGGTACAGTACATCCACTCCAATGACAGTGTCCCGATCCCCCTCTTCCTCCTCCTCCTTCCCATCTGGATGGGCTGCCACCCATGTTCTCAAGCTGGTTTGGAGTTCCCCCTTTTTCGCACCACGCTTGAAGAACACCCCCTTTCTCTGGCAAAATTCCCCGAGTTGGGCCGCAGTGTAGGTCTCCAACTCCTCCAATTCAAATTCCATTTTGCCAACAGGGTCTCAGACAGTCACTTTGAAGAATTCAAGAAAGGGGCGTTAATTAAGGGCTACCTCCACCCACCACCAGAAAAGAATTTGGAAAAACAAAACTTCTAATTAGGCAGTCCGCCAGGAAAAAACTCCAGGTGTAGGTACATGGTGGACACTAAGCTACTGCTAAGTGGACGCAGTGGAAGCCAGTATGTAGATTACCCTTAGGGACTCTTTGTCAACAAGAACTGGAAGTTACAGATGCTCAGAAAACAGTTCCCCCAATGGTATACTTGTAAATTGATTCATACAGCTCTATTTCTAAATGGAAACAGGCAGGTTATTTAATCATTTTCATATAGACATTTAGCTTGCTATAGGCCCGCATGGGATGGCCGGGATACCACAGTACACTTCTAAGCCCTGAATGATCTGCACAAGGATATCCCCTTAGCACCGTCTTTCACTTATTCCTGTGTCAGCCCTATTGCCCAGGCCTCCAGTAGCTGGTGACTGTACTTATGCTCGGAACTCTCTCTCCCTCACAAACCACTCCTGCCCAGGTTCGGTAGTCACTGGAATGAACAAGTCCGGTATTTATGGGACACTATCTGTGGTGCAGTTAGTCTGGTTTAAGATGTCTCAGGTTTGTGTGTCACTACCACCAATTCAGGACTAGACACGATCTTCTCCACCGCCCCCCCCTCCGGTTTAGGTTCCCCGCTTACTTTCTTAACGTAGTTCTGTCCTTCAATTTCCAGTCAGCGCCCGTTCTGAGTCCTCTGTCAGAGGAAGGCTCCGCTACCGACTGGCTCGACTTGCCTTCCTGAATGAGGTTGAAGTTCGACGTTCTTCGCTCCGCCGACCTTTGGGGGCGTTTGACAGAGTTTCCTTGGTCCTCCTCTTGCTGGCTCCACCCGCGAAGAACTCCGCCTACGCCTGGCCTCCTCCAGCTTCTCCCCGCCTCTTCCGACGTCGCCGCCAACTTGCCTTCGGAGTTCAATCAGCTTCCGCCGTCCTAAAACTGCACCTGCCGGCCTCCGCTTTGCCACCACAGCAGGAGGATTCTGCGTCAGGGGCAATCCTGAGCAGAAGGGGATGACAGCTGGCACAGTAAGTCTTTCGCACGGTGAGTGTTGCTTCCCGTTTTCAGGGCCAGATCCTCGCTTTCCTCCCGCAGCATGTCTGCAGTAATCTGCGCTCCGAGCTGGTAAAGTAAAGGCTCACAGCACTGCCGGTTAAAATGCTACAGGCGGTATTAAGGAAGAGTCTGATATTACCGCTGTGTTTGGTGTCCCTTTTTAACTAGACGTCCCTACTTCTGAGTTCCCAGGCCAGTTTTCTTCAGCTCTCCAGAAGTAGCACAAGGTTGTTTTACCAGGAGCATTGAAAGAAAAGGGGTTTTATGGAGCTAGTGGTAATACCACTATGGCCGGGTTCAGTCAACAGGTGGGGGGTCACGTCATTACAGAAGAGCACCCGGCACATGGAACGATCTAACCCCTCACAGTGCGCCTTCCTCCCCACAATGTCGCCTTACTCCTCACCAGGTCCAACCCAAGCTCTCTGGTCACTCTAAAATGGCTGCCGTGGTTCTGTCCTTTTATAGACTGGGCTCTGGTTGCTAGAACTAGCTGGAAGGTTCTGGAGCCTTCCCATTGTAGCCCTATGGCTCAGGATCCTGAGGTAAAAATTTGTTATAAGCCTCCATTTTGTGTCTCACTACTCTCCATTTTAAAGGAGCACCTGTGCCTCAGGTTATGTGGAGTGGATGAGGCACCCAAAGCCCCAAGGACAACACCAAAAATTATAGTGGAGGCAAAAATAAACAAGGATTAGGAGGCCAAAAAGGGGACAAAATAAATAAATAAATAAATAGGGGGGACCACCCAAAGGGCTGACAGGTCTAACAGGCCCCTTTTTACCTAAACACCAGTGGGAGAATGGATTTCCTACTGCTTTACCCTGGTAAATGTAAGAAGAAGGTAATAATTGGACCCCCTTCTATCACTGAACATATTGTGTACATACATTCGTGTCTGAATGCATGTAAGGTGGGATATGCACGCTGGGGTTCCCTCAATATTTCTGAGTCCCCTAGAGTTGTAGGATGATTCGAAGATAAGTTACCCACAAAAAGTTTGAGATGAAATATGAACTCAGTTTGAGAAAATAAGAAATGCAAATGGTTATAAGTGGGCCACTCTCGCACATCCAATGTTCACCTTTTGACTTGCTGAAGCTCTACACCCAACATGGAGAAAGAACAGTTCAAGAAACAGAAAGCATGGCTGTCTTTCTTGAAGGGGTTCAGCCTATAACCCTAGAAGTGGGAAGAGGATCTATGCTGCCCTGCTGAGAAGGGGGTAGAATGCCTTGTATGCAGAGAAGGTGCCTTGCATTGCCAGAACCTGAGATCCCCTCTGCATGTACTTCCATGATGTGAAAAGTGTTGTTAAGCTTTCCCTAGGCCAGAGGTAAGGCATCATGGTATAGTTTCCCCCAAGATGGTCAAATAAGCAACCCACTCAAATAATCTTCTGGTCGAAAAGAGATATGTTACTCTGAAAGAGGCACCCTATGAAGTGGCCCTTCACAATTGTGGGCCTCTGTACATTATAAGGCTGATGTGACCCAGTAACTGGCACCCCTAGTGGTTTTCTGTCACTTTTATAAGGCCCTGGCCCTGCACCCCCTGCAGATTTGAGGCGCCGTGTGACCCTGTAAGTGGCACCGCATATGGTGGCCCATCACCCCTGTGTAGCAGAGAAGATGCTATGTCCCATCCATGCCTACGACTGCCATCTACAAAATTGTGACTCACCAGCACCTGTCTTTTGCAAACATGATATGCCATTCCCGTCTACTGAGCATGAGCCTGAGCACTCACACCTACATGGGCTGACTTGACATTGCCCGACCTGCACATGCAGGGCCTTTAGCACATAGACCCTGAGCAGCCCTCTGGAGTCCCATAATACCAAACAGCAAGCTAGGCAGCCACCGATGCTTTAGTTGGTAGAATTTGCACTTGACTAGATTCTAGGTTACAGCTTTGTTTAATTGCAACCCAGATTTCCCAGATCTATAAAGTTCCTTGCCCATGCTGTTCTGATGGTTACAAGGAAGTCATTCCAGAGTCTGGGTGTGTAGATAATGATAGAGCGCCATGTTGTTTAAAATGTGTAGGGGTGCACCATAATCCCAAGTAGTCAGCATCCGCATATTTAGAGGGCCATGTTACTGTGTGATTTTATAATGTAGTATTAGGCCGGGGATCAGTGCAATATGTAGAATTATGTTCATATCATTTGCAGATTAATGTAGTGTTTAGTTGAGAGAACCATGCCTTAAGTAACTTAGAATTAATTGCTTTGTGTGTAAAATTGTTGCATTAGAATTGAACGTGCCATATTAAAGTTGCATGTGTAGGCTGCCTAATAAGAAATGTGATGCTTTAACATGAGAATAGCGATTGCTAATATGAAATGTATTGTTAGGATTGATTAATGAAATGCTTATGTTTTTGTATTAGAAATGCACTTAAAAGAGTAAAGGCCTGAGACATGAAAACGGCAGCAGAGGCCTAGCTGTGGTTTTCCTAGCATAACTAGAAATGTCGAGTTGAAAATATACCTCGGGAAAGAGGCTCCTGTTCGCAGTTGAAATTCGAATTGTAACTTAGGGCGTGCAGATGATTGTTTCTTATGCATTTCTTTTGCAGGTGCAAGACCATGTAGCTCGTTAGGTAGAATGAGCCATTTTTTAGAAGTTAGACTGGTAGGAGTAGAGACGAAGGGAGCGCTCTGGTATGCACAGTTGAAACATTTGGCGGAGAAGGTGCCTGGGACCCAAGGACACAGCAACGGTTTCTGGAAGAAGGACCTGAGCTGGAAATGTTGAGGGGGCTGCACCTGCCAGAAGGAGGTGTGCCATGGGCGTATCTACTGTTTTGGGGTTTTGTATTAGGGAAAGTGCCCCGAGGGTGAAGAGTCAGTTGAGTTGCTATTGAGCTATTGAAGCTAGGGTTAGAGTCAGTTGGAGTTAAACTGAGTCCTGTCTAAGGCAGTCCAATTGGATATGCAGTTAGACATGGGACTTGGAGGGGACTAGGCAGGAGAATTTAAGGAGCATTTTAGAACAAGCTCGGTAGTTTAGGCTACTTATCTGGAAAGAGTAAAGGTGCTTCTTAGGGAGCCTTCACAGATGACACCTTTTTCTCTTGCCTTGGAGGTTTGTTAAGTAGGGATGTCACCTTAGAGTTAGTGTAGGGACAGACTAATTATTCTTTTCCATTGGAGCAGATGTAGTCGAGTTATCCAGTGGGAACTGTAATTGCATGCATAATGCTTCTTGAATCGAAATTTGCCTAACAATTGTAACGGTAAGTTTCAATTCTATTAAGGACACGGAGGCGAGGATTATGCTTTTCCTTCTTCGCTTTTAATTAATAAAGAAAACCACAGCAGCCAGAAAAGCACCAACATAAGCCCTAAATCCCAGAATAAGGATAAGGCTTAAAAGAAAAACATCAAACCAAGGACTCAGATTTGCACCAGAAACTACAAATCCCATCATGTCCATCAAGTCAGTCCACAGAGTAGTCCTTCTCTCATGTCCACGACAGATAGATAGGACGTCCCTCCTGTGACCACTTCCTCTTTCTTCGCGTGAGTCACGCCATGATCCTATTGGTCTTGTTTCGAACCATCATTACCTAGTAGAAAAAACAACAGCTTAAGTGGGGAGAAGAAAAATATATCTCCACATGCATTAAGCACAACTAATCCAGCATTGATAACCATGACATTGCGAAACATCTTGTAAGAGAAACCTGACAACTTACTGTAGTACGGGGGGAACTTCCACAAGGTGGCCCGGGAGGGATAATCCTCGCCTCCGTGTCCTTAATAGAATTGAAACTTACCGTTACAATTGTTAGGCAAATTTCGATTCTATGTCAGGACCGGAGGCTTCAGATTATGCTAGTTTAAAGCTTACTCACCACCAAATGCGCAATGTCCACCACGGGTTTAAAATAAAACCGCTTGAAAGTGGAATCAGATGACCAATCTGCCGCTCGCATAAGGTCCTCCAGACGTGCTCCCAACAAGAAAGCCTTAGAAGCCATGGCCCATCACGCTGAGTGGGCCCCAAACTGTTTCGTATCGATGCCTGCTTCCTGCATGATCCACCTCACCCATATGGCAATGGTGGGAGATGAGACAACCTTGTGTGGCTTCCGCAGAGCAATTAGCAGCTGTCACTCGCCCGGAGGGTGAATTTGTAGAGTTAACTCCTCATATGCCTTCAGGCATTGGACCACACATAACTTGGGCGCGTCTACAAAAGCTGGGTATTTAATCGCTCTGGACGCACATTTAGTGCGACGCCGCAAAGTGAAAGTCACTCCTTCCGGGGAAAAAACTCTCGCTGAGACATCCAAGGCTCGAACATTGGAAACTCGTCGACAAGACACCAAACACAAAAGCATTGCCAACATCGCCGACAGTTCCTTTAATGACAGATACCTATTAGGTTGCCATGACAGAAAGAGATTCAAGACTAGATTGACATCCCAGAGAACCGAGTATCGCGGTTCCGGGGGCAAGGAGAGTCTGATGCCTCTCAGAAGCCTACAAACGAAAGGGTGTTCACCAATCGGCGCTCCCTCCACCGGATGGTGAGCCGCCGAAATCGCTGACCGTAGCGCATTAATAGTGCTATAAGCTAACCCTGCCGAAGCCGATTCTGCCAGGAAATTTAGCACTAGAACGACTCCTGTGACCAAGGGATCCAAATCCCGTCGAAGACACCAACTGGTCCATTTATTCCAGGCGGAGCGATAACGTTTCGCCGTACTAACTGCCCAGGCTTTTGACATGAAATCCTCAGCTGATCTCGAAAGGCCTGGGAGCGACCAGCGTCTCCTGAAAGCCGCCATGCCATGAGGCGGAGAGAGTTGTGCGTGATCAGAAGATGAGGATTCCCGTCCGCGTTGAGAAGAATGCGCGGAAACTGGGGGAGTAGGATTAGAGAATCCCAAGAAAGTTCCAGAAGAACTGGAAACCAAACTTGAGACCTCCACAAGGGCGTCACCATCACCATGTCCGTCTCCTGACGGCGGAGTTGGGCCGCCGCTCGTACCACCATCGAGAAAGGGGGGACCGCATAAGCCCTCTCCAGACTCCAGTCCTGGAGGAAAGCATCCATGGCCTCCGCGAGAGGATCCAGCCTCCAACTGAAAAACCTTGGGAGCTGCCGATCCAACCGCGACGCAAAGAGGTCCACTGAGAACGGGTCCCAAAGGTCGTTCAACCACTGGAAGACCCGAGAGTCCAGTTTCCACTGGCTGGAGTCCCGTAGATGTCGGGAGTGCCTGTCCGCCACCTGGTTGGCTTGACCTGTCAAGTATTCTGCTGTCACCGACACGTGGTGAGCCAGACAATAGTCCCAAAAATCCTTCTCCAAGTCCGCTAGGGCCTTGGAGCGGGGACCGCCCAGGTGGTTGACGTACCGGACAGTCGATACGTTGTCCATTCGTAGAAGGACACAGGACCGAACAGAATCTTTGGTCCAGCAGCGCACTGCAAAGGACCCTGCCAGCAGTTCCAGGCAATTTATGTGCAACCCTTGCTCTTTGGACGACCAGGCGCCGCCTGTGGAAAAATCCCCACAGCGGGCTCACCAACCGGTCCTGCTGGCGTCAGACTCTATCACCAGGTCCGGAACCGGGCTGAAGATCGCCCTGCCGTTCCAAGCCTCCATGTGGGCAAGCCACCAGGCCATTTTCTTCTTCACGTCGTCCAAAAGGGGAACCAATTGATCGTACGACAGGCCTCGTCTGAGGTGATATGCCTTGAGTCGTTGCAGGGCCCGATAATGGAGGGGGCCCGGGAAGATTGCCTGAATGGAGGAGGACAAGAGGCCCACCACCAGGGCAACCTGTCTGAGCGATGTGTGAGATCTCGAGATCGTTTGACGCAACATGTGGCGAATCTGTCCCACTTTCTTGGCCGGTAGACTCAAGGTGGAACGGACCGAGTCCACAGCAAACCCCAAGAGCACTATGGTCTGGGAAGGGGAGAGGATGGACTTGTCTCTGTTGATGACAAACCCCTAGCCCTGAAGCAGAGACACCGTCTGCTGGAGCTGAAGATTCAGCGTCCTGGGACATTGAGCCATCAACAGGATGTCGTCTAAGTAGTATGCCCTGCCCCCTCAAGAACTCCACTGCCGGTCGGAGCAGTTTGGTGAAGCACCAGGGCGCCGTTGAAAGCCCGAATGGAAGGGCGGTAAACTCGAACACCTGGTCCCTCCACACGAATTGAAGGAAGCGCCGATGCGGGGGGTGGATTGGAACTACCAAATACGCATCTTTCAGGTCCAAACGGACCATCCAGTCGTTCGGAAGCAGCACGTCCCTCAGAAGAAGGATAGCTTCCATCTTGAAATGATGATAAACCAACCAGCCGTTGAACTCCTTGAGGTTGATCACTGGACGCTTGCCGCCATCCGTCTTCTCCACTAGGAAGACATTGCTCAGAAACCCAGCGGGGTGGCGAACTGATCGGCAAATAGCCCCCTTGCGAAGCAAATCTGAGACCTCTTTGTCGACCAGTTGCGCGTCTGCCAGGGAAAAAACAATAGGACGTGGAGGGGCCCCTTGGCGGGGATGATCGTAGAACTCTATGCGGAAACCACAGACTGTTTGTAAGACCCATGCGTCTGTTGTTATTGCGGCCCAAGCCTCTGGGAACAAGGCGAGCCGCCCCCCAATACGGATGTGATCCGCTGAAATGACACTCACCGTTTGAACTGTTGTTTCCACGGGTGTTCTTGAATCCCCCTCGACCTCGGAAGTGCTGGCCTTTGGTAGGATAGAAGTTGTTGTAATTCGTGGAGGTGTTGTTTTGACCCCTGCCGGAGCCTTGCCCTCTGGGGACGTACTGTTGACCGCCGCGGCCGGTCGCGCGGCCCCCACCGCGACTGGCCCCACGGGAGAAACGGTGTTGGAAAACTTTCTTAATGCTCGACTGGGCCCTGTCTAAGGACGTAAAGGTTGAGACAAACTTGCCTAACTCTTTTATAAAAGGGTCTCCGAAGAGGCCCCCTTGGGCCACTGCCCCTGCCTCCGAGGAGGCCAGATCTCCCAACTTTGGATCTAGTTTGATCAGGAGGGACCGCCGGCGTTCGGACGATAGGGCGCAATTGGCGTTTCCTAGAAAGACCACCACCCTTTGCGCCCCATTCGACAGGACGTCGGGGGAAATGGCAGCTCCTGTCACCTTAGCCTCCTCCGCCATATCTAGGATCTTTGTTACTGGCCCTATAGCATCCAGTAACTTATCCTGACAGGAGCGCCAGGAACGGTCAATGCCCTTACGAGGGTCCTTAACGAATTTCGCAAGGAAAGTGGCCATCTTTGGGTTCAGTTCCGGAGTGAGCGCCACCTTTCCTTCTAAGGTAGGTCTAGGGCACTCCCCACGTAGACAGCTCTGTGCTTCCTTCTCTAGGGGCTTGCGGAGGCGACTCGCCACAAACTTTGCCACCTTGTCCCCCGGGGTCCAAGCCGCCGACCGCGGATGCATTATCTCATCCGGGTCCAGCATGCCAGAACTATCCTGGGGTAACTCCGCGTCCGAGCTCGATGGGCGCCAAGAACGCACAGACTCGTCCTCATCGTCTGTGTCTACTGGGGACGTGCCGCCAGGGGATGAGGGTGCTGTGCCCAAAGATTCCGAAGGGCCCGGGGTCGGTGGAGGCGCAGGGGTGGGCGCAGTCGCCTTGGCCAGAAAGGCATCCCGTAGGCGCTCAAAGGAGTCTCTGTCCACACCCTGCGCCGCACCAGACTCCCCTTCCTTACGAACCTTTTTGGGAGCTGGAGGGGTATCCCCCGTCGGGGCAGGTACAGACCCAGAATTCCCCAAGTGGGCCTGCGCCACCCTCTCGCACTCCTGTATAATGCGGGCCGATAAGCGCTCTTCCATAGGCCCTACCACCTCAGTAACACAGCCGTATATTGAGCTGTCCACTGCATTGTAGAACTCATCATCGTTTAGGTAGCTATGAGTTTCCTCCTCCTCGTAATACTCCTCCTGATCCATCTAATATATTTACCCGCCTCCTGCTAGGGGAAGCCAATAGGATGGGGCAGTGAATCAGGGCTGCGGAGGAAAAACCAGCGCGCTTTAAGGCAGATCACTGTCTGGGACTTATTGGGCCGGTAGAACCGGGCTTGGGCAGCACTAAACCCTCAGCGCGCTGACCCTCTTACAGACCGGGTCTATGCCACCTCCCTGCGCGCTGTAAGAAAAGTCTACCGACTTAGCAGGCAGAATGTCGAAGAAAAATGCGCGATAATGCGCTCGTGTGCAAAAAAACGCCCTCAGGCGGCAAACGCGGTTGCAACCGCAATACAGACCCCCGCAGGGTGTTTGGATTGATTGGGGACACAGTACTGACCCAGGAGGCCTGAGCGTCACGGTGAGGCGGCGGGGGCAGGCTCCGGCGGTCGTTCTCCTCAATGCGGCTCTCCGTGTGTGAAGAGCCGTGCTGAAACCAACGAGACGCTTTGGCTCCCCCTAGCGCCGCAGATGGGAAGATCGCGTGAGGAACAAAAACAGTTCCCGCGATCGAAGAAAAGGGCTCTGCAAGGCAAAACAATATTCACAGCAATAAAAGAACAGCCTTTGAAGAGCCTGTTTAAACCCCCACATAAAATATGCCGATAACGCACAGAACAATCGAGAGACAAATTCAAAACCACTTAACTGGCTGCGAAGCAGCGAAGAAAGAGGGAGTGGTCACAGGAGGGACGTCCTATCTATCTGTCGTGGACATGGGAGAAGGACTACTCTGTGGACTGACTTGATGGACATGATGGGATTTGTAGTTTCTGGTGCAAATCTGAGTCCTTGGTTTGATGTTTTTCTTTTAAGCCTTATCCTTGTTCTGGGATTTAGGGCTTATGTTGGTGCTTTTGTGGCTGCTGTGTTTTTCTGTATTAATTAAAAGCGAAGAAGGAAAAGCATAATCTGAAGCCTCCGGTCCCAACATAGAATTAACCTTGCTCTTTATTTTGAGTCGACTGAGACTCCTGCGTAGGATTATGTTTGTGTTAGTGCCAGTTTATTTATTGAACATCTTGCTGAGGTGCTTGTATGTTCAGTTATTTTTGGCTTTGTAATAAATCTTTAAACCTCATTCCGTAGTCGGTGGTCCTTTAGATTAAGATGCGTTGTTCATTTGAAAATTGTTAAAGGTATGAAATTAGAGAACTTCCTTTACACTTCTATGCAGACTAAAGAGGTCCGTCGACCAGGGATTCCAAGGATTGGTAAGAAAATCAGTGTGGGAATCCCAGCTTCATTAATAATAAAGACCTGTTTCTAGTTTTTAACTTTGCACATTTCTTTGTCTCCTGTCTGTGATGCACTGGCTGTAAATGTGATAGGATACACCACAGATGGTTATTTTGTGACCTAGATAGATAGAGTGACAGTCTGGGGTCAGGTGGGCATCAGTTACTACTTGTAATGAGGCTGTTTTGGTGATGCTGCGTGATCTGAAACGTGCTTGGTGATCAAGTAGGAGATGAGCAGTCTTCATGTGCTCTTAGATTTATTTATAGACTAACGAATGGAAGATGGGTAATGGGTATGGTACTTGAGAGATCTTCTTGGTCTAAGATGGGTTAGTAAGGGCGAGAACTTTTTTATTGAGAGCTTTGAGGAAAGATGCAGGAAAAATATGTTCTTCAAAGGAGGTGATTTGAGGCGGTTGAGAGTGGCAGTGAGGTCAGGGAGAGCATGAATGATGACCATTGCAGGATGATTTGTGGTGGGGCAGGATGTGGAGGGATGCAGGCTTGGTGCTATTGATTTGTGAACTACAAAAATAATAATTGGTTGAATGCTTTCAAATAGACTACACCACTGACAATTGTTCTGGATACCACTCCAACCCATTGGTTTTCACCCCTTTGCCACTGTCGACAAAGACTATCCTTAAGTCAATCAGTACTGACTCTGTTCCTTATGGGAGCAGTTCATCTTGAACTGCCAGACGAGGCCCCATTCAGAAATTAACAGAAGCAACCCCAGACCGGTTTAGGCCTATTTATACTTTGTCAGTTAAGTACAGCTTGAAGTATAGCATGAATCCTGTGGCATAGAGAGAAAGGGGCCACTCTGTGGGCATACTCTAGGCTGCTTAGAGCATTACATTAAGCACACAAAATTGATGAGAGGAATACAATGGGTAGCATTCCAATCCATTGTTTTTCAATCAATGTGCTGTTCGGGACAGAGGGACACATTACAAATCACTGTGTTTTGCTCTTGATTTATGCAAGAGATTAGTTTACTGGTTAAGAGGGTGAAACCATACCAAAGCAGCAACCACAATCCTTGTCAAGGTGAAGTCACAAGCAAACCACAAATTAACCTGTGCTCAACCCTCTGGTAGCTTGGCACAGAACAGCCAGGCTTAGCTTGGAGGCAATGTATTAAGTATTTGTGCAGCACTTCGAACAGTAATAAAATGAAAAACCAACACAAGCAAAATCCCACACAGTTAAAAAAAATAGAGTAAAGTTTAATAAATAAATCAAGATCAAATTGACAAAAGAACAATCAGTAGAACTGTAGATATGCAATTTTAAAGATTTCAGTGAAAATAGCAACTAAAAGCCCAAAGAGCCACTTGCGGCTATCTGGTCACGCGAGACTGTGAGAAAGCCACAAGTTCAGACCGACTTCAATGGAGTTTGGGTTGCATACAGGGACCAGGTTAGTCCCAATGAAATTACCTTCTCATTTCAACACATAGAATTCCGTTCAGGGTGGTGGGGGTTGCAAGGAGCACACGGTCTTTGATGTAGAGCGGAGAGGGGGCCTGGCATCACGAGTAGTTATTGCTGTAGAGCTAAGATCCTGTTGTCATCACAAATGGTTGGGCCAGAGCTTCACAATGGCACTTCCTGCAAGCGGTCCATGCTGTAGCCCGAAGAGTCGGATTGATGGAACTTCGCTTTAGCGTGCAGTAGGCGCAACAAGGTTTTGGCACAAACAAGCCCATTTGCAGTAACAAAGAACCCAAAAACCTCAATTACGTACCACTGAAGTCACACCAAGAGTCCAGGACCTGAGGGGCACCACTCGGGGGTTGGGGGCTGGATCTAGGTGCTGGTTCATGTGGTTGTGAGCATGTTATGTCTCTGTGGCTCAAAACAGGAGGTCAGCAGACTAGCCTTTGTAGTCACTCAGGGAGACAAGGTTTCAGGTGCAGGTTCAATCCATCTGACTATGGAGCCTTCCCTGCCCTAGCTCCAGACTAACTACAGGGGATATGCAGCCCTTTGTGTAGAGGCACTTGTTGGCAGTGTTGTGCCCAGCTCCGACCTCCCATCCTGCCAGCAATGGCCCATCCAGGCACACCTAATCTCTCTATTGTGTGTGACTGTCTAAGAGGAATGCACAAATCCCAACAGTCAGCTACACCCATTCATGTGTCCCAGGGACAGGCTGCAGGCACTAAAAAAAAGAAGGAAAATTACAAGGTTCTAAAAGTGGCATTTTCAACATTAAAATTTAAAATCTGACCTTACCATAAGGCAGGGTTTTTCATTACAATTCCAAAGACACAGAGCATGAACTGGGTGCCTGTTCCCATATGGAAGTTACAGCTATTTAAATGTAATACGGTAACTCCAATGTTATCCTATGGAAGAAGCCGGCCTTGCAGTTATGAAAAATGAATGTAAGAGTTTTTCACTACCAGGACATGTGAAATTAAAAATTACATGTGCTATTTTTTAAACGCTTTGCACTCAGCCCTGTGGGCTGTTTAGGGCATACCCTAGGGGTGACATACATATTGAAAAGGAAGGCAGAGGTTTATTTTGCTAGGTTGAAAGGGCAGTTTAAAACTGCACACACAGGCTGCAATAGCAGGCCTGAGAAATGCTTAAAGAGCTACTTAAGTGGGTGGCACAACATGTACTGCTGGACCACTAGTAGCATTTCATTTACGGGCCCTGGGTGCATGTAATACCTCTTCGCTAGGGACTGATATATATATATATAAAATATGTAAATTGAGGATAAGCCAATGTTACTATGTTTTAAGGAGAGACCATGTGCACTTTAGCACTGGTTAGCAATGTTAATGTTTACAGTGTCTTAAGGCCAGCAAAAACTAGATTAACAATAATGTAGGAGGAAGGCAAAACGTTTGTGGGAAGACCATCCTAAGGCTCAAAGGTCTAACGATTTGTTATCCGATAGTCAGGACCTGATTCACAATCATGAGGGAGTCTCCACACATTTGGGGCATAGTCTCCGCAATGAGAATTCTCCTTCGCGACTGCAGGACCTCTGCCACGGCTGCATAAGCCCTTTTTGAATCAGGCCCTCAGTATTTTGTCACTGAAGAAGAGGTTCATAGTATTGCAATTGTCAGGTCAGTGGAATGAAGGACTGGTGTATCTGGAAGCAAGTAAAAGTATTGCTTGATTGCCCTGAAGATCACTCTCCTTTGGCTGGCTGCTTTATCGAGGGTTCTGGTGTAGTATTTGGAAGTTCTGTAGCACAGCCTTCAGGTCACAGGCAGAAGGTTCAGTCCTTTTCTGTTCCTCCGCAGGTACAGAACGTATTCTGATGAGCTGCCTTCGGGTGTCCCATTTAAGCATGAACTAGGTAGCAGGTGGGGGTGACTTCTGGATAATCACTCATCAATGGAATAAAAATTCCCAGAGGCAACCCTCCCCAATTTTTCAGTACTTCTTGTTTGCCTTACTTCAAACAGGCCCAAATTTTCATGTGTCAGGGCATTTTCAAGAGGGCGAAATTCTTTGGCTACAGTAAACGTGGGCTCTGAGAGTTTTTGGTGTGTAGGGGAGTTCACTATGGCAATCACTACACTCCTCCCACATCTAACACTAAAATCCAGTTTCAAGCAGGCACAGTACCCGAAACCAACTCAGAGACAGAAAGCTGATAGAACAAAAGCAGGGTCCTTCAGCAACCAGATAGGAGATACACAAAAATTGCCCTAGCATCCTGTTCTGTTCCTTTCAAGTGCACTGAAGACTTACATGTGGATCAACAGCCCTGTCAGGCAAGATTTGACATTGTGGTGTCAACAGACGGCCCAAAGCCCCCTTCCTGGATATTGTATTTTGCGCAGAGAATTCATCGCTGCACATTCATGTCAGCCTATTGTTGAATTTCACACCTCTTTCACACCTCTTGTCGGCCTGAGCAGAGGCTGGGAGTTGCAAGATAGTTAATGCAAATTAACCTCTAGGACCTAAGGCAGGGAATATAGCTGAAAGAAAAATTGATGGACAGAATGCAGAACAATGTCATACATTCACCCCAGTACAGACATCTGGGCCTAAATCCATCGTTTTTTTGCTCACCATGCCATTCCAGTTTGGACCCAGCAATTTGCAAATCAGTATTAACCCTGTGCCCAATTGCAACAGTCCCACCCGAACTGCTAGGCCAGGTCCTCCCTGAACTGGAAACAAGCATCCTAGGACCGGTTTTGGGCTTTCAGCCCTTATCAGCCAGGATAGCTTGACTCCAGTGGCATGGAGAGCACGGGACCCACGACTGGGCATAACCGTCCCACTCGGGGTGACAAACGCAAAAAGAACAATTGATGGACAGAATGCAGAACAATGTCATACATTCACCCCAGTACAGAGATCTGGGCCTAAATCCATAGTTTTTTTGCTCACCATGCCATTCCAGTTTGGACCCAGGCATATGCAAATCAGTCTTGACCCTGTGCCCAATGGCAACAGTCCCGCCTGAACTGCCAGACCAGGTCCTCCCTGAACTGGAAACAAGCATCCTAGGACCATGTTCGGGCTTTCAGCCCTCATCAGCTAGGATAACTTGACTCCAGTGGCATGGAGAGCATGGGACCCACATCTGGGCATACCCAACCCACTCGGGGTGACAAACACAAAAAGAACAATTGATGGACAGAATGCAGAACAATGTCATACATTCACCCCAGTACAGAGATCTAGGCCTAAATCCATCGTTTTTTTGCTCATCATGCCATTCCAGTTTGGACCCAGCCATATGCAAATCAGTCTTGTCCCTGTGCCCAATGGGAACAGTCCCGCACGAACTGCCGGGCCAGGCAACTTCCTGTTACAAATTGTGGTTTCATTATTTTTCTAACTCATCCCATTCCCAAGATATAGTATTAGTATTTTAATCTGAACTCTGGTTTTCTACATAGGACAACGTAGCCTGCCACTGTGAAAATAACTTATAAGATCTTGTAACTATAAGGCCACAGTAATGTTAATTTTCCATCTGTCCCACTTTTAAATACCATGCACCCTGCCTGGTGGGCAACAAAGCCTACAAAGGGGTGACTTACTCATATTTAAAATGGACGTCTTTACTTGTCAAAAAAGGTTACTTTGACAGGTTGCACTGCATCAGTCATGCTATACAGGGTAGGCCTTGTAGCCATGTTTGCACTGCTACTGTAGTGTGATGGCCCAATAGGTGCCACAAGCCAGCAATGCCTCTTAACATCCAGGTCTTGGGTGCATTTTTTCCACCAAATACAAGTGATTTTCAGGAACGTTAAATGTGCCAATCAGGAAAAAGTCATGGTAGTAAAGGGGAAGCACAGACACTTTACTCTTGGCTAGCACCGGTAAAGTGCACAGAGTTCTAAAACCAGCAAAAATAGGGTCCATCAAATGGCAAAAAATGTGGGGTGACCAAGGAGAAAAGGCAGATTTCCTAAACTACTGAATGTACCATAAGCCAACGAATAGATATTTAGTCCCATTCTCTGTGATAGCTTGACTCAGTATCTAGTTGGCGGCCATTATGGACTTGTAACGTGGCAGTTAAAGGTTGTTGTAACCAAATGCATCAATCATTCTCTGCCCTTTTCACCATAGTATAGTAGGTCATGTATGTCAAATACAGACAGGGTGTGTGGTACTGAAAATTCTGGGCTCGTGTAATAAACTTTGTCGTAGCATGACGATTTTGGTATCAAAAGACTGAGAATGGCTAGTACCCTATGTACAAGCATTTTCGTCATATTCCAGTAACGATTTCACCTCGAAATCGTCATTTTCGTCCTGGTACCCTTGGCTTCCATTTTGTGAACGGCAGCCATTTTGTGGATTGCCCTTACAGTAGGCCCTCACTGTGGCAGAACAAGTATTTACGGACATAACCTTAGCATGGGTTTGTGCTGACTCCTGCATGACCTGGCGAAAGCTGACTCCCTTGCCCGAGGCTGACCTCGTTGAGCCAGTTCCTTGTTAGGCAGCTGGTCAGATTGAGATCAAAGAGCAGGACATTGCAATGTTTATTGTACACGCACACACCCCTTTATCTTGCTCCTATCTGTTTCTGTTCCTTCTTTATGGTCTATTTATGATGTGGGCTGCGGGCCTTTTCATTATGGGTCTTTTCCAGCTTGCCTAAAGAAGAATGTTTATTATGAGTTTGTTTGATGATTAATTTTGGGCTGGACAAACTGAAAAGTGGGTTTGTCATCATACAGTGCTTTGTGTGCACGTCCTGGGAGTGACCAACAATAATGTACTTCAAAGAGAAAATGTGTGCCTAGGGCATAATAAATGGTATAAAAGGTCTGTGCTGAGACCATTCAGCAGACTGCCTCATTCATTTGCTAAGGCAGTTGGGTGACGTAGCCTCACTTAATTGTATTTAATAAAGATGTCTTTTTCATATTTCAGCTTCTGTGCCAAGTTCTTTGTTATATTAGTAAGTATTCCCTGAGAGCGAAATTTACAAAGTTTTTCAGTTGGCGCCCTAACGTGGGAATCATCAGAGAAGTGACTTTCTGTGGGAGTGATCGTGCCAGGAGACTGAAATAAACTGAGGAGGACAGAACAAGATTCTACTAAGAAGGTACTCTGTGCACGGGGATTCTAGAGATTCTTTGATTCTGCGGCTCAGTATATTTCTGACCTTCCTGATTTTTGATCCTCCACATGATGTCACTCCTGACTGATAACCTTTTTGGCGTGAGTATTCTTAAAAAGACCATTAGGTCATGTAGCACTTGACAGTTAGAATCTGGATAATATTTTGATTAGTAAAAGTAAGAGTTAAGTATAAGTGGGTCGCTCCCAGTCCTTTGTTCTTTGATTCTTTGATTTTGATTGGTTCTTAGTTTGATTTGTCCTTAGTTTTATTTGAATATTGCAATTTTGAAAAACCGAGGGTCTTGTATATTTACAAGTGTATCGATAGAGATAGCCCCTTGAAGTTTGAAGCTAGATTAGTGAGCTATAAGATGCCTGATCTTAGCGAATTTGGAGATTTGTGTTGGCCAACTTTGTATACGTTTGGATTAGCCGGCTTTCCCCTAAAGGGGATATCTAAATAGGTTTAGATTTAAAAAAAAAAAAACAAAAAAAAAAACATATTTCTTCCTTGGTGATTTTGTATCCCAGGGAATTAAAATATGACATACAAAACAAGGATCCTTTGTTCTGTGCAGTTTTATGAATGGAAATATGCAGAACGATTTTTGGTGTTCTGCCAGCCAAAGCTAGTGAATTAAGTGTATTGTGACTTCGTGCACATACAGCAGTCTGTTGAGCTGTGTTTTTGCAGTCTTTTGGAATACTATTGAGACGTGTTTCTTGTAAATATGATTTAGCTTGTATTTACAAATGGCTTTGTTTTCGTCCAAAGTGTCGATTTGTGGGTTCAATGTGTGTTTCAATGTCTATGTGGTTTTTCTCATTAGTGTAACTTCAGTAATAGCTTACAGCGCAGTATTGTGTGTCCTGAGTGTTTGAATACTTTTTCTTTATGTCTACAATGAGCTCTCAATGTGTGTTTGTAGGTGTCTTGATGTTTTCAGTCTGTTAAGTAAAATGTCAGATTAATTAATATTAAGTAGAAATTAAATAACACTCCAGCAATTTAATATGTCACATGCTAAAATCGCTATATGTTGCTATTTAATTTACAGACGCATATGTGCAAACTGTTAAATGCTTAAAATAGATAAGTTAAAATTCACATTCACTAGGAATATGAAGGCCTCAAAAATAATTGTGTCTTTTGTAGCAAAACGAATTTGTCGTTTTTTTTTACTTACATGCATTGTGTACATGTAAAAGGCAAACACTTTAAAAAAAAAAGTGAATTTTTTCTTGCTAGATTTAAATGCATCTTTTTGCACATGCATTTTTAAAAAAAACTTGAAATGTCTGTTTTCAGTAAGACTGAAAGCGTGCCCAGGTTTCAGTTTCAGCCCTGTGCAGGGCCTTTCCTGCCGTTAAGGCAGCAGATGTTGTTTTTCAAAGGCCATGAATAATATTGGAATGTTTATTTAGCCCAGGATTAAGCCGTTAGTTAATCACAGTTGGATCTTTTTCATTTCAGAATAGTGTTTTAGAGGGTTACAAAAATAAGGTTCATCACTTTGTATCAGTGGAAGACATTCCAAATATGGTTTTCCTCTCTTAAAACATCTTTTTCAAAGTATATTTTTGGTTCTGTTGAAAATACTGATTGCCCTTTTTAAACATGGCGCAAAAAATGTCATGTTTTAAGTTAGGCTTTTTGTGCGTAGGCGCATAAATGAATGCATCTAAAAATGATAGGAAAGGGATGCAGCTTACCTTAATATGTAGAATTATCATAAAAACAGATAATTGGTTTCATTGAACAAAAATTATTAATTATGGAAAAAGTATTTGAGCAAAAAATAAGTGCTTTTTAAAATCGTTTTTTGATATTTATAAAGCTTAATACTCATACTATGACCTCCTAGTATTAAAATTTGATTTAAGTTATGTGTTACGGTGTAATTAGGTAATTTGCATGTTGGTTTTCACTTGGCGCAGGCGTAAAAAAACTCATTTTTCCAAGGATTTACATGAGATATGACTAATGTCAAATATCTGTAACGTGTAAAGAACATCCTGAGGATGATTAATATGTAAAACAATTATCGGATATTTATTTTTAAGTGCCCCAAAGATAAAAGTCGAAATTGAGGTAAATGGGTTTTTAACACAGATTCTTGTCATTTACCATAGATTGAAAGTGTCTCTGGCTTCAGTAAATGCATACATTTGTGCATAATACGAACTTGTGGGTTGTTAGGTTGTTTTTCATAGCTCGGTGAGCCAATGTGCCCGGTGCAGAGGTTTGTGTTTAATATCAGGGTTGAAGGTTCTAAATTTAGCGGGGCCCATTTCAGACGTTCATCAATGTTAGGTTGCTAAAATGAGTACCATTGTATAGGGTGGTAGCAAACATTTGTTCTAAAAACTGGTATGTGTGAACCCTTCACAGTAAATGTAGTAGGCCTTCTGTCTCTGTCATGTTGGCATTGTGACCTTTTAAATTCGAGCCTTGTCTCTGTGAAATGCAGAATAACATTGCTAAACAGGCCTCTGAAAGGTGGAATTTCTGGTTTAAAGTTAAAGACTTAATTCCAAAGGGAAATATAAAAAAGGTTTCTTGAAAGGTTTCTTTAAAAGTCCCAACATCATGACATTTGTATTTCTGCTCTAAAAAAATAATGTCTGCTAGTCGTTTTTATTTTGACAGAAAACGAAGTGTTGCATTACATCTTAGACAAAAAAATAGGATGCAGCCTTTTACTAAAATTTTGAAGCCTACATGAATAAGAAAGAACGATTTGCCAATTAAGAAGTTTTTTTGTCATAGAGATTGTGGCACAAGGCTAATTTTAGGTGTCACGGAAACGATTTTACCTTTGGAAAAGTCAAAAGGGCTTCATGCTGCAAGGTGACTGACAAGATGGTAACAGTTAAGTAATGGAAATTTATTTTTGGGTTTCTTAATGTGTATCATGTTTTGTCTTCTGATTAAAAGTTATAATTGAAATTCGCTTGTTGTCAGAAATGTCTCTCTTGTGTGTTGTGTATGTTTTTTGTTGCTTCTGCCTACAGACCATTCATGGATTGTTCTGGGTGATTTAAAGCAGACAAGACACGTGAGTTTGGTTGGTTAGACGAAGATGTGTTTTTGCGTAACTACTTTGGAAAGAAATGTTCATGTTGTTGTTATGTTTGTGTATTTTGTTCTATCATGAATTGTTCTTGCCGGTTCTGTGTGTCCGAAAGTTCTATTTGACAGCAGATACCCACTATTGGTGATCTACTGTCAAACAGGAGGGTATCCTTACACGGTATTATGCGTCACCGCTCATTTATATATGCTATCGTTTTACAGCGAGTATATCTGATGGCTTGACGTCCGTTTTGTGCGTTTTTGCATGTTTTAAGTTGTATGTTGCCGCTTAAGAAATTATTACAAATTCACCCATGTTGTTGTGAGGAACATGTATGACGATACGTGTCGCTGTCAACAGTTGGGTAAAATTTTCGCTGATACTAAAATTTACAGATATGATTTCTTTACATATTGTGAACCAGACAGACAACACTTCACCAGTGTATGTCAAATTTGGCTATAAGTATTGAAGAAAAATAAACAGCAAATTGTGTCATTTGTAGTCACGATACTGCCCTTTTCTGTAAGGAACAGGCAGCCCTAAAATTATATATCCTGATTGGACGTAAGGATAAATTATAGATTTGTGACTCTTGTACATGGTGACCTAATTTCTATATCACATTAGTCACTTTTATTCTGCTTCCTAAGTGGCCTTCCTATGGCTCTGGACCATAAAAGAAACGAGGTTTCATTTTTTGTCACATGCCTGACTATCACCCAAGCACATCAGGCCTAGTTATTGGGGATTTTAGCTGTGTCCTATTCTCTTTTCCGTATTCCTTTCACCAGTCAACTTTTATTTATTATTAGTGTGTTCAGGTTCGCACTTTCAGATTGAAGTAATGTACCATGGACCCCCATTTTATGTATAATTCCCTGTTGCATAACTAGACTGGTTTCTAAGAATTTTCTTTAGGCCTATTCTGATGTCTTTCCAGTCTAACTGTTAGGACTGTTAGGACTGATTAACTGACTCAATATTATAGTAAGATAAGCTTTCCACCTCAATAGGAGACACATTACGTTTTTTTTAATATGACAAATTCAATGCCTATTCTAAATTGGTTTTTAGTTCCTTTTTCTGCTGCTTTAATTTTAATGAACCAGATGTATTTTAAATAATGGAAATACCAGGACTCTCTAGTTCTTGTCTTTTGTTTCCACATCTTGATAATTAGCTTTTGTATTGCATAGTCCCACCTGATGCACAATTATTATGATAATATGTATGTGATCCCGCGTTTGAGATGTTCTAGATGAGGATTTTAGGAACACTTACATGTAATAATTGAGATAAAATGTGTTTACCCAATTAGACAATGCCACTATGTGTGAGGACATCCATTCAGATAGAATTCCCATGTCGCTATGATGATGAAAGATATGCTCTCACACGGAAACCCAATTGAAGAGCCTACAGGCACTGTTTTGCCTATTGCCTTTTGTTTTTGTATTGCATTTAAGAATGACAGTGTATTTCAACGCAGAATTGTCCCATGGCGTGTGGCCACTCCTTTGAAGATCGCAGGCCACCTGTTTGCAGTCCCCTTGTTGTACAATGAACTGTTTAAAGCATCGCACTTGCTTCATCAGAAGGCGTTCAACATCAGAAAAGAAGAAGGAGCTGGTTTTGCCACAGTCCCTTGAGATTTCAGTGCAAAAGAGCGCCTGTTATGTGCTGGTTAACCTCTGACAGTGTGCAGTCCCCTGAGCAGTGCAAAAGAGTGCCTGTTATGTGCTGGTTAACCTCTGACAGTGTGCAGTCCCTTGAGCCCCTTGGCCTGAGTTTTTGGCCACACACGCACCCCTTTTTCCTTTGCTTCAACAGTAGTGCAGTGCACCGGAGGATCCAAGAGTAGCAAAAGGCACTCCATTCTGGTGCCCATGAAAGAGCGGCCTGAGCGTCCTCTGACACTGAATGATGAGTGTTGGAGTCTGAGAATGGTCCCGGGTCTGCACAAGATGATCTGTGCCCATTGACCAATGAAGCGCACAATATCTGTAGTGTCTGCCGCAGAGGAGAGATACGGTGCACTGCCTTGAGACATTGAGACTTTGTGAATGAGCTATGAGTGTTTGCCAGGAGGGCACTCCAACAGATACTGAACATCAAGAGCATGGGAGGCCTGAATCCAAAGGCCCATGCAACAACGGGAGCAGACTTGATTGGACAATAGAAGTCTGCCAGAGAGGCTTTTTGAACAGACTCTGGGCATAGTTGGTTTCACAAGAGGTTTCCGTGTGATTGTATAGACTACGTGTTAGGAGAATTATTTTATTGTTCTGCTGGTATTATTTTAAAGTAGTATCTGTTTAGTAAAAGCAGAATAAAGTCCATTTTCTGTGAAAGAGTATCCCCTTTTCACCTCAGAGCATTAATGAGGGTCACCACTGTTTCACTTGAACATATAATGAATTACAGAAAGGCATAGGAAGACCTAAAATGTTACTAGATAATTTTAGGATTTACCTTTTGCTTAGGGTTGTGGAAAATTATGATTCATTTGTAATAGCGGTCAATACTTTGTCTATATGTTCTTAATGACGTGTTTTCTAGTGTTTTTTTTAAACATGGCATTGTCTTTTATGGGTGGGATTGTTTTTGCTGCCCAATTTACATCTGTACCCACCTCCCAAACTATGGGCTCCATTAGGATATCGGGCGGATTGCCTCCGCCAGGGTGGCGGTGGCCACCGCCACCCAGGCGGAGGCAATCCGCCCGGCAACCACTCTCGTTTTCCCCTCCGTCTGATTAGGATGGCGGAGGGGACAATGGCGGACGGAAATACCGTCCGCCGCTGTCGCCTTGCGACCGCGGCGGTAATAGATTAATATGGTGGCGGAGTCCAATGGACACCGCCAGCCATATTATGATGGCGAAATGTGTGGGCCTTTCCGCGGCGGCAATGCCGCCACGGAAAGGCATGCGGACATTGCTGCGGGGGCCCCCTGCAGGGCCCCCAGGTTGGCGCCACTGTCGGGGGGCACATGGGGGGTGCCTAAGGTACCCCCCCACATTTGCATATGCAAAGCGGCAGGCACAGCGCGGTGCCTGCCGCTTTGCAAATGCAAATGCGTAAAAGCATTTTTTGCATTGTGGCGTGCAGTGCAGAGTGCACCGCCCGTCACAATGGTAAAACTACAGGATGTGCCCGCCACTGTGGCGGGCACATCCTAATTCCCCCCACGGGACCCCCGCCCTTATGGCGGGCGGTCCCGTTCTCCGATAGGGTGGCGGGCGGACATTCCTAATGGGGCCCTTAGTCTCTTCCTACTTCTACTTCTTTGCATACTTTCCAGATTTTACCTGAACATGGACTAGTTAGGAGGTCAGAGTTTACTGATAATTCTTGTTGTACAGTTTCTGCATCGACACCAGTTAGTAGTGAACATCACTAATTGTTGGGTGTGTGGTCTTGTACCACATACTACAGATAGAGGCATTCCCTATTTGGTCCTGCTATATATGGCCTTTGTGCTACTGCGTGTGTAAGGAGACCTGTCCCGAGAGAGTCGCTAAGTAATAGGATTATGCTACAGCAACATCTTGATGATTTGATAAATATAGACCTGGACTCAGACTAGCGTGAGTATAGGTTATTGCCTATGTAAGGGCAAAAGGAGCGTCTGTGGTACTGAAAATTCTGGACTCGTGTAATAAACTTTGTCGTAGCATGACGATTTTGGTATCAAAAGACCGAGAATGGCTAGTACACTATGTACAAGCATTTTCGTCATATTCCAGTAACGATTTCACCTCGAAATCGTCATTTTCGTCCTGGTACCCTTGGCTTCCATTTTGTGAACGGCAGCCATTTTATGGATTGCCCTTACAGTAGGCCCTCACTGTGGCAGAACAAGTATTTAAGGACATAACCTTAGCATGGGTTTGTGCTGACTCCTGCATGACCTGGCGAAAGCTGACTCCCTTGCCCGAGGCTGACCTCGTTGAGCCAGTTCCTTGTTAGGCAGCTGGTCAGATAGAGATCAAAGAGCAGGACATTGCAAAGTTTATTGTACACGCACACACCCCTTTATCTTGCTCCTATCTGTTTCTGTTCCTTCTTTATGGTCTATTTATGATGTGGGCTGCGGGCCTTTTCATTATGGGTCTTGTCCAGCTTGTCTAAAGAAGAATGTTTATTATGGATTTGTTTGATGATTAATTTTGGGCTGGACAAACTGAAAAGTGGGTTTGTCATCATACAGTGCTTTGTGTGCACGTCCTGGGAGTGACCAACAATAATGTACTTCAAAGAGAAAATGTGTGCCTAGGGCATAATAAATGGTATAAAAGGTCTGTGCTGAGACCATTCAGCAGACTGCCTCATTCAATTGCTAAGGCAGTTGGGTGACCTAGCCTCACTTAATTGTATTTAATAAAGATGTCTTTTTCATATTTCTGCTTCTGTGACAAGTTCTTTGTTATATTAGTAAGTATTCCCTGAGAGCGAAATTTACAAAGTTCTTCAGGTGTCATCTTACATCTCCTCTGCAAGGCATAGGGCTAGATCAAAACCAACATTTCTCTGGCCATCACAGAAGAATCCACATGACCTACAACCCAACAAGCAAATGAAATACTTTTACAATTTGTTATCAAAGAGAATACAACATATATAATACTAATTTCAGACAGAGTAACCTGTCTGTCAAACTCTAAACAAGACCTTAAACTCAAAAAAGAGAATTGGGAAGCAAAATTGTTACAGTGCAGTTTAAATGAATTTTGGTGCATTATAGTTCAAAGTGTTAAGAAAAGATATTATTAAAAATCCTACCCCTATAGGCAAAATAATGTAGCTTTCTCCTTTTAATTCCTAATACCAGAAATTAAATATACAATTTGATATTTTCAATATAGCACTGTGCAAATACTATTGTAAGATTGTTGATAATATTACAGAAATGAATATTTCTCAGGCTTCTAGCCGTGGTGGCATTTGGAAATCTGTACCTTCTTGTAAGTAACATAGTTGTTTATGCCACTTTTGTGTGTATTTTAAGATATCAAACCTTATTCCCTACTACCGGAAAATAATTAATATTATTCCTCTTTATAAGTAAGGCAATAGATCTGACACTTTAAACTATCAATCCAACACCCTGCTAAAAGAACCAGGGAAAATATGTGCAAAAGCCATTGATAATCTGAATTATGGGAAAATAGCTATCTTTTGAGTAAGTGGGATTTCCTTCGTGCTCAACTATTGACAATATCGTATGCCTATATTGTTTGTGTGAAAAATATGTGAGCAAATGAAAAGCTAAACTATATGTTGGATTCATAGAATTAAGCTATGCATTCAAACATGTCGATTGACTGAAACACTGCCAAGAATGAATGGATTTCTATATTACAGATCGCATGTGTAAGCCTTAAGTAAGCTGGACTCAGGTAGGTGAATATGGATACTATTGTGTGCTAGCAAGGAATTCATATCTGGAATCTAAGTTGTAAATGGTTTGAAACAAGGACGTTTGTTAGCAGTACTACTTTTCTCATTCAATATCTCTGATTTTCCTTTTTTCTTTTGTAATCATCTCGACCTTTTCTTCTGAAATTGGGGAACCAGGAAAATTTCACATTAACGTGTGTCAATGATCTCATACAAATAGATGCATTAGCCAGCTATTCTGGTTCACATAATCTAATAATTAATGTAAATTAGATCAAGATAATGATTGGGTGCACCTTTACTGGCACCTCTCCATAAATGGCAATTTAAAAATAACTGTCTTCAGGTAGTTAAGCGTTATATTTATTTAAGGCTCAAAATGACATATAAACTATCCTGGGCAAGTCATCTTAAAATCCAATCAGCACAACCAGCTCTGTATGAGTTTGCTTCAATTTTTAATGACCTTTGTGAAAAGAGATGTCATTTCTTAATTAGTTGTTGTCTTTTTACTTGAAATCCTTGGATATTTTGAAATCAGATATTTGTAATCAAACTAGGGCAACTTTTATGAAATTATGTTTGGGATTAGTGAGTGTCTTTATTATCATGGGTTATGTAGTAGCTAGGGTGATGTTGGAAAAGTTGGAATATTAAGGCTTCACTAAGTTAGGGTACCTTCGATTGACCATTTTCGAAGACCATAATTTGCATTTTGATAAGAAGTATGCATATTCACACAAGTTACGCGGTAAACAGTCATAATATCGATTCCAAAATATAGAATGGACATAATATCGAAGTAAAAATATAGAATGGACAAAATATCGAATGGACACAATATAGTGGTTAAAAATATCGAATTTAAGGTAAGTAATATCGATTTTCAAAATATAGAAGTCAAAATATCGAAGTATACAATATAGGCATTAAATATATTGATTTTTTAATAATATCAATTATTTTAAAGTGTTTTGTATAATAGTATATGTGTGAAAAGTGTATATTAATTTTTGTAATGTATGTTTAATGTATTTTAAGTAATGAATTTTATGTTATTTAACTTTTGCGTAATTTAATTCTGTAGTGGGTTGTGGGTTTATAGGGAAATAGGGTGGGAAGTAATTTAATTATATTAAACTAAATATTAATTTTTAGCAATTATTATTTATTTTTAATTAAATTTTGCTTTCTAGTTCTGTAGCGGGTTGTGGGTTTATAGGGGAATAGGGTGGGAAGTAATTTAATTGTAATTAATTAAATATTTTTATTTATTTATTGGTATTCATTTTGAATGTATTTTAATTGGTAATTAATTTTTATTAGTTGCCAATTAATTTGTATTAATTGATTAATTGTTAATTATTTTAATTTTCTAAATTTATTTTCTGTAGCGGGTTGTGGGTTTATAGGGGATTAGGGTGGGAAGTAATTTAATTGTAATTAAGTAAATATTTTTTTTCATTTATTGGTATTGATTTTAAATTTATTGTTAATTAATTTTTAATTGGTAATTCATTTCTATTATTTGGCAATTAATTTTTATTAATTGGTAATTATTTTGTATTAATTAAATATTTGATTATTTTGATAATTGTATTAATGTATTTTCTGTAGTGGGTTGTGGGTTTATAGGGGAATAGGGTGGGAAGTAATGTAATTGTAATTAATTACATATTAAAAATACTTTTTGTGTATTGATAATTAATTTACTGTTAATTTTTAATTGGTATTAATTTTTATTATTAATTAGTTTTTGTTATTGAAAATTAATTAGTTGTTAAATAATTATGAATAGGTTATTAATTTTTAATAACTAATATGTAGTTGTATTTCTAATTATTACATAATATTAAATTGGTTATTAATTTCAATTAATGTTTTATTGGTATTGATATTTAATTTATTTTTAAGAATATATTAAATCATTACTTTCCCTACTGTTAAACTCACTGGAGTGGGAATAGTAATTTTCACCCTCCCGCTATCCAACGCTTTCCCTACTGTTGCACTCTCTGGAGTGGGAATAGTATTTTTTACCCCTACGCTATCCAACGCTTTCCCTACTGTTGCACTCACTGAAGTGGGAATAGTATTTTGTACCCCTACGCTATCCAACGCTTTCCCTACTGTTGCACTCACTGGAGTGGTAATATTAAATGTTACCCTCTTGCTATCCTACGGTAAAATATTGTACATTTTTTATTAATAACTTAAATTAATTATATCTTAATTTTAAGGTTATTTGAGTATTTTTAAGTATGTTTTAGTTAATTATATTTATTATTTCATTAATTTTAAATTACTTTTAAGACATTTTAAAAAATTCGATATTTTGACTGGCTATATTTTTTACAGACTATATTTTGGATTCGATATTTTTGTACTTACCTGTTTGTAGATAGGAATTCGATATTTTGCCATTCTATATTTTGGTGACTATATTTTGGTAAGTCTATATTTTGTCATTCTATATTATGTCAGTGATCCAAGTTACGCAATGCCCTGGAAGCCATTCCGGTTAACCAGCTGGTGAAGACTTCAACTCAGAAGGCTGGTCCCATATTAGACTCAGTTTTATCCAATCTAGCCTTTTTGAGAGTTATACAACATTTTTCCCAGATTGAACTGACCATTTTGTGTCCATTACTACCCAAGCCTTAACGGCTATCCCTCGTAATGAGTTCAGTCAGACCAGACAATGGTCTAAGCTTAACACCTTTGATTTTTAGTCACGTTTTGGCAGATTCTAAAACTTGTCTCTGGAGAAAGCAGAGTTAGAGATAAAGAGATGGCTTTTAGGGACTGTGGTCTGATATCAGCCGTTTGGCATTGGAAAACAATGTAATATTATAGAACGGAATTAGTGTAAATCCTATGATACTGATAAAAGCGACTATAGAGAAGGCATACTGATGTATCACAGGGCCAATAGGGAGGCACAGCATTGTTCATTGCGCAGAAAATTAAAATGGCCTCTAATGCCTCTAAGGAGGTGTTCGCTTTTGTGAAGATGTTTATGGATTCTAGTACTTAAGCCTTCCACTACCTCCTAACCCCACCAGATGCACGGAATTATCTCATTACGTTTTTGATAATGTCAGTAAGATGCATTCCTCCTTTACTACAGGGTACTTTTGGTCAGTAGTCAGAGCACTTTGGCGAATGATCCTACACATGAGACTGCAGGGAAGGTGTTGGCCAAATAAATCTGATCTTAATAAATTGGCTAACTCTATTAAATCAGCCTCGCCAATTGATAAGGTTTAGCATCATATTCACATTTCTCAAAGCTGCCTCAGAGGTCACATTTCCAGCTATGCTTGAACTTCTAAATCTGTCAATCTCTACATTAAGCATTCCATCTGCCTGGGAACATGACATAGTGAATCATCTGCTTAAAAAAGTCACTCTAAAGGGCTCTAAAGTTGGGAACTATAGGTGAATTTCTCTCTTGCCATTCTCCACGAAGAAGCTGGAAAAATTGATTGTTCAGCAACTCTCTAGCTTCATTGTACCCAATAACTTCCTGCATGCCTCCCAGTCCGGTTGTTGACCTCTTCACTATACCAAGACTACCTTGTTGGCAATCTCGAAAGAGCTTAAGTGGTCCCTGGATCTGGGAGGTGTGGCTGTGGTGCCCTACTTGATCTGAGCCCAGCTTTTAACACAGTCTCCCATTCACTACTACTCAAACGTCTTCACGACTGTGGGATAAAAGACATGGCTCTTAGCTGGTTTACTTCTTTTTTTAGAAAATCTGTCTTTTCAAGTTCAGGACGAACTTTACCTTTAAGAGTTCTTATCTATCAACTGTGGAGTTACTCAGGGCTCAGCTCTAAGTCTGACTCATTTCCATAATTACATACTCACACTTGGTGATTTAGTGGAATCCTTTGGCTTCATATTGCTCTCATATGCTAATGACACTCAGCTCGTTATCTCTCTTTCACACACCAAAGGCACCTCCTCTGACTAGCTGAGAAGCTGCCTGTTGGCAGTATCCAACTAGATGGGCCAGAACTGCCTATAACCCAATGGAGGGAAGATTGAAGTCCTGGTAGTAGAAACCCAGCTCAATCTTTAGACTCCCAACTGGTGGCTGGAGGATCATGGCCTTTTTCCTCAGGCCAAGCCAGTGGCAAAAATCTTGGAGTGTGAATTGTTTCAGATCTGATCATGGAAGCTCTGCTCAACACGCCAGCTGGTTGTTATTTTAGCCTGCTGAGATGCCTCGTAAGGTTTCTTTGGACTTTGCTATTTTTCACTTAGAAAATGGTAGTCCAAGCAACCATCATGTCCCTCCTGGACTACAGGAATGAATTATATCTGGCATCCACTAAGCAGCTACAGGTAGGGCAAAATGCTGCAATACAGCCGCTTCTCTACCTGCCCAGCGCCAATCTGTGACCGCCCAGCATGCAGTCCTGCACTGGCTAATGTCAAAGGAGTGTGGGGAATTTCCACACTGGTTCCTGTGGAGCTCCTACAAGGGCGAAAATGTAGCTTCTGTACGTTTTTTTGAAGGTAATCAAGTTTGTGAGTCGAAGGCACTTTATCGTAAATTTATTGATGTGGGTCTCATATTTCAATCATATTGACTCCAAAATTATTTATCCAAGTTTCATAATGAAAACACTTCAGGCAGAAATACCCCTATGCATTTCGGGACAAAAGTCCCTTCATCAGGGGACTCGAGTGATCAGTGTTTTCAAAGAAACAGCGTTCTGTGCCGAGTGTCGGGGAAAGTCAGTACGTACTGACTTCGACTCACGAACTTGATTACCTTCAAAAAAACGTACAGAAGCTACATTTTCGCCCTTGTAGGAGTTCCACAGGAACCAGTGTGGGAATTCCCCACACTCCTTTGACATTGTTCGCATTTACTACAGTCCCTTACCAGCCAGAAGTACTATTCCTGAGGCGCCCAAAAAAGACCAGAAATCCTTTGTCACAGATCACCCTGCTGAATTCTTTTACTACACGTCGGTGTGCCATAAACCTCCAATTTTTTGTCCTGCACTGGCTCCCAGTTTATGAAGGGAATCGATGCTTTCATCACCTTTCAAGCCTTTTCAGGCTTGGGCCGTAGTACCTCAGCCATTTCATCAACCAATACTTACCTTATAGAAAGCTAAGATACTGTGGAGCAAATTTGGTTGTTGTGCCTAAATTTAGAAGAGTGATAATGGGTGGCCACCAGGCTGTGGAATGCTCTTCCTTCTCATCTATGTCACAGTCCAAGCAAGTCGATATTTAGAAAACAGTTTCTCACCTCGCTCACACAGTAATACACTATATAAATTCCAAACATAAACATAAACTTGTCTGTTGAAAGAATCTTCACAATGCTTTGAGTAGAAACGTATATGTGCCCCTTTCATATAATATTCGCCCCACCTCCCTTCTAAATGTTTGTTGTTGAATGTGGCTTGCACACAAAAGTACTAAACACGTTCTATACAATGGTTGTCAGTTGCTGTGATGTCAGACCAGTTGCCACCTACTGTTATTGGTAACTGGTGTTACATCATAGCGATTGCAACTAACTTCCACCACATCCCTAAAGTTATGTGATATATGAGGCAAGAAAGCGATCAGCTTATACGTTCTGCACCTTCTCCATATCCTCCAGGGTCTCTACAGTCTAACAGGAATGGTAGAAATGACATATATTACACTACCATGTCTAATCATCTTCCTTAGATTTCCATGGGTCTACAAAGACATGAAGGGATAAGGGAATGATATGCTGCTCTGCTTGCCACAGCTGTCCTCTGCTTCTCCATGGAGGAGATGCAGGCTGTGGAAGGTGTACAGCTGGAGGCCCCAATGGTGTTTGGCCTATGGAGTTAACGATGGAGTGGGTGCAGGCCCTGTTCACAATGTGGGCTGCTGTTCTGACCACACTGGCTGATCCTCCATAAGGCCAGAAGGATCCACAATATCTGCATCCTCCTGGCTGATGGTGTCTACATTTTCCCTACTCCCAACTACTGGCACTACAGCCTCCATGTGCGGTCTTTAGTGATAGATAGTATTTGTCTTTGGGCGTACGCATTGTACTTGCCATTCTCTGCTTCCTCCTTCTCATTGGTGGTTGATGGTTCCCATACCAGTCTTGCAGCTGACAATCTTCTTTTGTGCCCTGGGTCCTGCTCTGAAGACTATAGGAAAAACAGAACAGGGTGGCTGGACAGGATTATTCGTGAAACAATTCACCAGACAACAGTCAATCTGTACCGTGTGACCACTGGATTTAATTTTCCAAACAAGTTTATTTTTCTTTTTTACATTTATCAGCAATTTTTTGAAACACAAGCACAAACAAAACCACTGTCAATTCAAAAGGTTCATATATACAGTATCTACAAATGCACACATTTACAAGTTTACAACAAATAAGCGAACAAACGGGAACCAGTCCTAGAGATTGAAAAAACCAAGTGAACCTTGAATACTTAGGTTCGAAACGCGTCGACAATACCACCCTGTGGCTACAACAAAGGGTGCCGCTAGGATGTAAATCATACCACCACTCTCTATCCTAGCCTTGCAACCCTATTTAACATTACACCACAGGCTTTCGTTGACAGGCAGGCTTGTTTTTGATCTCAACCCCGCCTGTCACTTGGTTTTTTCAATCTCTAGGACTGGTTCCCGTTTGTTCGCTTATGGATTAATCTCTGCACTGTATATAATTGCAATTTATTTGAATTATTATACATTTGTGATTGTCTTTTGGTGTGTCTAACCAATCTTTTGTTTGATTCTTTGTTGTAAACTTGTAAATGTGTGCATTTGTAGATACTGTATATATGAACCTTTTGAATTGACAGTGGTTTTGTTTGTGCTTGTGTTTCAAAAAATTGCTGATAAATGTAAAAAAGAAAAATAAACTTGTTTGGAAAATTAAATCCAGTGGTCACACGGTACAGATTGACTGTGTGTCTGGTGAATTGTTTCACGAATAATCCTGTCCAGCCACCCTGTTCTGTTTTTCCTATTGTTGAGATCCGGGTTGGTCAGATGTAGGATCCAATACCTTTACTGTTTCACACTGAAGACTATAGGCCATCCCAGTCTGCAGAAAATGAAGCAGTTAAAAAAAAAAGAACATTTAAGTTCATATTTTTAATATTGTAAATCAATGTAAACTTTTAACAGAAGAATATTTTACCGCTACACATAAGAAATGAAATTGTGCAATCTCTAATGAACAATAACGATGCAAATGTGTAGTCTACATATTTTTTGAAAAATGTCAATTTGTAAAAATATTAATTTAAAGGTAGGATTTTTGTTTATCAGGCACTTAACGGAGGGTATGGGTTTGTACAAAAGTGGATTTTTATTTGCATAATCCTGGCTCAAATTGTTTCCTTATTTTGGACAACATCTTTAACATGTTGCCTATCTTAAAAACAAGTATATTTAAAATAAAAAAGATAACGTTTTGAACGTACCAGATAGTTATTCAATCAATTTCAGTGTTTTATTAACAAACTTGGACAAAATGGACATGTTAGATATCCCAGATGCTACAATTCTGTATGAAATGTTATGTCATCACACAATGTAATATTTGAAAATCATTTTTATTGTGTCATGATTAGATGTTTAGTAAATCAAAACAAAAAGACATTACGTGCATGCTAGTATTCGTAAACTTTCATTCAATCATAACCCAAAAATAACAGTGGCATAATACAACATGGAATATTAGAACAAATCTCAGAATGGGACACATGACTTAACATCAATATAAAATTAAGTTAGTTTAAAAATAATAAACACACCTCCCGACTGCTGCTCAAACTCTTCTAGCTGAAAGAGGAGTGTCAGTCAGGCAGCTGCCAGTACCTTCCTGTACAGTGGTGTGATGCAAGGGTACCAAGAATGTGGCTGGGAGGACACAGCCATAATGTCTTGGGCCTCAATTCTAACCACAGCAATTAAGTACCTCCCAGCCGTTACATTATTCTTACCCCCACCAGATGTGGATACCCACCACCCTGCAGCATGGGCCAATGTCCCTCCCATTCTGAGCCTGTGCTGCATTGCTGAGCTTGGTGTCTGGACCCCCATAAAGCTAAGGGTAATGTTAGAAATGGGGGTTTCTAGTTGGCAAGGGCTTTCACCTTTGTCCAAGTAGGGACCCTTCTTCCTAGTCTGGCTAAGGGAGTTACACTCCTAAAATAACCCCTGCTCCCCCCCTCGGTAGTTTGGCACGAGCAGTCAGGCTTATCTTAGAGGCAGTGTGTGTAAAGCATTTGCACATAACCGACAGTAATACAGTGTAAGCACTACAAATGGACACCACACCAGTTTAGAAAAATAGCTCTATATACAAGACCAAAAACAAGAAGAATCCACACTACAGTACTTAAAAATCTACAGGTATCAAAATACGCTTTAAAAACATTTCCTTGATGCCGATAGCTCCGTCTGGGGCTATCACAGCATCGTGGGCAAACAAATCCAAACAGTTCAGGTTGGTTGTGGCGTCGTGGACCAGCTGTGGTGTCGGGAAGACCCGCAAACAGTACCTCTTAGAGATGCAGGGCGCCGAGGCCCTTAAAGTCACTCGCGTTGCATGTCAAGCTCTTTTCTGTTGGAATCAGGAGCGCTGGCGTTGGCAGACGTCGGGTGCTGCAGTGCAAAGTGCAGCTGTGCGGCATGCGGTGCCCTCAGGTCACGGTGCGAGCAACGGCTCGGTGGCGGTGTCAGCAGGCGTTGTTGGTGAGACCAGGGTCACGGTGCGGCGTTGTGGCGTGCACTCTGCGGTGCCCAGCTTTGACGTGAGGCGGTGCGGAGTGCGGTGCCCACAGGTCGCGGTGCGAGCAGCGGCTTGGTGGTGGCGTCAGCAGGCGTCGTCGGTGAGACCAGGGTGCCCTCTGTGGTGTCTCCAAGACACGGAGTTGGCAGCGGCGGCATAGATGTCGTCGAGTTGCTTTTCTTCTGTCGCAGCACATAACACACAGTCCCCAGTGCTGAGGGGAGAAGAGCTTGAAGTCTTTGTTGTCTCCTAATTTAAGACAAAATCCTAATTTAGGACAATATCCTAATTTAAGACAAAATTCTAATTTAGGATAAAATCCTAACTTAAGACTACTAATTACCTTCTGTGAATAGCAAAAGTAGTAAGTTTAGGATTTTGTCGTAAGTTAGTTCTGTGAATCGGCCCCTGAGTGTCCACATGCGCGCGCACATGGCTGTCTTGCTCTTTCAAGTGAAAAGTTATTATATATATTTACATTTCACGGCTTTCACACATCGCACATCGTGCTAACCTCAGAGTAATTACTCATTGCGCATGGTTTGTTTCCAGGAATACAGCAGTGCTGGAGGACTTTTCCGCCTTCTTATGAACTTGCAGCTTCCAATTCGAAAAGTAAGTGTATAAGTTTATATCATATTGTGGAAATGAGCCTTTTATGGGGCCCACCGGTGCAGGGGTTCACCCTTCTCTGTCCACAGGTCCTAACAAAGTAGAGATTGGCACTGAAGATGAAATTCAATGATAACAAGTTTATTAATCACTCATGAGTCGGACTACATCAATACAACACCCTCAGACCCTGTAGGAGGTAGTCCATGGAATACAGAAACCATGGGTCTTATATACTGGGTTTGTTGCTGAGTAAGCATGTAGACTCAAATAGAAGGTACAGGTATACAGAGAAATAGCTATCGACTAACATGGTCAGACAAATATCACTTGGTCCTCAAAGTAAGAGGTGAGACAGAACTGCTTACATCAGTTGAAATAGCCTGACAGTTACATTATAAAACAGGTACATTCTAGCAGTTACAGGCCTTTCTGAGCTCATACATTACTTGAGCTTAGAATAGAAGGAGTTTACTAAAGCTGATGACTCAAGCAGAATAGAAAGGCAAGCAACAATAAAGACGGAAGAATCACATGGCTAACAAAATGGATGCCACAAGAAAAATGGCTTCAGCTTATGCTAACGGTAATTATCTGCGATTTCCACAGCATGAATGTTCCCGCTCGTCGCCATATGTAATCTTCACATATCACACAAGTCATGATGGCCTTTCCTTTAAGATTATTGCAGTTAAGACAGCGAGGTGCTCTCAGCTGACATACCCCTTTCCAAATGCCTCCCTTATATTCCCCACCTCCAACCGTCCATTTCTAATGTTCTAAGTTCCAATAACATTACATCATTACAGTATGTATGTTCAAATACAACTGTTCTATTTGAGAGGCTGTACTTTAGTGTTGTAAGTGAATGCTGTTTGAATGTAATTGAAAGTGTAGTGTTGTTGTATGATTAACTTGATCTTAGAATGCTTGTTGTTGACATTTTGTGAATTAAACCATGTTGTCTCAGGATGGTATATATGGACAGTGTTGTAGTTCACCACTCACCATTGTCAAGACAGTGTCCATCCACAAACAGCCTGTAGACAAACTAGCTGCTCAAGTTAATTATTTGCTTACTATTCAATACTGTGCCAGAATACCCTTACCTCTGTTCTATACCCCCAGTACTGGCACCTCTAGGAAGTAATAAAACAGCAAGGGTTTATATTTTAGGCCCGCTGTATTACGATTTTGTGCAGCATATAATATGCTATAACAATCTTGCACACAATTATTGGGTAGTACACCAGCATGCCGTTGAAACATCTGAATCATGACTTATGGATCCCAAAAGTCAATTCAATGATGGTTCATGTCAATGTGTGTGCCCTATTGCACTTCTTTTGAGGGATCACGTTGGGCGTCTGTAGGGTGTGATGAGATGGGGAGAGACAGCATATCTGGTATTACCTGCAAGACAGAGACATGTTATCTCTTAAAAGGAGGTTCTATTTTAAATATAATACATCATATCTGTTTACATGCAGTGAGTGTCAGTGTGATGTGTGTCTTTTGTAATATAGTAGGTAAAGAGTGTGTATGTTTGAAATACCGTCGCCCCAGATGCACAGGTAGCCCCATTGGAAGACATTCCTATAATGAACCACATGTCATCAAAGTCCCCAGCAACCAACTAATGTACAAGAGGTGAGTTATGGAAGATGAAGCTATTGTGTGTGCTTCCAGGAAAGGTTGCGTATACATTAGTGATGCAGACATTGGCAACTTGCTCGTTGATGGTGAGCTAAAGATGTGTTTTGCAGAAACTGTATGCTGTCTAGTGTGGCTGCTGAAGGGCCACATGCATGCAGTCAATGACACCTACCATATGAGGGAAATGGGCAAAGACATAACATTTCCTTGCCACCTTTTGCCTTTCTTTCTGTGGCTGTGGCATGGTGATAGACTGGTGCACTTTTCTGGTGGTTCACCACAAAACCTGATGCAAGTATTGAGACTGGTTTGCCTGTGAATAGGCATACAAAAAGTGATGAATGGAATGCTTGGATTAATCTCAGCTAGTGGTAATTACTCGGGCCAATTCTCAATCCATCATTATTTTGCATACGTGCCAATTCAGTTTGGACCCAACTATTTGCAAATTAGTATTGACCATGCTCCAATGGGAGCAGTCCAGTCCGAACTGGCAGTTCGGCCTAAAATGCTCCCATGAGGAGCAATGTCAAGCCTGATTTGCATACGGCTGGGTCCAAACTGAGGTGGCATAGTGAGCAAAAGAACAATGAGCTAGGATGCTTACCCACACGTTTCACAGTTGTTAGACGAATTGCAAGCATTCAGCCTATCAGATTTTGTTGTTTGATGTACTTCCCTAAGTGGCAAGGGTATGCCCAGACATGAGTCCCTTGCTCACTGTGCCACTGGAACCAAGCTTTACCTCGCTGATGAGCCCTTATCAAGGCGAGACTGGTCTTAGGTTGCTTGCGTTCTGGTTCAGTGATGACCTTGTTTGGCAGTTTGGCCTGGACTGTTGCCATGAGGAGCATGGTCAAAACTGAGTTACATATAGCTGGACCCAAATTGAGTGGCACAGTGAGCAAAAGAGAGATGGGTCTGGATGCTACCCTGTGCAATTGCCAGTGGAAAGACAAATTGCAAGAATTCCTCCCTTACTTTTGTGTATTTGTTGTCTTAGAGATGCCCACCTTGTCAGAGGCGACCCACACAAACAATCCTACAGCCATGAAAAGGAGTGAAGCCAGATGTTTAACAAAGACAGGGATAGCCTGAGAGCGGGGCAGTAGGTAATTCAAACTTCTGCCCCCAGTCTACCTTCATATAAAGAATCACATAAGGTGAGAAGCAGTATCTGGCAAAGACTGCTTACCTGGACATGCAAAAGATGTTGATCCTTTGCCGAATATCCTCTCTCTCTTCCTCAGATGATTGTCCTCAAAATGAGAGTGACCCCTCACACACATTCACCAACATAGTGAAAGAAGATAAGGTATGTGGGTGTCTGAGTACATTTTTTATGATATCAGCATGCATTTGATTGGTTGGTGTTTTAATCAATTTCACCTCTAGATGGTCATGGAATGCATAGCCATCACTCCTTTCATTAGGAGATGTGCTGTGAGTGTTGTAAGCTTTGTTTAAAAAGTATTAAAATAAATATGAAAATGGAAACCTAAAATTGTAATTTAAAATATTGTGAAATAAGCATTTTCCCAGAAATTTCAATTTTTTTCATATTGTTATTTGTTTTACCCATTATGTGTTATGAGAGTGTGTTGCAATACTAGTGGCTGGCCATTTGTGATGCTGAGCTTACTTCCAGGCTTATTTAGAGCACAGTTACCATTGTTTTGGGATCTTTTTGGCTGTAGTGAAATTAGAATTGCAGTTTGTGAATAGCAATGGGTTCACTCTTTTGTGGGTGGGTGTTTTCCCCTCCTAAAACCCCTCTGTTGTAAAATGGCTCTCTCTGAAGAGTCACCCCAAACTTTTTGCCTTCCTCCTCCTCTTTTTCTGACCTTGTTTTTGTTGGCTTTTGGAGCATTTTACCACTGCCAACCAGTGCATGTGCTCTTTGCTCTAAACATGTTAACATTGGCTCATACCCAACTGGCATTTTAATTTACTTACAAGTCTTTAGTAAAGCACATTGCATGTGCCCAAAGCCTGTCAATTAAAGGCTACTAGTGGGCCTGAGACACTGATTGTGCCACCCATTTAAGTAGCCCCTTAACCTTGGCTCAAGCTGCTACTGCAGAGCCTGTGTGGGTATTTTAAATTGCCATGGCGACCTGCTAAGTTAAACCTTTTGCCACGCCCAAACCTTCCTTTTTAAAACATATAAGCCACCCATAATGTGGGAGTTGGACAGCCAAAGAGCAGGGTGCAGTGTATTTAAAAAGTAGAATATGTACTTTTAAGCTTTACATATCCTCGTAGTGAAAAACACTTAAATTAGTTTTTTGCTACTGCAACACCTGTCTCTCCCATAGGATAACATTGGGATTACCTTATTGCACTTTTTAAGTGTAATTCCCATTTGGAAAGATATAAGACCACTGTTGGAAATGGGGGTTGCCCACGTCTCAAAGGGGGTAGCATGGCATCAAGCGGGCAGGCCAAACTTCGAGGACATGTGAAGCATTCACGCAGTACCCACAGACGACACACCAATCACACCACAAAAGAGTCACGACACCACCTTTGGTTGGAAAAGAATAAGTTTAGTGTTATCTCCAACCTGCAAGGTAAAAAGAAATAGAATAGTGGTAGTCACAACAAGGCGCCAACTGGCGCCAGAGCCAAGTACATCATGGGGAATTATTTACATGGGACAAAAGGGATGAGTCCATAAGTCCATGCTGCAAGGAAAAAGGGATGGTTAAATAAACATTAGCCCTGGAGCCAATCTGGCGGGGCCAACTCAGGCTCTCATCCTTAGGGGGTTGTAAATGCAGAATACCACATTAGCATAGGTATATATATCATGCACAATCACGCCAACCCACCCCTGTAAAAGAAAACAGAGCATCACAGCACATCTAATATTAGACAGGAGCACCTGTCATGAATCAACCTGGCTGGCTCATTATCAAGGGCCCTGAACAGGGGCCTAGAATAACTCATCAGGCCAACAAGGCATTTATGCATTTAACATGGGCCTGACTTTAGGCCTATGAACCTCAACCTAGGGCAAACCCTCCTCAGAGTATAGACATATAGATTAGATGTCAGGCCTAACATTTCAGGGAACATCAGGCAGAACGGTGGCATCACTATAAACATAAACAGCAGGGTGTACACAACAGCCAATCCCCTGCATGAACATTAAGCCTACACATTATAGAGCGATGTTAGGCATTAACCCATGAGCATGAGCCTAATCCTCCACACTGGTGCACCGTTTAATGAAGGTTCCCTAGGCATCTGTTCCCTCCCAGCTCACTCAAGCCAACCTATATGGGGGTGTGCCCTTAGGCCTTGCCACACTAACACAAATCCCAAGCCCTACACTAGCTGGCATTCACCTCGTCACCCCAGGCAGGGATTACTAATGTCATGGCCCAGCTCAGAGGCCTGGCAATCCTGCTAGTACTTCTCCCGGGGGCTCCGGTGTATAATTAGGGCCCACTAGCTCAATTACAATGTCTCCCGGGGGAGAGGGGGGCGAGCACCGACCCTGTGCCCCGTTGCCCTCTTCACTCCCCACACAGTTTAATTAAAGCCCCACTCACCGGGCTACTCCGGGGGTCCTCTTCCCCTGCATGACTCTTTTCCGTGAAGGGGGCAGGCACCGGCAATGTGCCTCGATGCCCCCTCCTCTCTCTCAGAATGACAGCCGGGCCCCACCTTTCTCACGGGGGCCCAGGACTCCACTGTGCCGGTGTGCAGGGCTCTCCTCACTGGCTGGGAGCCCCGCAGGAATACAGACTTCCTCCGGCCGGCTCCTGTGCGTGATGGCAGGGCTCCTCCACCACACGGAGCCCTGCAGGCGACGCGCTGCTCTCGTGGTGCCCTGCTTTGCTTGGGGAGGCGGGGCTAGCACCGACAGTGTGCCCCGGCCCCGCCTATCCTCCCGGCCCCACACTCAGGGCATAGACCGGCAGGGTAGGCTCCTGCTCCGGTCAATCTCAATCGGGGCTCCCCTCTCGCGATCACGGGGCCCCGCAACGACTCTTCACCCGGGTCCCCCTCCTTCCTCACGGGGACCCGGGGCTTGAATTCAGCTTCTCCGGGCCTTCCCGGCCAACCACCAATCCCTGCGCGGCCTTCAGAGGTCACGGCCGCGCAGGCCAATCCGTGCGCGGCGGGGGCGGGCCGATGACGCAGCCTGGCCCCCTCGTCACGTGTCACGGGCCGGAACGGCTTCAGGGCCTAGCGCGGCCCTCTCTCAGCTTCGGCGGCCCCCTCCTGGTATCGGGGGCTGCCGCAACGTTGCACACCCCAGCAAGGGGGGGGAAATCTCCTCAAGACAGCGCCGGGCTGCGGCGGTGATTTTCGGCGCTGCCACACAGCGCGAGGACAGGACAAGGGGTAGGCTCCCTTTCTTGTTATAAAGTCCCCTCACAGTCTCCTCAGCACCCGGGCTGCGACGGTGATCTCCGGCTGCGACAAGGGGTAGGCTCCCTTTTTAATTAATTATTTAAATCGGCCCAAAGCGCGCCTCCACAACAGCGCTATTCACAGGCTGCCAGTCTCCTCAGAAAACAGCGAAAACGGCGCTATTCACAGCGCACTGCTCCTCCCTCTGCCCAACAGAATAGAGGCAGTTCAGGGCTTCTAGGGACACGCAGCTCCTCACAGTCCTTCTCTAGCGCTTCCAAATTATAGCGCTTTCCAGGCAGGACAGTTCAGGTCAGGGCAGCAACAGTCTTGGAGTTTACAGCGCTTAGGTAGGCAACCCAGGGCTTCTAAGTAGGCTCCTCACGGAGGGGGGGGCGAACAGTTCCACAGCCAGCCCCAGGGGCACACTCCTCACCTCCTGGGGGGTTCAAGCCCACAGCATTCCTCCTCTTCTGGGTACCTTTTTCCCTCAGCGCTGGCGTAGTCCAAGGTCCCACAGCGTCAGGGACCTATGAAGAGTCCTCCCTTGTCAGGGGCCCATGGGGACAGCAGCGGGGGGGTTTATAGGGGTGCAGGGCCCAGCTCACAGGTCCATGTGGCGGTAGCACCTCACAGCAGGTCCCCCTCCCTTCCTTGTCCCAGCGCTGACTGACTCTCTGGTGACACTTCACCCTATTTATACCCTCCTCCCAGGCAGTGCCAGGACCTTCTAGAATGTTGGCACATCTAGCCTAAACTGGTTCTAGGGGAGGGGGTGAGCACCCTGGGTGCCAGGCTTTCCCTCCAAAACTAGGGGTAGCTGGGTAATATTATCTAGACCGCTGACCTATGTCAGTCCAGTGGCAAAACCCATGGCCATGGCATCCATTTTAAAAGCAATACATTTCAGTCAGGTACATTTCCAAAATGGGAGTGCAGTTTTAAAATGGGGGATTTTACAAGTGCTCACATTATGTCAGGTAATTACATTTTTCAAAAGGGGTCTCACACCACTCATGGCCTATACAGGTTTAATCCCATGGGGGAGACATTCAAATTAGGGGGTCAAAAGCGAAAAATTTTGGGGGAAAAAAGGCCAAGTCCAACACGACTCCCCCCCAGCCAAAAGCCAGGGTAGACATATCAATGCCTTGATGGGCTTCCCTGCTTGGGGCGGAAAAAGGTGGACGCAGGCCTGCAACTACAGGAGCACCTGCAGTCTCTCCTCCACTCTGGAACCCAATGGTTCTCTTTCGCATCCCTCCTTTCACCAACAAAACCACCCCACTGGTGTTCCCTAGTGGGATGTTTCTCCTTCCTAGAGTGGGAGGCTCTAGCCTCAGGCTTGTAATTCCCTTGGACCACTCTTCTCTCTCCAAATTGCCACTGGTCCACCCATCTGGGGTCTACACCCTCAGACTGACCAGCCCTTAGGGGCGAGGCTCTCCTCCCCCTACTTCTCCTCCTAGGGTTCCTCCATCTCCTACGCTGGGGGACACCCTCACACAACTCTCTCCCCAACCTGGAGCCAAAACCCACAGGCTGAACCGGTGACAGGGGCGAGTCCTCCCTCTCCCTGCACCCCCTCCCAGAGTCCCGCACCCTCCTAACTGGAGTAGTACCCCTGGGAGTCACTTCCGGGGGGACTCTGGTTACAGAGGTCCCTCCCACCAGAGCAGGCAAACCCTGTCCCTGGCCACCCAACCCAGGATCTGCGCCCTGTGGCTGAGCCGGTGACAGAGAAGAGACCTTCCTCCCTCTGCACCCCCTCCCAGAGTTCCGCACCCTCCCACTGGGAGTAGTACCCCTAGGAGTCAAATTGGTAGGGACCTGAATTACAGGTACCCCACCCTCCAGGTCAGGCAACCCCTTAACCTGGAACCCCAGTCCAGGATCTAAACCCTGTGACTGGTCAAACCCCCGAACCACTGGAGCTCCAATTAATGATGCTCCGGGTCCTCCTGACATGAGGGGATCCTTTCCACGAGAAGGCACACCGGGACAGCCTAGACTCCCAACCTGGGGTTCCCTAAAAGAACTCTCCAGTCCCTGTGACTGCAGTTGGGGCATCTCGGGACACCTCCCCGTCTCACTCCCTCCTTTAGATGGGATGTGAGGCCCTACAACCCGCCCACTATCCTGGGACCTAGCTGGGCTTCTCACCTCTCCCGCCACGCTGGGTCGGAAGATCCCTGCACCTCTCCTTTCTGGATCACTCCCCAATGCCTTCCCAGACGCTCTGGCACTTACCCAGAGGTCTGCCTCCCGTGCAAGTTCCCTGGGGTCTGAGAACCCGCACCGCAACAGATGGTGACGCAGTCTTGGGAAACAACTCCTCAGCATGTGCTCCCGGATAACGGCATGGCACAGCCCTTCCCAATCCTCCACTGCTCTCCTCACCACCCAATCCTCCAGTACAGTCCAACACTCCTCCTCAAACTCTCCCCAGGACTGATGGAACAGCTTACCCCTGCCCCTAAACACTAACCCGTCCTCCTCTTCCGGGGAATCAGGCACAGTCTCTTGGGCTTCGGGAGTGGGACTCCTTGCACTGGACCTACACTCGCTGCCACCACTGGATCCCACCCTCTTCGGTGAATCCAGACTCCTAAAACCACTCTCAGGGGACAACCTACCCACCTGAGCTGATCTCTCTCTGGCGAAGGCCCTCTCCGCCTCCGCCATCCTCTCCTGCGCTAGGACTTTTTCAGTCTCTAGTCGCTGCTCTTCTACCCTCAGCTGCGCTAAGCCCTCGGCATGCCTGAGCTTTGCCAGCGACAGCTGATACTCCCTTTCCTCCCTCCTATCTACCCACTCTTCTGGGGACAGGGAAAGGGATGGGGCAGTGCCCCCGGGACTGGACCCAGTGCGAGACTCCCTATCTCCGGTGTCCTCCACAGCTACTGGCGTCTCTGCCCTGCTAGACTCTTCCTCCTCCTCATCGGAGCAACTACCTCCCTGGGTTCTGGATGGGGAGCCCTCACTCTGGTCTCTAACCCACTGACCCTTCAACACTTCGGGGGGGTAGTCAGACAAGTCCCCATTAACCTCTAAGGCCTCTCCCCTCTTGAGGGCCTCATAGAGAAACAAATTCCTCCTAATGTTCCCTACTGGGGGTATCCCTCTCTCCAGGAGGAAGTCTATCACCTCCTGTTCGGTGTACTCCATCAGTTCCACTTCCTGGTAAATCAACCCCATCGTGGCGAGGTACACCCGGGACACACCCTCCCAGTGGAACAAGGGGACAATTCAAAATACTCTTCAGGAGGAAGCAATCAAAAAACAATATTCAGCCAAACAGCAATAATCCCCACCACAAGGCTCTACCTGTGGTGTAACCTGTGGCCGCTGTGGTACTGCGCAAACACAAGTCCTATCCCACCGCTGCCACCAAATGTTGGAAATGGGGGTTGCCCACGTCTCAAAGGGGGTAGCATGGCATCAAGCGGGCAGGCCAAACTTCGAGGACATGTGAAGCATTCACGCAGTACCCACAGACGACACACCAATCACACCACAAAAGAGTCACGACACCACCTTTGGTTGGAAAAGAATAAGTTTAGTGTTATCTCCAACCTGCAAGGTAAAAAGAAATAGAATAGTGGTAGTCACAACAAGGCGCCAACTGGCGCCAGAGCCAAGTACATCATGGGGAATTATTTACATGGGACAAAAGGGATGAGTCCATAAGTCCATGCTGCAAGGAAAAAGGGATGGTTAAATAAACATTAGCCCTGGAGCCAATCTGGCGGGGCCAACTCAGGCTCTCATCCTTAGGGGGTTGTAAATGCAGAATACCACATTAGCATAGGTATATATATCATGCACAATCACGCCAACCCACCCCTGTAAAAGAAAACAGAGCATCACAGCACATCTAATATTAGACAGGAGCACCTGTCATGAATCAACCTGGCTGGCTCATTATCAAGGGCCCTGAACAGGGGCCTAGAATAACTCATCAGGCCAACAAGGCATTTATGCATTTAACATGGGCCTGACTTTAGGCCTATGAACCTCAACCTAGGGCAAACCCTCCTCAGAGTATAGACATATAGATTAGATGTCAGGCCTAACATTTCAGGGAACATCAGGCAGAACGGTGGCATCACTATAAACATAAACAGCAGGGTGTACACAACAGCCAATCCCCTGCATGAACATTAAGCCTACACATTATAGAGCGATGTTAGGCATTAACCCATGAGCATGAGCCTAATCCTCCACACTGGTGCACCGTTTAATGAAGGTTCCCTAGGCATCTGTTCCCTCCCAGCTCACTCAAGCCAACCTATATGGGGGTGTGCCCTTAGGCCTTGCCACACTAACACAAATCCCAAGCCCTACACTAGCTGGCATTCACCTCGTCACCCCAGGCAGGGATTACTAATGTCATGGCCCAGCTCAGAGGCCTGGCAATCCTGCTAGTACTTCTCCCGGGGGCTCCGGTGTATAATTAGGGCCCACTAGCTCAATTACAATGTCTCCCGGGGGAGAGGGGGGCGAGCACCGACCCTGTGCCCCGTTGCCCTCTTCACTCCCCACACAGTTTAATTAAAGCCCCACTCACCGGGCTACTCCGGGGGTCCTCTTCCCCTGCATGACTCTTTTCCGTGAAGGGGGCAGGCACCGGCAATGTGCCTCGATGCCCCCTCCTCTCTCTCAGAATGACAGCCGGGCCCCACCTTTCTCACGGGGGCCCAGGACTCCACTGTGCCGGTGTGCAGGGCTCTCCTCACTGGCTGGGAGCCCCGCAGGAATACAGACTTCCTCCGGCCGGCTCCTGTGCGTGATGGCAGGGCTCCTCCACCACACGGAGCCCTGCAGGCGATGCGCTGCTCTCGTGGTGCCCTGCTTTGCTTGGGGAGGCGGGGCTAGCACCGACAGTGTGCCCCGGCCCCGCCTATCCTCCCGGCCCCACACTCAGGGCATAGACCGGCAGGGTAGGCTCCTGCTCCGGTCAATCTCAATCGGGGCTCCCCTCTCGCGATCACGGGGCCCCGCAACGATGTTTCACCCGGGTCCCCCTCCTTCCTCACGGGGACCCGGGGCTTGAATTCAGCTTCTCCGGGCCTTCCCGGCCAACCACCAATCCCTGCGCGGCCTTCAGAGGTCACGGCCGCGCAGGCCAATCCGTGCGCGGCGGGGGCGGGCCGATGACGCAGCCTGGCCCCCTCGTCACGTGTCACGGGCCGGAACGGCTTCAGGGCCTAGCGCGGCCCTCTCTCAGCTTCGGCGGCCCCCTCCTGGTATCGGGGGCTGCCGCAACGTTGCACACCCCAGCAAGGGGGGGGAAATCTCCTCAAGACAGCGCCGGGCTGCGGCGGTGATTTTCGGCGCTGCCACACAGCGCGAGGACAGGACAAGGGGTAGGCTCCCTTTCTTGTTATAAAGTCCCCTCACAGTCTCCTCAGCACCCGGGCTGCGACGGTGATCTCCGGCTGCGACAAGGGGTAGGCTCCCTTTTTAATTAATTATTTAAATCGGCCCAAAGCGCGCCTCCACAACAGCGCTATTCACAGGCTGCCAGTCTCCTCAGAAAACAGCGAAAACGGCGCTATTCACAGCGCACTGCTCCTCCCTCTGCCCAACAGAATAGAGGCAGTTCAGGGCTTCTAGGGACACGCAGCTCCTCACAGTCCTTCTCTAGCGCTTCCAAATTATAGCGCTTTCCAGGCAGGACAGTTCAGGTCAGGGCAGCAACAGTCTTGGAGTTTACAGCGCTTAGGTAGGCAACCCAGGGCTTCTAAGTAGGCTCCTCACGGAGGGGGGGGCGAACAGTTCCACAGCCAGCCCCAGGGGCACACTCCTCACCTCCTGGGGGGTTCAAGCCCACAGCATTCCTCCTCTTCTGGGTACCTTTTTCCCTCAGCGCTGGCGTAGTCCAAGGTCCCACAGCGTCAGGGACCTATGAAGAGTCCTCCCTTGTCAGGGGCCCATGGGGACAGCAGCGGGGGGGTTTATAGGGGTGCAGGGCCCAGCTCACAGGTCCATGTGGCGGTAGCACCTCACAGCAGGTCCCCCTCCCTTCCTTGTCCCAGCGCTGACTGACTCTCTGGTGACACTTCACCCTATTTATACCCTCCTCCCAGGCAGTGCCAGGACCTTCTAGAATGTTGGCACATCTAGCCTAAACTGGTTCTAGGGGAGGGGGTGAGCACCCTGGGTGCCAGGCTTTCCCTCCAAAACTAGGGGTAGCTGGGTAATATTATCTAGACCGCTGACCTATGTCAGTCCAGTGGCAAAACCCATGGCCATGGCATCCATTTTAAAAGCAATACATTTCAGTCAGGTACATTTCCAAAATGGGAGTGCAGTTTTAAAATGGGGGATTTTACAAGTGCTCACATTATGTCAGGTAATTACATTTTTCAAAAGGGGTCTCACACCACTCATGGCCTATACAGGTTTAATCCCATGGGGGAGACATTCAAATTAGGGGGTCAAAAGCGAAAAATTTTGGGGGAAAAAAGGCCAAGTCCAACAACCACCAAGTCTGGTGTCTCTGAAATCACAATTTAAAATCACAACTTATAATGAAGTTGGATTCTAAATTGCAATTCTCAACATGGCACTTTTAGAAAGTTGGTATTTTCTTACTTTAGCCATTTGGAGCCTGCTGCCTGTGTCTGATCAGTTTGGGGGGTTGGGAACGGGATTTCTTGTATTCCCTCTAGACAGCCACACACAAAAGGAGCTTTGGTGTGACTTGATGGATCTTCCTGGGAGGATGAGAGGGAGGAGCGGAGCACAACCTAACACCTACACCTGAATAGGCTTTGTCCCTTCCACACAGAAAAGGCTGCATACCCCCCTGTAGTGAGTCTGAAGCTAGGGCAGGAGGGGAGGACCTCTGTGCATTTCAAATACCCTTCCTTGAACTCACCCCATTTGAAAGGCACAAATGGGTATAAGTACTGAGTATCTGGCCCCATCAAGATAGTACATTCTGAACCTGTGAATACTCTGTCAGGAAGAAGAACATGCTGTACTGAAGGACTGCCAATCTATTTGAGTGATGTTTACTTGACTCTTGCCTTACTGTGCTGTCCTCCTGCCTGCTGTTCCCTTGCCTGACTGAAAAGGACTGGACTTGCATCACTTGAACCCAGAGTGGCTCCAAGGGCTTGCCTCCTGATTAAAGTGTCAGGGGCATAGAAGACTCACCTGCATCAGCACCTGCAGGTTGCCATCTGTGAGTCCGCACTGCCAACTGGTGCCACCCAAGTCCTGGACCCTTGGAAGAGAGGCCTAAGGTGCTCCTTCAAGCTAACCGACGCTTCTTCATCTGAACTGATGCATCTTCACCCTTGCATGACTCAGAACCGGCACACCTTTACTTTAGCGTGGATCAGAAGCAGTTCATCCTCGTCGTTGCGTGGATGGACCCAATGGATTGCCTTCGGAACCAGTGCATTGCTATTGGAACTGATGCATCCTCTGCTGAAGGAGCAGTAGCGGCAGGAACAACAGGCGTAAACCCATAGACCTGGTTGAGATCTGGGTGAAGGAGTATAAACAAGTAACAATGTTTCAACCGGTATTATAAGGACAGTTAATTAAGCATGCACAAAGCATTGCAAGAAAAGAAGGTAGGGAGACTCATAATTCATTTGAATGTGCCCAAGGAATCATGTATTTGGTTGAATACAAACAATTTATAGAGCAACATAAGCGAAGGGTACGGAAAAATTGGGAACAGTTGTAACAGTACTGTAAGCAATTAATACGTGAATAACCCATAAAAACTTTCTGCACACAGGTGCTCGTGACACTCAAAGGTGGACGGCGCAGGTGACAAGTGAAAAACAGTGACGGTACAGAATGAGAACATGATAATTATATATACAAATGGACTCTTGGTTCACAGGTAGTTATTTACAATCATTTTTACAAATATACGGCTTTTCGTGAATCATGGTAAGGGGGGGCCAGGAGTTGCGCTGGTATGTCAACGGCGTTTCGATCCTAGCGATTAAGGATCATCATCAGGACCAGGTTACTGAATGGAGGTGCTGTACAAGAAAAGGGATAAGGAAAATGAGGTCTGGAAAGGGAGAGGGTAAGAAATTACCTGAATGCAGTGAGAATGAGAAGCAGGAGAAGGTGAAGGGGAACGACGGATCAGCAAGGCTTGAATCCACCACGGGGGAGCCAATCGTGCAAGGAAAGATGCTGTGAGTTAAAAGGGTAGTAAATAACAACAGGAGTGAAATCCATAGACCATGATGTGATCTGGGAAAGTAAGCAAAAACTAGCAACAATGTCTCAACCGGTTTCAATCAGGAAGGCAAATATATATGTATGTACTCAACTCACCAAATGGCCAACCAGTGCAAGGCTGGATTGGACGAGTAATAAGGTCAGAGCCCCGATCCACTGTGTGACGTTGGTACGATAGGAGATTCCTGGGAGAGGAGAGACGGGAGGCCTGCCAGTTAATTACAAAGACCGGGGCGGGAGAACGAGAGAGAATGAGGGAAACAACATAACTTCCAAGGGTAAAAACAAGGGTGCCAGAGCGGGCTTACCGTTTATGGAGTCAATTCGAGGAAAGGAGTAAATCCGAAGATAGGAAAGGCTCCGACCCTGTTACTCGTCCAATCCAGCCTTGCACTGGTTGGCCATTTGGTGAGTTTTCATTTCTCACCAGCGCATTCGCTCGCCCTTCCCTTGACATTTGGCAGCTTACCCTTGTCTCTCCCCCTAGGATACCCCAGTCCTATCCTTCATTGACTCCACGCAGACGTCGCTCTTTGCTGCGCCATACCCGTGTAACCCATGCCGTTTTTTGCTTCCATCACCGGGCAGGCCTGACTGGCCCTTGTAACTTGCCAAGCTCTCCACATACAGGTAGGCGTACCTCCTACCCCGCACTCATCCCAACCCCTGCCTTCCCTCTTCCCCTGTTTCTCAGCCTGCACTCTTCCTTTCCACCCCTATACAGCACCACAAATTGGCAACCGGGTCCTGAAGATGATCCTAAATCAATAGGATCGAACTCCGTCGACCAATTTATCAGCGCAACTCACGGCACACATTCTACTATGGTTCATTAGAATGTTCAAAATCATGATCAATCACTGTAAATAACAAGTCTTTGAACCATATATTCTTGCATATAATTTATTCATCACCTTGTCACCTTGCACCTTCTGCTGTTTTTTCCACTTGTCACTTGCGCCATCACTTTTTTGTGTCACGAGCACCACATGCACCAAGTTCCTTTGGGTTGCCTCTGCAATTTATGCTTACAGTGCTGATATATCTGTCTTGTACAAACTGCAATTTCAAATATATGATGCCATGAGCACTTTTGAAAAATCATGAGTCTCCCTCTTTCCTTTTTGTAATGTTGTGTACATACATATCTATTTACTTTCCTCATTAAAACAGGTTGAGACATTGTTGCTAGTTTTGGTGAGTTAAAAGGGGGCGCCAGTTAAAAGGGAACTCGGCATAGACAAAAGTGCACCAGGCTTGTAAAGGGGATATAAGGACTTACCCGCTGTGGATGGAATAGGGATGCAAAAAGCAAGGAGAAGTAACGGGGGTCTTGCGGCAGGCAGAGTCCTGCCGTGGCAGCCTGGGTCTGGACCTCGATCCACAGCAGGCCGTCAGAAAGTGCGGGTGGTAGGGGGCATTCGGAGGGCAAAAGCTGAAAGAAAGGTGGACCGTGTCAGGGGAACACGAGTCCGGGAGTAGCCCTGTGGCAACAGATACGTGCAAGAGAAAAAAAAAAAAAATGAAGGGCAAGATGACTTACCAATGATGGGTAAGGTCTGACAGTTGGTAGAGGCCTGTTATGGCTACCTGGGTTGGAACCCCGATCCACAGGAGGACATCAAAGGGAGCGGCTTGTGAGGGACTACTGTAAGAGACAGAAAAGGGGGTGGTGATGAACAGAGTGCCTGAATTAAGCAGACCACTCTTACCCAGTCCAAAGATCAGGGCTCTGCACTGGGCCAGGGACAGACTAATTTGCATATAGCCAGGTTCTGAGCTGGGATGGGGCAGTGAGCTAAATAACGGTGATGGATCAAGCCCTGATCTTTGGACTGGGTAAGAGTGGTCTGCTTAATTCAGACACTCTGTTCATCACCACCCCCTTTTCTGAATCATACTGTAAGAGACAGTCCGAAGTCAGGGTAATTGGGTGTTCGGGGGCCGCCCTGGAGCAAGGCAAGGAGACGGCAATTAACCAGTTCAATTGGGCAGGACTTACTAGAGGCAGCCGAGTCCATCGAGGATCGGTAGCAAGGCAGGCGTCCCTGTGCGTAGATCCTGGGTCGGGTCCCCGATCCTGAGGAAGCTGTCGCGAAGTGATTGGCTTGGATTCAATCACTAAATCCGTGGCGGCGCCGGTGAGTTTTAGGAAGACAGCGCACTGAGATCAATTAGCGTGTCTACGTCGTGACGGGGCCGCAGGGTGGATACATAGCCGGCGAGGGGCAAGGCTTGGTTTACAGCCAGTGAGTGGCTGGACAGGGACAGTGTTGGCAGTACGGAAGGAGGGGAGAGGATGAGAAAAAAGATGGGGATAAAGGTGCAGACAGTGCACCTAGAAGGACAATGCTGCAAGAGCATGGTAATAAGCATTGTTTCAGAGCAATGAAGTACAAGGAGGTTAGGTTGCTAATTTATGTGATTGGAATAGCTTCATTAAATGCAACAATTCGGAAGCAAAAACATGTTTTTTAAAAATAACATAAATATATACAGGTATGCTGGTGGGAAAAGCAAACAAGCAGGGCCATACCCATAGCCCAAGGGTCGGCATGCTTATTAACATATTTAGGGCCCACACAGACTTAATTCATATGGTTGTGAACATCAGAACACACAGGGAACACGGGATTAGAAGGACAGTGGTAGCTCACAGGAAGTACGTGTAAGTGTGTTATAGTTGTGAGTGTATAGTGAACAGGGGGTATATGTAAGTGTGTTATAGTTGTGTGGTGTTGTTCCATTCATCAATAGTGTTGAACCCTTGATTGAGAGAGTTGCATATGGTGATCCATTTGCATTCACTTCTATTAAGTAGAAGTTGAAGATTACCACCCCTGGTTGGCAGAGTGGGTTGTTCTATGACCTGCCATGTCATATCTAGTTCACTGTGTTGCTTTTCTACATAATGGGACACCAAAGGGGCGGTCATGACCTTGCAGAGGATGTGGTTTTTATGCTGGATTATCCGCTGTTTAACCATTTGTGTGGTTTGGGCAATGTAGACCAGCCTGCATGAGCAACGTATGGCATAAATCATGTTAGATGGTTGGCAATTGGTGAAAGTCTTCAATTTGTGGGTCATGTTGTTTGTTGTGAATTCTTTCGTGTTCACTGTGAGGCTGCAGATTACAAAATGTTGGCATCTGTAGTGTCCAAAGATAGGTGGGAGCCCCTACGCAGAGGTAATGGATTCCTGGAGGTTGGATTTTGTGGTCCATGTGATGGCATGGACTAGATGGTTAGAGAGATTGTCGCTTCTTTTGTATGAAAACAAATGTGGTTCCTGGAAGGGTTCAAGAGTGCGAAGTATGGGCCAATTCCTCTTGATGATCTTGCTAACCCAGTTGCTGAAGGGACTAAATGTGGTGACAAAAGGAATCCGGGTGTTTACGTGTTTGTCCTTGGAGGTGAGGAGATGTTCTTGGTGGCAATACCAGGCTCTCTTGCGTGCTTGAGTAACCAAACGGGGTGGGTAACCTCTCTGAACACGTTTATTGGTAAGGATGGCTGCCTCACAAAAATAATCCTTGCTCCACTTGCAATTCCTTTTGATACAGAAGAATTGTCCATAGGGGAGCCCATCCCAGAGACTGCAGGGATAACTAGAGTAGTGGAAAAGGGTGTTGCGTTCCGTAGGTTTCCTATAGAGGGTTGTACCAATTTTACCATCTTCGGCATGAAGAGTGATGTCAAGGAAAGGGAGGTCATTGGATCTACAGTCAGGGGTAAATTTCAGGTGTGATTGAGACTGGTTAAGCCAAATCATAAAGGCGTCCTAGCTGTCAGTTGAACCTTTCCATAGTAGGAGAATATCATCTATGTACATGCCACAACAGAATGCGATCTTGGGACTGGTTGTTTGGGGTAAAAATATGAGTTTTTTCAAAGTTGTGTACAAAAAGTATAGCAAAGTTGGGGGCAAAGCAGGCACCCATAGATACACCCTTGATTTGGAGGTAGAAGGTGTCACAATATAGGAAATAGTTGTTTTCCAGGGCAAGTAGGTCCACGGGAAAGCCTTCGAGTCATCCAAGACCTTCTGGAAACCAGGCCTAAACCTACTTTAATACCCACAGAATTCATCATGGACCTACTTAGAATTGCCCTGGAAAACAACTATCTACGAGCCATCCGCATCTCCAAGTCTATGAAGAGACATGTAGTGCTCCCTGCTTTCCTGCGTGTATAGAGCCCCAGCATGCCACTGGCATAATATTGAGATCAGTGTGGCCTGTTATTTCAGTTATCATATTTTGTGACCTGTAACCACAAATCCTTGCCCATCACGCAGTTACAGAACATGTGTTCCAAGCCAGCCCCAGGCTCCATACACCGTGGCAAAGTCAAAGTGGATCTGAGTAAAATCCTGTGGAGTCTTGCCTGGGTTAGCTAGGCCCTGTGTAGAATGCTATACAGTATGTACTGGAATCTAGTATTACAAGAAAGCTTGCTGATGTAGGAGAGCCCTATCTCATTCTTTAAGCATCTATTCCCGACCCGTGTCCCTCTCCCAAGTCTTGCAGAGTGCCAATAAGAGGTCCTGTAGGACAGGTGAGAGGGCTTGCATCAGCCATTTTATCAGGAGAAGTCCCTCACCTATAGGTTGTATGGTGTGTATTAGTGGGTGCTGATCAGGTTCCATGTCAACAATGTGCCACAACCGTCCAAGTTTGGCCACCAGTCCTCCAGGGGCCAGGCAGTGCCCTGATGGAAGGCCCTTGTCGAACCCCAGATTTTCATAAGTGATTAGTACTCCATCCTGAAACCAGTCCCCCAGGCTATGCCCTCCGACTTTCTCCCACAGCGCCTTCTGCCAGATAGAGCCTAGACGAAAACCAGGTGCGTATTGAGGCATATTTGGCATAATACTTAAACTCCCCTGAAAAAAAATGTGGGCCACACATAATGAGTTATTGGCCCACTGAGGCCCCCTCATAATGGGAGGAAAGACTCCTTCACTGCCTGCTGCACATGGGACCAACGAGCGAGCCACTGCAGCTGCGTTGCCAAGGAAATATGTTCCTAATTTGGAGCCTCAAGGCCTCCACTTTCCACCAGTAGCTGCATTTTGAACAGTGCTATTCTACGTATGCCCTTATTCCAAAGGAAGCCTCAGAGCATTGCTTAAAGGGTGCAAAAGGTGTTCCGGTGAATGCTCACTGGAAGATGATGGAAGTAATACAACAGGGGGAGAAGTGTTACCATTTTCAACAGCGACACGCTACCCTGCACCAAGAGCAGAAGCATGCTCGAGAACGTAATTTGTGGGTGGAGGGAGGCAATAGCTTTTGTGGGGTTACTATCTATGAGGACTGGGGTGGTAGGATAAATGTTGATGCCCAAGAACCAGAAAGTGTGTGGTTCCCAGTGAAGGGGATGCATGTCAACCCCACATTGCTGCAGAGGGCACTCTGGGTTCACTAGGATGAACAGGAGGGGATAGAGGGTACGCCCCTGGCGCGTCCCTCTGATAACCCAAAAGGAGCTGAGACACACTGTCCTATCTTCACCTGCACCATGGATTCTGAATAGAGGAACCTAATAAGCCTCTGCAATCTGCTGTCAATGCCCATGGCAGTTAAAGTTGTGAACATATATCCACAGTCAACAGTATTGAAGGCTACACATACCGCATAAGGCCATTGGGCTAGTGCAGTCTCCAATAACCGGTAGAGTCTGCAGATATTGAGTGTAGTGGAGCGGCCTGGTATAAATCCATTTTGGTCTCGTTGAACCAGGCAGGGAAGATGCTTGGAAAGTCTCATTGTATTGATCTTGCTTAGTATTTAGTATTAATGCCAGGTCTGGTGACTTAGTGGACTCATGCGTCCACAGTAGGGGCCTGTGTTTGACCTCATGGCCACAGGTTCAAATCCCAGCGGGTCCACACAGCCTTTCATCCTTCAGAGGTCGATAAATTGAATGCCATTGAGTTGGGTAACAATAATCATCTGTTATTCAGCACCTAGATGCCCACGGGTGACCGTGCGCTTTATAAATAGGTTATGTTAGTATTTTATAGCCGATTCCTAGCATGGACAGAGTCAACATGACTCATCTTTATGGGATCTCTACTAGGCTGCGAAAGCGAAACAAGCAATGCCTCACGAAGCATCAGTGGGAGCCCCCCCCCCCTTTGACAGACCAGCTGTATACAGCTCTAACAACTTGGGGACTAATAGGCCTTCATATGGTTTATAAAATACGACAGGTAATCCGTCCATTCCTGGGGTCTTACTTGTAACAGATCCCTGGATGGCTCCTCGGATTTCCTGCTCCGTAATGGGAGAATGGGCAGTGAACATCGCATGCATGTTTGTTTAGTTGGTGGCCAATTGTGTCGAGGTTACTCATATCGCAGTTATGGGGGTGGTCCGTGTGGTGCTTTGCAATAGCCATGCTAGCAACGGGCCTGAATTTTCACCTTCGGCATGCATCTTTGCTTCGTACACTCTGTAATCCAGGCCCCTCAATGTTTCAATAAGGCAAGCATGGCGTTCCTTCGCTGCACGCCACAGTGGGTGAAACACGGGTCGGCTGTCCTTGTGCACATTTGTTTCTTCCGTTGCAAGAACAATGTTAAAATCAACACAATTCAAATTACAACCTACCTTTCTTTTTCCATTGGGAAACTTCATTAAAGCCAGAAGCTTTTTTCCAGCTCTGTCTACTTTCTCAAAGCAAATCTATTGTCTCAATGGGTTAGGGGTTTTCCCATTCAGGACATCTGGAACTCTTGAAAATTATTACCATTACATATATTTATTCCACAAGACTAACCAGCATTATCCAACCTGAGTTCCTTTACTCATAGCCATCTGTCACTACTACTACCAAACCGACAAGCAGCTCAGACCAAACCAACTTTCAATGGGAACTGATCTGAAGCTCCAATACAGAGTCACTTGACCCAGGCCCTTGATCCAGCACAATAGCATGCAAGGTAAAAATTTTCTAGGAGGTTCGCCATCACTAATTAGATATTCGGAGGCCAAACATGCAAAATACCAAACATCCACAGAAAGTGCACAATACAAGAAAGCAAACCCATCAGCACTGGGTGACACAACTCGGGCGCGGAAAAAGGAAATGATACATCAGTGGAAGGCTCCTCTCTGGGTGCTATTCTTTAGCTGATTCAGATGCACAGAAATGAGGTGCAGGCATATTATACAGTGGTGAAAGTTGATAACCTGAGGATACAACAATCCCTAGCAGAATTCGCTGGTAATACTTGTGCCCTGACAGAGCGAATAGCTGAACTTGAAAAGTGTACTGCTGAAAAAGAGGAAGACACTGCATACTCAGCTGCGACTGTTCATGGGCACAAGCATCAAATTCATGAAATCCAATGGAAGATCAAAGACTTGGAGAACTGCCAGTGACTGAATATTTTTCACCCAGCTTTCTTTCCATTCATACAGATCCCATTTATTTCAAATGCATGAAGTTCAAGGTCATTCAAGATGCTAAGAAAATATGGAGTGAGTGGTATAGAAGATACCAAATTACTTCTAATAATTCTTATATGCCACTTTGGGGCTACCCCTAGTTTCCCTCTATTTTTTATGATTTCATTTGCCATAAATGGTATAGAAGCTGTCATATGACCAATGGTCAGCTTTATTCTGACAGTGTATTTCGAGCATTCTGTGATCTACAATCTGAATTAAACTTTCCAAAACAACGTTTTTACAAATATTTGCAAGTATGGGATTGCTTTAGCCAAAGAAAAAATCCAAATATAAGCTTATATAGATTAGACTTGTTATATCTAATATATACAGCTAAGAATGGAATGTCCATTAGAGAGTGTGTCCTGTATTTTCTAACCCTATAGAGGATTATCTGATAGCTTTGCTTGTCAGATGAACTGAAAAAGTGGATACGACAAAAAACAGGCATGAAATTGGGGAAGTTATTGCCTGGTCAAGCTCCCACCTAGTTTTGACCAAGTTAAAGCTGTAACACTTTATACTGTATGTATGTAATATTATATGTCTGATAAGATATCCAACTGGAAAATTAAAGGGAAATTCTAAATGCATGCAATATGGACTAGAGAGTGCTGATATAGTAGATATGGTTTCCAGTTGCCCTTCTCTTAATTAGTGGACAGAAATTGCAGGATGTTCATCAACAGATTTAGGGATCTATTTACTAAATATTCATACAACGCAGTGCAGCAGCCAAAAATGATGTGCTGCATGAGAAGGAGACAGCAGGACAGCTCCATATCTACAGCGATATGGAGCTCTCCTCTTCCCTCCCTAGCATCAGTGCACAATCAGGCTGCCATTCACCACGCACACACCTTTGCACTGACGTAATGCCTTAAGATCAATTCATATGACTCTGTTTCCAGTAGGCCCCATTGCCATTTTAGACAATGGTTGTCACCATTTTTGATCATGGAGGTCGCCATTTCAGACCATGGAGGTTATTTTTCCATTCATGCAGAATCATTGTCATGTATGCCATTCGACGCACATGTCGTCTGGCTTTAGGTTTCTAATACGGTGAAAGTGTCAGGGTGTTCGACTGATGACACAGATACAGTTGTGGCCCGTGGAGGGAGTTCCGTGGGACGGAAAGGCGTGGAGGGGCAGGGTGAGGGTTGTAAACACCGGAATATGGATGATTGGAGGTAAGTAAACAATTAAATAAATAAAACAAATTTTGTTGTGCGCCCTGCATCGCAAATTGCCATGCCAAATGCCATGCCATGCCAAAATGTCAGTGTACTTCGTAGATGCTACACTTTGTTCACTGCTGATAAAGTTGGGTCCCTAAGGAAGGCTTTGTGGGGAACTCTGCTTTTACGTCTTGACTGATAATGACAGCACTTGTTGTCAACAAGGTATGCAGGGGCATATTATCAACGGCCAGAGATAATTGTCACTGGCCATGTGTTGGACCTGCGATGGGCAAGCCCAGCACAAAGGGGGTAGCTTGGCTCAAGTGTCAAGGCAGTGAAGGCTGTAAGGCTAAGCCGGCTCTGACCCAATAATAACCCCCTGCACAGTCACACCAAAAAGAAGGACACCACACCACTGCTGTAAATAGGGATCAATTATTGCTTATTGTGGGGAAACAATCTCATTTGTGGGGCGATAACTGGTGGCCGCATGAGCTTGGTCCTACTCCTACCCCCGTTGCTGAAGTTAAAAACCTTGGGGTATGGTTTGACTCACAATTGAGTTTTTCCACCCATACTAAAAAGATTGCAGCAGCATGTTTTGGGCTTTTACGTCAGCTTCGGTCCACCTTTAAATATTTTGACGCTCCCACTCGACAACTCATTGTGCAAGCCATGATATTGTCTAAATTAGACTATGCTAGCTCTCTTTTTCTTGGAGTCAACCAGGCTGAACTCTCTCGTCTCCAACGTGTCCAGAACGCTGCCGTCAGGGCCCTGGTTGGTTTACCCAAATTCTGCTCAGCTAGGAAAACCATTTATAATCTCCACTGGCTTCCGGTGGCACAGAGGATAAAGTTTAAATCATTGACCCTGACATTTAAAATTCTTAAATTGTCATCCCCTCAGATTCTGGAGCATCTTATTTCCCCTTATGTTCCAACTCGCTCTCTGAGGTCCTCTGCTCTCCACCTTACCATAGTGCCCCGCTTTAAGAGATCCAGGATTGGCGGACGCTCTTTCCGAGTTCTTGCCGCCAAACTATGGAATTCCCTGCCTGTTCACATTCGTGCTATTGATGGGCTCCTTGCCTTAGGAAGGCTGTTAAAACCTTTCTTTTCCCCTTAGCCCCTTAGTTCTGCTGTGTTGTGTTTTGTCTCTCTCCTTGTCCGGTTTTATGTTCTGTACTAGCGCCAGGACGCCCCTTTGCTGGGGCATCTGTGCGCTATATAAATCCGGATAACATAACATAACATAACAATTGGGGAAGCACATTCACATTTCATTTGTTACAGCACTCTGGGATTCAGGTTGAGAATAAATACAGTAAATAGGACTTCAGGAACACTGGTGTTGCATAAATATTAGGAATAGCTCTATCAATAAATAAAATGAATATCAGGTTTATATATCACCAATACATGGAATAATAAAGCCTGGTTCATTTAAATGCATAACCACATTTTCATTCTGGTATCGCTGCCACCAATTAAATAAATCAGGAAGTTTACATTTGCAAGATAAACCCACTTTGAAAAGGATAACAGTACTTGTGGAATCATGGGGAATGCATGCGGGCTTCTCTGGATTCACGGTGCACTGGGGACTCTTTTATGTTCACGCGGGGCCCATGCGCGTGTACCTAAAGACAAGGAAACACGGTAAATATGACATTTGGCCCTCCGCTGCCACCGGGGAAGGATGTCCGCTTGCCGGTGTGGTTTACTTGAGCCTACGGCAATATCGCAGGCACCAGGGTAGCACAGTTCGAAGTCAGTAGACGAACGAACGGCTGCCAGCGGGGTCACTCAGTCTCAGCGCTCGCTCAAATCAACGCCGGTGCACAGTTCCTTGATAACGCGGCACCCCTCCAGGGGAAACGACCCACCTCACTACGGCTGCAATCGAATAGCGATTCAGTCGGGGCACAGCACTTCCTACGCCAGCATCAGGGTTCTCAGGGGCTTCACGGACCTCCCTCCGACTTCCTCATACGGGGGCTGGTCCCGCCCTCGGCAACAGTTTCCCGGGTCTCTGGGAAAGGGCAGGGACGCTAATCCAGCCCAATGAAGGCCGGCCTCTCCCCGCCCCCGCGCACCACCTCACCTTCGATCACTGCACAACCAGGAAGCGCGCAACGCCCGTGGGGCTCGGAGACGTCCGAGTCCCCCGCGATAGGCGCTATTCACGAAAGGGGCACTGTGGAAGGTCGCAACTCGACTTTTCTTCACGATTTCGCCACCGGGGGGGGCGGGGAGGCACATAAACTTGGCCACAGTCTTTTGGGGCAATGAGGCACTAGCTGGGCAGGCGCTGTAGGCGCAAGGTTACTGGAACACGCCTGACTGGAACGCCAGTCAGGAATCAGGCTATTAACCCTTGCCACTCTACTGCCTGTGCTCTCAGCCACCTCAGGGGTCAGCAGGGCAGGTGTCACTCTGGTGTCAAGTCTGGAATCTGAATTACATCTAAAATGGCCGCCAGGGACTGGGCTTTATATAGCCAGTGCCCTGAGGTGCTGGCACGAGCCAGAAGGTTCTAGAACCTTCCCTGGCTGTGTCAATGGCATGGCACTTTTGAGGTGTCTTTTGGTCACTCAGAGCCACCGTACTGGGGCTCTGGAGCAGCCATTTTGTGTACCTGAGGAAAGTTATGAAATTCCTGTCAGGAAAGCGCGCCAACCAGAAAGGGCGCCAAAACCTCAAAAGGTCAGGGTTCAAGGAGGCTCCAATGGGAGTCACTCACATGAGGGAAATATGTGTCCACCATTTTAAGGTTAAACACACACAAGTTACCAACCTCAGTTTTCATATCCACAGGTTTCGCCAGGCGCCTTGTACATAGGTGCCAGAAACCTTGTGAGCAACTGGGTGTCAAGGAGCACCTAGCCCCATGAAACAACACACAAAAAGGTCCTGGTAGACAAATAAAAAGCGGCAAATTTTGGGAGGTTCAGGGGAACAAAAGAAATCATATTGGTGAGGGGACTCTCAGAAGCAGACGGGTCCAACACGCGTCCCCCCCAGCCGAAAGTGGGGAGAACTACCCAACCCCTTGGGAGTCCTCAACACTAAGGCGGAAATACCTGGAGAGACCGTCTGCATTGGCGTGGTCAACTCCGGGCCGATGTTCCACCCGAAAGTCCATTCCCTGTAGAGAGATAGACCACCTCAACAGTTTGGGGTTTCCCCCTTCATCTGCATGAGCCAGCGAAGGGGTCGGTGGTCTGTCTGAACAAGGAAGTGTGAACCAAACAAGTATGGTCGCAGCTTCTTCAGTGCCCAGACCACCGCAAAGGCTTCCCGCTCAGTGGTACTCCACCTCTGTTCCCGGGGAAGCAGTCTCCGTGACAAAAAGACCACGGGTTGATCCAGACCCTCTTCATTGAGTTGCGATAACACCGCCCCAATGCCAATATCGGATGCATCTGTCTGGACAATGAACTCTTTCGAAAAATCTGGAGCCTTCAGGACTGGAGCTTTACACAATGCTTGTTTCAGAGTGTCGAAGGCTCGCTGGCAAGCCTCCGTCCAGATGACTCTCCTGGGTTGCTTTTTGGCCGTGAGTTCTGTAAGGGGTGCCACGATAGTGCCATACCCCTTCACGAACCGTCTGTAGTAACCTGTGAGGCCCAGGAAGGCTCGGACCTCAGTCTGGGTCTTGGGGGGTTTCCAGGCCATGATTGCCTCAATCTTCGCCTGAAGGGGCTGCACCGTTCCCCGGCCCACCAAGTGACCTAAGTACACTACCGACCCCTGTCCAATCTGACATTTGCTGGCCTTGATCGTCAAGCCAGCCCGTTCCAGGGCCTGGAGAACGGCTTGCAAGTGCTGCAAGTGATCCTCCCAACTGCTACTGAAGACAGCTATGTCATCCAAGTAAGCAGCAGAGAATGACTCCATCCCGGTGAGGATCGTGTTCACCAGCCGCTGGAAAGTGGCAGGAGCGTTCTTGAGCCCGAAAGGCATAACGCAGAACTGGTAGTGTCCATCAGGTGTGGAGAAGGCTGACCTTTCCTTGGCTCCATCAGTCATGGGAATCTGCCAGTACCCTGCATTGAGGTCAATGGTACTGAGATATTGGGCAGCTCCCAACCGGTCAATCAATTCATCCGCCCGAGGGATCGGATGAGCATCGGTTTTCGTTACGGAATTGAGTCCTCGGTAATCCACACAGAATCGTAATTCTGGTGTGGTGCCAGGTGGGGCAGCTTTGGGTACCAAAACCACCGGGCTGGACCAAGGGCTGTTCGAAGGTTCGATGACTCCTAGCTCCAGCATCTTGGCTACTTCGCTTCGGATGCTGGCCTTCACCTTGTCAGACAGCCGGTAAGACTTTGACTTCACAGGTGGGCTGTCTCCTGTGTCCACGTCGTGGGTACACAGATGGGTCTTACCCGGGACAAGGGAGAACAGCGGAGCGAATGTCCCCAGGACCTGGCGACATTCCTCCTGCTGCTCAGGAGTCAGGGATGGTGAGAGTTTTACTCCCTCCTCTGACCCATCCTTTTCTTGAGACGCAAGGAGGTCGGGGAGAGGCTCTGTGTCCTCTTCCTCCGATCCGTCAGTCACCATTACCAACATGACTTCGGGCCTCTCGAAGTGGGGCTTGAGGCGATTGGCATGTAACACCCGATGCGGATGCCGAGGGGTCCTTACGTCCACCAGATAGGTAGACTTGCCCATCTTCTCCAATACCTCATAGGGGCCTGTCCATCGATCCTGGAGAGCACTCAGCTCCCCCGGCTCCATCACCCACACCTTCTGTCCAGGCTCCAACTCCACTGGGTGAGCATTGTGGTCATACCACGCTTTCATAACTGCTTGACTGGCTTCCAAGTTGTCAGACGCTTGCTTCCACAACTTAGCCATTTGGCTTCGGAAGGCCAGCATGTAGCTCACCACATCCTGGGGAACTTTCCGGGGAGACTTTTCCCAGGAGTCCCTCACCAGGCTGAGAGGTCCACGTGCAGGGTGCCCGTACAAAAGCTCGAAGGGGCTGAAGCCCACTCCCTTCTGTGGCACTTCCCTGTAGGAAAAGAGCAAACAGGGTAGGAGGACGTCCCATTTCCTCCGCAGGCTTTCGGGTAGACTTCTGATCATACCCTTTAAGGTTTGGTTGAACCTCTCCACGAGGCCATTGGCCTGTGGGTGATAAGGAGTGGTGAACCGGTAGGTCACTCCACACTCCTTCCACATTGCCCGCATATACGCTGACATGAAGTTGGTCCCCCTGTCAGACACAACTTCTTTGGGGAATCCCACTCAGGTAAAGATCCCCATCAGGGCCTTCGCCACTACCGGTGCAGTAATGGTTCTCAGAGGAACTGCCTCTGGATACCTTGTGGCGTGATCCACCAGTACCAGGATAAACCTGTGACCGGATGATGTCGGTGGATCTAGGGGCCCGGGAATGTCGATGCCCACCCTTTCAAAGGGGGTGCCAACGACGGGAAGTGGTTCCAGGGGAGCCTTCAGCTTCATCCCTGTTTTCCCACTGGCTTGGCATGACACGCACGACCGACAAGATGTGTCGGACGCCACCCTCATTCGAGGCCAATAAAAGTGGGGGACAAGCCGGGCAAAGGTCTTGTCCTGACCCAAGTGTCCTGCCAAGGGAATCTCATGAGCCAACTCTAATAGGAAGGCTCGGTAACACTGTGGGACTACCAGGGCCCGTGACAGTCCGTGCACTGGTGCCCTGGGTTCACTGTAGAGGAGACCTTCCTCCCAGTAAACACGATGGTTCCCAGACTCGTTACCTGCTGCCTGGGCTTCAGCCTGTTGCCTCAGACCCTCGAGGGTGGGACATTCCCTCTGTCCCTTGCTTAGTTCCTCCCTGGACGGTCCTCCCTCCACTCGCCACTCAGCGGGGATAGGTAGGTCCTCCATCAGAACCATGTCCTCCTCCGCGGACTCCGGGTCCACCTCCACAGGTGGCCTATCCGTCTCACGGGGCACGGACATCGAGGCAGGCTCCTCCTGTCCTCGAGATGCTCCCTCATCAGCAGCTGGGTGGGCCATTGTTCCAGGCTCCAACCTATGCGACTTCTCCTCCCGAGCAGCCGCAGACCTGGTACTCACACAGGCCCAATCAGGTGTACCCAGCATCTTAGAATGAGTCCGGTATTCCACCTCCTTCCAAGCATTGTGCTCCATATCATTGCCCAGTAGACAGTCGACTGGCACGGCAGGGCTTACGGCAACTCGAAGTGAACCTGCAACCCCTCCCCACTCAAAGGGAACCTCGGCCACGGGATAGTGGCACATTCTGCCCGTCAGCCATCGCGGCTGGGTGAAGTACGCCTGGAATCACCTGCTCTGAAGACACCAGATGACTCCTTACCATAGTCATACTGGCTCCTGTATCTCTCAGAGCTTCCCCTCTATGGCCGTTGATGGTGACCCACTGCCCATACTTGGTAGTATTTGAGGACACCTGGATCTTTGGAACCATCTCCCGAACACCCAGGGACACTAAGGTGACATCCGCCCACTCCCCCCCTTAACTAAGGGCATCTCCTCCCCGAGCACTACACTAGCGACTCCCGGGGCTTTTCCTCCAGTGGGAGGGGGTGGTCTCTTTGGGCATTTCACGTCTCCTTTATAATGTCCAACACCACCACACTCAAAGCAATGGACAACCCTTGGCTGCTGACTCTGGCCAGGATTAGGGTTCTTTAGCGGGTTAGCCTTAGAGTTGGGAAAGGAACTTTTCCCCTTAAAATTATTTTGGGGGCCTTTGGAGAACTCCTTTTTCTTGTTATCTCCCCCTCTTTCTTCTGGGGAGCGCTCTGTCCGGACTTCTGAGAATCTCCTCCCGTCCCCCTCGTGGACACTCGGGTACTTGTCCAAATGTCCGCCTCCTCAGCAAGCTTACGGGGGCAAGTAAGTTTGCTGTCTACCAGGTGTTGCCTCAGCTCGGGAAGACATTTCTCGAGTAGATGTTCCTTGAGTATTAGGTCGTACAACCCTCGATAGTCTTCCACCTCACTACCTTGGACCCACCCATCTAGGGCTTTCTTGGCATAATCCAGGAAGTCAACCCAATTCTGTGAGCTCAGTTTGTGGCTACCCCTAAACCTCTGCCGGTATTTCTCTGGGGTCAACCCAAACTTTCTGATGAGCGCCACCTTCATGGCGGGGTAATCTACCTGCTCCTCCCGGTCTAGGGCCAATAGGGCATCCCTACCTGTCGGAGGCATGTACCGGTATAATCCACCACCCCAATGCTTCTCATGGATCCCATGGGCTCTTAAGGAGACCTCATAGGCGGTCAGCCACTTGGCTATGTCGTCTCCAGCGGTATAACTGGCGACCACGTCCTTGGGTAAATGAGGCCTGGGCTCCCTGACAAATTCCTTTGACTCGACACCCCCTGGAGTGATGTTACGGGCCTGGAGGTCGAGCTCTCGTAGCTTGAGCTCATGTTACATCCTCCTCCCTTCTCTCTCTCTCCTATCTTCCATCTCCAGCTTGGCCAACTCCCATCTGAACTGTCTCTCCTCTCTCCTGTCGGCTAACTCGGTCTCTGACAACCTTCTTGAGGATACACTGCTGCCCTCCCGTGAGGCTACCTTGGGGCTGATTGACATCTCACCCACCCCCAGGGGACATTCCGCAGTTCCCTCAATGACAGTACCTCTGTCTGACTCCTCCTCCTCTACCGTTCCCTCCGGGTGTGCTTCCACCCAGGCTCGCAGACTAGTACGGAGCTCCTCTCCTTTGGCCCCTCGCCTAACGAACACTCCCCTTTCCTGACAGAAATCCTTGAGCTGTGCCACAGTATAGGTCTCCAGCCCTGACATTTCGAATTCCATCTTGTCAGTGAAAAGTGTGGACAACCACCACGAAGTAGGTTATAAGGATATGAGACTCTGAGGGTCACCTCCACCCACCTCCAGAAGAGAATTTGGAAAAAACAAAATGTTAAATCAGAGGGCCGCTGGGAGAAAACTCTGGGTGTGTACCTGTGACGCACACTGAATTATTATGGAGTACAGAACAAGCACGGCTCACAATCCCAACCGCTGAGCACCAATTTTATGTTGGACCTGCGATGGGCAAGCCCAGCACAAAGGGGGTAGCTTGGCTCAAGTGTCAAGGCAGTGAAGGCTGTAAGGCTAAGCCGGCTCTGACCCAATAATAACCCCCTGCACAGTCACACCAAAAAGAAGGACACCACACCACTGCTGTAAATAGGGATCAATTGGGGAAGCACATTCACATTTCATTTGTTACAGCACTCTGGGATTCAGGTTGAGAATAAATACAGTAAATAGGACTTCAGGAACACTGGTGTTGCATAAATATTAGGAATAGCTCTATCAATAAATAAAATGAATATCAGGTTTATATATCACCAATACATGGAATAATAAAGCCTGGTTCATTTAAATGCATAACCACATTTTCATTCTGGTATCGCTGCCACCAATTAAATAAATCAGGAAGTTTACATTTGCAAGATAAACCCACTTTGAAAAGGATAACAGTACTTGTGGAATCATGGGGAATGCATGCGGGCTTCTCTGGATTCACGGTGCACTGGGGACTCTTTTATGTTCACGCGGGGCCCATGCGCGTGTACCTAAAGACAAGGAAACACGGTAAATATGACATTTGGCCCTCCGCTGCCACCGGGGAAGGATGTCCGCTTGCCGGTGTGGTTTACTTGAGCCTACGGCAATATCGCAGGCACCAGGGTAGCACAGTTCGAAGTCAGTAGACGAACAAACGGCTGCCAGCGGGGTCACTCAGTCTCAGCGCTCGCTCAAATCAACGCCGGTGCACAGTTCCTTGATAATGCGGCACCCCTCCAGGGGAAACGACCCACCTCACTACGGCTGCAATCGAATAGCGATTCAGTCGGGGCACAGCACTTCCTACGCCAGCATCAGGGTTCTCAGGGGCTTCACGGACCTCCCTCCGACTTCCTCATACGGGGGCTGGTCCCGCCCTCAGCAACAGTTTCCCGGGTCTCTGGGAAAGGGCAGGGAGGCTAATCCCGCCCAATGAAGGCCGGCCTCTCCCCGCCCCGGCGCACCACCTCACCTTCGATCACTGCACAACCAGGAAGCGCGCAACGCCGGTGTGGCTCGGAGACGTCCGAGTCCCCCGCGATAGGCGCTATTCACGAAGGGGGCACTGTGGAAGGTCGCGACTCGACTTTTCTTCACGATTTCGCCACCGGGGGGGGGGGGGGCGGGGAGGCACATAAACTTGGCCACAGTCTTTTGGGGCAATATGGCACTAGCTGGGCAGGTTACTGGAACACGCCTGACTGGAACGCCAGTCAGGAATCAGGCTATTAACCCTTGCCACTCTACTGCCTGTGCTCTCAGCCACCTCAGGGGTCAGCAGGGCAGGTGTCACTCTGGTGTCAAGTCTGGAATCTGAATTACATCTAAAATGGCCGGCAGGGACTGGGCTTTATATAGCCAGTGCCCTGAGGTACTGGCACGAGCCAGAAGGTTCTAGAACCTTCCCTGGCTGTGTCAATGGCATGGCACTTTTGAGGTGTCTTTTGGTCACTCAGAGCCACCGTACTGGGGCTCTGGAGCAGCCATTTTGTGTACCTGAGGAAAGTTATGAAATTCCTGTCAGGAAAGCGCGCCAACCAGAAAGGGCGCCAAAACCTCAAAAGGTCAGGGTTCAAGGAGGCTCCAATGGGAGTCACTCACATGAGGGAAATATGTGTCCACCATTTTAAGGTTAAACACACACAGGTTGCCAACCTCAGTTTTCATGTCCACAGGTTTCGCCAGGCGCCTTGTACATAGGTGCCAGAAACCTTGTGAGCAACTGGGTGTCAAGGAACACCTAGCCCCATGAAACAACACACAAAAAGGTCCTAGTAGACAAATAAAAAGCGGCAAATTTTGGGAGGTTCACGGGAACAAAAGAAATCATATTGGTGAGGGGACTCTCAGAAGCAGACGGGTCCAACACCATGCTTAGCGATAATTTTATTATCGCAGGCTATCTCTGGAATGTATCGCCCTGGTAGCGTGTTATTAACAACGCGTTACTCCAGGGCGATAAAAATTCCAGAGATAGCGAGGTTATCGCCGTTTTGCAGGGAGCGATGTTCCCTGCAAAACGGCGATAACGTTGCTGATACGACCCACAGGGTCGTATCAGCATAATTCACCCCAATGTTAGAGACAGGTAAGTCTGCATTTTAGCAGAGGTTAGCTTTTTAAGAAAACAGCAGTTTTCTCCAAAAACTAACGCATGCTAAAATGCTGGGGCAGCCTTGTAAATATTGCGATGTGAACATCAGCGATATTTGCAAGGTTGTCCATCTGGGGTACGTCCAGTGACGCCCACTTTGCATCTCATTAGAGATGCAAAGGGAGGCGTTGGGAAAAAGGGTGCTAACATGCGATTATGCATGTTAGCACCTTCTTGTAAATATGGTGATAGTTTTATCTCCGCTCCGAAGATAAAGCCCTTTTAAATAAGCCCCGCAGATCATTGCTTCTCCCTAAAAAACTGTAGACTGCAAGTTGCTCTGCTTTCCATATTCTCTCAGTGTTGCGCATAGAAGTGGGTTTTAGGGTGTTAGATTTTAGATTACATTTTAACCATGTTAGAAATTGTCATTTTATTCTTATTGCTTACAACGTGCCTTCTTGCTGTTTTTATGAAACCCTGTGTAGTTGTTTTAGATGTAATGAGGAACATGTTATTCCTGTCATAATAAATGCTAATATTTAAAAGTACCCATTCTTCTTAGTGCTGTGTGTGTATAACAAAATATGTTTGTTTCTTTTAGCAGAGAGCCCTTGATCCTTTTATAGGGATTGTTAGTAACCCAAAAGCAATAACTCTACTTCAACAATGTATTGGGTAGGCTTTGGCGGGGCTAAAATAGCCTGTAATTTCACATGCAGTATTGGTGCATTGAACTAATTTCACTGTGGGTGGGAAAGCAAACCTTGTAGAACTACGCCACTGTGGTAGTTTACACAAAAGCATCATAGAGCAAAGGTGTCACTATGAGTCTAGTATACATTTTGAACTGGAAGTGTACTCCTCCAGCATAAAATACTATGGGTAGACTAACTTTAAAATGTTTTCTACTTTGTATACGTGCTGATGAGTGTAGCACACATGCAAAGTCGGAAAAGAAAGGATAAATAAAAGTATTTTTCCTTGATAGCAACAATATCAAAATGGCGTTACTTTTGATGCAAAACCCTGTCTATGTTTTTTAGCCTTTAGGGTTTTGCATCAAAAACAATGAGTGGTTTCAGGGGAATGGCCATACACCCCCATGGAATGCTAGCTTGGTGCTAAGTAATGCAAATCAACACTTGGTGTTACTTGGCACAACTTTCAAGTGAATTTCCAGTGCAAAACAAGTTTTCCACTGGAAAGTAAATTGGAAAAAAAGATTATGTGTCGATTTGCGTCAGTTTTGTGATGCAAGCACGGTGCAAAATCTTCATAAGTATACCCCATAATATATGTATATATTCTGTACCTGTAACAGATGATGTCAGGACCAAAATTCTATGGGCCTTATTTATGAAGGCCTTGCGCCACCGGTGCGTCACTTTTTCCCATGTTAAAAGTGACGCACCGGCGGCGCAAGGCCTTCATAAATAAGGCCCTATGAACCTTGTTGGAATACTCCAAGTGTATTTATTGCAATTGTCACATCTAGACTGCTTGAAGCCCGTCAGTGGATAAATCTGTTCCCACCTTCAAGGAGTAGGTGGTGGGCACTTATGTGCCATTTTTATTAGATTGAGTCCGCTATTCTCAATGTCAAAGGAATATGGGATACAACAGACATGGACACAACTGCTCCGATGTTGAGGAACATTTATTCATTTTTTATCCTTCAGTGCGTTATGACATATGACCACAATTATTCCTCAATGTTTAATGAATTGATGTAGTATTTGTAACTACTAATGCCAGATCCTTCCTAATAAAAAATGCATATATACATTTTTAAATGGCGCACACAGATTATGCAAACATTATTCACGATTGCAAACTGAAAAAAATATAATTAGAGGCAAAAACATACACCAAGTGATGTACCAAGGGTATTTGCATCAGGATGTTTTTGTACCAATTGTAATCACCAACCCTGGAATTAGGCACATTCGCAATATTCTACAGCAAATTCAAATGAGATTAAAACGATGAGGAAGGGTCCCCAACTAATGTGTGCTCTTATCAGTCCAAATTGAATTTGAAAAGTTTATTTTTAAACCTTTCCAAAGAAATATTTCCTTTTGGAAAGTTAGATGAGGAGTGCCCTTAAGTGCACTTGAGTGTACTTGAGCTGGAAAACTCAATTGCTTACCCTATATCAAAATCAACCTTCAGTAAAACTTTGAAAATCAGCGTTCCTCCGTAAAACATCTGGATTTCAGCATATGGTTTCCATGGACAGCTGGTGTAAGAGGGCCAGTCATTAATTTTATCATCAGACAGGGTATATTTGTATACACAAGGCAATTATTTTGTCAGGATGATGAATCTAATGAAAGCCTCTCTTAACCACACATGCAGTATAACACTGCACTGCTGATGAGAGTTAAAATAGCCCTGGAAATTGCGTTAATATTAAAGAAATGTTTGAGCGAGCCCCTGTAGAGAGCAAGCCCAGACATCTCCGAGAAATGTCTTGTTTTTGCTTTCAAAACGTGCCACGCGGTTCAATTCATGGCGGCGCAGTTTTTCCAACAATATTGGTTAATAAGCTACATATTTTGCAATGGAATCTGAAGAGAAACATCTGAAGTACACTAATAGAGTGTCTGGTGAGATACCAAGAACGAAGCAAGGCTTTTCAGCCCTCTAAGTCAAAAAGACATTTATTACTGGTGCACTCATCATACACTTACGAAAAACACAGGGCCATATTACCAAGATGTGCGTTAAAAAACGCACATCGCACATTTCCCTATCGCCGGCTATCGTCGGATTTTATCGCCGTGTTAGCGCGTCATTATCAACGCGCAACACGTAGGCGATATTAAATCCGGCGATAGGGAACATTAGCGCGTGAAAACAAGCATTGTTGTCACGCGCTAATGTGTGCCTTGATAATATGGGGGGGTGGATTCAGCTTTATGATCCACACCCCCATGTTATCAATGCCTAACACCTGATCAGAGCAGGCGTTGGAAGACCTGCGATAAACGAGTTTATCGCAGGTCTCCTTTTCCCAACGCTTGCCTTGGTAATAGGGTGTTACCACCTCCAACCACATTTTACATGTGGTTGGACGTGGGAACGCCCACTTTGCATGTCATTAGCGATGTTTCTCGCTGACATGCAAAGTGGGCTTGAGGCAGGCGTTAGCATGCCCTTGTTAATAGGGCGCTAAAAGTATTGACGCTTTCTCGGCACAATTCACCGAAAAAGCGGCGATACTTCACCTTGGTAATATGGCCCTCAATTTTTCAGATCGTTTGCAGTAGTTTTGTGACAGTACTAGTTAGTTCCCTAATGCCATGTAGAATCTGGGCCTGATTCACAAACTGCGCTTTGTAGTACGTTTTGTAGTACTAAAGTAGTACTACAAAGCGTTATCCACAATCTGCACTTTGTACTCACTTACACTTGTGAGTAAGTTTAATACTTCCTCCTATTCACAAACTGCAATTTTGTAGTGACTTACACTCTTGTAATAAGTCTCTCCCTATATTATGTTCTGTGGGTGGATGTTGCAGTTTTAGTGGTCGGCCTTGTGCAGTGCTGGGCTTACTACAAAAGTGTAATTTAACACAAAAGTGAAACTTACTACGAAAGTGTAGTTTGTGAATACCGTAAAGAAATAAAGGGGCATATTATCAAGAACAGGCATTACATTATCGCCGCTTTTATCGGCAGGAAACTGCCGATAAAGCGGCGATAATGTGCTTGATAATATGCTCTATGAATTCCAATCGAAGCCCATGTTAGATGTCTTCCCATCTAACATGGGCTTCGATTGGAATTCATAGAGCATATTATCAAGCACATTATCGCCGCTTTATCGGCAGTTTCCTGCCGATAAAAGCGGCGATAATGTAACGCCCGTTCTTGATAATATGCCCCAAAGTTGCTCAAAAGTAAAAACATATGTGTAAATCAGGCCCACAGTGTGTTTGCACGGTACCTGCTGGATTATTACTCCAGAATAGCAAAATTAGTATGTGTCTATAAGTAAACTGTATGCTGCTCTCTCATGGCTGTTTTCAGTGCTTTAAGGGTTTCTGATCTCTCAGTCCATCCTTCTGTCAAGCAGCCTTCTGACCCCAGCCATCCAGGAATTTTCTTGTGTTCTTTGACAATACAGCCATGCATTAGCTCAGGAAATTATTTGGATGATTCACAAAGAAATTATAAGGTTCAGCATGTCCAGTCTTAGAAATGTTCATACTTATCTTTGTGACCACAAACTGAGAAAAAAGGTTCTCATTCGCACTCCAGCAAATCTATGATTTATTTTTGTAGATTTCCTGTGTTGTCTCTTTGTATCTATTCATTGTTACCATTTCCCACAATTACTATTTCATGTAATTGGGGAATTTATTAATAAACAAAATCCTGCCAATTAAAATATGTCAAATTTACAATTCTGGCTCACACAGGCCATGTCATGCGACAATATGCTATGTTATTATTAGTTCAGTTATGGTAGTTTTGGTGTGCTATTTTAGAAGGATTAGTAGATCATATGCTATGTTATTGTAACCCAAGCTGTTGGTGTTTAGACAGCACTGAGTTAACGGTATGTCAGCCTCAGTTCTTGGCAAGTGTACCCAAAGGGAATTAGTGACCTCAGGGTGAGATCTGCAAGAAAAGGATTACGGTGGAATCATGTGATCCATTCACTATGGAATTTTCACCATGCATGGGTAAGGGTGTAAGGGCAAAAGGTAATCTCTCCTCCAGAGCTCATTCAGAGTATGTTATGTTATGTTAGGCTGACTTATAAAGCCCACAGCTACCCCAGCAAGGAGGCGAACCGGTGCTAAAAGCAGTAATGGCCGCTAATAGCAAGGAACCCATCATGACGAAAAAAAAGACCAGTGGGCCACTACGAGCCACAGAGACAAACAAAAGGACATGGACTACAAAACCTAGGGAGAAGGGAAAATATGTGTCTTCAGAGCTTTTTGAAATGCCAGATAGTTATCCATACTCCGGATGTGTACAGGAAGGGCATTCCAAAGTTCAGCTGCCAGTGTGCGAAAGGAACACCCACCGGCGCGAGCCCTCCTGACCCGGGAGACAACTACCAGGTGTTGACCTACTGAGCGAAGATGACGAGTGGGAGTGTAGGCGGAAAGCAGGCCTGCTAAAATGCCAGGGGCAGGGGAATTTAGGATCCTAAACGCAAAGCAGAGGGTCTTGAACTCCACCCGTTTCGCCACCGGCAGCCAATGTAGCTGACGAATGGCAGTGGAGGTGGGGTAGCGTCTAGGCATGCCAAGGAGAGTTCTGGCGGCTACGTTTTGGACTCTGCAGCCTTATAATCTCAGTCTTGTTGGTTCCCAGGTAGAGAGAGCTGGCATAGTCCAGTCTCGACAGCACAGATGCCTGGACGATAAGCTGTCGGATGGAAGGGTAAAAAAAAAAAACAAAGGTTTGAGCCCATGTGGCCGCCACCTTCTTAGTCTGGGTTTGGAAACTAAGAGCCGAATCAACCCAGACACCAATGTTTTTCACCACCTGTTTAGGGGCGGGTCATGGCCCAGGATAGTGGGCCACCACTGTTTGCTCCATAGTTCAACGTCTTTCCCTGCCAGCAAGACCTCAGACTTGCTGGCATTGAGCTGGAGACAGTTGGCAATCATCCAACCTGTAACGTCCGGAAGACCGCTATGAAATTTGGCAGCGTCATTTAAACAGTCATTGGAGAGGGCGACTACTAATTGTGTATCATCAGCATATGATACAATAGTCAGCCCTCCCCTCTTGGTAACCGCAGCTAGGGGCTGAACATACAGGTTGAAAAGCATTGGACTTAACGCAGAACCTCGTGGCACTCCCTGCTTAATGGAATGGACTCTAGAGGTGAAAGGGGGGCCGACACCTGGAAGGACCTATCCGAAAGAAAGGAGATAAACCAATCCAGGGCGTGGCCCACTATGCCAGCCTCCTTCAATCTCCATCTCAAAATCTGGTGGGAGACCGATCAAATGTAGCACTGATATCCAATAGGATCAGTGCCGAAGTAGGTCCCTCATCCAGTGCTGCCATCAGATGTTCAGTCACAGCTAGGAGGGCTGACTCCGTGCTGAGGCCCGGGTGAAAACCGCACGGGAGTAGTCCAGTATAGTATTATCCTCCAGATAGCCTGACAAGATGGAATTAATATAGGCTTCGGAGATCTTAGAGGCCCATGGCAGCAGGGAGATAAGGTGAAAGTTCTCCAGTTTAGCTGGATCAAGGGTAGGCTTCTTTAATTGAGGCATTACCCTAGCCTGCTTCCATTACCTGAGAACCGTAGCCATAGACAGGGACGTGTTAATAACCTGGCCCAGAGGTTTAAGAAGCACAGGTAGCAGTCTCATGAGATGGTCAGGCTTCATAGGGTCTGCCGGGAAGCCATATTTAACCTTCCTGCAGAGTACACGTAGAACATCCTCAGTAATTGGTGGGAAGGTGGCCAGTATTTGGGCGGAGGGGGATAAGCCCCCAAAGTCAGAGTCCGTAGTAACCTGAGGAAAGGTCTTATAGATGTTATCCACCTCATTTATAAAGAAGGTGGCAAGGTCCTCACATTGTTCATCTGACTTGATGGCTGATGTCACAGGTCCCCCAGCGTTTTAAAGAATTTTTAGAATAGAAAAAATCCTCATAGAGGGATTGTGGCTGTTTCTGTTCTCATCAGCAAAATGTGCTGCCCATGCTTTCTGAACAGCCCTATGATATTTCTTAATGGCTGACTGATAGCATCTCTTCAAGGTAGAATCAAAGTCTCACCTCCACGCCCGCTCCATCCGCTTACATGCTTTACGCATATTGGTAAGATCATTATTATACCATGGGTTGGATTTAGTGCTCCGACACTTAGATTGTTTGACAGGAATCATGTCATCCAGAGGATGTCGTAGCCAATCAGATAATGCTTCACTGGCAGCATCTGGATCTTCCGGCCATATATAAGTATTGCACTCATTGGTTACAAAAAGTAAATTCAAAGATCCTGGTCAGTTTCAAGGACAAGTCTGTAAGACATTTTTGTAGGTGTGCTCCAGATGTGAGAAGATTGTGAAGAGGGCTGGAAAGCCCACATTTCAATGGAGAAGCATCTGCTACTAGTATAATCTAACTAATGACTGCAGATCACCTGATAATCTTCTTGGGGTTTCTCAGGGGAGAGCGGTAACAACTATGGCATAACCACCTATCAGAGATGAAATGCTTGTGATAGGTGTCACAGGTTGAAAGCGACTAGCATGAACGAATATCATCACCTTCTCCCTCTCAGATAAAATCCTCAGTTTTGGAACCATAGGGCAGCAGTCTTCAAATTCCAATGGACGTGAGATTCTAACTCAAGTCCTACTCAATTCCTCAAGGCTTGGGGTGTGTATGAAAAAAGCTTTGTCTTTTTTGCAATCTTAAAGGTTATTGATGAAGGGTGTTTCAGAAATTGCTGTTAGGGCCAAGCAGATTAGTGATGAACTTCTCGAGCTAGCAGCTGCTTTCAGGAAACTGACGCGAATAGGCAGTGTTGATTGGTTAAGAATTAGTGATGTTCTAAAGTCAAAATGAATGTAGCAGTGCTGTACAGTGGTCACAATGACATGCTGGTACACCCTTGCAGAATTCCGTTGGCTCCCCTACCTGTCATGCAATAGGGTCATGCAGCCCACCAGCAGTTCCGTGAAAGAGCTAAGAGAACACTCATCAAAGGACTGTTGGAACAAACTCCTCTGCTTAGAAAAGGCTTACCATCCATGTATTTCCTCATGTTCTGGAAACAGCTTTAAAGGAGCTAAATTTGCAGGAACATTTGCAAGAATCTTGTAGATACTTCTCTTTCGTTTATTAAGAAGATCCTCTCAGAAGATCCAAGAGTAAGTGAGCTGCAATCCTGCTACAACAGTTGGAGAAGGAGGGTCATGTCAGGGGAACAGTAACAATAGTGTGTATTGCTATAACATGCACATTCCTGTGCACACTTAAACAATATCAAAGGGCTTTACACTTGCATTTGCTTGAACATATAGAGGACGATAATTGACAAGAAGCTAAAATAGGACCTATTTCAGCCTGGAAAGAAGATGGAAAAAGGGCTGAGTGAACAGCCCTGCCTGTGTGTGATGTGGGCAGGCGAAAGGAACAATTTCCGATTTGATATGAGACTGTTCGCCCATTCAGAGATACTGGCAGAGAGTCAATTTATTTATTTATTTATTTATTTATTATAAAGTTTTGTATAGCGCGAACAAGACCCGTGGGTATCAGAGCGCTTAACATGAAATAAGAAAAAGGAAACAAAGGTTAACATATGTATAAGCAGTTAACAAGCAACCGCATTGAGGTAGATGACATATATATTCGTAACACATGTGACGTTAGCGTAATTAAATATGCTATGATTAAATTATAACAAAACATGTATATATAACAAATATGAGGTAGCACGGTATAGGTTCATGTATAAGGTAGCACGGTATAGGTCATGAAAGATGCTGTTCTCCTGTTCAGTCAAATCTCCATTCCTATTGGCCTTTGGGTTGTTCTCATATCATAGGATACGTGTTCCATTATAGTATTGCCTGTGCCTCACATTTTAGTGGCGTACATGATCTGTACTAAGGCAGAATTATAGCAGATCCATGATCAGTGATCTTCGCTAAGTAATGTATCTATTCATCAGCAGGCTCTTCACTTCCCGTTTGAATGTTACCAGATTCTGGATCTTCCTGATGTTTGGAGGGAGTGAATTCCATATTCTGGGGGCCGCTCCCGAGAACGCTCTGTCATATGTTTTCTTCTTTCGGAAGAAGGCTGATCGTAGTAGCAGCTCCCCAGCACTCCTAGATGGTCGGTTGCCACCGGACAACTGAATTTTCTTTGCTAGATATCTTGGGGTGTTGTCGTGTAATGCTTTATGTGTGATACAGGCTATCTACATTTGGATTCTTGCTTCATATGGTAGCCAGTTTAATGCTTTCAGGTGCGGGGATATATGGTCATATTTCCTAGTTCCGGTGATAAGTCTTGCTGCAGCGTTAAGACAGGCTTTCAATGGTGCTGTGGACATTTTTGGTAATCCAGCCAAGGTGGTGCACCCATATTCAATCCTCGAGATAACTAAGGATTGAATTGCCAATTTGAGGTCTGACTCTGTGATGAATGCTTTCAATTTTCTTAGGTAGTTCAAGTGAAAGCGGGCACTTTTCGCCATTGAGTTAATGTGGGCTTTCATGTCTAGATTCTCATCTAGGATGATTCCTAGAGATTTGGCTGAGTTGACAAGAGTTGGGGTGCAGTTTAGCGCAGTCACGACTTTCATCCATTCCTTTATTTCTGTATTCCTCTTTGGTGGAGAGATTAGTAGGAACTCTGTTTTATGTGCATTCAGCTTCAGTTGGTTTGCCGTTAACCATTGTAGTGCCATTTTTAGTGTCTCATTCATTAATTCCAATTCTTTTATGGATCCAATCTTTACGTAAATTTGCGTGTCGTCAGCATACATGTGATAGGATATTTGAGATTTTTGGAGAATTTCTGTGAGTGGCTCGACGTATAGGTTAAACAGATCTGGGGATCAATGATTCACAAGAAGAAGTCTTGCCCGTTGCCATTGCCCTAGAGCCTAAGGTAGTGATACAGGGGATAATGGAGGGTGGGTGGACTTAATGGCACAGAAAGCATTGCCGGGAAATATTTATGGTGGGAAAAAGGGATATCACCCTCACTCAGTGTGGTGAAGCGATAGACCTCCCCTGATAAGAGACTGGCATAAAAGATATGGACTATTGAGCAGCTGCAGAAAGGATGGTCTATAGATCGAGGGAATGGACAATAAATATCAGAAGATCTGGGGTCAGTGGCTATCCAGTCAGTCTAAATGTTATTTGTTCTATGTGATGTTTCCAGTAATGTCAAAAATATCAACAAAGGGAGTGAAGAGGTGGTGCAACAAGGCACCGCGGTGGGCTAATCCTCCTCTTATGAACGTCTAAATAATCAACAAAGACCACCTGAAACAGACATACAATACATATTCCGATGGTGTTGGAATACACTCAGTGTGTTAAAATACCCCTCACACACCAAAAGGGCCCTTGGTGTCATGCTTCATCATCGGGGTCTTCCCGCCCCCGCTGCGGGACGGGGCAGTGCTGCGACAAGCGGCTACGCCGGAGCACCTTTTAATTGTGAGTACTATGTGAGTGATAATGGAGTGAGTGTCAGTGAGGTCAGAAGTGATGAACAGTGAAATTAAAGTTAAAAAATACCTGGCCTGGTGTTTAGAAAAAATTATTTAATAGGCACTGGCTGGTATCGTTAAAAGGGGTGTATAGATCCCCCTGTCACTCACTAATGCGCTCCCACAGATAGAGAGTGTTGTGTTTGATCAATGTGTATAAATAATTTAAATACACGTGAAAGAAGCTCGGTCAGTAATACTGATGATGTAAGCTTATTGAATGATGAGACAATGCCCCATGAGCCAAGCTGGGCGAAGGGTATAGAGGGTCCAATCTCAGTAGAGGGTCCAATCTCAGTGCTTCCTCCTTCGTCAGTGGCTTACCACGGAAGCCACTGACGAAGGAGGAAGCACTGAGGTGTGGGGGTTGATTGGACCCTCTATACCCTTCGCCCAGCTTGGCTCATGGGGCATTGTCTCATCATTCAATAAGCTTACATCATCAGTATTACTGACCGAGCTTCTTTCACGTAAATTATTTATACACATTGATCAAACACAACACAACACTCTCTATCTGTGGGAGCGCATTAGTGAGTGACAGGGGGATCTATACATCCCGGTCCTGACGAAGGGGCATGTCGCCCCGAAACATGTTGACCCACACAGGAGAGCAAGACTAGTAACCCGATCTTGCACTCCGCCTCACCCCTTTTAACGATACCAGCCAGTGCCTATTAAATAATTTTTTCTAAACACCAGGCCAGGTATTTTTTAACTTTAATTTCACTGTTCATCACTTCTGACCTCACTGACACTCACTCCATTATCACTCACATAGTACTCACAATTAAAAGGTGCTCCGGCGTAGCCGCTTGTCGCAGCACTGCCCCGTCCCGCAGCGGGGGCGGGAAGACCCCGATGATGAAGCATGACACCAAGGGCCCTTTTGGTGTGTGAGGGGTATTTTAACACACTGAGTGTATTCCAACACCATCGGAATATGTATTGTATGTCTGTTTCAGGTTTCCAGTAATGTGCCTTATGTGTGCCACCTCACAGATTTATTGATGCGGTAGAATCTGGATTTGAAATGAGATCCCTAGTAATCTGATATTTATGTGTTTTATTTTGATATTTTGATGCTATAAATCAATAAGGTTATGTAGAAGCAAATCATCATATGTAATGATCAACTATATAAGTATTGCCCTCTTTGGGTACAAAAAGTAAATTCAGAGATCCCGGACAGTTTCAGGACAGGTAAGCAGTTAGCATACATCTGATCGCTCTTCTTCTCATACCACATGCGAAGGTTCATTAATGGAACTAATTAGCGTGTCGTGCCAGGATTACTCTTATCTTATACTATTTCTTTATGTATTAAGATAATCTTAATTTTGGGACTTACTAGAGTTTGAGGTGCTGCAGTTACTGAATCATCATTGGTTCTTGCAGTATCAGTCTGGAATGGTCAATAGATTTTAGATCTCCAGGCAAAATAGATATTGTGTGAATATGATGGAAATTCGGAAGCAAACATAAAGGTATGAGGTCCCAATCGTCTCCTACCGTCCATCTCCCTTTATGTTCAAAACATGGCAAACGTGTCTATACTTTTTTCAACAGTTCTTGCTTACCAATATGTTAATCATTACATACTTTGAGGGTCATTTACGGTTTGGACAGAGCAGGAGAATCATCATAAATTGTCAGTTCTCCATTCAACAAACCCTAGATTTCTCTTACCTCATTTACAGTCAGGAAAACTGCAATGTTTCCACTGGTGAAGCCTAAACCAACTCCGCCGGTGAATACCTTGACCCAGTGGTTTAGCCACAGCTAGACAACTGGGTCACCCTGAAGGCCATTCCACCTTATTTCAGGGAGAGTAACAGTCACTGAATAACCCTGTACCGGACCGCACAAAAGACATTATGGACTCGGGCGGGGAAATCAAACACTGCACCAAACACACAAAGAGAAATCTCTTTGAGCATTACACATATTACTATTTTTTTTTCTGAAACAAACTTCTGGTTTGGGGATCTGTTTCAAAAATAAACATGCAAAGCATGAAGGAATAAACATGACACACATCTGCTCAGCATTCTACCTTCAGTCCATCCACCACACCAGGGGATGCACTGAAGGAATAGAGATCACCATGGGCAGTCAGAACCTCAGCAGGAGCAGTCAACGTTAGATCTTTCAAGGTTTCGTTTTAGGATGATCTGTGTATCACCAGCGCAGTTGGAGCAGGTTAAGTTAGACGACTTAATGAGGTTCGGGAGATGTGACAGACAGATTGAGCAGAAGCGATGAAATTATCAAATCTTTGGATATTCAGAAATCTGTGGTGAAAGGAGCTGATATGAACAGGGGAGGTATCTGGTCCTGCCTTGAAGATATGATAAAATGAAGTCTAGAATATTTTCTTGGTTTCCCAGCTTTTCTAGTCTCATTAGTAGGATCTGGTGGTGAATCTTGCCAAAATAAGTGCTTAAACCGAGAAGTAGTAGTGGAGCCTCTACATTTAAGATGGATATTGGGGATAATTCTGTACCACTGAAGAGTTGACAGATTTGCTCCCTTTTCACATAGCCTTGTCACTCAAAAATCACTTCATGGTTTGTAGGTTGAGATGGGAATGTTTCACTGTACCGTAATGGACATGACAGGGTCACTCCACTAACTGATCCAGCTGCAGGTGAGTCTGATATCCTGAATGTTTTATGATGCCAGCACACACAAGATCCTGCATTGGGACTGCAAGTCTGGGCCGAAATTGACATTGAGGCCCAGACTCTGGGCCCGTTTCACAGAACTAACTTAAGACAAAATACTAAACTTACTACTCATGGTATTCACAGAATGCACTTACGACCGTCCTAAGTTTATTTCCGAATTCGGGACGGAATTTCTGCACCCGGAGTATAAGCTCTACACCCGTCGTTGAATCTCCACACCCGGAGTGGAATTTCCACCATCAGGCCAGAATCTCCACTTCCAGACCGGAATACCCACAATGCATCAGATATAGTCAATTAACACCAGATTGTTACCTGTTTAAGGATATGTGCATGATGCAGACATGCCCACTCAAGTAAAGTTCCACTCATTTGTCAAGACAATACCCTGCACTGATATCCATGTGTGGATGTCAAGTATATATCCATCTTCATTGGGAGTATGTATGCATGCTATTACCAGTGAGATCCATTATAGATTACCCTTGGTTTTACTGGCAGAAGATAGAGGTTTTGAAATAGCCCCTCAAACAAAAGAAGTTTCTTGTGTATATTCCTGAGAAGGAGACTGAAAACCTAGACACAAAAGTGTGGAGGAATTGGGGCATGATTACCTTTACAACTTTTATGCGACACATTTAGCAGTGGATTGCTTGTTAATCCTTCCTGAGCACTCCCATCTGGTTACTGGTGTGGGAATGGTGGGGTAGAGGGGCAGTCAGCAGTCATTAGTTAAAGAGATTACTGGTGAGAGGCAGGGTCCTTTATTTTCTTTTGATGGCCCATTCTGAAAGCTAATGACACACTTGTTTACAAGCTGAAGAATTAGCAGACAACTTAGAGGCCCGAGATTACCCACAAAAATGCATAGGACGACACAGAAACGTACACAGAATAACAATTATGGTGCCCTACTTGATCCAGGTGTTAAACCAAGCTCAGATGTCCTAACCTGTGTCACAACCTTTACACCAGAGTCTTACATCAGCCAGAAAATCATTAGAAAACACTAGACGAACCTACAGACAGGCAACCTCTCACTACCTCCCCTGCGGTTTGCTTACAAATGTACTGCCAACCTGAAGGACATATTGACTCCCACTAGACCTAAAAAAGTCGGCAGACCTACACAGAAGTCACTAAGAGATTCTCTCCCAGTAGTAGGACATTTCCCTTTTGGTTCCTGTACTGTGTGCTCACACACAGATGCCACGAAAGTGATCAAACTAAATGACACGTTCAAATGTGTATAAAAAGAACACAAATTGCAATTCTAATAATTGTATATACATGATCACCTGTTCGTGCCAATTCAAGTAAATCGGCATGACCACCAGAGCGGTTTAAGTCAGAATTACAGATCACTGCTGTAACATTCTGTAGGAAAGTAGGATCTGTTTCTTATGGTTACCCCCACTTTTTGCTTGATGTTCTATTGCTTTTGACTAGTCTGACTGGGATCCTGGTAATCAAGACCCCAGTCTACGGAACACCTCGCTTGTACTCACCATTTGGTCCGGAGGTTTCTACGTGCAGCGGCTCCGAAGTTGTGCCCTCCGTGAGACCGGGGCCTCCGTGGAACCTGGACCGGGACCTAGCCTGTGGGATCCGACGACTGTCGGCCCCGGTCGAGAGAGTGAACCCATGATGAGAGCCGTTGTGCGAAAATCCCGGCGATCCTGATCCGGGCCTGCCCTGGTGACCGCGCGGCTGATGTGGGTGAGATGCACCGGGGACTGACTCTGTGAAGGGGTTCTCCCCCCGCCGCTGCTTTGTACGGCGGCCCTGGTCCTCTGCGCCCGGACTCTGCTTGTTGGGGGCGCCGGTGCTGGTGTAGGCGGAGACCCGCATTGGGCGGACATCCTTTCGGCACCAAGGCTGCCATTGCTGGGACCCCCCCGGAGCTCTGTAAAGTCCTACATTTTTTAACTGTTTTTTGGGGGTCGCGGAGGGCGGCGACTGGGCTGACTTCGCGAAATGGCGGCCGACCCTCTGAACCATGAATCGCCTTGTGGTGGCGGGCTTGGGTTGCCTAATTGCGCGGGGATCCGGTCTGGTGAGCGTGAGCTTACGGTCAAAGATATCCTGGAAGCTCTGAGATCCCTGCGCGCATCCCTGGCCCCCGATGTCCCTGTGAGTCCGCCACGAACTGCCGCCATTTTGAGCAGCCGTTTCTTCTTGCCGCCCTCTTGTTTCGGTGACTCCATTGCCTCGCCCCCCTCGAGTGCTGCAAATGTTGCTGCCGCTGATCGAAGATCGTTTTGTGTGCCGGTGACTTTGGAGCTCTCTGTTTTTCGAGGTTCTGACTCCGGGGACTTGGACATTGAGCCGCGGCCCTGTTCGGCTCGGATGTCTAGAAATATTGGTGGACTGCCGCCTGCACCTGCTCCGATGGCCTTGCCTTTGTCTATTACGGAGACCCCCTCGCCTTCCCAAGCAGCGAAACTGAACTCCTGTTCTTCCTCACCCGTGCTGCGATTGCTGATGCATTTAAACTTTCTGCTCGGACTTTTGCTCACTTGCGGACCGATTTACCCCCCATGTCTACTTGGTAGTCAACATTTTTTTCGATTATGTGCTGGTCTTGTATTGAGTATCTCATTTTACACTGTCATGTGGTGGGTGGGATTTGTGGTTCGGAAGGGATGGGGGTGATACGCACGACTCCTGGTTGATTATTGGTATACGACTTAGTGGCGCAGTTGTTTGTACCCATAGAGCGGTGGGGGGTCCCTCCTCTCTGTACGTTTTATGGCGCTTGATGGGGTGTCGTCCTGGTCTGTTTTTGCTGCGATTGTCTGGTTGGGCGGAGGGCGGCGGCCGACCATATTGATTTCTGTTCTTATGCTCCTCCTTCCTTTTTTCCTTTTTTCTGTTTCTGTTTCTTTTTGTCTCGTTCTTCTCTCTTTCTTTCTTGCTATATTTCGGGTTCTGGTTTAGGGCGACAGGCACGCTGTCTGAAGGGTAGGCCATAGCCTTCTACAGGGGTGCAGGGTGGGTTGGGTGGGTTGGGTTCTATTTGTTGTTTGTTTTCTGGTTCTATGGCCCTTTTGTATCTCTTTATAGTAATGCCGCGTCTGTCCCTGCCTCCCGTGGTGTGTTCGGGTGGGGTGTGTGGCGTCGTTAACCCTCCTTTTATGGTTCGGTTGCTTTTCTTCTCGATTGCTGTACCCTCACTGGTGTTGATACTCCTGTTTTCTCCTGTACTCCCGCCACGGGACGCCTGTGTCGGTGTGTCTTCTTTCTTTCGTTTTTGTCTTTCTTTTTTCTTTTTCAATTTTCCGCCTTGTCCTCCTCCCTTCCCCCTCTTTCCCCCCCTCTTCCCCCCCCTTTTTCCTCGCCCCCGCCCCTCTCCCTCCCTTTTCCTAGAGGTCATTATGACGGGTTAGTTTTGATGTAATGTTTTTCTGATCCCTCTGTTCTGGCTTAGCTGCGGATTGGGTGGTGGGCATGTAACGATGATAATGCTTAAATGTCGATTATGTCTAAATTATCCCGATCTTCCTGTGTGAATTGTGTTGCTTCTCCTGTATTGCGGCCCCATACTCCCTTATTGTTGCTGAGGATGGTTTTGGGACTTCGGACGTCTCTATATTGAAAGTGACCCTGTCATACGCCTTATCCCCATATTATAAAATTAACCCTTTTTGCTCCTGTGTCTTGGCCCTCCGGTTCCTAGGTATATTCTCCCCCTTTTACGATTGTATTACCTCTGCTTCTTGCTGATTGACTCTGTACTGTTTGCCTTGGAACCTCTGATTGCTTCACGTATTGAGGCCGGCCGATGTGGTTGTAGGCCTAGACTTGTATATCCTTTTGATGCAAATAAAGGTTTAAAAAAAAAAAAGACCCCAGTCTATCTGCTTTCTCCCTAAACTGTTATATCATGCACTTAAGAATACTCCAGATTGGATACTGGGGTACCCTTGTCAGTCCCTAGAATATGGTACCCCAGAGGCCTCCCATGGGCCTCCCACAGGCTGAAGCATGTATTATGCCACCCATGAGAGGCCATGCAAAATGGAGCTACTGCCCTGCCATGGCAGCCTGTGTAAGTTGGTGCATGCACCACTTACTTAAGATATAGGTTTACTATATCTAAGGTCACTACACTTAAAACCTATGTCACCCCTATAGCAGGCATTAACAATTCTGAAGGCAGGGTACTTGGTTCTAAGTGAGAGGGTGCCACTGCATGAGCAGGACACCGCTGCAGCCTACGGAGTCCATTCTCCCAGGTTGTTAGTGCTGCTGCCCTTTACGACATGTAGAATGGCATTGGCGACTGCATGATGACCAACTCTAAAAATAACTGAAAGTAACCCTATTGTGTTTGGTGTTAAATATTGTGGAATCATAACCCCACACCGGTAACCAGTGTGGGAGGTACATTCCACCCCTCAGAAACAAACTTTGTGAGGTCCCTGGTGTTCCTAGTACCAGCCTTCTAGTCCCAGGAAGCCCAAAACGGTTGCTGCCGACCAGGGACACGGGGCTTACCTTGTTGTACGACCCTAGATTCGATGTGGACAAGATTCTGATCAAGAAACTACTGAACTTCCACTGTCTGGACACTCTGGACTTCGCTGTACTTCATTTGTCTGTGTCCGTGCACCATACAGGCTCCGTGCCGGACCTGTGGAGCATCGAGGACATCTGAAGAAATTTACCTTGGGGTGAAGGAGTCACTCCCCTGCATTCACAGGCACCGTAAAGCAACTGACATGTCTGATGATCCGGAGCTCCTGCAGACTCCGAAGGCTCCAGTAATACAGGAGGTGGGTTCTATGTCCCTTGAGATCCGAGCTGTCCTCTCACCCAGTTTGAGGTCAGAATCCCTTGTGCGGGCTGTAATACCTGAACCCCAATTCTCTGTGTACTTTTGCAAGTGCATATGCTGGTTGGTGTTTCCTGAACAAGTGCATTGGGCTATGACTAGCCCCAACCGCTGGCACCATTTCCTACAAAGACCTTTGGCCTCTTCACACTGAGTGCTCTACAAGCTGTCATTTTGTGAAATCACTCAAGGTCCTCTTGCGACTCCTGTGCATCCAACCTGTGAGTCCCCTTGAGGGTCAACTCTGCTTTTCTTGGTATCCCCTAGTTTCTCTAGGCCTGCCCTGACTTCCCTTGCTGTAGTGAGTCTCCTGGACCTTGCTGTCTCAGACCCTAAGCTTCCTTTACTTCCTCCGTGGGTTGCCGTTGCCAAGGCTTGTTGGTGCTCCCGCTGGACACCGACCCCTCAGTACTCGACATCCTTTGTGGGACAGCTTGTATCTGGCTACTGGTTGTCCTCGATGTCTCCTGGTCCCCGTGGCTGCAGAGTCAAGGTCTCCATCAACACACTGAAGCACCCGACATCCGTGGGCATTCGACTACTGAGCCCTGGTCACTCCCGAGTGACCCAGTCTCTGTCCCCTCTGCTTTCAGGTTCCTTTCATCATGAATCATCTTTGGGTTCCATTGGACACTTTTCTTCTTTCCAGCAGTGGCATTTCCTTGAAGTCCTCCATTGAGATCAACGCCGGTTTCCAACACCACTTCAGCCCTATGCACCCGGCTTCCCTGGGATAGGTAACTCTGATACTATGGTATCCACGGGTGGGGTGGATCTTCAACCTCCTATGATCCAAAGGGCTTCCTCGTAATCCACTGGGAAGGGTCCTTCAACACTAAACTTAAACCGCGACTCACCCATAGAATTGTACGGAGCACAAAGTTGTGTTCCCACACTGCGCCCGTTCTCCATGGGGTTCATACTTATTTACCTTGGATGGTTCCATGGAGTTCCAGCGATTTAATGTACTCTAGACACTGTCTTAACTCGAATCGTGGTTCTTATAGCACTATTTTAGTAAATGGTTTGGTCTTCCCCTGGAGCCCACTGTGTATTAGTGCTACTTACAATTGTTTCTGTGCTACATTATTGTGTGCTTTGAGAGTATCTTCATGTAGAAGATACTGTGTCGTGCTTAAAGAGTGTTATATCAATAAATACATATTTGTATAACTACTGTATGGTTCTCCTTTCGTTTAACCACTACTATAAGGTTGAATTCTGGTAAAACAAGCTGCTGAACATTCCTTCAAGACTAAGCCTGAAGGCTGCTCTCCACAGCTACCACTTGGATAGCTTTCTAAGGTTATCTTTGACCTCTTAAAATCACCAGAAGGGTTGTTTGGACTGGTACAGGGTGCCCACTTTAATTAGTGGACAGCATATACCAGTCCAACTTCTCACATATACGGGGCAAAACATCTAGCAATGAGAATGGTTAATAGCACGGCCCCATCATCACAACAGGCCACGACATTCAGCCATTTCCGAATTAACACATATGTTTCCCACATATTACCCAGCACATGGACACATATGTGTTCTCCATTTTTTACTTATTGAGAACAGGGTACACAACCTACTGGTCATGTACACTCAGGGGTCTCCAGTCCCATCACAATACAGGAACCGCATAGTCTGCCTTCTCTGCCTGTACCACACCCATGGATGATGAAACACCGCCCTGCGCCATGACGTGCAGATTGCAAATTACGGCTGCAACCTGGCAGCAGAATACAGACATAAAAGCTGGCTCTCCCGACCTCATAGGCATTGATGGAATCCCGAGCTGCAGGCCGAAGCAGGTATGGGAAGCGGGCAAACGACTGTGAACAAGTAAGTAGGGCACTTGGGTCCGGCAACCCGATTCACACATGGAAGATCCCAGTGGTGCTGGGAATGCCTTCAGTAACAAGCTCGTTTCTCGTTCCCGTCACACTCTCCGTGTGTGACTACAGGTCCTGCCCCCTTACAGGGTTCATGTTGCTCGTGATGACAAATTCTTCGTAGGCATTCAGCCTCATAATTTAATATGACCACTTTAGCTGCAGATATTCTCACAGTAGCACATAGAAAACGGTATTAAAAAGCGGCTATGCACAAGCGCCCCCTGCCGCTTCACTCCCACTTTACTCCGCATAATGACTGAACATGGCGCCCAGCATGTCACAACATAGATATGCGAATACCAGAAGCAAAAAGTATTATATGTTCATGTGTGTTTGTATTGTCTGTTTCTTTCTCTCCACAGGCTTCAAGCAACTTTAGGAGGACACATCCTCCCTCATCACCACACCTTAGCGTGTGCAGCATCACTAGTGGCCACGTAAATCACACCTGGCCATCACGGCCTTGCTCTTAACCCCTTCGCTGCTAGGCCTTTTCCCCCTCCTGTGCTAAGGCTTTTTTTGGTGTTTTGGGGTAGTGCGCGCTTAGGCCCTTGTAACTTTTTGACCACATAAGGGATCCGCGCCAAATTTGCGTCCTTTTCTTCCAACATCATGGGGATTCTAAAGGCGCCCAGGGTTTGTGGATTCCCTTGGAGGGGTCCCAGAAATTAACCAAAATATAGTGTTTTTTTTGTTTTTTTCAGAAAAATGGGAAAAACGGGCTGCAAATGAAAGCCTCTGGCTTTTTCCCTGAATATGGTATCAAAAAAGGGTTTGTGGGGCTGAATTCTCCATTTTCTCAGCTTTTAGGGAATGACAGTGTTTTGTCAGAGAACCGAAATTTTTCACTCAGTTTTGGCATTTTTCTGGGGCATAGCCTATTTTTGCTATTTTTAGAGCTTTCCACCTCCTTCCAGTTAATGGTAGAAATGAGTTTGAAAGCAATAATGGATCCTGGAAAGCTTTACATTTCCGAAAAATAGACAAAATTCTGAATTCAGAAAGGGGTCATTTGTCTAAATCCATGAAGGGTTCGTTATAGAAACTAACAGTTAGATATTGGAATATTTGAAAATTTGTTGAAAACAACGGCCTTTTGTCTCAACGTTTTCACCTATAACTTTCTCTAATTTTGACAGCTCTTGGAAAGCAATATACCGTTACATCCGTTAGACCTTCCTGGTTGTGGGGATATATGGGACTTGTAGTTTCACCAAGAACCCGACGAACCCAGATCCAAAAACTGAGCAGCAACTTGCAATGGTTTTTTTTCATTTACTGGGTATAGTGCACTTTGTCTTGGAAAATGTACACATGGAATAATCTGCATGAAAGACACCTATGTATGTATGAATTGGGTACAAATTATAGAGTTCAGAAACAGTATATAATTGCACATTTTCAAAGTTGGGAATACTCATACTAGCATGAGAATTATTGGTCATTTTTCATAAAGTTTTTTTTTCTACACAATATCTTTCATTCAAAGGGAGAAATGCAAGAAAGCTCAATTGGTAATAACAGTTGATTTACAAATCTGAATTACCCCAAGTGTCCCGATAAAAACGGTACCTCACTTGTGTGGGTCGGCCTTGTGCCTGCGACAGGAAACGGCGCAAAATGCAACGTGGTCACACCTAAATTTTGCAGTTACAAATTGACCCTTTTTTGGCAAAGTGCCTACCTGTAGTTTTTGCACCCTAGTTCTTCCGGCACCTAGGGAAACCTAGCAAACCTATACATTTTTGAAAAGTAGACACCCAGGGGAATTCAGGATGGGATGACTCGACTGCCTACCACCAGGTTTTGTTACCCAGAATCCCTTGCAAAGCTCAGATTTTGAAAAAAAAAACACATTTTCCTCACATTTCTGTGGTGGAAAGTTCTGGAATCTGCGTGGATCAACAAATTTCCACCCACCCAGCGTGCCCCCAGGTCTCCCGAAAAAAATGGTACCTCACTTGTGTGGGTCGGCCTTGTGCCTACCACGGGAAACGGCACAAAATGCAACGTGGTCGCTCCTCAATTTCCCAGTGAAATCTTAAGCTCTTTGGACAAAGAGACTACCTTTTGTTTTTGAGCCGTAGCTCAACCAGCACCTAGGGAAACCTAGCAAACCTATACATTTTTGAAAACTAGACACCCAGGGCAATTCAGGATGGGGTGACTCGTCTGCCTACCCCCAGGTTTTGTTACCCAGAATCCCTTGCAAACATAAATATTTGACCAAAAAAACACATTTTCCTCACATTTCTGTGGTGGAAAGTTCTGGAATCTGCGTGGATCAACAAATTTGCACCCACCCAGCGTGCCCCTAGGTCTCCCGAAAAAAATGGTACCTCACTTGCGTGGGTAGGCATAGTGGCTGCGACATGAAACCGCGCAAAACGCAGCATGGTCGCATCTCAATTTCCCAGTGAAATTTAGCACGATTCGGACAAAAAGACTACCTTTTGTTTTTACGCCGTAGCTCTGCCAGCACCTAGGGAAACCTAGCAACCCTATACATTTTTGAAAACTAGACAACCAGGGCAATTCAGGATGGGGTGACTCGTCTGCCTACCCCCAGGTTTTGTTACCCAGAATCCCTTTCAAACAAAAAAATTTGACCAAAAAAACACATTTTCCTCACATTTCTGTGGGGGAAAGTTCTGGAATCTGCGTGGATCAACAAATTTCTACCCACCCAGCGTGCCCCCAGGTCTCCCGAAAAAAATGGTACCCCACTTGCGTGGGTAGGCATAGTGGCTGCGACATGAAACAGCGCAAAACGCAGCATGGTCGCACCTCAATTTCCCAGTGAAATTTTGCACGATTCGGACAAAAAGACTACCTTTTGTTTTTGCGCCGTAGCTCTGCCAGCACCTAGGGAAACCTAGCAAACCTATACATTTCTGAAAACTAGACACCCAGGGCAATTCAGGATGGGGTGACTCGTCTGCCTACCCCCAGGTTTTGTCACCCAGAATCCCTTTCAAACAAAACAATTTAACCAAAAAAACACATTTTCCTCACATTTCTGTGGTGGAAAGTTCTGGAATCTGCGTGGATCAACAAATTTCCATCCACCCAGTGTGCCCCCAGGTCTCCCGAAAAAAATGGTACCTCACTTGCGTGGGTAGGCATAGTGGCTGCGACATGAAACAGCGCAAAACGCAGCATGGTCGCACCTCAATTTCCCAGTGAAATTTTGCACGATTCGGACAAAAAGACTACCTTTTGTTTTTGCGCCGTAGCTCTGCCAGCACCTAGGGAAACCTAGCAAACCTATACATTTCTGAAAACTAGACACCCAGGGCAATTCAGGATGGGGTGACTCGTCTGCCTACCCCCAGGTTTTGTTACCCAGAATCCCTTTCAAACAAAAAAATGTGACCAAAAAACCACATTTTCCTCACATTTCTGTGGGGGAAAGTTCTGGAATCTGCGTGGATCAACAAATTTCCATCCACCCAGTGTGCCCCCAGGTCTCCCGAAAAAAATGGTACCTCACTTGCGTGGGTAGGCATAGTGGCTGCAACATGAAACAGCGCAAAACGCAGCATGGTCGCACCTCAATTTCCCAGTGAAATTTTGCACGATTCGGACAAAAAGACTACCTTTTGTTTTTGCGCCGTAGCTCTGCCAGCACCTAGGGAAACCTAGCAAACCTATACATTTCTGAAAACTAGACACCCAGGGCAATTCAGGATGGGGTGACTCGTCTGCTTACCCCCAGGTTTTGTTACCCAGAATCCCTTTCAAACAAAAAAATTTGACCAAAAAACCACATTTTCCTCACATTTCTGTGGGGGAAAGTTCTGGAATCTGCGTGGATCAACAAATTTCCATCCACCCAGTGTGCCCCCAGGTCTCCCGAAAAAAATGGTACCTCACTTGCGTGGGTAGGCATAGTGGCTGCAACATGAAACAGCGCAAAACGCAGCATGGTCGCACCTCAATTTCCCAGTGAAATTTTGCACGATTCGGACAAAAAGACTACCTTTTGTTTTTGCGCCGTAGCTCTGCCAGCACCTAGGGAAACCTAGCAAACCTATACATTTCTGAAAACTAGACACCCAGGGCAATTCAGGATGGGGTGACTCGTCTGCCTACCCCCAGGTTTTGTTACCCAGAATCCCTTTCAAACAAAAAAATTTGACCAAAAAAACACATTTTCCTCACATTTCTGTGGTGGAAAGTTCTGGAATCTGCGTGGATCATCAAATTTCCATGCACCCAGTGTGCCCCCAGGTCTCCCGAAAAAAATGGTACCTCACTTGCGTGGGTAGGCATAGTGGCTGCGACATGAAACAGCGCAAAACGCAGCATGGTCGCACCTCAATTTCCCAGTGAAATTTAGCACGATTCGGACAAAAAGACTACCTTTTGTTTTTACGCCGTAGCTCTGCCAGCACCTAGGGAAACCTAGCAAACCTATACATTTCTGAAAACTAGACACCCAGGGCAATTCAGGATGGGGTGACTCGTCTGCCTACCCCCAGGTTTTGTTACCCAGAATCCCTTTCAAACAAAAAAATTTGACCAAAAAAACACATTTTCCTCACATTTCTGTGGTGGAAAGTTCTGGAATCTGCGTGGATCAACAAATTTCCACTCACCCAGCGTGCCCCCAGGTCTCCCGAAAAAAATGGTACCTCACTTGCGTGGGTAGGCATAGTGGCTGCGACATGAAACCGCGCAAAACGCAGCATGGTCGCACCTCAATTTCCCAGTGAAATTTAGCACGATTCGGACAAAAAGACTACCTTTTGTTTTTACGCCATAGCTCTGCCAGCACCTAGGGAAAACTAGCAAACCTATACATTTCTGAAAACTAGACACCCAGGGCAATTCAGGATGGGGTGACTCGTCTGCCTACCCCCAGGTTTTGTTACCCAGAATCCCTTACAAACATAAAAATTTGACCAAAAAAACACATTTTCCTCACATTTCTGTGGTGGAAAGTTCTGGAATCTGCGTGGATCAACAAATTTCCACCCACCCAGCGTGCCCCCAGGTCTCCCGAAAAAAATGATACCTCACTTGCGTGGGTAGGCATAGTGGCTGCGACATGAAACAGCGCAAAACGCAGCATGGTCGCACCTCAATTTCCCAGTGAAATTTTGCACAATTCTGACAAAAAGACTACCTTTTGTTTTTGCGCCGTAGCTCTGCCAGCACCTAGGGAAAACTAGCAAACCTATACATTTCTGAAAACTAGACAACCAGGGCAATTCAGGATGGGGTGACTCGTCTGCCTACCCCCAGGTTTTGTTACCCAGAATCCCTTACAAACATAAAAATGTGACCAAAAAAACACATTTTCCTCACATTTCTGTGGTGGAAAGTTCTGGAATCTGCGTGGATCAACAAATTTCCACCCACCCAGCGTGCCCCCAGGTCTCCCGAAAAAAATGGTACCTCACTTGCGTGGGTAGGCATAGTGGCTGCGACATGAAACAGCGCAAAACGCAGCATGGTCGCACCTCAATTTCCCAGTGAAATTTTGCACTATTCGGACAAAAAGACTACCTTTTGTTTTTGCGCCGTAGCTCTGCCAGCACCTAAGGAAACCTAGCAAACCTATACATTTTTGAAAACTAGACACCCAGGGCAATTCAGGATGGGGTGACTCGTCTGCCTACCCCCAGGTTTTGTTACCCAGAATCCCTTGAAAACATAAATATTTGTCCAAAAAAACACATTTTCCTCACATTTCTGTGGTGGAAAGTTCTGGAATCTGCGTGGATCAACACATTTCCACTCACCCAGCGTGCCCCCAGGTCTCCCGAAAAAAATGGTACCTCACTTGCGTGGGTAGGCATAGTGGCTGCGACATAAAACAGCGCAAAACGCAGCATGGTCGCACCTCAATTTCCCAGTGAAATTTAGCACGATTCGGACAAAAAGACTACCTTTTGTTTTTGCGCCGTAGCTCTGCCAGCACCTAGGGAAAACTAGCAAACCTATACATTTCTGAAAACTAGACACCCAGGGCAATTCAGGATGGGGTGACTCGTCTGCCTACCCCCAGGTTTTGTTACCCAGAATCCCTTACAAACATAAAAATGTGACCAAAAAAACACATTTTCCTCACATTTCTGTGGTGGAAAGTTCTGGAATCTGCGTGGATCAACAAATTTCCACCCACCCAGCGTGCCCCCAGGTCTCCCGAAAAAAATGGTACCTCACTTGCGTGGGTAGGCATAGTGGCTGCGACATGAAACAGCGCAAAACGCAGCATGGTCGCACCTCAATTTCCCAGTGAAATTTTGCACGATTCGGACAAAAAGACTACCTTTTGTTTTTGCGCCGTAGCTCTGCCAGCACCTAAGGAAACCTAGCAAACCTATACATTTTTGAAAACTAGACACCCAGGGGAATTCAGGATGGGGTGACTCGTCTGCCTACCCCCAGGTTTTGTTACCCAGAATCCCTTGAAAACATAAATATTTGACCAAAAAAACACATTTTCCTCACATTTCTGTGGTGGAAAGTTCTGGAATCTGCGTGGATCAACAAATTTCCACTCACCCAGCGTGCCCCCAGGTCTCCCGAAAAAAACGGTACCTCACTTGCGTGGGTAGACATAGTGGCTGAAACAGGAAACGGTTCAAATCGTACCGTGGTGAATTTACATTACCTTATTGCAAAACTACCTTGATTTTGGGGGGGGGGATCTGAATTTGTGGCCCGGGGCTCGGTGGTATTCTTTGCAAAGTAGCAAACCTAAACAGTTCTGAAAACTAGACACCCGGGGGAGTCCAGGGAGGTATGGCATGCATGGGTCCCCCAATGTTTTCCTACCCAGAACTCTCTGCAAACCTTAAAATTAGGTAAAAATTGCACTTTTCCAAACTTTTTGGCGTGGGATCGCCGTGCCGGCAAAAAAGTCGTACCACCCTGCGTTCCCCTTGTTCTCCCGAGTAAAAGGATACCTCACTTGTGTGGGTGCCCCAAAGCAGAACACCCCAAAAATGAATTTTGAAAAAAGTAGTTTTTACTCATATTTACGTTTTACAAATTAAGCACCCCAGCCTAAGTCACTTGCCTTTGGCCCACCCACACAAGTGAGGTATCATTTTACTCGGGAGAACAAGGGAAACGCTGGGTGGTAGGACATTTGTTCCGGCAGCGAGATCCCACCCAAAAAAGTATGGAAAAGTTGGTTTTTGGACCAAAATTTCAGGTTTGCAGGGGTTTCTGGGTAGGAAAACATTGGGGGACCCACGCATGCCATACCACCCTGGACTCCCCCGGGTGTCTAGTTCTCAGAACTGTTTGGGTTTGGTAGTTTCCAAAGATGCCTGCCAAGCCCCGGGCCAAAAGCTCAGGTGACCCCCTCAAAAAATAAGATTATTTGGCTAAAGGTAATGTTTTCGTCTCCACAGTATGAATTGGGCCTTTTCCTAAAGCAGCCGCTATGCCTACCCACGCAAGTGAGGTACCATTTTTATCGGGAGACCTTGGGGAACGCTGGGTGGGAGGTAATTTGTGTGAGCCCAGTGATGCCACGCTTTCCCACACTAAAACGTGTGAAAAAAAAAGATTTTTTCCAAGCAAAAAATGAGGTTTGCAAGGGATTCTGGGTAAAGGAACGTTGGAGGATCCACGCAAGCCATACCTCCTTGGAAGCCCCCGGGTGTCTACTTTTCAGAAATGTGTGGGTTTGGTAGGTTTCCCTAGATGGCTGTCTCGCACGGGGCCAAAAACCCGGGTAACCCCTCTTGCAAAAGCTGGTGGACATGAATTCTCCAGCTTTTGCAAGAGGGGTTACCTGGGTTTCTGGCCCCGTGCGAGACAGCCATCTAGGGAAACCTACCAAACCCACACATTTCTGAAAAGTAGACACCCGGGGGAGTCCAGGGAGGTATGGCATGCGTGGGTCCCCCAATGTTTTCCTACCCAGAACTCCTTGAAAACATAAAAATGTGACCAAAAAAACACATTTTCCTCACATTTCTGTGGTGGAAAGTTCTGGAATCTGCGTGGATCAACAAATTTCCACCCACCCAGCGTGCCCCCAGGTCTCCCGAAAAAAACGGTACCTCACTTGCGTGGGTAGACATAGTGGCTGCAACAGGAAACGGTTCAAATCGTACGGTGGTGAATTTACATTACCTTATTGCAAAACTACCTTGATTTTGGGGGGGGGGGATCTGAATTTGTGGCCCGGGGCTCGGTGGTATTCTTTGCAAAGTAGCAAACCCAAACAGTTCTGAAAACTAGACACCTGGGGGAGTCCAGGGAGGTATGGCATGCATGGGTCCCCCAATGTTTTCGTACCCAGAACTCTCTGCAAACCTTAAAATTAGGTAAAAATTGCACTTTTCCAAACTTTTTGGCGTGGGATCGCCGTGCCGGCAAAAAAGTCGTACCACCCTGCGTTCCCCTTGTTCTCCCGAGTAAAAGGATACCTCACTTGTGTGGGTGCCCCAAAGTAGAACACCCCAAAAATGAATTTTGAAAAAGGTAGTTTTTACTCATATTTACGTTTTACAAATTAAGCACCCCAGCCTAAGTCACTTGCCTTTGGCCCACCCACACAAGTGAGGTATCATTTTACTCGGGAGAACAAGGGAAACGCTGGGTGGTAGGACATTTGTTCCGGCAGCGAGATCCCACCCAAAAAAGTATGGAAAAGTTGGTTTTTGGACCAAAATTTCAGGTTTGCAGGGGTTTCTGGGTAGGAAAACATTGGGGGACCCACGCATGCCATACCACCCTGGACTCCCCCGGGTGTCTAGTTCTCAGAACTGTTTGGGTTTGGTAGTTTCCAAAGATGCCTGCCAAGCCCCGGGCCAAAAGCTCAGGTGACCCCCTCAAAAAATAAGATTATTTGGCTAAAGGTAATGTTTTTGTCTCCACAGTATGAATTGGGCCTTTTCCTAAAGCAGCCGCTATGCCTACCCACGCAAGTGAGGTACCATTTTTATCGGGAGACCTTGGGGAACGCTGGGTGGGAGGTAATTTGTGTGAGCCCAGTGATGCCACGCTTTCCCACACTAAAACGTGTGAAAAAAAATGATTATTTCCAAGCAAAAAATGAGGTTTGCAAGGGATTCTGGGTAAAGGAACGTTGGAGGATCCACGCAAGCCATACCTCCTTGGAAGCCCCCGGGTGTCTACTTTTCAGAAATGTGTGGGTTTGGTAGGTTTCCCTAGATGGCTGTCTCGCACGGGGCCAAAAACCCGGGTAACCCCTCTTGCAAAAGCTGGTGGACATGAATTCTCCAGCTTTTGCAAGAGGGGTTACCTGGGTTTCTGGCCCCGTGCGAGACAGCCATCTAGGGAAACCTACCAAACCCACACATTTCTGAAAAGTAGACACCCGGGGGAGTCCAGGGAGGTATGGCATGCGTGGGTCCCCCAATGTTTTCCTACCCAGAACTCCTTGCAAACCTTAATTAGGTAAAAATAGCACTTTTACAAAAATTTTGCCGTGGGATCGCCGTGCCGGCAAAAATGTCCTACCACCCAGCGTTCCCCTTGTTCTCCCGAGTAAAAGGGTACCTCACCTTAACAGAGTTACTCAAAAGACAAACAATCAAGCACGGCTATCTATTCCTCAAAGACACACACATACAGGTTGGATTTGGCACGAGGGCGAGTGATGGTTCAGTATATAAAATTTTATTAACAAGATATTTCAAAAAAATGAAATGCTCTGTCAATAAATAAATGCATAAAAACCGAACTAGTGACTCGCAACTCGTGAGCTGTAAAGCCACGACAAGGCACCAACCGTTTTACAGGCCATTCACGCACCTTTCATACCTGATACAAACAAGACCACTGACACCATCTGGAATAAAAGCAACACATTACAACAATCACAATAAGGGACAAGGTACACCCTAATGCAGAAAGAGAAAAAAAACAATTATTACTGCACACCCATCTAATCCGCAAGCACACACACATACTGGTTGGATTTGGCACGAGGGTGAGTGATGATTCAGTACATACAATTGTATACGCAAGTAATTTCACAAAAATGAAATACACTGTGTATAATTGCAAGTATGATAAACTGAACCACTGACTCACAGCTCGTGAGCTGTAAAGCCACGTCAAGGCACCAACCTCTTTACAGGCCATTCATACACCTTTCGTACATGTGACACATTCAAAACATTAACACCGCCAGCCGCGGACCCATCACATTTCAACACTCACACCAGCAAACAGCGCCATTCAAGGGCCCATCACTTTCACACGCCCACATTTCTGACACTGGAACTACACAAATTGATGGACTGCGTGGAGTGTCACTCAACAAGCAGTGTGTGCAGTGACCAACAGAAAGTAACTACTCACACACCGCCAGCCGAGCGCCAGTCCACCCACACCACCAGCCAAGCACCAGACCATGCACACCGCCAGCCAAACACTCAGCGCACACCACCAGCCAAGCGCCTCTCCACGCACACCGCCAGCCAAGCACCACTCCGTGCACAGACAGCTAAACACCGCTCCACGCACACCCTCCAGCCAAGTACCACTCCGCAAACACCACCAGCCAAGCGCCACTCCACACACACTGCCAGCCAAGCACCATTCCACACACACTGCCAGCAAAGCACCATTCCACACACACTGCCAGCCAAGCACCACTCCACACACACCGCCAGCCAAGCAGCACTCCACACACACCGCCAGCCAAGCACCACTCCACACACACCGCCAGCCAAGCACCACTCCACACACACCGCCAGCCAAGCACCACTCCACACACACCGCCAGCCAAGCACCAGTCCACACACACCGCCAGCCAAGCACCACTCCACGAACACCACCAGCCAAGCGCCACTCCACACACACCGCCAGCAAAGCACCACTCCGTGCACAGACAGCCAAGCACCACTCCACACACACCGCCAGCCAAGCACCACTCCACACACACCGCCAGCCAAGCACCACTCCACACACACCGCCAGCCAAGCGCAACTCCACACACACCGCCAGCCAAGCACCAGCCGGCACACACCACAAACACATTTAGAATTCTTTTATTGAAAATGACACTAAACAAATGGAAATACCTACAAATCAGGTAACACAAATTCTTAAAATAAAAACTTTGCACTAATGCCAATCCTTGAAACAAACTAAAAATGTTTTACAGAATGCAGACCAAGCAATTCACTTTACAGCTCAATCAAACTCCCAATAGTTCTTTTGCGTGTGGTACGATTTAAAACAAGCTGTCATACACAATGCAGGCTTAGAAGGACAGTCAGGACAGTATATACGAGACTCCTTCCGCACGCCTCTTCGCCAACAGACTCTGCATCTTCTAGTCGGAAAGTCTCTAGCAGTAGTGGAAGGAATAGATTCAGGAAAGTGGCGATCTTGCAATCTAGCCACTTCCTCCACCACTCCAAATCTAGGAACACTTGCCTGCTGCACAAGTACAAGGCTGCCTATTATAGACTCCTGAAACTTAAGAAAAGTCATCTTCGTCCCAGAACAAGACTTCTGGTACACAACGAAAGCATTAAATGATGCCAAGTGGAACAGATGGATAGCCAACTTCTTGTACCAAACGTAAGCCTTTCGAAGAGCAGCATAAGGTTCCAACCTCTGATCTACTCTGTCAACACCACCCATGAACTTATTGTAAGCTAGAATGCACACAGGTTTGCGCACTTCAGCACCCTGACCCCAAACAGGCACAGGGACAGTACTTTCATCGTGGATAGTAGTCAGCATGTACACATCTCTCTTGTCTGAATACTTCACAGCTAAAAGCTCCCCACATCGCAATGCCGTAGACTGTCCCCGCACAAGCCTTTTGCAAACAAGTTCCTTTGGGAAACCTTTACGGTTACTGCGCATTGTGCCACAAGCAACAGTGCCCACTTTGGCCAACTCCTTGAACAACTGCACACCAGTGTAGAAGTTATCTACATATAAATGATGGCCTTTGTTAAATAATCCTCTACCTAGTTCCCACACAATTTTCTCAGTTACTCCAAAAGTAGAAGGACAACCGGGAGGGTTAATGCGGGACTCCTTACCAGTGTACACCCTGAAATTGTAGACATATCCAGTCTCACTGTCACACAGCATATACAGTTTGATTCCATAGCGTGACCTCTTACTAGGAATGTATTGCCTAAAAACCAAGCGGCCCTTGAACAACACCAAAGACTCATCCACTGCAATTTCTTTACCAGGGACAAAAATCTCAGAAAAACGATCAACAAAGTGATCAAGGACAGGCCGAATTTTAAACAAACGGTCACAATCAGGGTGATCGCGTGACAACGCTAAACTATTATCAGCAAAATGCATCATCCGAAGAAGAAGCGTATACCGATCACGACTTATGACTGCTGGAAATACAGCTGTTACCATCAAGGGACTAGTGGACCAATATGAAGTAATTGATGACTTCCTTATCAAGCCCATCAAAAAAGTTAATCCCAGAAACTTCTTCATCTCTTCAACATTGGTGGGAGTCCACCGGATTGCTCTACAATAGGGCTTAAGGCTGGCACTGTTGGCCCTCAAATATTGTTCTGCATATAAATTGGTTTGCTCAACAATCTTTTGCAAAAACACATCGTCAAAAAACAACTGAAAAAAATTAATTGGCAGAAAATTCTCTGTATTCACTCTACACCCAGGAACACCAGTGAACTCTGGCAATGCCGGCTGCACCAAGCCAGGGGGAACCCAGAGGCCATCCCTATCAACGGGGGGAGCAGCCACCCCAGCCTGCAGCACCGAAACATCTTGCTGCTGTTCTCCAACGGGAAGCCTAACAGCCACAGATACTTCTGGCTGCACAACACCAACAGAAGACGTAGCATCCCCAGAGGGCTCTTCCTGCACTACACCAACGGGAAGCCCAGCAGCCTGAGATGCTTCTTGCTGCACTACACCACCGGGAAACCCAGCAGGCCCAGATGCCTCTTGCCGCTCTACACCAATGGGAAGCCTAACAGCCCCAGATGCCTCTTGCTGCACTACACGAGCAGGAAGACGAAAAGCACCAGATGCCCCTTTGCGCACCACAGCAATGTGAAGCCTTTTGGGTGCAGGCTCCAGCCCACATGCCTCTTGCCGACGTAAAAAGAAAGGAAACCTTGCGGCCCTAGGCAGCAGCACAGGTGCCTCTTGGCCCACTACCGGCAACACAATGTCCTCCTGTACCATAGGCCCTTCATCAGCACTAGAAGAAGAGTCATCATCCGATGATGATGATTCCATGCAAAGAGAAAACTCACTGCCTGAATCTTCTGCCACTTCCTGGGAGTCCGAATCGGACTCAGACTCTGAACCATGGTCCGAGGAAGACTCAAAAAGCAAACCAAGAACCTGCTGAGCAGTAATCCTGCGACTAGCCATTATCCTTACAAAGCAAGAAGACTGCACACACAAGTGAACAACAACCTACACTGTGCAAAGTAAGAAGTAAACAAGGTAAGGCTTTCACTAAAAGATAAATACAATCCAAAACAATTTCACTCTTACAAAATATAGCTACACTCACCAGCACCTACTCTGTTGAGACACAGCGAAAAGAAATGAAATCCCACTAGAAAGAAAAAAAGAAATGACATTAGAAAACAAAGTGCACATCAAACACTAATCCTGAAAAAAAAAACACAGAGCCACACAAACTGCTAGAGGTACAACCTTTTTCAAAAAGACAAACATCAAGGAGAAGTAGTACAAAATACATTCACTTACCAAGCACAAGCAACTACACAAGCTGCAAACAGACACGCAACCTACAACAATCCAAACAGCAAAAGCCTGGAACAAGACAAAAATAGAGAAGAAAAAAAAATTACTACCACATTTCACAAACAATATAACAATTAAAAAAACAACACACAAATTTGCCCCCCAAATTAAAATTCGGCCAAATGGGCCATCAATTAGGGCTTAGACCAAATGAGATTAGATGAGTTTTAACATCAAGACACTGGATAATTTTTTGAATTTTTGTAAAGTGCCTGACCACTTTGGTGCCAGTCAGTCTTTTGCTACTACCAGTACCCATATCACACAGGGGCAGTAAGGACATTCATACACCTTTTGTACGTGTGACACATACAAAACATTCACACCGCCAGCCGCCCATCACTTTCACACGCCCACATATCTGACATAGCAACTACAGAAAATGATGGACTGCGTAGAGTGTCACTCAACTAGCAGTGTGTGTAGTGACCAACAGAAAGTAACTACTCACACACCGCCAGCAGAGTTCCAGTCCACCCACACCACCATCCAAGCACCAGACCATGCACACCGCCAGCCAAACCCCACTCAGCGCACACCGACAGCCAAGTACCACTCCACGCACACCATCCAGCCAAGTACCACTCCCCACACACCGCCAGCCAAACACCACTCCCCACACACCGCCAGCCAAACACCACTCCACACACACCGCCAGCCAAGCAGCACTCCGTGCACAGACAGCAAAGTAGCACTCCAGCACACCACCAGCCAAGCGCCACTCCACACACACCGCCAGCCAAGCAGCACTCCGTGCACAGACAGCAAAGTAGCACTCCACGCACACCACCAGCCAAGCGCCACTCCACACACACCGCCAGCCAAGCAGCACTCCGTGCACAGACAGCAAAGTAGCACTCCACGCACGCCACCAGCCAAGCGCCACTCAACACACACCTCCAGCCAAGCAGCACTCCACGCACACCACCAGCCAAGCGCCACTCAACACACACCTCCAGCCAAGCAGCACTCCGTGCACAGACAGCAAAGTAGCACTCCACGCACACCACCAGCCAAGCGCCACTCCACACACACCGCCAGCCAAGCAGCACTCCGTGCACAGACAGCAAAGTAGCACTCCACGCACACCACCAGCCAAGCGCCACTCCACACACACCGCCAGCCAAGCAGCACTCCACACACACCGCCAGCCAAGCAGCACTCCGTGCAGACAGCAAAGTAGCACTCCACGCACACCACCAGCCAAGCGCCACTCCACACACACCGCCAGCCAAGCAGCACTCCGTGCACAGACAGCAAAGTAGCACTCCACGCACACCACCAGCCAAGCGCCACTCCACACACACCGCCAGCCAAGCAGCACTCCGTGCACAGACAGCAAAGTAGCACTCCACGCACACTAACAGCCAAGCGCCACTCCACACACACCGCCAGCAAAGCACCACTCCGTGCACAGACAGCAAAGTAGCACTCCACGCACACCACCTGCCAAGCGCCACTCCACAAGCACCACCAGCCAAGCACCACTCACCGCCAGCCAAGCACCATCCAGCCAAGCGCCACTCCACACACACCGCCAGCCAAGCGCCACTCCACACACACCGCCAGCCAAGCAGCACTCCGTGCACAGACAGCAAAGTAGCACTCCACGCACACCACCAGCCAAGCGCCACTCCACACACACCGCCAGCCAAGCAGCACTCCGTGCACAGACAGCAAAGTAGCACTCCACGCACACCACCAGCCAAGCGCCACTCCACACACACCGCCAGCCAAGCAGCACTCCGTGCACAGACAGCAAAGTAGCACTCCACGCACAACACCAGCCAAGCGCCACTCCACACACACCACCAGCCAAGCAGCACTCCGTGCACAGACAGCAAAGTAGCACTCCACGCACACCACCAGCCAAGCGCCACTCCACACACACCACCAGCCAAGCAGCACTCCGTGCACAGACAGCAAAGTAGCACTCCACGCACACCACCAGCCAAGCGCCACTCCACACACACCGCCAGCCAAGCACCACTCCGTGCACAGACAGCCAAGTACCACTCTACACACACCACCAGCCAAGCGCCACTCCACAAACACCGCCAGCCAAGCACCACTCTGTGCATAGATAGCCAAGTACCCCTCCACGCACACCGCCAGCCAAACACCACTCAGCGCACACCGACAGCCAAGTACCACTCCACACACACCGCCAGCCAAGCACCGCTCCACGCACGCCATCCAGCCAAGTACCACTCCCCACACACACCACCAGCAAACATGCCCAAGGGGTCGCTTCCTAAAAACTTTGTGTTAGTGGGCATTTTCCGCCCCCCCTGGGGGCAAAACGGCAAAAAAAACAGGCCGATTTGCCCCCAGGGTGGACAGAAAAACAAAAACACAATCATGTCCACCTGGAAGCGACCCTTACCCAAGGGGTCGCTTCCCAAAACAAACACATTGCCCCAACAAAAATCCCTGGTTCTAGTGGGTAATTTATGCCCCCCCTGGGGGCAAAACGGCCGAAAAACGGGCCGATTTCCCCCCAGGGGGGGCAGAAAAACGAAAACATACTCAGACCCCACCTGGAAGCGACCCTTGCCCAAGGGGTCGCTTCCTAAAAACTAAAATTACATCCCTGGTGTCTAGTGGGCATTTTCTGTCCCGCCTGGGGGCAAAACGGCAAAAAAAAACGGGCCGATTTGCCACCAGGGGGGACAGAAAAACGTAAACAAAATAAATGGCCGCCATCTTTGTACAAATCTATATCCCTGGTGCTAGTGGGGAATTTCTGCCCCCCCTGGGGGCAAAACGGCCGAAAAAACGGGCCGATTTCCCCCCAGGGGGGGCAGAAAAACGAAAACATATTGCCAGCCAGCCTGGAAGTGACCCTTGCCCAAGGGGTCACTTCCTAAAAACTAAAAGTATATCCCTGGTGTCTAGTGGGGGCATTTCCGCCGCACAATCGCGACGCTGTGCGCGATCGTGAGGCAGAAATGCCCTGCAAAGAGACATCAGGGGAAAGGAAAATCTCTTTCCTCTCCCCTGATGCCTCTTCGCTGCCCCAAACCCCCGCCGGAGTCCCAAAACCTACCTTCTTCTGAAGCGCGCAGGAAGCAAATGGCTTCCCGAGCGCTGGGAATCCCTGATGATGTCAGCGCGCGCTGTGCGCGCTGACGTCATCAGGGATTACCATGGGGGGGGGCGGGGGCGGCAGCGGAAGCTCTTCCACTGCCGCCCCCAGCAAAACAATGACGATCGGAGAGCCAAGGGGGGAGCGCCAGCGCTTCCCCCGAGGGTGGGGCTGATGACGAGCTGGCCTTGTCATCCGCGCAGGACAGGTAAGCGCGATGACGAGCCCAGCTCGTCATTAGCCCCGAAGGGGTTAAAAACACTTACACATACTTCCTGAAGAAAGCCAGCAAACATAGCTGCCTGGCTCAAACATGTAGACCTGACCTGATATTCAAAGGATATAAGAGACGTAATTTAATCTCTATCCATATCCGCTTCCATTTTAATACTGCCAGAGGACCCCACCATTAACCCCTTCCATGCTCATGACAAGGTCAGCTCGTCATGAGGCACACTGGAGCTGTGCTAATGACGAGCTGACCTTGTCATGAACAATGGGAATTGAAAAATATCAGCACCCAGCGGGAATTGCCTTAGCACCAATGTGGTTAAAATACTTACCTTTAACTTAAAGGGACCCGATGGACAGTTTTTAAAACTTCACCACTACAGCACCACTTTGCACTCATCACACAAAAAACCAGTTCCGCTGTAAATCAGGCATTGAAGCACACCCAATGTGCACTCGGCACCTTGGGTGGGACCCGATGATGAAGCATGCCGCCAACCAGGTTGGCGGGTGAGGGTTTTCATAAAAAAACAAATGGTTTTCCCACACATGAATGTCTAGCTTCTAGAGTGTGAGCTAGTTCTCATTGATATTCATTATATTATCCAGGGGAAGTGAACTAGCCCACACATCACCCCGCTCTTCCTCTCTCTCTTATTTGATTAACATAATAGGTAGCGCATAGCTGTGAGAGTACTTATATTGTCCTAAAACCACCCACAGACACCTAACACCATGGCGGAAAACCCCGGGCTTACATTTACAGAGGAGGATATTAATGAAATCCTCTCAGGCCCTCCCCTACTGGCGGACTTTAAAATATCAAAACACACAAGATGATGGACGGAATTTTGCACAATGGCAAAACATTTACCCCCAGTCACAGATCTGGGTTTAATCCATTGTTATTTTGCCCACCAAGCCACCCCAGTTCAGACATGGCCATATGCAAATCAGTATTGACCCTGTGCCTCATGGGAACAGTCCAGCCCGAACTGCCAAGCCATGTCTTCCCTGGACTGGAATCAAGCATCCTAGGACAGGTTTCTGGCTATCAGCCGTCTTCAGCCAGGATAGCTTGACTCCAGTGGCGTAGTGAGCACGGGACCCGTGTCTGGGCATACCCTTCCCACATAGGGTGAACAGCAAAACACACAAAATGATGGACGGAATGTTGTACAATGGCAAAACATTCACCCCAGTCACAGATCTGGGTTTAATCCATTGTTATTTTGCTTACCAAGCCACCAAAGTTCAGACATGGCCATATGCAAATCAGTCTTGACCCTGTGCCTCATGGGAACAATCCAGCCCAAACTGCCAAGCCATGTCTTCCCTGGACCAGAATCAAGCATCCTAGGAACGGTTTCTGGCTATCAGCTGTCTTCAGCCAGGATAGCTTGGCTCCAGTGGCGTAGTGAGCACATGACCCACATCCGGGCATACCCTTCCCACATAGGGTGAACAGCAATACACACAAGATGATGGACGGAATGTTGCACAATGGCAAAACATTCACCCCCAGTCACAGATCTGGGTTTAATCCATTGTAATTTTGCTCACCAAGCCACCCCAGTTCAGACATGGCCATATGCAAATCAGTCTTGACCCTGTGCCTCATGGGAACAGTCCAGCCCAAACTGCCAAGCCATGTCTTCCCTGGACCGGAATCAAGCATCCTAGAACCGGTTTCTGGCTATCAGCCGTCTTCATCCAGGATAGCTTGACTCCAGTGGAGTAGTAAGCACAGGACCCATATCTGGGCATAACCTTCCCACATAGGGTGAACAGCAAAACACACAAGATGATGGATGGAATGTTGCACAATGGCAAAACATTCACCCTCAGTCACAGATCTGGGTTTAATCCATCGTTATTTTGCTCACCAAGCCACCCCAGTTCAGACATGGCCATATGCAAATCAGTCTTGACTCTGTGCTTCATGGGAACAGTCCAGCCCGAACTGCCAAGTCATGCCTTCCCTGGACCGGAATCAAGCAACTTAGGACCGGTTTCTGGCTATCAGCCGTCTTCAGCCAGGATAGCTTGACTCCAGTGGAGTAGTAAGCACAGGACCCATATCTGGGCATAACCTTCCCACATAGGGTGAACAGCAAAACACACAAGATGATAGACGGAATGTTGCACATGACAAAACATTCACTCCCAGTCACGGATCTGGGTTTAATCCATTGTTATTTTGCTCACCAAGCCACCCTAGTTCAGACATGGCCATATGCAAATCAGTCTTGACCAGGTGCCTCATGGGAACAGTCCAGCCCAAACTGCCAAACCATGTCCTCCCTGGACCGGAATCAAGCATCCTAAGACCAGTTTATGGCTATCAGCCGTCTTCAGCCAGGATAGCTTGACTCCAGTGGCGTAGTGAGCAAGGGACCCGGGTCTGGGCATACCCTTCCCACATAGGGTGAACAGCAAAACACACAAGATGATGGACGGAATGTTGTACAATGGCAAAACATTCACCCCAGTCACAGATCTGGGTTTAATCCATTGTTATTTTGCTCACCAAGCCACCCAAGTTCAGACATGAACATATGCAAATCAGTCTTGACCCTGTGCCTCATGGGAACAGTCCAGCCCAAACTGCCAAGCCATGTCTTCCCTGGACCGGAATCAAGCATCCTAGGAACGGTTTATGGCTATCAGCCGTCTTCGGTCAGGATAGCTTGACTCCAGTGGCGTAGTGAGCACAGGACCCACATCTGGGCATACCCTTCCCACATAGGGTGAACAGCAAAACACACAAGATGATGGACGGAATATTGCACAATGGCAAAACATTCACCCCCAGTCACAGATCTGGGTTTAATCCATTGTTATTTTGCTCACCAAGCCAACCCAGTTCAGACATGGCCATATGCAAATCAGTCTTGACCCTGTGCCTCATGGGAACAGTTGAGCCCATACTGCCAAGCCATGTCTTCCCTGGACCGGAATCAAGCATCCTAGGACCGGTTTCTGGCTATCAGCCGTCTTCAGCCAGGATAGCTTGACTCCAGTTGCATAGTGAGCATGGGACCCACGTCTGGGCATACCCTCCCCACATAGGGTGAACAGCAAAACACACAAGATGATGGATGGAATGTTGCACAATGGCAAAACATTCACCCTCAGTCACAGATCTGGGTTTAATCCATCGTTATTTTGCTCAACAAGCCACCCCAGTTGAGACATGGCCATATGCAAATCAGTCTTGACTCTGTGCTTCATGGGAACAGTCCAGCCCGAACTGCCAAGTCATGCCTTCCCTGGACCGGAATCAAGCAACTTAGGACCGGTTTCTGGCTATCAGCCGTCTTCAGCCAGCATAGCTTGACTCCAGTGGAGTAGTAAGCACAGGACCCACATCTGGGCATACCCTTCCCACATAGGGTGAACAGCAAAACACACAAGATGATGGACGGAATGTTGTACAATGGCAAAACATTCACCCTAGTCACAGATTTGGGTTTAATCCATTGTTATGTTGCTCACCAAGCCACCCAAGTTCAGACATGGCCATATGCAAATCAGTCTTGAACCTGTGCCTCATGCGAACAGTCCATCCCAAACTGCCAAGCCATGTCTTCTCTGGACCGGAATCAAGCATCCTAGGAACGGTTTATGGCTATCAGCCGTCTTCAGCCAGGATAGCTTGACTCCAGTGGCGTAGTGAGCACAGGACACACATCTGGGCATACCCTTCCCACATAGGGTGAACAGCAAAACACACAAGATGATGGACGGAATGTTGCACAATGGCAAAACATTCACCCCCAGTCACAGATCTGGGTTTAATCCATTGTTATTTTGTTCACCAAGCCACCCCAGTTCAGACATGGCCATATGCAAATCAGTCTTGACCCTGTGCCTCATGGGAAAAGTCGAGCCCAAACTGCCAAGCCTTGTCTTCCCTGGACCGGAATCAAGCATCCTAGGACCGGTTTCTGTCTATCAGCCGTCTTCAGCCAGGTTAGCTTGACTCCAGTTGCATAGTGAGCACGGGACCCACGTCTGGGCATACCCTTCCCACATAGGGTGAACAGCAAAACACACAAGATGATGGATTGAATGTTGCACAATGGCAAAACATTCACCCTCAGTCACAGATCTGGGTTTAATCCATCGTTATTTGGCTCACCAACCAACCCCAGTTCAGACATGGCCATATGCAAATCAGTCTTGACTCTGTGCTTCATGGGAACAGTCCAGCCCGAACTGCCAAGTCATGCCTTCCCTGGACCGGAATCAAGCAACTTAGGACCGGTTTCTAGCTATCAGCCGACTTCAGCCAGGATAGCTTGACTCCAGTGGCGTAGTAAGCACAGGACCCACATCTGGGCATACCCTTCCCACATAGGGTGAACAGCAAAACACACAAGATGATAGACGGAATGTTGCACAATGACAAAACATTCACCCCCAGTCACAGATCTGGGTTTAATCCATCGTTATTTTGCTCACCAAGCCACCCCAGTTAAGACATGGCCATATGCAAATCAGTCTTGACCCTGTGCCTCATGGGAACAGTTCAGCCCGACAGGCCAAGCCATGGCTTCCCTGGGCCGGCACCAAGCATCCTAGGACCGGTTTCTGGCTATCAGCCGTCTTCAGCCAGGATAGCTTGACTCCAGTGGCGTAGTGAGCACGGGACCCATGTCTGGGCATACTCTTCCCACATAGGCTGAACAGAAAAACACACAAGATGATGGACAGAATGTTGCACAATGGCAAAACATTCACCCCAGTCACAGATCTGGGTTTAATCCATTGTTATTTTGCTCACCTAGCCACCCAAGTTCAGACATGGCCATATGCAAATCAGTCTTGACCCTGTGCCTCATGGGAACAGTCCAGCCCAAACTGCAACGCCATGTCTTCCCTGGACCGGAATCAAGCATCCTAGGAACAGTTTCTGGCTATCAGCCGTCTTCAGCCAGGATAGCTTGGCTCCAGTGGCATAGTGAGCACAGGACCCACATCTGGGCATACGCTTCCAACATAGGGTGAACAGCAAAACACACAAGATGATGGATGGAATGTTGCACAATGGCAAAACATTCACCCTCATTCACAGATCTGGGTTTAATCCATCGTTATTTTGCTCACCAAGCCACCTCAGTTCAGACATGGCCATATGCAAATCAGTCTTGACTCTGTGCTTCATGGGAACAGTCCAGCCCGAACTGCCAAGTCATGCCTTCCCTGGACCGGAATCAAGCAACTTAGGACCGGTTTCTGGCTATCAGCCGTCTTCATCCAGAATAGCTTGACTCCAGTGGCGTAGTAAGCACAGGACCCACATCTGGGCATACCCTTCCCACATAGGGTGAACAGCAAAACACACAAAATGATAGACGGAATGTTGCACAATTACAAAACATTCACCCCCAGTCACAGATCTGGGTTTAATCCATCGTTATTTTGCTCACCAAGCCACCCCAGTTAAGACATGGCCATATGCAAATCAGTCTTGACCCTATGCCTTATGGGAACAGTTCAGCCCGACCGGCCAAGCCATGTCTTCCCTGGGCCGGCACCAAGCATCCTAGGACCGGTTTCTGGCTATCAGCCGTCTTCAGCCAGGATAGCTTGACTCCAGTGGCGTAGTGAGCACGGGACCCATGTCTGGGCATACTCTTCCCACATAGGCTGAACAGAAAAACACACAAGATGATGGACAGAATGTTGCACAATGGCAAAACATTCACCCCAGTCACAGATCTGGGTTTAATCCATTGTTATTTTGCTCACCAAGCCACCCAAGTTCAGACATGGCCATTTGCAAATCAGTCTTGACTCTGTGCCTCATGGGAACAGTCCAGCCCAAACTGCCAAGCCATGTCTTCCCTGGACCGGAATCAAGCATCCTAGGAACCGTTTCTGCCTATCAGCCGTCTTCAGCCAGGATAGCTTGACTCCAGTGGCGTAGTAAGCACAGGACCCACATCTGGGCATACCCTTCCCACATAGGGTGAACAGCAAAACACACAAGATGATGGATGGAATGTTGCACAATGGCAAAACATTCACCCTCATTCACAGATCTGGGTTTAATCCATCGTTATTTTGCTCACCAAGCCACCTCAGTTCAGACATGGCCATATGCAAATCAGTCTTGACTCTGTGCTTCATGGGAACAGTCCAGCCCGAACTGCCAAGTCATGCCTTCCCTGGACCGGAATCAAGCAACTTAGGACCGGTTTCTGGATATCAGCCGTCTTCAGCCAGGATAGCTTGACTCCAGTGGCGTAGTAAGCACAGGACCCACATCTGGGCATACCCTTCCCACATAGGGTGAACAGCAAAACACACAAAATGATAGATGGAATGTTGCACAATGACAAAACATTCACCCCCAGTCACAGATCTGGGTTTAATCCATCGTTATTTTGCTCACCAAGCCACCCCAGTTCAGACATGGCCATATGCAAATCAGTCTTGACCCTGTGCCTCATGGGAACAGTACAGCCCAAACTGCAAAGAATTGTCTTCCCTGGACCGGAATCAAGCATCCTAGGACCAGTTTCTGGCTATCAGCCGTCTTCAGCCAGGATAGCTTGACTCCAGTGGCGTAGTGAGCACGGGACCCGGGTCTGGGCTTACCCTTCCCGCATAGGGGGAACAGCAAAACACACAAGATGATGGACGGAATGTTGTACAATGGCAAAACATTCACCCCAGTCACAGATCTGGGTTTAATCCATTGTTATTTTGCTCACCAAGCCACCCCAGTTCAGACATGGCCATATGCAAATCAGTCTTGACCCTGTGCCTCCTGGGAACAGTCCAGCCCAAACTGCCAAGCCATGTCTTCCCTGGAATGGAATCAAGCATCCTAGGACCGGTTTCTGGCTATCAGCCGTCTTCAGCCAGGATAGCTTGACTCCAGTTACATAGTGAGCACGGGACCCACGTCTGGGCATACCCTTCCCACATAGGGTGAACAGCAAAACACACAATATGATGGATGGAATGTTGCACAATGGCAAAACATTCACCCTCAGTCACAGATCTGGGTTTAATCCATCGTTATTTTGCTCACCAAGCCACCCCAGTTCAAACATGGCCATATGCAAATCAGTCTTGACTCTGTGCTTCATGGGAACAGTCCAGCCCGAACTGCCAAGTCATGCCTTCCCTGGACCGGAATCAAGCAACTTAGGACCGGTTTCTAGCTATCAGCCGACTTCAGCCAGGATAGCTTGACTCCAGTGGCGTAGTAAGCACAGGACCCACATCTGGGCATACCCTTCCCACATAGGGTGAACAGCAAAACACACAAGATGATAGACGGAATGTTGCACAATGACAAAACATTCACCCCCAGTCACAGATCTGGGTTTAATCCATCGTTATTTTGCTCACCAAGCCACCCCAGTTAAGACATGGCCATATGCAAATCAGTCTTGACCCTGTGCCTCATGGGAACAGTTCAGCCCGACAGGCCAAGCCATGGCTTCCCTGGGCCGGCACCAAGCATCCTAGGACCGGTTTCTGGCTATCAGCCGTCTTCAGCCAGGATAGCTTGACTCCAGTGGCGTAGTGAGCACGGGACCCATGTCTGGGCATACTCTTCCCACATAGGCTGAACAGAAAAACACACAAGATGATGGACAGAATGTTGCACAATGGCAAAACATTCACCCCAGTCACAGATCTGGGTTTAATCCATTGTTATTTTGCTCACCTAGCCACCCAAGTTCAGACATGGCCATATGCAAATCAGTCTTGACCCTGTGCCTCATGGGAACAGTCCAGCCCAAACTGCAACGCCATGTCTTCCCTGGACCGGAATCAAGCATCCTAGGAACGGTTTCTGGCTATCAGCCGTCTTCAGCCAGGATAGCTTGGCTCCAGTGGCATAGTGAGCACAGGACCCACATCTGGGCATACGCTTCCAACATAGGGTGAACAGCAAAACACACAAGATGATGGATGGAATGTTGCACAATGGCAAAACATTCACCCTCATTCACAGATCTGGGTTTAATCCATCGTTATTTTGCTCACCAAGCCACCTCAGTTCAGACATGGCCATATGCAAATCAGTCTTGACTCTGTGCTTCATGGGAACAGTCCAGCCCGAACTGCCAAGTCATGCCTTCCCTGGACCGGAATCAAGCAACTTAGGACCGGTTTCTGGCTATCAGCCGTCTTCATCCAGAATAGCTTGACTCCAGTGGCGTAGTAAGCACAGGACCCACATCTGGGCATACCCTTCCCACATAGGGTGAACAGCAAAACACACAAAATGATAGACGGAATGTTGCACAATTACAAAACATTCACCCCCAGTCACAGATCTGGGTTTAATCCATCGTTATTTTGCTCACCAAGCCACCCCAGTTAAGACATGGCCATATGCAAATCAGTCTTGACCCTATGCCTTATGGGAACAGTTCAGCCCGACCGGCCAAGCCATGTCTTCCCTGGGCCGGCACCAAGCATCCTAGGACCGGTTTCTGGCTATCAGCCGTCTTCAGCCAGGATAGCTTGACTCCAGTGGCGTAGTGAGCACGGGACCCATGTCTGGGCATACTCTTCCCACATAGGCTGAACAGAAAAACACACAAGATGATGGACAGAATGTTGCACAATGGCAAAACATTCACCCCAGTCACAGATCTGGGTTTAATCCATTGTTATTTTGCTCACCAAGCCACCCAAGTTCAGACATGGCCATATGCAAATCAGTCTTGACTCTGTGCCTCATGGGAACAGTCCAGCCCAAACTGCCAAGCCATGTCTTCCCTGGACCGGAATCAAGCATCCTAGGAACCGTTTCTGCCTATCAGCCGTCTTCAGCCAGGATAGCTTGACTCCAGTGGCGTAGTAAGCACAGGACCCACATCTGGGCATACCCTTCCCACATAGGGTGAACAGCAAAACACACAAGATGATGGATGGAATGTTGCACAATGGCAAAACATTCACCCTCATTCACAGATCTGGGTTTAATCCATCGTTATTTTGCTCACCAAGCCACCTCAGTTCAGACATGGCCATATGCAAATCAGTCTTGACTCTGTGCTTCATGGGAACAGTCCAGCCCGAACTGCCAAGTCATGCCTTCCCTGGACCGGAATCAAGCAACTTAGGACCGGTTTCTGGATATCAGCCGTCTTCAGCCAGGATAGCTTGACTCCAGTGGCGTAGTAAGCACAGGACCCACATCTGGGCATACCCTTCCCACATAGGGTGAACAGCAAAACACACAAAATGATAGATGGAATGTTGCACAATGACAAAACATTCACCCCCAGTCACAGATCTGGGTTTAATCCATCGTTATTTTGCTCACCAAGCCACCCCAGTTCAGACATGGCCATATGCAAATCAGTCTTGACCCTGTGCCTCATGGGAACAGTACAGCCCAAACTGCAAAGAATTGTCTTCCCTGGACCGGAATCAAGCATCCTAGGACCAGTTTCTGGCTATCAGCCGTCTTCAGCCAGGATAGCTTGACTCCAGTGGCGTAGTGAGCACGGGACCCGGGTCTGGGCTTACCCTTCCCGCATAGGGGGAACAGCAAAACACACAAGATGATGGACGGAATGTTGTACAATGGCAAAACATTCAGCCCAGTCACAGATCTGGGTTTAATCCATTGTTATTTTGCTCACCAAGCCACCCCAGTTCAGACATGGCCATATGCAAATCAGTCTTGACCCTGTGCCTCCTGGGAACAGTCCAGCCCAAACTGCCAAGCCATGTCTTCCCTGGAATGGAATCAAGCATCCTAGGACCGGTTTCTGGCTATCAGCCGTCTTCAGCCAGGATAGCTTGACTCCAGTTACATAGTGAGCACGGGACCCACGTCTGGGCATACCCTTCCCACATAGGGTGAACAGCAAAACACACAATATGATGGATGGAATGTTGCACAATGGCAAAACATTCACCCTCAGTCACAGATCTGGGTTTAATCCATCGTTATTTTGCTCACCAAGCCACCCCAGTTCAAACATGGCCATATGCAAATCAGTCTTGACTCTGTGCTTCATGGGAACAGTCCAGCCCGAACTGCCAAGTCATGTCTTCCCTGGACCGGAATCAAGCATCCTAGGACTGGTTTCTGGCTATCAGCCGTCTTCAGTCAGGATAGCTTGACTCCAGTGGCATAGTGAGCACGGGACCCACGTCTGGGCATACCCTTCCCACATAGGGTGAACAGCAAAACACACAAGATGATGGACGGAATGTTGTACAATGGCAAAACATTCACCCCAGTCACAGATCTGGGTTTAATCCATTGTTATTTTGCTCACCAAGCCACCCAAGTTCAGACATGGCCATATGCAAATCAGTCTTGACCCTGGGCCTCATGGGAACAATCCAGCCCAAACTGCCAAGCCATGTCTTCCCTGGACCAGAATCAAGCATCCTAGGAACGGTTTATGGCTATCAGCTGTCTTCAGCCAGGATAGCTTGGCTCCAGTGGCGTAGTGAGCACATGACCCACATCTGGGCATACCCTTCCCACATAGGGTGAACAGCAAAACACACAAGATGATAGACGGAATGTTGCACAATGACAAAACATTCACCCCCAGTCACAGATCTGGGTTTATTTCATCGTTATTTTGCTCACCAAGCCACCCCAGTTAAGACATGGCCATATGCAAATCAGTCTTGACCCTGTGCCTCATGGGAACAGTTCAGCCCGACCGGCCAAGCCATGTCTTCCCTGGGCCGGCACCAAGCATCCTAGGACCGGTTTCTGGCTATCAGTCATCTTCAGCCAGGATAGCTTGACTCCAGTGGCGTAATGAGCACGGGACCCATGTCTGGGCATACTCTTCCCACATAGGCTGAACAGAAAAACACACAAGATGATGGACAGAATGTTGCACAATGGCAAAACATTCACCCCAGCAACAGATCTGGGTTTAATCCATTGTTATTTTGCGCACCAAGCCACCCAAGTTCAGACATGGCCATATGCAAATCAGTCTTGACCCTGCGCCTTATGGGAACAGTCCAGCCCAAACTGCCAAGCCAAGTCTTCCCTGGACCGAAGTCAAGCATCCTAGCAATGGTTTATGGCTATCAGCCGTCTTCAGCCAGGATAGCTTGGCTCCAGTGGCGTAGTGAGCACAGGACCCACATCTGGGCATACCCTTCCCACATAGGGTGAACAGCAAAACACACAAGATGATGGACGGAATGTTGCACAATGGCAAAACATTCACCCCCAGTCACAGATCTGGGTTTAATCCTTTGTTATTTTGCTCACCAAGCCACCTAGTTCAGACATGGCCATATGCAAATCAGTCTTCACCCTGTGCCTCATGGGAACAGTCCAGCCCAAACTGCCAATCCATGTCTTCCCTGGACCGGAATCAAGCATCCAAGACCGGTTTCTGGCTATCAGCCGTCTTCAGCCAGGATAGCTTGACTCCAGTTGCATAGTGAGCACGGGGAACCACGTCTGGGCATACCCTTCCCACATAGGGTGAACAGCAAAACACACACGATGATGGATGGAATGTTGCACAATGGCAAAACATTCACCCTCATTCACAGATCTGGGTTTAATCCATCGTTATTTTGCTCACCAAGCCATCCCAGTTCAGACATGGCCATATGCAAATCAGTCTTGACCCTGTGCCTCATGGGAACAGTCCCGCCCAAACTACCAAACCATGTCTTCCCTGGACCGGAATCAAGCATCCTAGGACAGGTTTCTGGCTATCAGCTGTCTTCAGCCAGGATAGCTTGGCTCCAGTGGCGTAGTGAGCACATGACCCACATCTGGGCATACCCTTCCCACATAGGGTGAACAGCAAAACACACAAGATGATGGACGGAATGTTGCACAATGGCAAAACATTCACCCCCAGTCACAGCTTTTGGTTTAATCCATTGTTATTTTGCTCACCAAGCCACCCCAGTTCAGACATGGCCATATGCAAATCAGTCTTGACCCTGTGCCTCATGGGAACAGTCCAGCCCAAACTGCCAAGCCATGTCTTCCCTGGACCGGAATCAAGCATCCTAGGACCGGTTTCTGGCTATCAGCCGTCTTCAGCCAGGATAGCTTGACTCCAGTTGCATAGTGAGCACGTGACCCACGTCTGGGCATACCCTTCCCACATAGGGTGAACAGCAAAACACACAGATGATGGATGGAATGTTGCACAATGGCAAAACATTCACCCTCAGTCACAGATCTGGGTTTCATCCATCGTTATTTTGCTCACCAAGCCACCCCAGTTCAGACATGGCCATCTGAAAATCAGTATTGACCCTGTGCCTCATGGGAACAGTCGAGCCCAAACTGCCAAGCCGTCTTCCCTGGACCGGAATCAAGCATCCTAAGACCGGTTTCTGGCCATCAGCCGTCTTCAGCCAGGAGAGCTTGACTCCAGTTGCATAGTGAGCACGGGACCCACATCTGGGCATACACTTCACACATAAGGTGAACAGCAAAACACACACGATGATGGATGGAATGTTGCACAATGGCAAAACATTCACCCTCAGTCACAGATCTGGGTTTAATCCATCGTTATTTGGCTCACCAAGCCACCCCAGTTCAGACATGGCCATATGCAAATCAGTCTTGACTCTGTGCTTCATGGGAACAGTCCAGCCCGAACTGCCAAGTCATGCCTTCCCTGGACCGGAATCAAGCAACTTAGGACCAGTTTCTGGCTATCAGCCGTCTTCAGCCAGGATAGCTTGACTCCAGTGGCGTAGTAAGCACAGGACCCACATCTGGGCATACCCTTCCCACATAGGGTGAACAGCAAAACACACAAGATGATAGACGGAATGTTGCACAATGGCAAAACATTCACCCCAGTCACAGATCTGGGTTTAATCTATTGTTATTTTGCTCACCAAGCCACCCAAGTTCAGATATGGCCATATGCAAATCAGTCTTGACCCTGTGTCTCATGGAAACAGTTCAGCCCGACCGGCCAAGCCATGTCTTCCCTGGGCCAGCACCAAGCATCCTAGGACCGGTTTCTGGCTATCAGCCGTCTTCAGCCAGGATAGCTTGACTCCAGTGGCGTAATGAGCACGGGACCCATGTCTGGGCATACTCTTCCCACATAGGCTGAACAGCAAAACACACAAGATGATGGACAGAATGTTGCACAATGGCAAAACATTCACCCCAGTCACAGATCTGGGTTTAATCCATTGTTATTTTGCTCACCAAGCCACCCAGTTCAGACATGGCCATATGCAAATCAGTCTTGACCCTGTGCCTCATGGGAACAGTCCAGCCCAAACTGCCAAGCCATCTCTTCCCTGGACCGGAATCAAGCATCCAAGACCGGTTTCTGGCTATCAGCCGTCTTCAGCCAGGATAGGTTGACTCCAGTTGCATAGTGAGCACGGGGACCCACGTCTGGGCATACCCTTCCCACCTATGGTGTACAGCAAAACACACAAGATGATGGATGGAATGTTGCACAATGGCAAAACATTCACCCTCATTCACAGATCTGGGTTTAATCCATCGTTATTTTGCTCACCAAGCCACCCCAGTTCAGACATGGCCATATGCAAATCAGTCTTGACTCTGTGCTTCATGGGAACAGTCCAGCCCGAACTGCCAAGTCATGCCTTCCCTGGACCGGAATCAAGTAACATAGGACCGGTTTCTGGCTATCAGCCGTCTTCAGCCAGGATAGCTTGACTCCAGTGGCGTAGTAAGCACAGGACCCACGTCTGGGCATACCCTTCGTACATAGGGTGAACAGCAAAACACACAAGATGATGGACGGAATGTTGTACAATGCCAAAACATTCACCCCAGTCACCGATCTGGGTTTAATCCATTGTTATTTTGCTCACCAAGCCACCCAAGTTCAGACATGCCCATATGCAAATCAGTCTTGACCCTGTGCCTCATGGGAACAGTCCAGCCCAAACTGCCAAGCCATGTCTTCCCTGGACCGGAATCAAGCATCCTAGGAACGGTTTCTGGCTATCAGCTGTCTTCAGCCAGGATAGCTTGGCTCCAGTGGCGTAGTGAGCACATGACCCACATCTGGGCATACCCTTCCCACATAGGGTGAACAGCAAAACACACAAGATGATGGACGGAATGTTGCACAATGTCAAAACATTCACCCCCTGTCACGGATCTGGGTTTAATCCATTGTTTTTTTGCTCACCAAGCCACCCCAGTTCAGACATGGCCATATGCAAATCAGTCTTGACCCTGTGCCTCATGGGAACAGTCCAGCCCAAACTGCCAAGCCATGTCTTCCCTGGACCGGAATCAAGCATCCTAGTTCCGGTTTCTGACTATCAGCCGTCTTCAGCCAGGATAGCTTGACTCCAGTTGCATAGTGAGCACGTGACCCACGTCTGGGCATACCCTTCCCACATAGGGTGAACAGCAAAACACACAAGATGATGGATGGAATGTTGCACAATGGCAAAACATTCACCCTCGGTCACAGATCTGGGTTTAATCCAACGTTATTTTGCTCACCAAGCCACCCCAGTGCAGACATGGCCATATGCAAATCAGTCTTGACTCTGTGCTTCATGGGAACAGTCCAGCCCGAACTGCCAAGTCATGCCTTCCCTGGACCGGAATCAAGCAACTTGGGACCGGTTTCTGGCTATCAGCCGTCTTCAGCCAGGATAGCTTGACTCCAGTGGCGTAGTAAGCACAGAACCCACATCTGGGCATACCCTTCCCACATAGGGTGAACAGCAAAACACAAAAGATGATAGACGGAATGTTGCACAATGACAAAACATTCTCCCCCAGTCACAGATCTTGGTTTAATCCATCGTTATTTTGCTCACCAAGCCACCCCAGTTAAGACATGGCCATATGCAAATCAGTCTTGACCCTGTGCCTCATGGAAACAGTTCAGCCCGACCGGCCAAGCCATGTTTTCCCTGGGCCGGCACCAAGCATCCTAGGATCGGTTTCTGGCTATCAGCCGTCTTCAGCCAGGATAGCTTGACTCCAGTGGCGTAGTGAGCACGGGACCCATGTCTGGGCATACTCTTCCCACATAGGCTGAACAGCAAAACACACAAGATGATGGTCAGAATGTTGCACAATGGCAAAACATTCACCCCAGTCACAGATCTGGGTTTAATCCATTGTTATTTTGCTCACCAAGCCACCCAAGTTCAGATATGGCCATATGCAAATCAGTCTTGACCCTGTGCCTCATGGGATCAGTCCAGCCCAAACTGCCAAGCCATGTCTTCTCTGGACCGGAATCAAGCATCCTAGGAACGGTTTCTGGCTATCAGCCGTCTTCAGCCAGGATAGCTTGGCTTCAGTGGCGTAGTGAGCCCAGGACCCACATCTGGGCATACCCTTCCCACATAGGGTGAACAGCAAAACACACAAGATGATGGACGGAATGTTGCACAATGGCAAAACATTCACCCCCAGTCACAGATCTGGGTTTAATCCATTGTTATTTTGCTCACCAAGCCACCCAGTTCAGACATATGCAAATCAGTCTTGACCCTGTGCCTCATGGGAACAGTCCAGCCCAAACTGCCAAGCCATGTCTTCCCTGGACCGGAATCAAGCATCCTAGGACCGGTTTCTGGCTATCAGCCGTCTTCAGCCAGGATAGCTTGACTCCAGTTGCATAGTGAGCACGGGACCCACGTCTGGGCATACCCTTCCCACATAGGGTGAACAGCAAAACACACAAGATGATGGATGGAATGTTGCACAATGGCAAAACATTCACCCTCAGTCACAGATCTAGGTTTAATCCATCGTTATTTTGCTCACCAAGCCACCCCAGTTCAGACATGGCCATATGCAAATCAGTCTTAACCCTGCGCCTCAGGGGAACAGTCCAGCCCAAACTGCCAAGCCATGTCTTCCCTGGACCGGAATCAAGCATCCTAGGACCAGTTTCTGGCTATCAGCCGTCTTCAGCCAGGATAGCTTGACTCCACTGGGGTGGCTTGGTGAGCAAAATAACAATGGATTAAACCCAGATTTGTGACTGGGGTGAATGTTTTGCCATTGTGCAACATTCCATCCATCATCTTGTGTGTTTTGCTGATCACCCTATGTGGGAAGGGTATGCCCAGATGTGGGTCCCGTGCTCACTAACCAGAGCACCGCCGGGATGTCCCATAGTGTCGGGTATCAACTCCCTACTGGAGCACCAACATGATTTTGTGACTTTTACCTCAATCCACTAGTACAGAAATTTAACAACCTACCTTAAATACACCAAACACCTGCTCAATCTAAGCAAGGACATACAATTCGACCCACATACACAACTTTTGGTGGGTCGACTCTTGACATAGAGAGCCTCTATACCAGTCTCCCCAGGATGAGACCTTGGGGTTTTTGGAAAAACATATTGGAAGGAACGGCATGGGAGTTCAACACACCAAGGGAATTGATCCTGCAATGTGCCACCCTTGCCCTCATGGAGAATTATTTTGAATTTGAGGGGGATTTCTTTCTTCAAACGAACGGCACTTCAATGGGCAGCACTTTCACCCCTAGCGTGGCGGGCATGTACGTGTACCATTTTGAGACCACACACATACTGCCCCCTGAAAACCCATTCATTGCCAATATAACATTTAGGCGTTGTTATATTGACGATATCCTCATGACCTGGACAGGGAAAAAGGATTCCCCAGCTACCTTCATGGCATGGTTGAATAACCGTGACCCCTACTTGAGGTTCACCAGTACAGCAGATGACATGAAACTGGCATTCCTGGATCTAACAATCGAAGCCAAGGAGTGATCTCTACAGACCACCACCTTCTACAAGGCGACGGCCAGAAACTCACTACTCAAGGTCAAAAGCTTCCACCTGAGCCCGCTCAGAGAGAATCTACCCTATGGCCAATTCCTCCGCATCAGAAGGAATTATAGCAGGATTGAAGACTTTCAAAAACAATCAACTGATCCAGCTGGAAAACACAACCAAAGAGGTTACACGGACAGAATCATTCGCTCCACCAAGAAGAGAGCGCGGAACCAGAACAGGGAGGCTCTACTAGAAGATACCCATAGAGTGGATAACACCATCCTATTCACGTGTGTCACCACATATAATTCGGTCTCCAATACAGTAACAAAAATGATCTGAAAGAACTGGCGGTTCCTCAACACAGGAAGACTGAACATAAACGTGTTTAACAACAAACACCGAAGACCCACACCGTTGCGCTCCACATGAAACTGCCGGACCAAGGGTTTGACTCAATTTGTATCAGCAATACGAGCAACCCATACACCAAGAAAAGAACGATATTAATACAAGGAAAGAAGACCTAATAGACGTGTAGGAAAAGGCATATACTTCAAAAATTCAAGAAGATAAAACCAGAGAGATAACGTTTATGTTCACACTGATGTGTATAACAAGCTCCCGGAGTTGTGATTTAATCCTACGGTGCAGCCTGTGGTGTATTTTATACTTTTATGAATAATTGCGACGATCCCAATACGAATAAGACATTGGACATCGTTTTCAAGGTGTTGGACTGAGAATTAAATAATATCAACTAGAGAGAGAGAAATATTTTGGTCTTGATAAAGATGGAACAAATTAAATGAGCCATCGAAACGCGTCGACGCTAACTGAACGAACACAATCTACTGTCTTAGCACTGGAGGAATACTGAAAAGATTGAGAATTGTGTTCCAGTGCAAGTAAAAGTGTACAATAGTAGATGTGTAACCTGTGAAAGACTGATGATATTAGTCTGTTTACAAATCTCTCTCAATTTGTGTTTTTAAAAAAATGTACTTTTTTTAAATGAACTGTATTATTGCTTTTTATATTGGATAACTGTATTATTGTTTTTTATACTAGATAACTATGAGGAACTGTTAGGCCTATGTATGTATTCTTCATTTGTATAAAATAAAACAATTTTTAATATAACCTTTAATCCCTTTAAAGACCCTTTTTCTAAATATATGTGGCACAATTGAACAATAGGCAGGGGATTTTATTGGAGTGTAAGGTATGAGAGTGGTATAAGGCTGACAACTTGCTTCTATGTTTGTCTAAGAAACCTGACCCTTTGGGACGTTCTCTTTTCTCACTTAAACAGGGAAGTAGCCATAGTTAATTTCCCTTCCCATCCCAAACCTCTGTTGGCCGCGTGCCAGACGTGCACCGCATGCGCGGTCAGACCCGAAAGAGCGAATCTCCCCAGTCTGGCATATAGAGCTCTGGCTATGTCTCCACCTGGGGAGAGTCCTCTATCCACAGCAAAACCAGGATCCCCAGGCGAGCCATAGATCACGTGGTTCACTGCAGCGAGATGAGCGGCCCAATAATATTTTTTCAAGTCCGGCAGCCCAATTCCACCATCATACCAGGGGAGTGTGAGTTTGACAAAGGCTGTACGAGCCCTGCCGTCCCACAGAAGCTGCCGCTGGAGTGCTTCAATCTCCTGAAAATACCCCGCAGGCACAGTGTCCATGGAGTTCTGAAGTATATACAAAAACCGGAGCCAACATTTTAAACAGAACCGCCCTATCAAGTAGCGACAAGGCGAGGGCCCTCCATCGCTCCACGTCCCTTCTAAGCCGACTCAGGGGAGGCACCAAGTTGTTGTCGTATCTCACCTTTGGGTCCAACGTTACATAGACCCCTAGATATTTAAATCCCACATGTTCTATCCTAATAGGGCATGCCTGGGGGACGACCGGTGGGTCACCGGATATTACAAATAAAACGGATTTCGTCCAATTTATGGCGAATACAGAATATCTGCCGAAGATCGCTAGAACATCTAGGAAGTTGCTCAAGGACACTCTGGGTTTTGTTAAATATAACAAGATATCTCCGTAAAGCGAGATTTTATCTTCCCAGTCCAACGTCCACCGCAGCCCGCATATTGACCGGTCCCATCGGACCCATGTCGCGAGCGGCTCCAGTGCTAGCGCAAAAAGGAGTGGGGACAATGGACATCCCTGCCTCGAGCCCCTTGCAAGAACAAAGTCGGCTGATTTGCAGTTATTTACAATCACTCTGGCCAGGGGAGCGGCATACAACAATCTGACCCATCCAATAAACAGGGGGCCAAAGCCCAACTTACTCAAAACGGAGAAGAGGTAAGCCCACTCAACTCGATCAAAGGCCATGGTGGCATCCAGGGACACCAAGACAGATGGTTCTAATATCTTCGAAGAACCTCCCAATATTCCATGGAGTCTGCGCAGATTCAGGGTCGTATTTCGACATGGCATAAAGCCAGACTGATCGGGGTGTATCAGAGTAGTGATGACCTTAACCAATCTAGTGGCAAGCAACTTTGCCAGTATCCTGGGTTCCGTATTAAGAAGCAAGATAGGCCGATACGAGGAAGGGGACGTCCGGACCCTGCCCGGTTTATAAATAACGACAATATTCGCCACACGTTGATCATAAGGCAATTGGCCCAAGTCCCTACTCTCTAGGAACACGGCACGCATATAGGGAGCAATTTTGTTAGCGTTCAGTTTATATAGTTCTATAGGCAGTCCGTTAGGGCCAGTTGCCTTCCCGGACTTGATACCCCTAATAACTTGTGCAATTTCGTCGTCTGTAACAGGTGAGTCCAAAAATCCCCTATGTTCTTCTGTCAGGCTGGGCATAGCGATATCTCTGATCATCTCTCCATTTTCTATTTCGGTAAAGCCATTTGCCAATGCATACACCTCCTTATAATATTCAGAAACGGTATCTGCCACCGCCTGTGGATCTGTAACTTTATCAGGTCCCGACCCCTCCAACTCTGGCACCAGACGAGAGGCAGGCTCTCCACGCTCGAGCCAAGCGATCAATTTACCTGCCTTATCGCCATGCTCATATATTCGGCTTTGCACCTCGTTATTTTGTGCAATTGCTCGTTCCCTAGAAAGGCCTTTATATTCATCTTGTTTCAGTTTTAACAAATGCATGTCTTCCCGAGACTCCCTGTCTGCCACCCTTCTCTCCAAGTCCACCACTTCTGCCTCCACCTTAACCACTTCGGCCTGGTGCCTCCTCTTTTTCCCCACAATGAAAGAATGGACCGCTCCTGGTAACACCTCCTTGTATGCCTCCCAAAGGGACAGTGCTGAGTCTACCGTACCTAGGTTATCCTGAAAATAATGTTCCGATACCTGGTGCACCTCCTTCCTGGTGGCAGGGTCTCTCAAATGCCAGGCATTGATCGGTGCGATTCTACCCACTGCAGGCTGTCCCACCTCAAGTTGCAGCCACACCGGGGAATGGTCGGAAATGCCCCTCCCCAGGTGCCCCACCTCTCTAATGGTATGCGCCATGGCCGCCGGGACCAAAATGTAATCCAATCTGGACATACCATTGTGTGCGGCCGAAACGTGGGTGAAGCCTTTCTGAGTTGGGTTATGGAGTCTCCAGCAATCTACCAGCCCCAAAAATTCAAGAAAGTCAGGGAGCCACCCCTGCACCGCCACCTGCGCCCATGGAGGAAATCTATCAACACCACAATCCAACACGGCATTAAAGTCAACCCCCAGAACAAGAAGACCCAAAGGCAGAGTGAGGAAAATGGAGCTCAAATCTTTAAAGGTGTCAGCCTGAAGGCCCGGTGGTATGTAGATAGATAAAAAGGTTGCTGTCCCACCCCCCAGACATCCCGATATGCCAACATATCTGCCCCTTTGGTCTGACCATGTGGCCTGCAACTCGAACGGGCAAGAATTCTTGAGCAGAATGCCAACCCCCCTGGAACCAGACGTGAACCCAGAATGCGCAACTAATTTGTATCCACCTCTGTGCAGGGACATACATCGATTTCCTACCAGGTGAGTCTCCTGCAACAACACCACCTTCGGGGAGTGTCTCCTAACTAGCTGATTCACCATCCCACGTTTGATCTTATCCCCCAGCCCACTGACATTCCAGCTCAACACCTTAACCCCGGATCCCTGGTTAGCACTCGACATCTACCCCATACCTCAAATATAGAATTAGGATACTGTCACCTGATGCAAAAATAAAGAAAATAAACAAAAAACAAACTGAACCCCCTATCCAACTCTCAAAACTCGACCCTCCACCCCCATCCTGCACCCTGCATGTACATATCGCTAGCCCCCAACTAGCAGTGTGCCTGTCACCCTTAATCTAATCTAAGTTAACTAAAAGTAGAAAACAGAGGAGGGCCAACGGGAAGACCGGCCACCCAGTTCTCCCCCCCCACATCCCTCCCACCACCCGCATTGTTTCATTCTAAGACATAATAGCTAAACAGGAGAATATTTGCAATCCCATTTCAGCCCCCCAACAGCTTACGACTATTCAAGCCAATTTAATCAACAGGAACTTGTTCATTGTTCCTCCGCTTCTTCTTGATCTTGACTGTCTGCACCAGGCATGCGAGGATTTTGTCCAACCGATCAGCTACCACCTCTGGTTATATCGAAGAACCAAGCCCTCCCATTGAGTTCCACTCTGAGTCGGGCCGGAAACAACATGGCATATTTTATACCCTTGTCCCTCAGTTTCCTCTTTACTGCCATGAAGCTTTGTCTTTGTTTTTGCACTACTTGAGTGAATTCCGGGTACAAGGAGAGAGTAGCGTTCTCGAATTTTAGTGGAGCCCCGGTCCGCGCCACCTGAAGGATCACATCTCTGTCCCGAAAGTTCAGAACTCTAGCAATCATAGGACGGGGAGGGGCCCCCGGCTTAGGCCTACCTCCCGGAACTCTGTGGGCGCGCTCAACCGTGAAGTAGTTACTTAGACCCTTAGGTTGCAGGTGGTTAAAAATAAGGTTTTCCACAAATAAATCTGGAGTTTGCCTTTCCGAATTCTCCGGCACCCCCAGTATACGAACGTTGTTGTGCCGTGCCCTTCCTTCGAAATCATCAAGCTTACGGTCGGTGAGAACCCTCGAGACCTTAAGATCTCGCACCTCTTGCTGCAACAGGTTCACATTGTCGATTAGGCTAACTGTCTTGGCTTCTAGCGATTTGACTTTTTCACTCGCCTTTGTGAGGTCTGCTCTGATTAACCCCATCTCTATTGTCACGGTATCAAGTTTATTGTCTAGAACCTCCATTTTCTGGCCCAGAGATGTCCGAACCCCGGTGATGGCCGCCATGAGGTCCGCCAGCGTCGGCTCGGTGCCTGTAGGAGCCTCCTCCGTCCCCCCGGCGGGCCCCCTCTTCGGATCCGACAGGGACCCTTTAGGTAAAGTGTAGCAGTCCAATTTATTAGTTTGGATATTTTTGGAACCTCAAGGGGGCTTAGGTTGGGTTTTATCCTGGTCCGTTCGCGCCGCCATTTTGGTTCCTGATAGTGCGCAACGCAGTCGGTGATGTCGCGGTACACCACTCATTCAGAATGTCTGACACGGTGAGGGTCGATTACAGATGCTGTACGTAGACTCCAACCGGCCAAATCCAGTCAAAAACCAGGATCACTTCCCCTAGTTTACACAGCACCCAGAGGCATGCGTTGTTGTCCAGGGCCGCACCTCCACCTCTTTTTGCCCTTTGCTGGTATGAGATATACAACAATGGAGGTGTCAAACTTCACGCACCACCCAGTCAGACCAAACGCACCAGCCGGCCGCCGCTCATATCCACTGAGCTATTCTTTATCCGGCAACACACAGCTCTCCATAACAATGTGACCGAGGGCGCAGAGGCCCCCAAAAAGGGGATGGCACCAGCCGCAAGTATCATTGAGGAGACCAGTCGGGGAGATCAGCCCATTTGCCACTTCAATGCGCTCCTCACCACCCTCAGTCTCCTTCCTTCCCGCCTCGGGCCTCGCGCTCCGCATCCCCAAGGCAGTGCCCCCCAGTCGGCATCCCCGGGCCAGGAAGCAGCACCACGCAACGCCCGGCCCTCTCAGGCGCACCAACCAGGGCGGTCAGCGGGGAGCGAAGCTGTACAATTACCAGCAGACAGAGGCAGCCTCCACCCGAGCGTGTCCACAAGCAATCGATGCAGTCCCAGCGCCCACCGGGCAGACCCCCAGCAATGACCCAGCCGGGCCTCCGCTTGCAATACCGCAGGTAATTCTCAAAGGGGGAGGGGGGCAGCCTCATGTCCACGTTATCCCCGGCCACCATCCAGGTAGGGTCTCACATCAGTGGGGGCCCGCCGCTCACCTCAAGCCCTCTGCAGCACGTCTCGTGGCCGGGCCGACCCCTATCGGTTCCCGGCGGCCGATGTTGTTGTATTGGAGAGCGGCCGCAGCATCACGCGAGGCCCCGGTCTTCAACGGAAGTAGGCCGCAATCTTCGCGACGGCGTAGCTTCCCCGTCCGAGCTCTGAGACGGTTCGATAGACCCTCGGCGGGCGTCGCTATTATTCCCTCACCGGAGGGTCTGTGCAGGGCTCAGGATTGGTAGCAGGATAGCGGAGCGAGCGAGAGGGGCCGGCGGAGCCGGGTCCCTAAGCGGCCATCTTGGTCACCGCCGTAGCTCCTCCAATGCCTATATGTTTTTAAATAACTTTGAAATCTGTGCCACACTCACCTGCTTGTGTGTTTCTATTGCTCAGACTCCACGTTCGTTGCTGCCTCCGACCCCGGTCCGTCACGGCCTGTGCCAATTGAACGGAGGGTCATCTAGGGCATTCATCGCTACCTGCTGTTTCTAGATATTGCCAAGTGATAATGCACCTGCCTATATGCTTTTTAAATGTGCCTATATGTTTTTAAATAACTTTTGATATCTGCGCTGCACTCACCAGCTTGTGTGTTTCTATTGCTCGGACTCCACGTTGCTGCCTCTGACCCCGGTCCGTCACGGCCTGTGCCGGTTCAACGGAGGGTCGTCTAGGGCATTCATCGCTTCCGGTTGCACCACCGAAAGCTGTAGGGTAGCGCTCTAGCTTTCCCCACGCCATCCCCTATTTAGCCAGGAGGAGGGCACGAACGCGCGCAGCCACGCGCCGGTGGCGCATCAACGGGGCAAAAGGCAAGCCCGTCTGCGCCCCTCCTCGCCTGATCGTCGCCAGACCCCTGCATCATCTACTTCGCTTCGTAGCAACATATATTTCTTGGGGCGCCTTTACGATCTAGAGGAAACATGGTATATCTTAGATACTCAAGTAAAGAAATAAAAAACCTGAATACCTCTCTGATAGAGCTCACTGAAGCACTGGCAACAGAAATACTTAGTGTTTCAGAAATCTCGTGCTCAGTTAAATCCATAAGTACAAAGGAGGACACTAAGGGCCTCATTAGGATAGCGGTGAATCCGCATCCTCTGGGCCGGCGGAAGCCACCGCCGGCCCGGAGGATGCGGATTCACCGCCGTGGCCACATCAAACACCCACCGCCAGATTAGGATGGCGGTGGGAATGTGGTGGGACCAGCGGCGGACGGCAGGTCCGTCCGCCGCTGATCCGCGGGTTTTGCCGGGCCATTTGGTGGCGGTGTCTGCAAGACACCGTCAGCCAAATTAGGAAGCATGAGTAAACATGCTTTTCCGCAGCGGTTTTTCCGCCGTGGAAAAGCATGTGGACCTTTGCTTCTGGGGGGCCCTCGCGGGCCCCCAGGGTAAAGGGGGGGTGGGGGTGCACATGCGGGGTACCTATGGTACCCCCCTGCATTTGCATGCACAAAGCGGCAGGCACCGCACGGTGCCTGCTGCTTTGTGCATGTAAATGTAAAACATGCTTTTTTAACCTTGCGGCGGGTGCTGCTTCAAGCAGCACCCGCAGCAAGGTTAAAGATCCAGGATGTGACCGCCAGGGTGGCGGTCACATCCTAATTTGCATGGAGGGACCGCCGCTGCCCATGCGGACGGTCCCTCTTCCACGGGGATGGCAGACGGACGCAGGTCCGTCCGCCATCCTAATGAGGCCCTATATCTCCTTGTTTAAACCTGCTCAGTGCCCTTAGTAAACTCATTGCAATATATTTTAATGCCCGCTCCGTCCCTAAACATTCATTAGAGATATGGAGCCCCTTAGACATGGCAGCCCCTGATATCTGTTTTGTTACGGAGACCTGGCTACATGAAAGCGCCTCCCCTGATGTACACATTGCCTTCCCTGCGCAAAATAAAGTGATTTGAATAGATAGGAAAGAGGCCAGATAGGGTGGTCTACTAATTGCCGCTACACATGACTTAAATATCACTGTCTTATAAAGTCTTATATATAACCATGCAGAGATAAGTATCTTGAAGAATAATGGCTCTTCCAGTGGCTCCTGGAGATGGGCCTTAATCTATCGACCCCCTGGACAAAAGGAGACCTTACGGATAAACTACTAGAGTTCCTTGAGCCACATGTACTGGCTTCAGACAATTTTCTCCTAATCAGAGATTTAAATTTTCACGCAGAAATGCAATCTAATTCGGACACTGTGAAATTGATTTCCAATATGAATGCTCTTGGTCTCGCCAAGTTGGTCGTAGGTCCCGCGCATTGCACAGGTCACACTTTGGATTTGCTCTTTACGAACTCGTCCGGAATAACGGTGGAGCCCCCAATTTTGCTTTTATGGACAGACCTCTACCTATTGAAATTTGCCATTCCGATAACTGCGGTAAAAACTGAACGGGAAAGTGAATTCATGTTGCGTAGGTAGTGGCGTAAAGTCACCTTGCCTCTTTTTTTAAAGCATTTTTGCCATGATCAGTTAGGCTCAGAACCCATTGTAAATCAAGCGGCACAACATCTTGCCAATGCTATTTTGACTGCATTAGATAAAATTGCCCCTCTCAGTAAGGTCAAGATCAAGACCAGAACCGCCCCATGGTTCACTGACCAATTAAGAATGACAAAACTCTTGTGTAGAACCGCGGGGAGAAAGTGGTGCAAAAGTACAAATCTGGCAGATCGTGAAGCATACAAGAAACTGCATCATGACTACATGAATTAAATAAAACTGGCAAACAAACATTCCTTATAGATCGGATAAATACGGCGGAAAATTCCTCTAAAGAACTATATCAAATTTTGAAGGAATTTACTACTTCTAGTAATCAGCCAATAATGCCTGCCTCTCAAGATTAGATTGATTCCCTTTCTAAATTCTTTGAGGAAAAAATCACAGCTATTCACTATTCTCCTATATCCCAACATAATAGCACCAATTCTGAAGTTTTGTCCTGCCCAATACCCGATCCTCCTTATATTCTGAATGATTTTGCAAAATGTGATTGCAAGTCAGTCACCTCTGTCTTGCAGAAGATAAAGTCTGGCTCCCCCAGCGACCCTATCCCTCCGAAATTCTTCTCCATTATTGCCCCGGCGTTATTGGAAAGATTATTGGGTTTATTTAATTAGTCACTTTCGGAGGCGGACTTTCCCACAATATGGAAGGCAGCCAGAGTACGACTGATTTTGAAAAAGCAGACGGCTGATCCCAAACTTCTTCTAAACTACCGCCCCATATCACTACTTCCCTATTTTGGGAAGTCGCTGTAATCTCTTGTCAACCAACAGCTCGTTGACCATCTTGAAAGCCATGGACTTTTAGATCCCTCACAGTCTGGGATTAGGACGGCGCACAGCACCAATCGAGGTTACTGATAACATCAGACTGGCCTTAGACAAAACTAAGTCAGTCATCCTCGTCCTGCTCGATCTGTCCGCCGCCTTTGACGCCATCTCCCATAGCAACCTAAAAACAGCTACTTTGGGAGATTGGTGTCAGAGGAAATGCTCTTAAATGGTTCAACAGCTACCTCTCAGATCGTGTAACTACAGTCCAGATCGGTAACAGCATCGCATGCGAAAGATTGGTTGAGATGGGAGTTTCGCAGGGCTCCATTTTGAGCCCAATGCTTTTTAATTTATACATGACCCCACTGGCTAAGGTGATCAGCTCCTATGGTTTTGGTGTCATATCCTATGCAAATGACACCCAGATTTTGATCACCTTAGGCCCGGACACCCATGAAACCAAGCAACCTTTTAAACACTGTATAACCCAGGTTGACAAGTGGATGAGGGCGAACCATCTTCAATTGAATTGTAGTAAGTCAGAGATCATGCTCTTTGGCAAGGCCACGAACATTGGTCACATGACTGTTGGCCATCTAACTTAGGCCCTTGCCCAACACCCAAAGAAACGGTCCGTAACCTTTGTCTTTTACATGGACAATCAATTGTCCATGAAGAACCAAATAAATCATGTTATCAGCACCTGTTTCGATGTAATGCGCAGCCTGCGGAAGGTTTTTAAATGGATCCCTATCGAAGCACGGAAACCATTAATACAGGGATTCATTATAAACAGAATGGACTATGGTACTGCCCTATTGCTTTCATCTAATGAAAATCTTTTAAATAGGCTTCAGCTCCTGCAGAACACCGCAGCCAGTCTAGTCCTAAACCTTCTGCAAAGATCCTCTTCTGCCCCCAGTTTAAAAGCACTCCACTGGCTTCCAGTGAATAAACAAATTCTTTTTAGAGCCTTTGTGCTTGACCCATAATCATATGTATGGAAATGGTCCCAAGTATTGGTCGCAACAGCTATGCTGGTGTCAACCACGCAGATTGCTCAGATCCAATAAGGAGGGATTGCTTACTCCCCTTAGAATGCAGACTGCCAGGGAAGGGGGCCGATCCTTCTCCTTTCTTGCCCCAGCATCTTGGAATAAAATGCCTTTATACCTGCGTACCATTCCCGAACACAGCTGTTTCCATAAAAAGCTAAAGACATGGCTTTTTGAAAACTAAGCCAGTACTTCACCATCTCTTTGTCAGAGCTATCTGCAAGCACCATGAGACTCTTGGGAGTGATATGTGCGTGATACAAATATCCTTGACTTGACTTGACAGATGAGAACCTCCTATTGCAAAAAGAGCAGCGTTGGATTTATTGCTTATCAACCCATAAAACTGGGTTAAATGACAACGTTCCTTGGAATACCTTGAACAACCGTTAATTCTGTATATGGCGTAGTGTTTACGAACACCCATCTCCTCTACTAACAAAGAGCCACACGTTACATCCATGCCATTCCATGGTAAACCCCTTCATTCACTTTCTGGACCCACATCACCCATATGGCTATCGCCTACATGAAAACACCTGAATACACTCAGTAAGTAGCCATACGAATTGGGAACAAACTAGCCTGGGAAAAACATCCGACCAGTTTGTTTCCGTATACCTATGTCGCCCACACTAGAGCCCCACAAACAACATTGACCATGAGTTTGCCTTTCAGCCCAGGGTTCCCAAGGAATACGCATTACCAGCCCTCCTCTGCGAGAATGGCTAATAGCGAGGCCCCATCATCACAACAGGCCACAACTTTCAACCATTTCTAAATTAACACATGTTTCCCACATATTACCCCGCACATGGACACATATGTGTTCTCTACTTTTTTCCTTTTCGAGAATGGGGTACACAACTTACTAGTCATGTACACTCAGGAGTCTCCAGTCCCATCACAATACAGGAACCGCATAGTCTGCCTTCCCTGCCTATACCACACCCCTGGATGACGAAACGCCGCCCTGCTCCATGACGCGCAGATTGCCAATTACGGCTGCAACCTAGCGGGATAATATGGACATAAAAGCCGGTTTTCCCGACCTCATCTGCATCGACAGAATCCCGAGCAGGAGGCTGAAGCTGGTATGGGAAGCGGGCAGATGACCTTGAAGAAGTAAGTAGGTCACTTGGGTCCGGCAACCCGATCCACACATAGTGGATCCCAGTGGGGCTGGGAACACCTTCAGTAACAAGCTGTTTTCTTTTTCCCGTCACACTCTCAGTGTGTGACTACAGGTCCTGCCCCCTCACGGGATTCATGTTGCTTGGGATGACAATTTTATCATAAGTATTCTGCCTCATAATTTAATATGACCGCTTTAGCTACGGATATTCTCACCGTAGCGCATAGAGAGCAGTATTAAAAAGCAGCTTCGCACAAGCGCCACCTGCTGCTTCAGTCCCGCATTACTCCGCATAACGACCGAACACGGCGCACAGCATGTCACAACATAGATATGTGAATACCCGAAGCAAAAAGTATTATTTGCTCATGTTTTGTTTGTATTGTCTGTTTCTTTCTCTCCACAGGCTTTAAGCAACTTTAGGAGGACACATCCTCCCTCATCACCGCACCTTAGCGTGTGCTGCATCACTAGTGGCCATGTAAATCAAACCTGGCCATCACGTTCTTGCACTTAAAAACACTTATACATAGGTCCTGAAAAAACATACCTGGCTGAAACATGTAGACCTGACCTGATAATCTTGGGATATAAGAGACGTCATTTAAACTGTACCCATATCTGCTTCCATTTTTAATACAGCCAGAGGGCCCACCATTAAAATACTTACCTTTAACTTAAAGAGACCCGGTGGACAGTTTTTCAAACTTCTCCACTACAGCACCACTTTGCACTCATCACACACGAAACCAGCTGTAAATGAGGCATTGAAGCACACCTGAGGTGCACTCGGCACCTTGGATGGGACCCGATGATGAAGCATGGGTGAGGGTTTTCATTAAAAAACGAATGGTTTTCCCACACATGAACGTCTAGCTTCTAGAGTGAGAGCTAGTTCTCATTGATATTCATGATATCACTGATAGACGGTCTCTTGAAGGTGAGGGGACGATAGATGGTTTCTGTTAGCCCTGCTAAAAGAAGACTGGTGTCAGTGATAGCCTGTCTCCATAGTGTGAGGGACATGGATGGTTTCTGTAAGCATTGATAACAGAAGCTGTGGCTCTGCCAGTGACCATGGGAACTGTCGGCTTGCTTCTAATTAGCTAAGAGAAGAATCGCCATGGGATGGAAAGGATCAGAAGGACTTCCCTATAAAGCAGTGGCTGATGAATCTCCAACAGTGGGGAAATGCGGAAACTGAGACAACCAAAACAGATGACAGACCCCCAGAGAGATACAGCTTGAGAGTTCAGAAGTATTATAAGAAATATTATAAGAAATAGTGATAGAGCGCTGCAGGAAGACATTTTATCCCTTTGGAAGAGAGACAGAGGGATGAGGTTTGCATTACTAAACGCAGAAGAAGTAGGCACATACACACACAACAAAGCAAGGAGTGTAGCCCAGCCGAATGAGCCCTTAGGACACCAGGAACCAAGAATAGGAAATGCTGCATGTTACCATAACAACCTTCCAAGAGAAAGAACACACTGCTTGAAGAGACACATATGGTTTAAAGATGTAATGTTACATTTTGATCTAAAATAATCCCTTAATATAATAATGGGTTTGGCAGCAGGAATAAGGAAGTACTTTTGTTTAATGATTGTGGTCTTGACCACAGAAATTGGCAGCTCAACTGGTATCTCACTTTTTTCAAAAAATTATGCTGCTGAAAAATGGCAAGAAAATCAGTAAGAATGTGAGACACAACTCCCTACAATGGTCTTTCAGTTCTGAACTTCTACTGGGCTTTAGGAATTAGTCTCTGAAAACCACAGGGGATGACAAAAGAAGAACAGATAGTAACTCTTATTTTCTCCAACTGGAAAAAGAGGGTGTTTCTGAAAGATGAGATGTGGATGACTTCTTCTAGATAATGCAGAAATGAGGTGATGCATGGACCAGACGGAACATGATGGCTGGCTAGAATGCTGCTGGTGAACCCAACAGTCTCTTTGCCCAGATCTCTCTCAATGGGTATGCATTCCATCGAACCACCAACATATTCGCCTCTTGGAGCCCTGATACATCTATGACTCCATTTTTGGACAACAGTCATCTCCGTCAACTTGAACAGTCCCAGCCATATTAACATGAAGAGTACTTTCCAAACTAGGAGTGTCCCATGTGCTTGCCTCCTGCAGCAAGAGAAGACAGCCTGGTGACGTCGCTCGTCCCCTGCACTAACTAATGCCATGATTTAGAGAGTACTTGAGAGGTGTGCCAGTAGTGCCAGCACTGGAGAACAGTCAGGGGAGCTACAAACTGTTGAGACTAGCTGGGAGAAAGTAGAGGACTACCTCACAACCATATGTGGTGGAGAGAGTTGTATAGTCAAGGCATGCACGGGGTGCTGGTCAGGATACACCAAGTGGTGGCGGCATACCACCCCAGAGGGTCTCTGACTTTCAGCTACTCCCATTCAGTAACAGAAGATATCAGGACATTAAAAGGTCCTTGAGGTCAGGTATTCACGAAGAAGGAGGGTGGAGTGTTCTGAAGTCACTAAGATAAGCAGGGGAAAGAGATGTAAGTGGCCCCAGGGTCATGTCACAAAGGAGAATCACCAAGATAACCTCCCAGAAAAGAATAAAAGACGGGTAGAACCTAAAACACTTAGGATGAGAGACAAGATAAAGCTATGTTATCATCACATAAGAGTACTCTGTCTGGTAGATAATTTCTGAGGATAATAGCAGAGAAAGAAGGGTATATCTTAGGCAAACACACAAGTGTTTTATTTGTAAATGTGAATAGTAAAATTCCATAAATTGTTACTCCTATGCAATCAAAATATCAATTAGACTCTGTAAAATCCCCAGAGCTCATTCTCTTGGACCACAACTTGTAAGGGATGATCAACACAAGGAAGATCCCAGAATAAAGTAAAGACCTTACATCTGCATTCCACATCTGGGAGCGAGCCACAGATAAGATGCAAGACGCTCTGGGAAAATCAATTGTGCTGAAACCCCCACTAGGACTCCTGAACAGTTGGGAAGCAAACGACCTTACGGACATAGAACAACAATTCACCGCCCTGGGATACACCCTAGTCAAAAGAGCCATTGCTATGATATGGGGGCTCCAGACAAGCCGTTGCTGGTTGGTTGGGTTGGGTAAATGGACAAATGTATGGCAGCTGAAAAAGAAGTCTACAAAATTAGGGGCTGCCCTAAGAAGTGGGATAGAAAGTGGGGGGCCTGGAATGCCTTTCGGGGAGAACTATGCATCTCACCAACTGTTGAACTTGAAATGACACAAAAGAAATTCATGAAACTGTAATACCTGGCTGGATTGTTGTATCTCCCACTGTATTTTGTTTTCATTTAAATGACGACCGGTATATCACGATATATGTACATGACAAATGTTTTATTTATCAATAAAAAATGTATTAAAAATAAAATCTGCATTTCATCACTCAGGCCCCCAGGGCCTCAGGAGCACCAGCAATATCTGTATCAAATAGATAAAGGGCCTGATTTAGATCTCGGCGGATGGGTTACTCCATCACAATGGTGACAGATATAATGTAATTGTAGCGCTAGATTGACATAGAGCGCGATTTGGAATTTTTACTCGCTCTGTGTGGTTAGATCATCTGTATCCCCACGCTGCTCCGGTGTTTATCTTGCAGCCATTTCTGTTGTTGTTGTCGTGCCCCCTGGCCGGATATCCCCCACGCACCCGCCTCCCAGCTGCTCCTCCCTCCCACAAGCATTGTAAGCGCCGCTCTCCCCTCTGCAAGCTGTGACCGCCCTGACTAACATCAGAAGCAGACGCTCCCTCACGCTGCTCCCAGCCCCATTGAAGCCTCCATTTGGTATCATAGCGCTGTTTCACTCGCTAGTGCCAAGTTAACTGCAATTGTAATTGTAATTGTAGCGCTAGATTGACATAGAGCGAGATTTGGAATTTTTACTCGCTCTCTGTGGTTAGATGGTCTGTATCCCCACGCTGCTCCGGTGTTTATCTTGCAGCCATTTCTGTTGTTGTTGTCGTGCCCCCTGGCCGGATATCCCCCACGCACCCGCCTCCCAGCTGCTCCTCCCTCGCCCCTCCCCTTCCACTATCCACATATGACAGATTCTCTTGCGCGCAGCGTTCACGCGCAGCGATCGCGCCCTAGTCGCGCCGAAGGTGCGCCAAAGGTAAGCCCGTCTGCGCCCGTCCGCGCCAAGCCCGCGCCCAGCGCCAGACCCCCTGGCCCCCGCACCACCAACTTCACCCGCATCACTTACGACGCCTCCACCCTCGTAGCCCTTAACCCGGGCCGACTCCCCAACTGCGCCCAAGCCGCTCCTGGATTCACCCACGGACCCTTCACATGCATCTCCTGCAAGCATGATGGCACCAAGACCAACTCCTCATCCACGAACACCAAACAGAGATCTGACCCCAACCACCTAAAATGCTTCCTGCTCAACACTCGATCGGTCCACAGACACGCCATCGACCTTTGGAATCTACTAGACACCATCTCTCCGGACGTCGCCTTCCTAACAGAAACATGGATGAACGCATCCTCAGCCCCTGACATCACCATTGCCATCCCGGAAGGCTACAAGATCATCCGTAAGGACCGCATCAAACAAACAGGAGGAGGCATCGCAATCGTCCATGAGAACTCCATCCGCATTTCAACCAGTTCAGACGCCAACCTCGCTAACGCCGAACACCTTCACTTCCAAATCCACACCGACCCCAAGACAACACTCCGAGGCACCCTTCTCTACAGGCCACCAGGACCTCGTGCACAATTCAGTGAAGACATCACTGACTTTATCACCCCACATGCCCTCCCCTCCGAGGACTACATACTACTGGGAGACCTCAATTTTCACCTGGAAAAGAGCAACGACAACAACGCCACCACCCTTCTGGACAATCTGGCCATCCTCGGACTCAAACAACTTGTTAACACCCCCACTCACTACGCAGGCCACACACTCGACCCTATCTTCACCTCCAGCAAACATATCTCCTTCAGTCACACCACAGCTCTCCATTGGACGGACCACAGCTGCGTTCACTTTGTCTACAAAAAGACCACATCCCACAACATTCCTCAACCCACTTTGCGAAGAAACTGGAACAAAATCACCATCGACCAGATCTCCTCATCGCTTCTTCAAAATTCCCCGGCCCACTCTTGGAACGCCAACCAAGCAGCCACTAACCTCACTCAATGGCTAACGAATAGCGCCGACAACCTAGCACCTTTGAAAAAACGTCAAATCAAACTAGGCAGCAAAAACGCTCCCTGGTTCAACGATGATCTTAAGACATCCAAGAAACTCTGTCGCTCCCTTGTGAAGGCCTGGAAAAAAGACCCAAACACCAACACCAAGGACGCCCTCAAAAACGCCACCCGCACGCACCACCAACTGATCCGGACTGCCAAGAAAGCTGCACTTAAAGACCGTCTAGACAACAACGCCCACAACAGCAAGGAATTATTTAACATCGTCAAAGAATTTACCAACCCCTCAGCCAACTCCAACGACATCATTCCCTCTCAAACGCTCTGCGACTCCCTTGCCTCGTTCTTCCACAACAAAATCGCAGACATCCACAACAGCTTCGACAACCAACACGGAGACCAACGCACCCAACCTTCTGCCGTACCCTCACCCCCCTTGAACATCCTTACTGATTGGAACCCAATCTCCACTGATGACACCATCCGCCTGATGAACTCCATCCACTCAGGATCCCCCACAGACCCATGCCCTCACCACATCTTCAACAAAGCTGACTCCATCATAGCACCACACCTCCGAGACGTCATCAACTGCTCCCTCAACTCCGCCACATTCCCGGAAAGCTGGAAACACGCCGAACTCAGCGCCCTTCTGAAAAAACCCACAGCCGACCCCACCGAACTCAAAAACTACCGCCCCATCTTGCTCCTTCCATTCCCGGCCAAAGTCATCGAGAAAGCCGTCAACAGCCAGCTCGCCACCTTCCTTGAAACCAACAAATCCCTCGACTCCTCACAGTCCGGCTTCCGAGCAAAACACAGCACTGAGACCGCACTCATCGCAGCAACAGACGACATTCGAACCCTACTGGACAATGGAGACACAGTCGCCCTCATCCTCCTCGACCTCTCCGCAGCCTTCGACACAGTCTGTCATAGCACCCTGTTACAACCCCTCAGAAACATCGGAATCCAAGGAAAAGCACTGGATTGGATCACCTCGTTCCTTTCCGGGAGAACTCAGAGAGTCCGCCTTCCACCATTCAAGTCAGAAGCCACTGAAGTCATCTGCGGCGTGCCTCAAGGATCGTCACTCAGCCCCACTCTCTTCAACGTTTACATGAGCCCCCTCGCGACCATCGCACGCCAACACAACCTCAACATCATCTCCTACGTTGATGACACACAACTGATCCTCTCACTCACCAAAGACCCGAACACCGCCAAAACTAACCTACAGGAAGGAATGAAAGAAGTCGCCGAGTGGATGAAACACAGCAGCCTGAAACTGAACTCAGACAAAACAGAAGTCCTCATCTTAGGCACCTCCCCGTCCGCCTGGGATGACTCTTGGTGGCCAAAGGCCCTTGGAAAAGCACCCACCCCGACGGACCACGCACGGAACCTGGGCATCATCCTGGACTCCTCACTCTCGATGAACAGACAAGTCAACGCTGTTTCATCATCGTGCTTCAAAATTCTTCGCATGCTCAAAAAAACATTTCGCTATATCCCCACCGAAACTAGAAAAACGGTCACCCACGCACTGGTCACGAGCCGCCTGGACTACGGTAACACCCTATACGCCGGTACCACCGCAAAACTTCAGAAAAAACTCCAACGCATCCAGAACGCTTCAGCCAGACTCATACTAGACATCCCGCGTAAAGACCACATTTCTAGTCACCTGAAAAACCTCCACTGGCTCCCCGTAAATAAGAGAATAACATTCCGACTCTTAACCCACGCACACAAAGCACTTTACGAACTCGGACCCGAATGCCTCAACACACGACTCTCCTTCTACACCCCTTCCCGCCAGCTACGCTCCTCCAACCAAGCCCTTGCTGCCATACCCCGCATCAACAAAACCACCATGGGAGGTAGATCCTTCTCCTATTTGGCAGCTAAAACCTGGAACTCACTCCCCACCCACCTTCGCCTCACTCAGAACCACCTAGCATTCAGAAAGCAACTTAAAACTTGGATATTTGACAAGTAATTCCCCACCCTTCCTCAAGCGCCTTGAGACCCTCTGGGTATGTAGCGCGCTATACAAATTATTTGACTTGACTTGACTTATCACGTTCAGTAAAATATAAATCCCACAGGATATAATCGGAATTTTACTTCAGCAAATTATATATCTGCCACAATTGTGACGAGTAGCCCGTCCATCAAGATCTTTAATCAGGCTCCTAGTATCCTATTCGAAGATCCAAGGTACAGTTGCCATGAGGAGAGGGATTTAGTGGGCAGGCAAGAAGATGCTGAATTATCAGATCAAATCACTTAATAGGATGTTGGAGGTTCTATCAAAAGTGCAACAAATACAGATGAGCCCCCAATGAGAGCTGCAGAAATCTTGATCAAAGCCTTATGCAAGGATACTATAAATACATCTGAAGTGTCTAAGAAAAACAAAAAGGAAATACAAAACACATGTACAAGCTTTAAAAAGTAACTTGATAAGTTATCTCAGGGTTAGAGTAATAGGAGACTTACAGGCACATGCATCAATATTGCATTTTGCGATACTTTAATTGCGAAAAATAAGAAATCGCAATTAAGGAATTGCAAAATGCAATGCATCAAGAAATTGCTAAAAAATGTGCGATTTCTTATTATTTCTTTATTGCGACTCGCAATTTGAGAGTCGCAATTAAGGAATACCTCCCCATTCATTCCTATGGGCCTAGAGGCCCATAGGAATGAATGGGAAGAAATTCTCAATTTGTGATTAGCAATTAGCAAATCGCAAATTGAAAATGCGATTTCAAGGGTGCAGGGGTGTCCAAAGGACACCCTGTTACACCCCTGAAATCAATCTGTGCACATATGTTGTGCACACACATGCCCTTAGGGCATGTGTGGGAACAACATGAAACTTTGAAAAATGCACAAAAGTGCATTTTTCAAAGTTTTCGCAAATTACCATGAGGTTCAACCTCATGGTAATTTGCTCCCCTTAATTGCGAAATCGCAATTTTTGAATGTTTCATGCATTGCATTTAAGGAATCGCAAAATGTGATTCCTTAAATACAGTCGCAATTTGAGAATTCGCAAATATTTGCGAATACTTAAATTGCGAGGGCCTTGAACCTTCATGCTTTCCAAAAGAGGATTTTGCGATCGCAAACGGCCGATTTTTGCGATTCGCACCGTTTGCGATCGCAAAATCCGTTGATACATGTGCCTGTTAGTGGAGACATCGTGGGCAATATGACAAGAAATTAGCACAAATTTAAGAGATTATGGTCCATTAGTATGTTAGCACAAGATAGAATAGATGTAATAGAAAATTAAGTGAGAAGGAATAATATTTCATACACCATAGGCGTGGAAAGCTCCTGGGGTAGGGATCACCAAAAATTGGTATAAATCCATGGAAATAACCCCATCATCGACCCACCGGCCACCCGACCACGAACGGAACAACGAGGTGCAGTCAGGGAATAAAAAGTAGCTTACGTCTGAGAGGATCCACACCGGCCCGGCGCGATGACTTATCCTTGCCGGACTCCATTGTCTCTGGGGGGCAAGAAGGATCGCTGCATATCGCCTGCAAGTGGACCGCTGCCTGACTGAACTGTGCTCACTTGGACCACTGCTGCTGGGAGTCTGAGAGGATCCACACTGGCCCGGCGCGACGACCTTTCCTCGCCGGACTCCATTGTCTCTGGGGGGCAAGAAGGATCGCTGCACATCACCTGCAAGCGGACCGCTGCCCGCCTGAACTGTGCTGCCTCGGACCGCTGCTGCTGGGAGCGCCCGGAGCTATTGGGAACACGAGTAGCTAGCCGCTGCTAGATCCGGGGAAGACGCAGCGGTATCACCGGGGGACAGGGATCTCGAGCGGAGGTCTCGCGGGAATTTAACTGCACACACGCCGCCTCAACCTGCTACTTCACCCCCCTGCTGGTGAGTGAATAGTCAGATAAGACGACAGCTCTGCAATGACACTGTGGGGATAATTTAGTAAAGCAGCAAACTGGGAAGGCATGACCCACCTGACTATAAAATGGCGGCCGCCACGGACAAATGATGCTGGAATAATAACTATTTTTTAATCGAGGGTCTGTTTCTGACCTTCTCCCCTCCCATGCCGCTGAGGAAGTCATTACATCGGGACAGGGCATATTTTTTAACTGAAAAAGGGGGCTACAATAGAACTGATGAAAGCAGCAAACTAGGAAGGCAGGACCCGCAGCGCCTGACTCTAAAATGGCGGCCACCCCGAACAAATGATTGTGGAATAATAACAAGTTTCTAATCGAGGTCTGTGCTGACCTTTCCCCTCCCCTGCTGCTGAGAAAAATCACTACCTAGGGATAGGAGCATAAGTGAAAAAAAGGGATCTACAATTGAACTGAACGCAGCAAGCTGATAGCAGGACCCGCGCCGCCTGACCCTAAAATGGCGGCCACCGCAGACGTCCTGACTGGAAAATAAATACAATTAAGCACAACAAGCTGGGAAAACAGGTCCCACCCCACTTGAACCCAAAAAGACACAAGAAGAAAAGAAAATCAACAGTGGAACATTATCTAAGAGAGCGCACTCCACTTATGAGAGACCTTAACACCATTGTAAGTGACATCAACTAGCAAAGATGGCCGATAACAACTTAGAATTGGTAGGCATAAATGCACATATCATAAAATATCCAACCTACCTATCCAAAACCGCAGTTAAAAAATACAAACACAATCTAATGAGGAAGAACCCGAACACATTGATCTTTGACCCCTCCTTTAACCCAGACAAAGGCATGATCATAAACGACCTGATATTTTTCACCAGAAGAACGGCTAAATGGAGCACTGTCATTACAGAGATGCTCAACATAAAAGCTGTTAGCAATATCCCACATGGAACAAAACTATTGATCATACCGTAACCAAGACTCAGAGCAGACCTTTGCATAACTTTGTACAAGAATGGAATAGTGCTCATACAAGTAGCCAATAACGATTTAGAAAAATTTGACAACATATTTTTAACCTTAAAAGAATGTGTAGAGAAGCCAAAGGATCAACTACATGCACAAGTGAACAACCTAGACATCACCTACTCTACCACCAAAGGCATCATATCACCTAGAGAAGCACAGGATCAACAGCACGAAACACCACTAGGAGACACAGACATCTTACTTCCGAGAGAACCTCAGCATCCTCAACAATCTACGCTACTAGGAGACATAACGGAGACTGAAGACAGCCTGGATGGAGAGGATACAGAGAGCATAGAAACATCTATAATATGTGATTGTACCGCCCCAGCACAAATACAGAGGGAAGAATCATCATTGCTAGACCAGGAGGCGGATCCACAACAATCATCGACACTATAAGACATAACGGAGAGTGAGGACAGTTTGGATGAAGAGGTTACAGAGAAAACATAAACACCCATATTTTTTGTTAATACCACCCCGGAGCAAGCACAGAGGGAAGAATCAACGCTGCTCTCACATAAGGTGACTTCTCCTACTATTAGACCACCCAGTAAGAATCCAGGAATAAGTGACATGGAAGATGCCACCCCTCCATCAACCTCCCCTTGTACAACACAAAGGTCAGATAGGACCTCACGAAACACCAGTCACCCAAAAGTGGCAGAAAGATCAGACGACACAGATGGCGCATCACACGTCGCACATAATGAAGGCACCATCAACAGAACTAAGGACACAAAGAAAAGGAACTCGGGAAAAGGAGCAGACCCTAAACACTGGTTCACAAACAGTGAATACAAAAATGAGAGGATGAACACCTCTAATACATCACCTCAGACCCGGAGAGATATCAAAGGACTACAGGCACAAATTGACAATATGTCACAGGACATCCTAAGCACACTGAAAACAATGGAAACGATTCTGGAAATCACTGTAAGCATGCACTCCAAAGTCAAACACATCCAAGAAGTAATGCATAATTCTCAAGAAAAGAGGAGGGAGATAGCCATGCCATCACTAAATAGGCACAATCGACCAGATAGGATTCCTAGTTATTTAACAGAAGACGAAACCCTATCCCTACTTCGGGCATATGAGTCTCCAGAACATAGTAGAGGGGAGGAAATTAGAACAGTTACGATTGATGCTAATAGAACATCCAGACATAAAGAAAGGAAACCCAACCTTAACAACTTACAACAAGTCCAATTATCCACCATCTTGTCTGAGCGGGACTCTAGAGACACAAGAAAACCTCTGAAATGCCTACTGCTCAACTGTAGGTCAGCAGTAAAACATGCATCAGACATCGCGGCCCTTATCATTAGCCAGGAAATTGACCTTGCAATCCTAGCAGAGACATGGCTGTCGGAATCATCGTCTCAAGTCATGGATCTGTTAGTGCACCCTCAATATAACATAGTGAGACTAGACAGACCAAAAAAGATAGGAGGTGGTATAGCCTGCATACACCGATCGAACATAGAAATCAACCAAAATCAATGCTACTCTCTCAAATCCTGTGAATACCTAGGTCTAAATGTAAGATCAGCAGAATATCAAAGGTGCAACCTACATGCCCTATACCATCCTCCTGGAAATAATGCTACTTTTATAGACCAGTTAATGGAGATCATCAGGGAAAACTCTAACAATCACTCTAACGACATATTCCTGGGCGATTTTAACTTACACTGGGGCGACAAGAAGGACAAACAGATCAGCGTTCTTAAAGACTTTTTGATTGAGCTAAATCTTACCCAAGCCTGCACACAGCCGACACACGCAAAAGGAGCAACACTGGACTGGATAATATAAAGAAACAAGAACATAGTGATCCACTCAGTTGTGCCGTGTGACTGGTCCGATCACCATGCCATGACCTTCCTAATACCCACCTTGAAAAGGAATAAGACCACTCAGCCTATTAAACTCAAAAAGTGGACCCGGGACAATAAGGATGCGAATACTGAACGGCTAGTAGAAAGCTGTGAGAAAGGTCTGAATCCGCCTAACAACGTGCGGAATGTGAATGACCTAACGGATCACTACACTACGACAATAACAAACATAGTCAACACTACCATGCCACTAAAACTGAAAAAGATCACAGAAAAGGACAAAAACCCTTGGTTCAATGGGGCTCTGAATGATGATAGGCGGAAACTAAGACTTGCTGAAAGAAAGTGGAGACGACACCCCGCAACACCCGAACTGAAATCACTCAGAAAAATTAGAAATGAGTACAACAAAAAGATCCTCAATTCCAAAAAAGAATATATTAGATCAGAACTAGATAATGCCAAAAACAGGCCAAGGAAGCTATTCCAGATTTTAAAGCAGCAATCCAACAAATTGGCCAAATCGGCCCAAGAAACCACTAAAACTCAGCTGAACTGTGGAGAATGTTCAACCTTCTTCACCGACAAGGCCAACACTTTAGAAACAGAGCTCAAGATGGCAGCAGACAACCTGAACAACAAACCACACAGACTGAACAACTCCACCCTGACAATCAACCATGATGAAGCAAAAAACAAAGCGCATTGGGATACCTTTAAGCTATTTGATCAGAATACTATTGCCAAAACATTATCGGATATCAAACCAAATAACCTCTATAATGACCCACTGCCTGCCAAATGTCTACAAAAAATCAACCACATCGTCATCCCAATGGGGACCGAAATAATAATTGCCTCGCTCTCACAAGGGATCCTTCCAGAATGCTTAAAAACAGGCCAAGTTGTCCCCATCATCAAAAAACCAACAGCGGACCCAGCAGATCCTAATAACTTTTGCCCAGTTACCAATATTCCAGTACTTGCCAAATTTATCGAGAAATGTGTACAAAACCAACTGAGCCACCACATCCCTAATTTCACACCATTAGACGACTGCCAATCTGGGTTTAGAACAAGCCACAGCACGGAAACAGCAATCCTACATATCGTTGACGATGCGTTACAGGCCCTAGATCAGAATAGAACATGTCTACTAGTCCTTCTTGACCTGTCCTCTGCATTCGACACTGTAAATCATGAAAAATTACTAAGCAGGCTGCATAACAGGATGGGAATGTCGGGAAATATGCTGTAATGGTTTGAATCCTTCCTTCAGAATACAACTCAAAGGTTTTGGGTCAGCCAGACACTATCCCCATCATGTCCTAATTTGATCGAAGTCCCTCAAGGATCTACACTATCTCCTTCACTTTTCAACCTATATGTCGAACCTCTGACAGAAATTTTCAGACGCAAACATATCTTATCATATGTACGCAGACGACACGCAGATATACATCAAGATCGCATCTCTGGAAGATATCATGTTAATGAATGAGGCCTTAAAAATGTCATTAAACTGGTTGACCAGCAATCATCTGAAGTTAAATGCACAAAATGCGGAGTTCCTATTAATCTCTCCACCAAAGAACCACACAGAAGTGAAAGAATGGACCAAATTGATCACAGCACTAAACTGCACTCCTACTCTAGTGAACTCAGCGAAAACGTTAGGAATCACATTAGATAAGAACCTAGACATGAAAGCCCATATCAAATCAATGGCAAAAAATGCACGCTTTCACTTGAACTATATTAGGAAAGTGAAACCATTCATCTCTACGGCAGATCTCAAAATGGCAGTACAATCCTTAGTTATCTCAAGGATTGAATATGGAGGTACAACCTTAGCAGGTCTGCCAAAAATTTCCACGGCACCACTAAAAGCATGTCTCAATGCAGCTGCAAGGCTCATCACCGGATCGAGGAAATTCAATCATATCAAGCCACACCTGAAATCGTTAAACTGGCTACCATACGAAGCTAGAATCCAACTTAAAATGGCATGTATCACCCACAAAGCGCTCCACTACAAAACATCAAGATACCTGGCTCAGTAGATAGAGCTATCTGGAGGAGACAGACCAGCCAGGAGTGCCAAGCAGCCGCTGCTGAGACCACCCATCTTCCGGAAGAAGAAAACTTACAACAGAGCTTTCTCAGGGGCAGACCCCAGAATCTGGAACGCACTCCCTCCAAATATTAGGAAAATTACAAACACGGCAACATTCAAGAGGGAAGCTAAGATTTTCCTAATGAGTAAGTTCCTCACTTAGGCAAGAAGGAACATCACCGCCACCGCGACATAGTTGTGCCAAAGCAGAACAACAAATGGAAGTAAATAGAAAGCTACTATTTGTACTGGGGATAACCTAGAGGCGCTATACTTACCAAGAATCTGAAGGAAAAATGCACAGATAAAGACAATTTGGATCTATTGTTATTGTATTACAATTTACAGTACAGTAGGCAAATAGAATAACATGTATGATAACCTTGAAGACAGACATAGACTGAAATTATATTGGAATATGCACATGCCGATGGCAAGTACTAGCCTAATATACCTCGCCATTGTACATTTTTATGCTATACTGCTTTATAATCGTATACCTAACCTACCTCATATCAGTGTGAAATGGTTTACTACATAACTTTATACCTACCTATCTCATTCTTTGAATGGTTATGCTATGCAAGATGTATCTCTAACCTACCTAATGTATTTGTATCTGTGAAGCGTTCTGATACCCATGGGTCATGTTTGCGCTATCCAAAACTGTCTAAATAAAATAAAATAAAAAAATAAAACTCTCATGTACATCCAAAGGATGGTGTCCTCAATGCAAACAATCTTGCTTCCTACAGTCACAAAAAGAAAACGGGGCAATGGCATTACAGCAAAATCACATAAATAAAAGAAACTCCAAAAACAAAATATACCGGTGTGTGGTAGTCACAAATCCAAACGCCACTCAGTCAGTCAATCAATTAATCAGGGTTCCTATAGAGTGCGACTATTCATCCGTAAGGATCTCAAGGTGTTGGGGGTGTGGATCCGCAGTTCAGTCAAAGAGCCAGATCTTGAGGTCATTCCTGAATTGAGGCAGTGATGGTGATTGCCTGAGGTACAGAGGTAGGGAGTTCCAGGTCTTTGCAGCAAGGTAGAAGAAGGTTCTTCGTCCAGCCGATGTTTTTTGAATCCGTGGGATAATTGCCAGGGTGGAGCAAGGTGTCTGGTTGGTGTGTAGAAGGAGAAGCAGTGGCTCTGTAGGCATGCATGAGGAGCTTGGAGGTGATTCTTTTGTTGATTGGAAGCCAGTGGAGGTCTCTCAGGTGACTGTACATGTGGTTTTGGCAGAGGATGTCCAGGATAAGTGTGGTGGAGGCATTCTGGATTTGCTGTAACTTCTTTTTGAATTTTTGGGTCATCCTGGAGTAGAGTGCATTGCAGTATTCGAGCTTGCTGATGACAAACGCCTAGGTGGCCGTTCTCCTGGACTTAGTGGGGATCCATTTGAGGATCTTTCTGAGCAGGCAGTTGATGGAGAGGGAGAAGTGTGAGGAGAGCAAGGAGTTGAGGATAATGTTGAGGTTGAGTACGTGGCTGTTAGGGGAGTTCCAAGTGCTGCTGGCCACCAGGAGTCATCCCAAGTGGAGGGAGTAGAGCCCAGGATGTGGACTTTGGTTTTGTTGGAGTTAAGTTTGAGGCAGCTCTCCTTCATCCAACCCGCTACTACATTCATCCCATCATGGAGGTTGCCCTTAGCAGCTGTAGGTTCATCAGTGAGGGAGAGGATCATTTGTGGGTCATTGGGGTAGGAGATGATGTTGAGTCTGTGGTTTCTGACAATAGTTGCAAACATAGCCATATAGAAGTTGAAGAGGGTGGGGCTCAGGGAGTAGCCCTGGGGGACTCCGCAGCTGATATCTGTAGGATTTGAGGAGAACAGTAGGAGTCTGACTATCTGTGGGAGTCTGGTTAGAAAGGAGCGGATCCACTCTAGTGCTTTACCATGGATGCCAGTGTCATGGAGGCTTGTGCAGAGGCTGTGTGGGAGATGGTGTTGAAGGTGGCAGAAAGGTCCAGGAGAATGACAGCTGGGGTTTCGCCTCGGTCAAGGAGAGTGTGGATGTCATCAGTTGCATTCTGAGTGCTGTGGTTGCTCCTGAATCCATATTGGGAGGGGCCCAGGGTATAGTTTGTATCAATGAATTTTGTGAGCTGAGTGTTGATGGTCTTCTCAATGACTTGACTGAGAAGGGGAGTAGAGAAATGGGCCTATAGTTTTTGAGGTACGTCTGGTCGGCCAAGGGTATCTTCAGCAGGGGATTGATCTCTTCTTATTTCCAGTCTTCAGGGAAGGCGGAGGATTTGATGAAGCACCTGTTCAGTTGAAAATGTAATGGGGCAGGGGTCTGAGGGGGCCCCAGAATGGATGGTTTCATGATCCTTAGGGTGTTGTCAGCGGTGAGGGTGGTCCAGTTGAGAAGTGTCGGCTGGGATCTGTACCATTCGAGTGCGGTGGTTGCGGTTGGGGTGGGTGAGTCCTGGATTGTAAAGCTCTCCTAGATGTGAAATATCTTGTGGTGGAAAAAGGTGCAAGGTTGTTGCAGAGATCTTGGGAGGGTGTTTGTCTGTGATGTCCATGCAGGGTTTGGCAAATTCTTCGATCACGGTGAAGAGATCTGTGCTGTTGTGTGCGTTGGCATCGATGCGTTCCTGTATGGCATTTTTCCTATTGGATCTGATAAGGTGGTGGTGTGTGGTGATGGCGATCTTGAGGGCTGCCTGGTCTGCCAAGGTCTTGCCTCTCCTCCATCTTCTTTCAAGCACCTGCAGGTGCACCTGGACTCTTGGCGGGCAGGGGAGACCCAGCTGGCTTTCTCAGATGGCCTCTTGCTGGGGTTTCCTAAGGGGTGCCTGTGTGTTGGTGCAGTTTGCGATCCACTGGTGGAGGTTGCTTGCTGAGGTGCTGGAGTCCAAGATGGGGGGGCTTTGCTGAGGGAGATGCCGAGTTGATCTTCAGAGATCTTGTTCCAGCTACTGCGCGGATCGCGGTGGGCGTGATAGTGTTCAGAGGGTTTGTTGAAGGAGAAGTGGATGCAGTAGTTTTTTGTCCAATGTAGTCCGGAGGTGTGTCTGACAGAGATAATGTTGCCTGCAGAGAAGATGGGGTCAAGCATGTGTCTGGCTGAATGGGCTGGATAGGAGACCAGTTGTTTCAGTCCAATGGTGGTGAGGTTCTTTAGTAAGGATGATGTGTTGTGGTCATTGAGGTAGTCCAGGTGGAAACTGAGGTCACCGAGGAGGATTTTGTCCTTTGAGGCCACAGAGTGGTGAGTGATGAAGTTGACTATGTCTTCGCTGAAGGGGGGAGGGGGTCCGGGAGGTTTGTAGATGAGGGTGCAGCAGAGGGTGGAGTTCGGGTTGGTCGGGATCTATAAGTGGAGGTGTTCCATGTCGGGTGAGTGGTCATCGGAGCTGGTTGTGAGGTTGAGGGCGTTTTTGTGTACGATGGCAATGCCTCCTCACGGTCGGTTTGCGTGATCCTTGTGAATGATTTTGTTGCCGTCAAGGATGGCAGTTGCGATGTCCGTGGCTGAGGTGAGATTCATCCATGTTTCAGTGAAGAAGGTGATGTCGGAAGAAATGGAGTAAAGCAGGTCCCAGATCTCCACGGCGTGTTGTGGTTCTGAAAAATATGGATCCGTAATAGTACCGGACTCGAGAATAAAAACTTCGTCGAAATAGGACGAATTTGGTATCAAAAGACCGAAAATGACGAGTACATCAAGCACATGTATTTTCAGTATATTCGAGTGACAATTTCACCTCGAAATCGTCATTTACCTTCTGAACCCTTAGTTGCATGTTGCCCTCTACATAGGCCTTAATCCAGTCGAATTTGATTCCACAAGGACACGTACTCCTTAATCGACTTCTTCCTGACCCCAGTACAAGTTAGAACCATTGCCCCAGGCCGAGCTCGTTAGGTCAGTTCCCTCCCAGTGGCCAAGCAAGATAGTATCTAGGCCTAACCGGCCATAAAACCATTTCAGCACGCACACCTGCCATATCTCGCTCACATCTTTCTTCACTCCTTTCTCCTCACTTATTTTATGGTGGGGAGGTGACCATTTTTATTAGGGGTCCAGCGATATCTGATGAAATGTTGGGCCTTGCCGGATGATTTGTTATGGGCATCACGACGTGAAATATGTACATGTCATCATGACTCTGCTTTCTTTTTGTAATCAGTAACCATAAATGAAATACCGCGCACCCAAGGAATGTTTCGCCAAAGGGTGAATATTAGGTATAAGAAGAGAAGCCTGACTTCATGAAAGGGTGCAGTCTCCTGAATATACTTGTATCGTACTTCTAGGACCCTGTCACCTTGGTTGCAGCCAATAAACTAATCTTTGACTTCACCTAGAAGACTCTGAAGTTTCTGTGGGTCTGACTCAGGAGAACCCGAGGTCTTTGGTGTGTTGATCCCCTGGCACCGCTGGGTTACCGGTTCGGCACCGGTTCCTAAAAACCCAGTACCTCATTTGGCGCCCAGCGTTGGAGCGATTCCAGTGGTACCAATCAGCCTGAAGATCGTGAGGAGCTTCGTGTGAAAATTCCGGAGGAGGGCCCACCACCTCATCGACCCCTGCATGTCGATGTGGTCCGAAGGTCTTTACTACGAGGTTCCCCGCTTCCCGACAGCTACAAGGACTGCTGCCCTGGCTATCGCCCTGATGTTGGACCCTTGACATTTTCGGTAGAGCGAAACGCTGAGACGAGTCTTCTGGTGAAGCCATCGATAATTTTCAGTTAAGTATAAGTGGAGCGTCTCCTAGTCCTTAGTTGGACTTACTTTGTGATATCTTAGAGATACATAAAGGTTTTTATTGGTTCTTGCAAGTACCATAACCGAAGGACTCGTGTTTTCACGAGCAATATCGTAACCGATAACTCCTTTGAAGTTTTGGAACTAGACTAGAGAGAAAGGATGCCTAGTCTTAGACTCGGGAATTTGTTTTGTCTTGGTAATAATAATAGGGACTCCCGATTGGAGGACTCATGTCCGGTTCCTCCAGTTGGAACTCCGACTTACGAGCTATACGTTAAACATGGGGTAGGCCCCATCGTTTACAACGAGGTATGGATTAAATACACTAGGAAAGACGGTGTTTTAAAATGGCCCCAATATGGTAGCTTTGATTCTGAAATCTTAGACAACCTTGAAGTTAAACTCTTCAAAAAGAAAGCCCGGCCGGCGATGTTTGACTCTTTCCGCATATGGCGCAAAGAAGCCAAACAAAAAGAAATTAAATTAGCTAAGAAAAATAAGAGAGAAGAAGGACTTTCAGTAATGCAAGCTGCCGCGCAGTTTAAAGATAATGAGGAAGAGCAGATAAATGAACAATTGCACAGGCAACGTAAAATGGCAATAGATAAGTGCTATCCAGTTTTGCCGTCTCTTCAGCAAGGGACAGCAAAAGAGCGTGAAAAAGACCAATTAATGTCGCAATTGTTAACTTCGCCACCGCCCTATGCGCAGAATGCTACAGCACCCCCGCAACCTTTAGTTGCACAATCTGCGCCTCTGGCTTTTCCACAGCACCCACCAGCTGTTCTTCAGCTGGCTCCTACTTCTTCGGTGCAGCCTCCTCCAGGCCCACCGACCACTTCTGTTGCTCCTGTGTTTTCTACGATCTTGCCTACTGTACTTTCTACAAATGCCCCTTCTATGATTTTGCCTAGTACCACATCTATTATTCCTCATACCTCTTCTGCCATCTCTGCATCCGCTTTACCTCACCCCGTTCTTTCATCTGTTTGTTCTTCCGTTTCACCTTCCCTTCGGCAGAAAATGGCCAGTACTGTTACTAATCTTCTTTTACCACTTTTCGGGTCGCCTGCTACGACCCCTAACATAGGAAGAAGACAGTTGCGAAGTCAACTGCCCGATTATCAAGAGAGAGATTCCCTGAATAATTTAGCTCGGAAATGGGTCATGGACACTGCAAAATATGATTTACAGTCTGTCATGGAAGTTTTCCATCAATGGGAAACAGCGACACAGAGATATGTGTTCGAACAGATGTGTGTTTTTCTTTGCGAAGATTTAGAAGACAATGATCAGGATTGCCTCCCACAAGAGATGTGTCGTATAAGGTTTAAGTTTAGTCTGGGTATGATTGTAGGTCCCGATGTGGAAGAAGCAGTTGAAATGCTATTATCACATCGAAGTAAGGGAAGTAGTTCTGGGTCACCATCAGAATCTAGTGCATCTAGTAGGAAAAAGGCACGACAATACCCTATGAGAGAAGTTCCCCCACAGTGGAGAGAGGGTGACGCGACAGCTGTCCCACCTGTCCTGCCCCACTTTCACCGAGTATGGGTACATGTTCCATGGAAACGAGCTGAAGTTTTAGCACTCAAACAAACACTACCAGATCCGCGTAAAAATCCTGCAGGGTACTATAAAGAATTGTCGCAAACTGCTGGGTCATGTATTATGAATTTAGCCGATATCGATATGTTATTCGGGAACGTCGTTCCACAGCCTTTATGGGGAAAAATTCGCCATGAAGATCATGACCAGGAATTAGGTGACACGTGGGCTAATATTACTGTTGCAGATGCACGACAAGTTGGTGGTGCAAAACCTGAGCCCCTGATAGCGGAACTACCTTACCTCAGTGTCTGTTGAGAGAGAAGTTGTTGAGTAGGATGCAGCTGAGGTGGTCGGTCCTGTTCTCGTGAGTCGTGTGGTTGGTTGGTCTGGTATGCAGAGGCAGGAGAAGGTGCAGTTGTGGCAGGTGAATGGGCTTTTGGTGTCCTTCAGTAATGCGAGGTGGCAGGCGGTGGAACATCCGGGGTTGATTGCATTAAGTGTGCTGGCATCGTAGCGGTGGAGACGGTGAGGGTCAGAGTCCATGACGCTGGAGGTGATCCAGGTACAGACTGGCTTGTCTTTGGTGAACCTGTGGCATGCCTCCGGCATGTTTGCTGCCTACACCCACTGTGCAGCGGTGTCAGGATCCCAACTGCAGTGGAACCAGATTCCAAACCAGTATGCCATGAAACGAGTCTTTACTGGCAGGAAAGAAGGAAGAGAGACCTGTCCTGGTCCCGTTTGTGGCACTCGCGGAACCTAAAGATGGCCGCTAAGAAGCTGGAGTTGGCGGTCTAGTTGATCAGCCGTCTCCGGCGAAGATTCTAGGTGACGCGCGCGCTACAGTGGAAGTGCGCACTTCACCTAGACTTTCAGCTGAGGTAGTCATTTTTACAAGTGCTCGTGCGCTTGTTTCTAAGTAGCGTTATTTCAAGCATTTGGCGTGTTCAGAGTATCAGAGGAGCAGAGTTATCCAGCTACGCGTGAAGCGACATAATTTTGGAGTCCGTTTTCGATTCAGCATTCAACCTATAGCTAAAGTTTTTAGACTGGAAATATAAAACAGTGAAAGCGGTGTACAAGTAATGACTTTTTGAGTTTATAGTGTTGTGCAGAAGTCTACGATATTTCTCTAGAAACAAGAAGCAAGAAAGACTGTAAGACTTTAACAACACAGGAGAAAGATATTCTAGAATAATATACATTGACTTACCTGGATATTCTAGTAAGCCTAATCATCTGGAAGACAGTAGCGGAGTCCTGTAAAAAAAAATAGAAAAGAAATAAGAGTTAGAAGAAGTTAAGATTAATAAGGTGAAGAAAGAGAACATACAACTCGACATTTAATTTGGTAGGTTACACGATTGTGCAGAAATAATAAATAGTTTAACCTCTACCGCGCTACCGCGTTTTCCTGCTTTGCGTTGGAATTTGAAAAATGCGCGGTTTGTGACAAAGCCAGCTCGTCATCCGCGTAGCGCAGGTAACGCCCGTGACGAGCTGGCTTTGTCATCAGCGCTGAAGGGGTTAAAAGGTAAAAGAGGAGTTAGTAATAACCTTGTTAATATTTTGCAGAAGTGAAAAGAAAGGTTCGCAGCAACATTGTAATTAAACAAGAAGGCGACATTAAGCATAGTACAACAAGAACTGGGTAGGTCATAGAGGAAAAATAAATAGAAACTAGATACTGGCTGGTGATAACAGAGAATAAGAATTTGATATCATTGCAGGTCAAAAAGAGCAAGCAATTTACAACACTCAGGAAATACACTTCAGAACGGAAAAAGAAGAGGCAGGTCAACGTAGGACTTGGGGTATGTGAAGAAGAGAGTTAAGTTTAAGGAAATCTTAGAGCAGATAGGGAAGAGTACTTATACTATGTGCATGTGCTTAGTTTTCCTAGGAATCTTCAAAAAGCTGATTGAAAGCTGATTGAAGAACCCGACAGAAGACCAGAGAGTCCGGACCAGTCTCTTCTGTTTCTCTTTTGTTATTTTATCCAATTTCCCCCTTCCCCCTGTCTGATTAATGAGAGTCATGATATCATTCTGTCTCTGATTGATTGGAAGGTGGAGTTGGGAAGTAAGCATCTTCTGTTCCTGTGCAAGTCTAAAGAAAACAGAGTTTGGTAAGCAAGGGGCCTTGACAAGCGGCTGCCATTAAGTAGTTTTGGGGAGGCAGGAGGGCTGGTTAGTTGGGAGGTGGGAAACAGCTCTGGAAGGGGGCGAGTCCAAGGGGTAGGAGCAGCGGTCAGGGTGGGAAGGTGGAACACAGAGATGGGGAAAAGGAAGAAAAAAAGTGAACCAGGGCAAAAATAAAAGGACAGTACAGGCAATGAAGACAGAACAGAGGTAAAACTAAATAGACAAATACAACAAAAGAAAAAGGCTATAAAAGAAAAAACAGCAGAGCAAAAACAAGAGACAGGCTAACCACCGGGCCACCAGGAATGAGGTGCAGGTGCGATCCTGCGGGTGGAGGAGGACCTCAAACACAGAATCTAGGGCTCAAGAGGGCAGACCACAACAAGATGGAGATGCACAGTGGGTGGAGCAACACATGCTGACAAGGTCGTGAGGTGCTGGTCCTACTCGTCTACTCGTTCGAGCTGAAGAATGCACTTGGGACATTATTAAAGTAGGAGAAGGTCCCATTCCTTTCCCTATTTCTCCTAACTCAATAATATACTGAGCACTTGGGAGCATGTGGTCTATGAAAAATGTATCTTCTGTGTTCACCAAGGTCACAGCCCTTTTATCTTTATTGCAAACACAACAATGATGGACAGAATGTGGATCAATGTCACACATTCACCCCAGTCCAAAGATCTGGGCCCAAATCCATCGTTTTTCCACTCCACACCCCCCTGGGTTAGACAATGGCGATATGCAAATCAGCGCTGACCCTGTGCCCCATGGGAACAGTCCAGTCCGAACTACAAAAGCCATGTCCTTCCCAGAACGGAATCAAGCATCCGAGGCCCGGCCCGGTTTCGAGGTAACACCACTCATCAGCCCGGCTAGCTTGACTCCAGTGGTGTGGAGTGCCTGGGACTCACGTCTGAGCATCCCCAGTACACTTAGAGCGGTAATTGCAAACACAACAATGATGGACAGAATGTGGATCAATGTCACACATTCACCCCAGTCCAAAGATCTGGGCCCAAATCCATCGTTTTTCCACTCCACACCACCCTGGGTTAGACAATGGCGATATGCAAATCAGCGCTGACCCTGAGCCCCATGGGAACAGTCCAGTCCGAACTACAAAAGCCATGTCCTTCCCAGAACGGAATCAAGCATCCGAGGACCGGCCCAGTTTCGAGGTAACACCTCTCATCAGCCCGGCTAGCTTGACTCCAGTGGTGTGGAGTGCCTGGGACTCACGTCTGAGCATCCCCAGTACACTTAGAGCGGTAATTGCAAACACAACAATGATGGACAGAATGTGGATCAATGTCACACATTCACCCCAGTCCAAAGATCTGGGCCCAAATCCATCGTTTTTCCACTCCACACCACCCTGGGTTAGACAATGGCGATATGCAAATCAGCGCTGACCCTGTGCCCCATGGGAACAGTCCAGTCCGAACTACAAAAGCCATGTCCTTCCCAGAACGGAATCAAGCATCCGAGGACCAGCCCGGTTTCGAGGTAACACCTCTCATCAGCCCGGCTAGCTTGACTCCAGTGGTGTGGAGTGCCTGAGACTCACGTCTGAGCATCCCCAGTACATTTAGAGTGGTAATTGCAAACACAACAATGATGGACAGAATGTGGATCAATGTCACACATTCACCCCAGTCCAAAGATCTGGGCCCAAATCCATCGTTTTTCCACTCCACACCACCCTGGGTTAGACAATGGCGATATGCAAATCAGCGCTGACCCTGTGCCCCATGGGAACAGTCCAGTCCGAACTACAAAAGCCATGTCCTTCCCAGAACGGAATCAAGCATCCGAGGACCGGCCCGGTTTCGAGGTCACACCTCTCATCAGCCCGGCTAGCTTGACTCCAGTGGTGTGGAGTGCCTGGGACTCACGTCTGAGCATCCCCAGTACACTTAGAGCGGTAATTGCAAACACAACAATGATGGACAGAATGTGGATCAATGTCACACATTCACCCCAGTCCAAAGATCTGGGCCCAAATCCATCGTTTTTCCACTCCACACCACCCTGGGTTAGACAATGGCGATATGCAAATCAGTGCTGACCCTGTGCCCCATGGGAACAGTCCAGTCCGAACTACAAAAGCCATGTCCTTCCCAGAACGGAATCAAGCATCCGAGGACCGGCCCGGTTTCGAGGTAACACCTCTCATCAGCCCGGCTAGCTTGACTCCAGTGGTGTGGAGTGCCTGGGACTCACGTCTGAGCATCCCCAGTACACTTAGAGCGGTAATTGCAAACACAACAATGATGGACAGAATGTGGATCAATGTCACACATTCACCCCAGTCCATGGGGCACAGGGTCAGCGCTGATTTGCATATCGCCATTGTCTAACCCAGGGTGGTGTGGAGTGGAAAAACCGCTCTAAGTGTACTGGGGATGCTCAGACGTGAGTCCCAGGCACTCCACACCACTGGAGTCAAGCTAGCCGGGCTGATGAGAGGTGTTACCTCGAAACCGGGCCGGTCCTCGGATGCTTGATTCCGTTCTGGGAAGGACATGGCTTTTGTAGTTCGGACTGGACTGTTCCCATGGGGCACAGGGTCAGCGCTGATTTGCATATCGCCATTGTCAAACCCAGGGTGGTGTGGAGTGGAAAAACGATGGATTTGGGCCCAGATCTTTGGACTGGGGTGAATGTGTGACATTGATCCACATTCTGTCCATCACTGTTGTGTTTGCAATTACCGCTCTAAGTGTACTGGGGATGCTCAGACGTGAGTCCCAGGCACTCCACACCACTGGAGTCAAGCTAGCCGGGCTGATGAGAGGTGTTACCTCGAAACCGGGCCGGTCCTCGGATGCTTGATTCCGTTCTGGGAAGGACATGGCTTTTGTAGTTCGGACTGGACTGTTCCCATGGGGCACAGGGTCAGCGCTGATTTGCATATCGCCATTGTCTAACCCAGGGTGGTGTGGAGTGGAAAAACAATGGATTTGGGCCCAGATCTTTGGACTGGGGTGAATGTGTGACATTGATCCACATTCTGTCCATCACTGTTGTGTTTGCAATTACCGCTCTAAGTGTACTGGGGATGCTCAGACATGAGTCCCAGGCACTCCACACCACTGAGTCAAGCTAGCCGGGCTGATGAGAGGTGTTACCTCGAAACCGGGCCGGTCCTCGGATGCTTGATTCCGTTCTGGGAAGGACATGGCTTTTGTAGTTCGGACTGGACTGTTCCCATGGGGCACAGGGTCAGCGCTGATTTGCATATCGCCATTGTCTAACCCAGGGTGGTGTGGAGTGGAAAAACGATGGATTTGGGCCCAGATCTTTGGACTGGGGTGAATGTGTGACATTGATCCACATTCTGTCCATCACTGTTGTGTTTGCAATTACCGCTCTAAGTGTACTGGGGATGCTCAGACGTGAGTCCCAGGCACTCCACACCACTGGAGTCAAGCTAGCCGGGCTGATGAGAGGTGTTACCTCGAAACCGGGCCGGTCCTCGGATGCTTGATTCCGTTCTGGGAAGGACATGGCTTTTGTAGTTCGGACTGGACTGTTCCCATGGGGCACAGGGTCAGCGCTGATTTGCATATCGCCATTGTCTAACCCAGGGTGGTGTGGAGTGGAAAAACGATGGATTTGGGCCCAGATCTTTGGACTGGGGTGAATGTGTGACATTGATCCACATTCTGTCCATCACTGTTGTGTTTGCAATTACCGCTCTAAGTGTACTGGGGATGCTCAGACGTGAGTCCCAGGCACTCCACACCACTGGAGTCAAGCTAGCCGGGCTGATGAGAGGTGTTACCTCGAAACCGGGCCGGTCCTCGGATGCTTGATTCCGTTCTGGGAAGGACATGGCTTTTGTAGTTCGGACTGGACTGTTCCCATGGGGCACAGGGTCAGCGCTGATTTGCATATCGCCATTGTCTAACCCAGGGTGGTGTGGAGTGGAAAAACAATGGATTTGGGCCCAGATCTTTGGACTGGGGTGAATGTGTGACATTGATCCACATTCTGTCCATCACTGTTGTGTTTGCAATTACCGCTCTAAGTGTACTGGGGATGCTCAGACGTGAGTCCCAGGCACTCCACACCACTGGAGTCAAGCTAGCCGGGCTGATGAGAGGTGTTACCTCGAAACCGGGCCGGTCCTCGGATGCTTGATTCCGTTCTGGGAAGGACATGGCTTTTGAAATTCGGACTGGACTGTTCCCATGGGGCACAGGGTCAGCGCTGATTTGCATATCGCCATTGTCTAACCCAGGGTGGTGTGGAGTGGAAAAACGATGGATTTGGGCCCAGATCTTTGGACTGGGGTGAATGTGTGACATTGATCCACATTCTGTCCATCACTGTTGTGTTTGCAATTACCGCTCTAAGTGTACTGGGGATGCTCAGACGTGAGTCCCAGGCACTCCACACCACTGGAGTCAAGCTAGCCGGGCTGATGAGAGGTGTTACCTCGAAACCGGGCCGGTCCTCGGATGCTTGATTCCGTTCTGGGAAGGACATGGCTTTTGTAGTTCGGACTGGACTGTTCCCATGGGGCACAGGGTCAGCGCTGATTTGCATATCGCCATTGTCTAACCCAGGGTGGTGTGGAGTGGAAAAACAATGGATTTGGGCCCAGATCTTTGGACTGGGGTGAATGTGTGACATTGATCCACATTCTGTCCATCACTGTTGTGTTTGCAATTACCGCTCTAAGTGTACTGGGGATGCTCAGACGTGAGTCCCAGGCACTCCACACCACTGGAGTCAAGCTAGCCGGGCTGATGAGAGGTGTTACCTCGAAACCGGGCCGGTCCTCGGATGCTTGATTCCGTTCTGGGAAGGACATGGCTTTTGTAGTTCGGACTGGACTGTTCCCATGGGGCACAGGGTCAGCGCTGATTTGCATATCGTCATTGTCTAACCCAGGGTGGTGTGGAGTGGAAAAACGATGGATTTGGGCCCAGATCTTTGGACTGGGGTGAATGTGTGACATTGATCCACATTCTGTCCATCACTGTTGTGTTTGCAATTACCGCTCTAAGTGTACTGGGGATGCTCAGACGTGAGTCCCAGGCACTCCACACCACTGGAGTCAAGCTAGCCGGGCTGATGAGAGGTGTTACCTCGAAACCGGGCCGGTCCTCGGATGCTTGATTCCGTTCTGGGAAGGACATGGCTTTTGTAGTTCGGACTCGACTGTTCCCATGGGGCACAGGGTCAGCGCTTATTTGCATATCGCCATTGTCTAACCCAGGGTGGTGTGGAGTGGAAAAACAATGGATTTGGGCCCAGATCTTTGGACTGGGGTGAATGTGTGACATTGATCCACATTCTGTCCATCACTGTTGTGTTTGCAATTACCGCTCTAAGTGTACTGGGGATGCTCAGACGTGAGTCCCAGGCACTCCACACCACTGGAGTCAAGCTAGCCGGGCTGATGAGAGGTGTTACCTCGAAACCGGGCCGGTCCTCGGATGCTTGATTCTGTTCTGGGAAGGACATGGCTTTTGTAGTTCGGACTGGACTGGTCCCATGGGGCACAGGGTCAGCGCTGATTTGCATATCGCCATTGTCTAACCCAGGGTGGTGTGGAGTGGAAAAACGATGGATTTGGGCCCAGATCTTTGGACTGAGGTGAATGTGTGACATTGATCCACATTCTGTCCATCACTGTTGTGTTTGCAATTATCGCTCTAAGTGTACTGGGGATGCTCAGACGTGAGTCCCAGGCACTCCACAACACTGGAGTCAAGCTAGCCGTGCTGATGAGAGGTGTTACCTCGAAACCGGGCCGGTCCTCGGATGCTTGATTCCGTTCTGGGAAGGACATGGCTTTTGTAGTTCGGACTGGACTGTTCCCATGGGGCACAGGGTCAGCGCTGATTTGCATATCGCCATTGTCTAACCCAGGGTGGTGTGGAGTGGAAAAACGATGGATTTGGGCCCAGATCTTTGGAATGGGGTGAATGTGTGACATTGATCCACATTCTGTCCATCACTGTTGTGTTTGCTTTTATCTTTATGGCATTGGTATTAAGACAACATATGTGGGCCTATAGACTTTGTCTGAGTTAGCTGGGACTTCCCAGGAAAAGTCCTCTTGCAGTATGCTGCCTCCCTCCATTCACATAGGAGGTCAGCCAACTAACCCTTGGAGTCCACTTCTTTGTCCTTGGTACTTCAAATTTCCCCTTAGTTAGCCGGCAGGAGGTCCACTCCTCTTCTGATCTTCCACAGGGCCAAAAGTAAAGATGGTCCCATGGGTGTCACATTTATGCCTGACAATAGATAATGAATGGGGATGACTCCTGGACCCTCCCAGACCAATGGGGTAAATTTTCCCAGGAGGCAACCCTAGCTATTATTTCAGTCGTTTCTGTTTGCCTTACTGCAAACAAGCCCAAAATGGCATGTGGCAGGCCATTTTTAAGATGACAGAAATCTTTGACCACACTAAACTTAGGCTCTGAGGGCAGGAGATGTGTGGGGAGTCATTGGGAAATCACCACCTCCCACATCTAATGGAAAAATTCAGTTTGAAGTAGAGGCTGTACCCACAACAAACCGAGAGACAGAAGTCTGCTAGAAGATAAACAGGGTACTTCAGCAGCCAGAACGGGCATACACAAGATTGCCTTGACGTCCTGTTCTTTCTGTTTCAAGTGTGCCACATGGTGACATGTTGCTCAACAGATGCGTCAAGCAGGATTTGACATGTAGCGGCAAAAGCATGCCCATAGCCCCAACCTGCATGGTCTGTTGAGCACAGAGAAGTGATCGCTTCCCATTCAGGTCAGCCTATATTTTGCACCTCTTTCACACTGGTTCCTAAGCTTGAGCACAGGTGGGGAGTAGGTAAAAACATACGCTAATTAGCCTTCTGACAGTTTAGACAGGTAAGGGGAAACTTTCTAAAAGCTACTACTCCTTAATATCTTTTAAAAATACAGCCTCGCTATTGAATTTAAAACTAGTCCCAAGGTAGCAGTATGAGCATTTAACATTTTTTATTCGAATTCTGGGTTTCTACATAGAATAGCCAAGCCTTTCATAGTGAAAATTGTGTTTCGGTGCATGCCACTGTAGGGACATAGTAATACAAACAATGGCAGCCATGAAGCCATGTTTTCCTTACCACACTAATGCATGACACAATCAGTGCTTCAGTCCACAAGTTTTTTTACCTTTGCAGGCAATGGGTGTATTTCCACAAAATATACTATTACAATATGAATTAGAATGTCTAGTCCAAACTACAAACCCGATGTATTGTTTCTTACTGAAACATGGGCTACTGCCTCATCCGAACCGGACTGGGTGACAGCGCTTCCCTGGGGCTATTCGCTAGCCAGTATACCTAGATTTGGACAATTGGGCAGTGGGTTTGCCATTATTTACAGATCCGAGTTCAAAATAGTTTGTGCACCCGCTCTGCTGCCAGGTGCAGAAGCCTTGACATTTAACATCAAAATCAGAAAAGTGCTAGCCTTTTCTGGGTTGCTCCTGTGCAGGCTGCCCAGATCTAAATCTTATTTTGCCCAAGCTTTACAGTCCCTGCTTGAATCATGCCTAGATTCCCCAATATTCCCTACATTAGGGGACTTCAACTATCATCTAGAACTCAGGGAGGATGCCTGTACCGCTGTACTGATAGACACCCTCGAAGCTTTTGGCCTCACTCAGATTGTTTTAGAACCTACCATAAGTTTCTTTATACGTTGGATGGGGTTTTCACAAATAACCCCTCCATTAGCATCAATAGAACTCTGCCACTTACCTGTGAAGACCATAGGGCAATCTTATTCAACCTAAATGACAGGCACAACAATGATCCGCCGTCCCCACCCCCGCTTCTGACGAACGTTCAGGCATGGCTTAATATTAGTTCTGAGGGACTCATAGACTTATTGGACAATAATATGCCCACCTTAGTCACAGATTCTAACCTGGCTGCCGAAAGATACGATGATTGGATTAGCTCAGCTGTCAATCAATTGGCCCCAGAAAGACCTACTAAACAATGTATGAAGAAGCCAACCACCCCATGGTACAGCCTTGAGCTGAAAACATAACAATCCACATGTCGTAGCCAAGAACGCGAATGGAGGAGAGACTATAGTATGACGGCCAGAAGGAACTACAACCTAGCACTAACTGACTATAAAACGAACAGCCATTATCAGATCGAAAAAGAATTACTACACCAGCAAAAGTGAGGGGTCCAAAAGCTCAGCTAGAGAACTTTTCAAAACCATCAGTGCACTGTCTAAACTTCAACAGGGCAATGATTTTATGCCTGACCAAATGCTCGTGAAAAAATGGCCACCTTTTTTCAATCTAAGGTCCAAACAATATATCGGGAATTAGAAAGTCTGGGTGCTGGCTGTCCCTCCACTCAGGCCTCTCCTGCGGAACTTGCATCACCTATCTCCTGTCACTTGAATAGCTTCTCCCCCTTGACCATCAACAGGGTAAATGACTTAATACTGGCGATCAAGTCGAGTTCTCCAACTGACCCATGCCCTCCCTACATCATCCATGGGGTTTCAAACAAAGTTAGCACCCTTCTCGCCTCCCTCCTGAACAATGTTATTAATACAGGTGTCTTCCCGACTTCCTGGAAGAAAGCCTTTGTCAGACCCATTCTAAAGAAAAACCCTCCTTGGACTCTCTCGATGTAACAAACTACCGCCCGATAGCTTGCTTGCCCTTGGCAGCATAAGTTCTGAAAAAAGCCATTAACTCCTAGATACCAACAACCTTCTCGATTCCACACAACGTGGCTTTCGATCTGGCCACTCTACGGAGTCTGCTTTAATTATGGCTGCTGAGGAGATTCGCTGGTAAATCGATTGGGGTGGCAGGGCCATCCTGATCTTACTTGACCTATCAGCCGCGTTCGATACGGTTAACCTGCTGTACTTGCGCGACGGCTGGAGGCAGTGGGAATCGTAGACACCGCACTTGCCCTTCTCTCCTCCTTCCTCTTGGTCAGAGAACAGAGGGTGTGGTGGGGTACCCTAGAATCAGGCAATTTCTATCATCCACAGGAGTACCACAAGGATCCGCCCTCTATCCAACATTGTTTAACATTTATGTCACCCCTATGGCCAAGCTTATTAGGGACCATGGTTTCTCACTAGTATCGTAAGCGGACGATACCCAGAATATTATCTCCATTTCATCCATTACAGACTTGGTGGCAGACAGCTTTCATGGCTGTCTAAGCCACATCATGAAATGAATGCATAAGAATGACCTCAAATTAAACACAAACAAGACCAAGATCATGGAATTTGGAAATGGCCCGCCAATCTGGTCCCAATGCTGGTGGCCAGCAGCAGCGGGACTTTGTCCTACCTCTGCTTCTAAAATGAGAAACCGGGGTTTCTTATGCGATGCCCAGCTTAATTTCTCAGGGCAGATCAATCAGTTCATATCTGTTTGTTATTTCCTTTTTGAAGGTGCTACATAAAATCCTACTTTTTTTACCCATGGACTTGAGTAAAACAGTTGTGGTGGCCCTTGTTCTCTCCCGACTAGATTATTGTAGTGCCCTGTACCTAGGCAAACAACAGCTCTCTCGAATGCAGCGGCACGTACTCTGTTCAACATTCCTAAATATAGTCACAGTTCTGGTGCCATTAGAACTTTACATTGGCTCCCAGTCAAACAGAGAATTGAGTTCAAGACACTCTGCCTGGTTCCCAAAGTCCTATATGAGGGTGGGCCTAATGACTACCACAAACTATTCCAATGGCATGCCCCCCCATTGGATATTAAGATCGGCCAGTAAAGCCCTGCGCCACGAACCTAGATTGAAAAAGTCCAGATAGGGAGGCAGATGCATCTCATTCATGGTACCTAAGCTCTGGAAAGTACTTCCCCTCAACATTAGGCTAATTCCAAGCACGAATGAAAGAAGGAAGAATAAAGGAAATGGGAAGCCAAGAGTCATTACAAGCAGTGAAGGGTGAGAGATTAAAAGCTTGGGAAAATCTAACAGGTGCCTTACTGGAAAGCTTTCCTCATAAAAAGAGGCACCAGACTCAATATCACCATAGGAAGCTAAACCGGAGAAACAGTTATCACCCTTGGTTTAGTTCAGATTTACGTAAACAAAAACGTTTAAATTGGCGAGAAATTATATCTGTCTCAAACCAGTTAAAAGAAGGAAAAAGACCAAACAGAAGCGAGCTTAAAAAAATTAAGAACACAATACAAGAAAAACAGTTGTGAATCAAAAATCAGATACCGCGTCACAATGTGGAACAAACTCCTTCTGGCGAGCAAACAACAGAATGGAAAACATTTTTGGCATCAGATAAACTCCCTGATGTTTGGGAAAAATAGACAACAAAGTGCAGGGATTAATGAGGACATATGGGTAACCCACATAACGACAACGTACAAAGAATCAGAGCTCAAATCAATACCCGATAGTCAAATTGCAAGATTCAACAGTAGGTGGAGAGTAGTACCTTGGGGTCACAGACGTGAACAATAAGTACATCGCTCTCCAGAGTAAAAACACATACAAGTTAATGGAAGTTGACCAACTGACAACAATCGTAAAGAAACTAAAAACAGAGGGCACTGCAGGCCCCAATTGAATCCCTAACGCACTCTTCAAGGCAGAAGTATCATATTGGGATCCCTATTTTACTCCATTTTTCAATGAGCTGTTTTTGACAAATGGAAACCCAGAATCATGGAGGGGTTGCATTTTTCCCCCCAAACTTCAAAGGTGAAAATCCAACAAAGCTGACGAGTTACAGACTATTCGCTTTAATAGATGTTGAAGCTAAGTTATATGTGAGCTGCTTGCTGACTCAATTGAAAAAATGGTCAGATGACAACATTTGTATTCCAAGGACACAAACAGGTTTCAGGGCCGGTGCAGTCACCTTAACAAATTTAACGGCATTAACGCTATTAGCCGAAAAAGCCAAACATATGAATAACCTCCTCTTTGCCTGTTTTGTGGACCTTAAGTTCGCCTTCGACTGTGTGCCCCGAAAACGACTATGGGAAAAATTGGACAGTTGGGGTATCCCAACAAAGTTATTAAATGCCATCAGAGAATTATAAACAGGCACCTGGATGGGGGTAAAAGTAGGGCACGGCTCAAGGATAACAAAGAAAATAGACACCCACAACGGATTTAAACAGGGGTGCATGCTAGCCCCCACCCTTTCTAATTTGTACTTATCTGATCTCGAAAATGCCCTCCAGGAAACTAACAGCCATCCACCATCGCTAGTCAATGAGGAAATCAGGTGCCTTCAGTACGCCAACGACATTGTACTATTAAGCCAAACTTCAATCAGTTTACAACGTGGAATTAACTCATTAGCCAAATACATGGAAGAGCAAGGGCTAGAATTAAATCTATCAAAAATAAAGGTAGTATGGCTTGTGGACGCTAAATATAAGAAATACATATGGCACCTAGAGGGAAAAAAAGTAAAGGCAGTTGCCTCATAGAAATATCTTGGATTTAAGGTGGAACAAAAATTGAGTTATAAATCACAGCTCACCGCAAGGAGGACCAGAACCCAAAACATTATATATGGCTTTAATCTTTTAAAAAAGAAATTAAGTTGTCCATCTCGCAGCAACCTACTATCTGTCATGCTCGCTCAGCTAATGCCAACAGTAACCTATGGTACAGAAATAATGAGGGGTTGTGAAATTCCAGCCTTGAACAAAATACAAACAAAAGTTTATAAAAACGTTTTTCACATACAGCGAAGTGCATCACCGGCCCAAGTGCTTCTTGAGTTCGGACTACCCAACCAAATATTCAAGAATAAAGGTGCATTGATCAAACTATGTTGGAGGCTGCGTGCATCTGAAATCGGTTCCATTGATCATTTGTGCTGGAAAGAGATAGTCAAAAAGCAAACAAAATTCAAGGATCCTAGGGTTGCTATCTAAACCAGGTGATAGAGGACCTGCATGCTCAAGACGTTTGGAACTCGAGCATTGGGAAAAAGGCCTTCAACAAACTAATCAATTCCACAATAAAGCATCTGTCAAATTCAACAGACGAGAAAACTTTACACAAAGACGTAACACCTGGACGGTGATCAGCCAAGATGGCACAAGAAAGCCTCAGGAATATTTATCAGCTCATTTCTCAATGACCTTAAAACATCAATTCATGAAACTGCGTTCCAGTATGTGGGAAACAAAGGATCTCATCGGTTCGTTTTTTTTTTTTATTATTGGAAAAAATACCTGGTACAATCATAAATACATACATTTTTTCCTCATAAACCTCATTTAAAATCTAGAAATAATATTTACAAGAAATGTACATGAGAAGTATAAAGATGGACTGGATCAGGTTAAAATTTTCTTAAAAGAGAAGAGCAGCATAATTCATTTATATCATAAAGTGCTAAGTCAGAATTTAATTACAAGATCGTCCATGGTACCACCAAGTAGCTTTATTTGGACCTTAAATTTATGTATGAGCATCCAGCCAGCCCCTAATCGGTGCCCATATGTCCCACCCCCAATCCCTCATCTTTTTACCCCTCCGCAAGTAGAGGGAGGATTCGATGTTATAGATCCCAAGGAGCCTAGCCAACCACATCTGATAGGAAGGGGGTGCTACATCTTTCCAGGCGGAGGCTAACAATATCCGGAGAACAGTCACACTTATAAAAACGAATGCCTAATTCTCCTTATTAAGGCCCAAATTACAATTGGTTCCTATCAACATTAGGGTAGGGGATAGATTGATCTTAAAACCTAGCAGCCCCTCCCAGAATTTCTCAATCTCCCCCTGGATTGGATTTAATTTATCACATTTGTAAAACATATGCAACAGGTTAGCTGGGCCTTCCTGGCATCTTGGACATTTACCGTCAAGTCTTTTCCCCCATTCACATAGTTTCGCATGGGTGAAATACAAATTAAAAAGGGTCTTATATTGCTGAGCTTTCAAATTGGAGGAGCGGAAAACTTTACTAGCCATCTGTAGAGATTTATCTAAATCTACACCCGGATCGCCCAGTCTAGTTGCCCAGGATGTTTCACATTTTTCCAAGTCATCCTGTATACTTGACAGTAGAGATCCATAAATTATCTTAATTTTAATTCAGCCCCTTAATAAATATTCTATTATACTTATCTGACCTACTGGGATAATCCGAGGTCTGATACCCCCGAGTACTCCAGCGATCTGCAGATACTTGAAACCCTGATTCGCCGGGATTCCAAATATCTGCTGAATCTCTTCAAAGCTCAACAAACTATCTCCTTCAAAAATATCCCCAACTCTTTTAACCCCTAGTTGTTCCCATAATCTCGCTATTCTATCATTGCTACATTGCGAGAGACTACTTGAATTCCACAAAGATGTATAGTAATTGATTTTAGGAATTACCATTGCCTTTCGAACTAGCTTCCATATTTCCCAGAGACTATCCAGCACCTTATATCGCATTTTTTTATAGTATCATCTATCGTTTTTGCGTAGCAGGAGTCCCAAGGCCTCACTACCCAATAGCAGCTCATATATGGATGGAATTGCTTAGTCATTATATCGAGTATCAGATAGATTTGTGGCAGGCTCGAATAAGATTGCCATCTGGCTCAGTAGACTGGCCAGTTGATAAAATCTAATATTTGGCGCCGCCAGCCCTCCCCTTTGTTGCGGGAGGGATAGGTATTTCAATGAACGTCTGATCTTACAGTACCACCAGATAAAGTTTGCAAAAATTGTCTCAATAGTTTTTAGGACAGCCTCATCAATCAAATATGGGATCGAACGAAATAAATATAAAATCTTAGGGAGCATAGTCATTTTAAGGACATTAACTCTTCCTATTGTGGAAAGATGGAGGACATCTATTCTCTTCAAATCTGCCGTAACTGATTTTAGCAATGGATTAAAATGATCCTTTACAATTTCATTAGTTAACAAAGTTATTCTGACTCCCAGATAAACAGCTGCGTCAAGATACCTATCATAAGACCTTATGATATTCCTTGTGCAGATTATTTGGGTTTTACTTTCATTTAAAAGGTATCCTGAGTTCCGCCCAAAATCCCTGGCTATCCCTGCGATCGCTGCCAAAGCCTTATCTGGTTCCGGGGTAATAATGGCCAGATCGTCCGCATAGGCTAGCAGCTTAGTTTCAATCCTGTGGCTTACTACTTGAGCAATCTGACTACATTCTAAAAGACAACCAATCAGGGGATCTATGTACATAGCAAAAAGAATGGGGGTGCAGGGACATCCCTGTTGTGTCCCTATTGCGATAGAGAGAGATTCTGAGCTACCTCATATTACTTGAATTCTGGCTTTTGGGTCGGAATACATCGCCTTAATAGCTCTCGAGATTCTAGGGCAAAGCCCCTTCGGTCCAATATCCCCCACAAATAGTTCCACGTGACGCAATCAAAGGCCTTTTCGGCGTCCAGAAGGATCATGGCCATCCTTCCCCCCGCGGAAGCCTGGGCATCGAACAGCCTGATGACACGTCTAATACGGTCCATTGTGCCACGACCTGGGATAAACCCATGCTGCCACGGGCAGACCAGACCGCCAATGACCCCTCCAAGCCTTTTAGCCAAGACCTTGGCGTAGATCTTTGTGTCAGTATTTATGAGGGATATTGGACGATACGAGCCAGGTTTTTCCTTCGGCTTACCCTTCTTATGAAATACAACAATATTTGTTTCCTTCCACGAATGCGGTACAACCCCAGAACAAATAATGCCGTTAAATAGGTCTAACAGTATAGGTGCAATCTCATTCTACAAGCTTTTATAAACTTCAAGTGGGATATTATCGGGACCCGAGGCCTTCCCTGGTGCTAGCTCCTGCATTGCCTCCATCAGTTCTTCCATATTGATGTCCCTATCAAGCATAGTTCTATCTGGACCCAGCCAGTTGAGGTCCTTCGTCCTTAAAGTCTGGGCTAATCCCATCAAAGTGCATCTCTTCCATGTATAACTTTTGATAGTAATTTCTAAAAACCTTTAAGATGTCTTCGGGTTTTGTATAGTTCAGGGTACCTTCTTGGATATTAGATATTATATTCCTATTAGAGTTCTGCCTTTTTCGTAGTGCTAGAAGCTTCCCCGCCTGTTCCCCTGTTTCATAGAGCCTGCCATTCTGTGTCTGATATTCATCTGCTGCTTTCTGTGCCAACCCCTTGCATTCTGCTTTTATGGCCAGGATCCTCTGCTGACTCTCAGTGGCATCACAGGCCTGGATAATATCCCTTATGTGATGTTCTTCTGCATCCACAAGCTGGGCAGTCAGTTTCGCATTGACTTCTCGATCTTGTTTCCGTAATCTTGTGGAGAAGCTTATTGTTTCTCCTCTCAAGGCGGATTTAAATGCGTCCCAAACCATATTTCGATTAGCACTATATCGATTTATGTCAAAGTATTCTAAGGCCCAGCTCCTTAAATGCTCTACAAATATAGGGTTAGCTAATAGCTTCTGCTCGAAGATCCATCTTGTCCGATACCAATATTATACTGCAAAATTAGCGGATTATGATCGGATAAGAGTCTGGGTAGCTTTTTAATCCCAACCCTATTTAATTCAGTGGAGGAGATTAAAAAATAATCCAATTTGGTATATTTTTTGTAAGGGCATGAGAAATAAGTAAATCCCTGACTATTAGGCTCCTTATATCCCCAGAGGTCCACCAGACCATGTGATTCCATTAAAGAACTCAAGTCACGAAAAACTTTAGGTTTACGACCACCATAAACACTGTTATTAGTCAGATCAGCAGATATATTAAAATCTCCACACATAATAATGGGTCTTGGCCAATTAGTTAATTCCAATTCAAGGAAATTAAAAACCTCGGGATCATCTTGATTGGAACCATAAACTGTACAAATTGTATACCCCATTTCATGTTCCACCAACGCCCATCTCCCTTGACCATCTGTCATTTGCCGCTTTATTCTACCAATTGGTCTGCGCATGTGATGTACACAGCATTGGCGAGGTAGGCCAATAAAAAATTATAACCTTAAATTCCAGGACCCTCCCAAAATTCCATTGCATCCAACAAATCACAATGTATGAGCCACCCTAACCTCCCCCAAGAGTCCCCTCCTCCCCCCTCATTACTCTACCAAACCCATCACTCAATAATATCCAGGAACCAACAGCTTCTTTAATTTTCAGCTACACACATGTCATTAGAACCTTCTTATTTGACACTTGTATCAAGATACTCTTTAGCTTTGATTTCTGAAGCTGCGCCGGGTTGACGAGATACACTTGAATGTTTTTGTCCTGAAAAGGTTTTATTAACTGCTTCAATCTCCATTGTCTCTCTACTGTTGAATGGCAGAAATCAGGACGGACAAAAAAAGAGACCCCCCTCGCTTATTCTCCTTGCTTCTGGTCTGGCCTTTTCTGATATGGCCTGTCTTAGAAGGAAATTGCCAAGGAATATAAGGATTGCGCGAGGTTTATCCCCCTCTTTTGCCTGAACTCGGGGTTTAAACAGGATGCGGTGGGCCCTCTGAACTTCAGCCGCCCAGTTCCATTCACTTAGTTCCGGAAATGCAGATTTAAAGAGGCCAATAATATACATTCTTGTGTCCTGCCCCTCAACTCCTTCAGGGATACCCAGCACCCTGAGGTTATTTCGCCTCTGCCTGTTTTCGGACTCCTCAAGCTTCCACTGGATATCCCTGATTTGGGAACTATAGGCCTCGGCCTTAGCTGACGCGCTGGCAGCTTCTGACTCCGTCACCACAATTCTCTCCTCGAGATTTGTCACCCTCTCGCCTGTATTTGAGCATGCCTTGGGTAGCTTTCTAACCGTTCCTTGCATCTTCCTCATTGCTACCTGTGCCTTCGGACTGTCCTGTCGTGTTTCCTCCCTATGCGAGAGGATGGCCTGGTGAATCATCTCCAGCGTCGATGGAATGGCACCAATTTTCGACTGGGGATTATCCACTATATGACCTGATAGTGGAGCAGTAGATGAATAGTCCCATTTCAGGTCCTTCCTCCCCCGGTTTTTGCCTATATATTGGTTCGCTTTCCTGGCCGTAGTGGGGGGGTCAGGCTCATCATCTTCTAAGACTTGGTCAGAATCTAAATCACTGGTGCCTGGTGATGAAGTCTGGTCACCCTCTGACCAATTTCCCCCATCCGAGAGTGAAAACAACCAGTCACTGGGTTCTTTATCCATGTCAAATCTACCTCTATCTTCATCTTTATCTTTATCTGTAGCTGTTAAATCTTTTATAGTGGATACAGCCCCTTCCTCATTTTCCAAACCAGGCCTCGGCAACCTTTTATCGCATACACCCTCTAGGGCCTGACCCACGCATCCTGGATTTTATTCTTGCCCACAGCAGTGTCATGATCTATTGTTAAGGAAATCACCGGCATATTTATAGTGCTTTCCTGGCCATTGGTCGTTGTCAAGGCATTATCTCCTTCTTTATCATAGATAGAGCAGGGACTTGAGAGAGCAGCCTCTGGCCCCCTCCCAGATGCACCATCTGTAGCTAGACCACCAAGACATACAAAAATTGGGGCTGGGGACCCAGAGGAATCTGACACGCTCACCACCTTATTCTCCTGTCCCTTAGCCCCATTCTTCACTCCATTGTCCGCACTCTTGGGTGTCCCAGTGAGAGTCTGAGTCCTCGTCTCCTTGCCACTATTGAGGCTCCGGGCGGTGGATTCTTCACCATGATCCCGCCTTTGCCTCTCCTCGGCGGATCTGACGTAAGGGCATGTCCAGAACCGGCCTCAGTCCGCTCTGCAGCACCCGCCGCTGTAACAGCCGTAGCAGCCGCAGTCGCCGCCTCCGCCCTGAGTTTACGAGTGGCCGCCGCCATCGCGCTAGCTTTGGAGCCGGTAGAGCTCGCTGCGATCTTCGGCGCCATTGTCTCGCTGCTTCCAGTAACCTCCGACACCAGCAGGTGAGCCAGCAATCTGCGAGCGGCGCGCTCAATCAGACGCGGTCTGATTTTCAGCCAGAGTGACACCAAGCTATTACTCTGGCAGTGCAATCCCACCATGAGAAACGGGGAAGGGGGGCAGAGCCGCACAGAGAGTTTCACAGGCAGCTCAACCAGATCATTTGGGAGGTTTTTCCGTCTGCTCCTAGCCCGTACTCACCAGTGCTGCTATCGGACACCTAACGCAGCCGCCATCTTGCCCCGTGCCTGCCAGGTCTCATCCCTTCATGGAAAGAACAAAGGCAAAACCAAGACTACAGACTGTGTGGCTATAAACATTGAGGAAAAGTGTTTTTCTGATCGCCATCATTTGTCACGACAGAGACCATCTTGCACCCTGCATTTCTGCCCAGGAACTGTCGCACACCCAACCCCCGTTCTTTGCAGTTCAACAGAAAGCCATGAGACACCCACGCCCTGTGTAAACAAGCTTGGTTTCCATCTCCTGCTCCCAGCCTGGTAAACATCCTTGACACCGTGATCAGGTTATCTGGACAATGGTCTGACTGTTGGGCCCTGATCAGGCTGATTAAACAATTACTTGAAAGAACGGCCTTCATCAAGCCGAGTGAACAATGATCTGTGTACCAAGCGTTGACCAGGTCACCAACTACAAACATCGTCTGGATCTGGTTATCAGCTGCAAACACTACCCTGATTGAACAATGGACTAACAACCAAAAGACTAGGATGAAAAATGTATAAAAGGCTTGTAAGCTACAGAGTGAAGAAGCAGCCTCTTGGGTTTTGTCTCTGACTAGCTTAGGACACTGTTCCATAGCCCGGGCTATTGAAATAAATCTGGGTTCCTCCTGCAGACGAAGGCTCCTGTGTCTCCTTTTACTAAGTATGGAAGGTATGGAAGATTTGGGAGGTTCCCCCGCCGCCGAGACCCAGTAAGTGGGTTATCCCAGTTCTTCAAATAGCACCTGAACAGGGACTCCACGAGCACGAAGGTCAGGCCCGGTGGATGTGAGGAGGTGCACTCCCGAGGGATTCTTGTATTCTGGTAGACCGAACGACTCACCCGCTGTCCCTCCACACCCAGTCTGGGCCACATGACGTGTTCTCGCTGGAGTCCCCTAGCAAATAATTCCTGGAGCAGGACACAGCCCTACGTCTGCAGAAAAGAACTACCCCTGTAAGGTAAGGGTGGACTGATCATCCACCAAGTCTGTATGATTCTGTTATTGACTTTCACAAAAGCCAAGTTGTTATTGACTTTTGCCAAAGCCAAACAAGCGAGGTGAAGTTTTAAAAACCCGCTGGTGTCTGTTCTGTATGATTCTGCTGTTATTGACTTTTGCAAAAGCCAAGCAAGCGAGGTGAGTTTTAAAAAACCCGCTGGTGTCTGTTATCTGTTTTAAGCATGCCAGTCAGTAGTAAGTTCAAGAGATTATGTTGTTGTATGTGTACGCAGGACTCCCAGCTGGAGGCGGCCTGTCCGCTTCCTCCAGAAGGGACCCCTGGCCATACGATGTATGTTAAACATGGCCCTTCTGCCATAATGTTTTCCTCACTCTGGGTAAAATATGCAAAAAAAAGTAACGCGGAATTACAGTGGCCACTTTATGGCTCCTTTAATTCCCAAGTTCTCGCCAACTTAGAGGAACAATTAATGAAAAGAAAAACACGCCCATCTATGTTTGAATCTGTCTGATTTTGGAGGAAAGAGATAGAGCAGAGAGCTAGAAAACAGAAGGCTCAAGAAAGAAAACAGGAACGTATGTCAATGGCCGACCACGCCAGAGAAAATTTACAAAATCAAAAGACAAAATCAGTAGAAATAGCCGATAGGGAGCATGGGGCACGGGTACAAAAATTTATTCAGCTCGTGAGGAGAAAGGAAAGGGCCATATGGAAGGGAGAGAAGAAGGTGATTCCTTGATTGATGCCATGCTAGAAAGCCCTCCTGCATATGCCCCAATGTACCCTGCCCTGACGCCTCACACCCCGCATTCCCCCTGCCACTACCCACTCCTGCCCCCACTCCCCCTCCTACTGTTCTCCCTGTCACACTGACACTCCAGACTTTTCCTATGACACCAACCACTCCCGTTAACCCTTGTAGTGTAGTTCCTATATTCCCGATAGGCTCTGCGCATTGGAATAATATATCCTGCAGCTTAGACGTAGGACTTAAGTCGACTAGGTCTCTGCCAAATATATTAGACTTAATTGTGAGTGCCAGCTAGCTCAGAGGTCACTAGAAACTTTCTCGAAAGTACAAGAAGGCATTAGTCTCTGACAACCATATGACATGACAACTTTGTTTCGCCAGAATGAAACGTCTCTCTAGAGTCGCGGAAACAATAGACGGCTATTTCACTCAGTCAGATGTGCATGCTTTGTTTCACCAGAGTTGCTCAGAAATAGAGAGACGTGCGTTTTCAATAAAAGTATTTATTGAACAGTCTTATTTCTTAAGCATAAGAAATGCACTGCTACAATTGAAATGCTGGTTAAGAAGTACAATGCATATAATACGAATAGTATTATAAAATAGTACTGTAAAAGCATGATATGGTTTCTAAGCCATAAACATAGAATACATAAAATGCATAAAATACATACAGTGATAAAATAGTGGCTAAAAGTACTCAACTGGTGCTTCTAAAATACACCTACCCCGGTGTACCTAACCTAAGTCCAGTAAGAGGGAGGAGTAAGTGTGGTGTAGCTTAAGTCTAGTAATTTTCTGCCAAGAATATGTTCCAAGAATTCTCTAAGGGTCTAATCAGCTCTGTACCTTGGTTTTAGAATGATAGAGGTCTTGTATCTCTCTCTCAGGACTCGATCTCCCAGCAACCCGCAAGGGCAGCCGGGAAACACCGGAGCTGGATTTCTCAGCAAGAGAAAAGACAGCGTCTTCTCAGTGCATCAGTTGGAGGGTCGGCTCCAAACCACTGTGTGTTTGACTGGGCAAATGTAGGCATATTTATACTTTGAAGGTGCCGAGTTTGACGTAAGATTGGACATATCGTCACTAGTGCCTCAGTTCCTTGAAAACTCCAGGAGTTCTTGGATAAATTAATATTCAAGCAGGGGGAATTCCCTGACTGCTGAAGGCGGGTTTTTCCAAGAAATCGTTGTGGATTCTCGGAGTTTAGTGGAAGTAGCCATGCCGTATTTGGGCTGCATAGGCTAAGACTGAATCCTCGCTGCGGGAATGACAACAAGTCTCCATCCCCCCAACCCCTGAGGCCTTACCCCTACCCGCCCTTTTCCTGCTTCCCCGTGGTCTACAGTTAAGCAGGATTTATATAAATTGTTGAATTCCCCCCGACTGGCCTCCCTGCGCTCTGCAGTCAGCTTTTCGTCCCTTCGAGAAAATGGCCTACAGAGGCAACAGTGTGAATGTTGGATAAATAACAGGAATATTTATACCTTTAAAGAAATATGTTCCACCTTTTCTTAGTGGACCATTATGGAACAGACCACCTGGGCTGAATATATGTGTGCTTAGGTCATGCAAAGATTTGAGAATGCGCTTAAACAGGTACCCACCGGATTAATGGACCTTAGGTCAAAAATAAAAAGAGGCGATGTTCAGGGAGAGGGGATGTTTGGCGCTATGTCTGCTGTAATGGCTTACCGTGATATGACAGCTTTTCTCAACACCCCTCTGGAAACAGCTATGCCAATGAGAGAGGCGGCCCCTGTCTTTGTTAACGCACTTACCGCTGCCCAAAATAATGGCTGAGGGGCTGTTGAAGCACACTGGCGCAGGCTTTGGGTTCATGTTCCTTGGAAAAGGTCAGAAGTAATGCAGTTAAAAGGACAATTACCAGATCCCTGGAAGAATCCGGCTGCCTTTTACAGAGAATTAGGTCAGATTATATCTGCAGGTACTCTCGTTATTGAGGGTATAGATTTACTTTTTGGTACGGTTGTCCCCACTGAAATTTGGGACAAGATTCGATATACTGACCATGAAGTGGCATTGGGAGGTAAATGGGCTGACTTAGAGGCTATGGAAGAAGCAAGGGTAGGAGGGACTAAACCAGAAGCTTCCATCCTGACTTTGCCCGGTAAAATAATGACGTTTATGAAAACACTTTTGCCGGAAACTGTTATTAACTGAGATAAAATAAACGCCTGTAGGTAGGGAAAAGATGAGAATGTGGCTGACTTCTTTACCCGTTTTGAGTCAGAATACAAGGGACACAGTGGTTTGGATCCCAGGTTCTGGCCAAGTATTTGTCGATAAGTTTGTCAGCAACTTGCTTCCTGAGATCTCCGCCAGCCTTAGGAAAGTTGAAAGTACGTGGTCTGCCCAAACTATGACTGGTATTTTGGCTATGGAACAATATCACGAGAATAGGGAGAATGAAGATAGAGACAAGGAAAGTAGGAAGGTTAGGGATCTTAAGACTAAGGCACTTCTGCAGCAGGCTTACCCTCCCCGAGGTCCGATACCCATGGGAATTTTAGACCTCAACTCCAACCCCTTCCGAGGGCTCGCCAGTCTACCCCCTCCAGCCCTCAATGCACAGGAGCCCTCCAAACAGATCAGTGTGCTTATTGTAAGGGGTACGGCCATTGGATAGATGAGTGTCCCATGTTAGCGAAAACATCCAAACAGGGAAGACTCGGGCTCGCGCTCCTAGGGAAGCGAGGCCGACTAGGGACCATGGCCCGCCCCATCCACAGAATAAAGAACGTAGGCCTTGGGATGACGCTCCCATCCGGCCACGCCCGGCCAATAGGTTTGATGGGTACGAAGCAACACACACTTATTACAATGATGATTATGACAAAGTTGATGAGACAGGATCCTACCAAGCATAGGACAGCCAGGAAAGGGGTATTACCAGGGTGCAAATTCCAGTGGATCAATGGGGCCCGTATGTTCAAATGTCAGTTGTGGGGAACAATAAGAATTTTCTTTTGGATACTGGGGCCACCAGGTCTTCTATTGCACGTTTGTCAGTCCCGGAGGCACCCCTTTCTGCCAATATGAATGTCTCCGTGGGTTTTGTAGGAACACCTGTGACCAGCCCTGTCTCTGAACCCCTCCCTCTTGATATTGGCCAAGCACATGTTGACGCTCCCTTGGTCCTTACTACAGGTTGCAGTGAAAACTTGTTAGGCATGGATTTACTGAAAGCTCTGTATGCGACCATATCATGTAATCCCCAAGGTGTATCCCTAACAATTTCTCCCACCGCAGCTTCCTACATGTATCTGTCCGGTCCCCTCCCACCAGAGTTTCAGTCTTTACATTCCTCCCTCTGGGCATCATCAGACACTGATGTAGGATGTCTCAACATTCCCCCTCATGTGGTACGCATCCATCCAGGTGCACTTCTCCCCCGCCTCCGACAGTATCGACTACCCGCGGAAGTAGAAATGTCCCTTTTGACAATAATATCTGAATTGATGGACACGGGCCTAGTGGAGGAGACACGTGGCAATATCTGTAACAGTCCCATTATTCCTGTTCTTAAAAAGACCAATGGAGATGCTCTATCCCCTAAAATATACCGATTTGTGATTGACCTGAGAGCCCTTAACGAAATAACAATCTCCCAATATCCTGTTGTCCCCGACATTACAGCCCTCTTAACGATGGTCCCTTCTGACGCCACGCACATCTCTGTCATAGACCTGAAGAATGCTTTTTTCAGCATTCCTATACATCCTGACAGCAGACGTTTTTTTGGTTTCTCCCTTGGTGGGCGGAGCTTTAGATTCTGCCGCGCCCCTCAAGGTTTCACTGAGAGCCCCAGTATCTATAGTCAAGCCCTAAAAAGTCAACTAGATTCCTTGGAACTCCCTGATAATTCCACACTATTACAATATGTAGATAACCTCCTCATTGCTGCAAATTCTGCCCCAGCATGTGAAGAAGCTACTCTCTGTTTGTTACGTCACCTTGCCCTCCATAATCACAAAGTCTCTTTGAAAAAGCTTCAATTTTGTCAAGAGAAGGTGACCTATTTAGGTCATCTCCTCTCGAAAGAGGGAAGGCAGCTCACCGCTGATCGTGTAGCCATTGTCGATGCTATGACGGCCCAACGAACACAAAAGCAGGTGCGAGCCTTCATAGGCCTAACCTCATACTGTAGACAGTGGATTTCCAATTTTTCGGCCATGGTCAAACCTCTTCCTGCCCTCACCACTAGGGACATATCAGACAGTTCCTTTCAATGGACTACAGAGCATGCGCAGGCCTTCCAAGATTTGAAGAGGGCCCTGTGTACTGCTCCAGTCCTTGGTACTCCTGACTATAGCAAACCATTTTTTCTTTTTGTACATGAGACAGACGGCTGTGCATGCGCTGTCTTGACCCAGATGTTTGGAGGTCACCAACGGCCATGTGCCTATTTTTCAGCCACCTTAGATCCTGTTGCAAGGGCTCTCCCAGGATGCCTACAGGCGACCACTGCGGCCGCCATCATGGTCCGTCAGAGTGCAGGAATCGTCATGAACTCCCCCCCTGACTCTGATAGTCCCCCATTCGGTAGATACCCTCCTTAATAAAACCAAGACACAGTACCTCACGACTCACAGGATATGAACTGACATTCTTTGCCAGCCACATCAACATCAAAAGATGCACTGTACTGAACCCCGCCACATTACTCCCACTGGATACTCAGGATGCCCGCTTAGACCCACATGACTACATATTAAGGACAGAGGAGGAGACAAAGGGACAGGTTGACTTACAGGATACCCCGAAAGCAGAACCAGAAGGTACACTGTATGTGGACGGATCATGTCTCAGAGGGCCAGATGGTAACACCTCAGCCGCCTACGCCCTCACGACATTGGGGCAAGTAGTAGAAACAGCTCAGATTCCGCAGTGCTCTGCTCAGGCAGCAGAATTAGTGGCCTTCACTAGAGCCTGTGAGATAAGCAAGGGAATAACAGTAAATATCTATACTGACAGTCAGTATGCCTTTGGGGTGGCCCACAACTTCGGGAGATTGTGGAAAGAAAGGAATTTCCTTACTTCCCATGGGACCAAGATCCAACATGGCCCCCTAATTCACAGACTGTTAGACTCCCTGACACTCCCCAGAAAGGTGGCCATTATAAAATGTAAGGCCCATAAGAAAGTGACAGATGATGTTGGGGAAGGCAATGCCCTAGCTGACCAGACGGCCAGACAAACAGCTCTTAGGAAAAGAGAAGGAATGTATGCAGTAGTTCCCGCCAGGTGGGTGACAGATGAGGGCATGGTTGAAAACACATTACAAAGAAGCGTGATTGATATTCAGTCCCATGCTACTCCTGGGGAACTAAGGGTGTGGAAGGAGCAATAAGCAAAGGAGGGAATTGATGGTTGCTGGGTCAGTACGACTATGGAAAGACAATGGATGGTACCTAACAGTCACGTGCCACCAGTAGTTACGATGGCCCATGGTCCTGCTCACATTAGTGCAAAAGGGATATGCAAGCTGTTGGAACCTACGTGGTACGACTCTAAGATACCAGCATATGCTGAAAAGCTGGTTAAAACATGCATGATTTGCCTAATGTATAACCCAGGAAAAGCCACAGTTACTCCTAAAGGAGGATTCTCTCCTCCTACCTTCCCTTTTGAAGTCCTCCAAATGGATTACATCCAGATGGACAGATGTAACAATCTAAAATATGTCCTGGTGGTGGTCTGTACCTTCAGCCGATGGGTGGAGGCCTACCCCGTCAAAGACTGCACCGCTATCACTACTGCCAAAGTGCTATTAAAAGAATACCTCCCACGATTTGGTTTGCCCCGCTTGGTCTGGAGTGACAATGGGACCCACTTTACAGCCCAAGTTATGGAATATGTCTGTACAGCATTGGGTATAAAACAAAAATTTCATGCAGCTTACCACCCCCAGTCAGCAGGTCTAGTAGAGGTGTACAATGGCATCCTAAAAACTAAAATGGCCAAAATAGTAGCCTCGACAGGTGTCACTTGGGTTGATGCTCTGCCCCTAGCCCTACTGTCTACAAGAACAACGGCACACACCCGGATAGGGCTATCCCCCACGAGATCGTGTTCGGGAGGCCTGCCAATGTCTGGGGTGTCCCACGGCCTAAGAAACTGTCTGATGTTGAATACCCTGTATTAACTGATTATCTGTACAGTCTAACTAATACCGTTCGTACTCTTTATCACCAGGTGCACAAGGCCATACCTGACAAAAGCGAGGGCCCAGGACACGTTGACACGTTATCCAACCTGGAGAATATGTCCTGATCCGGAACTTTCAATGGACTAAGAGCCTCGAGCCCCGCTGGACACGGCCCCGTCAGGTGTTACTGGCCACCCGCACCGCTGTGAAAAGTACAAGGTCGGAAGAATTGGGTGCATGCGTTGCATTGCAGGCGTGTACCTCTGGCCCTCCCCTATAATCAGTGGGTAAGGGAAGGGCAAGGAGACGCAGAAACAGAAACAGTCCCGACGTTTGTCCCGTTCAGCGATGCCAGACTGCATTTTACATCTACGGAAGCAGAGAGTGACAGCATACTGAAAGGAAGGGTGGAACCCTGCCTTAACTCTGCTCAACCACAAGAACAATTATTTCCCGACCATACTGTCCCTACTTCCAACCGATATAACTTGCGCCCCCGAGTGAAGGCTTGCCCTTGACTTCGCCAAGTACCGATAGGCTGTAGGGCTGTGATCTTCCCAGATGAGAGTAGTGCTGGTGTGTCAGACTAAGGTATGCCATAGGGTTCCTTGGCACCTACGCCCAGTGAAGCAACCACCAATCACAGACAGCCACTAGAGGTCCCTGGATTAGCACAATGGCCACTGTCCAAAACACCCGAATTCAGAAACAAGATGTCAGCCTCCGACATAGTAGATGCTTCATGGTCACTGTGGTGACGCTGTTTGTCTCCCTCGTCTTCCTTGCCTTGGGAGTAGCTGTCCTGGTCTCCTGCTGTTTGTGCTTTCAGTGCCTGCCAGTACTCTGTACAATGTGTGTCCAGACCATCAAGGCTCCGCCCTCACAACACCAAAATGATGATGATGCTCCAACAAGAAACAGAGGTCTTATGAACATTGACATTTCTTAAAGTATTTGCCACTCAATGGCAAATGAGGGTCTGAGGAAAAGTGTTTTTCTGATCGGCATCATTTGTACCAGGACTCCATTGTTTTTTCATTGCCATCTCGTGTCAAACACTTCCACACAACCCACCTGGTCGTTTCTACTGATGCCTGAGGAAAATCTGAACTGACACAACAGAGACCATCTTGCAGCCTGCATTTCTGCCCAGGAACTGTCGCACACCCAACCCCCTGTTCTTTGCAGTTCAACAGAAAGCCATGAGACACCCATGCCCTGTGTAAACAAGCTTGTTTTCCATCTCCTGCTCACAGCCTGGTAAACATCCTTGCCACCGTGATCAGGTTGTCTGGACAATGGTCTGACTGTTGGGCCCTGATCAGGCTGATTAAACAATGACTTGAAAGAACGGCTTTGATCAAGCCGAGTGAACAATGATCTGTGTACCAAGCCTTGACCAGGTCACCAACTACAAACATCGTCTGGATCTGGTTATCAACTGCAAACACTGCCCTGATTGAACAATGGACTAACAACCAAAAGACTGGGATGAAAAATGTATAAAAGGCTTGTAAGCTACAGAGTGAAGTAGCAGCCTCCTGGGTTTTGTCTCTGACTAGCTTGGGACCGTGTTACATAGCCCGGGCTATTGAAATAAATCTGGGTTTCTCCTGCAGACGAAGGCTCATGTGTCTCCTTTTACTAAGTATGGAAGGTATGGAAGATTTGGGTGGTTCCCCCGCCGCCGAGACCCAGTAAGTGGGTTATCCCGGTTCTTCAACATGAATCACTTCAACATATTTTCTGCACATGCCCAAAGCTATTAAAAGAAAGGAAGATTTTGTTAAAAGAAATATTTAACAACATTAACATTCAAACGAGTAAAGAAGCAGTAATCACCTGGCTGGGTGGGTCCTCAATTCCCCTAGTTTGCAGGGGGGTAAAACTTTTACATCTGTATTTAAAGGAAATCAGCATAAATCCTATGGAGACCCAAACAGATTCTTAGAACGACTGTAATACTATAAAAAACTTGAAAAGAAAATAAGCTGTTTCACAAATGGTTTTCTACTATGATACCGTTATTCAATTTTAAAATAATTTTTATTATTTTTCCTATAGATGTAGAACAAAGACTAACTGTATTAAAGTTCTAATAATTATTTTTTTATTAGTGCTGCTAAAAATGCTGCCTGGTGTAATGGTGTTTTTCAAAGACCGAACACATAAATAAATACACTTGAAACTTGAAACATTAGGCTAATTCCATCCAAGTCTCAGTTCAGGAGACAGGTCAAAACATGGCTTTTTCCTTCCTTATAGCTATCAAGCATGTCCTAACTCTCGACCTCAGCTTTTTCTTGCTTCCTCTAGCACCTAGACGCCTCGGCATTCGTGCGCTTTAAAAGTCCTTTACTTTTACTTACATTACAGCACTGTTAAATGTGTCAATCGGGGTTACACTGATGTTATTCCTGGTTAACAGAGGTAAAGTGCATAGATTTCAACAAAGAAATTGGATCCAGCAAACTGCAAAAAATCTAGGGTGGCCATGCACAAAAGCGTATTTCCAAAACTGAATATTGTAATTTAATGGGGAATGATATGTTAAATCATTTCATTCAAAATTGTGCAATAAGAACAAAATATCTAGGGCACTATTGCATAGTATAATGCAGGCAATAGATTCAATAGATATTTGGTGATCAATATAAGGAACACTAAGGGCTACAGATGTCACAGCTAGAAATATGGATATTTCTCCAGAATGGAAGTTTACCAGATACAAATAACACTGAAGAAGTTTATAAGCAAAATAAATGATCTAGCCATTCACTTACCTGAACATGAGTGATGATAATGGTATTCAAGGTGGCAAATAACAGTCATAACTAGAAAAGATGGACTACAGACAAAAAACTGTTGCGATAATCAATTGTGATAGGTAGGGTTACCACAGCCACAAATAAATAATTTGTGAATACCTGTGGTTTGACCTCTCCCCATACCTTATGGGATATATATAAGGCTTTCTTGAGGGACGTCCTTACACAACAATCAGTAATGTGGACTAAAAATAGAGAACAACAGGAAAAGTTGAAAAAATGAGAGAGAAATCAGAACGTTGGCTCAAATCAATGCAGGATGGCTCTATCAAATGTATACACTGGCAGGAAAGTGTGATTAAATTACAAATAATTAGTAAAGTAGGTCATGGAATAAAGAGAGAAGGAAAACAAGTGAGCAGAAGCATTTTGAGTATAGAGATGCGTGTAGTTCCCTCATGGCATAGAAAAGCAAGATGGGTATTGGCAAGAGCTGTATTTGTGTAGTAAAAAATTTAGAGACAAAGCAAAAATCAGAGGAGAACGATATGATAAGAGGAATTTTTCTTGACCACTTTGGAAATTTGTACATGGAATCATTGTAACCACATCTGGAGGACATCATAAAATGGGTGAAGAGTCTAAGCTTACCTAGGTTATTCCCTGAAAAGAGGAAAGGCATAGGGTGAGAAATTACTGTGGATGAGGTGAGGAACAGGATACAGAAATAAAAGAAAGGCAAATCTGTTGGCCAAGTTGGCTTCCTTTGGTCTTTGAATAGGGGGTTAGAATGTTGTAGATTGGCACTATCTGGACTCTGGAACTTCTGATCAGTACTTGACTATGGGCAAGATACATTTAGGGTGGTTTCTGCTTTGAAAAGTGAATGCAGGATGAGAATGAAAGTGTGAAAGAGTATGGGGCAACTTTAGGAAAACTTGCTGCCACTTGTAAATGTGGAGCTTTAACTGAGGAACGTATATGGGAACATTTTTGTCTCAATTGTAAAGATGAAAAACATTGGGGCATATCATCAAGCCTCGGAGATAAAATTATCACAGCTTTAGAGTTTGTTTTCGGACAGAAAGCGGCGATAATTTTATCATCTAATCAGCAAGGTCACGCTATCGCATGAATCCTTGCATTATCGCCATTTCCCCCCAATGCCCATCTTTGCATCTCTAATGAGATGCAAAGTGGGCATTCCTGCCCTGACATAACTGGAGAAATGTCGCTAAGCAACATTTCTCCAATTATCAATGGGCACGCTAACCTGCAGAGCGGCAAGCAAAGTAGCGATAACCTCTGTTATAGCTACTTTCCATATGCCTGCTTCAAAATTGACTTAGCCATGATATCCTATGTAAGGTGGATATCATGGATTAGTATGCCTTGCCCTATCAGCAAGCTATCGTCAAACCTTGTGCGATTATCGCTGTATTTCCAGCGAGAATCGCACAATTGCCAGCTTGTGCTCTGAATTTAATCGCTTTGGAGATAAGCGTTGCTGATAGCACGCTATCTCAGCGATAAAATTCAGAGTTGGCCGGCGATAATTATCCTCGTGCTAAGAGCGCTGAGCAATAATTATCGCATGGCCTTGATGATATGCCCCTTAAAGAGGAGCCTTGGCTCAAAGATAAGCCACCATTATCTGAAGTTCTTATGAATGCCAAATATGTGGGGCATATAATGGCGCATGTAACTGAATTAAAGAAAGAGGATTCAAATAATAAATTTCATAGGGAAGTAAAATTTTAATCTGATGGAAAGGGAACTCAACATTGGCCCTGCATATATATCATATGAAGTGATGCAAGAAATCAGTAAGGATTGTTGCATGAAATAGCGGCTGGCGATGCATGTTGAGGTATCAAGATTAAGAACTTTGTTACTTTTTTCTCAAACTAATTTGTATTAGAAGTTTATCAAAAGGTTATAAGCAATCTTAGTCATTACAGTTATACATCAACAAGCTAATTTCTAAATTTGAACCATAGGCAAGTCCAGCATAAATGTTCACAAGATGCAAAATTCATAGGGGCAGATTTACAAGAAAGTGACTCATCTGTAGGGATGCGTCACTTTCCCTCTGCCATCCTGAGAAACCCTTGCGTCACCAAAGATGCACTGTATTAACAATATGGAGCTCCATGGTGCAAGGATTGACAGATGCATCAGGAATTCTGACGCATCTGTTGGGGCAAAAGTCATGCTTTGCTGGAGTTGTGTTGCAAGTATGACGCAACTCCAGCAATGTATTTTGGGGCCTATTCACACTACACTGTGTCACTCCTTAAGCCTACTTCAAGAAGGCGTAAGGTTTTAATTTTTTTACTTAAATTTACAATAACCCTCATTTTTTTGCAATGAGCTTTTTTCTAAAGACATTTCAATTTGTCCTATGTGCTGGTGACCCTGCTCATAAAACAAGCAGAAATGCCTTAAATGAAAAAGCACATTGTCACAAAAGCGATGGACAAATCAAAAAACATATATTATGTATACATTATATATATATATATTGTCGCTCCAAGGTTGTCCACCTTTGAGTAGCACACGAGCAGCAGCTTGATTTATGTGTAGGTGAGGACGGGGATCCGCTTGTAGGTGCCGCTCCGAAATGGATCTGCCCGGCGCATTTCAAAGCTCCATATGCTTCTCTTCAGGGGCTTTAACGGAAGCGGTGTGCGCAACCGCTGACCCACTTCTCCATTTTCCATATGACACACCCACCAATGGGAGGCTCAAATGAGACTGTGTATTATGGGAAGTGTGGTGCGGAAAGCACACAATCAAGTCCTGTATGGACCCCGCAAGTGGGCCCGTCCTCGATCCCGTGTACGGCTGCTGTTTCACTTCCGTGACCCCCAAGGATGACGGGGTGGTGCATACACCGCGGCTGGACGGCCGCGTATAAATTGTCGCTCCAAAGTTGTCCACCTTTGAGTAGCACACGAGCAGCAGCTTGATTTATGTGTAGGTGAGGACGGGGATCTGCTTGTAGATGCCGCTCCGTAATGGATCTGCCCGACGCGTTTCGAAGCTCCATATGCTTCTCTTCAGGGGCTTTGACGGAAGCGGTGCGCGCAACCGCTGACCCACTTCTCCATTTTCCATAGCTAATAGAAAAAGAATGTGTGTATTTTTCTTTGCAGCCTTTCAATATGTCTCTTTGCTTGAATAATCATTCAGAAATAACTTATATGGCTTTCAATGTGTTTTCTTTGGGTCTGCTGTTAACGGCTTCAATGTAAAAAAATGGTAAAAATCAGGCTGCACTAGTAAACTAAAAATTGTGGTTGGCACAGACATAACGAGCCAGGCCAGGGTCGTAAAATATCAGCCGGTGGAGGGCTACCTGTGACAAGCATGTTGGAGATATCATTTTGCACAATTCTTCCAGACGGAAAAAATGGTGGATCAAATGATTAATACTGACAGAAAGTTTGAATTCCGATGCCCAAGTGTCTGCAGAGGAAAGGCAAGTTTTCAGAAAGTTTAGTGTGTATTCCATGAAGTCTGGGTTTATTCACATGTTTTTTATTTTTTTCTAAAATGGGGCTATATTTTGTGTGAAAGCTTTGAATATTTTTTAGCATTCATTGTTTCTCCCCCTTCGTTCAGACCTCAGATCTTAATCACTCCATGCCTGACGTTGGACATCAGTGCCACCTACATGACATCCCAGACTATGCTCTTTGGCCCCTGGGGAAATGTTTGTGAATACCACTGTTCCAAATGAAGGTGGCACTGTGTAACATCAACACAGACAATTATTTTAGTTTTTTTAGGATAGCAAGCCAGCCATCATAACGAACCAGCCAACACGTGTTTTGTAGGATACATCTTAGCCTTCTTCATCAGGGTTTGTCGTGTGGCTCCTACCAATCCGTAGGATCTGCGCATTGTTCGGACAACATAACCTAAGGGCTTGGTGTCAAGACTGATTCCGGAGACCCCCGCAGGATATGTTGGCCTATAGACCAGCTATCTCACAGTGCCACTGTAAGCCCCCCTAACCAACATGGGAGCAAATGGTTTATAGCAACTACTGAACATGACCACCTTGACTCCCCAAAGATAATGGAAATAGATAAAATGCACATATTCAGTCCTAATAAAGATGCTCAGGCTTCTTGGAGATTACAAAATACATCTACAGAGAAATTTAAAAATACTTCAACAAGAGGAACAGCATGCTGCACTGAGGCACACTTTTCTGTTGTGAGTCTTTATTCATGATATGCAGACACTTATTGTGAAGTATTTTCAACTTTCTCTCTCTGTTGCACTCATTGGGGCTTTTCTTCTCTAAGAAACGACATATGTATTATTGGCCATTTCTTAAGCATATTTGCCATCAGAAGGACAAGACAAGGGAGCCCATTTTCTCTAGGTTTATTTGACTTATTCATCAAACCATTATCCCAACAATTAGGATTGAGTCCTGCAGTTGTTCCATTTTAGTTGTTTGTATTGTGAGAGCAAGATAGCATTGTTCACTGATCCTCTATTGATGACAAAATTACACCCAAATTGATTATTCTTAGGGCAGAACAGATAAAATAGAATTTGGGCATATGTCAAGGTATTTAATAAATAAGAATATGTTAGAAGTTATGAAATGGATGTTAATCTCTTCCCGAGGTAGATACAAAGAAATACCAAGGGGTGTATATTACAATGGCAAATTGGAAAAGCAAGCAAGAAAACAGAGCAGATGTTAAACATTGGTCATACCTTCTGCTAACTATTACAGCAAGAATACTGAGAAAATATTACACTCCTGAAACTAAATTTTTTATTTGATTCAATGCCAGTGTACTGTCATAAAAAGGCTTTAGCCTAAATTCAGCGTAACAACAATAGATTTATTTGGGTCTTGAAGTGGCCATACATTTCCTGAAAAAAGCCCACATGATCTCTAAAAAGCACTGCTAGACATACGAGTATATTGTTGGCCCATTCAATAAACAAATATCAGGACAATTGGGTTTACAGAAGCCATCAGGCTAGACCCTCTCTTACATACAATGTTGTCACTATATAGTGGATAAAGTTTTGTATATAAATTGTCGTAACCCACTTTTAAAGAAAAGTGAAATTAAAGACCCTTCGATGTACGGCAAACTATGGTACGACATTAAAAGAGCCACATGGCCACATGCATTCAGTATTATGGAGTATGTCAGCCACTCTGGAACTCCGTTGGCACCCCAGAATTTACGAGTCATATATTTAGTATTTCAGTCCATATGGTGTGGTGTTGGAAGATGCCGTGTCCGCCCTGGAATATAATGGTCAACATAATTGGGGAGGAATTGACCAAATTTAAATATGCTTACTTTGCAGCTGAGCAACCTCTTTTGGGATGGAAGACTAAAAGGACATCAACTTTCCTCTGGAGGAAAACACTAGTGGATTTACATACCCGCCAGAAGTGACACTCTGGCACAATTGACTATGGGAAATAGCAGAAGAAAGCATAAACCTCCCAGAGAAAGTCTGGAAATGATGCTAGTCTGTAAACAAGATATAGAACTTATGGAAAAGATTTTTTGTTTTTCTATAACGAATAGTGAAACCTGCTCCATTATGAAGAAATCACTTTTTTACAATTCATTGGCTATATATGACCCTAGAGAGGATGATTGATCTTAGAGGAGCCCAAGCATAAACTTGCCCTAAGTACAGTAAAGACGGCACTAAAAAGCTAATTTTTTTTACTGGCTGGCCTTATGTGGCTATAGGGTTAATGTGTGAAATAGTATCCCAGACACAGTAACCGTGGAGATAGGGTAAACACATGTCAGGTTATTTTCGGAATATCAGAATAATATTAATGTTTGCCAACAATTGAAGGCCATATTATTGAAAGAGCGCACTGTCCATGTTTGTGCACTGGACAGTTCACCCTATTGCAAGGTATGTGCTGCCACCATAGCAGGCGCAAACTCACATTGTCTTGGGGGCAGTGCATTCAAGTAAAACACCATTCCGTATTTCTCTGTGCAGGCGGCATCCCACTTGCACATTTGAGAGGGATGAGAGATCCTGCCCCCTCCTGCAAGGAGATGTCCATGGAAACCTTTTACCCCCTCTCGAGGGCTGCCAACAGGAGACGCACTGACAGTGTGCAACCCTTTTGTGGAGGACTGTGAGACCCCTTCCTAAGGGCCATTTTGTGTCTGTGCCTGCATCAAAGATATGGCGGACGCAGAAACAAAGAAATTGCCTCAGTTTCATCTGATACACTACACCCCTGTGCAAATGAGGGAACATCTTTTCACGATAGCGCTGATGCTACATGTGCTCCAGCACCCTCAGTGTTACAGAAGAGGACACACAAGCAGCTGCGGTGCAAGAGCGACGCAACTCTTATGTTAGATTAATCAAGCTGTGCAAGGCCACCTTGCATGGCCCTGTATGGCTTGATAAATCTAAAGTACCACAATGCAGCACAAATCGCTGTGTTGCTTTCTCTGCCCCAGGGTGGCTTTCTAACAGTGCAGTGTGGGTGTTCCCATGGATTTTGGTGCATTCCCAGAATTACCATTACTGGTAGTCATGGGAATGTGTCAAAATGCGACACATCCCCAGGGAAGGTGTCACGAGGAGAAATATCTTTATTTCTCCTCGTTTTTTCCTCTGTGTGTGTTGTATTCTGCAGCACACATAGAAAGAGGAAAATGCCTCAGGGATTGTTTTGTGCAGGAAGGTGTCCCTTTCTGCACAAAAACAATACTGCTTACAACACAGGCACCCTTGCGCCATGGTACAAGGGCACCTTCGTTGGCGCTAGGCAGCACATTGGGCCATATTATCAAGAAAGGACGATACATTATCGCCGCTTTTATCAGCAGGAAACTGCCGCTAAAGCGGCGATAATGGGCTTGATAATATGCCCTTGTGAATTCCCATAGAAGCCCAGGTTCTGGTGTTAACCTGGGCTTCTATGGGAATTCACAAGGGCATGTTATCAAGCTCATTAGCGCCGCTTTAGCGGCAGTTTCCTGCCGATAAAAGCAGCGATAATGTATCGCCCTTACTTAATAATATGTCCCATTGTTCGCCAGCTCTAGGAAAAGAAAGGAATGTGCTGTGCAATGTTAAATACTGCACATTCCCATCCTTTCCCTATCACTCAGTGCAGCAAGGTTGCTTGCTGTCAGCGTGATTTTTTTATCAATATGTCCCTTCTTTGCATCACCTTGTCTCACAGAAGCAGTAGTGCAAACATTTAGCTGGATAATTTGGTGAAGTTATAACATAAAGGAGTAAATTACATATATAAATGGTTTTGATCTTACGAGGCATAAAACGAACTGCTACTGTTGATAACACCTACAAACTTTGAATGCATGAGAGAAAGGAACTCTTATTGTAAAAATCGTGCTTTTCTTTGTATATTGAAAAATCGACTTTAAAGGGTGAAGCTTATTCAGCAATCAAGAGACCAAACATTTGAGGGCTACGTAGATACTGTATGTCAGTACTACAATGATCCATCTTACTCAGGGGTTCGTGACAGCACTCATTCCGCCTAATTTTACACTTCAGCGCTTTTTCTGAACACGAACGCCGAACAGCGTAGGTATCTTTCTTACCCCTCAGCGATGAATAAATTATCTTTTGGCGACCATTGGAGTGCGCAGGAGAATGCGAAAGATAAAGTAAGAAAACCCAGAAAGGCGTCTTGCCCAGCAATACACGGTGTTTTGCTTTGTAGGAAGGATTTGACTCTACTATGTCCGTTGTTAAACAGAAGGGTAAACGCAAGAGCAGAGCAGCACGACATTGTTTCCCGGAGCTGGCCTCCTCGGTTTGTTACGGAATTCTAAGGCACAAATCAATGCACGTGCTCTTGGCTACAACCATGCGCTCCTGGCCGCGACCGCGCGCTCCTTGCTGCGAGTGCGACCGCGCGCTCCTGGCCGCGACCACGCGCTCCTTGCTGCCAGTGCGACCGCGCGCTCCTGGCCGCGACCACGCGCTCCTTGCTGCGAGTGCGACCGCGCGCTCCTGGCCGCGACCACGCGCTCCTTGCGGCGAGTGCGACCACGCGCTCCTGGCTGCGACCAGTCAAGCAGGGAGCAGTCGTAGAAGAATCCGCTGCCTGGAAGTTGATTGCGCTTAGACAGAGGTCACGCAGAGATCACAACTTCCAGCGGTGGCTGTTATCAGAGACTTGAGACTTAACTGTCTCCAACAGAGCGCAAGAGGAGCATAACCTCTCTCTTTATTGATTTCTGATGGGTCAATCAATTTGACAGTAGCCATCATGAACTCTGACCTGCATGATAGATGTGAGAGATGAAGCAACTTTACGAGCTACCTATGACAAATGAGGTAAGAACGACTGGCTCTAATAAAAGAAACAAAAAATGGCTTACTCTTGTCTTCCCAAATGAAATTGCTTTTAAGTTGAAGAAATGCTCAGAAACGTAAATGGTGCTAAAAAAATGTCACGCAATAGCGCCTCTACTACAGTCCTATATGACCTTTGCACTTTCACCTCAGTTTTAGAGACACAGCCATTTAAAGTTCATAATTCGTTATTATTTTTTACTCTGACGACCTATCTACAGAGGCACATCTATAGTCCGTGGCATAATATGTGTTTTTTCCAGATCAATTCTGAGAAGACTATCGCCCCATTTTAGTGCTCCCTCATCGTATCATTTTGGTTAACGCAATTGTATGTTTCACTGAAGTGGACTCACTGTACCCAGACCCTTTTGAGGGGCAACTGAATATCCACACGCATTGGTAATGCATCGGTTTCACCTATGTAATGAATAAACAGCTGTTTTCAATTATCATCGTCCAGGAGAAGGAAAGAGCTCCCTGGCAGATGACATGGAATTGGAGCAGATGAGGCGCAGGCCAGAGCTGCTGACTTAAGAGCTAGGGATCCTGGTTCAAGTCTCAGCAGCGCTGCAACATCCTGTGAATCTATGCAAATCAGGTAATCTCTCCGGGGGATAAATTGGTATATAAATATGCTGCAAGAGTAAAAGGCAAAACTTTATGAAAATATACTTCCACCGAAGCAGGTGTTAACAGTATTTTGGCATGGAGAAACTGATAAGAGAAGCAGAAGAGGAACACACATTGGTAAATGCAGGCAAATATGCAACAGCCAATAGAATTTGAGGAAAGGTAAGTGGCACTCACAACAACCAATGATAAGCCAGGAAAAAGAGGCTTCCCTTTTGAGTTTATATTTAAAAAAATAGATTTCTCAAGCCCAGCGCAAGTGCTGTTCAGGCGAAACCTAAAAAATCGCTGTGTCTCACCGATTGTTAATTTGAAGTGTCATGGGCATTGTTAGAAATGGGGTAGCGTGGTGCACAGCGGCCGGGCCAAACTCCAGAGGACATGTGTAAAGCATCCGCGCAGCACACACAGATGACACACAAGGCACACTACAAAAAGAGACCACACCAGTTTAGGTGAAAAACAGCATATGTATTATGCACAACACAGCAAGAAGTAATCACAGGGGTGAACACGGCGCCAACTGGCACCCGGTAGTCATGTACTGAAGGGGACTATTTACAGGGCAGGGCCAATCGGGCCGCTGCCAGAACCATCACACTGTACAATTAGGTTAAAGGTAGGTGCAAGGAATAAATGTAGAGTCCATCAGCTGTAGCCTTAAGGGAAAAACTTTCTCAGCATGGCTGTAACAAAATTAGCACCACAGTATTGTCATAAAGCTTAAACCTGGGACATAAATCACATTAGCATGACGCATTAGGCAAGACCATCCCATTAGCATCAATAATGAATGTAGAGCAGCCCGTACCTACTGGCAAGGTCAGGAACTTAGCCATGTCTCACGATAGGCCTCAATCGCTGTGTGAGCAGGCCTGAAACAGCAATCCCTCAACACCTCCTTAAACATAGAGACACAAGCTTTGTAGACTCATTGGCCAGTGACACCTTAAATCAGGCCCCTGCAACCCCTCAACACCTCCTTAGACATAGAGACACAAGCTTTGTAGACTCATTGGCCAGCGACACCTTAAATCAGGCCCCTTATGCATTAAACCGTCTTAGTATTAGGTATAAACAGGTGAGCACCAAAACATGTCCGTCAGGGAAAATCACATGAGCATGAATACACCATCCCTAGACATCACTTACATTATGCATACCCGCATTAGCAGGACCTTGGGCATGCCATTAGCAAAACCATCACATTATGCATCGTAACAGCAAGGCAGAAACGGTAGCACTTGGAACATCGTGCCTTATCATTGGGCACAATCATGGGCATCAGTCACCTCCTGCATTTGCATGAAAAACACAACGGCATAAACATGTGAGCATAGGGGCTTACTATGCACAACAACCTTCAGTGTAAGGGCATCTACCTATTTGCATAAATCCTGGGCAATACTGTCACTAGGCATTAATCACAATGTGCACAGATCAGCCTCACTGAATTGGACATCAGCATAAACCTTAGCAGCACTGCAATAAGCATAAAGGTGTTAGCATTGACACATTAGCATGAATGCACTAGGATCACCACATTAGCGTAAGTCACATTAGAAGGGTGCATAAAAAATGAACAGCCATGCAGTCATTGAGGGAAAGCGGCACACATTATAAGTGCCATCAGCCTTGCAGGTTGGCCTTTGACGCCACAGCGCCTGGGGAAAATGGAGTCCCTCTTCTGGACTCTGCAATTAAGAGTGCCCCACAATGTTGAAGCTGCCCGCTGTCAACCAAGCAGGCAGGGGGGAATCCCACACGCCGGGATTCCCTAATAGCGCTTTAGAATTCCGGCGCTGCAGACGTCCGCTTCTCTTCTCCTGGGCACAGTTGTAGCGCCTTGGCAGCAAGCAGAGCACAGATAATGCGAATAAGGCACTCTGGCAGCATCACAATGCAGCACACATGTAGGGGAATTGAAATATAGCGCTTTGACAGCAGTATAGCGCTGCAGGCCTCAGCTCCTCTTCCCCTGGCACCCTGAATATAGCGCTTACAATGTGCTCAGTCCCACCAGGGGCTTCAGGGCCGACAGGTAGCGCGCCTCACCAGCAATGTGAATATAGCGTTCACGAGGCGCTAGGTAGCTGCCACAGATTAAGGGTTCCTCCTAAGGACATAGCGCCCAGGCTCCTCTCTCCTCACTGGCCATCTGCATATAGCGCTTGGGCAGTACAGTGCTAGGATGCAGGCAGGGGGGTACAGGTAATCCACCTGGAGCACTCACAAGGTGCTAGGTCCCACCAGCAGACTCAGGGACAATAGGTCACGCTCCTCACCTCCTTCTGGGTGCACTCAAAGGTGCTCCTTGGCAGTCAGTCAAAGCGCTCTCTTTTTCCAGGCGCTAGGGAGCAGTCAGGGCCCAGGTGTAGCGCTCATGAGGCGCTGGGGCAGGAGAGCAGGCAGGCAGTGCTAGGCCAGGTCAGCGGTCAGTGGGTACTCATCAGTACAGGACAGCAACTCCTCTGAACCATCATCCCCTGTAACGTGGCACTCCTCCTGGTACAGCAGCCTGAACTCCAGCAGCGGGCTCTCACTGGCCCTGTGGACAGTGGAGGGGAACAGATGGGCTTGTAGAAGCCATCTTTCTTGTATGATACCAAATGCTGTAAGCTTTTAGGCCCTGCTAAGTTGACATAAAAAGCAGTGCACAAATGCTTGTACTTTTCCATTTGCTCTTAAGAGACACAGCTTTTGTAACACAAGGTTTAATCAAGAATAATACGTGACAGGGAAGATGCTCACGTAGACCCAGACATTTCAGCATAGCACATTTTGCAATATGTCTGGTCCTTCCTATTATGTTGCAATTATTAACTGGAAAAGCACCAGACTTATATCTTACATTACAGTGGAAAGTCCCAGAAGCTGCCCACTTGGGTCACATGGTCAGCAACAGTATGGTTCGGACCTTACATGGCATACACTGTTTCAGACCCTTGCTAATTGGTCAAATGACTAGGGCTTAATTTGTGCTACGTATGTGATGATGCCACATCCTTTGTGGTTTTGGCCTATAAAAGCTGTCACCAATGTCACATCTTTGTGCATTCAGTACTTATTGTCTGCCTCCGTGCTGCACGTACTTTTGCATTATTTGTTGTTCCCCAATAAATCTTGCTAACAGTTGTGCTGAGAGAGACTTGTGTTATTTGTATTATTCCTTATTATTTTTATTCCAGCTTCTACATTTGGTGGAGAATGCAGCCTCAAAACATCTGACCAGCTTCGACGGCCACCGGTTGCTGGACTCCAACCTCTTGGAGCTTGGAAACCTGAGGTGATGACATTTCAATTTGTCTTCTCTATCTCCGCTCTCTGGCTGTTGGAGGACGACACCAGTGCTTAACCGTTAGTTGCCTGTGTCATGTATGTCTTTGGCTCCTGCTCTGTCTCTATCAGCACATTTGTATAGCACTGTTTTTTACCAGATTCTAAGAGCTCTCCTTCTGTATCATTTTCTCTTGGTCCTCTTCTCACGACCCTGCCAGTGCGTCTTAGGCCGGTGACCCTATGTCTCTGTTATATCTCCATTGGTTGTTTACCGAAGTACTTCTTGGCTGTCATACTGGCCGTCCTCATTCCTTTCTTTGTTCTCCTATTTCTAGCTCTGATAATTTCCGTGTCACTGTGTCGCTATTCTGCTGGTGACATTTCCTCCACTTCCTCTTAGCGTTTGCTCGGCGCTACTCACTCTGTTTCTGCTTCGGAGCTCTTTCTGCGTTCTGGCCTCTAACACAGCTGCCAACTCTCAGCTGTCCTTGTAATGTACATTTTGATCTCCTTTGTAGTTTCTGGTCCTCATCTCCACCCCTCAAGACCGGCAGTGGTGTCCTTTTACTAGATTCCATGCACGCAGTAACTCCCTGGTGCTACGCAGCACTTGGCTGTATCTGGAACCAAGGAGGGTGAACTTCTGCAATGCCTTTGTCTTGCCTGCAGAGAGTCTCCGGTCTTTGGGGGTGGAGGACCGGTCCCCTGGTGGCAACTGAGGTCGGTATGCTTTGGCAGATCTGTCATCACTAGGTGAGTACATATTGAGGGTTTATATCCTCCAGGTTGGGTTGCAGCAGGTGCAGGTATGATATTGTATATTTGATGTTAGGATAAGGTACCATGGTGATGTTTCTTGTATTTTTCCTATGTATTTTTGGGTTTTTGCCACGCTGTCACTGATGGCACTATTTGTGGCTGTGTCTCTCTCTGGTGTGCATTTCTGGCGCTGGACCAGTGTTGCACCATCTTGTTGCCTCTAGCATCTGAGGGACACAGTTGCCATCTCCATGCATATTTCTCTTCCGTTGTTCCTGGCGGTGGGCCAGTTACAATGGGGAGGAGTGTTTGTTTTAGTCTCGGTTTTGAGTTTCCCCTCATGTGTATCCTCTGATTGTGCTGTCCTCTGTTTATTCCCTCTCTTTTCCATCTGCTGTCGTTGCCACTGGGTAACTAGTGTCACAGTGGCTCTGTGTACTCTTTTTATTGCCCTGTGCATGGGCATTCTTTGCCAAGCCTTCTTGGCTGGTCCCCAAGGGGCCTGCATCTGTTTGTTCCTGATGGGACAAAAAAGGGAAGATTGGGTGCCATGGCAGCTGGAGCACCCCTATTGGCTAGCAAGAGTTCTGAGAGAACTCAGTCATGAGTGGGCTGACGAGTCCCTTTAGGACCTTGGTTGGAGGGACTGGTGGAGGGTTGTTGATTAGCATCCCCTCCAGATTTCTGTTTCTAGGCAGCCAGTGGCGCTCCCACAAGACTGATAGGTCCGGGGACCCTGCTCAGTGGGAGCAGGGTCAGGAGGATTCGGTGGGAATTCTTGGAAGTGGGCCCATGGGTGCAATTGCAGTTTGAGCACACCCAGCATCGCGACGGGTTGTAACTGCAGATACTCCCCTGGTATTCTCTCGCTGTCTATGATTCAGGGTTCACCTCACTCCTTGATGATGTGACTTGCTGCACTGTCACCTTCACCACTGGGGTCCAGCGAGGGCGAAACTTCGCATTTGTTCCTTGACCACGCAGTAATTCCCTGAAGATAGGCAGCACAAGACTACTGATGTTTCAGAGAGGGGGAAATTCTGCAGTTCCCTGTCTTGCCTGTGACACTCACTGGCTCTAGGGGTGGAAGGTGTTGGATGCTGAAAAAAAGGAGGGAGGGTGAACGACCTGTTTCACACAGGGAAGGAATACGTACTTTATTGTTTTCTTTGATTTGCATTAAGTTTCTTGAGTTCTATAATTTTTGTTGTTGATACCAGTGTTCGTCAGTTATCAAATTTGAATGTACATCTACATTTTTGACTGATCTGACTTTGACAAGAGGACACCGACTTCTGTTGCCATTTTCATACAATAATATTTCTAGACTGCTCAAATAGACACTTTCACATTGTTTTTATATTGCACATTACCCTAGGTCTGTGCAGTGCTACTTATGACATGACAGATTCCAGCTCTCCTTACACTAATTACACTCACACTATTTTGGGATTAGATAACAGGTGCTTGTGTAGATCCACACCAACTAGGGATAGACCCCGGCTATTTGTGTTATATTTGTGTGCCTGTATAAGTGCAGAGTTCACCTGTTTTGTCTCACCTTTTATGTGATTCTAAAAATTTAATTCAGCAGAACATCTGTGGGTCTAAGTGGCCCGGAGAGAAAGGAAGAGGACGAAATATTTTACTCTACCTCTGTCTCATTTCCTCCTATCGATGAATATTTTCTGCGAATTTGTAGCAAATGCCATTTCATGTCACGTTGTCTGATGATGAGCGCTTGCTCTGATTCATTTTAACAATGCGCAGCTGGCTGTATGATTGCTGCATGATTAGTTGAACGTATCTGTTATCCGTCCCCCACACCTCAGGAACGAGCAGCCAGAAATAGTCTGCTGACTACCTTCTGTGTCACTGTACCGAAGTGTGTCTTTAGGTTTGTCTACTGTAAGAGGGATAGATAACTCCTACCCACATACACTTACACAGAACAATAATTGGGGTACGAGTTCCTTTCAAGTAACACAACTGCATTGCTGTTTCCATCTATTGAAAATGGAGAGTACAATTATGACATAGGACTGAATATTGTGTTTTGTTTAGATTGCAATATCTTTCTTGTGACTGTGGATTATTCTCCTGGAAGGAAGGGAATGGAAGATTACAGTCTGGAACTAGTTTTCGGGAAATTGTAACTGTAGAGCAGTTGGCTCTGGTGCACTGCCTTCTGCTGGATACCAAGGGTGGTCTCCAGATGTGAATAGGTGTCCACCTACTCACAACAAGGAAGGTGTTGGTGTTGGTATTGCATTATATGCATTCATTTGAAGTGCTGTTATTGGCTTATTTTGAAAATGAAATAAGCCTACACCGAGATAGCAGTATAGCACAAGACAAAGTTGCTAAATGTAAAGCTAAGATAAATGGGGTGTGGAGCCAGGATATAGCACGCCAATATAAATGTTATCGTGCTGAAAGATATGAATATGGGGAAAACGTGGGAAGATGTCTAGCCCAAAGAATGCGGAGGCGCCAGACAGCACATCGGATAAATTCTATAGAAGATAGCCAAGGTACTTTAGTAGAGTCATCAAAAGGTATTCTTCAGGTATTTCATGACTATTATACAGATTTATATACCCAAGAAAAATTTTCTATTGATCAATATATAGATAGACTTGACTTAACTCAGCTAGACTCCGTGAATGAAGAAGATTTAGAGCTGCCAATTACAATGCAAGAACTTGAAAGCGCCCTTAAAGAACTGGCGCTCGGGAAGGCCACCGGCCCCGATAAACTTCCTTTAGAGATATACCATATACTGTTTCCTATTATTAAAGACGATATGTTGGCAACGTTCTTAGATGCCCAAAATGGAAATCCTACTCCATCATGGGACGATGCTAGTATAATTGTATTTAAAAAGAAAGATAGACCGCCACATCTTCCTGGGTCATATCGACCCATTTCTCTTATTAATGTAGATGTGAAACTCTACTCCAAAATTCTTGCGAATCGGCTGATTCAAGTTGTTCCGGCACTTGTCTCCAATCAACAACATGGCTTCCTTCCCGGGCGGGGCACGATTAATCACATACATCGTGTCATTGCAACTCTAGATTATGCAACTGCAAAACGTACAAACGTTGGTTTGGTGTTTTTAGACGTTGAAAAAGCGTTTGATCGTGTTGCATGGGTATTTTTATGGGCGATCTTGGGAAAAATGGGGTTTGGGCCACGATTTATATACGCTTTACAAGTGATGTATAGACACCCTAGGGCCAAGATATGTTTGTCAGGTCAAGACTCAACAGCAGTCAACATCACTCGGGGGACACGCCAGGGGTGCCCATGCTCACCATTACTATTTGCCATGTACATAGAACCACTTTTAAAAATGCTGATGACATCTCCACATATACAATCTATGGCTCTACCCGGGGGCAATATACGTGTGTTAGCCTACGCTGATGATGTAGCCATTATAACATCTGATCCGGAATCTGCATTACACGAGATCGAAAACCTGACTCGTGAATTTGGTAATGTGTTGTGGTATAAACTGAATATCCAGAAAACTCAGGTTATATGCTCACCAGGACTTTGCCCTAATGACAATCGGGTTACTACAAAGGCTAAATATCTTGGCATCAAAATTAGATTGTCGCTTCAAGAGTTAGTCACGGTGAATTGGTCAGATATATTACAATCAATTAGAAATCAACTTGAGAAAATTGAATGTTTACACTTGTCATTGGTTGGGAGACGCAATGTTCTAAAAATGTCTATTTTGCCTAAAGTTTTATATTACTTTCGATCAGTACAATTGGAGATACCTGTATTACAACAGAGGAGACTACAATCTATAGCTGATAGATTTCTATGGGGTTGGAAACCGGCACGCAGGGCGTCCAAATTTATGACACTACCAATATTACGTGGGGGTTGGGGAGTTCCAAATTTTGCATTATATTATTTGCCGTGTCTTATACAGAATATTAAGTACTTTGCGATTGGTGGAACTCCCCCTATATTTGAGAGCCCGGATATTTTTTCTCTTTTACTTGGCTCACAATCCCAGCAAATGCTACTTCGTTTTTTAGAACCCAGTTATTATAAAAGAACCAGATTTAAATTGGTGATGGCTGCATTTAAAGGATGGCGGTCCATACGGAAGCTTATCTCCCTTGGGCGTATTAATTTTTATACTCCATGCAATTCTATAGAACTGCTTCCGTCAATATTCTGGGACTATACTATGGGTATATGGGGGCTAAAAGGTATGCTAACTATAGGCAATATGGTCAAAGATGGTACAATTACCTCTTTTCAGGAGTTAAAAGATATTTATAGTCTTTCCCATCATGACTTTTTTAAGTACTTACAAATACGGGATTTTATCTTTAAACACCCAAATGCTTTACCGCTTTGTCATAATGATTTCATCGATATGCTCAAAAAACCCTTGCGTATTAGGACTATATACAATCATTTGGTGAATCTACAGCAAGATGATCTGGGATCGCAGGAATCCAAATGGTGTAATAGAATGGGCACACTGGCTGTGCCCTTTCAAGAATCAATTTATATAGCTGATAAAAGTATCTTGTCTGCCAATTTATACTCACAACACTATAAAACTTTATTTAACCTTTATCATACACCATTTAAAATGATGAAATGGGGTAATGCTAACAACGGGAAATGTTATAGATGCCAATCTGATCAAGCAGATATTGTACATATATTTTCAGATTGTCCAGTGTTAAAATCTTTTTTTATATCTATAGAAAAATTTCTAGCTTATATCACAAAGTGTGATGTCGCAATTTCAAGAGAGATGATTATTTTTGGATTATCTATTGATAATAACTTGTTTTCAGGATATCAAAATAATAGATGTTATATTTATGGCTATGGTGGTTGCTCGCCTATGTATATCTTCGATGTGGTTGAAGCCAGAAGCTCCTATATATGAGATGTGGCGAGCAAAGTTTTACAATGTTTTTTATTTAGAATTTAACCTTTAGCGGATTAAATCTGTTAGCAAAATGCAAAAAGGGTATAACATTTGGCAGGCGATGATTGATCATTTGGATCCATGAAAAAAAAATTACCGCATTCTCTATTTTTTTTTGTTAAATACGATCATTTCGTTGTTTATATATCATGTTTTTGATATTGCCTTTTTTTATATTTGATTATTTTTGATTGTGTAATTGCTATATAAATCTGTTTGTTTTATGCGGCTTTGAACTGAATCAATAAAAAAAAATAAAAAAAATGAAGTGCTGTTATTGTATTGTATGCACTGATTTTAAGTGCTTTTATTTCTTAATATGCTGTCTTAGATTGTCACAATGTATTGTGATTCATTGAGATTCTTGGTATTTTGCGATTGACCTTTCATATGCTAATTATATGTCAAATGACTGAATACCAGTCCACCTTTTGGTTTCCCGTGGCTAGTATAACTGAACCCAGTAGCAGCGAAGCAGTGTGGTCTGTGTGTGTGAAACGTCTGCAGAAAAAGGTCTGGTTGGCCTAACAGCCACTAACTATGGGTTTGTTTTGTAATACTCTAGCAACATAGCTCTTGGACCCTGATCTTGCATAATGAGTTTCGGGCAGGCCCACTCTGACTATCATCTGTAAGGGGTTGATATAATTAGTTACAGGGGATGGTTCCTGTGTGTTCGCCTGGGACATTTACGGCTGCTTGGCACCTGGTTTTCATGCTAGACTGGGTGACACGTCCATTTGCTTTGCTCCCAGGCAGTGTCAACAGGCCTGTTATTTTAAAATAGACACATCCCTTCAGTTAGATTAATGTACATGAGTGAGCACGCTTCTCCTCTGTGAGGAAGTGTGGGGCGCACTGAAGTGTGTTTACCCTTACAGTGCAACGTAAATGTGTTTTTGTTTGGAAAGGATACATCTGCCCGTGCCAAACATATATGTTAGCACTGGCATTCTCTACCATAGGGGTACAACCCACCGAGCTGTCCCATGATGAACAGACCTTTTGCAGAGACTCATAAATGGGGAAGTTAACCAAATAGAACTTTCAACAGGATGTTTCGAATACTGCTTCTCTTGTAACAATGGGACAGGAAGCAGCCTGTCCGCCTTCCAAGTTCTGCAGAAAGAAAAAAGAGCTGTTAAAATTATGCACAGACAAAAAACAATGCAGCGTCTTAATGGGCTAAGGTCCTGAGGCCCACAGCCCCCTCCCTCCATATTATAGTTTGGATATAGCCAAATTTACGTTCCCTGATTTCTTTCTAAGTGCCCACAACACACCACATTGATAATGCCCCTGTGAAATGTGCCTCATTCACCTGGGGAGAAAGAAAATAAAGTGGCATTTGTACATGTCTCATGGTACAGAGCAGATCTCATGTCCTATACCAACGACTTTCTGAAATTATGTGTAGAACAAACAAGAGGGTGCACAGAACTAATTAGACAGGAAGGGAGACAAATAGGTGGAAGGGAACGCTTGATAATTTCTTAGAGTGCAAAGACTGACATTTTTTAAAATAAATAAATAAAACAATAGGTACTGAGAAATGGCCAGCATGGTCATTGAAGATAGGATACATTATAGGGTTAAAAAAAACTCTTTTGGACTGGCTTTGAAATAACGATCGTGGGCTGGCCACAGATTCTGGGCATTGTGCCAAGACTAAACCACACACTACAACAGTTTTCTGTGGGTATGAACAGAACTGGTTAAAAAAGAAATGTATTATTTGCAGCGGAGAATGGAAGGGAATGCAAAGTCTTAAATGTATATTCACAGAGTGATGGCATCCACAGGTCCCCCACCCCGTCTCCCTTCTCCCAGTCATTTAAAACAGAAGACATTTGCTACAGCAGAAATGTTAAAGACATGCAGAGCTGTTTCATTTCGGCACATCAGGTTATTTCAGTGCATTGATAAGTACTGTCCCTGTTTCAAGTGCTAGTCTTTAAAGTATGCATTTGAACATATTGACTCTCTCCCTACCGTGCCAACAATACAAGTATTGAACTAAGATATGAATGATCTAGGTGGCCTGGGTTCCAATTATACAGAGCGATATTGTAAGTTGCTAAGTCACTGAGGCCTATATTTTCTTGTATGTGATACTGAAAAATGTGTATACATTTATATATATATATATATATATGCATGTGTGTGTATGTGTATATATATCCATACTAATATTATAAAGAGAGAGCCCAAACCTTGGAGGCGGGTAATCTCAGTAACCACAGCACTAATCACAACACCCAATACAGAGTTGGAAAGGGCAGTTGCAGCAGAAGGACATAGGCTATGCAGACGGCCCCCATATAATTTTTTTTTAATTGTTTTTATTAACTTTTCAAGAAACAGTGGTGTTCATCACAATCATACAGTGCAAGACATACAATTGTACCATAGGACACCATATACATTTAAAAGGTAAAAGAACCGTGCCAGCAAAGTATTCCCTTGTGGGCGTGTCTGCGTTGTGCTGTGGGCGTGGGCTGGGGGCGTGACTAACACTGGGGGCGTGTGGTACGGCCATCACATCGTGGGCTTTGGGCGTGTGCTGGGGGCATGACAAATGCTGGGGGCGTGACAAATGCTGGGGGGGTGTCCGCCCTTCATGCCATGTGAGTCGTACATACAAATGCCAATTACGTTGCTGCGCAGCATCAAGGGGCACGCTGGGGGCGTGACACACTGGGGGCGTGAGAAACGCTAGGGGCATGTGTCCGGCCTTCATGCCATGTGAACGCAATTGCGCCACATCAAGAGGCACGCTGGGGGCGTGAGAAACGCTGGGGCGTGTGCTACGTTCCGCCCTTCATGCCATGTGGGTCATACATTAATCAGAAGATCGTCTGCTGTGGCCGTGTGCTGGGGGCATGACAAACGCGTTCAGCTGGAGGCCTGGTAAGTAACATTACTGCAGCCTCTCCTGCGTGCTGTTACTGAACTCTCTCATTTAACGAAATTAGACGCGCCTGCTACCATCAACCAGGGCTCTAGCCGAGCTCAGGCGGCGGATCAGTACACTAATTACACGCACCTGATAATATCAACCAGGGCTGCTGCTGGCCCTCAAGTGGGGGAACACGCGCCTGCTTACTTCAAACAGGCCTGCATCTGGGCCTAAAGCGGGGGAACACGCAAATGAGCGTGTCTGCGGGGACAATTACTACAGACTCTCCTACTCGCTGTCACTGAACTCTCTCATTAAACGGATTTACCCACGGCTGATAACTCTCATTCAACGACATTACACGCGCCTGCTAAAATCAACCAGGGCTGGAGCCGGGCTCAGGCGGCGGATCACTACATCAATTACACACGCCTGCTAACATCAACCAGGGCTGCAGCTGGCCCTTCTCTGTCCCTATTCTAATGAAACAAAAAATGTTGTCTACCGTGAGATTTTAAAATAAATTGCCCTTGCCAAATACACACATTACACATATTCTATTTCATACCCGGACAACGTCGGGACGGGCTGCTAGTGCATATATAAAAGGTGGGGTTGAATGCACAGGATCACACAATTTGGTCAGGTTAGGTAACTGGCCATCCCCAAAAGCACAATGTTTTCGTTCTTCTTTTGCTTTTTAAGATAATATACTTTTTAGGTTCTTTCCTTCATTCCCCTACAGAGTGTAATGCTAAAGGTTTTCACCCTCTGATATCTGGTTAGAAAGCTCCACTGGTGCAAATATGTTCTATAATTCTGACAATTTGGCCCACACATTGCACCACTACTGATTTCTCACTGATTTCTCACCTAGCAATGGGTCATGGACAGGGGGTGTTTGGTAAAGAGTAATGCATGTGTGCTAGCTACAGATAATTATGCAAATGTTCAGCGTGATTCAAGAGGCACACCTTTCCACGATGGAGATATAGCTCTAATTCTGGTTCATGCTTCAGCAACAACACAGGCTCACTGCAAAATTCTTAACAGTGGACACAGCTAGAAAAGTACTGGAAGGGGGCAAGATTATAAGGGATGTACCTAATTGAATGGCGCAAGGGAAACTACTATGTTATGTATGCATCTAAAAGAATGTATATTAATGTTTTCATTTCTAGGTTCTTCAAAGAAATATAACCAATTATATTGTAAGGTGAATATGCTAAAATGCTTTTTAAAGCAGTGTATTCGCCAGGGGCTACAAAGTATTGGAATATACAGGTGCAGTCTTGAGGGGTGTTTGTGAATAGGTGCCCTGTAACAAAAAACACACTTGTCCCTTTTGTGCCATGTAATGGGGCGACAAATTATGGCAGCAATATCATTAAATAAGATGTCTAAAATAGCATTTCTGATTATGCCAGGGCTCCTTCCATAGTAGGGTTTGGATACTAACTATTACCTTATGCTGCCACGTTCCACAGATCTACATACAGGGGCTGAAGGTAATGGTAAGAAAAAGTTACAGGGCTGAAATGCCGTTTCGAGTATGTCCAAAACTACTAACTTGCATGTTTTAAGGGTTTTCACCAGCTCTTCTCTGAAAAATGTTCCCATTCTGAAACAGGTTGGATTTTTACTCCTGAAAGTGGCAGACATAATACTTCTTCCGAGGTTGGATAAAAGTGGAGGAGTAGATTTTCGCATGAGCAGAACTACACCTGCATATTTGCTCATGCTTAAATGCAGTTCACAAATATTTTCTAGGAGTACTCTTTCTTGGCCTACTTCTGTAAAGTCTTGTGAATTAACAACAGTTGTATATCTGCACTTAATGGAAGAATGTGGGTGCACTTTATTTCATAACTGGGCACCTAATTAAGGGGCCGATTAGGATTGCGGTGAATCCGCATCCTCCGGGCCGGCGGAAGCCACCGCCGGCCCGGAGGATGCGGATTCACCGCTGCGGTGCTTTAAAAGACCCCCCGCCAGATTAGGATGGCTGGGGGGTCATCGGTGGACCGGAAGACCGTCCGCCGCTTTTCCGCCACGGTCGCGGGAAAGCTCTAATATGGTGGCGGTGTCTATCAGACACCACCAGCCATATTAGGATGCGTGTTCAAACATGCTTTTCCGCGGCAGTTTTTCCGCCGTGGAAAAGCATGTGGTCCTTTGCATCTGGGGGCCCGCAGGGGCCACCAGAGTGAAGGGGGGGTGGGGGTGCACATGGGGGGTACCTATGGTACCCCCCTGCAGTTGCATGCACAAAGCGGCAGCACCAAGCCTATTTAATTTGTTCCTCTCAGATCTTAGCAAAAACATGGAAACAGCCGATTGCCACCCGCCGAACATGGCCAACAAGCAGATTTCCGTTTTACAGTACGCGGATGATATCGTACTGTTAAGCCAAACCCCCATCGGTCTACAAAGAGCAATAAATAATCTAGCAACCTATTTGTACCAGGAAAATTTGGAACTTAACAAAGGAAAAACAAAGGTCGTCCGTCTAGTGGATCCGCACAAAATTAAGTTCAAATGGACTGTAAAAGGGACGAAGGTTGAAGAGCAAGGGTCATATAAATATGTTGATATTACAATAGGGCAGGGTACAAGACACAATGAGCACAAATTGGTCACAAAAGCTTAAGCCCAATCGTTAATCTTTGCTTATCGACAACTAAAAACGAAAGTGGATTGCCCAAACTACAACCATCTTTTAAAAGTGATGTCAGCACAAATTATCAAATGGCTTAGTCACTTGGTGTGGCAAGGAGGTGAAGTTACTAAATGATCTCCAGATAAAGATTTACAAAGCCGTTTTTAATCTGCCAAAGTCTGCCTCTCCATCGCAAGTCGGGCTTGAATTCGGTCTTTAAAACCAAAAATTTCAGGGCATGAGTGGTTTTGTAAAGCTTTGTCATAAATTCCGCTCCGCAGAACCAGATTCAATGGACAGCCTATGCTGGGAAGAAATCAAGCTCCAGATGGGCCAAGAATCATCAAGCTTATGGGGAAGCTATCTGAGAACTTGTTTGGCTGACATGGAAATACAAGCAGACTGGCAAAATAGGGTAGACAAAGCAAGCCTTAGCAAAATGACTAATGACGCAGCAAAAAAGAAATCCTTTCTGGAGGAAAAAATTATAACTTCTAAACGTAGGCATGGGTCGACGGTCATCTCTTCTTATAAATTATTAAAACCGCAAGTATATTTAACATCGCATTTTAGCCGGCATTTAAAAAAGACCTACACAGACTACAGGTTGGGCTTGCACGATTCGGAAGACCTACAGCCGTCCTGGAAACAACCTAAACAAACATCACAGTGTCGCCTGTGTGGCTATCAAAAAGAATTCCTAATCCATCTTTTATGCGTTTGTTCAGCAGTTACGGCTTTGAGGAGACAGTACTTAAGAGCTATTTTTAACGAACTGAACATCCGCACGTGTAGGCAAGCCGTAATATGCTGGCTGGACGGTTCCTCCATAATCCTGGCCTGCCGAGGAGTAAAATACCTGGTAGAAGTAAAAAAACTATTACTTCAAGCTGATCAGGAGGAGATCCGAGAGGTCTGACCAACAGGACACGGGCCCTGCGGAACCAGTTGTGCAATAAATGGACTGAAAGTAAAATATATTAACAATTTAAATGGTTAGGTGTCATGGATGTTGGACTAAATTTTAATCATTGTATTCTTAGTATTTTATGCGTTGGTAGAGTACCCACACTTGTAATCAACAGGATTTTATTTAATGTAGTTTGGTTTTAACCGTGGATGCAAAGATATTTAATCTTTTGGATATTTGTAAAATTTTTAATTAATCATACAATAAACTTGAACTGATACCAAATGCTGTAAGCTTTTAGGCCCTGCTAAGTTGAAATAAAAAGCAGTGCACAAATGCTTGTACTTTTCCATTTGCTCTTCAGAGACACAGCTTTTGTAACACAAGGTTTGATCAAGAATAATACGTGACAGGGAAGATGCTCACGTAGACCCAGACATTTCAGCATAGCACATATGTCTGGTCCTTTCTATTATGTTGCAATTATTAACTGGAAAAGCACCAGACTTATATCTTACATTACAGTGGAAAGTCCCAGAAGCTGCCCACTTGGGTCACGTGGTCAGCAACAGTATGGTTCGGACCTTACATGGTATACAACGGTTTCAGACCCTTGCTAATTGGTCAAATGCCTAGGGCCTAATTTGTCCTACGTATGTGAGGATGCCACATCCTTTGTGGTTTTGGCCTATAAAAGCTGTAACCAATGTCACATCTTTGGGCATTCAGTACTTATTGTCTGCCTCCTTGCTGCACGTACTTTTGCATTATTTGTTGTTCCCCAATAAATCTTGCTAACAGTTGTGCTGAGAGAGATCTGTGTTATTTGTATTATTCCGTATTATTTCTATTCCAGCTTCTACAGGCTCAGGGGCCAGCACACAGGCCCATGCGGCGGCACCCCCTGGCAGCAGGCACCCTCACTCTCAAGTCCACGCTCTGACTGAGCACATGGTATCTCTACTGCTCTACATATACCAGAAAGGCTGGAAGCTTCTAGAAGGTCCCTGGCAGTTCCAGCCTCAACTGTCACTGTGGGGAGTATAGAGCACCTTGTCACTTCAAATACTAGACCGCTAACCCACCACAGGCAGGGGGCACAAGCAGACAGAAATGGCGTCCATTTTAAAAGTGACATTTCTGCAATGGTAAAAGAACACTAAACCGCCAACCCACTGCAGGCAGGCGGCATAAAGCACATAGCAATGGCGTCCATTTTAAAAGTGACATTTCTCCACAGCAGCTCAAATAAATCTGCGCACGCCATTGCACTGCATGTGTCACTGCATCTCACACCACACATGGCCTATTCATTTCTCTACCATGGGGAGACATCCTAAAATAGGGGAGGGGGGGTGAAATGCGAAAAATTTCAGGAAAATGGGCCAAGTCCAACACAACTCCCCCCCCAGCCAAAAGCCAGGGTAGACCGATCAATACCTTGAAGGCTTCCCTGCTTGGGGTGAGAAAACGTGGATGCAGACCCGCAACTGCAGAGGCACCCACAAGTTCTCCGCCACTCCGTAACCCAATGGTTCCCCCTCTCACACCTCCCTTGACCAACTAAGCCTCCCCACTGGTGCTCTCTAGCTGGTTGCAGCCAGGACCGGCCCCTCGGCCATCCAGATGTCTCTGGCCCTTGCTCACTCACTGAGTGGGGGGCTTTAGCCCCAGGCCCGCAGTACCCGTTTACCACTCTCCTTCTCCGTGCAGTTCCAAACTGCCACCGGTCCTCCAACCTGGGGTCCGCACCCTCAGGCTGACCAGCCACCAGGGGCGAGGCTCTCCTCCCCCTATCTCTCCTTCTGGGGTTCCACCCTCTCCTCCTACGCGGGGCACCCTCAGACCACCACTCTCTCCCCAATCCAGGGCCTTGACCCTGCAACTGATTCCCCAACCCAGAGTCTAAACCCCTAGGTTGAACTGGTGACAGGGGCGAGTACTCCCTCTCCCTGCACCCCCTCCCAGAGTTCCACACCCTCCTACCTGGAGTAGTACCCTTGAAGACAATTCTGGGGGGACACTGATTACAGACGTCCCACCCACCAGGTCAGGCAACCCCTGAACCTGGCACCCCAGCCCAGGATCTAAACCCTGTGGCTGAGCCAGTGCCAGTGCCAGAGGCGAGACCTTCCTCCCTCTGCACCCCCTTCCAGATCTGGGGGGGACACTGATTACAGACGTCCCACCCGCCAGGTCAGGCAACCCCTGAACCTGGCACCGCAGCCCAGGATCTAAACCCTGTGGCTGAGCCGGTGCCAGAGTCGAGACCTTCCTCCCTCTGCACCCCCTTCCAGAGTTCCGCACCCTCCCACCTCGAGAAGTACCCCTGTAAGTCACAGCAGTAGGGACCTTGTTTACAAGTGTCCCACCCTCCAGGTCAGGCAACCCCTGAACCTGGCACCCCAGCCCAGGGTCTAAACTCTGCGACTGAGCAGACCCCCGAACCACTGAAACTCCGATTACAGAGGCTCTGGGTTCTCATTACATGAGGGGATCCCTTTCACTGGACGGCACATCAGGACAGGCTAGGCTCCCACCCTGGTGTTACCTGCTGAAACTCTCCAGGCCCTGAGAATGTGGTTGGGGCACCTTGGGACACCTCCCCGTCTCACTCCTCCCTGTCGATAGGACGTGAGGCCCTACAACTCTCTCACTTCCCTGGGACCTAGCTGGGCTATTCTGCACCTCTCCCACCTCGCTAGGTCAGAAGATCCCTCCCCAATGCCCTCTCAGACTTTCAGACTCTCTGACCCAAAGGTCTACCTCCCGTGCAAGTTCCCTGGGGTCGGAGAACCCACACTGTAACAGGTGGTGACGCAATCTTGGGAAACAATTCCTTAGCATGTGCTCCCTGATAACTACATAGCACAGCCCTTCCCAATCCTCCACTGCGCTATTCACCACCCAATCCTCCAATGCAGTCCAATACACCTCCGCAAACTCCCCCCAGGACTGGTGGGACAGTTTTCCCCTGCCCCTGAACTCCAACCCGTCCCCCTCTTCCTGGGAATCAGGCACCGTCTCCTGGGCTCTGGGAGAGGGACTCCCTGCACTGGAACCACTCTCACTGTCACCACTGGATCCCACCCTCACCCGTGAATCCAGACCACAGAAACCACTCTCAGGGGACAACCTACCCACCTGAGCTAGTCTCTCTCTGGCAGAGGCCCTCTCCACCTCCGCCAGCCTCTCTTGCGCTAGGACCTTCTCAGTCACTAGCCTCTTCTCCTCCACCCTCAGCTGCGCTAACGCCTTGGCATGCTCCAACCTGAGCTTCTCCAGCGCCAGCTGATGTTCCCTTTCTTCCTCCTATCTACCCACTCTTCTGGGGACAGGGAAAGGGATCGGGCAGTGCTCCCGGGACAGGACCCAGCGCGGGACTTCCTGTCTATGGTGTCCTCCTTAGATACTGGTGTCTCCGCCCTATCAACTTCTTCCTCCTCATCATCACCACCCTCCAGGGTTAAGGACCGGGGACCCTCACTCTCAGAGTTCTCCTCTTGGTTGCCACCAAATCCACCCTTTAAATACATGGAGGGGTAATCGGAAAGGTCCCCACAGGGCTTTAAGGGTTCCTCCCTCTTGAAAGCTTAGAAGAGAAACAATTTCCTGCGGAAGTCAGCTTCTATTGGTATCCCCCTCTCTCTGCAGAAGTACATCACTTCCTGCTCGGTGTACTCTATGAGGTAATCCTCATCTTAGACCAACCCCATCCTGGCAAGGTACACCCGGGACACACCACCCACAGTGCAACAGGGGAACACAATTCAAAAACCAATTTTAGGAGGAAGCAATAATCAAAGAAACAATAATCCCCAAAAACTTGTGATTACTTTTCAAAGCTCAATTTGCAGGGTAACTTGTTGCCGCTGTGGTACTGCGCAAACACAAGATCTTTCCCACTGCTCACCAACAATGTTAGTGTTAGACCTGGCACCTTGGCGTGGGTCTCCCTTCCACTTTTTTCTTACTGTGCCTCATGTGTTTTGCTGGTGTTAGCTGCTCAGAGCACTGTGCCACTGCCAATCAGTGCCACAGTGCAAGTGCTCCCTGTATAAAATGTATATGTTGGTTGGATTCCATGATTGGCTTATTTGGTTTACTGTCAGACCCTAGTAAAGGGCACCAGGAGTACCCAGGGCTTGTAAATCCAAATGCTGCTAGTGGGCCTGCAGCACTGGTTGTTCCACCCCCAGAAGCAGCCTTGTAAAATGTGTCTAAGGTCTGCTATTGCAGAGCCTGCGTGCAGTCTAGTACTGTCATGCTGACTGGGCAAGTACACCCACTTGCCAGTCCCTAAACCTTCCCTTTCCTTCATATCAGTCACCCCTATGGTAGGCCCAAGGGCAGGGTGCATTGTAAGTATAAGGTAGGACAAGCCCTGGTGTGTGTGGCATGTCCTAATACGGAATTACAGCCATTTTCGTTTTTCACTATTGCAAGGCTACCTGTTCTCGTAGGCCAGAAAGGGCTGTTGGAATTGTTACATCCTATGATCCCAACAAACTCAGGGAACATGGTAGAAATTCAAGTTTAGTATGCCTGAACTCAGAATAATAAAATGCATCTTTTAGTAAAGTTTATTTTAATATTCTGTGTTTGCAAATACCACTTTTAGAAAGTTGGTATTTGCTTGCCTAACCTTTTCAGCCCGCCTCTGCTAGGATGTGTATCTGCTGTCGGGTTTCTGTGAGTGACAGGGCTGGGGAATTCCAGGAGACAGGCTGGGGCAGCCAGGTGGTGAAAAGGAATTACAGCCAGATGGGTGGGAGGAGTGCACCTGGACTCTGAATAGGGCTGTGCTCTGCCACCACAATTCTGGCTCCACCTCCTCTGGAGCGTCTGATGTCTCTGCCCTGCACACTGAAAAGACAAGCCAGAGTCATATCAACAAAGTGCTCAAGAACTGGACTGAACTAGGCAAAGGCCCCCTGGCCTCAGAGAACAAAAGAATTGTAGTATAAATATTGGAGCCCTGCTCCCAAGAATATAGATCCTGCTGAAACAAGAAGAACCTCTACCCGACGAGAAGGAACTGGGAAAGCTGCAAGGAGGAGTACTGTCCCTGACCTGGGGGATTGGCCTGCAGTGGTTGCCTTGCTAGGAGAGGAGAGGAAAAGACTGGAAAAGACCTTGTTCAACTTGTGCTTTCAAAGATCTCCAAGGGCTTGTGGGTGAGCTTGTCCCCTGAACGGAGTCCCAGAACTATTGGACTTCCAATGCCTTCACAAAGAGCTGCTGGAAATTGCCATTTTCCCCGTACTGCTGGACCCGCGATCTAAAGTGCGCCTCAAAGCCCTGACTGCTGCGGAACCCGTGCCGTTGCCGCCCCAAACCGTGTGACTCCTCTCCCTTTACGAGCCGTAGCTCGCACCGTAAGCTACCCGGGCCACACCGCACACCGCTTCCCCCTCCCCCCTTCGAGCCGCACCGCTCGCCGTGTCCCAGCCGCTGGCCTTCTGAAGTACGCAGCGCACCGCAGGGCGGAGTACGGCTCGCACGCTTGCAGCGTACAGTCCACCCCGCACCGCGCTGCTTGGAACTAAACGACATCCCCTTTCTGAAGGTACGACGCGCACAAAGCATCGGACGTGGACGCCGGAAAGTCAGGACCGTCCGCCTCGCTCCCCGTGGCCCCCGCTCTACGCCTCACACGAGACGCCTACAGAGAGCCGGGGTCCGCACTGCAGCAGGGCCGACAACGCTCCTGGTTCGCCTCCACTTCCACAGTGCCTCGTCCGCATCGATCCAAGTTAACTGTACGCCTCGCACTGCGGCTGTGTGCGCACCGGACCCGAGAGTCCGCGGCGCCTATTTGACTCTGCCTAGGTACGTTTCGTCCCCATGAGAACCTCACAGACAGCGCGAAGCGCACAGAACTGAAAACTACGCATTTTTAACCAAAAACTGCATTGCTAATAGTATTGTGGCCTATTTCTTATGTTATTTGGTCTTGTGCTGAGCCTTACATAAAATATAACTATTTTTGATATAAACCTAGTGTGGTGTCCGTTTGTGGTGTTGTCACTGAGTTACTGTATGTGTTCACAAATGCTTAACCTATAACGCTCTGAGATCAGCCTTTTCCGCTCGCGCCACGCAACCTAGATGGTGAGCAGGGGTTATTTTAGAGGGTAATCCCCTTGTCCTGACTAGAGGAGAGGGTCCCCGCTTGTTACAAGTAATTACCTGTGCCAACCAGAGACCCCCAAATCTAACAGTTAGAAATGGGGTAGCTTGGTGCAGAGCGGGCGGGCCAAATTCCAGAGGACATGTGTAAAGCATCCGCACAGCACACACAGACGACACACAAGGCACACTACAAAAATGGACCAAACCAGTTTAGGTGAAAAACAGCATATGTATTATGCACAATACAGCAAGAAGTAATCACAGGGGTGAATATGGCGCCAACTGGCACCCGGTAGTCATGTACAGAAGAGACTATTTACAGGGCAGGGCCAATCGGGCCGCTTCCAGAACCATCACACGGTCCAACTAGGTTAAAGGTAGGTACAAGGAATAAATGTAGAGCCCATCAGCTGTAGCCTTAAGGGAAAAACTTTCTCAGCATGGCTGTAACAACATTAGCGAAGAAAAACCAAAGGTGGTGATGGACGGAGCGTTGACAATACAAACACTCACCCCCAGTCAACTGATCTGGGTTTAATCCATCACCGTTCGTTAGCTCACTCCGCCACCCCAGTTCAGACATGGCCATATGCAAATCAGTCTGACCCTGTACCTCATGGGAACAGTCCAGCCCGAACTGCCAAGCCATGTCTTCCCTGGACCGGAATCAAGCTTCCCAGGACCGGTTTCTGGCATTACAGCCGTCTTCAGCCGGGCTTGCTTGACTCCAGTGGCAAAGTGAGCAACGGACTCACGTCTGAGCATACCCTGCCAACTTAGGGCGAACAAAGAAAAACCAAAGGTGGTGATGGACGAAGCGTTGACAATACAAACACTCATCCCCAGTCAACTGATCTGGGTTTAATCCATCACCGTTCTTTAGCTCACTCCGCCACCCGAGTTCAGACATGGCCATATGCAAATCAGTCTGACCCTGTACCTCATGGGAACAGTCCAGCCCGAACTGCCAAGCCATGTCTTCCCTGGACCGGAATCAAGCTTCCCAGGACCGGTTTCTGGCATTACAGCCGTCTTCAGCCGGGCTTGCTTGACTCCAGTGGCAAAGTGAGCAAGGGACTCACGTCTGAGCATACCCTGCCAACTTAGGGCGAACAAAGAAAAACCAAAGGTGGTGATAGACGGAGCGTTGACAATACAAACACTCAACCCCAGTCAACTGATCTGGGTTTAATCCATCACCGTTCTTTAGCTCACTCCGCCACCCCAGTTCAGACATGGCCATATGCAAATCAGTCTGACCCTGTACCTCATGGGAACAGTCCAGCCCGAACTGCCAAGCCATGTCTTCCCTGGACCGGAATCAAGCTTCCCAGGACCGGTTTCTGGCATTACAGCTGTCTTCAGCCGGGCTTGCTTGACTCCAGTGGCAAAGTGAGCAAGGGACTCACGTCTGAGCATACCCTGCCAACTTAGGGCGAACAAAGAAAAACCAAAGGTGGTGATGGATGGAGCGTTGACAATACAAACACTCAACCCCAGTCAACTGATCTGGGTTTAATCCATCACCTTTCTTTAGCTCACTCCGCCACCCCAGTTCAGACATGGCCATATGCAAATCAGTCTGACCCTGTACCTCATGGGAACAGTCCAGCAGGAACTGCCAAGCCATGTCTTCCCTGGACCGGAATCAAGCTTCCCAGGACCGGTTTCTGGCATTGCAGCCGTCTTCAGCCGGGCTTGCTTGACTCCAGTGTCAAAGTGAGCAAGGGACTCACGTCTGAGCATACCCTTCCAACTTAGGGCGAACAAAGAAAAACCAAAGGTGGTGATGGACGGAGCGTTGACAATACAAACACTCACCCCCAGTCAACTGATCTGGGTTTAATCCATCACCGTTCTTTAGCTCACTCCGCCACCCCAGTTCAGACATGGCCATATGCAAATTAGTCTGACCCTGTACCTCATGGGAACAGTCCAGCCCGAACTGCCAAGCCATGTCTTCCCTGGACCGGAATCAAGCTTCCCAGGACCGGTTTCTGGCATTACAGCCGTCTTCAGCCAGGCTTGCTTGACTCCAGTGGCAAAGTGAGCAAGGGACTCACGTCTGAGCATACCCTGCCAACTTAGGGCGAACAAAGAAAAACCAAAGGTGGTGATGGACGGAGCGTTGACAATACAAACACTCACCCCCAGTCAACTGATCTGGGTTTAATCCATCACCGTTCTTTAGCTCACTCCGCCACCCCAGTTCAGACATGGCCATATGCAAATCAGTCTGACCCTGTACCTCATGGGAACAGTCCAGCCCGAACTGCCGAACCATGTCTTCCCTGGACCGGAATCAAGCTTCCCAGGACCGGTTTCTGGCATTACAGCCGCCTTCAGCCGGGCTTGCTTGACTCCAGTGGCAAAGTGAGCAAGGGACTCACGTCTGAGCATACCCTGCCAACTTAGGGCGAACAAAGAAAAACCAAAGGTGGTTATGGACGGAGCGTTGACAATACAAACACTCACCCCCAGTCAACTGATCTGGGTTTAATCCATCACCGTTCTTTAGCTCACTCCGCCACCCCAGTTCAGACATGGCCATATGCAAATCAGTCTGACCCTGTACCTCATGGGAACAGTCCAGCCCGAACTGCCAAGCCATGTCTTCCCTGGGCCGGAATCAAGCTTCCCAGGACCGGTTTCTGGCATTACAGCCGTCTTCAGCCGGGCTTGCTTGACTCCAGTGGCAAAGTGAGCAAGGGACTCACGTCTGAGCATACCCTGCCAACTTAGGGCGAACAAAGAAAAACCAAAGGTGGTGATGGACGGAGCGTTGACAATACAAACACTCACCCCCAGTCAACTGATCTGGGTTTAATCCATCACCGTTCTTTAGCTCACTCCGCCACCCCAGTTCAGACATGGCCATATGCAAATCAGTCTGACCCTGTACCTCATGGGAACAGTCCAGCCCGAACTGCCAAGCCATGTCTTCCCTGGACCGGAATCAAGCTTCCCAGGACCGGTTTCTGGCATTACAGCCGTCTTCAGCCGGGCTTGCTTGACTTCAGTGGCAAAGTGAGCAAGGGACTCACGTCTGAGCATACCCTGCCAACTTAGGGCGAACAAAGAAAAACCAAAGGTGGTGTTGGACGGAGCGTTGACAATACAAACACTCACCCCCAGTCAACTGATCTGCGTTTAATCCATCACCGTTCTTTAGCTCACTCCGCCACCCCAGTTCAGACATGGCCATATGCAAATCAGTCTGACCCTGTACCTCATGGGAACAGTCCAGCCCGAACTGCCAAGCCATGTCTTCCCTGGACCAGAATCAAGCTTCCCAGGACTGGTTTCTGGCATTATGCCTTCTTCAGCCGGGCTTTCTTGACTCCAGTGGCAAAGTGAGCAAGGGACTCACGTCTGAGCATACCCTGCCAACTTAGGGCGAATGAAGAAAAACCAAAGGTGATGATGGACGGAGCGTTGACAATACAAACACTCACCCCCAGTTAACTGATCTGGGTTTAATCCACCACCGTTCTTAGCTCACTCCGCCACCCCAGTTCAGACATGGCCATATGCAAATCAGTCTGACCCTGTACCTCATGGGAACAGTCCAGCCCGAACTGCCAAGCCATGTCTTCCCTGGACCGGAATCAAGCTTCCCAGGACCGGTTTCTGGCATTACAGCCGTCTTCAGCCGGGCTTGCTTGACTCCAGTGGCAAAGTGAGCAAGGGACTCACGTCTGAGCATACCCTGCCAACTTAGGGCGAACAAAGAAAAACCAAAGGTGGTGATGGACGGAGCGTTGACAATACAAACACTCACCCCCAGTCAACTGATCTGGGTTTAATCCATCACCGTTCTTTAGCTCACTCCGCCACCCCAGTTCAGACATGGCCATATGCAAATCAGTCTGACCCTGTACCTCATGGGAACAGTCCAGCCCGAACTGCCAAGCCATGTCTTCCCTGGACCGGAATCAAGCTTCCCTGGACTGGTTTCTGGCATTATGCCTTCTTCAGCCGGGCTTTCTTGACTCCAGTGGCAAAGTGAGCAAGGGACTCACGTCTGAGCATACCCTGCCAACTTAGGGCGAATGAAGAAAAACCAAAGGTGATGATGGACGGAGCGTTGACAATACAAACACTCACCCCCAGTTAACTGATCTGGGTTTAATCCACCACCGTTCTTAGCTCACTCCGCCACCCCAGTTCAGACATGGCCATATGCAAATCAGTCTGACCCTGTACCTCATGGGAACAGTCCAGCCCGAACTGCCAAGCCATGTCTTCCCTGGACCGGAATCAAGCTTCCCAGGACCGGTTTCTGGCATTACAGCCGTCTTCAGCCGGGCTTGCTTGACTCCAGTGGCAAAGTGAGCAAGGGACTCACGTCTGAGCATACCCTGCCAACTTAGGGCGAACAAAGAAAAACCAAAGGTGGTGATGGACGGAGCGTTGACAATACAAACACTCACCCCCAGTCAACTGATCTGGGTTTAATCCATCACTGTTCTTTAGCTCACTCCGCCACCCCAGTTCAGACATGGCCATATGCAAATCAGTCTGACCCTGTACCTCATGGGAACAGTCCAGCCCGAACTGCCAAGCCATGTCTTCCCTGGACCGGAATCAAGCTTCCCAGGACCGGTTTCTGGCATTACAGCCGTCTTCAGCCGGGCTTGCTTGACTTCAGTGGCAAAGTGAGCAAGGGACTCACGTCTGAGCATACCCTGCCAACTTAGGGCGAACAAAGAAAAACCAAAGGTGGTGATGGACGGAGCGTTGACAATACAAACACTCACCCCCAGTCAACTGATCTGCGTTTAATCCATCACCGTTCTTTAGCTCACTCCGCCACCCCAGTTCAGACATGGCCATATGCAAATCAGTCTGACCCTGTACCTCATGGGAACAGTCCAGCCCGAACTGCCAAGCCATGTCTTCCCTGGACCGGAATCAAGCTTCCCAGGACTGGTTTCTGGCATTATGCCTTCTTCAGCCGGGCTTTCTTGACTCCAGTGGCAAAGTGAGCAAGGGACTCACGTCTGAGCATACCCTGCCAACTTAGGGCGAATGAAGAAAAACCAAAGGTGATGATGGACGGAGCGTTGACAATACAAACACTCACCCCCAGTTAACTGATCTGGGTTTAATCCACCACCGTTCTTAGCTCACTCCGCCACCCCAGTTCAGACATGGCCATATGCAAATCAGTCTCACCCTGTACCTCATGGGAACAGTCCAGCCCGAACTGCCAAGCCATGTCTTCCCTGGACCGGAATCAAGCTTCCCAGGACCGGTTTCTGGCATTACAGCCGTCTTCAGCCGGGCTTGCTTGACTCCAGTGGCAAAGTGAGCAAGGGACTCACGTCTGAGCATACCCTGCCAACTTAGGGCGAACCAAAAAAACCAAAGGTGGTGATGGACGGAGCGTTGACAATACAAACACTCACCCCCAGTCAACTGATCTGGGTTTAATCCATCACCATTCTTTAGCTCACTCCGCCACCCCAGTTCAGACATGGCCATATGCAAATCAGTCTGACCCTGTACCTCATGGGAACAGTCCAGCCCGAACTGCCAAGCCATGTCTTCCCTGGACCGGAATCAAGCTTCCCAGGACCGTTTTCTGGCATTACAGCCGTCTTCAGCCGGGCTTGCTTGACTCCAGTGGCAAAGTGAGCAAGGGACTCACGTCTGAGCATACCCTGCCAACTTAGGGCGAACAAAGAAAAACCAAAGGTGGTGATGGACAGAGCGTTGACAACACAAACACTCACCCCCAGTCAACTGATCTGGGTTTAATCCATCACCGTTCTTTAGCTCACTCCGCCACCCCAGTTCAGACATGGGCATATGCAAATCAGTCTGACCCTGTACCTCCTGGGAACAGTCCAGCCCGAACTGCCAAGCCATGTCTTCCCTGGACCGGAATCAAGCTTCCCAGGACCGGTTTCTGGCATTATGCCTTCTTCAGCCGGGCTTTCTTGACTCCAGTGGCAAAGTGAGCAAGGGACTCACGTCTGAGCATACCCTGCCAACTTAGGGCGAACAAAGAAAAACCAAAGGTGGTGATGGACGGAGCGTTGACAATACAAACACTCACCCCCAGTCAACTGATCTGGGTTTAATCCATCACCGTTCTTTAGCTCACTCTGCCACCCCAGTTCAGACATGGCCATATGCAAATCAGTCTGACCCTGTACCTCATGGGAACAGTCCAGCCCGAACTGCCAAGCCATGTCTTCCCTGGACCGGAATCAAGCTTCCCAGGACCGGTTTCTGGCATTATGCCTTCTTCAGCCGGGCTTTCTTGACTCCAGTGGCAAAGTGAGCAAGGGACTCACGTCTGAGCATACCCTGCCAACTTAGGGCGAATGAAGAAAAACCAAAGGTGGTGATGGACGGCGCGTTGACAATACAAACACTCACCCCCAGTTAACTGATCTGGGTTTAATCCACCACCGTTCTTAGCTCACTCCGCCACCCCAGTTCAGACATGGCCATATGCAAATCAGTCTGACCCTGTACCTCATGGGAACAGTCCAGCCCGAACTGCCAAGCCATGTCTTCCCTGGACCGGAATCAAGCTTCCCAGGACAGGTTTCTGGCATTACAGCCGTCTTCAGCCGGGCTTGCTTGACTCCAGTGGCAAAGGGACTCACGTCTGAGCATACCCTGCCAACTTAGGGCGAACAAAAAAAAAACAAAGGTGGTGATGGACGGAGCGTTGACAAAACAAACACTCACCCCCAGTCCACTGATCTGGGTTTATTCCATCACCGTTCTTTAGCTCACTCCGCCACCCCAGTTCAGATATGGCCATATGCAAATCAGTCTGACCCTGTACCTCATGGGAACAGTCCAGCCCGAACTGCCAACCCATGTCTACCCTGGACCGGAATCAAGCTTCCCAGGACCGGTTTCTGGCATTACAGCCGTCTTCAGCCGGGCTTGCTTGACTCCAGTGGCAAAGTGAGCAAGGGACTCACGTCTGAGCATACCCTGCCAACTTAGGGTGAACAAAGAAAAACCAAAGGTGGTGATGGACGGAGCGTTGACAATACAAACACTCACCCCCAGTCAACTGATCTGGGTTTAATCTATCACCATTCTTTAGCTCACTCCGCCACCCCAGTTCAGACATGGCCATATGCAAATCAGTCTGACCCTGTACCTCATGGGAACAGTCCAGCCCGAACTACCAAGCCATGTCTTCACTGGACCGGAATCAAGCTTCCCAGGACCGGTTTCTGGTATTACAGCCGTCTTCAGCCGGGCTTGCTTGACTCCAGTGGCAAAGTGAGCAAGGGACTCACATCTGAGCATACCCTGCCAACTTAGGGCGAACAAAGAAAAACCAAAGGTGGTGATGGACGGAGCGTTGACAACACAAACACTCACCCCCAGTCAACTGATCTGGGTTTAATCCATCACCGTTCTTTAGCTCACTCCGCCACCCCAGTTCAGACATGGGCATATGCAAATCAGTCTGACCCTGTACCTCATGGGAACAGTCCAGCCCGAACTGCCAAGCCATGTCTTCCCTGGACCGGAATCAAGCTTCCCAGGACCGGTTTCTGGCATTATGCCTTCTTCAGCCGGGCTTTCTTGACTCCAGTGGCAAAGTGAGCAAGGGACTCACGTCTGAGCATACCCTGCCAACTTAGGGCGAACAAAGAAAAACCAAAGGTGGTGATGGACGGAGCGTTGACAATACAAACACTCACCCCCAGTCAACTGATCTGGGTTTAATCCATCACCGTTCTTTAGCTCACTCCGCCACCCCAGTTCAGACATGGCCATATGCAAATCAGTCTGACCCTGTACCTCATGGGAACAGTCCAGCCCGAACTGCCAAGCCATGTCTTCCCTGGACCGGAATCAAGCTTCCCAGGACCGGTTTCTGGCATTATGCCTTCTTCAGCCGGGCTTTCTTGACTCCAGGGCAAAGTGAGCAAGGGACTCACGTCTGAGCATACCCTGCCAACTTAGGGCGAATGAAGAAAAACCAAAGGTGGTGATGGACGGAGCGTTGACAATACAAACACTCACCCCCAGTTAACTGATCTGGGTTTAATCCACCACCGTTCTTAGCTCACTCCGCCACCCCAGTTCAGACATGGCCATGTGCAAATCAGTCTGACCCTGTACCTCATGGGAACAGTCCAGCCCGAACTGCCAAGCCATGTCTTCCCTGGACCGGAATCAAGCTTCCCAGGACCGGTTTCTGGAATTACAGCCGTCTTCAGCCGGGCTTGCTTGACTCCAGTGGCAAAGTGAGCAAGGGACTCACGTCTGAGCATACCCTGCCAACTTAGGGCGAACAAAGAAAAACCAAAGGTGGTGCTGGACGGAGCGTTGACAATACAAACACTCACCCCCAGTCAACTGATCTGGGTTTAATCCATCACCATTCTTTAGCTCACTCCGCCACCCCAGTTCAGACATGGCCATATGCAAATCAGTCTGACCCTGTACCTCATGGGAACAGTCCAGCCCGAACTGCCAAGCCATGTCTTCCCTGGACCGGAATCAAGCTTCCCAGGACCGGTTTCTGGCATTACAGCCGTCTTCAGCCGGGCTTGCTTGACTCCAGTGGCAAAGTGAGCAAGGGACCCACGTCTGAGCATACCCTGCCAACTTAGGGCGAACAAGGAAAAACCAAAGGTGGTGATGGACGGAGCGTTGACAATACAAACACTCACCCCCAGTCAACTGATCTGGGTTTAATCCATCACCGTTCTTTAGCTCACTCCGCCACCCCAGTTCAGACATGGCCATATGCAAATCAGTCTGACCCTGCACCTCATGGGAACAGTCCAGCCCGAACTGCCAAGCCATGTCTTCCCTGGACCGGAATCAAGCTTCCCAGGACCGGTTTCTGGCATTACAGCCGTCTTCAGCCGGGCTTGCTTGACTCCAGTGGCAAAGTGAGCAAGGGACTCACGTCTGAGCATACCCTGCCAACTTAGGGCAAACAAAGAAAAACCAAAGGTGGTGATGGACGGAGCGTTGACAATACAAACACTCACCCCCAGTCAACTGATCTGGGTTTAATCCATCACCGTTCTTTACCTCACTCCGCCACCCCAGTTCAGACATGGCCATATGCAAATCAGTCTGACCCTGTACCTCATGGGAACAGTCCAGCCCGAACTGCCAAGCCATGTCTTCCCTGGACCGGAATCAAGCTTCCCAGGACCGGTTTCTGGCATTACAGCCGTCTTCAGCCGGGCTTGCTTGACTTCAGTGGCAAAGTGAGCAAGGGACTCACGTCTGAGCATACCCTGCCAACTTAGGGCGAACAAAGAAAAACCAAAGGTGGTGATGGACGGAGCATTGACAATACAAACACTCACCCCCAGTCAACTGATCTGGGTTTAATCCATCACCGTTCTTTAGCTCACTCCGCCACCCCAGTTCAGACATGGCCATATGCAAATCAGTCTGACCCTGTACCTCATGGGAACAGTCCAGCCCGAACTGCCAAGCCATGTCTTCCCTGGACCGGAATCAAGCTTCCCAGGACCGGTTTCTGGCATCATGCCTTCTTCAGCCGGGCTTTCTTGACTCCAGTGGCAAAGTGAGCAAGGGACTCACGTCTGAGCATACCCTGCCAACTTAGGGCGAACAAAGAAAAACCAAAGGTGGTGATGGACGGAACGTTGACAATACAAACACTCACCCCCAGTCAACTGATCTGGGTTTAATACATCACCGTTCTTTAGCTCACTCCGCCACCCCAGTTCAGACATGGCCATATGCAAATCAGTCTGACCCTGTACCTCATGGGAACAGTCCAGCCCGAACTGCCAAGCCATGTCTTCCCTGGACCGGAATCAAGCTTCCCAGGACTGGTTTCTGGCATTATGCCTTCTTCAGCCGGGCTTTCTTGACTCCAGTGGCAAAGTGAGCAAGGGACTCACGTCTGAGCATACCCTGCCAACTTAGGGCGAATAAAGAAAAACCAAAGGTGGTGATGGACGGAGCGTTGACAATACAAACACTCACCCCAGTCAACTGGTCTGGGTTTAATCCATCACCGTTCTTTAGCTCACTCCGCCACCCCAGTTCAGACATGGCCATATGCAAATCAGTCTGACTCTGTACCTCATGGGAACAGTCCAGCCCGAACTGCCAAGCCATGTCTTCCCTGGACCGGAATCAAGCTTCCCAGGACCGGTTTCTGGCATTACAGCCGCCTTCAGCCGGGCTTGCTTGACTCCAGTGGCAAAGTGAGCAAGGGACTCACGTCTGAGCATACCCTGCCAACTTAGGGCGAACAAAGAAAAACCAAAGGTGGTGATGGACGGAGCGTTGACAATACAAACACTCACCCCCAGTCAACTGATGTGGGTTTAATCCATCACCGTTCTTTAGCTCACTCCGCCACCCCAGTTCAGACATGGCCATATGCAAATCAGTCTGACCCTGTACCTCATGGGAACAGTCCAGCCCGAACTGCCAAGCCATGTCTTCCCTGGAACGGAATCAAGCTTCCCAGGACCGGTTTCTGGCATTACAGCCGTCTTCAGCCGGGCTTGCTTGACTCCAGTGGCAAAGTGAGCAAGGGACTCAAGTCTGAGCATACCCTGCCAACTTAGGGCGAACAAAGAAAAACCAAAGGTGGGGATGGAGGGAGCGTTGACAACACAAACACTCACCCCCAGTCAACTTATCTGGGTTTTATCCATCACCGTTCTTTAGCTCACTCCGCCACCCCAGTTCAGACATGGCCATATGCAAATCAGTCTGACCCTGTACCTCATGGGAACAGTCCAGCCCGAACTGCCAAGCCATGTCTTCCCTGGACCGGAATCAAGCTTCCCAGGACTGGTTTCTGGCATTATGCCTTCTTCAGCCGGGCTTTCTTGACTCCAGTGGCAAAGTGAGCAAGGGACTCACGTCTGAGCATACCCTGCCAACTTAGGGCGAATGAAGAAAAACCAAAGGTGATGATGGACGGAGCGTTGACAATACAAACACTCACCCCCAGTTAACTGATCTGGGTTTAATCCACCACCGTTCTTAGCTCACTCCGCCACCCCAGTTCAGACATGGCCATATGCAAATCAGTCTGACCCTGTACCTCATGGGAACAGTCCAGCCCGAACTGCCAAGCCATGTCTTACCTGGACCGGAATCAAGCTTCCCAGGACCGGTTTCTGGCATTACAGCCGTCTTCAGCCGGGCTTGCTTGACTCCAGTGGCAAAGTGAGCAAGGGACTCACGTCTGAGCATACCCTGCCAACTTAGGGCGAACAAAGAAAAACCAAAGGTGGTGATGGACGGAGCGTTGACAATACAAACACTCACCCCCAGTCAACTGATCTGGGTTTAATCCATCACCGTTCTTTAGCTCACTCCGCCACCCCAGTTCAGACATGGCCATATGCAAATCAGTCTGACCCTGTACCTCATGGGAACAGTCCAGCCCGAACTGCCAAGCCATGTCTTCCCTGGACCGGAATCAAGCTTCCCTGGACTGGTTTCTGGCATTATGCCTTCTTCAGCCGGGCTTTCTTGACTCCAGTGGCAAAGTGAGCAAGGGACTCACGTCTGAGCATACCCTGCCAACTTAGGGCGAATGAAGAAAAACCAAAGGTGATGATGGACGGAGCGTTGACAATACAAACACTCACCCCCAGTTAACTGATCTGGGTTTAATCCACCACCGTTCTTAGCTCACTCCGCCACCCCAGTTCAGACATGGCCATATGCAAATCAGTCTGACCCTGTACCTCATGGGAACAGTCCAGCCCGAACTGCCAAGCCATGTCTTCCCTGGACCGGAATCAAGCTTCCCAGGACCGGTTTCTGGCATTACAGCCGTCTTCAGCCGGGCTTGCTTGACTCCAGTGGCAAAGTGAGCAAGGGACTCACGTCTGAGCATACCCTGCCAACTTAGGGCGAACAAAGAAAAACCAAAGGTGGTGATGGACGGAGCGTTGACAATACAAACACTCACCCCCAGTCAACTGATCTGGGTTTAATCCATCACCGTTCTTTACCTCACTACGCCACCCCAGTTCAGACATGGCCATATGCAAATCAGTCTGACCCTGTACCTCATGGGAACAGTCCAGCCCGAACTGCCAAGCCATGTCTTCCCTGGACCGGAATCAAGCTTCCCAGGACCGGTTTCTGGCATTACAGCTGTCTTCAGCCGGGCTTGCTTGACTTCAGTGGCAAAGTGAGCAAGGGACTCACGTCTGAGCATACCCTGCCAACTTAGGGCGAACAAAGAAAAACCAAAGGTGGTGATGGACGGAGCATTGACAATACAAACACTCACCCCCAGTCAACTGATCTAGGTTTAATCCATCACCGTTCTTTAGCTCACTCCGCCACCCCAGTTCAGACATGGCCATATGCAAATCAGTCTGACCCTGTACCTCATGGGAACAGTCCAGCCCGAACTGCCAAGCCATGTCTTCCCTGGACCGGAATCAAGCTTCCCAGGACCGGTTTCTGGCATCATGCCTTCTTCAGCCGGGCTTTCTTGACTCCAGTGGCAAAGTGAGCAAGGGACTCACGTCTGAGCATACCCTGCCAACTTAGGGCGAACAAAGAAAAACCAAAGGTGGTGATGGACGGAACGTTGACAATACAAACACTCACCCCCAGTCAACTGATCTGGGTTTAATACATCACCGTTCTTTAGCTCACTCCGCCACCCCAGTTCAGACATGGCCATATGCAAATCAGTCTGACCCTGTACCTCATGGGAACAGTCCAGCCCGAACTGCCAAGCCATGTCTTCCCTGGACCGGAATCAAGCTTCCCAGGACTGGTTTCTGGCATTATGCCTTCTTCAGCCGGGCTTTCTTGACTCCAGTGGCAAAGTGAGCAAGGGACTCACGTCTGAGCATACCCTGCCAACTTAGGGCGAATAAAGAAAAACCAAAGGTGGTGATGGACGGAGCGTTGACAATACAAACACTCACCCCAGTCAACTGGTCTGGGTTTAATCCATCACCGTTCTTTAGCTCACTCCGCCACCCCAGTTCAGACATGGCCATATGCAAATCAGTCTGACTCTGTACCTCATGGGAACAGTCCAGCCCGAACTGCCAAGCCATGTCTTCCCTGGACCGGAATCAAGCTTCCCAGGACCGGTTTCTGGCATTACAGCCGCCTTCAGCCGGGCTTGCTTGACTCCAGTGGCAAAGTGAGCAAGGGACTCACGTCTGAGCATACCCTGCCAACTTAGGGCGAACAAAGAAAAACCAAAGGTGGTGATGGACGGAGCGTTGACAATACAAACACTCACCCCCAGTCAACTGATGTGGGTTTAATCCATCACCGTTCTTTAGCTCACTCCGCCACCCCAGTTCAGACATGGCCATATGCAAATCAGTCTGACCCTGTACCTCATGGGAACAGTCCAGCCCGAACTGCCAAGCCATGTCTTCCCTGGAACGGAATCAAGCTTCCCAGGACCGGTTTCTGGCATTACAGCCGTCTTCAGCCGGGCTTGCTTGACTCCAGTGGCAAAGTGAGCAAGGGACTCAAGTCTGAGCATACCCTGCCAACTTAGGGCGAACAAAGAAAAACCAAAGGTGGGGATGGAGGGAGCGTTGACAACACAAACACTCACCCCCAGTCAACTTATCTGGGTTTTATCCATCACCGTTCTTTAGCTCACTCCGCCACCCCAGTTCAGACATGGCCATATGCAAATCAGTCTGACCCTGTACCTCATGGGAACAGTCCAGCCCGAACTGCCAAGCCATGTCTTCCCTGGACCGGAATCAAGCTTCCCAGGACTGGTTTCTGGCATTATGCCTTCTTCAGCCGGGCTTTCTTGACTCCAGTGGCAAAGTGAGCAAGGGACTCACGTCTGAGCATACCCTGCCAACTTAGGGCGAATGAAGAAAAACCAAAGGTGATGATGGACGGAGCGTTGACAATACAAACACTCACCCCCAGTTAACTGATCTGGGTTTAATCCACCACCGTTCTTAGCTCACTCCGCCACCCCAGTTCAGACATGGCCATATGCAAATCAGTCTGACCCTGTACCTCATGGGAACAGTCCAGCCCGAACTGCCAAGCCATGTCTTACCTGGACCGGAATCAAGCTTCCCAGGACCGGTTTCTGGCATTACAGCCGTCTTCAGCCGGGCTTGCTTGACTCCAGTGGCAAAGTGAGCAAGGGACTCACGTCTGAGCATACCCTGCCAACTTAGGGCGAACAAAGAAAAACCAAAGGTGGTGATGGACGGAGCGTTGACAATACAAACACTCACCCCCAGTCAACTGATCTGGGTTTAATCCATCACCGTTCTTTAGCTCACTCCGCCACCCCAGTTCAGACATGGCCATATGCAAATCAGTCTGACCCTGTACCTCATGGGAACAGTCCAGCCCGAACTGCCAAGCCATGTCTTCCCTGGACCGGAATCAAGCTTCCCTGGACTGGTTTCTGGCATTATGCCTTCTTCAGCCGGGCTTTCTTGACTCCAGTGGCAAAGTGAGCAAGGGACTCACGTCTGAGCATACCCTGCCAACTTAGGGCGAATGAAGAAAAACCAAAGGTGATGATGGACGGAGCGTTGACAATACAAACACTCACCCCCAGTTAACTGATCTGGGTTTAATCCACCACCGTTCTTAGCTCACTCCGCCACCCCAGTTCAGACATGGCCATATGCAAATCAGTCTGACCCTGTACCTCATGGGAACAGTCCAGCCCGAACTGCCAAGCCATGTCTTCCCTGGACCGGAATCAAGCTTCCCAGGACCGGTTTCTGGCATTACAGCCGTCTTCAGCCGGGCTTGCTTGACTCCAGTGGCAAAGTGAGCAAGGGACTCACGTCTGAGCATACCCTGCCAACTTAGGGCGAACAAAGAAAAACCAAAGGTGGTGATGGACGGAGCGTTGACAATACAAACACTCACCCCCAGTCAACTGATCTGGGTTTAATCCATCACTGTTCTTTAGCTCACTCCGCCACCCCAGTTCAGACATGGCCATATGCAAATCAGTCTGACCCTGTACCTCATGGGAACAGTCCAGCCCGAACTGCCAAGCCATGTCTTCCCTGGACCGGAATCAAGCTTCCCAGGACCGGTTTCTGGCATTACAGCCGTCTTCAGCCGGGCTTGCTTGACTTCAGTGGCAAAGTGAGCAAGGGACTCACGTCTGAGCATACCCTGCCAACTTAGGGCGAACAAAGAAAAACCAAAGGTGGTGATGGACGGAGCGTTGACAATACAAACACTCACCCCCAGTCAACTGATCTGCGTTTAATCCATCACCGTTCTTTAGCTCACTCCGCCACCCCAGTTCAGACATGGCCATATGCAAATCAGTCTGACCCTGTACCTCATGGGAACAGTCCAGCCCGAACTGCCAAGCCATGTCTTCCCTGGACCGGAATCAAGCTTCCCAGGACTGGTTTCTGGCATTATGCCTTCTTCAGCCGGGCTTTCTTGACTCCAGTGGCAAAGTGAGCAAGGGACTCACGTCTGAGCATACCCTGCCAACTTAGGGCGAATGAAGAAAAACCAAAGGTGATGATGGACGGAGCGTTGACAATACAAACACTCACCCCCAGTTAACTGATCTGGGTTTAATCCACCACCGTTCTTAGCTCACTCCGCCACCCCAGTTCAGACATGGCCATATGCAAATCAGTCTCACCCTGTACCTCATGGGAACAGTCCAGCCCGAACTGCCAAGCCATGTCTTCCCTGGACCGGAATCAAGCTTCCCAGGACCGGTTTCTGGCATTACAGCCGTCTTCAGCCGGGCTTGCTTGACTCCAGTGGCAAAGTGAGCAAGGGACTCACGTCTGAGCATACCCTGCCAACTTAGGGCGAACCAAAAAAACCAAAGGTGGTGATGGACGGAGCGTTGACAATACAAACACTCACCCCCAGTCAACTGATCTGGGTTTAATCCATCACCATTCTTTAGCTCACTCCGCCACCCCAGTTCAGACATGGCCATATGCAAATCAGTCTGACCCTGTACCTCATGGGAACAGTCCAGCCCGAACTGCCAAGCCATGTCTTCCCTGGACCGGAATCAAGCTTCCCAGGACCGTTTTCTGGCATTACAGCCGTCTTCAGCCGGGCTTGCTTGACTCCAGTGGCAAAGTGAGCAAGGGACTCACGTCTGAGCATACCCTGCCAACTTAGGGCGAACAAAGAAAAACCAAAGGTGGTGATGGACAGAGCGTTGACAACACAAACACTCACCCCCAGTCAACTGATCTGGGTTTAATCCATCACCGTTCTTTAGCTCACTCCGCCACCCCAGTTCAGACATGGGCATATGCAAATCAGTCTGACCCTGTACCTCCTGGGAACAGTCCAGCCCGAACTGCCAAGCCATGTCTTCCCTGGACCGGAATCAAGCTTCCCAGGACCGGTTTCTGGCATTATGCCTTCTTCAGCCGGGCTTTCTTGACTCCAGTGGCAAAGTGAGCAAGGGACTCACGTCTGAGCATACCCTGCCAACTTAGGGCGAACAAAGAAAAACCAAAGGTGGTGATGGACGGAGCGTTGACAATACAAACACTCACCCCCAGTCAACTGATCTGGGTTTAATCCATCACCGTTCTTTAGCTCACTCTGCCACCCCAGTTCAGACATGGCCATATGCAAATCAGTCTGACCCTGTACCTCATGGGAACAGTCCAGCCCGAACTGCCAAGCCATGTCTTCCCTGGACCGGAATCAAGCTTCCCAGGACCGGTTTCTGGCATTATGCCTTCTTCAGCCGGGCTTTCTTGACTCCAGTGGCAAAGTGAGCAAGGGACTCACGTCTGAGCATACCCTGCCAACTTAGGGCGAATGAAGAAAAACCAAAGGTGGTGATGGACGGAGCGTTGACAATACAAACACTCACCCCCAGTCAACTGATCTGGGTTTAATCCATCACCGTTCTTTAGCTCACTCTGCCACCCCAGTTCAGACATGGCCATATGCAAATCAGTCTGACCCTGTACCTCATGGGAACAGTCCAGCCCGAACTGCCAAGCCATGTCTTCCCTGGACCGGAATCAAGCTTCCCAGGACAGGTTTCTGGCATTACAGCCGTCTTCAGCCGGGCTTGCTTGACTCCAGTGGCAAAGGGACTCACGTCTGAGCATACCCTGCCAACTTAGGGCGAACAAAAAAAAAACAAAGGTGGTGATGGACGGAGCGTTGACAAAACAAACACTCACCCCCAGTCAACTGATCTGGGTTTAATCCATCACCGTTCTTTAGCTCACTCCGCCACCCCAGTTCAGATATGACCATATGCAAATCAGTCTGACCCTGTACCTCATGGGAACAGTCCAGCCCGAACTGCCAACCCATGTCTACCCTGGACCGGAATCAAGCTTCCCAGGACCGGTTTCTGGCATTACAGCCGTCTTCAGCCGAGCTTGCTTGACTCCAGTGGCAAAGTGAGCAAGGGACTCACGTCTGAGCATACCCTGCCAACTTAGGGTGAACAAAGAAAAACCAAAGGTGGTGATGGACGGAGCGTTGACAATACAAACACTCACCCCCAGTCAACTGATCTGGGTTTAATCTATCACCATTCTTTAGCTCACTCCGCCACCCCAGTTCAGACATGGCCATATGCAAATCAGTCTGACCCTGTACCTCATGGGAACAGTCCAGCCCGAACTACCAAGCCATGTCTTCACTGGACCGGAATCAAGCTTCCCAGGACCGGTTTCTGGTATTACAGCCGTCTTCAGCCGGGCTTGCTTGACTCCAGTGGCAAAGTGAGCAAGGGACTCACATCTGAGCATACCCTGCCAACTTAGGGCGAACAAAGAAAAACCAAAGGTGGTGATGGACGGAGCGTTGACAACACAAACACTCACCCCCAGTCAACTGATCTGGGTTTAATCCATCACCGTTCTTTAGCTCACTCCGCCACCCCAGTTCAGACATGGGCATATGCAAATCAGTCTGACCCTGTACCTCATGGGAACAGTCCAGCCCGAACTGCCAAGCCATGTCTTCCCTGGACCGGAATCAAGCTTCCCAGGACCGGTTTCTGGCATTATGCCTTCTTCAGCCGGGCTTTCTTGACTCCAGTGGCAAAGTGAGCAAGGGACTCACGTCTGAGCATACCCTGCCAACTTAGGGCGAACAAAGAAAAACCAAAGGTGGTGATGGACGGAGCGTTGACAATACAAACACTCACCCCCAGTCAACTGATCTGGGTTTAATCCATCACCGTTCTTTAGCTCACTCCGCCACCCCAGTTCAGACATGGCCATATGCAAATCAGTCTGACCCTGTACCTCATGGGAACAGTCCAGCCCGAACTGCCAAGCCATGTCTTCCCTGGACCGGAATCAAGCTTCCCAGGACCGGTTTCTGGCATTATGCCTTCTTCAGCCGGGCTTTCTTGACTCCAGGGCAAAGTGAGCAAGGGACTCACGTCTGAGCATACCCTGCCAACTTAGGGCGAATGAAGAAAAACCAAAGGTGGTGATGGACGGAGCGTTGACAATACAAACACTCACCCCCAGTTAACTGATCTGGGTTTAATCCACCACCGTTCTTAGCTCACTCCGCCACCCCAGTTCAGACATGGCCATGTGCAAATCAGTCTGACCCTGTACCTCATGGGAACAGTCCAGCCCGAACTGCCAAGCCATGTCTTCCCTGGACCGGAATCAAGCTTCCCAGGACCGGTTTCTGGAATTACAGCCGTCTTCAGCCGGGCTTGCTTGACTCCAGTGGCAAAGTGAGCAAGGGACTCACGTCTGAGCATACCCTGCCAACTTAGGGCGAACAAAGAAAAACCAAAGGTGGTGCTGGACGGAGCGTTGACAATACAAACACTCACCCCCAGTCAACTGATCTGGGTTTAATCCATCACCATTCTTTAGCTCACTCCGCCACCCCAGTTCAGACATGGCCATATGCAAATCAGTCTGACCCTGTACCTCATGGGAACAGTCCAGCCCGAACTGCCAAGCCATGTCTTCCCTGGACCGGAATCAAGCTTCCCAGGACCGGTTTCTGGCATTACAGCCGTCTTCAGCCGGGCTTGCTTGACTCCAGTGGCAAAGTGAGCAAGGGACTCACGTCTGAGCATACCCTGCCAACTTAGGACGAACAAAGAAAAACCAAAGGTGGTGATGGACGGAGCGTTGACAACACAAACACTCACCCTCAGTCAACTGATCTGGGTTTAATCCATCACCGTTCTTTAGCTCACTCCGCCACCCCAGTTCAGACATGGCCATATGCAAATCAGTCTGACCCTGTACCTCATGGGAACAGTCCAGCCCGAACTGCCAAGCCATGTCTTCCCTGGACCGGAATCAAGCTTCCCAGGACCGGTTTCTGGCATTACAGCCGTCTTCAGCCGGGCTTGCTTGACTCCAGTGGCAAAGTGAGCAAGGGACCCACGTCTGAGCATACCCTGCCAACTTAGGGCGAACAAGGAAAAACCAAAGGTGGTGATGGACGGAGCGTTGACAATACAAACACTCACCCCCAGTCAACTGATCTGGGTTTAATCCATCACCGTTCTTTAGCTCACTCCGCCACCCCAGTTCAGACATGGCCATATGCAAATCAGTCTGACCCTGCACCTCATGGGAACAGTCCAGCCCGAACTGCCAAGCCATGTCTTCCCTGGACCGGAATCAAGCTTCCCAGGACCGGTTTCTGGCATTACAGCCGTCTTCAGCCGGGCTTGCTTGACTCCAGTGGCAAAGTGAGCAAGGGACTCACGTCTGAGCATACCCTGCCAACTTAGGGCGAACAAAGAAAAACCAAAGGTGGTGATGGACGGAGCGTTGACAATACAAACACTCACCCCCAGTCAACTGATCTGGGTTTAATCCATCACCGTTCTTTACCTCACTCCGCCACCCCAGTTCAGACATGGCCATATGCAAATCAGTCTGACCCTGTACCTCATGGGAACAGTCCAGCCCGAACTGCCAAGCCATGTCTTCCCTGGACCGGAATCAAGCTTCCCAGGACCGGTTTCTGGCATTACAGCCGTCTTCAGCCGGGCTTGCTTGACTTCAGTGGCAAAGTGAGCAAGGGACTCACGTCTGAGCATACCCTGCCAACTTAGGGCGAACAAAGAAAAACCAAAGGTGGTGATGGACGGAGCATTGACAATACAAACACTCACCCCCAGTCAACTGATCTGGGTTTAATCCATCACCGTTCTTTAGCTCACTCCGCCACCCCAGTTCAGACATGGCCATATGCAAATCAGTCTGACCCTGTACCTCATGGGAACAGTCCAGCCCGAACTGCCAAGCCATGTCTTCCCTGGACCGGAATCAAGCTTCCCAGGACCGGTTTCTGGCATCATGCCTTCTTCAGCCGGGCTTTCTTGACTCCAGTGGCAAAGTGAGCAAGGGACTCACGTCTGAGCATACCCTGCCAACTTAGGGCGAACAAAGAAAAACCAAAGGTGGTGATGGACGGAACGTTGACAATACAAACACTCACCCCCAGTCAACTGATCTGGGTTTAATACATCACCGTTCTTTAGCTCACTCCGCCACCCCAGTTCAGACATGGCCATATGCAAATCAGTCTGACCCTGTACCTCATGGGAACAGTCCAGCCCGAACTGCCAAGCCATGTCTTCCCTGGACCGGAATCAAGCTTCCCAGGACTGGTTTCTGGCATTATGCCTTCTTCAGCCGGGCTTTCTTGACTCCAGTGGCAAAGTGAGCAAGGGACTCACGTCTGAGCATACCCTGCCAATTTAGGGCGAATAAAGAAAAACCAAAGGTGGTGATGGACGGAGCGTTGACAATACAAACACTCACCCCAGTCAACTGGTCTGGGTTTAATCCATCACCGTTCTTTAGCTCACTCCGCCACCCCAGTTCAGACATGGCCATATGCAAATCAGTCTGACTCTGTACCTCATGGGAACAGTCCAGCCCGAACTGCCAAGCCATGTCTTCCCTGGACCGGAATCAAGCTTCCCAGGACCGGTTTCTGGCATTACAGCCGCCTTCAGCCGGGCTTGCTTGACTCCAGTGGCAAAGTCAGCAAGGGACTCACGTCTGAGCATACCCTGCCAACTTAGGGCGAACAAAGAAAAACCAAAGGTGGTGATGGACGGAGCGTTGACAATACAAACACTCACCCCCAGTCAACTGATGTGGGTTTAATCCATCACCGTTCTTTAGCTCACTCCGCCACCCCAGTTCAGACATGGCCATATGCAAATCAGTCTGACCCTGTACCTCATGGGAACAGTCCAGCCCGAACTGCCAAGCCATGTCTTCCCTGGAACGGAATCAAGCTTCCCAGGACCGGTTTCTGGCATTACAGCCGTCTTCAGCCGGGCTTGCTTGACTCCAGTGGCAAAGTGAGCAAGGGACTCAAGTCTGAGCATACCCTGCCAACTTAGGGCGAACAAAGAAAAACCAAAGGTGGGGATGGAGGGAGCGTTGACAACACAAACACTCACCCCCAGTCAACTTATCTGGGTTTTATCCATCACCGTTCTTTAGCTCACTCCGCCACCCCAGTTCAGACATGGCCATATGCAAATCAGTCTGACCCTGTACCTCATGGGAACAGTCCAGCCCGAACTGCCAAGCCATGTCTTCCCTGGACCGGAATCAAGCTTCCCAGGACCGGTTTCTGGCATTACAGCCGTCTTCAGCCGGGCTTGCTTGACTCCAGTGGCAAAGTGAGCAAGGGACTCACGTCTGAGCATACCCTGCCAACTTAGGGCGAACGAAGCAAAACCAAAGGTGGTGATGGACCGAGCGTTGACAATACAAACACTCACCCCCAGTCAACTGATCTGGGTTTAATCCATCACCGTTCTTTAGCTCACTCCGCCACCCCAGTTCAGACATGGTCATATGCAAATCAGTCTGACCCTGTACCTCATGGGAACAGTCCAGCCCGAACTGCCAAGCCATGTTTCCCTGGACCGGAATCAAGCTTCCCAGGACCGGTTTCTGGCATTACAGCCGTCTTCAGCCGGGCTTGCTTGACTCCAGTGGCAAAGTGAGCAAGGGACTCACGTCTGAGCATACCCTGCCAACTTAGGGCGAACAAAAAAAAACCAAAGGTGGTGATGGACGGAGCGTTGACAATACAAACACTCACCCCCAGTCAACTGATCTGGGTTTAATCCATCACCGTTCTTTAGCTCACTCCGCCACCCCAGTTCAGACATGGCCATATGCAAATCAGCCTGACCCTGTACCTCATGGGAACAGTCCAGCCCGAACTGCCAAGCCATGTCTTCCCTGGACCGGAATCAAGCTTCCCAGGACCGGTTTCTGGCATTACAGCCGTCTTCAGCCGGGCTTGCTTGACTCCAGTGGCAAAGTGAGCAAGGGACTCACGTCTGAGCATACCCTGCCAACTTAGGGTGAACAAAGAAAAACCAAAGGTGGTGATGGACGGAGCGTTGACAATACAAACACTCACCCCAGTCAACTGATCTGGGTTTAATCCATCACCGTTCTTTAGCTCACTCCGCCACCCCAGTTCAGACATGGCCATATGCAAATCAGTCTGACCCTGTACCTCATGGGAACAGTCCAGCCCAAACTGCCAAGCCATGTCTTCACTGGACCGGAATCAAGCTTCCCAGGACCGGTTTCTGGCATTACAGCCGTCTTCAGCCGGGCTTGCTTGACTCCAGTGGCAAAGTGAGCAAGGGACTCATGTCTGAGCATACCCTGCCAACTTAGGGCGAACAAAGAAAAACCAAAGGTGGTGATGGACGGAGCGTTGACAATACAAACACTCACCCCCAGTCAACTGATCTGGGTTTAATCCATCACCGTTCTTTAGCTCACTCCGCCACCCCAGTTCAGACATGGCCATATGCAAATCAGCCTGACCCTGTACCTCATGGGAACAGTCCAGCCCGAACTGCCAAGCCATGTCTTCCCTGGACCGGAATCAAGCTTCCCAGGACCGGTTTCTGGCATTACAGCCGTCTTCAGCCGGGCTTGCTTGACTCCAGTTGCAAAGTGAGCAAGGGACTCACGTCTGAGCATACCCTGCCAACTTAGGGCGAACAAAGAAAAACCAAAGGTGGTGATGGACGGAGCGTTGACAATACAAACACTCACCCAAGTCAACTGATCTGGGTTTAATCCATCACCGTTCTTTAGCTCACTCCGCCACCCCAGTTCAGACATGGCCATATGCAAATCAGTCTGACCCTGTACCTCATGGGAACAGTCCAGCCCGAACGGCCAAGCCATGTCTTCCCTGGACCGGAATCAAGCTTCCCAGGACCGGTTTCTGGCATTACAGCCGTCTTCAGCCGGGCTTGCTTGACTTCAGTGGCAAAGTGAGCAAGGGACTCACGCCTGAGCATACCCTGCCAACTTAGGGCGAACAAAGAAAAACCAAAGGTGGTGATGGACGGAGCGTTGACAACACAAACACTCACCCCCAGTCAACTGATCTGGGTTTAATCCATCACCGTTCTTTAGCTCACTCCGCCACCCCAGTTCAGACATGGGCATATGCAAATCAGTCTGACCCTGTACCTCATGGGAACAGTCCAGCCCGAACTGCCAAGCCATGTCTTCCCTGGACCGGAATCAAGCTTCCCAGGACCGGTTTCTGGCATTATGCGTTCTTCAGCCGGGCTTTCTTGACTCCAGTGGCAAAGTGAGCAAGGAACTCACGTCTGAGCATACCCTGCCAACTTAGGGCGAACAAAGAAAAACCAAAGGTGGGGATGGACGGAGCGTTGACAATACAAACACTCACCCCCAGTCAACTGATCTGGGTTTAATCCATCACCGTTCTTTAGCTCACTCCGCCACCCCAGTTCAGACATGGCCATATGCAAATCAGTCTGACCCTGTACCTCATGGGAACAGTCCAGCCCGAACTGCCAAGCCATGTCTTCTCTGGACCGGAATCAAGCTTCCCAGGACCGGTTTCTGGCATTACAGCCGTCTTCAGCCGGGCTTGCTTGACTCCAGTGGCAAAGTAAGCAAGGGACTCACGTCTGAGCATACCCTGCCAACTTAGGTCGAACAAAAAAAACCCAAAGGTGGTGATGGACGGAACGTTGACAAAACAAACACTCACCCCCAGTCAACTGATCTGGGTTTAATCCATCACCGTTCTTTAGCTCACTCCGCCACCCCAGTTCAGATTTGGCCATATGCAAATCAGTCTGACCCTGTACCTCATGGGAACAGTCCAGCCCGAACTGCCAAGCCATGTCTTCCCTGGACCGGAATCAAGCTTCCCAGGACCGGTTTCTGGCATTACAGCCGTCTTCAGCCGGGCTTGCTTGACTCCAGTGGCAAAGTGAGCAAGGGACTCACGTCTGAGCATACCCTGCCAACTTAGGGCGAACAAAGTAAAACCAAAGGTGGTGATGGACGGAGCGTTGACAATACAAACACTCTCCCCCAGTCAACTGATCTGGGTTTAATCCATCACCGTTCTTTAGCTCACTCCGCCACCCCAGTTCAGACATGGCCATATGCAAATCAGTATGACCCTGTACCTCATGGGAACAGTCCAGCCCGAACTGCCAAGCCATGTCTTCCCTGGACCGGAATCAATCTTCCCAGGACCGGTTTCTGGCATTACAGCCGTCTTCAGCCGGGCTTGCTTGACTCCAGTGGCAAAGTGAGCAAGGGACTCACGTCTGAGCATACCCTGCCAACTTAGGGCGAACAAAGAAAAACCAAAGGTGGTGATGGACGGAGCGTTGACAATACAAACACTCTCCCCCAGTCAACTGATCTGGGTTTAATCCATCACCGTTCTTTAGCTCACTCCGCCACCCCAGTTCAGACATGGCCATATGCAAATCAGTCTGACCCTGTACCTCATGGGAACAGTCCAGCCCGAACTGCCAAGCCATGTCTTCCCTGGACCGGAATCAAGCTTCCCAGGACCGGTTTCTGGCATTACAGCCGTCTTTAGCCGGGCTTGCTTGACTCCAGTGGCAAAGTGAGCAAGGGACTCACGTCTGAGCATACCCTGCCAACTTAGGGCGAACAAAGAAAAACCAAAGGTGGTGATGGACGGAGCGTTGACAATACAAACACTCACCCCCAGTCAACTGATCTGGGTTTAATCCATCACCGTTCTTTAGCTCACTCCGCCACCCCAGTTCAGACATGGCCATATGCAAATCAGTCTGACCCTGTACCTCATGGGAACAGTCCAGCCCGAACTGCCAAGCCATGTCTTCCCTGGACCGGAATCAAGCTTCCCAGGACCGGTTTCTGGCATTACAGCCGTCTTTAGCCGGGCTTGCTTGACTCCAGTGGCAAAGTGAGCAAGGGACTCACGTCTGAGCATACCCTGCCAACTTAGGGCGAACAAAGAAAAACCAAAGGTGGTGATGGACGGAGCGTTGACAATACAAACACTCACCCCCAGTCAACTGATCTGGGTTTAATCCATCACCGTTCTTTAGCTCACTCCGCCACCCCAGTTCAGACATGGCCATATGCAAATCAGTCTGACCCTGTACCTCATGGGAACAGTCCAGCCCGAACTGCCAAGCCATGTCTTCCCTGGACCGGAATCAAGCTTCCCAGGACCGGTTTCTGGCATTACAGCCGTCTTCAGCCGGGCTTGCTTGACTCCAGTGGCAAAGTGAGCAAGGGACTCACGTCTGAGCATACCCTGCCAACTTAGGGCGAACAAAGAAAAAACAAAGGTGGTGATGGACGGAGCGTTGACAATACAAACACTCACCCCCAGTCAACTGATCTGGGTTTAATCCATCACCGTTCTTTAGCTCACTCCGCCACCCCAGTTCAGACATGGCCATATGCAAATCAGTCTGACCCTGTACCTCATGGGAACAGTCCAGCCCGAACTGCCAAGCCATGTCTTCCCTGGACCGGAATCAAGCTACCCAGGACCGGTTTCTGGCATTACAGCCGTCTTCAGCCGGGCTTGCATGACTTCAGTGGCAAAGTGAGCAAGGGACTCACGTCTGAGCATACCCTGCCAACTTAGGGCGAACAAAGAAAAACCAAAGGTGGTGATGGACAGAGCATTGACAATACAAACACTCACCCCCAGTCAACTGATCTGGGTTTAATCCATCACCGTTCTTTAGCTCACTCCGCCACCCCAGTTCAGACATGGCCATATGCAAATCAGTCTGACCCTGTACCTCATGGGAACAGTCCAGCCCGAACTGCCAAGCCATGTCTTCCCTGGACCGGAATCAAGCTTCCCAGGACCGGTTTCTGGCATTATGCCTTCTTCAGCCGGGCTTTCTTGACTCCAGTGGCAAAGTGAGCAAGGGACTCACGTCTGAGCATACCCTGCCAACTTAGGGCGAATAAAGAAAAACCAAAGGTGGTGATGGACGGAGCGTTGACAATACAAACACTCACCCCCAGTTAACTGATCTGGGTTTAATCCACCACCGTTCTTTAGCTCACTCCGCCACCCCAGTTCAGACATGGCCATATGCAAATCAGTCAGACCCTGTACCTCATGGGAACAGTCCAGCCCGAACTGCCAAGCCATGTCTTCCCTGGACCGGAATCAAGCTTCCCAGGACCGGTTTCTGGCATTACAGCCGTCTTCAGCCGGGCTTGCTTGACTCCAGTGACAAAGTGAGCAAGGGACTCACGTCTGAGCATAACCTGCCAACTTAGGGCGAACAAAGAAAAACCAAAGGTGGTGATGGACGGAGCGTTGACAATACAAACACTCACCCCCAGTCAACTGGTCTGGGTTTAATCCATCACCGTTCTTTAGCTCACTCCGCCACCCCAGTTCAGACATGGCCATATGCAAATCAGTCTGACCCTGTACCTCATGGGAACAGTCCAGCCCGAACTGCCAAGCCATGTCTTCCCTGGACCGGAATCAAGCTTCCCAGGACCGGTTTCTGGCATTACAGCCGCCTTCAGCCGGGCTTGCTTGACTCCAGTGGCAAAGTGAGCAAGGGACTCACGTCTGAGCATACCCTGCCAACTTAGGGCGAACAAAGAAAAAACAAAGGTGGTGATGGACGGAGCGTTGACAATACAAACACTCACCCCCAGTCAACTGATCTGGGTTTAATCCATCACCGTTCTTTAGCTCACTCTGCCACCCCAGTTCAGACATGGCCATATGCAAATCAGTCTGACCCTGTACCTCATGGGAACAGTCCAGCCGGAACTGCCAAGCCATGTCTTCCCTGGACCGGAATCAAGCTTCCCAGGACCGGTTTCTGGCATTACAGCCGTCTTCAGCCGGGCTTGCATGACTTCAGTGGCAAAGTGAGCAAGGGACTCACGTCTGAGCATACCCTGCCAACTTAGGGCGAACAAAGAAAAACCAAAGGTGGTGATGGACGGAGCATTGACAATACAAACACTCACCCCCAGTCAACTGATCTGGGTTTAATCCATCACCGTTCTTTAGCTCACTCCGCCACCCCAGTTCAGACATGGCCATATGCAAATCAGTCTGACCCTGTACCTCATGGGAACAGTCCAGCCCGAACTGCCAAGCCATGTCTTCCCTGGACCGGAATCAAGCTTCCCAGGACCGGTTTCTGGCATTACAGCCGCCTTCAGCCGGGCTTGCTTGACTCCAGTGGCAAAGTGAGCAAGGGACTCACGTCTGAGCATACCCTGCCAACTTAGGGCGAACAAAGAAAAAACAAAGGTGGTGATGGACGGAGCGTTGACAATACAAACACTCACCCCCAGTCAACTGATCTGGGTTTAATCCATCACCGTTCTTTAGCTCACTCCGCCACCCCAGTTCAGACATGGCCATATGCAAATCAGTCTGACCCTGTACCTCATGGGAACAGTCCAGCCGGAACTGCCAAGCCATGTCTTCCCTGGACCGGAATCAAGCTTCCCAGGACCGGTTTTTGGCATTACAGCCGTCTTCAGCCGGGCTTGCTTGACTCCAGTGACAAAGTGAGCAAGGGACTCACGTCTGAGCATACCCTGCCAACTTAGGGCGAACAAAGAAAAACCAAAGGTGGTGATGGACGGAGCGTTGACAATACAAACACTCACCCCCAGTCAACTGATCTGGGTTTAATACATCACCGTTCTTTAGCTCACTCCGCCACCCCAGTTCAGACATGGCCATATGCAAATCAGTCTGACCCTGTACCTCATGGGAACAGTCCAGCCCGAACTGCCAAGCCATGTCTTCCCTGGACCGGAATCAAGCTTCGCAGGACCGGTTTCTGGCATTATGCCTTCTTCAGCCGGGCTTTCTTGACTCCAGTGGCAAAGTGAGCAAGGGACTCACGTCTGAGCATACCCTGCCAACTTAGGGCGAATAGAGAAAAACCAAAGGTGGTGATGGACGGAGCGTTGACAATACAAACATCACCCCCAGTTAACTCATCTGGGTTTAATCCACCACCGTTCTTTAGCTCACTCCGCCACCCCAGTTCAGACAAGGCCATATGCAAATCAGTCAGACCCTGTACCTCATGGGAACAGTCCAGCCCGAACTGCCAAGCCATGTCTGCCCTGGACCGGAATCAAGCTTCCCAGGACCGGTTTCTGGCATTACAGCCGTCTTCAGCCGGGCTTGCTTGACTCCAGTGGCAAAGTGAGCAAGGGACTCGCGTCTGAGCATACCCTGCCAACTTAGGGCGAACAAAGAAAAACCAAAGGTGGTGATGGACGGAGCGTTGACAATACAAACACTCACCCCCAGTCAACTGGTCTGGGTTTAATCCATCACCGTTCTTTAGCTCACTCCGCCACCCCAGTTCAGACATGGCCATATGCAAATCAGTCTGACCCTGTACCTCATGGGAACAGTCCAGCCCGAACTGCCAAGCCATGTCTTCCCTGGACCGGAATCAAGCTTCCCAGGACCGGTTTCTGGCATTACAGCCGCCTTCAGCCGGGCTTGCTTGACTCCAGTGGCAAAGTGAGCAAGGGACTCACGTCTGAGCATACCCTGCCAACTTAGGGCGAACAAAGAAAAAACAAAGGTGGTGATGGACGGAGCGTTGACAACACAAACACTCACCCCCAGTCAACTGATCTCGGTTTAATCCATCACCGTTCTTTAGCTCACTCCGCCACCCCAGTTCAGACATGGCCATATGCAAATCAGTCTGACCCTGTACCTCATGGGAACAGTCCAGCCGGAACTGCCAAGCCATGTCTTCCCTGGACCGGAATCAAGCTTCCCAGGACCGGTTTCTGGCATTACAGCCGTCTTCAGCCGGGCTTGCTTGACTCCAGTGGCAAAGTGAGCAAGGGACTCACGTCTGAGCATACCCTGCCAACTTAGGGCGAACAAAGAAAAAACAAAGGTGGTGATGGACGGAGCGTTGACAACACAAACACTCACCCCCAGTCAACTGATCTGGGTTTAATCCATCACCGTTCTCTAGCTCACTCCGCCACCCCAGTTCAGACATGGGCATATGCAAATCAGTCTGACCCTGTACCTCATGGGAACAGTCCAGCCCGAACTGCCAAGCCATGTCTTCCCTGGACCGGAATCAAGCTTCCCAGGACCGGTTTCTGGCATTACAGCCGCCTTCAGCCGGGCTTGCTTGACTCCAGTGGCAAAGTGAGCAAGGGACTCACGTCTGAGCATACCCTGCCAACTTAGGGCGAACAAAGAAAAAACAAAGGTGGTGATGGACGGAGCGTTGACAATACAAACACTCACCCCCAGTCAACTGATCTGGGTTTAATCCATCACCGTTCTTTAGCTCACTCCGCCACCCCAGTTCAGACATGGCCATATGCAAATCAGTCTGACCCTGTACCTCATGGGAACAGTCCAGCCGGAACTGCCAAGCCATGTCTTCCCTGGACCGGAATCAAGCTTCCCAGGACCGGTTTCTGGCATTACAGCCATCTTCAGCCGGGCTTGCATGACTTCAGTGGCAAAGTGAGCAAGGGACTCACGTCTGAGCATACCCTGCCAACTTAGGGCGAACAAAGAAAAACCAAAGGTGGTGATGGACGGAGCATTGACAATACAAACACTCACCCCCAGTCAACTGATCTGGGTTTAATCCATCACCGTTCTTTAGCTCACTCCGCCACCCCAGTTCAGACATGGCCATATGCAAATCAGTCTGACCCTGTACCTCATGGGAACAGTCCAGCCCGAACTGCCAAGCCATGTCTTCCCTGGACCGGAATCAAGCTTCCCAGGACCGGTTTCTGGCATTACAGCCGCCTTCAGCCGGGCTTGCTTGACTCCAGTGGCAAAGTGAGCAAGGGACTCACGTCTGAGCATACCCTGCCAACTTAGGGCGAACAAAGAAAAAACAAAGGTGGTGATGGACGGAGCGTTGACAATACAAACACTCACCCCCAGTCAACTGATCTGGGTTTAATCCATCACCGTTCTTTAGCTCACTCCGCCACCCCAGTTCAGACATGGCCATATGCAAATCAGTCTGACCCTGTACCTCATGGGAACAGTCCAGCCGGAACTGCCAAGCCATGTCTTCCCTGGACCGGAATCAAGCTTCCCAGGACCGGTTTCTGGCATTACAGCCGTCTTCAGCCGGGCTTGCTTGACTCCAGTGACAAAGTGAGCAAGGGACTCACGTCTGAGCATACCCTGCCAACTTAGGGCGAACAAAGAAAAACCAAAGGTGGTGATGGACGGAGCGTTGACAATACAAACACTCACCCCCAGTCAACTGATCTGGGTTTAATACATCACCGTTCTTTAGCTCACTCCGCCACCCCAGTTCAGACATGGCCATATGCAAATCAGTCTGACCCTGTACCTCATGGGAACAGTCCAGCCCGAACTGCCAAGCCATGTCTTCCCTGGACCGGAATCAAGCTTCCCAGGACCGGTTTCTGGCATTATGCCTTCTTCAGCCGGGCTTTCTTGACTCCAGTGGCAAAGTGAGCAAGGGACTCACGTCTGAGCATACCCTGCCAACTTAGGGCGAATAAAGAAAAACCAAAGGTGGTGATGGACGGAGCGTTGACAATACAAACACTCACCCCCAGTTAACTGATCTGGGTTTAATCCACCACCGTTCTTTAGCTCACTCCGCCACCCCAGTTCAGACATGGCCATATGCAAATCAGTCAGACCCTGTACCTCATGGGAACAGTCCAGCCCGAACTGCCAAGCCATGTCTGCCCTGGACCGGAATCAAGCTTCCCAGGACCGGTTTCTGGCATTACAGCCGTCTTCAGCCGGGCTTGCTTGACTCCAGTGGCAAAGTGAGCAAGGGACTCGCGTCTGAGCATACCCTGCCAACTTAGGGCGAACAAAGAAAAACCAAAGGTGGTGATGGACGGAGCGTTGACAATACAAACACTCACCCCCAGTCAACTGGTCTGGGTTTAATCCATCACCGTTCTTTAGCTCACTCCGCCACCCCAGTTCAGACATGGCCATATGCAAATCAGTCTGACCCTGTACCTCATGGGAACAGTCCAGCCCGAACTGCCAAGCCATGTCTTCCCTGGACCGGAATCAAGCTTCCCAGGACCGGTTTCTGGCATTACAGCCGCCTTCAGCCGGGCTTGCTTGACTCCAGTGGCAAAGTGAGCAAGGGACTCACGTCTGAGCATACCCTGCCAACTTAGGGCGAACAAAGAAAAAACAAAGGTGGTGATGGACGGAGCGTTGACAACACAAACACTCACCCCCAGTCAACTGATCTCGGTTTAATCCATCACCGTTCTTTAGCTCACTCCGCCACCCCAGTTCAGACATGGCCATATGCAAATCAGTCTGACCCTGTACCTCATGGGAACAGTCCAGCCGGAACTGCCAAGCCATGTCTTCCCTGGACCGGAATCAAGCTTCCCAGGACCGGTTTCTGGCATTACAGCCGTCTTCAGCCGGGCTTGCTTGACTCCAGTGGCAAAGTGAGCAAGGGACTCACGTCTGAGCATACCCTGCCAACTTAGGGTGAACAAAGAAAAAACAAAGGTGGTGATGGACGGAGCGTTGACAACACAAACACTCACCCCCAGTCAACTGATCTGGGTTTAATCCATCACCGTTCTCTAGCTCACTCCGCCACCCCAGTTCAGACATGGGCATATGCAAATCAGTCTGACCCTGTACCTCATGGGAACAGTCCAGCCCGAACTGCCAAGCCATGTCTTCCCTGGACCGGAATCAAGCTTCCCAGGACCGGTTTCTGGCATTACAGCCGCCTTCAGCCGGGCTTGCTTGACTCCAGTGGCAAAGTGAGCAAGGGACTCACGTCTGAGCATACCCTGCCAACTTAGGGCGAACAAAGAAAAAACAAAGGTGGTGATGGACGGAGCGTTGACAATACAAACACTCACCCCCAGTCAACTGATCTGGGTTTAATCCATCACCGTTCTTTAGCTCACTCCGCCACCCCAGTTCAGACATGGCCATATGCAAATCAGTCTGACCCTGTACCTCATGGGAACAGTCCAGCCGGAACTGCCAAGCCATGTCTTCCCTGGACCGGAATCAAGCTTCCCAGGACCGGTTTCTGGCATTACAGCCATCTTCAGCCGGGCTTGCATGACTTCAGTGGCAAAGTGAGCAAGGGACTCACGTCTGAGCATACCCTGCCAACTTAGGGCGAACAAAGAAAAACCAAAGGTGGTGATGGACGGAGCATTGACAATACAAACACTCACCCCCAGTCAACTGATCTGGGTTTAATCCATCACCGTTCTTTAGCTCACTCCGCCACCCCAGTTCAGACATGGCCATATGCAAATCAGTCTGACCCTGTACCTCATGGGAACAGTCCAGCCCGAACTGCCAAGCCATGTCTTCCCTGGACCGGAATCAAGCTTCCCAGGACCGGTTTCTGGCATTACAGCCGCCTTCAGCCGGGCTTGCTTGACTCCAGTGGCAAAGTGAGCAAGGGACTCACGTCTGAGCATACCCTGCCAACTTAGGGCGAACAAAGAAAAAACAAAGGTGGTGATGGACGGAGCGTTGACAATACAAACACTCACCCCCAGTCAACTGATCTGGGTTTAATCCATCACCGTTCTTTAGCTCACTCCGCCACCCCAGTTCAGACATGGCCATATGCAAATCAGTCTGACCCTGTACCTCATGGGAACAGTCCAGCCGGAACTGCCAAGCCATGTCTTCCCTGGACCGGAATCAAGCTTCCCAGGACCGGTTTCTGGCATTACAGCCGTCTTCAGCCGGGCTTGCTTGACTCCAGTGACAAAGTGAGCAAGGGACTCACGTCTGAGCATACCCTGCCAACTTAGGGCGAACAAAGAAAAACCAAAGGTGGTGATGGACGGAGCGTTGACAATACAAACACTCACCCCCAGTCAACTGATCTGGGTTTAATACATCACCGTTCTTTAGCTCACTCCGCCACCCCAGTTCAGACATGGCCATATGCAAATCAGTCTGACCCTGTACCTCATGGGAACAGTCCAGCCCGAACTGCCAAGCCATGTCTTCCCTGGACCGGAATCAAGCTTCCCAGGACCGGTTTCTGGCATTATGCCTTCTTCAGCCGGGCTTTCTTGACTCCAGTGGCAAAGTGAGCAAGGGACTCACGTCTGAGCATACCCTGCCAACTTAGGGCGAATAAAGAAAAACCAAAGGTGGTGATGGACGGAGCGTTGACAATACAAACACTCACCCCCAGTTAACTGATCTGGGTTTAATCCACCACCGTTCTTTAGCTCACTCCGCCACCCCAGTTCAGACATGGCCATATGCAAATCAGTCAGACCCTGTACCTCATGGGAACAGTCCAGCCCGAACTGCCAAGCCATGTCTTCCCTGGACCGGAATCAAGCTTCCCAGGACCGGTTTCTGGCATTACAGCCGTCTTCAGCCGGGCTTGCTTGACTCCAGTGACAAAGTGAGCAAGGGACTCACGTCTGAGCATAACCTGCCAACTTAGGGCGAACAAAGAAAAACCAAAGGTGGTGATGGACGGAGCGTTGACAATACAAACACTCACCCCCAGTCAACTGGTCTGGGTTTAATCCATCACCGTTCTTTAGCTCACTCCGCCACCCCAGTTCAGACATGGCCATATGCAAATCAGTCTGACCCTGTACCTCATGGGAACAGTCCAGCCCGAACTGCCAAGCCATGTCTTCCCTGGACCGGAATCAAGCTTCCCAGGACCGGTTTCTGGCATTACAGCCGCCTTCAGCCGGGCTTGCTTGACTCCAGTGGCAAAGTGAGCAAGGGACTCACGTCTGAGCATACCCTGCCAACTTAGGGCGAACAAAGAAAAAACAAAGGTGGTGATGGACGGAGCGTTGACAATACAAACACTCACCCCCAGTCAACTGATCTGGGTTTAATCCATCACCGTTCTTTAGCTCACTCTGCCACCCCAGTTCAGACATGGCCATATGCAAATCAGTCTGACCCTGTACCTCATGGGAACAGTCCAGCCGGAACTGCCAAGCCATGTCTTCCCTGGACCGGAATCAAGCTTCCCAGGACCGGTTTCTGGCATTACAGCCGTCTTCAGCCGGGCTTGCATGACTTCAGTGGCAAAGTGAGCAAGGGACTCACGTCTGAGCATACCCTGCCAACTTAGGGCGAACAAAGAAAAACCAAAGGTGGTGATGGACGGAGCATTGACAATACAAACACTCACCCCCAGTCAACTGATCTGGGTTTAATCCATCACCGTTCTTTAGCTCACTCCGCCACCCCAGTTCAGACATGGCCATATGCAAATCAGTCTGACCCTGTACCTCATGGGAACAGTCCAGCCCGAACTGCCAAGCCATGTCTTCCCTGGACCGGAATCAAGCTTCCCAGGACCGGTTTCTGGCATTACAGCCGCCTTCAGCCGGGCTTGCTTGACTCCAGTGGCAAAGTGAGCAAGGGACTCACGTCTGAGCATACCCTGCCAACTTAGGGCGAACAAAGAAAAAACAAAGGTGGTGATGGACGGAGCGTTGACAATACAAACACTCACCCCCAGTCAACTGATCTGGGTTTAATCCATCACCGTTCTTTAGCTCACTCCGCCACCCCAGTTCAGACATGGCCATATGCAAATCAGTCTGACCCTGTACCTCATGGGAACAGTCCAGCCGGAACTGCCAAGCCATGTCTTCCCTGGACCGGAATCAAGCTTCCCAGGACCGGTTTCTGGCATTACAGCCGTCTTCAGCCGGGCTTGCTTGACTCCAGTGACAAAGTGAGCAAGGGACTCACGTCTGAGCATACCCTGCCAACTTAGGGCGAACAAAGAAAAACCAAAGGTGGTGATGGACGGAGCGTTGACAATACAAACACTCACCCCCAGTCAACTGATCTGGGTTTAATACATCACCGTTCTTTAGCTCACTCCGCCACCCCAGTTCAGACATGGCCATATGCAAATCAGTCTGACCCTGTACCTCATGGGAACAGTCCAGCCCGAACTGCCAAGCCATGTCTTCCCTGGACCGGAATCAAGCTTCGCAGGACCGGTTTCTGGCATTATGCCTTCTTCAGCCGGGCTTTCTTGACTCCAGTGGCAAAGTGAGCAAGGGACTCACGTCTGAGCATACCCTGCCAACTTAGGGCGAATAAAGAAAAACCAAAGGTGGTGATGGACGGAGCGTTGACAATACAAACATCACCCCCAGTTAACTGATCTGGGTTTAATCCACCACCGTTCTTTAGCTCACTCCGCCACCCCAGTTCAGACAAGGCCATATGCAAATCAGTCAGACCCTGTACCTCATGGGAACAGTCCAGCCCGAACTGCCAAGCCATGTCTGCCCTGGACCGGAATCAAGCTTCCCAGGACCGGTTTCTGGCATTACAGCCGTCTTCAGCCGGGCTTGCTTGACTCCAGTGGCAAAGTGAGCAAGGGACTCACGTCTGAGCATACCCTGCCAACTTAGGGCGAACAAAGAAAAACCAAAGGTGGTGATGGACGGAGCGTTGACAATACAAACACTCACCCCCAGTCAACTGGTCTGGGTTTAATCCATCACCGTTCTTTAGCTCACTCCGCCACCCCAGTTCAGACATGGCCATATGCAAATCAGTCTGACCCTGTACCTCATGGGAACAGTCCAGCCCGAACTGCCAAGCCATGTCTTCCCTGGACCGGAATCAAGCTTCCCAGGACCGGTTTCTGGCATTACAGCCGCCTTCAGCCGGGCTTGCTTGACTCCAGTGGCAAAGTGAGCAAGGGACTCACGTCTGAGCATACCCTGCCAACTTAGGGCGAACAAAGAAAAAACAAAGGTGGTGATGGGCGGAGCGTTGACAACACAAACACTCACCCCCAGTCAACTGATCTCGGTTTAATCCATCACCGTTCTTTAGCTCACTCCGCCACCCCAGTTCAGACATGGCCATATGCAAATCAGTCTGACCCTGTACCTCATGGGAACAGTCCAGCCGGAACTGCCAAGCCATGTCTTCCCTGGACCGGAATCAAGCTTCCCAGGACCGGTTTCTGGCATTACAGCCGTCTTCAGCCGGGCTTGCTTGACTCCAGTGGCAAAGTGAGCAAGGGACTCACGTCTGAGCATACCCTGCCAACTTAGGGCGAACAAAGAAAAACCAAAGGTGGTGATGGACGGAGCGTTGACAACACAAACACTCACCCCCAGTCAACTGATCTGGGTTTAATCCATCACCGTTCTCTAGCTCACTCCGCCACCCCAGTTCAGACATGGGCATATGCAAATCAGTCTGACCCTGTACCTCATGGGAACAGTCCAGCCCGAACTGCCAAGCCATGTCTTCCCTGGACCGGAATCAAGCTTCCCAGGACCGGTTTCTGGCATTACAGCCGCCTTCAGCCGGGCTTGCTTGACTCCAGTGGCAAAGTGAGCAAGGGACTCACGTCTGAGCATACCCTGCCAACTTAGGGCGAACAAAGAAAAAACAAAGGTGGTGATGGACGGAGCGTTGACAATACAAACACTCACCCCCAGTCAACTGATCTGGGTTTAATCCATCACCGTTCTTTAGCTCACTCCGCCACCCCAGTTCAGACATGGCCATATGCAAATCAGTCTGACCCTGTACCTCATGGGAACAGTCCAGCCGGAACTGCCAAGCCATGTCTTCCCTGGACCGGAATCAAGCTTCCCAGGACCGGTTTCTGGCATTACAGCCATCTTCAGCCGGGCTTGCATGACTTCAGTGGCAAAGTGAGCAAGGGACTCACGTCTGAGCATACCCTGCCAACTTAGGGCGAACAAAGAAAAACCAAAGGTGGTGATGGACGGAGCATTGACAATACAAACACTCACCCCCAGTCAACTGATCTGGGTTTAATCCATCACCGTTCTTTAGCTCACTCCGCCACCCCAGTTCAGACATGGCCATATGCAAATCAGTCTGACCCTGTACCTCATGGGAACAGTCCAGCCCGAACTGCCAAGCCATGTCTTCCCTGGACCGGAATCAAGCTTCCCAGGACCGGTTTCTGGCATTACAGCCGCCTTCAGCCGGGCTTGCTTGACTCCAGTGGCAAAGTGAGCAAGGGACTCACGTCTGAGCATACCCTGCCAACTTAGGGCGAACAAAGAAAAAACAAAGGTGGTGATGGACGGAGCGTTGACAATACAAACACTCACCCCCAGTCAACTGATCTGGGTTTAATCCATCACCGTTCTTTAGCTCACTCCGCCACCCCAGTTCAGACATGGCCATATGCAAATCAGTCTGACCCTGTACCTCATGGGAACAGTCCAGCCGGAACTGCCAAGCCATGTCTTCCCTGGACCGGAATCAAGCTTCCCAGGACCGGTTTCTGGCATTACAGCCGTCTTCAGCCGGGCTTGCTTGACTCCAGTGACAAAGTGAGCAAGGGACTCACGTCTGAGCATTCCCTGCCAACTTAGGGCGAACAAAGAAAAACCAAAGGTGGTGATGGACGGAGCGTTGACAATACAAACACTCACCCCCAGTCAACTGATCTGGGTTTAATCCATCACCGTTCTTTAGCTCACTCCGCCACCCCAGTTCAGACATGGCCATATGCAAATCAGTCTGACCCTGTACCTCATGGGAACAGTCCAGCCCGAACTGCCAAGCCATGTCTTCCCTGGACCGGAATCAAGCTTCCAAGGACCGGTTTCTGGCATTACAGCCGCCTTCAGCCGGGCTTGCTTGACTCCAGTGGCAAAGTGAGCAAGGGACTCACGTCTGAGCATACCCTGCCAACTTAGGGCGAACAAAGAAAAAACAAAGGTGGTGATGGACGGAGCGTTGACAATACAAACACTCACCCCCAGTCAACTGATCTGGGTTTAATCCATCACCGTTCTTTAGCTCACTCCGCCACCCCAGTTCAGACATGGCCATATGCAAATCAGTCTGACCCTGTACCTCATGGGAACAGTCCAGCCGGAACTGCCAAGCCATGTCTTCCCTGGACCGGAATCAAGCTTCCCAGGACCGGTTTCTGGCATTACAGCCGTCTTCAGCCGGGCTTGCTTGACTCCAGTGACAAAGTGAGCAAGGGACTCACGTCTGAGCATACCCTGCCAACTTAGGGCGAACAAAGAAAAACCAAAGGTGGTGATGGACGGAGCGTTGACAATACAAACACTCACCCCCAGTCAACTGATCTGGGTTTAATACATCACCGTTCTTTAGCTCACTCCGCCACCCCAGTTCAGACATGGCCATATGCAAATCAGTCTGACCCTGTACCTCATGGGAACAGTCCAGCCCGAACTGCCAAGCCATGTCTTCCCTGGACCGGAATCAAGCTTCGCAGGACCGGTTTCTGGCATTATGCCTTCTTCAGCCGGGCTTTCTTGACTCCAGTGGCAAAGTGAGCAAGGGACTCACGTCTGAGCATACCCTGCCAACTTAGGGCGAATAAAGAAAAACCAAAGGTGGTGATGGACGGAGCGTTGACAATACAAACATCACCCCCAGTTAACTGATCTGGGTTTAATCCACCACCGTTCTTTAGCTCACTCCGCCACCCCAGTTCAGACAAGGCCATATGCAAATCAGTCAGACCCTGTACCTCATGGGAACAGTCCAGCCCGAACTGCCAAGCCATGTCTGCCCTGGACCGGAATCAAGCTTCCCAGGACCGGTTTCTGGCATTACAGCCGTCTTCAGCCGGGCTTGCTTGACTCCAGTGGCAAAGTGAGCAAGGGACTCACGTCTGAGCATACCCTGCCAACTTAGGGCGAACAAAGAAAAACCAAAGGTGGTGATGGACGGAGCGTTGACAATACAAACACTCACCCCCAGTCAACTGGTCTGGGTTTAATCCATCACCGTTCTTTAGCTCACTCCGCCACCCCAGTTCAGACATGGCCATATGCAAATCAGTCTGACCCTGTACCTCATGGGAACAGTCCAGCCCGAACTGCCAAGCCATGTCTTCCCTGGACCGGAATCAAGCTTCCCAGGACCGGTTTCTGGCATTACAGCCGCCTTCAGCCGGGCTTGCTTGACTCCAGTGGCAAAGTGAGCAAGGGACTCACGTCTGAGCATACCCTGCCAACTTAGGGCGAACAAAGAAAAAACAAAGGTGGTGATGGACGGAGCGTTGACAACACAAACACTCACCCCCAGTCAACTGATCTCGGTTTAATCCATCACCGTTCTTTAGCTCACTCCGCCACCCCAGTTCAGACATGGCCATATGCAAATCAGTCTGACCCTGTACCTCATGGGAACAGTCCAGCCGGAACTGCCAAGCCATGTCTTCCCTGGACCGGAATCAAGCTTCCCAGGACCGGTTTCTGGCATTACAGCCGTCTTCAGCCGGGCTTGCTTGACTCCAGTGGCAAAGTGAGCAAGGGACTCACGTCTGAGCATACCCTGCCAACTTAGGGCGAACAAAGAAAAAACAAAGGTGGTGATGGACGGAGCGTTGACAACACAAACACTCACCCCCAGTCAACTGATCTGGGTTTAATCCATCACCGTTCTCTAGCTCACTCCGCCACCCCAGTTCAGACATGGGCATATGCAAATCAGTCTGACCCTGTACCTCATGGGAACAGTCCAGCCCGAACTGCCAAGCCATGTCTTCCCTGGACCGGAATCAAGCTTCCCAGGACCGGTTTCTGGCATTACAGCCGCCTTCAGCCGGGCTTGCTTGACTCCAGTGGCAAAGTGAGCAAGGGACTCACGTCTGAGCATACCCTGCCAACTTAGGGCGAACAAAGAAAAAACAAAGGTGGTGATGGACGGAGCGTTGACAATACAAACACTCACCCCCAGTCAACTGATCTGGGTTTAATCCATCACCGTTCTTTAGCTCACTCCGCCACCCCAGTTCAGACATGGCCATATGCAAATCAGTCTGACCCTGTACCTCATGGGAACAGTCCAGCCGGAACTGCCAAGCCATGTCTTCCCTGGACCGGAATCAAGCTTCCCAGGACCGGTTTCTGGCATTACAGCCATCTTCAGCCGGGCTTGCATGACTTCAGTGGCAAAGTGAGCAAGGGACTCACGTCTGAGCATACCCTGCCAACTTAGGGCGAACAAAGAAAAACCAAAGGTGGTGATGGACGGAGCATTGACAATACAAACACTCACCCCCAGTCAACTGATCTGGGTTTAATCCATCACCGTTCTTTAGCTCACTCCGCCACCCCAGTTCAGACATGGCCATATGCAAATCAGTCTGACCCTGTACCTCATGGGAACAGTCCAGCCCGAACTGCCAAGCCATGTCTTCCCTGGACCGGAATCAAGCTTCCCAGGACCGGTTTCTGGCATTACAGCCGCCTTCAGCCGGGCTTGCTTGACTCCAGTGGCAAAGTGAGCAAGGGACTCACGTCTGAGCATACCCTGCCAACTTAGGGCAAACAAAGAAAAAACAAAGGTGGTGATGGACGGAGCGTTGACAATACAAACACTCACCCCCAGTCAACTGATCTGGGTTTATTCCATCACCGTTCTTTAGCTCACTCCGCCACCCCAGTTCAGACATGGCCATATGCAAATCAGTCTGACCCTGTACCTCATGGGAACAGTCCAGCCGGAACTGCCAAGCCATGTCTTCCCTGGACCGGAATCAAGCTTCCCAGGACCGGTTTCTGGCATTACAGCCGTCTTCAGCCGGGCTTGCTTGACTCCAGTGACAAAGTGAGCAAGGGACTCACGTCTGAGCATACCCTGCCAACTTAGGGCGAACAAAGAAAAACCAAAGGTGGTGATGGACGGAGCGTTGACAATACAAACACTCACCCCCAGTCAACTGATCTGGGTTTAATACATCACCGTTCTTTAGCTCACTCCGCCACCCCAGCTCAGACATGGCCATATGCAAATCAGTCTGACCCTGTACCTCATGGGAACAGTCCAGCCCGAACTGCCAAGCCATGTCTTCCCTGGACCGGAATCAAGCTTCGCAGGACCGGTTTCTGGCATTATGCCTTCTTCAGCCGGGCTTTCTTGACTCCAGTGGCAAAGTGAGCAAGGGACTCACGTCTGAGCATACCCTGCCAACTTAGGGCGAATAAAGAAAAACCAAAGGTGGTGATGGACGGAGCGTTGACAATACAAACATCACCCCCAGTTAACTGATCTGGGTTTAATCCACCACCGTTCTTTAGCTCACTCCGCCACCCCAGTTCAGACAAGGCCATATGCAAATCAGTCAGACCCTGTACCTCATGGGAACAGTCCAGCCCGAACTGCCAAGCCATGTCTGCCCTGGACCGGAATCAAGCTTCCCAGGACCGGTTTCTGGCATTACAGCCGTCTTCAGCCGGGCTTGCTTGACTCCAGTGGCAAAGTGAGCAAGGGACTCACGTCTGAGCATACCCTGCCAACTTAGGGCGAACAAAGAAAAACCAAAGGTGGTGATGGACGGAGCGTTGACAATACAAACACTCACCCCCAGTCAACTGGTCTGGGTTTAATCCATCACCGTTCTTTAGCTCACTCCGCCACCCCAGTTCAGACATGGCCATATGCAAATCAGTCTGACCCTGTACCTCATGGGAACAGTCCAGCCCGAACTGCCAAGCCATGTCTTCCCTGGACCGGAATCAAGCTTCCCAGGACCGGTTTCTGGCATTACAGCCGCCTTCAGCCGGGCTTGCTTGACTCCAGTGGCAAAGTGAGCAAGGGACTCACGTCTGAGCATACCCTGCCAACTTAGGGCGAACAAAGAAAAAACAAAGGTGGTGATGGACGGAGCGTTGACAACACAAACACTCACCCCCAGTCAACTGATCTGGGTTTAATCCATCACCGTTCTCTAGCTCACTCCGCCACCCCAGTTCAGACATGGGCATATGCAAATCAGTCTGACCCTGTACCTCATGGGAACAGTCCAGCCCGAACTGCCAAGCCATGTCTTCCCTGGACCGGAATCAAGCTTCCCAGGACCGGTTTCTGGCATTACAGCCGTCTTCAGCATGGCTTGCTTGACTCCAGTAGCAAAGTGAGCAAGGGACTCACCTCTGAGCATACCCTGCCAACTTAGGGCGAACAAAGAAAAACCAAAGGTGGTGATGGAAGGAGCGTTGACAATACAAACACTCTCCCCCAGTCAACTTATCTGGGTTTAATCCATCACCATTCTTTAGCTCACTCCGCCACCCCAGCTCAGACATGGCCATATGCAAATCAGTCTGACCCTGTACCTCATGGGAGCAGTCCAGCCCGAACTGCCAAGCCATGTCTTCCCTGGACCGGAATCAAGCTTCCCAGGACCGGTTTCTGGCATTACAGCCGTCTTCAGCCGGGCTTGCTTGACTCCAGTGGCAAAGTGAGCAAGGGACTCACGTCTGAGCATACCCTGCCAACTTAGGGCGAACAAAGAAAAACCAAAGGTGGTGATGGACGGAGCGTTGACAATACAAACATCACCCCCAGTTAACTGATCTGGGTTTAATCCATCACCGTTCTTTAGCTCACTCCGCCACCCCAGTTCAGACAAGGCCATATGCAAATCAGTCAGACCCTGTACCTCATGGGAACAGTCCAGCCCGAACTGCCAAGCCATGTCTGCCCTGGACCGGAATCAAGCTTCCCAGGACCGGTTTCTGGCATTACAGCCGTCTTCAGCCGGGCTTGCTTGACTCCAGTGGCAAAGTGAGCAAGGGACTCACGTCTGAGCATACCCTGCCAACTTAGGGCGAACAAAGAAAAACCAAAGGTGGTGATGGACGGAGCGTTGACAATACAAACACTCACCCCCAGTCAACTGGTCTGGGTTTAATCCATCACCGTTCTTTAGCTCACTCCGCCACCCCAGTTCAGACATGGCCATATGCAAATCAGTCTGACCCTGTACCTCATGGGAACAGTCCAGCCCGAACTGCCAAGCCATGTCTTCCCTGGACCGGAATCAAGCTTCCCAGGACCGGTTTCTGGCATTACAGCCGCCTTCAGCCGGGCTTGCTTGACTCCAGTGGCAAAGTGAGCAAGGGACTCACGTCTGAGCATACCCTGCCAACTTAGGGCGAACAAAGAAAAAACAAAGGTGGTGATGGACGGAGCTTTGACAACACAAACACTCACCCCCAGTCAACTGATCTGGGTTTAATCCATCACCGTTCTCTAGCTCACTCCGCCACCCCAGTTCAGACATGGGCATATGCAAATCAGTCTGACCCTGTACCTCATGGGAACAGTCCAGCCCGAACTGCCAAGCCATGTCTTCCCTGGACCGGAATCAAGCTTCCCAGGACCGGTTTCTGGCATTACAGCCGTCTTCAGCATGGCTTGCTTGACTCCAGTAGCAAAGTGAGCAAGGGACTCACCTCTGAGCATACCCTGCCAACTTAGGGCGAACAAAGAAAAACCAAAGGTGGTGATGGAAGGAGCGTTGACAATACAAACACTCTCCCCCAGTCAACTTATCTGGGTTTAATCCATCACCATTCTTTAGCTCACTCCGCCACCCCAGCTCAGACATGGCCATATGCAAATCAGTCTGACCCTGTACCTCATGGGAACAGTCCAGCCCGAACTGCCAAGCCATGTCTTCCCTGGACCGGAATCAAGCTTCCCAGGACCGGTTTCTGGCATTACAGCCGTCTTCAGCCGGGCTTGCTTGACTCCAGTGGCAAAGTGAGCAAGGGACTCACGTCTGAGCATACCCTGCCAACTTAGGGCGAACAAAGAAAAACCAAAGGTGGTGATGGACGGAGCGTTGACAATACAAACACTCACCCCAGTCAACTGATCTGGGTTTAATCCATCACAGTTCTTTAGCTCACTCCGCCACCCCAGTTCAGACATGGCCATATGCAAATCAGTCTGACCCTGTACCTCATGGGAACAGTCCAGCCCGAACTGCCAAGCCATGTCTTCCCTGGACCGGAATCAAGCTTCCCAGGACCGGTTTCTGGCATTACAGCCGTCTTCAGCCGGGCTTGCTTGACTCCAGTGGCAAAGTGAGCAAGGGACTCACGTCTGAGCATACCCTGCCAACTTAGGGCGAACAAAGAAAAAACAAAGGTGGTGATGGACGGAGCGTTGACAACACAAACACTCACCCCCAGTCAACTGATCTCGGTTTAATCCATCACCGTTCTTTAGCTCACTCCGCCACCCCAGTTCAGACATGGCCATATGCAAATCAGTCTGACCCTGTACCTCATGGGAACAGTCCAGCCGGAACTGCCAAGCCATGTCTTCCCTGGACCGGAATCAAGCTTCCCAGGACCGGTTTCTGGCATTACAGCCGTCTTCAGCCGGGCTTGCTTGACTCCAGTGGCAAAGTGAGCAAGGGACTCACGTCTGAGCATACCCTGCCAACTTAGGGCGAACAAAGAAAAAACAAAGGTGGTGATGGACGGAGCGTTGACAACACAAACACTCACCCCCAGTCAACTGATCTGGGTTTAATCCATCACCGTTCTCTAGCTCACTCCGCCACCCCAGTTCAGACATGGGCATATGCAAATCAGTCTGACCCTGTACCTCATGGGAACAGTCCAGCCCGAACTGCCAAGCCATGTCTTCCCTGGACCGGAATCAAGCTTCCCAGGACCGGTTTCTGGCATTACAGCCGCCTTCAGCCGGGCTTGCTTGACTCCAGTGGCAAAGTGAGCAAGGGACTCACGTCTGAGCATACCCTGCCAACTTAGGGCGAACAAAGAAAAAACAAAGGTGGTGATGGACGGAGCGTTGACAATACAAACACTCACCCCCAGTCAACTGATCTGGGTTTAATCCATCACCGTTCTTTAGCTCACTCCGCCACCCCAGTTCAGACATGGCCATATGCAAATCAGTCTGACCCTGTACCTCATGGGAACAGTCCAGCCGGAACTGCCAAGCCATGTCTTCCCTGGACCGGAATCAAGCTTCCCAGGACCGGTTTCTGGCATTACAGCCATCTTCAGCCGGGCTTGCATGACTTCAGTGGCAAAGTGAGCAAGGGACTCACGTCTGAGCATACCCTGCCAACTTAGGGCGAACAAAGAAAAACCAAAGGTGGTGATGGACGGAGCATTGACAATACAAACACTCACCCCCAGTCAACTGATCTGGGTGTAATCCATCACCGTTCTTTAGCTCACTCCGCCACCCCAGTTCAGACATGGCCATATGCAAATCAGTCTGACCCTGTACCTCATGGGAACAGTCCAGCCCGAACTGCCAAGCCATGTCTTCCCTGGACCGGAATCAAGCTTCCCAGGACCGGTTTCTGGCATTACAGCCGCCTTCAGCCGGGCTTGCTTGACTCCAGTGGCAAAGTGAGCAAGGGACTCACGTCTGAGCATACCCTGCCAACTTAGGGCGAACAAAGAAAAAACAAAGGTGGTGATGGACGGAGCGTTGACAATACAAACACTCACCCCCAGTCAACTGATCTGGGTTTAATCCATCACCGTTCTTTAGCTCACTCCGCCACCCCAGTTCAGACATGGCCATATGCAAATCAGTCTGACCCTGTACCTCATGGGAACAGTCCAGCCGGAACTGCCAAGCCATGTCTTCCCTGGACCGGAATCAAGCTTCCCAGGACCGGTTTCTGGCATTACAGCCGTCTTCAGCCGGGCTTGCTTGACTCCAGTGACAAAGTGAGCAAGGGACTCACGTCTGAGCATACCCTGCCAACTTAGGGCGAACAAAGAAAAACCAAAGGTGGTGATGGACGGAGCGTTGACAATACAAACACTCACCCCCAGTCAACTGATCTGGGTTTAATACATCACCGTTCTTTAGCTCACTCCGCCACCCCAGCTCAGACATGGCCATATGCAAATCAGTCTGACCCTGTACCTCATGGGAACAGTCCAGCCCGAACTGCCAAGCCATGTCTTCCCTGGACCGGAATCAAGCTTCGCAGGACCGGTTTCTGGCATTATGCCTTCTTCAGCCGGGCTTTCTTGACTCCAGTGGCAAAGTGAGCAAGGGACTCACGTCTGAGCATACCCTGCCAACTTAGGGCGAATAAAGAAAAACCAAAGGTGGTGATGGACGGAGCGTTGACAATACAAACATCACCCCCAGTTAACTGATCTGGGTTTAATCCACCACCGTTCTTTAGCTCACTCCGCCACCCCAGTTCAGACAAGGCCATATGCAAATCAGTCAGACCCTGTACCTCATGGGAACAGTCCAGCCCGAACTGCCAAGCCATGTCTGCCCTGGACCGGAATCAAGCTTCCCAGGACCGGTTTCTGGCATTACAGCCGTCTTCAGCCGGGCTTGCTTGACTCCAGTGGCAAAGTGAGCAAGGGACTCACGTCCGAGCATACCCTGCCAACTTAGGGCGAACAAAGAAAAACCAAAGGTGGTGATGGACGGAGCGTTGACAATACAAACACTCACCCCCAGTCAACTGGTCTGGGTTTAATCCATCACCGTTCTTTAGCTCACTCCGCCACCCCAGTTCAGACATGGCCATATGCAAATCAGTCTGACCCTGTACCTCATGGGAACAGTCCAGCCCGAACTGCCAAGCCATGTCTTCCCTGGACCGGAATCAAGCTTCCCAGGACCGGTTTCTGGCATTACAGCCGCCTTCAGCCGGGCTTGCTTGACTCCAGTGGCAAAGTGAGCAAGGGACTCACGTCTGAGCATACCCTGCCAACTTAGGGCGAACAAAGAAAAAACAAAGGTGGTGATGGACGGAGCGTTGACAATACAAACACTCACCCCCAGTCAACTGATCTGGGTTTAATCCATCACCGTTCTTTAGCTCACTCCGCCACCCCAGTTCAGACATGGCCATATGCAAATCAGTCTGACCCTGTACCTCATGGGAACAGTCCAGCCGGAACTGCCAAGCCATGTCTTCCCTGGACCGGAATCAAGCTTCCCAGGACCGGTTTCTGGCATTACAGCCATCTTCAGCCGGGCTTGCATGACTTCAGTGGCAAAGTGAGCAAGGGACTCACGTCTGAGCATACCCTGCCAACTTAGGGCGAACAAAGAAAAACCAAAGGTGGTGATGGACGGAGCATTGACAATACAAACACTCACCCCCAGTCAACTGATCTGGGTGTAATCCATCACCGTTCTTTAGCTCACTCCGCCACCCCAGTTCAGACATGGCCATATGCAAATCAGTCTGACCCTGTACCTCATGGGAACAGTCCAGCCCGAACTGCCAAGCCATGTCTTCCCTGGACCGGAATCAAGCTTCCCAGGACCGGTTTCTGGCATTACAGCCGCCTTCAGCCGGGCTTGCTTGACTCCAGTGGCAAAGTGAGCAAGGGACTCACGTCTGAGCATACCCTGCCAACTTAGGGCGAACAAAGAAAAAACAAAGGTGGTGATGGACGGAGCGTTGACAATACAAACACTCACCCCCAGTCAACTGATCTGGGTTTAATCCATCACCGTTCTTTAGCTCACTCCGCCACCCCAGTTCAGACATGGCCATATGCAAATCAGTCTGACCCTGTACCTCATGGGAACAGTCCAGCCGGAACTGCCAAGCCATGTCTTCCCTGGACCGGAATCAAGCTTCCCAGGACCGGTTTCTGGCATTACAGCCGTCTTCAGCCGGGCTTGCTTGACTCCAGTGACAAAGTGAGCAAGGGACTCACGTCTGAGCATACCCTGCCAACTTAGGGCGAACAAAGAAAAACCAAAGGTGGTGATGGACGGAGCGTTGACAATACAAACACTCACCCCCAGTCAACTGATCTGGGTTTAATACATCACCGTTCTTTAGCTCACTCCGCCACCCCAGCTCAGACATGGCCATATGCAAATCAGTCTGACCCTGTACCTCATGGGAACAGTCCAGCCCGAACTGCCAAGCCATGTCTTCCCTGGACCGGAATCAAGCTTCGCAGGACCGGTTTCTGGCATTATGCCTTCTTCAGCCGGGCTTTCTTGACTCCAGTGGCAAAGTGAGCAAGGGACTCACGTCTGAGCATACCCTGCCAACTTAGGGCGAATAAAGAAAAACCAAAGGTGGTGATGGACGGAGCGTTGACAATACAAACATCACCCCCAGTTAACTGATCTGGGTTTAATCCACCACCGTTCTTTAGCTCACTCCGCCACCCCAGTTCAGACAAGGCCATATGCAAATCAGTCAGACCCTGTACCTCATGGGAACAGTCCAGCCCGAACTGCCAAGCCATGTCTGCCCTGGACCGGAATCAAGCTTCCCAGGACCGGTTTCTGGCATTACAGCCGTCTTCAGCCGGGCTTGCTTGACTCCAGTGGCAAAGTGAGCAAGGGACTCACGTCCGAGCATACCCTGCCAACTTAGGGCGAACAAAGAAAAACCAAAGGTGGTGATGGACGGAACGTTGACAATACAAACACTCACCCCCAGTCAACTGATCTGGGTTTAATACATCACCGTTCTTTAGCTCACTCCGCCACCCCAGTTCAGACATGGCCATATGCAAATCAGTCTGACCCTGTACCTCATGGGAACAGTCCAGCCCGAACTGCCAAGCCATGTCTTCCCTGGACCGGAATCAAGCTTCCCAGGACTGGTTTCTGGCATTATGCCTTCTTCAGCCGGGCTTTCTTGACTCCAGTGGCAAAGTGAGCAAGGGACTCACGTCTGAGCATACCCTGCCAATTTAGGGCGAATAAAGAAAAACCAAAGGTGGTGATGGACGGAGCGTTGACAATACAAACACTCACCCCAGTCAACTGGTCTGGGTTTAATCCATCACCGTTCTTTAGCTCACTCCGCCACCCCAGTTCAGACATGGCCATATGCAAATCAGTCTGACTCTGTACCTCATGGGAACAGTCCAGCCCGAACTGCCAAGCCATGTCTTCCCTGGACCGGAATCAAGCTTCCCAGGACCGGTTTCTGGCATTACAGCCGCCTTCAGCCGGGCTTGCTTGACTCCAGTGGCAAAGTCAGCAAGGGACTCACGTCTGAGCATACCCTGCCAACTTAGGGCGAACAAAGAAAAACCAAAGGTGGTGATGGACGGAGCGTTGACAATACAAACACTCACCCCCAGTCAACTGATGTGGGTTTAATCCATCACCGTTCTTTAGCTCACTCCGCCACCCCAGTTCAGACATGGCCATATGCAAATCAGTCTGACCCTGTACCTCATGGGAACAGTCCAGCCCGAACTGCCAAGCCATGTCTTCCCTGGAACGGAATCAAGCTTCCCAGGACCGGTTTCTGGCATTACAGCCGTCTTCAGCCGGGCTTGCTTGACTCCAGTGGCAAAGTGAGCAAGGGACTCAAGTCTGAGCATACCCTGCCAACTTAGGGCGAACAAAGAAAAACCAAAGGTGGGGATGGAGGGAGCGTTGACAACACAAACACTCACCCCCAGTCAACTTATCTGGGTTTTATCCATCACCGTTCTTTAGCTCACTCCGCCACCCCAGTTCAGACATGGCCATATGCAAATCAGTCTGACCCTGTACCTCATGGGAACAGTCCAGCCCGAACTGCCAAGCCATGTCTTCCCTGGACCGGAATCAAGCTTCCCAGGACCGGTTTCTGGCATTACAGCCGTCTTCAGCCGGGCTTGCTTGACTCCAGTGGCAAAGTGAGCAAGGGACTCACGTCTGAGCATACCCTGCCAACTTAGGGCGAACGAAGCAAAACCAAAGGTGGTGATGGACCGAGCGTTGACAATACAAACACTCACCCCCAGTCAACTGATCTGGGTTTAATCCATCACCGTTCTTTAGCTCACTCCGCCACCCCAGTTCAGACATGGTCATATGCAAATCAGTCTGACCCTGTACCTCATGGGAACAGTCCAGCCCGAACTGCCAAGCCATGTTTCCCTGGACCGGAATCAAGCTTCCCAGGACCGGTTTCTGGCATTACAGCCGTCTTCAGCCGGGCTTGCTTGACTCCAGTGGCAAAGTGAGCAAGGGACTCACGTCTGAGCATACCCTGCCAACTTAGGGCGAACAAAAAAAAACCAAAGGTGGTGATGGACGGAGCGTTGACAATACAAACACTCACCCCCAGTCAACTGATCTGGGTTTAATCCATCACCGTTCTTTAGCTCACTCCGCCACCCCAGTTCAGACATGGCCATATGCAAATCAGCCTGACCCTGTACCTCATGGGAACAGTCCAGCCCGAACTGCCAAGCCATGTCTTCCCTGGACCGGAATCAAGCTTCCCAGGACCGGTTTCTGGCATTACAGCCGTCTTCAGCCGGGCTTGCTTGACTCCAGTGGCAAAGTGAGCAAGGGACTCACGTCTGAGCATACCCTGCCAACTTAGGGTGAACAAAGAAAAACCAAAGGTGGTGATGGACGGAGCGTTGACAATACAAACACTCACCCCAGTCAACTGATCTGGGTTTAATCCATCACCGTTCTTTAGCTCACTCCGCCACCCCAGTTCAGACATGGCCATATGCAAATCAGTCTGACCCTGTACCTCATGGGAACAGTCCAGCCCAAACTGCCAAGCCATGTCTTCACTGGACCGGAATCAAGCTTCCCAGGACCGGTTTCTGGCATTACAGCCGTCTTCAGCCGGGCTTGCTTGACTCCAGTGGCAAAGTGAGCAAGGGACTCATGTCTGAGCATACCCTGCCAACTTAGGGCGAACAAAGAAAAACCAAAGGTGGTGATGGACGGAGCGTTGACAATACAAACACTCACCCCCAGTCAACTGATCTGGGTTTAATCCATCACCGTTCTTTAGCTCACTCCGCCACCCCAGTTCAGACATGGCCATATGCAAATCAGCCTGACCCTGTACCTCATGGGAACAGTCCAGCCCGAACTGCCAAGCCATGTCTTCCCTGGACCGGAATCAAGCTTCCCAGGACCGGTTTCTGGCATTACAGCCGTCTTCAGCCGGGCTTGCTTGACTCCAGTGGCAAAGTGAGCAAGGGACTCACGTCTGAGCATACCCTGCCAACTTAGGGCGAACAAAGAAAAACCAAAGGTGGTGATGGACGGAGCGTTGACAATACAAACACTCACCCAAGTCAACTGATCTGGGTTTAATCCATCACCGTTCTTTAGCTCACTCCGCCACCCCAGTTCAGACATGGCCATATGCAAATCAGTCTGACCCTGTACCTCATGGGAACAGTCCAGCCCGAACGGCCAAGCCATGTCTTCCCTGGACCGGAATCAAGCTTCCCAGGACCGGTTTCTGGCATTACAGCCGTCTTCAGCCGGGCTTGCTTGACTTCAGTGGCAAAGTGAGCAAGGGACTCACGCCTGAGCATACCCTGCCAACTTAGGGCGAACAAAGAAAAACCAAAGGTGGTGATGGACGGAGCGTTGACAACACAAACACTCACCCCCAGTCAACTGATCTGGGTTTAATCCATCACCGTTCTTTAGCTCACTCCGCCACCCCAGTTCAGACATGGGCATATGCAAATCAGTCTGACCCTGTACCTCATGGGAACAGTCCAGCCCGAACTGCCAAGCCATGTCTTCCCTGGACCGGAATCAAGCTTCCCAGGACCGGTTTCTGGCATTATGCGTTCTTCAGCCGGGCTTTCTTGACTCCAGTGGCAAAGTGAGCAAGGAACTCACGTCTGAGCATACCCTGCCAACTTAGGGCGAACAAAGAAAAACCAAAGGTGGGGATGGACGGAGCGTTGACAATACAAACACTCACCCCCAGTCAACTGATCTGGGTTTAATCCATCACCGTTCTTTAGCTCACTCCGCCACCCCAGTTCAGACATGGCCATATGCAAATCAGTCTGACCCTGTACCTCATGGGAACAGTCCAGCCCGAACTGCCAAGCCATGTCTTCTCTGGACCGGAATCAAGCTTCCCAGGACCGGTTTCTGGCATTACAGCCGTCTTCAGCCGGGCTTGCTTGACTCCAGTGGCAAAGTAAGCAAGGGACTCACGTCTGAGCATACCCTGCCAACTTAGGTCGAACAAAAAAAACCCAAAGGTGGTGATGGACGGAACGTTGACAAAACAAACACTCACCCCCAGTCAACTGATCTGGGTTTAATCCATCACCGTTCTTTAGCTCACTCCGCCACCCCAGTTCAGATTTGGCCATATGCAAATCAGTCTGACCCTGTACCTCATGGGAACAGTCCAGCCCGAACTGCCAAGCCATGTCTTCCCTGGACCGGAATCAAGCTTCCCAGGACCGGTTTCTGGCATTACAGCCGTCTTCAGCCGGGCTTGCTTGACTCCAGTGGCAAAGTGAGCAAGGGACTCACGTCTGAGCATACCCTGCCAACTTAGGGCGAACAAAGTAAAACCAAAGGTGGTGATGGACGGAGCGTTGACAATACAAACACTCACCCCCAGTCAACTGATCTGGGTTTAATCCATCACCATTCTTTAGCTCACTCCGCCACCCCAGTTCAGACATGGCCATATGCAAATCAGTCTGACCCTGTACCTCATGGGAACAGTCCAGCCCGAACTGCCAAGCCATGTCTTCCCTGGACCGGAATCAAGCTTCCCAGGACCGGTTTCTGGCATTACAGCCGTCTTCAGCCGGGCTTGCTTGACTCCAGTGGCAAAGTGAGCAAGGGACTCACCTCTGAGCATACCCTGCCAACTTAGGGCGAACAATGAAAAACCAAAGGTGGTGATGGACGGAGCGTTGACAATACAAACACTCTCCCCCAGTCAACTGATCTGGGTTTAATCCATCACCGTTCTTTAGCTCACTCCGCCACCCCAGTTCAGACATGGCCATATGCAAATCAGTATGACCCTGTACCTCATGGGAACAGTCCAGCCCGAACTGCCAAGCCATGTCTTCCCTGGACCGGAATCAATCTTCCCAGGACCGGTTTCTGGCATTACAGCCGTCTTCAGCCGGGCTTGCTTGACTCCAGTGGCAAAGTGAGCAAGGGACTCACGTCTGAGCATACCCTGCCAACTTAGGGCGAACAAAGAAAAACCAAAGGTGGTGATGGACGGAGCGTTGACAATACAAACACTCTCCCCCAGTCAACTGATCTGGGTTTAATCCATCACCGTTCTTTAGCTCACTCCGCCACCCCAGTTCAGACATGGCCATATGCAAATCAGTCTGACCCTGTACCTCATGGGAACAGTCCAGCCCGAACTGCCAAGCCATGTCTTCCCTGGACCGGAATCAAGCTTCCCAGGACCGGTTTCTGGCATTACAGCCGTCTTTAGCCGGGCTTGCTTGACTCCAGTGGCAAAGTGAGCAAGGGACTCACGTCTGAGCATACCCTGCCAACTTAGGGCGAACAAAGAAAAACCAAAGGTGGTGATGGACGGAGCGTTGACAATACAAACACTCACCCCCAGTCAACTGATCTGGGTTTAATCCATCACCGTTCTTTAGCTCACTCCGCCACCCCAGTTCAGACATGGCCATATGCAAATCAGTCTGACCCTGTACCTCATGGGAACAGTCCAGCCCGAACTGCCAAGCCATGTCTTCCCTGGACCGGAATCAAGCTTCCCAGGACCGGTTTCTGGCATTACAGCCGTCTTCAGCCGGGCTTGCTTGACTCCAGTGGCAAAGTGAGCAAGGGACTCACGTCTGAGCATACCCTGCCAACTTAGGGCGAACAAAGAAAAAACAAAGGTGGTGATGGACGGAGCGTTGACAATACAAACACTCACCCCCAGTCAACTGATCTGGGTTTAATCCATCACCGTTCTTTAGCTCACTCCGCCACCCCAGTTCAGACATGGCCATATGCAAATCAGTCTGACCCTGTACCTCATGGGAACAGTCCAGCCCGAACTGCCAAGCCATGTCTTCCCTGGACCGGAATCAAGCTACCCAGGACCGGTTTCTGGCATTACAGCCGTCTTCAGCCGGGCTTGCATGACTTCAGTGGCAAAGTGAGCAAGGGACTCACGTCTGAGCATACCCTGCCAACTTAGGGCGAACAAAGAAAAACCAAAGGTGGTGATGGACAGAGCATTGACAATACAAACACTCACCCCCAGTCAACTGATCTGGGTTTAATCCATCACCGTTCTTTAGCTCACTCCGCCACCCCAGTTCAGACATGGCCATATGCAAATCAGTCTGACCCTGTACCTCATGGGAACAGTCCAGCCCGAACTGCCAAGCCATGTCTTCCCTGGACCGGAATCAAGCTTCCCAGGACCGGTTTCTGGCATTATGCCTTCTTCAGCCGGGCTTTCTTGACTCCAGTGGCAAAGTGAGCAAGGGACTCACGTCTGAGCATAACCTGCCAACTTAGGGCGAACAAAGAAAAACCAAAGGTGGTGATGGACGGAGCGTTGACAATACAAACACTCACCCCCAGTCAACTGGTCTGGGTTTAATCCATCACCGTTCTTTAGCTCACTCCGCCACCCCAGTTCAGACATGGCCATATGCAAATCAGTCTGACCCTGTACCTCATGGGAACAGTCCAGCCCGAACTGCCAAGCCATGTCTTCCCTGGACCGGAATCAAGCTTCCCAGGACCGGTTTCTGGCATTACAGCCGCCTTCAGCCGGGCTTGCTTGACTCCAGTGGCAAAGTGAGCAAGGGACTCACGTCTGAGCATACCCTGCCAACTTAGGGCGAACAAAGAAAAAACAAAGGTGGTGATGGACGGAGCGTTGACAATACAAACACTCACCCCCAGTCAACTGATCTGGGTTTAATCCATCACCGTTCTTTAGCTCACTCTGCCACCCCAGTTCAGACATGGCCATATGCAAATCAGTCTGACCCTGTACCTCATGGGAACAGTCCAGCCGGAACTGCCAAGCCATGTCTTCCCTGGACCGGAATCAAGCTTCCCAGGACCGGTTTCTGGCATTACAGCCGTCTTCAGCCGGGCTTGCATGACTTCAGTGGCAAAGTGAGCAAGGGACTCACGTCTGAGCATACCCTGCCAACTTAGGGCGAACAAAGAAAAACCAAAGGTGGTGATGGACGGAGCATTGACAATACAAACACTCACCCCCAGTCAACTGATCTGGGTTTAATCCATCACCGTTCTTTAGCTCACTCCGCCACCCCAGTTCAGACATGGCCATATGCAAATCAGTCTGACCCTGTACCTCATGGGAACAGTCCAGCCCGAACTGCCAAGCCATGTCTTCCCTGGACCGGAATCAAGCTTCCCAGGACCGGTTTCTGGCATTACAGCCGCCTTCAGCCGGGCTTGCTTGACTCCAGTGGCAAAGTGAGCAAGGGACTCACGTCTGAGCATACCCTGCCAACTTAGGGCGAACAAAGAAAAAACAAAGGTGGTGATGGACGGAGCGTTGACAATACAAACACTCACCCCCAGTCAACTGATCTGGGTTTAATCCATCACCGTTCTTTAGCTCACTCCGCCACCCCAGTTCAGACATGGCCATATGCAAATCAGTCTGACCCTGTACCTCATGGGAACAGTCCAGCCGGAACTGCCAAGCCATGTCTTCCCTGGACCGGAATCAAGCTTCCCAGGACCGGTTTTTGGCATTACAGCCGTCTTCAGCCGGGCTTGCTTGACTCCAGTGACAAAGTGAGCAAGGGACTCACGTCTGAGCATACCCTGCCAACTTAGGGCGAACAAAGAAAAACCAAAGGTGGTGATGGACGGAGCGTTGACAATACAAACACTCACCCCCAGTCAACTGATCTGGGTTTAATACATCACCGTTCTTTAGCTCACTCCGCCACCCCAGTTCAGACATGGCCATATGCAAATCAGTCTGACCCTGTACCTCATGGGAACAGTCCAGCCCGAACTGCCAAGCCATGTCTTCCCTGGACCGGAATCAAGCTTCGCAGGACCGGTTTCTGGCATTATGCCTTCTTCAGCCGGGCTTTCTTGACTCCAGTGGCAAAGTGAGCAAGGGACTCACGTCTGAGCATACCCTGCCAACTTAGGGCGAATAGAGAAAAACCAAAGGTGGTGATGGACGGAGCGTTGACAATACAAACATCACCCCCAGTTAACTGATCTGGGTTTAATCCACCACCGTTCTTTAGCTCACTCCGCCACCCCAGTTCAGACAAGGCCATATGCAAATCAGTCAGACCCTGTACCTCATGGGAACAGTCCAGCCCGAACTGCCAAGCCATGTCTGCCCTGGACCGGAATCAAGCTTCCCAGGACCGGTTTCTGGCATTACAGCCGTCTTCAGCCGGGCTTGCTTGACTCCAGTGGCAAAGTGAGCAAGGGACTCGCGTCTGAGCATACCCTGCCAACTTAGGGCGAACAAAGAAAAACCAAAGGTGGTGATGGACGGAGCGTTGACAATACAAACACTCACCCCCAGTCAACTGGTCTGGGTTTAATCCATCACCGTTCTTTAGCTCACTCCGCCACCCCAGTTCAGACATGGCCATATGCAAATCAGTCTGACCCTGTACCTCATGGGAACAGTCCAGCCCGAACTGCCAAGCCATGTCTTCCCTGGACCGGAATCAAGCTTCCCAGGACCGGTTTCTGGCATTACAGCCGCCTTCAGCCGGGCTTGCTTGACTCCAGTGGCAAAGTGAGCAAGGGACTCACGTCTGAGCATACCCTGCCAACTTAGGGCGAACAAAGAAAAAACAAAGGTGGTGATGGACGGAGCGTTGACAACACAAACACTCACCCCCAGTCAACTGATCTCGGTTTAATCCATCACCGTTCTTTAGCTCACTCCGCCACCCCAGTTCAGACATGGCCATATGCAAATCAGTCTGACCCTGTACCTCATGGGAACAGTCCAGCCGGAACTGCCAAGCCATGTCTTCCCTGGACCGGAATCAAGCTTCCCAGGACCGGTTTCTGGCATTACAGCCGTCTTCAGCCGGGCTTGCTTGACTCCAGTGGCAAAGTGAGCAAGGGACTCACGTCTGAGCATACCCTGCCAACTTAGGGCGAACAAAGAAAAAACAAAGGTGGTGATGGACGGAGCGTTGACAACACAAACACTCACCCCCAGTCAACTGATCTGGGTTTAATCCATCACCGTTCTCTAGCTCACTCCGCCACCCCAGTTCAGACATGGGCATATGCAAATCAGTCTGACCCTGTACCTCATGGGAACAGTCCAGCCCGAACTGCCAAGCCATGTCTTCCCTGGACCGGAATCAAGCTTCCCAGGACCGGTTTCTGGCATTACAGCCGCCTTCAGCCGGGCTTGCTTGACTCCAGTGGCAAAGTGAGCAAGGGACTCACGTCTGAGCATACCCTGCCAACTTAGGGCGAACAAAGAAAAAACAAAGGTGGTGATGGACGGAGCGTTGACAATACAAACACTCACCCCCAGTCAACTGATCTGGGTTTAATCCATCACCGTTCTTTAGCTCACTCCGCCACCCCAGTTCAGACATGGCCATATGCAAATCAGTCTGACCCTGTACCTCATGGGAACAGTCCAGCCGGAACTGCCAAGCCATGTCTTCCCTGGACCGGAATCAAGCTTCCCAGGACCGGTTTCTGGCATTACAGCCATCTTCAGCCGGGCTTGCATGACTTCAGTGGCAAAGTGAGCAAGGGACTCACGTCTGAGCATACCCTGCCAACTTAGGGCGAACAAAGAAAAACCAAAGGTGGTGATGGACGGAGCATTGACAATACAAACACTCACCCCCAGTCAACTGATCTGGGTTTAATCCATCACCGTTCTTTAGCTCACTCCGCCACCCCAGTTCAGACATGGCCATATGCAAATCAGTCTGACCCTGTACCTCATGGGAACAGTCCAGCCCGAACTGCCAAGCCATGTCTTCCCTGGACCGGAATCAAGCTTCCCAGGACCGGTTTCTGGCATTACAGCCGCCTTCAGCCGGGCTTGCTTGACTCCAGTGGCAAAGTGAGCAAGGGACTCACGTCTGAGCATACCCTGCCAACTTAGGGCGAACAAAGAAAAAACAAAGGTGGTGATGGACGGAGCGTTGACAACACAAACACTCACCCCCAGTCAACTGATCTCGGTTTAATCCATCACCGTTCTTTAGCTCACTCCGCCACCCCAGTTCAGACATGGCCATATGCAAATCAGTCTGACCCTGTACCTCATGGGAACAGTCCAGCCGGAACTGCCAAGCCATGTCTTCCCTGGACCGGAATCAAGCTTCCCAGGACCGGTTTCTGGCATTACAGCCGTCTTCAGCCGGGCTTGCTTGACTCCAGTGGCAAAGTGAGCAAGGGACTCACGTCTGAGCATACCCTGCCAACTTAGGGCGAACAAAGAAAAAACAAAGGTGGTGATGGACGGAGCGTTGACAACACAAACACTCACCCCCAGTCAACTGATCTGGGTTTAATCCATCACCGTTCTCTAGCTCACTCCGCCACCCCAGTTCAGACATGGGCATATGCAAATCAGTCTGACCCTGTACCTCATGGGAACAGTCCAGCCCGAACTGCCAAGCCATGTCTTCCCTGGACCGGAATCAAGCTTCCCAGGACCGGTTTCTGGCATTACAGCCGCCTTCAGCCGGGCTTGCTTGACTCCAGTGGCAAAGTGAGCAAGGGACTCACGTCTGAGCATACCCTGCCAACTTAGGGCGAACAAAGAAAAAACAAAGGTGGTGATGGACGGAGCGTTGACAATACAAACACTCACCCCCAGTCAACTGATCTGGGTTTAATCCATCACCGTTCTTTAGCTCACTCCGCCACCCCAGTTCAGACATGGCCATATGCAAATCAGTCTGACCCTGTACCTCATGGGAACAGTCCAGCCGGAACTGCCAAGCCATGTCTTCCCTGGACCGGAATCAAGCTTCCCAGGACCGGTTTCTGGCATTACAGCCATCTTCAGCCGGGCTTGCATGACTTCAGTGGCAAAGTGAGCAAGGGACTCACGTCTGAGCATACCCTGCCAACTTAGGGCGAACAAAGAAAAACCAAAGGTGGTGATGGACGGAGCATTGACAATACAAACACTCACCCCCAGTCAACTGATCTGGGTTTAATCCATCACCGTTCTTTAGCTCACTCCGCCACCCCAGTTCAGACATGGCCATATGCAAATCAGTCTGACCCTGTACCTCATGGGAACAGTCCAGCCCGAACTGCCAAGCCATGTCTTCCCTGGACCGGAATCAAGCTTCCCAGGACCGGTTTCTGGCATTACAGCCGCCTTCAGCCGGGCTTGCTTGACTCCAGTGGCAAAGTGAGCAAGGGACTCACGTCTGAGCATACCCTGCCAACTTAGGGCGAACAAAGAAAAAACAAAGGTGGTGATGGACGGAGCGTTGACAATACAAACACTCACCCCCAGTCAACTGATCTGGGTTTAATCCATCACCGTTCTTTAGCTCACTCCGCCACCCCAGTTCAGACATGGCCATATGCAAATCAGTCTGACCCTGTACCTCATGGGAACAGTCCAGCCGGAACTGCCAAGCCATGTCTTCCCTGGACCGGAATCAAGCTTCCCAGGACCGGTTTCTGGCATTACAGCCGTCTTCAGCCGGGCTTGCTTGACTCCAGTGACAAAGTGAGCAAGGGACTCACGTCTGAGCATACCCTGCCAACTTAGGGCGAACAAAGAAAAACCAAAGGTGGTGATGGACGGAGCGTTGACAATACAAACACTCACCCCCAGTCAACTGATCTGGGTTTAATACATCACCGTTCTTTAGCTCACTCCGCCACCCCAGTTCAGACATGGCCATATGCAAATCAGTCTGACCCTGTACCTCATGGGAACAGTCCAGCCCGAACTGCCAAGCCATGTCTTCCCTGGACCGGAATCAAGCTTCCCAGGACCGGTTTCTGGCATTATGCCTTCTTCAGCCGGGCTTTCTTGACTCCAGTGGCAAAGTGAGCAAGGGACTCACGTCTGAGCATACCCTGCCAACTTAGGGCGAATAAAGAAAAACCAAAGGTGGTGATGGACGGAGCGTTGACAATACAAACACTCACCCCCAGTTAACTGATCTGGGTTTAATCCACCACCGTTCTTTAGCTCACTCCGCCACCCCAGTTCAGACATGGCCATATGCAAATCAGTCAGACCCTGTACCTCATGGGAACAGTCCAGCCCGAACTGCCAAGCCATGTCTTCCCTGGACCGGAATCAAGCTTCCCAGGACCGGTTTCTGGCATTACAGCCGTCTTCAGCCGGGCTTGCTTGACTCCAGTGACAAAGTGAGCAAGGGACTCACGTCTGAGCATAACCTGCCAACTTAGGGCGAACAAAGAAAAACCAAAGGTGGTGATGGACGGAGCGTTGACAATACAAACACTCACCCCCAGTCAACTGGTCTGGGTTTAATCCATCACCGTTCTTTAGCTCACTCCGCCACCCCAGTTCAGACATGGCCATATGCAAATCAGTCTGACCCTGTACCTCATGGGAACAGTCCAGCCCGAACTGCCAAGCCATGTCTTCCCTGGACCGGAATCAAGCTTCCCAGGACCGGTTTCTGGCATTACAGCCGCCTTCAGCCGGGCTTGCTTGACTCCAGTGGCAAAGTGAGCAAGGGACTCACGTCTGAGCATACCCTGCCAACTTAGGGCGAACAAAGAAAAAACAAAGGTGGTGATGGACGGAGCGTTGACAATACAAACACTCACCCCCAGTCAACTGATCTGGGTTTAATCCATCACCGTTCTTTAGCTCACTCTGCCACCCCAGTTCAGACATGGCCATATGCAAATCAGTCTGACCCTGTACCTCATGGGAACAGTCCAGCCGGAACTGCCAAGCCATGTCTTCCCTGGACCGGAATCAAGCTTCCCAGGACCGGTTTCTGGCATTACAGCCGTCTTCAGCCGGGCTTGCATGACTTCAGTGGCAAAGTGAGCAAGGGACTCACGTCTGAGCATACCCTGCCAACTTAGGGCGAACAAAGAAAAACCAAAGGTGGTGATGGACGGAGCATTGACAATACAAACACTCACCCCCAGTCAACTGATCTGGGTTTAATCCATCACCGTTCTTTAGCTCACTCCGCCACCCCAGTTCAGACATGGCCATATGCAAATCAGTCTGACCCTGTACCTCATGGGAACAGTCCAGCCCGAACTGCCAAGCCATGTCTTCCCTGGACCGGAATCAAGCTTCCCAGGACCGGTTTCTGGCATTACAGCCGCCTTCAGCCGGGCTTGCTTGACTCCAGTGGCAAAGTGAGCAAGGGACTCACGTCTGAGCATACCCTGCCAACTTAGGGCGAACAAAGAAAAAACAAAGGTGGTGATGGACGGAGCGTTGACAATACAAACACTCACCCCCAGTCAACTGATCTGGGTTTAATCCATCACCGTTCTTTAGCTCACTCCGCCACCCCAGTTCAGACATGGCCATATGCAAATCAGTCTGACCCTGTACCTCATGGGAACAGTCCAGCCGGAACTGCCAAGCCATGTCTTCCCTGGACCGGAATCAAGCTTCCCAGGACCGGTTTCTGGCATTACAGCCGTCTTCAGCCGGGCTTGCTTGACTCCAGTGACAAAGTGAGCAAGGGACTCACGTCTGAGCATACCCTGCCAACTTAGGGCGAACAAAGAAAAACCAAAGGTGGTGATGGACGGAGCGTTGACAATACAAACACTCACCCCCAGTCAACTGATCTGGGTTTAATACATCACCGTTCTTTAGCTCACTCCGCCACCCCAGTTCAGACATGGCCATATGCAAATCAGTCTGACCCTGTACCTCATGGGAACAGTCCAGCCCGAACTGCCAAGCCATGTCTTCCCTGGACCGGAATCAAGCTTCGCAGGACCGGTTTCTGGCATTATGCCTTCTTCAGCCGGGCTTTCTTGACTCCAGTGGCAAAGTGAGCAAGGGACTCACGTCTGAGCATACCCTGCCAACTTAGGGCGAATAAAGAAAAACCAAAGGTGGTGATGGACGGAGCGTTGACAATACAAACATCACCCCCAGTTAACTGATCTGGGTTTAATCCACCACCGTTCTTTAGCTCACTCCGCCACCCCAGTTCAGACAAGGCCATATGCAAATCAGTCAGACCCTGTACCTCATGGGAACAGTCCAGCCCGAACTGCCAAGCCATGTCTGCCCTGGACCGGAATCAAGCTTCCCAGGACCGGTTTCTGGCATTACAGCCGTCTTCAGCCGGGCTTGCTTGACTCCAGTGGCAAAGTGAGCAAGGGACTCACGTCTGAGCATACCCTGCCAACTTAGGGCGAACAAAGAAAAACCAAAGGTGGTGATGGACGGAGCGTTGACAATACAAACACTCACCCCCAGTCAACTGGTCTGGGTTTAATCCATCACCGTTCTTTAGCTCACTCCGCCACCCCAGTTCAGACATGGCCATATGCAAATCAGTCTGACCCTGTACCTCATGGGAACAGTCCAGCCCGAACTGCCAAGCCATGTCTTCCCTGGACCGGAATCAAGCTTCCCAGGACCGGTTTCTGGCATTACAGCCGCCTTCAGCCGGGCTTGCTTGACTCCAGTGGCAAAGTGAGCAAGGGACTCACGTCTGAGCATACCCTGCCAACTTAGGGCGAACAAAGAAAAAACAAAGGTGGTGATGGGCGGAGCGTTGACAACACAAACACTCACCCCCAGTCAACTGATCTCGGTTTAATCCATCACCGTTCTTTAGCTCACTCCGCCACCCCAGTTCAGACATGGCCATATGCAAATCAGTCTGACCCTGTACCTCATGGGAACAGTCCAGCCGGAACTGCCAAGCCATGTCTTCCCTGGACCGGAATCAAGCTTCCCAGGACCGGTTTCTGGCATTACAGCCGTCTTCAGCCGGGCTTGCTTGACTCCAGTGGCAAAGTGAGCAAGGGACTCACGTCTGAGCATACCCTGCCAACTTAGGGCGAACAAAGAAAAACCAAAGGTGGTGATGGACGGAGCGTTGACAACACAAACACTCACCCCCAGTCAACTGATCTGGGTTTAATCCATCACCGTTCTCTAGCTCACTCCGCCACCCCAGTTCAGACATGGGCATATGCAAATCAGTCTGACCCTGTACCTCATGGGAACAGTCCAGCCCGAACTGCCAAGCCATGTCTTCCCTGGACCGGAATCAAGCTTCCCAGGACCGGTTTCTGGCATTACAGCCGCCTTCAGCCGGGCTTGCTTGACTCCAGTGGCAAAGTGAGCAAGGGACTCACGTCTGAGCATACCCTGCCAACTTAGGGCGAACAAAGAAAAAACAAAGGTGGTGATGGACGGAGCGTTGACAATACAAACACTCACCCCCAGTCAACTGATCTGGGTTTAATCCATCACCGTTCTTTAGCTCACTCCGCCACCCCAGTTCAGACATGGCCATATGCAAATCAGTCTGACCCTGTACCTCATGGGAACAGTCCAGCCGGAACTGCCAAGCCATGTCTTCCCTGGACCGGAATCAAGCTTCCCAGGACCGGTTTCTGGCATTACAGCCATCTTCAGCCGGGCTTGCATGACTTCAGTGGCAAAGTGAGCAAGGGACTCACGTCTGAGCATACCCTGCCAACTTAGGGCGAACAAAGAAAAACCAAAGGTGGTGATGGACGGAGCATTGACAATACAAACACTCACCCCCAGTCAACTGATCTGGGTTTAATCCATCACCGTTCTTTAGCTCACTCCGCCACCCCAGTTCAGACATGGCCATATGCAAATCAGTCTGACCCTGTACCTCATGGGAACAGTCCAGCCCGAACTGCCAAGCCATGTCTTCCCTGGACCGGAATCAAGCTTCCCAGGACCGGTTTCTGGCATTACAGCCGCCTTCAGCCGGGCTTGCTTGACTCCAGTGGCAAAGTGAGCAAGGGACTCACGTCTGAGCATACCCTGCCAACTTAGGGCGAACAAAGAAAAAACAAAGGTGGTGATGGACGGAGCGTTGACAATACAAACACTCACCCCCAGTCAACTGATCTGGGTTTAATCCATCACCGTTCTTTAGCTCACTCCGCCACCCCAGTTCAGACATGGCCATATGCAAATCAGTCTGACCCTGTACCTCATGGGAACAGTCCAGCCGGAACTGCCAAGCCATGTCTTCCCTGGACCGGAATCAAGCTTCCCAGGACCGGTTTCTGGCATTACAGCCATCTTCAGCCGGGCTTGCTTGACTCCAGTGACAAAGTGAGCAAGGGACTCACGTCTGAGCATTCCCTGCCAACTTAGGGCGAACAAAGAAAAACCAAAGGTGGTGATGGACGGAGCGTTGACAATACAAACACTCACCCCCAGTCAACTGATCTGGGTTTAATCCATCACCGTTCTTTAGCTCACTCCGCCACCCCAGTTCAGACATGGCCATATGCAAATCAGTCTGACCCTGTACCTCATGGGAACAGTCCAGCCCGAACTGCCAAGCCATGTCTTCCCTGGACCGGAATCAAGCTTCCAAGGACCGGTTTCTGGCATTACAGCCGCCTTCAGCCGGGCTTGCTTGACTCCAGTGGCAAAGTGAGCAAGGGACTCACGTCTGAGCATACCCTGCCAACTTAGGGCGAACAAAGAAAAAACAAAGGTGGTGATGGACGGAGCGTTGACAATACAAACACTCACCCCCAGTCAACTGATCTGGGTTTAATCCATCACCGTTCTTTAGCTCACTCCGCCACCCCAGTTCAGACATGGCCATATGCAAATCAGTCTGACCCTGTACCTCATGGGAACAGTCCAGCCGGAACTGCCAAGCCATGTCTTCCCTGGACCGGAATCAAGCTTCCCAGGACCGGTTTCTGGCATTACAGCCGTCTTCAGCCGGGCTTGCTTGACTCCAGTGACAAAGTGAGCAAGGGACTCACGTCTGAGCATACCCTGCCAACTTAGGGCGAACAAAGAAAAACCAAAGGTGGTGATGGACGGAGCGTTGACAATACAAACACTCACCCCCAGTCAACTGATCTGGGTTTAATACATCACCGTTCTTTAGCTCACTCCGCCACCCCAGTTCAGACATGGCCATATGCAAATCAGTCTGACCCTGTACCTCATGGGAACAGTCCAGCCCGAACTGCCAAGCCATGTCTTCCCTGGACCGGAATCAAGCTTCGCAGGACCGGTTTCTGGCATTATGCCTTCTTCAGCCGGGCTTTCTTGACTCCAGTGGCAAAGTGAGCAAGGGACTCACGTCTGAGCATACCCTGCCAACTTAGGGCGAATAAAGAAAAACCAAAGGTGGTGATGGACGGAGCGTTGACAATACAAACATCACCCCCAGTTAACTGATCTGGGTTTAATCCACCACCGTTCTTTAGCTCACTCCGCCACCCCAGTTCAGACAAGGCCATATGCAAATCAGTCAGACCCTGTACCTCATGGGAACAGTCCAGCCCGAACTGCCAAGCCATGTCTGCCCTGGACCGGAATCAAGCTTCCCAGGACCGGTTTCTGGCATTACAGCCGTCTTCAGCCGGGCTTGCTTGACTCCAGTGGCAAAGTGAGCAAGGGACTCACGTCTGAGCATACCCTGCCAACTTAGGGCGAACAAAGAAAAACCAAAGGTGGTGATGGACGGAGCGTTGACAATACAAACACTCACCCCCAGTCAACTGGTCTGGGTTTAATCCATCACCGTTCTTTAGCTCACTCCGCCACCCCAGTTCAGACATGGCCATATGCAAATCAGTCTGACCCTGTACCTCATGGGAACAGTCCAGCCCGAACTGCCAAGCC